>NC_142437.1:104162500-105412500 GCF_059453495.1 Arachis ipaensis
CCTGTGCAGTAGAAATAGAAATGTAGGAGAGAAGAGTTGAAGATTACACCCAGATATATCCTGGTTCAGCTGCTAAGTGCAGTGCAGCCTACATCCAGTCTCCATCACAAACATGATGGAATTTCACTATAATCAATCTGATTACAACTTGTAAAGTGCTAACCCAACTTACAAGGGGATTCCCACAGAATCATGAAACACAACATAGATGAACAAAGGAACTCTAAGACATCTATGGCTTTTTCTTTTAATTTTGCACTCTCTGCCTTTTTCCGCTCTATGGCTTTTTTTCATTACAAACCTCACTGTTTGCCTTTTACCATGAGACTCAAGATATGACAAAATTAAACAGAAAAATACTAAACAGAATACATTGAAGGAGAAGAGAAAACTGTTAGCTCAGGTAGCTCTGAGAACTCTGTGCCTTGCACTCTCAAATTTTCTCCTTGCTTCAAACAGTGGTTGTTCCCCCTTTTTAAAGAAGAGGAAAGCCTCCACACTTGAAGCCAAAACCGAACCAACTTCTTCCTCCTTCAACAAAACCGGTTCGGCCACAATGAGAGAGAAGAGATAACCATGCATTAAGCAACATGCAATTACCTCTAGTCCTTTCTTGATCATCACCCTTCATCAATCCTAGCTCTCCATCCTTGGCTTGCTCTCCAAGATGAAATTCTGGCCCTTGATGCTTCATGATGATGATGACTTCATCTGCTTCAATCTCTGCCTTCAACCATCACTTCGCCACTCTAGCTACTCTCTGTGGTGGTTGAGCAGAATCAAAGACAAGCCATGCTTCAAGAATCTCCCTTGCTGGCCGAGATCTTCTACTTCCTTTTTGAGCATGCAAAGCTTAAGATAACCTCACCAAATCTGACCACATTTGGTAAGTATCTTAGCCACAGCTCATTTTTATTTTAGTATGTTTTCTTGCCATCATCAACTTGATGGTCTTGATGCATGCAGCTTCTTCCTTCTGTTGGTTAGTGAGCACGGCGTCCATGGTTTACTGGACAAAGACCAAAGAAGAAGCAAGAAAGAGATGAGAGAGAGGAAAGAGAAATAGTAGTTAATGAAACAAAAGATAAAAGTGAATTAATTTCCCTTTCTCCTTTTACTGACAAACGTGTAGCCTTGGTGCTTGTAATCACATCACTTTGTCAATTTCTCTCTCATAGTTCCCATGTAATAAATGATAGTTGAGTGTAATTTGAAATCCAACACATGTTTGAATTTTGGATCTGTCGAAAACAATTTGGGTTCCCTCTTCATTGTTTTCGGGTAATGCATGAGGAATTAGCATTGCATATAATTGGGCTTAGTTGCATCAAATATTAAATCTGGCCCAATTAACAACATTTGCTTTCCTGATGGATTTGGATCAAGCATAGGAGGCTCTCATAAAAAATTAACCGTGGGCTTGGTTGTAAGCAACATTAAGCTTGGCCCAACAATATAAAATTTCAGCCACTTAGTATATAATCATGCAACAAGGCTGGTTATTGGACTTAAGCCAGAAATTCATTTTTCGGCCCAATATAAAAACCTGCAACAAAAATTATTTAATCAAATCAGATTATTAATTTTTGCAGTTAATTATTTTTAATAATGTTTAGCCATCATAAATATTAATTAAGAGTTTTCCAAACTCATCAACTTATAATAAAAGTTTTTCCGACATATTTTAATAAAAGTTATTAACAAATTTTTATTTGTAGATATAAATATATTCACCTAATTAAAGTTTCATAAGTTATTAACAAGTTTAACATAACTCAGTGCAATGAACTGAAATGTATAATAACACAAGAAATTTAAGAAAAATTCAAGAAATGATGTTTAGAATAGCAAACTATTGCAAATAATATGATCAACGATTAAAATGATAATACATAAGAAATCTATCCAAAAAATTTACCTATAATTATACTATTAAGGCCTTCCATTGAGAAAAAGTCATTTGCTTTTACATTTAAGATGAGTCTAAATTTTTTTCCATAAAAAAGTATAACAAAAGTACACAGAGGTGAAAAAAAGGGAAGCATTCAGAACACTTGTATCAAAATAATCTAACTCTTTCTATCATAAACAAGATTTTATTATGAATAAAATTTCTATCAATAGTCTTTGATTCTCAAATCTCAATCAATAAAATTGCAACAAAATTCTCAATTAGACATATATAAACCCACTGCACAGCACATATATTAACAAAATTGCATAATAAATTGCAGAATTTATTGGCGGTCAGAGAGATAGAGAAAGGGGGCTCTGGTGATGGGCTCATGTGCAATGGCGACGGAAAGGCTCAGAGCGACGGCGACCATATGATGATCTGTGGAAGAAGAGAAGAACTTAGATCGACCAAGTAACAGACTCACAATGTGATATAGAGAGAGAGAAAGAGAGAGAGTCGGAGTGAGAGGGCGACAGAGCGAGAAAGATAAGAACTTACGGTCATTAGTGATAGCGATGAGCTTAGGAGAAATGGCGAGGGGCTCAACAAGAAAGACACTGATGTAGTTAGAGGAGAGGGGCTCACTGCATCAATGGCGGCGGGCTGAGCAGCAACGACGAGGGGTCAAGCAGTGACGCGCGACCAGAGATGGGCTGCGGAGGAAGAAGACAACTATGGTTCTCTCTTCTCTGGGTGAGTGTCTGAGTAGTAGAGGCATAAATGAGTGAAATGAGAAACCCTAATCCCTAAAAAAAAAAACACACATACACACATATACTCCGGGGCGGGTACACCCTAAACCCGACCCAATCCCACCCCCACTTGAACACCCGCCATGATCAAAACTCGTCCCACTGCGGGTCGGGTTTAAACCTACCCCCAATCGGGTAGGGTGGGTTGGGTACCCGCGGGTTTGGGTACTCCTACCACCTAGCTATCCCCTATCATGGCTTCCCGACCTTTCGCGGTATGGGGAATCGCCCTCACGAGCCCTTTCCCTATGGCCATGAGACAACTTAGATTCCTTATAGTAGCCATTGACTACTACACCAAGTGGATCTAGGCTGAAGCCTTGGCCAGCATAATGGCAGCTCAATGTAAAAAGTTCTTCTGGAGAAAAGTAAGCAACTGATTCGATATACCAGAGGTCATTTTCTCCAATAACAGTACCTAGTTTGCCAACAAGAAGTTGTACAACTTCTTTGAAGAACTGGAGATCCGGCAACATTTCTCTACAGTAGAACACCCCAAGCCAACGAGCAAGTTGAGGCAGCAAATAAGGTGATCCTAAAAGGGATCAAGAAAAGGTTAAAGCAAAAGAAAGGCGATTGGGTAGCTGAATTGGGTTCTGACCTTTGGTCATACTGCACCAGCCCACTATCGGCAACTGGAGAAATACCTTTTCGCCTGACCTATGGCACCAAAGAAGTCATACTAGTTGAGATCACGAGCCAAGCCCAAGGTTCCTCCTAGGGACCTTCGATCAAGAAACTAAAAAAGATTTGGTGGACGAAATTCAGGAGCTTGCCAACTAAGGGAAGCAGTCCTCAAACAAAGGATAGCCCTTAGGTATAACTAGAATTTAAAGAAGCAAGCTCCGGCGTAATAATGTTGGGAACCGAAAGCCAGGCGAAGGAAAACTTTCACCGAATTGGGAGGGACTCTACCGTGTCCAGGAAGCTTGCAACAAAAGAGCCTATCAATTAGAAAGACTTGACGGGTCCCCGATACCCCGAGCTTGGAACATTGTCAACCGGAAAAGGTTTTACTCATGAAGACAAATATGCAACAATATGACAAGCTAGGATGCTATCTTCTCGACTGTTGAACCCAAGTTGTTCGTTTATTATTTTCTTTCTTTGTTCTTGTTTTTTTTGCCTGAATTAATTTAAAGTTTTATAAAAATTTACCCTTCTTATGAAGGAAGTTATTCTCTTCTTTTCAAAGTTTTTTCTCTTTTTCAAGTTACGAAAGCGGCACCCTAGGACTGATCAACCCGGAAGCCAAAGTTGAAACTGAGTCATTCCCGAATGGATAACCAAAGTAAAATATGGCACGAGTCGAATAGACTTAAACCAAAAATAATGTACGGCATGAGTTGAATGACTTAACCAAAAATAAAATACAAGATACGTCATAATACGGCCTAAGTTTACTTAACCAAGCGTATAAAGTCGACCCCTTGAACTTACATTCAAAATATAAAACAAACTCAGCCCCACGGGCATACATTCAAAATATACAACAAAAAGAAACTAAGTTCTCTTCACAAAGCTAAGGTCAACGATCTACCCATCTCGGATAGTCTTGAAAGCACCAATCCGAGAAACATCAAAGTCAGGAGAAAGGAGAGAGACCTGCGACTTCAGAGACTCTTCGGTAGCAGAAATGGCCTCCTTCATGTTCTTCACGATCTCCTTATTCCGCTTTTTCAACACATCTGCAACATCCTTGGTGGCTTTCACTTTCTTCTCTGCCTCTTTCACCCGACGCTCCACCTTCGAGATCTGTCTATGAGACATTGGATCTCATTCCTGGCTTCCTGGGCCTCCTTCTCAGCCTTAGCCTTAGTAGTTTCGGTTGCATCTCTCTTTGATTGAGCAGTCACCAAATCGGTCTAACCTGGCAAAGTTTCCCGCCTAACACTTGTGACTGCCCATAACCGTTTTTGTCTTGCGGTCCACCATCGCAGAACGGAGCAAGGGGTGATAGACCCACTTCGCTTGGGCGGCTAAATCGCAGTCCGCGAAGTACTCCTCTATCCTCAGAAGCAAGTGCTCATCAATGAAAGCTGAGGCATCAAAGACTTTCTCCATTATAGAAGGAACGATAACCTCCTTCCCCTTCCCACTCGATGCCGTCTTTTGTTTCTTCTGAGGAGATAGGGGCGTGATCTCATGAAGATCATCCACAGCTTGAGTACCCACGACTTCGTGATGCCCCTCAACACTGGCACCCGAGGCAAGGACCTCCTCAGCCTGAGGCTGCTCCTCCTCCTCCACCTCGAGGAAGGCAAACATGAGATTTTCCATGTTTGTAAACCCCCCGACCATATCAACTACAGAAAGAGATAACTTATAAGAACAGATATACTAAAAAGAAGAATATAGAAGCGAAGTAAAAATCGAGAAACCTACTTACATACTGACGACCGCCCTCCTGGTCACCCATCACATGTTGGGGATTCAACAACCTATTCCCAAAAACGACCAACAATACCTCGACTATGTTGTTACTTTCTCGACTTAACCCCTCATAAGTCACCTTCACTAAATAATCAGCCGCAACCTCATACTTCCAGTAGGTCGGGAACCTCCATCCCTCCTCCAGAGTTAGCAAAACGGATGATGTCCCCTTGCCGGCCTCACTTTGAAGTAATCCTCCTTGAACCCATGGAAGGAGTCCTCAAAGTTCCCGATAATCTTCCGGCCTTGGATGGCTCGGAAGGACATGTACCTCTTTTTTGTGCTTACCCTCTCGGTGTGGCACAGTAAGCAGAAAGAAGTATAGGAAGACCTCCACAATGGCCAAAATTTTAAGATTCTCGCACACGAGCTTAAAACACCTTATAGCCGCCTAATTATTAGGATGGAGCTACGAGGGGGCAAAATTGCACCGGTTCGGGAGCCTGATCACAAAGTCGAAAAAGGGAAAATGAACCTCTACGTCGTGGAACATGGGTTTATAAACCCACATCCAGTCAGAAACCTGAGGTGCCTCCATATATCCATAGCAAATGTGCTCCTAGGAGTCGGGAAGAGAGAGTTCATAATTTTTCTCTGCGGCACCCCCACCACAGATCGCTCCGGCATCCCAAAGCTCCTGTAAATCTTCCACACTAGGGCGTAAAGGGGTTCCCACCACGTTGGTATTGCACCAAAAGTACGTCCAGGGAACCCCCCCCCCCCCCCCAAAACTGGAAATACAGGCCCCATTGAGGTTCGGCTCTCCTTCGCACCATACCTATAAATTGGGGGCACTACCACTGTAAGCCTATGAGCTACAATAAAAAGTCCAAAAACCAGAAAAACTCAAGGGAAAGCTAGCTTAAGCCCTAAACAGAGAGGATGTAGCACCCCCTCTGAGCCTCTTAAAACCACCTTCACGGCGGGGCTACACTACTAATCACATTGCCATAACTGTAAAAAAGACAATAAAAACAGCAAAGGAGAGAAGCTTACTTGAATGGCAGTAGCTGACTATCACGAACAGTGAATGACGACAAAGCTCAGATAGACATCACCAAACAAAGGCAATTGTAGAAGCGGTTGAAGCAACTCCGACGACGGAGAACAGAAGCAAAAAGGAGGAAGAGAACGTGCACGAAAATGATGGAGGAAAGAGAGAGAAAGTTAGAAAATAAGAAGCTACAAATATAACTGAAGCAGTTTTTAAATGAATACATTTTAAAAAGTGCGAATACAAAGAGGCAGCAATAAATGAGCCCCTTGACATCAACTGACGCAATGCCTCGAGAACTGCATGCAAGATCTCCAGGATCAAAAGTCCTGTAGAAACTATTCATTTTCAATCGACCTGCCAAAGGTCGAGCTCTAACCCGAGTCCACGAAAACGTGCCGTCACTGCCTGAACCAGACACGCCACGTTTAGGAGCACTGTTATGGACTTGGGTTCTGACCTTAGTGGCCCAACGACGATTCGACCCTCAAGCCCAATTTGTCCTCTCAGTCCAAGAATCCGGGACCTTCTAGATAACCACAAATCTCTCACCAGTATTTAAATTCGGATACGAATTGTATCTTTTCTAATTTAAAAGATCGGAGACAGAAAAAATACTTATATAAAAGGGATCTTAGACTTTTCAAATATCCAATACATAAAATTTTAAAATTTTACCTTTTAGATTCATTTTGACTTGAACGTCGGATTATCTTTCCAAGTCACTCCCTCTTTATTTCACTTCACTGGCCTAGACGCCACGAAACTCGTTACCCTACTTGCTCGTGAATTTCATTGTTCAAGATCACTGGCAAACACTATTTATACACTTCCACCTTTAAGATGCATCATACATTACATAAGCTTCTAATCATCCCAACATTGCGCTCTCACAGTTTTACACTAGTGGCCCCATCTATACGTGGCAGATAACATCCTGTACTATGTATGGATGTAAGAAATCTAAAATAATCCAATTATTAGATTAGGCTTAATTGTGATTGTCAAAGAATAATAGTATAAATAACTATAACAATTGTAATATATTGGCTAATACATAAGAGAAATATTAAATAACAATTTCTTTAATATCTATCTTATATTTGAATCAATATTATTTTATTTTTTAATTTATTTTTACTAAATCATTAATCCCTAACATCTTATGTAAATTATTATATAAAAAAATAGTGAATCAACTAAATTTATTATTTTTAACAAATAATTAATCAATGATGTATAAAAATATAAGTTAAAAATATATTATTAGATTATAAAATTAAAAAAATTAAATTGATAATTAAAAATATTAGACAAAAATAATAAATTTTATTTGGCATTAAGATTTTCTCTTTATTATAAATGGTCAAATTAGTTCTTGAAAAATTACTCGTTTTTCAAATTGGTCCCTGAAATATTTTTTAATCAAATTCGTCCTTTAAAAATTTTACATTAGTCATGTTAGTCTTTTCGTCGCTTTCTTGGTTGATCCTGTCAAAATTTGCTAATGTGACACGTTAAGTGACACTCCAATACACACCTAAGAATCTTAATTGACTATTAACATAATAAATTTATAAAATTAGATCAAATCAAAACTTTGAAAAGAGAACTTAGGCACAGTTTGAGTAAACAGCTTAACTAAACTCTTTTTGAAAAAATAGCCTAAATAATAAATGCTTATATTAAAAGTAGCTTATAAATAAATTATTTTGTATTTGGTTTTTTAGTTCTAAAAATACTTATTTTAAACGAAATGTGATAAAAAGTTTTTTATTATGAGAAAATTCATTTTTTTAAACTTCCCCATAAGCACTTAAATAGCTTCTTAGAAAGTTACAATTTGGTTTTGAAAATTACACCAAACATTAATATTACTACTTTTCATAAGTCAAAAGTTCGAAAAAGTAACTTTTAAAGCTACTTCTTTTTTTTTTTCTTACTTTTGAATTATGAAAAGTCACAATACGCGTATTTGACACTATTTAAAAAAAAAAGCTTTTAACTTCTCAAAAAGTTAATTTACAGCTTTTTGAAGAAGTAGAAATATATAGTTTTTCCTTCTCCACAAGTCATTCTATCATTTTTCTAAAAAAAATTGACTTTAAAACAAAAAAAAACTAATATTACTAATTTAAAATCTTTAATATACTCTGATATTGTTAACAATAGAAGTGACGAAAGAACTAACTATTTACTTCATGGTAAAATGTTAAACAATGTGAATTAATAGGGTTAAAAGAATAAATTTAATTAGTAGCATTAAATTAGGATGTAGTATATTTTCATTTGATTGGTGGTTGTTCTAGCACTCCCCAATGTTAATTAGTGGCTAATCTTTTGGCTAATCTCTTTCCTAACCTTTTTTTTTTATTTCCTGTTCCTCTCCATCGTTGACTCCATTCTCCATTCCAAAATCGATTCTCGCTAAGGCTTTGTTTGGCAAAGTAAAACAATTCCAATCCTTGCTTCGTCCATACCACACTGATGATTTATTTGACTTAAATCACAGCATGGGAAACCATAGTACAAGTAAAACACCACCATCCTTGTTTTTCACATACGATGTTTTTCTCAGTTTTAGAGGCGATACAAGGTACGGTTTCACAGATTGTCTCTACCACGCTTTGACAAGCAAAAGAATCAACACGTTCAGGGATCGGGACAACCTGAAAACAGGTGATGAAATTGCGCATGCTGTTCTTGAGGCAATTGAGAAATCAAGGATTTCGATTGTTGTGCTATGTCAAAACTATGCTTCTTCCACATGGTGCCTCGATGAGCTAGCCAAGATCATGGAGTGCACGGACAGGGGAAGAAGACAAAGAGTTTTGCCAATTTTCTACAAGGTAGAACCATCGGATGTGCGCCATCAAAGGAATCAATATGAAGCAGCTATGATTAAGCATGAAAATGGCAGAAACTCACACAAGGTGGAAGCATGGAGGTTGGCTTTGACTTCAGTAGGCAACCTGAGTGGACAACATCGTACTGCAGACATGTAAGAGTTAAACCCTATACTTTTTATTCAATTTGGAACTGAGACGTGTTATTTACGAGTCCCTCATCCTTACTCCTTGACCTCCCCTGTCAGCGAGTCTTCCAATTAAAGTTACACCCCCTTGCTTTATGACTGAGATGGCCACAGTAGTTACAGAAGTTTCCCGTGCATTCATATTTAATGATCACCTCTATAACTTTCTTATTGGCCTTGCAATCCTGCTGAATCTTCAAAGAGGCTTGGTTATGTCAAGGCTAACTTGAACTTTGACAATTCTGTTTTCCTTGTCCCGAACCTGAAAAATATCTACCTCCAGCACCTCCCCAAATGCGCTTCCAATTTCCAGCCTAGCTCTTTCGTTTTGTAGTGGATCCATATTGGCACATGGGTAAAGTTAGCCTCTTCTATAAGTTCGTCCTCCCTCCCTCTCTTTAAATTAAGAATATAATTCTTGAATAACCAAGGAACGCCTTTCTCAATTCTGATCACATCTTTTTCATCCTCAAAGAAGAATTGGAAAATATTCCCGCCATAATCAACAACTTTGGATCCATCCGGCTGTCTCCAAATCGCTTGCAGTGCAGCCTCCATTGTTCCTCCCGTGAATGATCTATCCACAAAAAGTCGTCCTATCAAAACTCTTGGAGCACCTCTCTACTCCAATCTGAATATCCTCCACATCATCAAACTCGTTATTTTACCCTTTTATTTTCCTTTTTTATCTTTGTGTTTATATATTAGATAGATTAGTATTTATATTTGAATTTAAATTTCTGATTTTTTATTTGCTTAACACCTATAAATAAGTTGTAGCTACTTTTATTATATGATATACATAGCAGATATAGACATAAAAAATACATTGGAGGTTTTTGTTATGTATATCTTGGATCTCTTTTCTTATTATCATTGTATTGTAAGATTTTAAAGATGTGACAGTTTTATTCTATTTAGCATTACATATAATGAAAAAAGTACTGTATATATACTAACTATAAGGAGCATGTCCTTTGGTAGGTATGAAAGTAACATTATTGACAAAATTGTTGAAGAGGTGTTACGAAACCTTCCTCCACAACCTCTCCTTTTCCAAAACCATGTTGAATTTGATTCTCAATTAGAAGATGTGAAATCACTTTTAGACGTTGAATCTAGTGATACTCTTTGCATGTTGGGAATTATTTATGGAGATGGTGAAACAATGAGTAAAACAAGATTTATTGTGGAGCTATATAACAAAATCATGCATCAATTTGAAGCTGCTAGTTTTCTTGCCAATGTCGGTGAAAAATCAAAGGAAAGTGTTAGTGGTTTAGAAGATCTCCAAAAAACAATTTTAATTGAGATGGATGAGGAAGCAACAATCATGATAGGTAGCACATTTAAAGGATCCGCTGAAATTAAACAAAAGTTGGGCCATAAAAGAGTTCTTCTAGTTCTAGATGATGTTGATAATGTGCAGCAACTACATGCATTGGTAGGAGGAGGTGACTGGTTTGGTCTTGGGAGTAGGATAATTGTCACAACAAGAGATGAAAAATTGGTCAATAAGCACGAGTTGAATGGTGTTGAGATTAAGAAATACCGCATTGGTACAGGTGAATTCGAAAGCATGGAACTAGCTAAACCAAATCATAGACAAAGGGACACAGAGGAAGGGGATGTAATAATAGGCTTTCAGAATAACGTGAGCACTATAATTAATCAGCTTAAGGAAAATTATCTACCTACTAATGTTGTTTCCATAATTGGTATGGGTGGTTTGGGTAAGACGACCATTGCTAGAAAGATTTATAACGGCTCTGAGGTCAAGAAGTTGTTCTCTTGCCGCGCGTGGAGCACTGTTTCTAAAAGCTATGTAGCAAGGGAAGTTTTGTTGAGCCTTCTACGTTGTCTGAAGAAAGTGAAGAAACCCATGTTTGAATTTAAAAACTCAAGTGAGGAGGAAATAAGGGATGAATTGAGAGAATACTTAAAGAAGCAAAAGTATTTGGTAGTTCTTGATGACCTTTGGGATCCTCTTGTGTGGGATGACATAAAACGTGCCCTTCCAAGTGGCAAGACTGGTAGCAGAATACTTATAACTAGTCGTAATAATGAGGTGGCAAACTACACAAGCCCAGTGCCTCCCCATTACCTTCCATTTCTAAATAACGAAGAAAGTTGGGAACTGTTCTGTAAGAAAGTGTTTTGGGGTGGAGAATGCCCTTCCGATCTAGAGTCTATTGGTAAGTCAATGGTTGAAAATTGTGGAGGTTTACCAATTGCTATAATCACTTTAGCAGGACTTGTTTCTAAGAAGAAAAGGTCACAAAGAGAGTGGTTGCGAATCAAAGGACATGTGAATTGGCATCTTGCTCAAGATAATTCCAAAGTCAAGGATGCATTGAAGCTCAGCTTCGATGATTTGCCTGCAAGATTGAAGCCATGTTTTCTGTATTTTGGGCTCTTTCCTGAGGATTATACGATCTCCGCAAGGAAATTGGTCCAATTATGGATGGCCGAAGGATTCGTTCGACAAGAAGAATGTGGAATACCATATGCGCCGCAACCAGAAGACATCGGCGATGAATACTTAGATGAGCTGGTGGATCGTTGCTTGGTACAAGTGACAAAGAGAAGGAGTGACGGTGGTGTCAAATATTGTCAAATCCATGATCTATTACATGACTTTTGCATATCAACTAGCAAAGTTGACAAGTTTCTAGAGATTTGTACAGAGTCCAACATTCATTCCTTGAGAAATCCTCGAAGGTTGTCTCTACTCGGTAAAGCACAATCTACTTATAATATTTCTTCTATGCAATGCGATGAATCATGCACATCCTTGTTTATCTTTGCTACAAATGAGCACATAGATGATAATCTAAAGAACTTCCAATCAATTCATGTGCTACATTTAGCAAAAGGAGTATTCACAAAATCAACACCGAGTGATTTGAAGGTAATGATCAACCTAAAATACTTGAGAATAGAACGAAGTACTTCTTGTTATTATGAAGCTATAGACATTCCAGATTGTATATGGAGCCTTTGTAATTTAGAAACACTAGATCTAAGGGATTTGGACACACACACAACCTCTAATCGAATTTGGAATCTCAAGAGGCTGAGACATGTTTACATGTTATTGACCGTTGAGCTACCATCAAACGGCGCCAAAACATCATCGTTGAATCTCCAAACTCTTTGTGAAGTGGTTCTTGATCAGCAATTAACATTAGCACTAAAAAATGGTTGGCTACCTAAATTGAAGAAGTTAGGTTTGCGGTTGAATCAGGAGTATACACCACATGAATATTTTTTGAGCCTGCTCTGCCTAAGCAACCTCTCTACGCTGCATGTAGAATGTATTGATTCAAACTATTTACATGCGGCTGCTTTTCCATCAAATCTTACCAAGGTTACCCTAAAATTATTTGTTGATGAGAACCACAACATTATAAATGCTCTAGCACATCTTGCTAACCTCCAAGTTTTGAAATTAATAGATGGTATCTTGCCAGATTCTCTTAATTGTGGCACCACACAGTTTCCACAGCTTCAAATGTTTCTTATGAATGAGGTATATATCAAGAGGTGGAGATTAGAGAAAGGTGCAATGCCTCAGCTTCGACGATTAGTCATCCATAATTGCATCTTCCTTAAACAAGTGCACGTTGTTGATCCATCTCATGAATTGAAAACCACCCTCCAAATGGGGCTTATGGCAGATTGCAAATTTGTGATTCATAATTCAAAATAACCATTATATTCATTCCTTTTTCTTTTTTTTTTTTTTTTTCCTTTGTTTTAGCATTACCCTAACATTGAGACTAGCAGATTTCGCACCTGCATTTATATTTGCATGGCCTTTTTTATATTTTCATTATTATTTTCAATATACTAAAATCTGGTAAGTTTATTGGTCTGTACAGATAATATAACCAACATGAAGTTACGAGTACAGACGTTTTTGTAATAAAATCCAATTAAATTAATATAAATTTAATAAAAAAAAACACGCATGCATCACGCTTCTCTTTTTCCACGCTTATTCAGCACAAGAATTTTTGTTAGAGAGTACAGGAACTTATTGGTATAGTGTAGAAAATTTTGCATATGGTACAAACTTTTTGATATAGCAAAAATTTTTGTATATAGCAGATAAATTTTTGCTGCAAATATATTTTGTTGGTTGAGTGAAACAATGTTTTAAACATATGGTTCTTCAAAAATTTCTATGCTATTCATAATAATTTCTATGTCATGCTTGCACCAAAATTATGTGTTTGTGTATATTGTTAGTTGGGTGTCAATGTCTTAAACATGTAGTTTTTTAAAAATTTCTGTAATGTGCATGCACCAAAATTTATATGTTATGCATATTTTGTTAGTTGGATGTCAATGTTTTAAACATATAGTCTTTCAAATAATTTTATACTGTGCATTAAAAATTATGTACTGTGTACCAAAATTTATGTGTTGTGATTCAAAATTTATGTACTCTAATTTTTTGAACATATATAGAAGAAGAAGAATAAGATAAAGATGACGACAACAATGACGATAATAATAAAAAAATGAGAGAAAAAAGAAAGAAGATGAGAAGAAAAACGTTGCCGGCAATGACGATAACATTATTAAAAACACGCCTGTACAATAAGCGAATTTAATTAGACTTGATTCAAAAAAGTATAATCACAGAATTTTATTGAAAATATATTCGCATTTCAATCAAACATAAATAATAGATGGAGTAACAAAAAGAACAAACTAACTGTATTTTGATTATTCAATCATTTATTAAATTTGTATCAAAATAACAAAAGTTAAATTAGTTGAAATAGCAAATTGCTTATAATTAACTTAAAATAGTTAAAAAAATATATGGATTATATATAATAAAAAATATTTAAAAAAAGAAAGTTGTGTATCAACTCTTTTCATATATGTATTTTAAAGGGAGTTTAATTTTAATATATTAACCATGTAAATTATTATTATTATTATTATTATTATTATATATATATATATATATATATATATATATATATATATATTTTATGATCATTCACATGCTGGTTGTTATATGAAACATAGTCCTTTTTTATATGACCATAGTTATAAGAATGAAACTAGTAATTAACCCAATTAGAGTATTGGTTATCGATTTATTCGATTATGGATAAAGTATTATGTTTAGGTTGAATCATAATTTAGTCCATAATATTATAAACATCCTATTTTAATACCAAAAATTTTTAAATGTTTTATTTTAATTCTAAAAAAATTTTAAGCAGACTCAATATTATCTCACCATTAAATTTGACACAAATAATTTGCATATTGAAAAGTCAATAGCATTCGATTTCAATGTGTAAGTGAAATCAATCGACCAACAATTACTAATATAAAAGTTTTTCATTTGATTTTGGAGTGTTGATAATTGATTGCTAGAATTTGAAATTTTGTACAGTTTCTGGATAAACTGAAGGCATTGGCAAAACCACTGGGTAGATGGCACAAGCAGCACTTTGAGAATAATATACATGAGAAAATACAAAAGTTTGAGGACGAGATCAAGAAAGTAGATGATATGGTTAGTAACGGAGTATATGATGGCACAATAGAAGCAAGAAGAAAGGCGTTGGTAAGATGTTGTGAGGTATGGTATGAGAGACAAGATATCCACTGGAAGCAAATGTCTAGATCTCGACATGCCAAGGAGATGGACAGGAATACCAGATACTTCCACAATATTGCGTCAGCAAGAAGAAGGAATAACTAGATTGAGTCCTTAGTGATTAATGAAAGGTTGGTAAGGAATCATGCAAGAATTAAGGTTGCCACCAGAGATTTCTACAGGAACCTATACCACCAAGACGAGTCGCCAAATATTAGCTTTCGAGATGGTTTAGTTAATCGTTTGGAGATAGAGGAAGCTCAAGTACTAGAGGTGTTACCAACGGAGGAGGAAGTAAAGGAGGCAATGTGGGACTGCGAATCATCTAAGGCCTCGGGTAGTGATGGATATAACATGAATTTTATAAAAAGATGTTGGGAGGAGATTGGAGTGGAATTTACTAAAGTTGTGATGAGCTTCTTTGAGACGGCGAGACTACCAGCAGATTCCAATGTTACTTGGGTAGCGCTGGCTCCGAAGTTTGTGGGCGCAAATGAGATAAATGATCTTAGACCGATCAGTATGGTTGGATGTGTTTATAAGGTCATATCAAAGGTGTTGACAAGAAGAATGAGGAGCGTAATGCCAGGGCTAGTTGGAGAATCACAGAGTGCATTTGTCAAGGGAAGGAGGATACATGATGGAGAGTTAATAGCATGTGAAGTTGTATAATGGCTAAAACTAAAGAAGAAGGCATCAGCAATCATCAAATTGGACTTCCAAAAAATTTATGATAGAGTCAAATAGAATTTTATTGATATTGTGCTGGAAAAGATGGGGTTCAGAAGAAGATGGAGGGTATGGATTGCAAAATGCATGAGATCACCTTCTATATCCATAATGATTAATGGAGCACCATCGAAACCGTTCAAGATGGAAAGAGAGTTTCGGCAAGGTGACCCGTTATCACCATTTCTATTCATCCTAGTTGTAGATGTGTTGAATAGGATGATCGGGGAGGCAGTAAGAAATAGAAGAATATCTCCTCTCTTAGTTGGTAGGGATAATATAGAGTTATCACACCTCCAATTTGCTGATGACACTATATTGTTCTGTCCACCAGAGGAGGAGACAGTGAGAAACTACAAGAGACTGCTGAGATGCTTTGAAGTCATGTCTGGGTTGAGCATTAACTTCGATAGGTCTAGCTTGATATCGGTAAATTGCAGTCAAGAGTGGGTTGGTCAGATGTGCCGATTATTAGGATGCCAAGCGGCGAATCTACCGGTAAAGTATTTGGGAATTAATCTGGGAGCAAACCCGAAGCTAATAAAAACATGGAAGCCAGTAATTGATAAGGTAGAGGAGAAATTAAGTCTATGGAAAGCAAAGGTACTTAGTAAAATAGGAAACTTGGTGCTTATCAAATCCATGATTAATAGTCCGCCTACTTACTATTTGAGTTTGTATAAAATGCCAGTTACGGTGGCCCAAAAAAATAATTTCATTGCAAATGAGGTTTTTTTGGGAGAAGGACGATGGACGACCTGGACTGCCTCTTGTAAAATGAGGAATGATACAGGCACCGAAAAAATTAGGAGGACTAGATGTGGGAGATGAGATGATTCGTAATGCCGCACTATTGCTTAAGTGGTGGTGGAGATTCTCTAAGGAAGAGTGCCCTCTATGGAAGAAGGTAGTGTGCTCCTGCAATAATCTGAACCCTGGGCAGTTACTGTCTACTCAAGATATACCAGCAAAAGGGAGTATGTGGAGAGATATATGTCACTTGCAAATAAAAGAGCAACATATCAGACAAAGATGATTGACGGGTTGGCTATGGAAGTAGGAGATGGTAGATCAACCAGATTTTGGAAAGATACATAGATACAGTCGAAGAAGCTGAAAGATTCTTTTCCGAGACTCTACTTGATTTCAGATAATAAAAGATCCGTGATTGGGGACTGTGGGTTTTGGGATGGGATAGAGCGGGTATGGAACTTCCAATGGAGGAGGAAACTTCGCCAATGGGAGACCGACAGTTTGAACCAAATGTTTGATATCTTACAAGCTGTGAGATTGATAGCAGGCGCACAAGATAGAGTGGTATGGAAATTTGATAAGGAAGGCATTTATACTACTAACTCATTTGTGCAGGCTTTGCAGGTACAGACTCTGACAGATGATATCCTTAGCTATAAAGTTCACAAATAAAATCTGGAAAGGACTTGTTCTTCCTCGGGTAGAGTTGTTTACTTGGTTTGTGCTTGTAGACCGAGTTAATACTAAGGATCGCCTGAGCAGATTGGGCATTATTGAACGAAGTTATAATATCTATGTTATGTGTAGAAAAGAAATTGAATATGTACAGCATTTGTTTATTACTTGCGAGTATGCTTGGCAAGTGTGGTGCGCATGGATTAGTCATGTGGGTCGTATTTGAAGCATCACAGGTTCGATAAAAGAACACTTTGAGAGTTGGAGGACAATGCCTTTGAGAACAGATGTGCGAAAAACATGGTTAGTGGGATTCTTCTCAGTTATATGGAATATCTGGTTGTGTAGACATGAGCTTATTTTCCAGAACAAATCACCAGAGGTGGTAGATTGTGTTGCTAGGTTGTTTTGATGTTCTAGAGAGTGGTGTAAAAGTTAATTCATGTTGTTGATGGCTATGCCGGAGATGACATAGGAGTTGCTAAATTTCATGTTTATGTCTCTTTCTACGCTCCACTGCGTGTGTTGAGCTTTTTTCTTTCAAAAAAAAAAGTAGAACAAGTGTTACAAGAAGGTTTAGGTTATGTTTCTCTAACATATAGAAGAATATATGATTTAACTAGTAACATTATTAACATCTACATCACTCGCTCCATTAACTATTCATGTCAAATTTAACAGTAGGACAACATTCAACATGTTTTAAATTTTCTGGGACAAAAATAAAATATTTAAAATATTAAAGACGAAATTAAGATTTAATCTAAATGTGAAAACCAAAATAATATTTTATTCTTAAATAAATTACATAAACTTCTATTTCATTCTTTTCGTAATAAGTATTTTTTAAATTTTTTTCGTATTAAATTAATTATATTATTTTAAATTTTCAATAGTCCATTAAGTACTTTATAATATGTTCAAAAAATCGAACCAATTATTAAACCAGTAAAATTAGAAGTTAAAAAATTTAAAGGTTCAATCAAAATTTAACTAAAATTGAACTGGATATAATTAAATAATATATATATATATATATATATATATATATATATATTATATAGGGTAGAAAAATTGACTTTTTTTTGTGTTTTACTATTTTAAATAGATTAATCACTAAAAATCAGACTAATTTGACTAATTAATCGATTCTTTGACTTATTTTTTCGATTCTTTGACTTGTTCATTGCCAATCGACTTTTTATCTAAACCAAATCGATTTGGTATTCAATTCTCAGTTAACCCATTTGAATTGATCGACTTAGTCCGATTCTTAATATCATATGCATGGTGTATACCTATTATATACTACTTCAGATATTTATTTAAAAAATTATATAAATATAGAAAACAAAACATGTTGTGATTAATAAAGTATTTTTCATTTTTTTGTCTTCTTTTTAATTTACAAATATTTAATAAAATGTAATATTTATTTTAATAATTATGTATAATTTAAAAAATATATGACTGATTTAAAAAGAATAGTACAAAACTAAAGTTAAAATTAAATTGAATAAATATAAAATAATTATTTAGTAACTTAATATGTGTCTTAAGAGTACATGATAAATTTACTATTAATAGAAAATTTTAAATTTTTTTATTTAATAAATATAAAATAAATACATTAAAAATTTAATATGTGCTTTTAAAATAGAAGATAAATAAACTCATATATTTTTATAGGCGAGCACTACGAAACATATTTTTATAGGTGGAGACTCGAACCCACAATTTTTAAGTGAGTATGAAGAGATTATGCCATTTGAGCTATAGCTTGTTGGCATTCTGCACCCCTTTTAATTACTTACAAATTTATATATATATATATATATATATAATGCTTAAAATTATTAATAATAATAATATTTTATTTATTCAATTATTAAGTATATTTAAAAATGGACATATTTTCAAATAGTATTTACTGGTATATCATACATGTATTAAAATAAGTAAAGAACACACAGAAAAATTTTTTAAGAAGAGTTTAATTATGCAAGATTTATATGTAAATGGACCTTAGATTTAACTATAGTGAAATTGAGTTGAATTTTTTTTAATTCGTAATTAAGTGAAATAATTACACGAGTGAAAAAATTAAAAAAAAAATTGGAGAATTATGTATTTAAAATGTATATTATCTTTGATTTTTAGAACAAAAAACACACTTCAACTCCCTTATAATATTTTTTAGTGGTACAAGGGAGTTGAAAACTTGTGTCATATTTTATTTATTTCAACTCCTTCTATTTTTCTCTCCAATTTAATTATGTCATATTTAATTTATTTCATTTTTCTTACTTTAATATTGTAAAAACTAATTAATATTATTAATCTTTATCAACTTAAGTATCTTATGCTTATTCAGTAATAGGTTTTAATTAATTATATTTATTTTAAACATTTTTTCACTTTTATTACCTAATATATATAAAATTAATAAAAGATTTTAATAAAAAAATTAACTATCTAATTTTATTTAACCTTTTCTTCATTGCTTTTACATTTTTACCAATTATAAAAAATATCGTTCACAATACACTATATTAACTATAATTTTCAACCATAAAATATTTATCATCCTTAATAATAATTAATTCTAAAGTATTGATTCCATTATTTAGAAATAAAATCCGAAATACAAATTTTAAAATAAAACCAAATTATCCCCATAAAATAAAATCATCCTTTATTGTAAATTTTATCTTTTATTACAATAACATAAATTTAGTATTTGTTAGTAGGTATAACAACAAAAATATGCCATTCATATTTAACTGAAATAATATTTAAAATTATTATAAAGTGTACAAAATAAAATAAAATTAATTTAATTTATTAGGATTAAAATTAATTTTTTTGGCTGATCGTCTAAGTAAATCAACTATTTTTCCCTCAAAAATATCTTCAAATTAATTTCATAAACTACATAAATAGAATGAAGAGTAAAGTATCGCTTTTTGTCTCCAACGTTTGAGGTAAGTCCAAAGTTGTCTCTAACGTTTCAATCGTTTTATTTAAGTCCTAACGTTTCAAAACTGACTCAATGTTGTCCTGTCGTTAGGGATCTGTTAACTGAATTGACGGCGGGACAAAATTGAGACGATTTTGAAACGTTAGGGACTTAAATAGGACGAAAACGTTGGGGACAAAAATGATACAGAGAAATAAATTTTAATTTTATCCTTCAATAATATCAATTTTTTACTATACATAGTATTCAATTATTTTTTAATCACATCTAAGTAAATTACACTTAATCATATTACTTTCATTTTAAATAAATTATTTTTTTTTATAATTTTACTCTTAAAGATTTTTAGGTATCATGAAATATTTGTAGAATGACTAATATATAAACTTACAGAAAAAAAAATATATATATATAAATTATACCTTCTCTAATGTATCAAAATTATTTAAAATTATAAAAAAATAAATTTATTTAAAATGAAAGTAATGTGATTAAGTGTAATTTATTTAAGTGTAATTAAAAAATAATTGAATACTATGTACAGTAAAAAATTAATATTATTGAAAGATAAAATTAAATTAAATTTTATTTTTATGTATCGTTTTTGTCCCTAACGTTTTCATCCTATTTAAGTCCCTAACGTTTTAAAATTGTCTCAATTTTGTCTTGCTGTCAATTCTGTTAACGGATCCTTAACGGCAGGACAACATTGAGTCAATTTTGAAACGTTAGGGACTTAAATAGGACGATTGAAACATTAGGGACAACTTTGGAACTTACCCCAAACGTTAGGGACAAAAACGATACTTTACTCTACAATGAATAATCTTATAGTTATTTGGGTTATATGAAAACAAACAAAAAAGACAAAAAAATCTTTAACTTTTTAATTTGAAGATAAATAAATCTTTGACTAATTGAAAATACAAATTTATCATTTATCTTAATTTAAAGGGGTAAGTACTGTTTTGGTCCCTAAAGTTTAGGGCCAAAATCGAAATCGTCCCTCTTCTAATTTTGGATTTAAAATCATTCTTAATGTTTTTTATTGTATTAAAATCGTCCTTATAATTTTTTTGGACAAAAATACCCTCACCACTACCAACATAATTACCTCCTCCTCCACCACCACCACCACCACCACCACCAACACCAACACCAACACCAACGCCACCGCCATCGCCACTGCCACAACCAGCGCACCAACACCACCACAGCACCACCAACACCAACACCAACACCAACACCAACACCACCGCCACCGCCACCGCCATCGCCACCGCCAACACCAACACCAACACCACCACCACCACCACCACCACAGCAAATAACAAACAGAGATCAATTAACAAACTTCTTCCATCAACAGCAAATAACAATTCAGAAATCAAAAAATTCAGAAATCAAGAAAACCAACAACTCAAAACCAACAATGATTCAACAAATCAAAGATTCAACAAATCAAGAAGCAGAAGAAGCAGAAGACGAAGCAGAAACAGAAATTGAAGCAAGAAGCAGAGGCGGCGAGCAGCAGCGGCGAGGCGGCGACCAGCAGCGGAGCGGAAGCCGACGACGACGAGGAGGTCACGGCGGCGACCTCCCTATTTCTCCCCCCTTCTTTCTCTCTCCACCCCCCGGTAGCGTGGTGAAGACGATGGCGGCAGCGCGGCGAGGACGCGGTGGTGATGAAGGTGCGGCGGCTCCAAGCCCGTGACCCCCCTCACTCGCGATCCATCTCTCTTCATGGTTCTGCTCACGATGGCACAAGGCAAACGGCGCGATGGTGGCGGCGACTAAAGCACGAACGGCGGCGACAGGGTCTGACAGCAGCAACGCGAGCAGCACAGCGAGCTGGTCCCTCTCCGGCGCCATCCCCCCCCCCTTCCCTTCCCCTCCACTGCCCTGCCCCTGCACCTTCGTATACACCCCCTACCCACGTGTTTTCTTCCCCCCTTCCCCAAACACGTGTTTTATTTTTTTTTTAATTTTATAAATTTTATTATTAAAATAGGAATAGGGATAGTTTAGGAATTAAATTAAAAATTTTAATAAAAAGGATGATTTTAATACAAAAAAAATATTAAGGATGATTTTAAATCCAAAATTAGAAGAGGGACGATTTTGATTCTGGCCCTAAACTTTAAAGATGATTTTTACTATTTTTTGTCCCTTATAAAGTTTTATATTTGTGCACTCTAGCTATTTAATAAAATAGTTGACCTAGTTATAAATTAAATTTTTATTATTAACTTAGGTTGAAAATATGGATGATCTCGATCATTAATATGCATGTTCATTAGTAATCAAGAGATATTAATTAATCTTCTTTCTTTTAACACTAACATTTTACTAAATTTAATCAGTAAGTAGGTCACGATATCCGAATTAAAATTAATTAAATTTAACTGATTTTTTTTAATTTATAGAAATTGATGAATTATATTTTTTTAGTAATTATTATGTTGTGGTTAAGAATAAAAATAGTGATCTTTAGCTTTTAACCCTAACTAATATTTTAAAAATTTTTTTTGGTCAAATCATGCCCAACACACACTTCTTCCGTTTAGCATGAGTTCCATATATCAACTTCTTACTCATGCTTCTAAAACCAAATTTAACATTTTATTACTCTACGACCAACTAATCTTCCACATCATAACATTTTACTCTTTATACAAAAACCATTCTGTTAATCATCTCTGTTACTTGTTTAAAACATTGCTCATGATTACATGCCAATTGGTTCTATCATCGTTTAAAACTTTTTCATTTCTTTTTATTCCAATGGATTCTCATTAAAGTGTAATTCTCAATATCTTAAAATAGAATTAGGTGAAGAATAAGGATTTTAACTAATAAAAAATAGGTTTAATTATTCTGTTGATTTCTATAGTTTCACAAAATTTTTAATTAGATTCTTATACTTTTTTTTCTTTTTAATTGGGTCCCTGCACCAAAATTTTTTTTTTAATTAGGTCTCTTTTAGTAGTAATTGGCTTAATTATATAGAAACCCAACTAAAAAATTAGTGCAGGGACTCAAATAAAAGAGAAAAAAAATGTAGGGACTCAATTAAAAAAAAATTAGTGTAGGGACTCAATTAAAAGAAAAAAAAGTATAAGGACCTAATTGAAAATTTTGCAAAACTATAGGAACTAATAGAGTAATTAAACCTAAAAAAATATAAACATTGCATATGATAAAAAATTTTTGGTGAATATTTTTACTTAAAAATGTAATTTTTATTCTTTAGTCTTGTCCTCCTAACATTTTTTTTTGAATGGATCCCACTTTTTAAATTATTTGTTTTCTTTTTGTGGGTAATAGTTATTTTTTTTGTTCAAAATATTCTGTAGTCCAATAGACTAAGAACTAATCGATCGCAAATATAGTTCTATTTAAAGATTTGTCGTTAATCAATAGGTTATTATGTATATAAGACGGGATTCCAATTCTCAACATTTTCTTAAACAAAGAAGTGAATTAACTAACTCACATACTCAACAAACAAACAACTATCACAAATAAAAAAAAATAAGGCCCAAGTTCTCCAAACTCAGATCCAAAAAGACCCAATAACACCGCTAGCAACGTATCCAATATCATTCCTGTAATATTCCTGTAACATTCCTGTAACGGATCTTCAGCTCTGTGATTTTCTCAACAGCCTTTTTCTTTGTCTCCCACTGCGCAACAGCATTCAAAGAAATCTTTCTCTCTCTGTAAATTAACACCTTTGATGTATAATTTACCATTTTCATAAAGAGACAATCCATCTCCATTGAGTGAAACTAATCCAATTCTTTCATTGATAATGATGATTGATTATATTTTATGGTAAGAATGACTTAGGTTTATATTTTATGGTACTTTTATTGTTGTGTTAGGTTTATATTTTATGGTATGAATGACTTAGGTTTATATTTTATAGTACTTCTATTGTTGTGGAGGGAAATGTTCCATTATAATTTAAAATTTTTTGGATAATATATGATAATATTTATTTATTTCTATTAAATTATTAAATTTGATATTACAATAATTATTTATTTGATTTTAATTTAAAAATTTTATATTAAATGTGCATTATAATGATTAATTCTCAAAGTTAAATAAAATTATTGTTCTTTTATAAAAATAAACTCAAAAAAATATTATTTATCAATAATTCTTTTTTGAAATTAATTTTAATTTTTTTTCGTAATAAACATTAATTAAAAGAATTTTTTCAAATATGAATATCATTAAGAGTTAATTACATGTGAGGTAAATTTTTAAATGATTATTTAATGACATATATAGAAAGAGAGACATTTCAATTGCATTGTCAAAAAAAAATTACTCGATCTTTTTGAAATATAAAATCTAAAAAAATATAATTCTAAATTATGTGTTATTATTTAAATTACTATTTTAGTATTTTAATTTGTTAATTAGATATTTTGAAGATCAACCATATTTTACAATAACAAAATATAATTATAACAATAACTATGCTGCCTATACATAAAAAATAACCATCCTTATAAAATACATATTGAAATATAAAATACACATTGAAAATAAATTAAACAATATATATATCTATACACAAATATATAGTAGACGATTTAATAGCTAATCTTTTATATACACATAATTTTTTTATAAAAATTATTAACATGCTATATATATTCATTATCAAAATTTTCTGAATCTAGGCACTAGGTAGACTAAAATCTATATTCTTATATAAAAGATCGGTTACATTGCAATATTACATATCCAGCATGATTAGATTTGGGGAGAAGAAAGTAACAGGAAGCTGCATGCAATAGGTTCGGAATAAATTTGTAAATCAAAGGTCAATGGTAGATTAGGCATGCGAATGTTGCATTTAATGAATAGAAAGCTTTATTCTAAAAATGATTTGGAGGATGATCACGGAGAAGGATGCCTTTTGGGTGAATGTTTTTTATGGGAAATATGGGAGGGGACATGATTTGCTATCTAATATTGTGACTCATTCTGTTGATTCTAGATTTCTAGCTCGTGAAAATACATAGTTGAAAACTGGGAATGTTTGAAGCAACAAATTTGTATTAATATTGATAATGGAAGAGCGACAAAGTTTTGAAAAGATCCTTGGATGAAAAATGACACTGCTAAAATCCACTAAATTGTGGAGAATGAGGTAACAAACAAAATAAGGTTTTGCCTACTCCTCATGAAGATACGGGTGAAGATGATATAAGAAGGAGACTGTCTAGAGATATCTCTTTCTCTATCACAAGTGCTTATCATAAGCTAGCAAATATTGAAGATGCTAAAGACCATGTTTGGAGTATATTATAGAAGTGGGAAGGCCCCCAAAAAATTAAATATTTTATGTGGTTGCTAATTAATAAAATATTGATGACAGCGGCTAGGAGGGCAAGAATCTCTGGTGTTAGTTCTTTTTCTCACAGGTGTGCAAGAGTTGAGGAATCTTTACTTCATGTCCTGAGAGATTGTTCAGTGGCAGTGATGCTATGGTTAAAGCTGATACGTCAAACATTTACTAACTTTTTTAGTAATTCCTTTGATCTTTGGTTTAGATAGAATTTCACATCTGAACTTAGTAAATCTAACCAAAATAATTAGTTATCTTTTTTCATGATAACTTGTTGGTAGTTGTGGACATAGCAGAATAAAAAGGTGTTCTCTCCCTCTTATAGAAGAGAAAGCTGGTGAAATATTGATCCATTTTGTATATGCAACAAATAGATGAAGCTTTCAAGAATGTTTCACTTTTTATTCCTACCACGAGGAAAGAGATTAAGGTCACATAGAAATTCCCTCCTAGTAGATGGATTAAGATCAACAGGGACGGAGCATCGATAGGAAACCCGAGAAGGGCAAGATGTAGAGGTATTTGCAGAAATGATCAAGGAAGATGGATCGCTGGCTTTATGATGAACCTAGGGGAATAAACGGCCTTCCAAGCAGAATTATGGGGTATCCTTAAAGGGTTACAGATGGCATGGGATCTGGGACTTAGGAAGATTGTGGTAGATATTGAACTAATCATCATCAGTCCAACAGAATTAGGCCCAAGATCAACCATTAGAATAATTTCTTTCTTTTCTTTATTTCATTTTTTGTCTCATGCCTTTCTCTGTTTATTCTAAAATAAGGTAACTCACAATTCTATTAGGGGCTCAAGAATTTGAATATGGAATAGATGGTGGTGTTTTGGCTGAAAATGGGGCTGCATTGTGTATTACTCCAAGGTGGACGTCTCAGGTAGAAGGTCAACATGCAGGGGGCGTGTAACCTACTACACGTGAGGGGCGTGAAGAGACGTGGCGCAATGTTGTTAGTCGGAGAAGGAATCACGTGGGGCGTGATGACGTGACGACGACTGATTGGCTCTCTCAGGTAGCACGTGGGGGGCGTGCTGAGTCAGCACGTGGGGGCATGCTGACGTGGCAACGAGTGATTGGCTCACTCAGGTAGCACGTGGGGGGCGTTCTGACACGTGGCAAAGCGTGGTTGGCTGAGGCAGTCAGCACGTGGGGGGCGTGGTGAATGCTCCCCTCTATATAAGGCAGAGAGTTCGGTACCATTTTTATTCTGAGTAAGAGTGTGTGAGTGTTCTTTGAGTGTGTTGATAGTATAATGGAGGGTACCGCAAATTTGGTGGTGTATCACAATGGTGAGATAATATGTAATACTCATGAGGGAGTGAGGTTTGTGTGCCAGAATCCGTTTTTATTTGTGGTTCCATGCACCATGACGTTAATGGAGTTTCAGAACGGTCTTTGTCAAAGCATGGAGAATAGTACGTTAATGAGAGTTAGCAGAATTCTATACCGGAATCCGGTTGTAGGTTTTGGTGGTCTAATACAATTTGATACCATGTCAATCACTGACGAAGGGAGTATGCAGAATATGTTTCAAATTTACCGACACACTCGGAAAGTTGGAATTTTATTGCACATGCTGAGTTGTATAATTAGTTAGTGCAACAATACAAATCTGTTAGAAGTAGTACTTGTATAAATAGTAAATTGTAACATTGTATTTTTTGAGGCTCATCATAATACAAGTTTAATTCTCAATTTCTTTTTGGTTTCTCTGTTTTTATGTTCTTCTCCATACTCATATATTTTCACATAACTCACTAGTTAGTTAAGATTATAGTTACACCTAAACTTTAAGTAGAATGAACAATCAATTTAATTGGGTTGATATATTCTATAGACTCACACTACCAAACCACATGAGAATGCCCCACTTATTTCCACAACTTTCTTTCTCCTTCAGGTTTTATTTAATTTTCTTCTTTAGTTGCATGTTTTGTGTGAACAAATGTGTAATTTGAAGTTGTGATTATATATGGATGCAATTTCCATGATTGAAAATATATTATGAATTTTATGATAAGTAGTTGCAGCGAGTATTTTCACAAAGTAAATGATTCTTCCCTAAAAAATAATATTCTTCTTTTGAGTTTAAGCCTTCAATAAGATTAATATTAACAACATCTGGAAATAGTGATAATTCATCTTTTTTGTTACTTTTTGTCACTGTTTCAGGATCAAACTTTATTACGTGTATGTGAATAAAGTGCCTCAGACTCTAGTGAAGCGTGGCAATATCTCTCTGAGTATGATCACTAAAATGCCATAAAATGTTCTTTGATGCTCTTCCTTAATTTCTTTTTTGATGATGTTGTTAAGCCACTTTAGAAAATAACAACAATTCAGCTGTGGAAATTAAAGATGGGGAGATGAAAGCAGAGGTGATTGGAGGCCACAAGTCAGAGAAATGATCCTAAAGTTTGTATAATGTGTTCTATTATTATTCATTCTTCTCTTTTTGTTATTTTTGACAACCTTAATTAGCACATATGTTCATTCATATAGTAATTTGTTATTCATATACTCTCTAAGCTTTTATTAAAATTTGTTATGTTATTTATATTTGTACGTTAAATTTGTTTTATTCAGATTTAATATGTTAGATTTATGTTTATATTGAGATTTATTTTTTATTGTTAAAATTGTTATTTAAAAAATTGCACATTCAATCCAAATCGCACCACTTGAATTTGGATCCAATTCTTTAAAAAAAATATATAATTTATTTACCATCGGTTAAATTCGCTGATAGTTATTAATTTAATTTTTAATAAATAATATATTACTGTCGAATTTATTAGGGATAAATTTAAAGGTAATAAGCTTTAGAATTTTACCAATTAAAAGTGTATATCCAATGCTAAATTCGTTGGTAATTAACGGTGGATGAAAAAATCTGTCGATAAATAGTTACTTGCTAGGTTTATGCCGTCAGATTTAATAAATTTGACAATAATATATTTTCAACAAATTTCTTGTAGCGACGATTGAGTTATTTTCGTGTGATTTTAAAATTATGGATTCAAACGGTAAAATATAATCACTAATGTAATTATCATATTAAATTTCTGTACATATGAAATACTTGTATATCGACTATCCTTTAATAAATTGAATTAAATTTTAAAGAAAAAAACTTAAACTAGTGCTATTGCAGAAGGATTATTTCACGTATAATCTTGGACTGTGTAATTAATTGTTTTTTCTACAAATATTCATAATTTATCACTTAATTACGATTAACATTTAGAAATGATATAAAGAGATAAGTATTAAACCACTCTTTCATTTTAGTCTATGACAACAATAAAGACGTCTTACGACCCACAAATTCAGCCTAACAGAATACACAAATTAAATTATAATTTAGTCTTTATTTTATCTTATAGTTATCTTTATCTTTATCTTTATCTTATCTTTATCTACTTTTATTTTTCATAGGCCAATACTCTATATATACTTAGTTTTACCTTCATAATTTACAATTCATTCAGTCAACAATCAATAAAATTTCATCTTTTCTTTTCACAATTCTTTTATTTTCCTATTCTTTCACAATTTTATTATGGTATCAGAGCTCCTCTTGAGCTCTGCTGACATCCATGGATCAAGGAGAAAGGGCACACCAACAACTTCATCCGGAGTCTCTTTTCTTTCATGGCACTTCCTTTCAATGAAGAAGCTCGTCCTTCAAACCAACTTGAGCTTTTGCCAAGTCCAACTACTCATTATCTTTGTTCTTTCAATACTTTTTTACTGTTAACAATTCTTCAAATCAAGATTCATTCTTGAATACTTGGATCATTGATTCTGGTGCCACAGATCACATTGCATCAAATTTATCTTGATTTATTTCTTACACACAAATTTCTCCTATTATTGTTCATTTACCAAATGGTTCTTGAACTACTGTTTCTTATAAAGGCATCGTTCAATTTTCACCATCCTTGGTTTTTCATGATGTTCTTTATTTACCTCATTTCAACTTTAATATTATATCTGTTTCAAAAATTACTTCAGCACTCATATGTGAACTCACTTTTTCATCTTCTTCTTGCACTCTACAGAGTAACAATTTGGGGACAATTGATTTGGCCAGAATGAGAGAGGGATTATATGTCTTTGAACCTAATTTCGGTAAAAATTCATCCACTACACACTCCATAAATTCCATCCAATCTCCACCCATTACACCTTTCAATATATGGCATTTTCGTTTAGGACACCTTTTTGGGCAAAGACTTAATCATTTACATAAACAATTTCCTTTTATCTCTATACATCATGACGAGGCTTGTGACATTTGTCATCTTTCTAAACAAAAGAAACTTTCATTTTCTCAAAGTTTTAACAAAGCCAATGCAAGTTTTGATTTATTACACTTTGATATTTGGAGTCCGTTTCAACAAAATTCTATTCATAATCATAAATATTTTTTTACTATTGTTGATGATTTTAGCCGCTTTACATAGGTTACTTTATTAAAATCAAAAGGAGAAGTACAAAATCAAATAAAAAATTTTATTACTTTAATTGAAACACAATTCAACTTCAAAGTCAAAACTATTCGTTCCGATAATGGACCAGAATTTATTTTACCTGATTTTTATGCTTCAAAGGGCATTATATGTTGAAACTCCTCAACAAAATGGAAGGGTAGAACGCAAGCATCAACATATTTTGAATATAGCTCGTGCTCTTATGTTTCAATCTAATTTACCATCATCTTTTTGGTCTTATGCTGTTAGACATGCTGTTTATTTACTTAATAGAGTTCCATCATCCGCAATTAATTTTAAAACACCATTTGAGATTTTATTCAATCATCCACCAAATTATCACGACATTAAAGTTTTTGGATGCTTATATTTTGTTTCTACCCAAATGGTAAACAGATCAAAATTTGATCCAAGAGCCAAAAAGGTTGTATTTATTGGCTTTCAATATGGTTTTAAAGGGTATATTGTTTATGTTTTAGAAGATAAAAGAATTGAAATTTCTAGAAACGTGATTTTTTATGAAAAGATCTTGCCCTTAGTCACAAAAAATGTCCAATTCCAGACACTCAGCCCAACATTGCCAAACACACCTTCTCAAAGACAAGATTCAGTTAGTCTTCCAGTTGAACCCTCACCTATACCCATTGACCCAACTCCACCTAGTTCTTTATTTTCTCCAACAATATCTCCTTCTTCCTCACTATCGTTTCCTAACCAAGTTGAACCCATGACCACCGAATCACTTTCAACACTAGACACTAGTCCACCATCACCTTCTCATCCCCCGTCACCTTCTTCACTACCTGAGCAACCCCATCCTCGTCATTCCGACCGGCCTCACCGACCTCCAGCATATCTCTCTGATTACTTGTGTAATTCCTCTCTCATCTCTACAAATCAATCTCCCTCAAAGTGCAAGTATCATTTGTCTTCAGTCATGTCTTTTTCTTCTCTTTCATCTTCACATAAAAAGTTTCTTTTATCTCTACATTCTGACATTGAGCCAAAGTCTTTTAAGGACGCCAATCAACACTCTAATTGGCGTAGTGCTATGAAAGATGAGTTGGATGCTCTTGAGTTGAACAAAACTTGGCGTCTTGTTGATTGCCCTGCAGGGGTTAAGCCGGTTGGCTGTAAATGGGTCTATCGCATCAAACGTAAGCCTGATGGTTCAGTTGATCGATATAAAGCACGCCTTGTGGCTAAAGGGTTCACTCAAACTGAAGGTGTTGATTTCTTGGAAACTTTCTCCCCTGTTGTCAAGCCTGCCACTATTAGATTAGTTTTGGCATTGGCCTCTATGAAGCATTGGCCTATACATCAGTTGGATGTCAATAATGCTTTCTTACATGGGGATCTTTCTAAGGATGTTTATATGACTCTGCCACCCGGATTTATATCTCCTCAACCGAATCAATGCTGTAAGCTACTAAAGTCACTGTATGGTTTACGACAATCTAGTCGTATGTGGTATGACAAACTTTCTCATCTTTTGCTATCTCATGGATATCAGCAGACCTCATCTGATTATAGTTTATTTGTCAAATTCATTGGTGATCAAATTTCTATCCTTTTAGTCTATGTTGACGACATTATTCTCACTGGTAATTCCATTTCTGAACTTGCTGCCATTAAGTCTATTTTGCACCAACACTTCCGAATTAAAGACTTGGGCCCATTAAAATATTTTTTGGGTATTGAAGTTGCTCAATCAGAGAAGGAAATTTGCTTATCTCAGAGAAAATATTGTCTTGATCTTTTGGAGGATTCTGGTTTATTAGGTGTTAAACCTGCGTCTGTTCCAATGGATAGTACCACAAGACTATATCAAGACAAAAGTCCCCTGCTATCCGACTCTTTTGTATATCATCGTTTGGTTGGCCGTCTTATCTATCTCACCACTACTCGACCGGACATCATGTATGCCACTCAACAATTAAGTCAATTCATGGCATCTCCTACTGAATCTCATCTTCAAGCTGCCAAGCATGTGTTACGATATCTGAAAACTAGTCCCGGCAAAGGACTTTTTTTTCCAAGAGAATCAGAAATTCAGCTTCTCGGCTTCAGTGACTCTGATTGGGCCGGATGTCCTGACACTCGGCGATCTTTAACAGGTTATTGTTTCTTCTTAGGCAGTTCTTTAGTCTCTTGAAAGACCAAGAAACAAACCACCGTCGCCCGCTCTTCCACGGAAGCAGAATATCGTGCACTTGCCAACACAACTTGTGAACTTCAATGGATACTAAATGTGTTACAATTTTTACGCATCTCTCCTATCTGCCCACCAGTTTTATATTGTGATAATCAGAGTGCTCTTCATATTGCTGCTAACCCGGTTTTTCATGAACGGACCAAACATTTAGAGGTTGATTGTCACTTGGTTCGACAAAAAGCTCAAGCTGGAGTGATGAAACTTCTCCCAATTCCCTCTTCTGGGCAACTAGCTGACATCTTCACCAAGCCTTTGTTTCCTCAACCCTTCCATCTTAATCTGAATAAGCTTAGTGTTCTTGACATCTTTCATCCTCCAGCTTGCGGGGGCGTATTAAACCACTCTTCCACCTTAGCCCATGACAACAATAAAGACATCTCACGGCCCACAAATTCAGCCCAACAGAATACACAAATTAAATTATAATTTAGTCTTTATCTTATCTTATAGTTATCTTTATCTTTATCTTTATCTTATCTTTATCTATTTTTATTTTTCATAGGCCAATACTCTATATATACTTAGTTTTACCTTCATAATTTACAATTCATTCAATCAACAATCAATAAAATTTCATCTTTTCTTTTTCACAATTTTTTTATTTTTTTATTCTTTCACAATTTTATTAATAAGTACACTTAAGATATTAGTATTAAAATAGTGGAAAAAAGAATATTAAAAGCAAATTTTGAAGAACATACATGTATATTTTATTGAAGAAGCTTCTATATATTTTCAAAATGTGTCGTTGGAGCCTGCATTATGTCTCTGATTTTAAGGACACAAGCTATACACATTATTGAATCATTAATGGTCTCTTGGTTCGAACAAATGGCATGTGCATATGTAGATGTTGTTATGGTGTGTAGCTGCAAACATTCATAGATTCCTATATATATTTATCATAAAGGGACAATCAATCTCAGCTAGTGAAACTAGTTCATTCTTTCATTGGTGGTGATAATTGATGATTGAGTTAGGTGTGGATGTCATGGCTTGTAAACAGCAGGTACTAGGTAGACCAAAACTATATTCTTAAAAGATTTGTTACATTGCAATATTACACATATCCATTATTAGATTCGTTCTATATGACTTTTCTTAGCCTTCAATTGATTATCATCTTAGGCAGAGTTCGATATTTTTTTTTAGTTTAATTATTCTGTTGATCTTTATAGTTTTATCAAATTTTTAATTAGGTCTTTATATTTCTTTTTTCAATTACGTCTTTACACTACTTTTAATTTTATAATTATGTCATTTTCATATTAAAAATATTAAAATTAACATAATTTTTTTATCAAAATACATGGAGTCAAAGATTTAATTAAGTTTTTAATTATAAATACTTCAATTTGCAAAAAAATATTCAGTTAATTCTAATATTTTTTACACTAGAAAGAACTTAAGTACAAAATTAAAGCAATGTAAAGATTTAATTGAAAAGAAAAAAAGTATAAGGATCTAATTAAAAATTTGGTGAAACTATAAGAACCAACAGAGTAATTAAACCTTTTTAGTTTAATTACATAATGATTTTTTTTTAATTCTCTTTGTAGCAAATAATTTTAGCATTCACAATTTCAGGACTAATGTTATATAACTAATAAAATTAATTAATTTTTTATTAATATTTGACTAATTTAAAACACTAAAAATTAAATTTTAAATCTTAAATTAAATATGAAATTCTAATAAAAAAATAAACTGTTGACTCAAAATAATGATTAACATTAACAAAAAGGTGCTGACCTTATTAAATTTTAAAAAATTACACACTCCATGAAGAGCGGGGCTTACCCCAAAATTAGGAAATTTTATATAGACAAAAATAAAATTGGAAAACAAACTGAGTACTCTTTAGTTTTCTTTTAGATATTAAATTGATTTACTAGTGGTCGTGGACAAATTTGTTCTCTTTAATTTTTAATAATCTTGAATTTGAAATTTCAGATGAAAATTTCCGTCCTGAGAGTGATAATCAAAATTTCTGAGCACCGGTTGACAAGAAAATACATATGTTTTTAAAATTTGTTTACATGAGAAGATGTTTTTTTGTCCTGCTGCTAATTTGACTAGCAATTCACGTATATTTCCCCTATAAACATGACATGTTAATGACAAAAATCCAAGCAACACTTCATCATGTTCTTATTATGTATGCCTACGACTTTAATTTACATCATCATCAGAAAAAGTTAGGGGTAGCTACTATTACATACTACGCTTCCTATATACTACAATACATGCATCTTTCTTAAATACTAATACTAATTTATTCAACATTCATCATATATTCCTTCAAGTTCTAAATACTATTTAGTCCAGTTTATTAAAAAAAAAGGTTTGCTAGATCCTAGGACCTTAAATTGCGGTGCATACAGTAATACTCTAAAACTGGATATTTCCATTTCCAAGTGTAAACTATAGAAGTTATATAGGATAAGTGTGTAAAGTGTAAACCCATAATCTGAGGATTTGAGTATTTTAAAATTATTTTGTTGAACGATTTTTCCATGTAGATTAATATTTTAAAAATAAATTAGTTGTGAAAAAAAAGTTGACAAATTAATCTTTTGACTTGTTATTTTTAAATTAACAGACAAAGTAATCCCTAATGAAATGAAAATATAAACCTTCAATTTTTTTCTAAAAAATAGCATGATTAGTCATTCACTTTATTTATTAGAAATTAATTTGCCTAATATTTTAAACTATCAGAAAACAATTTTCATTTTTTTTTTGTTAAAATAATTTACCTAAATAAAAAATTATTAATAACCAATTTCAGATATTGCCCAACTTTGTAAGATAAGCAACTTCTATTCACCTTCCCAACCATATTTGAAAATTATTTTCATATATATAGGATACAGTGACATTGAATTTTAGAATGGAATCTAATGTAATCACATCTCTTGCATGCAAACATCAATACAACCTTGTTTCCTTGATTGCTCATAATACTTCATTAGTTGTAATTTCTAATATTCTATTGCCTCCCACATGCAACTTCATTAATTTTAATTTCTCCTGATCTCTCAGACAACTCCATGAAACATTGAAAAATAAATAAATAAATAAAAATAGTTGTCATCAGAATCCAACAACACAAAAAGGAAATTTCATTCAAACCACACGGTTGTATGTATATATTGCAGATAGGATCTCTTTATATATAATACCACAAATCTCATATAGCTATCGTACCCCAAAACAATTTTCCTTCAAAGTTTCAAACTTTCAATCACCATAATCTTATTCTTCTTCACAAACCAGAAAATTAAAACTCCAAATACAAAAAGAAATGAGTCGGTTTCTTTTACTGTTGTTCATTTTATCAAATGCTTTTCTTGGTGTATCAATGGCCACAATAAACCAATCTCAAATCACTGAACAATCTCTTCTTTCACAACCACCTTCGAATTCAAACTCTCCTACTCTTCATCAAATTGGAATGAGAAAACTTGGTAAGCACCAACATAATATGCAAGTAATAATAGGATTTTCTAGTAGCACCCCAAGTCCTAGTCCATCTGAGTCACCCGAAATTGAGAAGAAGAAGAACAATAAGAAGAAGAAGATGGAATCATCATCAATTTCTGAAGGAAGTAGTAGTAGTGTTCCTAATCATCAGAGGAATTCTGTTGAGGAGCAGCCACATTATGAGGATGATGGTGTTTTGGGTTATAACGGTGAAGAAGAAGGGGAAGAACACTTGTTGAAGAATATGAAGCAGCATCATCACCATGCATTGGACAAGTCTGTTGCAGGAGGTGGAGTCATTCTTGGTGGGCTTGCCACAACTTTCTTGGTTTCAGTTTTTTGTTATATCAAAGCTACTAGCAGACAAAAACCAGATATCACTTCATAATCATCAGTGTAATTATCCCTTTTCACCATATATGAGACAGAAATATTGTGAAATAACAGACATTTTTTGTTATTAATTTTCGAAACTACAAAACATATAAGAATTTTTTATCTTAAAAACAAATGGTTGTGTCTCATCTTGTTTCCGCAGCTAAATGAGTTCCTATCTAACCAACTTAAGTTAGTTGAGTGATTAGCTTACTCATCTGCTTAAACAAGTATTGAAAGTTTAAATCTAATTTTGCACAAACAAAAATTTATTAATTAACGATAAATCTTTAAATAAAACTCTTATCCACGATAAATTAAGCTTTAGTACTTAAAAAACAAGCATAAGTGGCAAAGACTCAAAACTCAAAAGTGTTCGATAAAAATATGAGTTGTGATACTTAAATTCTTCACTTGAGAGCTAGGAACATTCCTAGGTGAAAGACCTAAACTTTTGTATAATGCCTCAAACGTATTTTAAAAATTTATTCAGAACACGTAATCTTATGGATCCAGAGGGGTTTATTTCTACTATGAGGTAGAAGGTGACAACACAAAATAACTGATTTCTTACTAGATCAGTTTCAAAACACGAGGTAAAGTGAGTAGTTTTTTCTATAAATCTTTTTTTAGTGTCAGGGGATGATGAATTTACAGCTAGATTTTATCAGTATTTTTACGTTACTGAAAAAGAGGATTCGCGAAGGCAATTTTGTCTCAAGAGGCCAAATTTTAAAGTCCTTCAACCATACACACATATGTCTCATTTCAAAAGTTCCTACTACTGCTAAGATGACGCAGGTACGACCAAGTAGTTTAAACACAGTTTTTTATAAGATTATTTCTATTGCAATTTATTATGAACCAAATTATTAGTGATAATCAAAGAATAAGAGGTTTGGTGAGCGGGACATGGTTTTAAAACTTGACATGAGTAAAACGTATGATAAGGTGAAATGGAATTTTTTTGTGAAATATTATGAAACAGGTGGGTTTTTGTGACAGGTGGATTAATTGGATACACGAATGTGTTTCTACTATCTCATATTCTGTTACTGTAGATGGACAATCTACAGGTTTCTTCATACCTACGGGGAGACTCCGACAAGGAGATCCCCTTTCACCTTACCTTTTTATCATTTATGTGGTCTATCTAATCCGCTCTACAAAGGAGAACATGATAATGATATTACTAGACTCAGACTGAATAGCAGCTGTCCTAAGATTAATCACTTGTTTTTTGTAGATGACTCTATAATTTTTAGCAAAACAAACTCTGAGACATGTCATAATGCTATGCAAATTTTACAGCAGTACAACAGTATTAATGGGCAAGAAGTTAACTTAAATAAATTGGCAGTTTTCTATAGTAGAAATACCCCTCTAGCCAAAAGAAAAAAGTTGGTCCATATTCTGCAGGTCCTAAATGTTGGTGCGCAAGATAGAGATACATGAGTTTGCTTATAACAATCCAAAAAAAAAAAAAAAACTCAATATTTGCCAATGTCAAAGACAAAGTTATGAAAAAGTTGTAATATTAGTAGAGATCCACACTCTCGGTAAATGGTCGAGAAGTGTTTATCAAGTTAGTGGGAGATGCAATTCCGATCTACATGTTAGGATGTTTTAAACTGCCTGAAATTTTTTTAGATGAAATTCATAGACTGTTAATGAATTTTCGACGGGAGAAAAGCAGGGAGAAAGAAAGTTACACTGGATTAAGTGGTATACAATGTACAGAGCTAAAGATCGTAGAAGTCTGGGGTTTAAAGACCTCAAAGTCTTCAACCTAGCTATGTTGGGGAAGTAAGGGTGGCGGTTCTTGACACGATCGAATACTCTAGTTACCAAAATTTTTCAGAGTAAATATTTCAAACATTCTTCTTTTTTACAAGCAAACAGTGGGTATAATCCCTCATGGGGATGGGAAAATTTGATGGAAGGAAGAAAAATAATAGAAAAAGGGTGCAATGGCAGATTAGAAGAACATCTATGGTTAGAATTTCGAAAGATTCATGGGTTGATTCACAAGGGCCACTTAAATTCAGACAGAACCAGTTGATAAATTCTAACCTAATTTGGGTTTTATAACTCATTACAGAAACGAAAACATGAAATGAACAATTCATTTTCAACAATTTTCTAACAGATGTTGCACATAAAACCCTCCAAACTAGAATTAAAAATAAAAACCAAGTCATATGGAGCAAAGAGAGAAAAGGAGCTTATATTGTTCAGTCAAGCTACGAGATATGATTCTCCTTCTTCCATCCTCTGATTGAAATCCTCTAGCTTTCTTTCAAGAGAAATTGATGTGGAGATCAATTTGGGGACTTAAATGCCTAGACAAAGTAAAAATATTTGTTTGAAAAGCTATGCACAGTGGTCTCCCAGTAAAAAGAAATATGAGCAAACGAATCTCTTTAATTCCCAATGTGTGTGCTAGATGTGGAGTAATAGAGGAAACAGTGGCGTACTGCTTGCTTGACTATTTACATTCAAAGGAAATATGGAACCAAGCTGATCTGCATGTGACAATTTCGACCGTTGTAAGGGAAAAAGAAAGCAGATTCAGAAATTGGTGGAAAGGAATAATGGAAAAGATGAAAAATCAAAGCACAAAGGAAATCAACTTACTTGCCATGTTAATCTAAAGGATTTGGAATGCTCGGAATCGATGAAATTTTTATAATAAGAGAGCTCAACTGAAAAGTTGTCAAAGAGGCTTTCTCCATGAACGAAAAATTTCACTTTAAGACAACTACCTAATCTCTTTATTTCCTATTTTAATACTCTTCTAGTCTCGTTAATTTCTTTAAGTCCGATGAAGTTTATTTTTGGGTGTAATTCCATCTTTACTCTTGCTAGTGTTTATAAGTATACCATGTTTGTTTTTCATTTTATATCATTGAATAAAATTCTCAACTTAAAAAAAAAAAACAAAATATTACTAGACCAAATTTTAGTATGTTGTGAATCCAAATTTTTTTTTGTCATAGGCAGGGCCTGAAACAAATCCGATCCGAAACAACCAACCTAAAACAAATTCAAAACAGCACAGCGCACTTTCCCTCCCTTTCAAATCTTGGATTTAACCCAAAACTAGAACCCTATGCAGACGCCTACGACAATCCTTCTTATCTTAATTACCATATTGTTGGTGCTTGATGCCATGTTGACGGAAGAAGCTTGCTCCTAGGATATTAAAATTGGAACCAATTTAAATGCACCAAAACCTACATCGCTGCCACTGCCGATCGGAACTTCAACCAAGGTTTTTGTTGCTACAACTAGCTAATCATTGGATGTTGGTACTATGAGACACAGTTTGGGGAGAGATCGACTACAATGACCCAAGAGAATTTTCTTGGGTCCGGAAAAGGGAAGCTCACTTCTTGCTAGCGATGAGTCATGGCTTGGCTTGGTGCTTTCCATGACACCAGAAGAAACTCTATGATGTCCTCCTTTGCATGTTATCCGAGGCCATCATTGGTGACTCCTACAGTTGCTATGGTCCTGCGCCATTGACCATAGAAGTTGAGGGAAGATTCACATGCACTTATCCTTCTTCCTTATCTGGTTCGGTTCCTCTGGGTGTGCCACCTTGTGTCATGGAGCTACTTGCTGAAGTTGAGATAGAGATAATTTGCTCGAGGATGTTCGTGTCAGCCACTTCAATTTTCGGTGTAAGTTGTTCATGGGGATGATTGTGGTCGTCTGTGCTTCTCTGTTGCTCTTTCCCTGAATTATACCTCACCAATTCTTTAGTGGGATAAAAGTCCAATCTGTTTGTTTGAGGAGTCTCACCCCATAGTATCTCACACAGCTCATTTGGGAGGTATCTATTCCAATTTCTTCTCAATTTTCCATCCGACTCCATCGTTGCCGCAATGTGCACCAGGTTGTTTGCCTTCCTGGGAACCCAAGTAAGTCCACAATCCTGCATCTCTTCCATCCAATTGAGAATGTCCCTCAAAATTGGTTCAGCTTCTCCTCCTATACTCTTTGATTTTAATGCTTGAATAATCTGTAAATTATCTGATTCTATTAGTACTTTTTTGAAACGTAGGTTCCTGGCTAAAATGTTGGTGTTCCTGACTGCTGTAGCCTCTGCTGCTAGGACCGAACTTGTCACAATTTTTTCAGCCCAATGAGTAGGTGTCCCTTATTGTCTCTGACCACTGTTGTTGTTGCTCCCTTTCTGGAATTCGGATTGAAAGATGCATCGATATTTGCCTTAATCTAGTCCCCAGGTGGAGGTCTCTAGGTAGCTTTTCTTCCTCTCCTTGAATTAATTTTTTTAGAATCATGTTGTTCCTCTCTGTTTGTTGCTCTGAATTCAATTTGTAGTGAGTTTGCTTTGTTGATTGTAGAACTAGGATTGATATTTAAGTTCTGAAAGTAAGAACTATTTCTAGTTTTCCATATTTTCCAACATAAATATGCTAGATTGCTGATCATGACCTCCTGTTCTGTGTTATTGTTTGCTCTAATTCTTCTCACATTTGAAATCAACCAATTTTCGAAGGTAGAGATTGAGTTTATTGAGTGACTGAGCTGGCATTGTGCCCCAAACCATGTTTCCCTGGTCCAGGGACAGAGCAAGAGAGCATGTTTTGTTATTTCTATGTTATCATTACATATTTGGCATATAGAATTTTCTGCAAGTTTTCTCTTATATAGGTTAGTTCCCACTGGTAGGATATCTTGAGCTGCCTTTCACATAAATATTTTAATCTTCTGCGGTACCTGGAGCTTCCAAATTTCTCTCCATATTTCCTTGTCTTCGCCACTTGTGCTTGGGGTGTTCTGCCTTTGTTCCAACCCCTCTTTCCTTACCGCGTGGTAGCCTGTCTTGATCAAGTAGCTTTCATTTAGTTAATGCGTCCAACTAAACTTGTCATCCCTGCTTTAAGACTGATAAGTGTTCTGAGTATTCTTTTGCAAATAGCCCCCGAAAAGATCCTTATGATTTTCTCCACATCCCATCCCCCTCCTTGCTTTATTAGTTTCTCTACCAAATTTACATCTTGATTCTGACCCCTTCCAACTTTTCCCATGCCATTGATCCATATGTTCTCCCATATCTTAATCATTTTTCCATCCCCCACAATCTATCTCCCGCTTCTTCTCAAAAAATATCTGCCTTGTAAAATGCTGTTCCATGCCCAAGATGATCTTGCCATGGATTCTGCCTCCCAGAAGTTGCTATTCAGGAAATGGATGGACTTTAATATTCTGAGCTAAATTATTTCTGGATTCTCCAAAATTATCCATGCCTGTTTTGCCAAAAAAGCCAGATTCTGATGATGGAAGTCCTTGAATCCAAGGCTCCCTTCTTTTTTGCTCTCACATATTTTCTCTCATCTTCTCCAATGTATGCCCGATCCGCTTTCATTTGTCACCCACCAAAATTTTGCTACTTTGGCACTGAGTTTGCTGCAAAATCCTTTAGAAAACAGGACTACATTGATGGCATATGCCGATATGGCTTGAACAACCGCTATGAGGATTTTTTTCCCGACTTGGTTCAATAAATTTTCTTTCCATTCCTCTAATTTGTTTGTCACTCTCTCTTCTATCCATCTCAAAGCAATTCTTTTTACCCTTCCCCAATGTGTCGGTTGACCCAGGTATTTTTTTCAGATTATCCCATGCACTCATTCCTATCACCTTCTCTATATCTACTCTATCTTACAAAGTTACTTGTTTTTCAAAAGTGATTTATGATTTTTGGAGGTTTATTATCTGATCTGATGCATTTGTATACTCATTTCTGATTATCTGGTATGCCTCTTCTACATTAGCATCTGCCAATATAATTCAATCATCTGCAAAGAGAAGGTGTGTAAGAGTCGGTGCAGTTGGTGCAATCCTGAAACCTTTAATCCTTCCTTTCTCTTGTGCCTCTTCCATCAAGATGATGAGAACTGTCGCAGTTAATATGAATAAGTACGGTGATAATGGGTCATCCTATTTTAGACCTCTGCTTGGAATGATTTTATTGGACAAGATACCATTCACTTTAAATCGGTGGAAAGTAGAGCTAATGCATTCCATGAAGCTGCATTCAATTTGAATGCAACCCAAAAGCCTTAAGCTCCAATTCAATAAAGTCCCACTCCAAGCGATCATAAGCTTTGTTCATGTCGAGTTTGATTGCCATATTTTCAGAAACCTTGCCTCTTTTCTTATCTAGACTGTGATACACTTCTTGTACAATGATAATATTGTCTTGGATAAGCCTGTTGCTCACGAACGCACTTTGAATGGGGGAGACAACAGAATTTAGCATCGTTTTTAGCTTGTTTACCATAATCTTAGTGATTACTTTGTATATCAAGTTGCAACAACTGATAGGTCTCAATTGATTTATATTTTATGGCCTCTTTACCTTCGGAATGAGGACGACTGTTGTTTCACTGATTTCTTTGTCCATTTTTCTATTCTGAAAAGGTCCTTAACTACTTCAAGAATCTCTTTCTTAACTACCTCCCGGTGATTTTAGAAGAATTTTCCATTAAGGTCATTCGGTCCTAGGGCTTTGAGGCCTCCCATGCTAAAAATAACTTCCTTGACTTCTTCTTCTCTTACTTCTCTTATGAGTTCTTCATTCATCTCATGCGTGACCCTTTTTGGAACTTTTTGGATGCATTGATCAATTCCATTCCTGGTTGAATTGGTGAAAAGGTTGGAAAAGTAATATTTAATCAGCTTCATTATTGCTGAACTGTCATATACCCACTTCACGTTATTGTCCTTTAGTCTCTCGAACCTATTTCCATCTCTTCTTTGAATTGTTGTGGCGTGAAAGAAAGCCGTATTTTTATCTTCCTATTTCAGCCACTTCAACCTTGATCTCTGGCTCCAAAACTTTTCTTCTTACTTCCATAGTTTATCTATCTTCCTTCTAATTACTTGGATCTCTTCCTACTATTGTTCTGTCCACCCTGAGTCTTGGAGTTTTTGTAGCTTTTCTTGTAGTCTTGCAATTTCTTTATCCACTTTGGTGAAAGTCCTCTTACTCCAATGTTTTAAATCACTTTTACTACTCTTCAACTTTTCCAGCATGTTTTCTCATTTGTCATTTCCCCTTTCAACTTTGCTCCAGCCCTTTTTTTATCACTTCTGCACACTCCTTGTGATCGTCCCATAAGGCTTCGTATTTGAAGTACCTTGGGCTTTTCTTCTTTGGTTCTAGTGTTAGAATTAGAGGACAGTGGTTGGAGCTTATGGCTGGTCTTGTGATAAACTCCGATTTCATGGTTTATCTTGTGCTTAATTTGGGAGATTTTATCGCCTTTTCTCACATTTATTCAATGAAATAGCATAGTTTTGCAATTCTCCCTTGATTTGTGTTTAAATGTGAAAACATGATTTTTAGACCTTAAAATAGGTAAATTCAATTCACTTTAATTCCATTCGATGCCTTGATATGTTTGTTGAGTGATTTCAGGTTCATAAGCCAAGTATTGGATGGAAGAAGTGAGGAGAAGAGCATGCAAAGTGGGAGAACTCATGAAGAAATGAAGGAACCGCAAAGCTGTCAAGCCTGACATCTTCGCACTCAATCGACCATAACTTGAGCTACAGAGTTCCAAATGAGGCTGTTTCAGTTGCGTTGGAAAGCTAACATGTAAAATCCCTACACTACCCTTATTCCCTTTCATTTTCCAAACCAAACCCTAACCCTCTTCTAACACACTCACTCACCTTTCACTGCCGCACACACACTCCCCTCACACCCTCTTCCTCACAGCACACACCCACGAGCTGAGAAAAGGAAAAAAAAGGAAGATGGAGATCGAGAGAGTGAAGGAGAGGATGAGGGAAGGAAGAAGAGGAGGGAGAGGGCTACTGCACCGGCGTCGCGCTTCACGTAGTCCAACTTGCCGTTGCACCGCCGAAGAAATTGCCGTTGGAGGGAGACCTTGTCGTTGCAGCGGAAAGCGTAGAGAATGAAGAAAGGGTGAGAGAGCTACAAGATGGATGGAAGGAAGGTGGCAGTCGTGAGAGGAGGTGACGATGGAGGCTTCTGCTGTTGCCGTCGCTGGAGCTCACCGCTGGTGCACTTGGAGCTACTTCATCCCCTAACTTGCTCCACCGTGGCTGACCCCTGGCCTCCCTGTTTTCGTCGGAGTTACTGATGCCACTGCTGAAGGAGAGGATCTAATGCCACTGCTGTTTTGCTTCACCAGTGTAGCTCTTACTGTTGCTGGAAAACATGCTACAACTTCCAAACTTGCCGGCAACACTGTCTTGCCACTGTTCTGGTCTAGTTTCTTCCCTTGATCTGTTCCAATTTCACCTTATCTCTGCCGCCATTTTGTTTCTCTGTCTTGCTCTTATTCTGATTTCTTTTTGGCCTCTATTCTGTTTTAGAATTTCAGAACTATATTTGTATTTGTCTTTCATTCAATTTGAATCTACTGCCTTTGGCTGGTGTCGTGGCCATTGTTGCTATCATAAGAATTGAAGTTGCTGCACTGTCCCAGTTCAAGTTCCGCGCTCTTTCGTACCCTTTTAATTTGGCACCCGAGTTCGGCCTCTTCGGTCCCTTAGGACTATGTTGTGAGTAGGCTTTACATTTATAATTGTTTGATTGTGCATCTATAATTATTTTGATATATATCTATTATGATCTTTGAATTATACGCACTATATTTGTCTAGAACGGTTTTAAATTGATTAGAATAATTGATTTATTAAAATTGAATAATTCATTTTTATGAAGTTTATACTTTCGAAACTATACATGAGACCATATATATTTTTTATGAAGTTTTGCATTATTTTAAATTGTTTGATCTTATCTGAATATCTGTTTTTGAGACCATATATATTTTTGATAAAGTTTTGCATTATTCTAAAATGTTTGAGTTTACTTGCATATCTGTTTTTGAAGCATTAAAGTATTTGTTGGTATTTACTTAGTTTAAAGATTATGAAATATATTTGAAATGTGTGTTGATTGAAAAAGTATGATTGGAAAGGATTCTGATGAGAAAGTATAATATGATTTGATTTGATTCGATACCTTATATATTTGAAAGATCAAAGATTTGTTGTATTTGAAATTATATGTTTTGAATTAGTTTGGGAGGCTCGTATTAGAAAACCGTAGTTAACGGCGGTTATGACGTTAATTTAGATGCATCTAACTCCGTCTCCAGCTAGCAGGGGTGTTGCTAGCCTAACGTGTAGGCCACACGTTAGATCTGTTATTCTGTTAGGACACACGAGAGGAAAGGGCTACCCTTAGAGGTGGAGCCGCCCAAGTGTGGATTATTCGATTTGATTTCTGTATGAGAGCTCTCTTATTGATTCACATATTCGTATAAATTATTATTTTCTAACTAAAATTATTTTTATGATAATGTTTATATGGTCTCATGTGGATTATAGATGTATTGTCTAGTCACTGAGTTGCAAAACTCATTTCATTTTCTAAAAATATTTTTTTCAGGAACAAATACTTGAATATGTGAGCCTTCTATTCAAGAGTAATGATCTACAATTGGTACTTCATTATTATTGAGTTCTTAGACGTCATATGCTCCATATGTCACAGGCAGGATCCATCCATATTTACTTATTTTACCTTTTATTAAAAATATGTAATTATTCATTTTAGAAACTGTAAATTTATTTTAAAATATTTGTACTTTTCTTATTTAAATTATATTTGAGTCTGATAGGCTTGCTATGGAACTGTTTCCTTGAGCGCCGGTCATGGTTCATTTTCGGCCATGACAAAGTGGTATCAGAACCTGGTTTCATCTGTGTAATATGGAGCAAGTGTCCTATGGTAGGATCACAATTGTATAAATAGAAGCGCGTCTATTTGTACAAATTGTGGCACTATCAAAGGCCTATAGGAATGTCCTCTTTGTCCTCTATGTCATTGTTGTCTTCTGATTATTGAGATCATGCTTCCTCTGCCTCTTCTTACTACTCCTGTCCTTTTGCACCCAATCTTGCCATATCCTTTGGTAGATTTTCTTGATGTGTTTTTGGAATGGTTTCAGTTTTGGTTCCGGTTCGCGATTTCTCTCGTAGCTAGTTCTAATGTTCTCCGATTTTGTGAATGTGTGCCTTAATCTTCTTCGTCTTTGGGTTGTTCTCTATGATTCCTAATGTCAATAGTTCATGAGTTACTTAAAAGATTCGATTTATGTTTGCTGTGAATTACCATCTTATTTCCTTATAGAATTGTATTTGGATTTGTGGATTGCATGAAATTGCTGAGTTTTTTTTTATCGAAATGCTTTGTTCTGGATTGATATGCGATATTGGTATTTTTTTCCTTATGTTGATGATCTTTGAAGTTAACATAATTTTGATTAGCTTTTGATTCTTTTTTTTCCAAATCAATAATTTTGAAAACTATTATTTAGTTGCTCAAGAAGGACTATGTGATGAAACATATGAATAGAGTGTTATTGTTGTTTGTTCGATTGTTGATTTTCTTTGCTTAAGGGTAGTGAATTATTTGGGTGATCAATTAGTTGGATCGAAAGTCTTTTTCGATCTAGAAGTTTAGTTGTGTTTTTCTAATTTGATGATCTGTTCATGTTATAGTTCTTGTTGCTAAACATGACTTTTTGTCACGGAACTATTTCCTTTTTGATAAGTTGAGAGAAAGATTGTGAACGCTTACCTTTTGGTTGGTGATTATAAGATGAATTTTGTTTTTGACTATGATCTGAAACCTGAGAATTTTCTTAACCCTTGCTTTTCTGAAAAATTTCTTATTCTCAACTATTGTTCTTATTCTTAGAGATTTAGGGAGATTGGTTTTCTTGATTTGTGTGCCTTTGTGATATTTGGAGTGTAGATCTTAGAGATTGAAAAGAATTGTTGACGATTTCTGATAAAAAGACTAGATATCTAATTTCTTAAAGCAAAATAAATTACTTATACGAATTTTTTTTAAATTATCTGATTTCTCAACGAGACCTGATGTTTCATGATTTACATTTGGTTGGGTTCGTGGAATAAAATAGTATAAGTAAAATTATGTACTTACTTGAGCTATACAATGATACTTTAAATTAAATTTTCACTAGGATTGAAAATATATTATTTATTTTAATGTGATAATATATGATTTTTGTGAATTTTGTTGCTTTTAAATTTATAAGTGGGAATCAATATTAAAATAATTTGAGATTTTATTAGAATAATCATAATATTTGAAGACTATTTTAGTAAATTTTTTAATAAGTTAAATTTTTTTTATTGAAAGATTAATACTTTGAAATGTCTATTCTCTTGTAACAAAGTTATTGCTAATTTTATTATTAGTATTATTGAGTATTTACTTGAATATTTCCTTCCCTTGAATCTTAATAATTAACCTCTGTGTCACGATTATAGAAGTTCAGTTCTCTTGCTCTACGCTTATTTAAGTATTTAATTATTATATTTCTTGGCTGTTTGCGAAGTTGTCAAAGTATTTCAGCATTTGGCATTTTGGCTTCTATCAGAGTGTATTGTATACATAAAACATCACCATTATTTCAAATTTTTTTCTTCTTTTTTCTTTTGAGAAATTTCTTTTACAAGGGTTCCACATCTTCCTCCAACCATTGATGATTATATGCTCCGATTTTTATTATTTTTATTCTTATGCATATTAACTTTTTAAGAATCATTAATATCAGTTGAAAACTGCTGCACAGCAGATGTAGGTATTTGTCTATATAAAATATGTGTATTAGTGTATGTAAAATGACGGGTTCATAATTGGCAACTTATAGTTTATAGTTGTTGTTCTCCTTTTCACATAAAAGATAGTTAGCCTTTTTCTGTAACTATGGTTATATTTACATGTGTGTTTTCTATTTAAAAAAAAAAGAAAAAAATAGTTATTATAATTGATCCTAGTATGTTAATTGTTAGTACTTTAAATTTTAGTTTTATTATTGTCATTATTTTATATGTGAATTTATATGTAACTTCATACTAAGTCTAGCTGTATGATTATAGGGAATTATTTAACTTTATTTTTCAACAATGACAAAAATGAGTTGAATGTATGTGTGAATTTTGGCACAAGGGACAACAATTGTCATGTTTTAAATAACCTATCTATTATTTAGAGTCAGGAGATATCAAATTTTATTGGCATAATTATTTAATGTCCAAGGTTATGATAATAATCTCAAAGGCACTTAGTTGAAGGTTTCAAAAAAAAAAAAAAGGAAGCATACTGATTTTGTGATAGTTGCTGTTTTATTTTTATGACTGTTAAGTTGTCTATCCCGAGATGTGATATCGAATTTTAATTTATGTTTTGCTTTGCTTTCTCTGTTATTGATATTATCTTTTTGTTTATGCATATCCTTGCATAATTGTGCATCGAGGTATTCTCTATAGTTCTTGAGGGGAAAAAAAAGAGAAAAAAAAAACCTTTACCCTAACCCTTATTAATCTTCAATTTATAAACCTTGCATTTTTGCTTCAACTTGAATTTGTTTGACGTGATAGCATTTATGCTTTTAATGATTCTCTCTTAGTTTTACCTATTGTTGATGGATGTCCTATTTGATTGTGTTCCTAATCATTCTCTTAAATCTTTGTGAATATTATCGTTGATTTTAGTGGTCATCTCTTGTGAACTTCGTACTTCTTTGATCCAACATAAACGTTTTGACTTTATACACCATCTTTTCTTTTATTGTTATATTAAAGTTTCTTGATTCAGATTTCCTTGCTAAGATGCGATTGATTCTCTTTTTGGCATGCTTTACTGTTTTTGTATATCCTTGTTTAGTTGCGATCCTACGCATCTCCCCGAATTCTTGCGAATACCATCTGTGATGTTTGCTCTTTTCTGCCTAAGTTTTGAATCCTTTTAAGCAAACTCGTGATTGTTTCAATGTCACGTGCGATTCCCAGATGTAGCAAGCGATACGTTAGTTCTTTAGGATACAGTTAATCGATGCTGAAGTTCGGAAAGTTGTAATTCAAACACTTGACAGAAGACTGGTTGCTACCATGGATATGTACTACAGAACCAAGATTGTATTTAGAAAAGATTGACGAACGACGTGAAGAAGGCTATGTATATCTGAGTTGTCAAGAGAACGAGAGTAGGGATATGCCAACGACATCGTTTTATCAGGATCCTATCTTGTAACTTTTGCACCTCCTTATACACATTTCTCATGTTCGGTAAAGTGCTAAAACCATATAAAGTTTTGCAGATTTTATCAATTTTCGAGGGCGAAAATTTTTAAAGGAGGGTAGAATGTAAAATCCCTACACTACCCTTATTCCCTTTCTTTTTCCAAACCAAACCCTAACCCTCTTCTAACACACTCACTCACCTCTCACTGCCGCACACACACTCCCCTCACACCCTCTTCCTCACAGCACACACCCACGAGCTGAGAAAAGGAAAAAAAGAAAGATGGAGATCGAGAGAGTGAAGGAGAGGAGGAGAGAAGGAAGAAGAGGAGGGAGAGGGCTACTGCACCGGCGTCGCGCTTCACGTAGTCCAACTTGCCGTCGCACCGTCGAAGAAATCGCCGTTGGAGGGAGACCTTGTCGTTGCAGCGGAAAGTGTAGAGAACGAAGAGAGGGTGAGAGAGCTACAAGATGGAGGGAAGGAAGGTGGCAGTCGTGAGAGGAGGTGACGATGGAGGCTTCTGCTGTTGCCGTCGCTGGAGCTCACCCCTGGTGCACTTGGAGCTACTTCATCCCCTAACTTGCACCACCGTGGCTGACCCATGGCCTCCCTGTTTTCGTCGGAGTTACTGATGCCACTGCTGTTTTGCTTCACCAGTGTAGCTCTTACTGTTGCTGGAAAACATGCTACAACTTCCAAACTTGCCGGCAACACTGTCTTGCCACTGTTCTGGTCTAGTTTTCTTCCCTTGATCTGTTCTAATTTCACCTTATCTCTGCCGCCATTTTGTTTCTCTGTCTTACTCTTATTCTGATTTATTTTTGGCCTCTATTCTGTTTTGGAATTTCAGAACTATATTTGTATTTGTCTTTCATTCAATTTGAATCTACTGCCTTTGGCTGGTGTCGTGGCCATTGTTGCTATCGTAAGAATTGAAGTTGCTGCACTGTCCCAATTCAAGTTCCGCGCTCTTTCGTACCCTTTTAATTTGGCACCCGAGTTCAGCCTCTTCGGTCCCTTAGGACCATGTTGTGAGTAGGCTTTACATTTATAATTGTTTGATTGTGCATCTATAATTATTTTGATATATATCTATTATGATCTTTGAATTATACTCACTATATTTGTCTATAACGGTTTTAAATTGATTAGAATAATTGATTTATTAAAATTGAATAATTCATTTTTATGAAGTTTATACTTTCGAAACTATACATGAGACCATATATATTTTTGATGAAGTTTTGCATTATTTTAAATTGTTTGATCTTATCTGAATATCTATTTTTGAGACCATATATATTTTTGATAAAGTTTTGCATTATTCTAAAATGTTTGAGTTTACTTGAATATCTGTTTTTGAAGCATTAAAGTATTTGTTGGTATTTACTTAGTTTAAAGATTATGAAATATATTTGAAATGTGTTTTGATTGAAAAAGTATGATTGGAAAGGATTCTGATGAGAAAGTATAATATGATTTGATTTGATTCGATACCTTATATATTTGAAAGATCAAAGATTTGTTGTATTTGAAATTATATGTTTTGAATTGGTTTGGGAGGCTCGTATTAGAAAACCGTAGTTAACGGCGGTTATGACGTTAACTTAGATGCATCTAACTCAGACTCTAGCTAGCAGGGGTGTTGCTAGCCTAACGTGTAGGCCATACGTTAGATCTGTTATTCTGTTAGGACACACGAGAGGAAAGGGCTACCCTTAGAGGTGGAGCCGCCCAAGTGTGGATTATTCGATTTGATTTCTGTATGAGAACTCCCTTATTGATTCACATATTCGTATAAATTATTATTTTCTAACTAAAATTATTTTTATGATAATGTTTATATGGTCTCATGTGGATTATAGATGTATTGTCTAGTCACTGAGTTGCAAAACTCATTCCATTTTCTAAAAATATTTTTTTCAGGAACAAATACTTGAATGTATGAGCCTTCTATTCAAGAGTAATGATCTGCAATTGGTACTTCATTTTTGTTGAGTTCTTAGACGTCATATGCTCCATATGTCACAGGCAGGATCCATCCATATTTACTTATTTTACCTTTTATTAAAAATATGTAATTATTCATTTTAGAAACTGTAAATTTATTTTAAAATATTTGTAATTTTCTTATTTAAATTATATTTGAGTTTGATAGGCTTGCTATGGAACTGTTTCCTTGAGCGCCGGTCATGGTTCATTTTCGGCCATGACATAACATCCGGGGCTTTGAAATGATATAAAATTTGCCATAGTTGCCTGATGTGTAGGGGCGTGTACGCGCACATGACGCGCACGCACCGATGGATCAGCGTGGATCCATTTTGGGCAACTCGTTGGGGGCGATTTGTAGCTCATTTTGGGCCCAATCCAACTCATTTCTGATGCTATTGAATCCAAGGATTGAAGGGGGAATAAAAAAAAGTAGTCATAGTTTAGTTTTTCATCATGTTTTAGAGTAGAATTCTAGAGAGAGAGGCTCTCTCCTCTCTCTAGATTTAGGATAGAAATTAGGGTAAAGTTAGGTTAATCACTCTCAAATTTCTCTTTCAATTCTTGTTTTGATTTTAATTCTCTTTATATTTTAGTGCTCTATTGTCTTAATCTTCTTAGTTTCTCTTGTTAATTTCTTGTTTTGCTCTCTTTTATGTTGATGAACCATTGTTGGATCTTAATTTTCTCTAATGCAATTTTTATGTTTAAATGCTCTTTTATTGTTTATCTTAGTTGTTATTATTAATTTCTTGCTTGTGATAGTTATGGGTTTCATTAATTCTAGCATTTGGTGATGGTTACTTTTCTTGCACTCTAGGTGTTTGTTAAAATGCTTCCACTAGTTTTTGAGTAGTTTTCTTTACTCTTAGCTTAGGCTAAGGGAATTGAGTGACCTTGAGTCATTGGGTCTCATTGAATTGGTGATTTGAGAACCCTATGTGATCAATTTGATATCCATTGACACTAACCCACTACTAATTTAATTAGTAGATAGGTTGGGACTTATGGATTGATGTGATCAAGCCTATTTGACGTACTTCAAGCTTAGGAGTAGATATTACGTACTTAAAGCTTTTGGAAGTAGACTTAATAGGTTGGTACCTCATAATTATCAATGCATAGTTTGTAGACAAGGATGGTAATCTCAATTACCTAAGTCTAGCCAAGAGTTCCACTTTCTTTTATTTAGTCAATTGTTCTTTTACTTTGCTTGCCATTTATTTTCTTGCCAAAATATAAAACCAAACCCCCTTGAATTTTCATAGCCAATAATTGAACACTTCATTGCAATTCCTTGTGAGACGACCCGGAGTTTAAATACTTCGGTTAATTTTCATTTGGGATTTGTACTTGTGACAACCAAGTTTTTTATTGGGATGATTGTTTGTTGGTATAGAACTATACTTGCAACGAGAATTCATTCATTTGAGAAAATTCTATACCATCACAACAATTCGAGCATCAAAATGGCGCCGTTGCCGGGGAGTTGCAATGGTGTTATATTATTGGCTATTGTGAATATTGTGAATATGTTTGCCTTTTGATTATTTGTTAGTTTTTGTTAGGCTTAGGACTTTGTTGCTTAATTTTGTTAGCTTTTGTTTTTATTTGCTATTATGAATTCTCATCCTCACTTTGGCTATGAGTTTGGTTCAAATTATGTTGTAGAAAATGGGAGCTACAATGAGGATGTGCATCAAGGATGGAACAATCAAATATGGGAGGAGACTCAAGGGATTGATCAACCTTCTTGGCAATAACAACCTCCGGATTCTTATGGGTATAATCCTAATCCTAATGCATATCAATCTAATGGATGTGGTGACCCTTATTGTGATTGTCAACAACCACCACCATATGCCTATGAACCACCTCCTCAACATAATTTTGAACCACCTTACTTACAAGCCCCTTACCCTCAATCACCTCCATATGACCCCAACCCATATCCACCATACCAACCACCTTGTGAACCATATGAACCATATGAAGGACCACCCCAATTCCACCACCAATACCCTTAAGAACCACCACCTCACTATTCTTACCAAGATGAATCACCTCCCATGTATGATAACTTTCAACCACAAAATGAATTCTCCTTTTCACCACAACCCTCTATGGAAGAATACCCATATCCATTAATCCAAGAGCAATATGATCCTACTTATACTAGCCAAGTGGAACAAGAGCCAATGGATCGTCTCAAGGAAGCAATGGATCGACTTCAAGCAATAATCTGTCAAAAGGAGCAAGAGGAAGCCCAAAAGAGACACGAAACTATCGAGGCTAACCTTGCTAAAATTAAAGCCAACTTGGACTCATGGGACTCATGCAACAAGAAAAGCATCTCCACAGATGAATGTGAGAAATCAACCGAAGAAAAGAGCATGAAGGAGATTTTAGAATCTCAACATGAGGACAAGGAGATGGGGTATGTCTTGCAACAAGTGGAGAGTAAAGAGATTGTTAACAAAGAAGAAGTGGTTGAAAGCCTAGGCAAAGTTGAACAAGAGGTGGATTTCAAACTTGAAAGTACTTCCACACCAAGTGATGTTGTTGATGATTTTGTGGAAGTTGTTGAACTTTCTTCCATTGAACTTGAAGATGATGTTGAGGAGGGTAATGCACAACCTCCTAAGCATATAATGAATGATGAAGAATTGGAAGAAGGTGAGCTAACAACAAATCCTCCTCTTAAAGATGATCCCACACCAACACATGATCCTTTGGTATTTGAGGAACCTTCTCCTATTGATATTGAGGTAAATGTTGAGATAAGTTCCATATTACCTCCATGTTGTAACATGAAGAGTGGGGAAGAGCTAGAAGAAGTTGGTGAAGAAGTGATTGAATGTGAAGAACTTTGTCAAAGGGAAGAAGTTGAAGTTGAAGAAGCTTGCCAAGAGGTGGAGGTATTCAAAGAAGAGCACAAGGGAATGGAACTTACAAGACCATTGGAGACGTCCCTTCCTAAGTCGCCATCCAACATAACATTCAAGTGGGTAAAATTCTTATCACTAATATTTACTTTTCCACTTGAATATGGTTTGATTGAAAATGATGGGCAACTTAGAGCTCTTTGTGAGGTTAAGAACAAAAGGAAATTGAGTAGTGGGTGAAAATGCCAATCAAGGTTCCTTAAGGTTGGAAGCTTAAAGTCTAAGTGCAATGGTTGGTATAGTTCTCAACTAAAGGGGTCTAGGAAGATGCTTTGGTGTTTACTTGAGAATTCGGATCACTTCTCACCCAATTGGAATTGTGATGATCAACTTGAATATGGGTGTAGAAACAAGATTTAGGATCTAGGAAAAGATGAAGATCAATTTTGGAAGCCCTTAGCTTGTGTGAACTTCATCAAAGCTTGGTGCCATTGGTTTTGAATTTTGAAGCTTACTTGAAGTCCAAGCATTGGTGGAGGTTTCAAGATGAGTACAAGCATAAGCCACCATAACAAGGAGCCTTCTAAATGTCCAACTTAAGGACTTAAACTAAAAGTGCTAGGTGGGAGACACACCACCATGGTAAACTCTTTTCACTCTCTTTTAGATTTGGTTAATAAGTGATTGGAGTTGCCATTGTAGGTAGTCTTTGTTATTTTCTATACTTTTATCCATTTTGCTTTGATTGATTGGTTATTTCTTAGTTTGTTTTGATTAGTTTAGTTGTTGTTAAATTGCATTTTTCTTGAGGTGTAAGTTTTATTTGTATTTGAAAATGCTTCAAAAAAAAAGCGAGCATCGGCGCGCAAGCACGCTGTGCGCGCGCGCGCCGGCGTGGTTTCACAACTCTTAGTACTAAAACCCGAGAGTTATGCCCACTTCATGCCTACTTTGTGCCATGCGATCTGCGCGTAAGCACGCATGACGCGTACGCGTGGATTGTCCCTGCTGATCCGCGCGTAAGCGCACATGACGCGTACGCGCCCTTCGGCCAAACTGCGCATCGACACGTAAGCGTGCATGACGCGTCCGCGCCGGTTAAAAAAAAGAGTTTTTTTTCTCATCTTCCATTTTCTTTTGTCCATTGCATTCGTATACTTTAGTCTTTGCATTTTCATTTTATTTTTATATCTTGTTTTTACTTTCTTTTTTTTAAGCTTCTTATTTTAATAATGGTGTTGAATTTTCTTACTCAATTGTTGAGAATTTCTTGGTTAATCTTGGTGCTTCTTAACTTGTTTGATATTGTTGGATGATGAAACTTTTAAATCAATGCTTAATCTTGTATGAACTCTTATATTCTTTGTGCATTGATATGAACTTGCATGTCCTTCATGACCCACTCTTTCTAGTTTAACTTGATGCTTTTAAGTGCTCTTCATGCTTTAACTTTGTTCTTGCATCAAGTATTAGTTGATATGCCCTTTGCCTATATTGCTCTCTCACTTATATGCGTAGCTAACATGTAGTGAGAACCTTACTCTTATTTGGCATTAGCCCCTACCTATGTTCTATTTGCTTTGATATCTTTGTTGTAGGCATAATTTTATTTCTTTTTCTTTCCTATTAGGTTGGCCACCAAGAAGGAAAGGAATGAGAAAACTTCTAAATGGGGCAACAAACAAGTTCACCTGTACAACCTTTTGAAGGAGTTCATCAATTGTAGCAATCCGTCCACCTTGCTCTTCTTTGCATGCACCGAGGACGGTGCAAATTTCTAAGTGTGGGGAGGTCGTCCGACTGACCTCCATGGGTAACAACTTCCTTTTTCAACACCAATTCTTTTTTTTTTTGTCTTTGTTAGTTAGTTGTTGCATTACATGATAGATTGCATGTTAGTTAGAATTTGTACATATTTTCACGACTTCTTTTATGTTAGGACTACTTGGTTAGGGTGATGATTTCTTTTCCAAGAAAAATTATTTTTAGGGCACCCTACCAATTTGAAAAAAAAAATTTGTGATGAACTTACTTGAAGAATTTATTTTGGAACATGGTTTTTGAGCTAAGAACACAAGCATGTGAGTTTTGAGCCCAATTGCGTGGTTACATCTTATAACCACTTATTTTCCATTCTTGTGTGCATTGTTCTCTTTCTATGATTGTAATATTTGATTTGTTTGATTCTATATGTCCATTATTCCATGTATACATGCATTTATATGATTGAGGCCATCATTTCATTTAGCTCACTTACCCAAATAGCCTACCTTTCATCAACCATTGTTAGCCAATTTGAGCCTATTTAATTCCTTTTGTTATTAATTTTAGCACATCACTACCCATAAGCGGAAAATAATAAATGTCCTTAATTTGGATCTTTGATTAGCTTAGGCTAGTGAGGGTGTGTATCATTTGGGTATGGGAAACTTGGGACATTAGTTGAGGTAAAAGTGTAATTTTTATTTTTGTTAAAATATTGGGAATTGGGTACATATTCATGCACTATATGTAAAACCATATGCATTGATACATTTGTATATACTTTAGAAAAAAATGATAAAGAAAAAGAAAAAAAACATATACATATATAAAATAAAAAAATATAGAAAAAGAAAAAAAGAAAAAGAAATAAAAAGGGAACAAAAATACCCCAAAGTAAAGTTCAATAAAAATCAATGCATATGGAATGTTAATTAAAGAGAATGCATGAGTATGTGGAAAAGTGGGAATCATGGGTAGCTAGTTTGTGTATTAGAATTGTATAGGTTGTTGTATGTGTTTGGTGAAAGCTTAGGTTAATCAAAGATTCAAATTTCAAGCTCACTTGACCATATGCATTCTACCTTGACCCTCGCCCCATTACAACCTACGAACAAGTCCTCATGATGAATGTATGCATGCATTGAATAATTGTTGATTGTTAGATGAAAAACAAATCATGGAAAACATGATTAGAAGAGAATTGAGTGATCGACCCTATACACTAGAGTGACTAGAGCGGATACACCTCCGGTGAGGATTCGATGCTCAATTCCTTGTTCCCAGCTTTCATGAGCTTTCTTCTTGCAAGTCTATTTGAACTTCATTTTGATATTTGAATTGGTAGAGTTTGTGAGTCGTCATATGACCTCTGCCCTATTTGCTTATATATGTTCTTGGAGATTGATTCGCTTTTAACCAAGTAGGTAGAAGCATTTTGCATTTAGTTGCATGCATGTAGATAGGTTTATATAGTTTCTTTGCATTGAATAAATGTTCGTACCCCTTTTCTTGTCCTTCTTTATTCTTAGCATGAGGACATGCTTGGTTTAAGTGTGGGGAGATTTGATAAACCCTGATTTCGTGGTTTATTTTGTGCTTAATTTGGGGAATTTTATCACCTTTTCTCACATTTATTCAATGAAATAGCATGGTTTTGCAATTCTCCCTTGATTTGTGCTTAAATGTGAAAACATGCTTTTTAGGCCTTAAAATAGCTAAATTCAATTCACTTTAATTCCATTCGATGCCTTGATATGTTTGTTGAGTGATTTCAGGTTCATAAGGCAAGTATTGGATGGAAGAAGTGAGGAGAAAAGCATGCAAAGTGGGAGAACTCATGAAGAAATGAAGGAACCGCAAAGCTGTCAAGTCTGACCTCTTCGCACTCAATCAACCATAACTTGAGCTACAGAGGTCCAAATGAGGCTGTTTTGAGTTGCATTGGAAAGCTAACATCTGGGGCTTTGAAATGATATAAAATTTGTCATAGTTTCCTGACGTATAGGGGCGCGTATGCGCACATGACGCGCACGCACCGATGGATCAGCATGGGTTCATTTTGGGCAACTCGTTGGGGGCAATTTGTAGCTCATTTTGGGCCCAATCCAACTCATTTCTGATGCTATTGAACCCAAGGATTGAAGGGGGAATGAAAAAAGTAGTCATAGTTTAGTTTTTCATTATGTTTTAGAGTAGAATTCTAAAGAGAGAGGCTCTCTCCTCTCTCTAGATTTAGGATAGAAATTAGGGTAAAGTTAGGTTAATCACTCTCAAATTTCTTTTTCAATTCTTGTTTTGATTTTAATTCTCTTTATATTTTAGTGCTTTATTGTCTTAATCTTCTTAGTTTCTCTTGTTAATTTCTTGTTTTGCTCTCTTTTATGTTGATGAACCATTGTTGGATCTTAATTTTCTCTAATGCAATTTTATGTTTCCATGCTCTTTTATTGCTTATCTTAGTTGTTATTATTAATTTCTTGCTTGTGGTAGTTATGGGTTTTATTAATTCTAGCATTTGGTGATGGTTACTTTTCTTGCACTCTAGGTGTTTGTTAAAATGCTTCCACTAGTTTTTGAGTAGTTTTCTTTACTCTTGGCTTAGGCTAAGGGAATTGAGTGACCTTGAGTCATTGGGTCTCATTGAATTGGTGATTTGAGAACCCTATGTGATCAATTTGATATCCATTGACACTAACCCACTACTAATTTAATTAGTAGATAGGTTGGGACTTATGGATTGATGTGATCAAGCCTATTTGACGTACTTCAAGCTTAGGAGTAGATATTACGTACTTAAAGCTTTTGGAAGTAGACTTAATAGGTTGGTACCTCATAATTATCAATGCATAGTTTGTAGACAAGGATGGTGATCTCAATTACCTAAGTCTAGCCAAGAGTTCCACTTTCTTTTATTTAGTCAATTGTTCTTTTACTTTGCTTGCCATTTATTTTCTTGCCAAAATATAAAACCAAACCCCCTTGCATTTTCATAGCCAATAATTGAGTACTTCATTGCAATTCCTTGTGAGACGACCTGGAGTTTAAATACTTCGGTTAATTTTCATTTGGGGTTTATACTTGTGACAACCAAATTTTTTATTGGGAGGATTGTTTGTTGGTATAGAAATATACTTGCAACGAGAATTCATTCATTTGAGGAAATTCTATACCATCACAACAATTCGAGCATCATCTTGCTTCCAAAACTGCATGTTGGTAAGTTTGTCGCCATTTCTAATTTGTTAAACCTCTATCAATTCTTTCTTTTGTGACAAAGTTGTTCCTCGGGTTGCTGAACCAGGTGAAATGCCCCCTTTTAGCTCCAAGTCCATGAGAGAGTTGGCATCAATGAACTTCCTAAAATCCTTCATCTGGCTCTTTGGTTTAGGATGCAGCCCCTCTTTCTCATCTTGACAAATAATATCATTGAAATCCCCAATAAACAACTGTGGTGTATGTTCACTATCTCGCCTCTCAAAGAGGTCTCTCCACAGTAATCTTTTTTGAGCAAACTTAGGGATACCATACACAAACTTGCATTTCCATATATTATCTTTTAAATAATCAATATCAACCGCGATAACATTTTGAGACCATGAGTAAATATCAAGAGAGAAATTTTCATTCCAAAATAGACACAGACCTCCGGACAAGTCCCAGGGTTTTAAACAAAAGTAATTTGCAAATTTTAGCATTCTTTTAATTCTTCTAATACATTTTTCTTTAGCTTTGATTTCCATCAGGAACACTATGGCCGACTTTATCTGTCTGCATAGATTTCTGAGTTTGGAGACTATCGCGGGTGCTGCCAACCCACAGCAATTCCAGCTTATGATGCTCATGGCTGAGGTTGGGGCATGGTAAGGCCCGCATCCTCAGCTGTTTGGTTATTGTCCGTTTTGCTTCCCTTTTGTTGCTCCATCATGCCATTTGCTCCGTTGGTTTCTTCTGCCTTTGTTTTTCCCCTATTGCTAGTATTGGCTTCAACCTCTTGTCTTGTTTCTTTCAGTTCACCATACTCCACTAGCACAGGCTCTCTCTCCTCTCTCTTCCTTTTGAGCTTCAACCTGGCTTTGATATTTTGAGCTAGTTCCACTTCCCAAGCTTCTGTTTTGTCATCTCTCCCAGTGTCAGCATCTTCTTCGTCATTATTCTTATTGGGTAGTTCAGCAAAGTACCATTCTCCATTTTCTGAGTTGTGGACTTGGGTTTCAGTTCTTCCTTTGTTTGACTGCTCCTTCTATTTCAATTCCCTATATTTCCAGTACCTCCTCTCTCTTTCAATAGCTTCCCGATTTTTCTTGCTCCCTTCCTTGATCGTTTCTCTTCCTTTTCCCATGCTTGCTATTAATATCTGTTGGATAGTTAGGGGGCTTGGATTGATATTCCTCACTGAGCCTTTTCTATTTCAATTTTTTATTGTTGCGTAGGCCCAGTATACTGTGATTCTCCTTGTAGTTACCTTGACAAAAATTCAGCTACTTTTTTTCATCTCTTATGTGCTCCTCTTGGGCCTAGCCCATAAAATTGCCTTCTTCTTTCCTCTTGTAATCAGTATTTTGGCATTTTGGGCTTACTGCTAGTTGGCCCAATGGTTTGGATTTCTTTTTTTTTTTCTATAAAGTTCTGTACTACTTTTCCCAATTCTTCTATGACATACTCCTCTCCCTCGGTTGATTCTTCCCCTGTTCCTTTCTAATTTTTTGGATTTTTTCACCTTCTATTCTCACCTAAATTTTGGGATTTTTGCCGTCATTCTATCCTCTTTCCTATAGTATTAGTCTTTCATCCGCACTCTGTCTCGAGATTTCCTCCTTCTTTGACGTTTGTGGCTTGCTTTTGGTATCTCCCACCTTGCCACTTTTTGTACGTCTATCTTCACTCTCCCTATTAAAACCATGTTCCCCGCGCACTTCTTCTCCCACCTCTTGCCTTCCTCATTTTTTGTTTTTGTTCCTTGTCATCTCCCTTATGACTATAGCTCTTGTTGGGTTCACACCCAACCCTAGTTCATATTTGGGTCTCTTGGGATCCTAGCTTGACATAGCTAGTTCATTCTTGCAGTCCTTCTTTTCATGGCCTATGATGCCGCACTTTAAACAATAACAATCTTGAAGTCTCTCGTACTCAAGTTCTATCTAAGTCTTTGGTTGCTTCTCCCTTATCATCTAGAAATCGGTGGGAAATGGCTTAGTTATGTTGACGGCTACCCTAGCCCTGAGGAATATTCTGACGAAGATATTCTCCCTTCTTAGATCTTCCACTTCAACAGCTAATCCTGGCATATGGTTTTTGCAGTTTCTCTCTCCATGTATTCTAATGGAACACTATGTATTTATATCCAAAACTCCATCAGCTCATGTTTTACTTCATTTATGGCAGTGTTCTGTACCCACAATTGCAGGTTTATCATGTGGCCTCTGACACTCCATGAACCTCTTTTGAGTATTTGCATTCCCTTCTTCTGATCTTTGAAACAAAAGAATAGTTTCTTCTTCCCTACTTCAGAGATAAAGACATTCTCTAGATTGCCCCATATTCCTAATAAAGCATTTTTGCTTGCCTTAAAACTGATCTCTTTGTCTGATATTATTTTGCCCATTATATTGATGCAATCTTCTATGTATTTCTTTTTCTCCTTTTTGCTTATTGTGATGGTCATTCTTTCAATCTGTTGAAATCCATGAGTTGCACTAGCTATTATTCCCTACAGACTTGTTGGTCCTTGTTCTCCTTGTTGCAGGATGATTTGGGGTTCCATTGGTTATGAAGGGGGTAGCTTGATGGATTATATGATGTTTGATTTTGCAAGTTTTTGGTGAGGTATGCAAGTGATAGTGGTACCGAAGTTCAGGTAGATTAAAAGACCGTTAAGGTTTAGGGTATTAAGGTAGGAAGGAAGGTGATGGTAAAATGTTAAAAAAACTAGTAATGGGTGTTGATGAGATCGATGTTCTCAAGGAATAGAATCCAATATTCTAGTATGCTCTTCTGGAGAGAGAAGCGACACTCTCCTTAAAAGAGAGATGAATTGTTGTTTAAATTGTGAATCCAAAGTCCAAACACATGTACTATAGAATGAAGCTGAGAGGTCACAAAATTTGAGAGTCCATTGTACGTTTTTTAACAATGGGCCTTCAAATATCACAAGCTATTCGGTCCAGCAGCTCCACTTCTCGCAACATGTGTTTTGGCTCTCACACACGTGTTCATGCCAGCAAGTGTGAAAATTGTAGCCCCCCGCAGCCATCTGTCACAATAACTATTATCAGTATTTTTAAAATATTGAAATATATTTTTTTTAAAATAATTAAAACATATAACTATTATTGTATTTGAAGGTTACAAAAGGCTTAAAGAAAGGGGGTTGAATTTATGGCCTTCTTCTACTTTATAGATTAAGTATTTAATACTAAACTTGAAACTTGATTTCTGTTTCAACTGTTCAGCAAAAAATTTAAGAGATAATTTCTTTTTGTCTCATAAATTTCAGAAAACAACACAGCAAAACAAAGGAAGAAGTTGACATAATCATGTATCCTGGTTCATTTGCCTTGTGCAATGCAACCTACATCCAGTCTCCACCACAAAAGTGGTAGAATTTTCACTATAGTCAAAGTATTACATGCCCCAATTTCCTAGGACTCACACAATCCTATCTGGACTCTCAAGTTTCTACCTAAACTTGACTTGGTTATGCTAATACCTAAACTTTTAACATTAAGTGCTTACCCAACTTAGCAAGGGGTACCTCACAGGTACTTGATACAAGACAGAAAATACAACCAAAAGAAATATGAAATCACTCTTAGCTTTTCTCTCAAGTGTTTCACTCAACCTTTTTTACTCTTAGACTTTTTCTCAATGTCTCTTTTTTAGTATTTTACCTCTCAAAGAAGATACAGAAAGATATACATTGAAATTGAAATACAAGACAGTAAAACATGAATGAGATGATGAATTAACAGCTTAAACACTATAAACTGAACCCAATAACAGAACTCAAGACTTCATTTTTCATCTTGGCAGATTGCTCCCTTTAGTATAGGTGCAATACTTCCAAGACTTTAAACTCAATAGTGAGGTTTTACATACAGCTCTCTATTCAGGTTCTCTCTCCTTGCCTTCAACTAAAAACCCTTTTTTTTCTTTTGTACCTCCTGTTGAGACACAATTAGGATTTTTTATCAAGTCAACTCCTTGGACCTTGAGCTTGTCTGGTTCATCTCTTCTCTTTCTTCAATCAACCCTTAAATTAGGAATTTCAACTTTTGAAACATTTGTTTGACCGAAGATAACATGACATCAGAAGTGAGCTTACTCAGTGATAATCCCAAATTCAAACCATTGAAAATATGCTTTGGCTCTAAGTAAATTTTTAAGCCATTGATTCACAGTAGTGAAAATCAGAAATCACTTTCTCCATTTATCCCAAATTGGAGTTGTAGAGATGTGAAGAAGAAGTGAAGAAATTAACTTGTATGTAAATGGAAATAAATCACATTTATCCTCTGACTTAGCTTAGCTTACTTTGATTAGGGCGATTAAACATTTGCTTTTGTGATTTACCTTTCTCTTTCTTTCTTCATGAATCTGACCAAAGGAAGCTTTGTGAACGTTGGCTTTGGTTGGCTTCAACTTGGATAATGAATCAACTTGAGCTTGGATTGGTTTGATTTTCCATTCAGCCCAAATGATTTCTTTGTTTTATTTTTTTGGGCTTTGTTTGTGGATCAAAGAACTCACCAACAACCTTTGGGCTGCTGCTTCTTTAATTTTGGCCTGCAACACTAACAAAAACAATCAAAACTAATTGGGTGTTTAACATAATAAATCAATATTTGTCATCATCATTTAAATTAGTTATGTTCTTAACTCAACAATCTCCCCCTTGATGACAAACATAGTTTTAAGAGAGATGATCAAAGGGATTAAATTTAGATAAAGTTAAAGTACTTTCCTTTAGTTGATATCACTTGATTTTGACTTGCTCCCCCTTTTCTTTTCAAGGGTTACTCCCCTTGAATTTGTGCTCATTTGATCTTACAATTTCTATTAATGTGAACACAAAGAACCAACAATAAAAGAAGCAAAAGTATTGTACAAGAATTTTTCAATGCAATATTTCAACAGCTTGATAAATCATTCATGCATTAACCAGATCCCAAGCAATGAAATCAAATTATGATTCAAGTGTAAATTCATTCGAAACACTTGATTATGTTAAGACTGGGCATGAAACCCAAAGCATATCATGAAAAAAAAAATATTCTAAAAAACAGAGTATGCTGCTATGCTACTATCTGGGTCATGCATTAATGCTCTCTATATTACTCCCCCTTTTGTTATCAAGGAAGGAAAAAGAGCAATTTCAAACCTACAAAAACCTGTTAGAGTGCAAAGTCCAGATAACTAGATAAAATAAGAGAAAAATAAAGCAGTGGTTAATTGTTTATAGTCATCCAAAACAAGACAAAGTTCAAAACAAACTACAATTGTTCTATGAGACAATCATTAAAAAAAACAGAAAACAACAATGGAAGAGACATCCTCAAGCATCCGAACCATCCTCCTCTAAATCAGCAGTGTCTTCAGGGTTAGTGGCCATAGTGTCATCCTCATGGATGTTGTCAATGAATTTCATGAGAACTGCCACTCTATCTCTGGGTTTTCTGATGAAGTTTTCATGGTTGGCAGAAAGCTTTCTCTGTTCTTTGCTTAAGGTAATCAGATAGTTGGATTAAGAGACAAATTCTTGGATTACATCTTTCACCACTCCATACAGAAGTGATTTATGTCCAGTAGAGGCCGAAGTCCCTGAGGCAGAGGGAGGATGAGATTCCTCAGGTTCATAGTCATCATCATCATCATCAAGAATCACCTTTTCAGTTTGAGTAAGTCCCTTTTTTCTGCTGTTTCACTGAACCATTTCCTTTTAGATATGAGGGTCTATCTTCATATGACTTATTTGATAGGTTAACACCAAAATATTCAAAAATACAGGTTAAAAATATGCCATAAGGAAGAGCTTTATCTTTCTCACTTCTTATGCAATCAAACATATGCCTTACTATTAAGTATGCAAAAGAAATTTTAGATTTAGTGAGAATAGCATATAAGACCATAGTATCATAGAAAGACACCTTTTGATATGAACCACTTTGAGGAAGAATAATGTGGTTCACTATACGATGCAACCGGGCATGAAGATAACCAAGGGTTTTATGAGTTGGTATCAGACCATCAATGAGAGAGATATTTTCACATACAACAGCCAGAGCATCTCTATGGAAAACACCTAACCCATCATCCCATTTACCAGAGGTATAAGCACAAGCACCAACATCAGTATATTTAAGAGAATCACTAATGGATTCTTCATTCAAGACAAGATCATGGCCTTTCACATATGAGTGAACGTTTCCCTCATGATAGGTCATATTTGCATAGAACTCTCTAACTAAGACTGGTAGACATGTTTTTTGATTTTGAAAAGAGGGTCCCAGTCCAGAAATTGAAGATTATCAGTAAAGACAAAACCTTTCTTTTTCGGTGATGGTAAATTAGCCAGGAAAGTGGGACAGATAGTTCGATGAATGACAACACCCTCATAAAAATCATTGTTCATGGCAGAGCAAAAACGGTGAGGGTTGTAGTTAGAGTGAGAGGTCATAAATTGTGATTTGTGTTCAAAAAGGATCAATGGAAGGCTCCTTAACCGATTTGAGAGGGAGATGAGGGTTACCTCTTTGAGAACGTTGAGGAGCTGACCTTGGCTTAGGTCAAGATGGTTCAGGCGCAGGCTCCTCAGTAGCTGGACGCTTCCCCTTCAAAGTGCTTGACCGAGAGGGAGCACTGGGTGGAGCTGACGGCTTGGAAGAAGAAGGATACCTTGGAGTTGTTTTGGTGCATGCCATTGGATCGGTGCGACGAGGAGAGGTTGGAGGAGAGGGTGATGGTATAAAAGTGTGGTCTTTGAAGCGAGGAGAAGTTCTAGATTTTTTAGGGAGTTTGAGGATTTTGGCCCTGGGATTCTTTTGAATAACTATTTTCTTCCTCATTAGTGTGAAGCAAGGGTTTCACACAATCAAGACACTAAAGGTAGTGGGGAGGAAACGAAGAGGTTGTGAAAGGAGTTATAAAGAGAGAGGTTTGATAACTGCAATAAGAAAGAGGTTTCTTGAAAACATGCAACTGCATCACCTATGACTAGACCTTGAAAAGACGTGACATCATTAAAAAAATTTGATTCTATTATTAACAAATAAAATACTAGGTAAAGCAGAACTTATTTTAAAATGAAATCTTTTTCACTAAAGGACAAAACATAAGTCATACATGGATGATGTAATACTCATTGGGCCTAGAGATGATAGAATTTAAGGAAACATATTGGACCACGAGAACTCTGAACTAAAAGGTTGGCCTAGAAGATTCAGATCTTACCTTTAAGCCCAGAAATTAATATTCAGGATGATGGTTCTTCATTTGTCCAGAATTGTCTTTTCTCAACCTGAGAGACAAAACTTCAACAAACACATCAGCAAGTTTCAAATAAGGAATCACAACTCAGAATGCCTAAATTAGTTCATAATTTACTAAATTTGTCCTCAGCCAGAGGTTTGGTGAAAATATCAGCTAATTGATCCTCTACTTTAACAAATTGAATGCTAATATTTCTTTTTTGAACATGTTCCCTTATTAAGTAAAATCTCACTTCTATATGCTTAGTTCTTGAGTGCAACACTGAATTTTTGGAAATATTTATTGTACTCATGTTATCATACAATAAGAAAATGTTATCAATATTTAATTTATAATCAGCAAGTTGATTTTTCAACCAAAGAAGCTGGGAACAACAAAAGGAGGCAACAATATACTCAGTCTCAGCAGTGGATAAAGCCACTGTGGGCTTCTTACTAGACCAGATATTTAAAAACTTTCCAAGAAAACAACATATGCCTGACGTAATTCTTTTATCAACTATATCTCCGGCAAAGTCTGCGTCACAATAACCAATTGCAGAAAAATTGTTAGTCTTGGGATACCATAAACCAAAATTGGATGTACCATGAACATATCTAATAATCCTTTTAACTGCAGAAAGATGTGACTCTTTAGATTGTGATTGGAATCTGAAACATATTCCAACATTTTGTATTATATCAGGTCTAGAGGATGTTAGGTACATGAGAGAACCAATCATGCCTCTATACCTAGTCTCATTAACATCTTTCTTAGCTTCACCTTTTTTTAACTTTGAGTTAGGATGCATGGGTGTTCCCATGGGTTTGACATTTTCTATACCAATTTTCTTAACTAGTTCTTTGACATACTTTTTTTGATGAATAAAAATTCTATTTTTAATTTTCTTTATTTGAAGCCCAAGAAATAAGTTAAGTTCATCCATCATACTCATGTCAAATTCAGTTGTCATGAGTTTTCCAAATTCAGCACAAAGGATTTCATCAGCTGATCCAAAAATAATGTTATCAATATAAATTTGGACTAGTACGAAAGAATCATTTGAATTTTTAATAAATAAAGTAGTGTCTGTGGTGCCTCTATGAAAAGAAAAGAACTAAGTCTTTCATACCAAGCTCTAGGAGCTTCTTTTAGGCCATAAAGAGCCTTTGAAAGTTTGAAAACATGATTTGGAAGCTCCTTACTTTCAAAACTAGGTGGCTGAGCCACGTACACTTCTCTATCTATTACTCCATTCAAAAATGCATATTTCACATCTATTTGAAATAATTTAAAACCACAATAAGCAGCATAAGTAAGAAGAATTCTTATGGCTTCCATTCGGGCAACAGGGGCAAAGAATTCATCAAAGTCTATTCCTTCCTCTTGATCATATCCTTGTGTCACCAATCTTACTTTGTTTCTAGCTATGCTTCCATCTTCACCCAACTTGTTCCTAAAGATCCACTTGGTGCCGGTCACTTTCTTTCCATTTGGCTTTAGAACAAGTGTCCAAACTTGATTCTTTCCAAATTCACGAAGCTTTTCCTCCATAACATTTACCCAAGAGGGGCCATCAAGTACTTCTTTGATGTTTTGAGGCTCCATTTGAGAGAGAAAAGCTAGATTTGATTCTTCATTTGCTTTTCTATTGGAGGATTGAGTTTTGATACCTTGAGAGATGTCCCCAATGACAAATTTCTTGTGAATAATTCTTAAAAAATCTCCACTCACGGGGTCTAGTGGACTTAGAAGCATATTCGGTCACTGAAGGATCCAAGGAACTGGCATTCTCAGGAATTTTGCCTATTTCAGGAGACAAAATAGAATTGTCTCCTACAGGATCTCCAACAGCAGCAATTTCATATTCAGGTAGCCCAGAAGTTTCTTTCTTTTGATTTTGGACTTCTCCTTTGTTGCCTTCAACTTGAGTTCCTGCATCATATTCTTCTAAGATACTTTGAACCAAGTTAGTATCACAAAAGGTAACATGTATGGACTTCTCAATGATTCTAGCATATTGATGGTAAACTCTATAAGCTTTGTTAGTAGTAGAATATTCTACTAACAAACACTCATATTCATTTGGATCAAATTTTCCTAAGTTTTCCTTGTTATTCAAAACAAAACATTTGCATCCAAAGATATGTAAGTAATTTAGATTTGGTGGGTGACCTTTCCAAAGTTTATAAGGTGTTTTCTTCAAAAATTTTCTTATGATTGTTCTATTTAGAATATGACAAGCCGTATTGACAGCTTCAGCCCAAAGAAATTTTGGAACATAACTTTCGCAAAGCATAGCCCTTGCCATTTCTTGAATGCTTTTATTTCTTCTTTCAACAACACCATTTTGTTGTGGTATTTTTGGGCAAGAAAAGTTTTGTGATATTCCAAATTCCTCACAAAAGGATTCAAATGATTGATTTTCGAATTCTTTACCATGATCACTTCTAATGGAAGCAATCTTTAAATCCTTTTCATTTTGAATTTTCTTGCTAAAAACCTCAAAAGTCGAAAAGGCATCATTTTTATGTTGCAAGAAATAAAATTCAACCAAATCTAGTGTAGTCATCTACTATTATCAAACCATAATGTTTGCCACCCAAGCTTTGAATTCTTGTTGGACCAAATAGATCAATATGTAGCAACTCAAGTGGTCTTTTAGTTGAGATCTCTTCCTTTGATTTGAATGAGCTTTTAGTTTATTTTTCCATTTGACATGCATCACATGTGATATCTTTGTCAAATGTTATCAAAGGAAGACTTCTCACTAGACCCTTTTTAATGAGCTTGTTTATTTGAAACATGCTTGCATGGACTTTTCAGATTCTTTGAAATGAAAACAGGCTACATTTTGGTTATTTAGTTAATCAAGAGTGAGACCATACACATTATCACAATGATTTGCTACAAATAGCACTTCATTAGATTTTTCATTCACTACACGGCATTCTAATCTTTTGAATATTACCAAGTAACCCAAGTCACACAATTGACTAATACTTAAAAGATTATGCCTCAAACCATCAACCAAAAAGACATCATTAATGAAAGTAGAATGATTATTACCTACTTTTCTAATAGCTACGATTTTACCTTTTCCATCATCTCCAAAGGTCACAAACCCTCCATCATACTTGTTGAGTTTGATGAAAAAGGTTGACCTTCCCGTCATGTGCCTAGAGCATCCACTATCCAAGTACCACATATATTTCTTCTTCTTAGATGTTAGGCAAATCTGCATACACTCTCAAGTAACCTTAAGTATCCAAATTGATTTGGATCCTTTGAAGTTAATCCACCTTAGTTGCCTAAGTGCATTAAAATCACAAACAACATTGCCTAAGTGCATTGAAAAGATAAAAAAAAATCTTAAATAGAATTAACTAGGATCTTTGGGAGATTTATTTTTAAAGCAATGGTAATCCGTAATTCCATATTATATATTTGGATTTGACTCAATAAATTTATAATTTATATATTCGATAAAAATATATCTATTGGGATCCTTTAATTTTCTGTTTTCTTATTGTAAGTCTTACTATTTGTTTTTTTGTTACAAAACTTTTTAGGCTACTTAATTTACTGGCTACTACAATTTTAAATACAAAATTTTAATTATTTACTAATTAGTTGAATCAATTCAATTCTCTCCATATTATTTTTTACTTTATTTTTGAAAAGGATTCTATCATGCATCTTTTATAGAGTATAAAATTTTCACTCAATATTTAGCTACAATCACTGAACATTTTTTTTCCATTCTCGTATGTCATGCTTGTTCATTCACTACTTTTCTTCATTCTCTTTCTTTTGAAATGCAATCAATGTATTCAATTTTTTTTCAATTTTATACTCAGATAGACTGAATATTCACCCACCTAATTTCGATAAAAGGTGAAGTCGAAGCTACTCGATCATTCAACAAGGACAGTTGGAATCTAAGCATTGATCCAACATGTGCTGATTAATAATGTTCTTCCATGTTGTTATATCGAAGTTTCTCTTATTTTGAAAGATCAATAGGAATTGAACTACTGGAGATTGCAGGAAAGTTAGTTCTTTTAAAATTTATGATAGTATGAATCTCATATAGCTGATACTTTTAAAGAATACATTTTATTCACCTTTGATAATTTTGTGAACATCTCAAATTTTTCCATTCTCGTCAAGCCATGCTTGTTCATTCACCTCATTTTTTCGTATCTTCTTTTCCTCGTCCCCTTTCTCTTAAAATTCAATCAATGCATTCATTCTTTTCAATCTGATACTCATATAGACTGAACATTCACCCATCTAATTTCGATAAAAGGTGAAGTCGAAGCTACTCAATCATTCAACAAGAACAACTGGAATCTACACGTTGATCCAACCTGTGCTAATCAATCATGTTCTTCCATGCCGTTATATCAAAGTTTCTCTTATTTTGAAAGATCAAAAGGAATTGGACTACTGGAGATTGCAGAAAAGTTAGTTCTTTTAAATTTATGATAGTTTGAATCTCATATAGTTGATACTTTTAAAGAACATATTTTATTCACCTTTGATAATTTTGTGAACATCTCGAATTTTTCCATTCTCGTCATGCCATGCTTGTTCATTCAGTTCATTTCTTCATAGCTTCTTCCCCTCGTTCCCTTTCTCTTAATATGCAATCAATGCATTCATTCTTTTCAATATGATACTGATACTCAGATAGACTGAACATTCACCCACGAAGTCAAAGCTACTGAATCATTCAACAAGGACAGCTGAAATCTACGCGTTGATCCAACCTGCACTAATCAATCATGTTCTTCCATGCTGTTATATCGAAGTTTCTTTAGGAATTGGACAACTGGAGATTGCAGGAAACTTAGTTCTTTTAAAATTTACGATAGTATGTATCACATATAGTTGTTACTTTTAAGGAACACCTTTTATTCACCTGGTCTCCACAACTATATGGTTTATATTAATCATGATGCAACTTTTCATTGTGAGTTTTTCTTCCCTTTGTCATTGTGCAGTGAAAATTAATTCTACCATTCCAAGACAAGAAAATAAAAAGCTAAATTCAGAAGAAAAAAATGAATAAAGCGCCAAGAAGATGTGTTGTTACATCAAACAAGAAAAGAAAAATTAAAGAATCTAAGGACACTAGACAAACCTTGAAGATATGTCATCAGTGTTTGAAAAAGGAAATAGCAGCATTTGTACCTTGCACTACATGTAGAAAAATGTATTGTATGCGGTGCATCCATCAATGGTATGGTAGTTTATTATATTTAAGCATTATTGTTATGAAAGGTTTATGCACATTTGTTCATATCATTTATAATGTCTTTTTAGAATATAACTAGGACAAATTTCGGGTCTGTTGTACTTTCATACTAAAATTGTCGAATTTTTTCTTATATAATTTTTGTTTGGAGAAAAGTTGTTAAGAAATCCACCATCCAATTGTAATTTGCAGAATTTGCTATGCTTCTTTGAACAATTTCGGTAGCTCACATCTTGACATTGTAGACGATGCTTGTAACTAATTCTCGTTTTCTCATAGGTATCCCAATATGACAACAACAGATATTTCATTAAGGTGTCCCTTATGCCGTAACAACTACAATTACAATGTTTGCTTGCGTTCAAAGGGAATCTTTGAGGTTTGTTTTATTATAGTGAAATTAAAGTGTTACATCTTAAACATACAAAAAAAGTTTTTATGAACTCCTGTTTTAACACATTGATTTTGTATCTACTATCAGACAACTACAAAGGACATCACATGTACTAAAAAAGTTCAGCATCTGGTTTATATGATCAAGTTAGTCCTTCCATTTATAAAATAAATTTGTGAAGAACAAATTCAAGAGCAAGAGATTGAAGCTAAAATACAATGTATTTTATTAATTAAACCCCAGCTATGGCTTCTTTCATGCATTTTTTAGCAAAATCACTAACAGGAAGCTCTGATACTATATCAGGAAAATCATATTATGAGCTTAAGATACCACAATCTCCTTGTAGTGATGATGAGCATATCTATTGGTACATATCCTCCTCTAGCTTTATATATTAGAATGATTCATAAGATTCGTATGTTATGTTAAAAGTAAAGTGCGAGCTTCTCATTCCTCTCTTTCCATAACCTCCTCTGCTAGGGCTAAGGAAAGTGTAGTGCCTCCTCTGTCTTCATCGTGCACTTGTCTGTTTTCTATCGTGCCTTTTTTTCACTTTACTGTTTTCAAACCTTGAAAACCTTTACTTACCAAAAATGACAACCAATAAAGAAGAACCAACTATCCAAAATAGTAACCTTGCAGAAGAAGACAACGAGCCAATCATACTCTTTGATAACAATGACATTCATGATGCAATAGAAGGATACAAAAATAGCTTGGTTGGAAGACTACTAACAGAGAAAACAATCAACACATCATGGCTGCAATCAGCAATGGGAAACATATGGAAGAACCTGAAGGATTAAGAGTGTTGGAAGTGAAATCTAAGATCTATCAATTTTTCTTTAACAAGAAAACAGATATGAAAAAAGTACTAAAAGGAAACCCCTGGACATTCCGCAACTCATGGCTAATATTGAAAAAATGGATAAGGGATGAGGAACCACCAAAAGCAAGACTGGAAGAAGTTGAGATAAAGGTACATTGTAAGACGTATAAACTGGGGAGGAAGATTGCAGCCATTGCAGGCGAGGTCAAAGACTGTGAGATCTACGAAACAAGCAGAGACCACATCAGATTCATCAAAGCCAATGTAAAGATCAACATCAAAAAGCCACTACAAAAAAGAGCCAACATAGGGAGCATTGAAGATGGACTACTATGGGCTGATTTCAGGTATGAGAAACTACCAAGCTTTTGTTATTACTGTGGCTTACTAGGACATGAGGAAGTTAACTGTGAAAAGGCCACAAAAGATGAGATAATAGGAAAAACCAGTGCCAAAAACCTAGGACAATGGCTGAGAGCTGAAGAAAAAGGAACCAAAGTAAATGTAGCCAGTAGCCAAAAGCAGAACAAAGAAAATCCTGAAACCACACACCACACAAACATTCAGAAGAGGTTCAATGACATGTTATTGGAGAAGCTGGCAGGCCTAACTATGACAGAACCAAATGGTTCAGTTGTAGGAAAAGACCATGACCAGCCCCCTGTGCTGGGACAACCCCTGTAAAGGGGGACCTTAGTGATACCAACAAAAAGGAAAAAAATAGCCATCTCCCACCTCTTTTGGAAGTGGACACCACCAAACAGATAGAGCAAAATAAAGGAAAAATGGAGCATAACCAGGAAGTTAACAAACCAGAGGAACAAAAGCAACTCCCACTCGAAGAGAACAAAAAAATGGAAAAAAAAATGGAACCCATGAAACCCAAAGTCCTCACTGCAATAACAAACAAAACAGATGACAAAATCAAACATGATACCCGCACATGGAAGAGAAAAGCCAGAAGCGCACCAACAGGTCAAGCAGAAGGGAAAGAAAATGTGGAAACCATCCCAACCAAGAGAAAGGCGAAGGATAGTGATGATATGCTGATAGAAGCACCACTGGGCAAGATGCCAAAAAGGGAACATACCACAGATCAAATAGCGGCAGCGGCTGCAGAGTAACCCTGCCGAGAACCATGAAGATCATCAGCTGGAACTGCTGTGGGCTTGGGAATCCATGGGCAGTCCGAGATTTAAATAAGCTCATTAGAGACAAAGGACCCAACCTCATTTTTCTCATGGAAACGAGGAGAAAAGAGAATGAAGTGATGAGACTTAGATACAAAGGGGGCTTAAACAACATTGTGGGAGTGGACTGCCAAGGAGAAGGAAAACAAAGATCAGGAGTGCTTGTGCTACTATAGGACAACACAGTTGACGTGTCAATTAAATCACTATCTTCAAACCACATAGACATAGAAGTAACCATGACAGAATCTAGAAGACAATGGTAGGCCACAGGTTTCTATGGATGCCCAGAGACGGAAAATAAACAAAAGAGCTGGGACCTCCTAAGTTCTTTGGGACAAACAACATTTATGCCTTGGATAGTTTTTGGGAATTTTAACCAAATTCTGGGGCAAGAGGAGAAATTTACTGGGAACCTGGTAACTTACTCACAGAGTCAGGGTTTCAAGGAGGTCATCCAAACTAATGAACTCCATGACCTTGGCTTTGCTGGACATTCCTTCACTTAGACAAATGGACAAGCAGGGGCAAACAACATTCAAGAATGGCTTGATAGCACTCTGGCAACTATTGACTGGAAGGAAGATTTTTCTCATACATAGTACAACACCTGAACAGATATAGATCCGACCAGAATCCAATTCTTGTCAACCTAGAAGGGGAGAAAGCAGGAGCTAGAAGAAAAGTCCACATATTCCGTTTTGAAGAACTTTGGCTCACTAATGAGAACTGTGAGAAGATAGTTGGTGAAACTTGGAAAAACAATGGGAGCACAGTAACAGAAAGAATCCAAAACTGCAGCAGAAATTTGGAAACCTGAGGGAGAGAGACTTTCGGTGACAGACCAAGAAGGATCAGAGAAAAGTAGAAAATGCTTCAGCACTTAAACTCTAGCACTCAGGATGAAGGAACAATAACAAAAACCAAGGAAGTAGAAGCGAAACTTGATGATTTATTGAGAGAATAGGAGATTCATTAGGCACAGAGATCCCGAAGTAATTGGCTTCGACATGGGGACAAAAAAACAAAATATTTTTACCAAAAAGCTTCGCAAAGAAATAAGAGAAATAGGATTGAAACCATCCAAGATGATGCTGGAACAAGATTTAAAGAAGAGGAAAGTATTGAAAGAGTGATGGTGAGCTACTTTGAATCCCTGTTTGGGTCAGAGGCCATGGAAGGCTCAGAAATGGTAGTAGAAATTGTGAAAAACAGACTAAACAGCTAAGACATAGCTTTCCTTGAAGAAGAATTTACATCCAAAGAAGTCTACCAAGCTCTAAAGCAGATGCATCCAACCAAAGCCCCAGTCCCTGATGGGATGCCAGCTCTCTTCTATCAGCGAATGTGGAAAACAGTTGGAAAAGAGGTTACCAAAACAGCCCTGGAGGTATTAAATCAAGCAGCAGACCCTTCCCCCCTAAACTCAACCCATATATGCATAATCCCCAAAGTGAATACTCCGAAGCATACAAAGGACTTTAGACCCATATCGCTATGCAACGTTATCTTCAAGATCATTACCAAGACTATAGCAAATCGACTTAAAGTAGTCCTTCCAAACATAGTGAATGAATTTCAAAGCGCATTTGTGAAAGATAGACTGATAATTGATAATGGTATAGTGGCCTTTGAGATTTTTCACTATATGAAGAAGAAGGTGAAGGGAGAAAAAGGTTTTGTTGGCATAAAGCTGGACATGGCAAAGGCTTATGATAGGATTGAGTGGGGTTTTCTAAAGGAGGTCCTGAGCTCTATGGGTTTTCCAACCAAATGGGTGGAACTCATTTGGAGATGCATCTCAGTGGTTGAGTTTTCAATCCTCATTAATGGAAACCCATCAAAACCCTTTAAACCATCCAAAGGAATTAGGCAAGGGGACCCAATATCCCCTTACTTATTCATTTTATGCACTGAAGTTCTGTCTGGAATGTTAATAAAGGCCCAAAACAGCAAGCTTATAAAAGGTATAAGAGTCCCTAGAAATGCTCCAGAAGTAAATCACCTCTTTTTCGCAGATGACAGCATCCTCTTCTCTAGAGCCTCAGACCAAGACATCAGAGAAATTAAAGAGACCCTAACCACCTACCAGTTAGCTTCGGGACAGAGAATAAACCTGAACAAATCTGAGGTTTTGTTTAGCCGAAATGTACCAACCAATAGACAGATCCTCATCCAAGAGTGGCTTGGAATTAAGGCTGTAAACCATCACTCCAAATACTTAGGCTTACCTACATTTTTAGGAAGATCTAAAAGAGAAGTATTTGACTTTGTTCAGATTAGAGTCTGGAAGAAGTTGAAAGGTTGGAAGGAGGGGTACCTATCTAGAGCAGGGAAGGAGACCCTAATCAAGGCGGTTGTTCAATCCATTCCGACTTACATAATGGGCTATTTTTTGATACCGAAATGACTCTGTCACCATTTGAACACAATGGTGCGAAAGTTCTATTGGGGATGCAAGAATGGGGAACAAAAAATACATTGAATAGGATGGGACAAACTAAGCAAAAGAAAAACAAAAGGTGGTCTTGGCTTCAGAGATTTCGAAGCTTTTGACCGAGCATTACTGGCCAAACAAGGGTGGAGGTTAATAAAAAATCCGAAGTCCCTCACAGCAAGGATAATTAAGTCTAGATACTATCCAAGATCAAACTTCTTGGACCTTAAAATGGGTTTTGCCCCAAGCTATACCTGGAGAAGCATAAGGAGTGCAATAGATGTCCTAGAGCTGGGAGGCTTATGGAAAGTGGGAGATGGAATGTTGATCAAAATTATGGGATCCCCATAGCTGCTAAACCAAAACGGACACAAAATATGGAGCACAGTACCAAATCTTCAAAAGGATGCTATAGTAAGGGACCTCATGTGTGATGATGGAACTAGATGGGATGTCCAGAAAATTAAAAGCCTCTTTCTACCTTTTGAATCAAAGCAGATTCAAAAAATTTCTATCCCTCTAACCAGCCAGCAAGACAAATATTATTGGAAGTACTCAAAAGATGGAGAGTTCAGAGTCAGAGATGCATACCACCAGTTAATAGAGCACGAAGCCCATCATAACAGCACAGAGTCATCGGCAAGCCAAGCAGAGGATATTTGGAAACAACTCTGAAAAATCAAAGCCCATTCCAGAACTCTCAATTTTGACTGGCGACTCCTGAATAGCTCAACTCCAACAAGGATCAACCTTCAAAAGAGAGGAATTCAGGTTCCACCACTATGCCCCAGGTGTTGGAGGAAAGGGGAAGACGAAACACACCTGATTTTGGATTGTGATTTTGCCCGTGCATTCTGATTCTGCAACCCTCTAGCGGTGAAGACATCTTCCATCCGTGCCAATTCCCTCTCGAACTGGATCAGATCATCCATCGCTGATCTTAGCCATGCAAATTAAAGTCTCTATTGCTATAGCCTGGCAGCCTTTTGGAAATTCCGAAATGAAATAGTATTCAAAGATAAGTGGAGAACCCCTTAAGAGATAGTAGAAGGGATGTCAAAAGCCAATGAAGATTTTCAGAAATCTTGTTTGGACTAGAATCCAGAGTTTAATTTCACTCACCAACCACCTTCTCGGGCTTTAAGTGCTGAGAAGTGGGAATGCCCACCACCCAACCTGTGGAAAATTAATGTTGATGCAGGTAAAGGAGGAGAAAGATCAATTATGATAGGGGCGGTTATCCGGGATTGGTGTGGAAGGGTTGCTGTAGCGATCACGTGGAACATGAAATTGTCACTCCTACCCTTTGAAGCTAAAGCATATGCATGTGCAATGGGTCTTAAACTAGTCCATGAATGTTGCTTTTTTGAAGTAATCCTGGAAAATGATAATATTCATATAATCAATGCTCTAAAGAACAGGAAACATGGCAGAAATTATTTTGGTAGCTTTAATTGCTGATTGTTTTCATTATTCTAGCCTTTTTAGATCAATTTCGTTTTCTCATATTAAGAGATCTGGTAACATGGTAGCACATGAATTGGCTCAATTAGCTCTTATGTATCCAAACTCAGTGTGGATGGAAGAAGCACCTATCCATATCTATAATTTGGCCCTGTTTGACATCATGGGTCCTATTCATGAATGATAGCTACCAACTTTACCTGTAAAAAAAAACATTGTAAGTTTGGTTTCCAACTCTTCTTTTGTCAATAAAACATTAGAAGTAAGAGTGACTAGGTTTCTTACAATTAAAATAGTAGTTTCTATTTACATGTTGCTGAAATTGATTGAAGTTTTGATGTTGAATATGATTTAAAGAATGAAATTTTTTTGTTCTTGAGAGGGGTGCATTCCTTTTGATAGATTTATTTCTAGTATTAGCACCCCTATTTGCAAACGATCTCAAACCAGAATTTTCGGAAGCAAATTGGCTTCTTGAATGTGAGGTACTTTTGTAAAATTTTGGTTTTTTGAAAGAACCCTCATCATTATTTGAGTAGCCCAGACCCGATTTGTTTGGAATCGGTTTGGTTTTAAAAGATGATGCACTTTCATTAAAATATGGTTGTTCAAAAGAAGCATCATTGTTGAGGAAGTATTCAAGCCCATTTTTGTCAAAAGAGGTTTTTGTTTTCGATGAAAAAGTAATGAATTTTGTAAAAGTTTTTTCAAAAACTGCATCCTCTTTTGTCACATATCCCAAACCATATTTCTCAAATAATTGTCTTTGATTTGCAAGTAATTTGTCCAAGTTTACTAGAACTATGAGCAAATTTTGCTAAATTACTATTCAGTGTTTTAATCATTTTATTTAACTTTTCATTTTTAGCAACAAGCTCTTGAGAGAGATCCACAATGTGCTTTTCTTTAAGTTTCTCAAGTTCAGATTTTAGAAATCAATTTTCTTCAATAATATCTAAAGCACATTCAGTTTCCTTCAATTTTTCTTTCAAAAAATCATTTTCAGCTTTCAATATTTCTTTTTCAGATTTGTATTTATTATATTTGTTCAGCAATTTTTCAGAATTGAGGGTGAGATCATCAATAATAACATGTAAATCATCTATGGACAAGTCATAGTAATTTACCTCATCCAGTTGATCCTCACCAGCCATAAAATAGACTTGAACTTCATATTCGAAGTTTTTTTCCTCATTCGAGTCGTTCTTAAGATCTTTCCAAGATGCCATGAGCACTCTCTTCTTTTCTTTCTTCCCTTTGTCCTCTTTCTTGAGTTTTGGGTAGTTGTATTTGAGGGGTCCAGCCTCCTTGCAGTTATGACAAATCACTTTGCTCAAATCTTTCTTGTACTCCTTTGAGCTCGAGCCCTTGTACTTGCCTTTGTTCCTCATTAGCCTTCTAAATCTCCTAACAAAAAATACAAGTTCATCATCTGAAAAACTGTCACTAGATTCACTCTCTTTTGGTTCGACTTTTGATTTAAGGGCTATTTCCTTTTTCTTTGAGTCTTGGCTTGTGTGTATGGTTTCATAAGCAAGAAGTTTTCCTCTTAGCTCATCATATGTTATAGTACTTAGGTTGTTACTCTCGGCTAGGATAGTGGCTTTTGTTTCCCATTCTTTTGTGAGGCTTCTAAGAACTTTTCTCACTAGAGTTTGTTCAGTGTGTGTTAAGCCCATAGCATCAAGGCTGTTGATAATGATTGAGAATCTCTCAAACATTTCATCAATACTTTCACCATCATTCATGGTAAACATCTCATACTCTTTTCGTAGCATATCAATCCTTGTTTCTTTGACTTGTTTGGTACCTTCGTGTGTAACCAGGAGTTTCTCCCAGATTTCTTTGGCTGTCTTGCATCTAGACACTTTTCAGTACTTCTTAAAGTGGATAGCACAGTGTAGCAAGTTAATAGCTTTATCATTCAGTTCCACTTTCTTCTTGTCGTTGTCATTCCATTCAATTTCCTCTTTTGGAGTCACCACTCCATTAGCACTTATCTTTGTTGGAATTTTGCGGCCCCTCACAACAATCTTCTATATGATGTAGTCGATGGATTGGATGAAGATTCACATCCTTTCTTTTCAGTAGGCATAGTTCTTCCCATTATAGAAGGGATTCCTGTTGTTTGACTGACCATTTGTTAGAGTGTAGGCTACTGTGGTTGTGCCCAAGTTATTTGCCATTGGACCTTTGCTCCAAGCGGTGAAGTTTGATTCTTGAGACCTTGACTCTTGATACCAATTGAAGGTTACAAAAGGCTTAGAGAAGGGGGTTGAATCTATGGCCTTCTTTTACTTTATAGATTAAGTATTTAATACCAAACTTCAAACTTGATTTCTGTTTGAACTGTGCAGCAAAATATTTAAGAGACAGTTTTTTTGTCTCATAAATTTTAGAAAACAGAACACCAAAAGAAAGGAAGAAGTTGACACAGTCAAGTATCCTAGTTCAATTGCCTTACGTAATGCAAACTACATCCAGTTTCCACCACAACAATGGTGGAATTTTCACTATAGTCAAAATATTACATACCCCAATTTCTTAGGATTCACACAATCCTATCTGGACACTCAATTTTCTACCTAAACTTGACTTGGTTATGCTAATACCTAAACTTTTAACACTAAGTGCTTATCCAACTTAGCAAGGGGCACCTCAGAGGTACTTGATATAAGACAGAAAATACAACCAAAAGAAATCTGAAATCACTCTTGGCTTTTCTCTTAACTGTTTCACTCAGCCTTTTTTACTCTTAGGCTTTTTCTCAATGTCTCTCTTTCAGCCTTTTACCTCTCAAAGAAGATACAGAAAGATATACATTGAAATTGAAATATAAGACAGTAAAACACGAAGGAAATGATGAATTAATAGCTTAAACACTATGGAACTAGGGGTGTGCATGGTCCGGCCCGGCCCGAAGATTCAGCCCGGCCTCGAACACTTTAGGGGCTAATTTGGTGTGATTTCACCGGGTCTAGGGTTGGGTAAGGGTCTCAAAAATAGACCCGGTCATTATTTCGAGTCGGGTCTAGGCCATGGCTCGGGCCACCCGAACTCGGCCCGGTAGTCCGATCATCATACACAATTAATATTTTGTGTTATTAGTGATGGATGATAGCTATTCTTATATGGAATTTAAGTGTTGTAAATCTTAATATTTTGTTTTATTAGTTATTATAAAACTATAAGTTAATGTTTTATGTTTAAAATGCATAAGATTTTAGGCAAATGCATAATATTGTGTTATTTGTATTGATTTAAATATTTGGTGTTATTAGACAATATTAGTATTGATTATGGATATTCTTTAATTTTAGAGAAGAGGTGGTTCTTGTTATATTTTTCTAAATGAATTTTACCATGTCAAATAATGGTTGGAGTCTTGAAAATTTGGATATTTTCACATGCTAGCTTATAAGAAAGTATCAAGGTAATGTAATGTTAACGGTCCGATTTTCACTCGGTTTTTACCCGGTATAATCGTGGCCCGAAAGTATATAGGTTTCATCGGGTCTAAAGCCGGGTTCGGGTCTAATAAACAGGCCCGGTGTATATTCCGGGTCAGGTCTGGGTTACATCAAATTCTGTTTCACCCGACCCATGCACACCCCTACTATGAACAAAACCCAACAATAGAACTTAAGACTTCATTTTTCATCTTGGCAGAGTGCTCCTTTTAGTGTAGGTGCAATGCTTCCAAGACTTCAAACTTAGAAGTGAGGTTTCACATACAGCTCTCTATTCGGGTTTTCTCTCCTTGCCTTCAACCAGAAACCTTTTTTTTCTTTTGTACCTCCTGTTGAGACACAATTAGGGTTTTTCATCAAGTCAACTCCTTGGACCTTGAGCTTGCCTGGTTCATCCCTTCTCTTTCTTTAATAAACCCTTAAATTAGGGATTTTAACTTTTGAAACATTTGATTGACCGAAGATAACATGACATCAAAAGTGAGCTTACTCAGTGATAATCCAAATCCAAATTATTGAAAATGTGCTTTGGTTCCAAGTAACCTTTTAAGTCATTGATTCATAACAGTGGAAATCATAAATCACTTTCTCTATTTATCCCAAATTGACGTTGCAGAGATGTGAAGAAGAAATGAAGAAATTAACTTGCATGTAAATGGAAATAAATCACCTTTATCCTCTGACTTAGCTAAGCTTGCTTTGATTAGGGCGATTAGACATTTGCTTTTGTGATTTACCTTTTTCTCTCTTTCTTCTCTGGTGAATGAACCAGGAAGAAGCTTTTTGTCTCTTTCTTCATGAATCTGACGGATGAAGCTTTGTGAACGTTGACTTTGGTTGGCTTCAACTTGGATGAATCAACTTGGGCTTGGATTGGCTTGATTTTCCATTCAGCCCAAATGATTTCTTTGCTTCATTTCTTTGGGCTTTGTTTGTGGATCAAAGAACTCACCAACAACCTTTGTTTCTTGGTTTCATTGGTTTGGGCTACTGCTTCTTTAATTTTGGCCTGCAACACTAACAAAAGCAATTAAAACTAATTGAGTGTTTAACCCAATAAATTAATGTTTATCATCATCATTTAAATTAATTATTTTCTTAACTTAACAGTATTCATTATTTCTAATAATAGGTAAATTTTTAAATGGCACCACAAATATTATCTGATGAAGAGCCGATGAATTATTTTTAAAACTTAAAAATCTTTTAATCCTTAATAAGAAAAAATGATTAGATATGAGATTGTACATTTTTGGAAGAAAAGTGAGCGAAATGTCACCATAAATTTTAAAATATTAGATTTAATAGTATTTGTATAGTTTTTTAGAGTCTGCATAATTCTAAAATGTCTCAGAATGTCTCGAAAAATTTCAGAAGACTCTAGAAGATTCTAAAAGAGTATATATGTATATAAAAGTATGAAAAGAAGTATAGAAGCATCTAAAAGTATTTAGATAAATGTGATAAGTTAAATATTTATAATGAAAGTTCTATATATTTGATCTAGACTATTGATTAGATTTAATTACGACTTCTATTAAGGAGGTAGATGGTTATAACTAGAGTGAGATTTTAAATTTAAATATATGAATTATTTGTATCAAATTCTTAAGTAATAAAATATTATTTTTACTAAATATGAGCATTAGGCTGGCTTGATGTTAATTAAGAGTTTAAGTAAATTTAAGTGCCGATATCCTTGTATTTGGTTAATATCTTTAAAATAAATAGACACATATACAAATACACAAAAATATATAGACAACATAAAAATACACAAATTTTATAATGTGTTTAGTAATAATGTACAAGATATATATATAAACCAAATGTTAATTTTACTTTCGTTAATATATTTCATCACTACTACATCAGAAATAAAAATTGGTAATTTAAAAAATAATTAAAAATAAAAAGTCAAATTTTATGTTTTATATATTATATTTTTGTATCTTAACTTTTAAAAAAAATACTAAATATATATATTTTATGTATATTTATATATAACTGTATTTATCTAAATTTATGTCTCAATATATAAACTATAAACGTAAACTACCGGTTTAATAATTAATATTTATATCTCAATAAACAAATACAGTCCTAAGTTTAAGTTTGAAGCGTTCAAGTATATCCAATGCCGACAGATAAAGACTCTAGCCCCGAACCACTTCGCCTTTGTGCTCAACTTCTCTCCGAAGAAACAAACACCTTCTGTGTCAAAATTCAAAAGAAAGAAAGAAAAGAACCACAACACTGTTGACTCCTCTTCACTCCGGAAGCTGAAAGCTGAAACGCAGTGTCCCAAACGTTAGAATCATAAACCGACAATGGCTACGGATAAGTCGGTGATGGCGGTCATAAGGGCGGCGAGGCCTTCCTTTCGAAACGACCACGATAAAGCAGCGTTTGCCGTTCACGCCACCTTCCTCTCTTCCGGCTACCTCCTCACCGCCACCGGCCCCCAAGCCCTCTCCGACGACGCCCTCTCGCATCCCTCCACTGGTAACACTTTCACTAATTCCCCGTTTTGTTCTCTCTTTTTTCTTTAACGAAATCATTTAATTTCGATATATTTTATGTGAAATGTCCAAATATAATTAATTATCACTCTTCTTTAGTGAAAACAATTGACAATTCTGTTTTCTGTTGTCACTTCTTTCTTCGCAAGAAACAGAAAACATAGGAAGTAAAAAGGCAAACCAAACGTGCCCTAAGTTGGTAGCACTAGCTATGCAGAACAATTTTCATCTAATCGGTGTAAGAGAGTTTTATAGGATTATCTAATCGGAAGTTTCTGTTTATGACTTTAAAAATAGTGACGAGGTGAGTCATGTATTGTTGATAATGTGAAAATATATAATTAGATGTATACTTAAGATTTGTTTATGCTGGCCGTGCATACAATTCAAATCCTCAGATATTTTAGGAACATTTTATCCATCAAGATTGAATATGTGTATTTAGCCGTTCAACATGTACTTTAAAAGATTATTTCTTCTTGAGTTGATGATTGATTGAAAACCATCAAATACTGATATGTTATTGATTGAGTGAATTAGAGAGGTTATAAAGTAAATTTGAGCTTTCTAAGTTGGTAGCTGTTAATGAACAATGATAACCACAAATAATGGCAATTCATGCCGGAAAACTGCACTATGCTTGGGCTTCCATACTAGACAAAGGATTAGGCTATGCAATCTAATCTGCGGATCAAGTCAATTAAGCTGAAGTTAGAAGACACCTTGTGGTGTCAAGAGAAGATGTAGCAAATTGATATATGCAGCTTGAATCTTATAATTAGCATTTACTGATCATTTTTAATATGTGGTTCGTGATTGTGTGTAGAGGAGGTGTCTGTAGAGAACTGGAACCAACTAGACCAAGAATATGCCTTTGTTTATGTCAATCCAGAAAAGGTTTCAAATAAAGTGCTGGTAAAGTGCCTCGTCATGAATGAGAAGTTACTCATTGATGCCTTGAAGGAAGGGTCTTCTGACCCTGCACACCTTGAGATTTGGTAAGCCTCTTTTTTCCCCCTTCAAGCTATAAGTTCTTCAAGATTTTGCTTTCATTTGCTGCATTGCAAAATTAAATTTTTGTAACTGACCAACCTGGTTTTCTTTGTTCGTGTTGAATTGGGCTGCGTTGGAGTTTGGAGCTTCTATTTGTTGATGACTTATTTTATTACTCTTTTTAATTAAATAAAATTTCCATTCTTGAACGAGGAAGACCAGAAACTAAAATATAATGGCTATGTTGGGGCAAAAAAATCATACATGATTTTTAATGAAAACTGAAGTACCGAATTGTGATTTGAAAACCATTTGAAATCAGAGTTTTTACTCTGTATTGTCAACTTTCACCCTTTTCCCCATTCCTTTCTTTGTCACATCAAATATTAAGATAGAATAGTTGAGGGAACAAAAACCACCAGAAATATTTTGTATATTCATTCTATGCTGCAAATTTCAAGCTTGTGTGTATTGAGTTTTGTTGCTCAAAGGTTATCTGCTTTTCTTTCTGGGTGAAGATTTTCCTGTGTCGGATATGTTGTGAAAATTAAAATTTTCTATGGTTAATCGTACTTCTTGTGAATTTACGGTTATGTCATGATCTGATGCTTTGATTTTTCTACATACAGTGTTAGGGATTATACTATAGCAAATGAAAGCAGCAATTATTCTGAGCAGTTCAAGAATTTGGAGCAGCTGGTGAGAAGACTAAATCAGGATATCTTAGCCAAATTAGATGGCTCCTCCACTTCCAGTTCAGCAAGTAATCCTCCACGGTACATATGGTTTCATGTCTCAATCACCTCTTTTTATCTTTTCCTTTTGTAAAATCTTCCTTCTTCCTTTTTCAACTTAAGAATGATGCTGTAATATATTTGTAGAAGTATTAGGATTTTTTCCTATTTCTGTTCTTTTATGTAGTTCCTGAGTTTCATGTATATGCCATCAAATATGCATTTCATTGTGTAGTTATAATATACTGATTATGGGTAATTGTGGTATTCTGTTACTATTCTCAACATTTTTAGCTATTTACATCGATACCAGATTTGCAGACAGTTTTCAATGAAATATTTTATTCTTCTGAAAGTTTCTGTTATGTTTTATTTAATAAGCCTTTTTCTTTTGACTTTTTTGTGTGCATTGTGCTAAGTTGTGTAGTACTGAAAATTGCATGATTTTTTTCCACTTTGAAATTCAAGATATTTGATTACGCTGCCTATATGTTTTATCTATATATCAGATTTCTTGATTGATTCCTAGTTAACGAACATGATCCAATTCTTGATTTGATGCCCATTTTGTGGCTGAGTAATCATATTTCACTTTTTACTTGAGGTTATGAACATGTCAACTCAGCTGTCCGTGTCCTTTTGTGTGCACAAAATAAACCATGTAGGATAACCAAATGAACTGAACTTCATTTTCCTTATTCTGCAATCAAGCACAGGTGCAAAATGTTGTACTGAGCACCTACACACACAATTTCGAGCCAGGATATGAATCTTGTATAAATCAAAGTCTCTACTCACATTGAAAATAAACTTTTGGTTGTACTTTCATACTTTGTATTAAACGATTGTTTGCATATGATGATTTTGAACGTATGATTTGTTTTATCAGATATCCTCTTCACTAAATTTTATCATTGTACTTTACAGATCTGGATCAAGAGAAGCAAGGCAAGAGATACACGAGCCTCCTGTTGGATTTGGTGGACATGGTGGTGCTCCAATTCATCCCTCTGGGTAAGGATTTGCCTATTGATATTATGATTTCAATGTAGTTTGTCAAACTGCTGTTATCAGCCTTGAATGATTGAATTCCCTCAATAGGAGAGATTTTTTTAAGGGTCTAAGTAATTGAAATATTTTTTGTTGTTTAGTTAATTGTCCATGTTTGTAATGTGAGTAGGCAGTGTTAATGATGTAGCATGATTATGTTCTACACCAATTGTGATCCTTTAAAATAAGTCTCCTTGTGAAGTGAAAAAGTGAGTTAACACTTGGATTAGTAACTCCCGTTGGGCATGGATCCCATGAAATTATCTAAAGGGAGTTCTTATTTTACAAGAATATTCATTTTAGTTGATCCAAATTTGTTTTACATATAATTACCGTTCCTACTAAGTCAAGGATTTTTAAATCACATTAACCATGATATCGTATTCATCTTCAAACTCTCGTGTGACTTAATAATTTTAGTAAGCCTTGTCCATTTATTTTCCCAACTGATGCAAACCAGATTCCTAGGCAACTGGTCAGTTGCTAGCTTGTAGACAGGAATAGTGTCCCATTTGTTTAATTTGTATATCTAGTGTTTGTCAAGATCAGTTTATATGCACTTAGTATATTTGATGGAGCAATTGGTTCACTTAGTTGCTTCCAAGCTATGCCGTCGTTATTTACCATCTTCACTATCTTCTCTTCATATAATAATGTTGAACTTTGCATCGATCAATATTTTTCATGTTTTCTTTAGAGTTATATATCCTCCCGTTAATCCAGTTGGTGGTAGTGATCTCTTTCCTGGGCCTCCTGCTGGAGTGTACCCTACATGGTATGTCTTCTCCAATATACTTTTTGGTTTTTCTTTCAAAGTTGTTAGCTCCATGTTAAAGTGCTTTTTAGTGTTTCATTAAGTTGAAACTCTTGTCGTTGATTTCAGGGGTGATCCGGGCACTGGTGGCAGCATGCTTGTAGGTATGTATCAAGAAAAAATTCCGATTTAAATACAATTATAACAAACATGGTTTCCCCTAAATATTTGCAATGCTGAGTTCTCAACTTGGAAACAGGACCTAATGATCCCCGTTGGTTTGGTGGAGAACCCCCTTTCCCCGGAGGACAACCGTAAGCTATCTGTATCTCATTCTTCCTGCATTGCTCTCCTACGATGATTTCTCATTTTTGAGGCTCACATCTGTGGTTTCATTTATCAAAATAGGGGAGTCCCTCCTGGTGTTCCACCGGGTGCACGGTTTGATCCCTTTGGTCCACCTGATGTTCCTGGCTTTGAACCCAACAGGTTTCAGAGGTATGGTTTGTTTATTTATTATACGTCATTTTGCAGCTTTTTATTTATTAGAATTTAGTTTCGATGTATTGTCAGCGTTTTACATGTACATCCAATTATATAAAGCTATATCAGCAAAAATAACTACTTTTTATATTGACAGCGTGAATTTAAAAGAACGGATGTGATTGTACCACTATGTAAACTGGATTAAAAGTTAAGATGTGTTTCCCTATCATGTCTTTGATGAAGAACTGAACATATTTGGTGAAAAAGGATTATTGTTATTACGTGGAATGATGAAAACTTCAGTTGTATTATTACTTCTCATATTTTTAACAAAGCAGCTGTTAGGGATAGTTAAACATTACATCAACTACAAAATCAATATATCGTGTGTTTGTGTGAAACACACTGAATTAAAATTTTCTTGTTTCTCTTATTCTTTTTCAGGAGGCCACCGAGGCAAGGTAATAATGTTCATCCAGATTTGGAACATTTTCGGAGGGATGGGGATTTTATATAGTTACCGAAGATCACGTTGTACATAGAACTGTTTAGTCATCTTTGGAACATCCATCTCAGTTTGTGTAATTTTGGATATTTCACGCTATAAACAATTCAATTTCTTACTTAATGTCTTAATTCCTGTTTCCAAGTCTTGGATAAATGAAATTAAAAAAGTTATTGCAGACCTTTTTTTATTAGGAATACATTCTTTCAATTTTTTTAATAATTGATAGAGTAAAGTATGATATTTTATTATTAATTTTATAAATAGGACAAAAAAAAAAGAGAGTAAGAGCAATGAAAAATTAGAGATTATATTTTACTCTTTCAATTTTTTTAACAATTTAGAGGATCTATTTGTAGAAAAAATTTGATTAGAGTAATTCAAACAACCTAGTGAGAAAATGATTAAATGAGGCATATTTTATACAAATTTGATATGCTGTGAAATAAATTAGAAAATAAAGTAATTACATAAAATTCTTAAACATTATTTCTTTGGAACTTTTAACAATGCGATATTAGATGAAAATCAATTTTTTCATTAATTTTCTGGATGGTGTGGTTTTTTCATATTAGATACATGATATGATTCGCAAAACAATTATTTCATAAACATAAAATGTATGTCACTAATACCAAAGAAAACATGTATTGTATATGTATTGCTTTATCTATTTATTTTTCTTTTGTTTTATTAAATGCAATTTATTCTCTTCCTCCTTTTCCTACTTATCTGGTGCAACATTCTTTTTAATAAATAACACATGACAAACCCAAAATTGTGGTGCCCTCTTCTAATTGAGAAAGTCCTTTGACTCCTTCTGCCCCTTCATCATTTTCAATAGTTCGTCATCATCAATTTCAACTCACAGATTTTTTTCTTTCTTGCTAATATACAGATTTTAACTTCATTGTCCTGAATTTTTACTTTGATTAATGTATTTAAATGTGTTGATTATAATTGCAATAAATTTTTATTATAAATGTTAAACAATTTGGTTATATAGTTTATTTACTATAAATGAGAACCTCGTCTATATTTTTTTTATGGGACCACTTCGATATTTATCACTATTCTAGAAATGCACGTAAATAAAATATATTTTGTGTTCATGAGAAATGAAATTTGTATGAAAATCTTGAACTCCTTTGATAATCATACAATGTGAGTGGGAGACACAATTTTGCATGACAATTTTAGGGTATATAAACATTTTTTCCCCAAATGGAAGAACCAATCTATGTCAATATAAGTTGGTTTGGTTAAATCCAATTGAGATTTATTTCTAAAATGAAAGAAGTTAGTTGATTCGGGTCAGATCATCATGTTATGATTTTTAAGTAGCTAGGTCCAAATATACTCCCAACCCAAAATACATCTTTATACCTAAGAAAAAGAAAACTAACTAAGGTTTTAATCTTTGTTGTTTTTCTCACTAAAATATATAAATTAGAAAAAGAGAGAATGGAGATTTCAAATTAGATATTTTAATCTCAACAATTTTTTATTTACTAAAAGTCTTTCGTAATTATTCTTGTCAAACACATTAGAGAAGTATTTATTAATCAAAAAATTATAAAGTTATTTTTTATTAAAAATATTATTCATACACCAAAAATTAACTACTAAAATCAACTACTAATATATTTGTGTATAAATACACGTGTGATTTAATAATTTATTTTTAATGTGTATTTATATTCTAATATGTATTTTATACTAGTGGGTGACTTTGATAACTAATCTTAGTGTTAGCATAGTCATTCTTTATATATACATTTTCTTTTACCAAATGAAATAATACCTTAAAAATAATTGTTCTAAAGCAAGCTAACCAAAATTTAAAACATGAATATTTAATTAAATATGTAAACTAAGTTAATACTAATGAAAAAAATTAGATAATTTAAAAAAAATATTTGTATTTTTTATCTTTTGATATTTCTTTGAGATAACTCAATCTCAAACATTATACAGTGTCCTTACTGTGAATTTTAAAAAACATAAAAACCAATTTTTACAAGAGTAAAAAATTGTTTATAGTTAAAAATGTAAATAGGTCAAGTGAGGTTTTAATTCTCAATATATCAAGTCTATAATATGATTAATTGATTTGAGCTGGTCTATTATCAACTATTTGTCAAGTATTAACTCTGATATGCTATTGAGTATAATCTAAAACATGTTTAAAAAGCCTAATATTTTTTATATGTAATATATTAAATTTAATATAAAAATATTATTTATATATTAAAAAATATTTGTCCTATAGATAAGGTGTCTTTCTAAACGGATTGTTAATTCATTAACCCAAATATCAAGTACAAATAGTTTTAGATAGAAATTTGGATACTTTTAAAATGATTAAAAATATAGCTCAATTCAGCTTCTCCATTTTCTTTATTTCATCTTCTTTTATTATCAGTTTTTTGCCCTACGGCTCACTTCTATTGTCTCCATGAGTCTCCTTACATGTCTCTTACTCTTCTCTTCTAACTTTATCTGCATCTTCTACATCCAAGGAGCAAACAAAATAAAAATATGAGATTATAAAACATAACTAGATCATAAAATATATGACACTTTAATAGATATGAAAGATACCTGATTGATGATATCTAGCCAAGGAATCGCACACGTATTTCCATTTTAATTTTTAGTTGGCACATATGGGCTACAATATTAACACTTTTTCCAAGGAGCATAAGAGAAGCACTTAAGAACTTTTTCATTAGAGTGATTGCTGTACAAAAATGAAGAATCGAGTCGTTAATTCAAAAATAAAAATAAAAGTTAATGTTATAGTATTAGATTTGTAATGATTGCATATATTTTTTTTTATATTTGATTACATTGTTTATTATTAACAATTTCTTTTTTTATATAGATATTTTGATTTTTTTTTTAAATAATTTTTACAAATAATTTATGTAAATAAATTAATTAATAACTAATATTAAACAAATATCTTAAATTAAAACTGATTATATTTTTGTCTAAAACATATCTATAGACTGAAATGTATTAGGTGTTTACACAGTCATCAACGCATTAATATGAGTACAGATTAGGTACCAGCTGCCACCAACTATCAGAATGGAGCATCATACTATACTACTATAGTATTCGGTAATTAGTAGGGGGCAACTTTATAAAACTTGGTCCGAACTCCAAAGAGCTTTGGTTTTGGGTGTTCTAGAAAAAGTTAGAACAGGAAACTCAGTTTCATAAAAAAAAAATAGCAATAAGACAACACAATAAAATTATACAACTCTGATCAGAGCTCCAATCATTTGGTAAATTCTACTTCATCAGGTTTTTCTTTTTGCTAACAGATTAATCACAATATTAATCTCCCTTTTAATAAGATTAAATTAAACCTCTTAATTAAAATTTAATAGTCCAATGATAGATTAGTAAATGAGAACTAATATAAGAATATTAATATAATTAATAATTAATTTAATTAGTTGATGAGAATATTGTATTTTATTGTGATTGAGATACTGATATAATGTGACCAATTTTTATTGTAGTCTATTATTATGTATCTAATCTAGTATGTATGTACTAAAAATACGTAACTATAATTATACCGTTATATAATATATATTAAAATATAAAATATATATTTTTATATATAAATATATTATAATTAATTTGATAATTAATTTTTTGTATATATATAATAATTTTATTATGTATCTATCTGCTATTATCTTTAATGCACAAAAATTGGAATAGAAGAAAGCGTGTCAACTCTTCTGCATTACTTGCATGCAAATAATTTGTTTTTTTTGGCAATTTATTTGAATAAAATAAATAAAATTTAAAATTATATAAATATTTTAAATTAAAATTAGTTACATAACTTGTTTTAAATATTTTTATATAAATTGAATGAAATTAATTTAATTTATATTATTTACATATAAATCAAATTAACTTGATTCAATTTGTTATATATATTTTATACTAATAATAATTAATTTAATTTCCTATATATATGTTGAATCAATAAAAAGAAGAGAAGCAAGTTCACTGCAATTACATGTCATAGGAAAAAAAACGCATCTTATACTTTCAACTGTGAGCATCATGAGGGTTGCATCCAATAAATTATTAGATTTCTTATTTTAGTTTGGGTTTCGTTCTATTGAAAATAAAATTTTATATATTTTAATTTAAGATAATTTCTAAAGAAACTAGCTCAAATAAACGATTGTTTATTATTATTATTATTATTATTATTATCGTGCTTTGATATTCATTTCATTTCATTTAATTTGCGTTATGCAGGAGTAATACTTCATTTCTTCTTGTAGACAACATGAGAAAACAAAATATAAATAGGTTTTAATAATAAAATTGTTTAATTTGTGATCTATAATGTACGGACACTGATACAAATACGAAATATGATATGATACGAAATATACTGACACACAAATTTTAAAATTTTATAAGATATAAAAAATATATATATAATATAAAATATTTTTTAAATAAATTATAATGATATTTTAATATTTTATTGATATTAAAATATAAATTAATTTTTTTAATTATTTTTAATGTTTTATTTTAATTATATAAAATATTTTTTATTTTAATAATAATAATAATAATACATACTATTTTTAAATTTATTTAAAAAATACATGTTAAGAATAAGGTTGGATACATTAATACAATAGACACATTAAACAAATATCAATGAATACCATGTTTAAAATGTATTCGATAACATAACAACTCAGACAAATATCCATGTTTCTAAACTTGTGATAAACTTGAATATCAAAGAAATCGATATATGGATTTGTTTTAGGGGGTTTATCTTCTGGATTTTTTAAGCTATAAACATTATCTTCTAGATTGTTTAACTTAGTATATGCAAATGAAAAAAAAAGTCAACGGAGTTACCCCTATAATTTAGTTTTGTCCCTACTAATTAGAAATAAGGACCCGCTTACATTAATTTAAAGAACAAAACACATCGCGTTGATGCAGTAGAGATGCATTAAAACTAAGTTTGAATACTAGTTTACGATAAAAATATAGAAATAGTAGACACAGAAATTAGTTTAATTGTAAAAATAGAGACAGCGATATAATATAACTTCTTATTTTTGAGACAACTTTTTTTATGTATTCATTAAAATTTAGGACGAAAGATATTTGTCTTATTTGCTTTTATATTTATGCTTATTGTTTGTTAATTATTTTATTAGTTCTTAAAGTATTATTAAATTTTTAATTAGGTTTTTACCATTTGAAAATTTATAACTGAATTTCTACTAGTAGTTATATTTTACAAAAAAACATAATAATACAAACAACAACAACAAAGTCTTGTCCCACTAATTAAGTGGGGTCGACTACATGAATCAAACAACGCCATTGTACTCTGTATGTATCATGTCTACAGAGAGACCGTTTATATGTAGATCTCGTTTGACCACCTCATGGATGGTCTTCTTAGGTCTTCTTCTGCCTTTCGCCCTTTGTCCATCTTCCATCTCATCCACTCTCCTGACTAAATGTTCTATCGGTCTTCTTCTCACATGTCCAAACCACCTGAGACGCGATTCAACCATCTTTTCCACAATGGGTGCTACTCTAACTCTCTCCCTTATATCTTCATTCCTTATTTTATCCAATCGCATATGACCACTCATTCATCTCAACATCTTCATCTCTCCCACACTCAGCTTATGTTCGTCCTCCCCTTTAGCCGCCCAACACTCCGTACCATACAGCATAGCCGGTCTTATAGCGGTGCGATAGAATTTACCTTTAAGTTTTAAAGGCACTTTTTTGTTGCATATAAAACCAGATGCACCCCGCCATTTTGACCAACCTGCTTGGATCCTATGATTTACATCCTGTTCAATCTCTCCATTATCCTGTATGATGCATCCAAGATACTTAAAACTTTTAACTTTTCGTAGGATGTTTTCTCCAATCTTCACCTCTATATTGGGGTTTTACCTTCTCAGACTGAACTTACATTCCATATATTCCGTCTTGCTACGGCTTATGCGCAGACCATACACTTCTAGAGCTTCTCTCTATAACTCCAACTTCTTATTTAGGTCTTCCCTTGACTCTCCCATAAGGACGATATCATTGGCAAAAAGCATGCACCATGGCACAGGCTCTTGGATGTGCTCTGTGAGTACTTCCAAGACTAATGTGAAAAGGTATGGACTTAAGGATGATCCCTGGTGTAATCCTATACTAATAGGGAATTCCTCTGTCACACTACCTTAAGTCTTCACACTAGTTGTGGCCCCATCATACATGTCTTTAATTGCTCGAATATATGCGATCCTTACTCTCCTCTTTTCTAAAACCTTCCATAAGACCTCCCTTGGTACCCTATCATACGCTTTTTCCAAATCAATAAACACCATATATAGATCCCTTTTATTACTACGATACCTCTCCATCATCCTTCTTAATAGGTATATCGCTTCAGTGGTAGATCTGCCTGGCATAAATCCAAATTGGTTCTCTGTTACTTGTATCTCTTTTCTCAACCTCCGTTCTATCACCCTTTCCCATAACTTCATAGTATGACTCATAAGATTAATCCCTCTATAGTTTCTGCAACTTTGTATATCCCCCTTATTCTTGTAGATAGGTACCAAGGTGCTCTTTCTCCACTCATCAGGCATCTTCTTTGACCTTAAAATCACATTAAAAAGCATGGTTAACCAGTTGATGCCTTTTTCTCCAAGACCCTTCCAAACCTCAATCGGAATATTATCAGGTCCTACTGCCCTGCCATTTTTCATCTGCTTTAGAGCCTCTTTTACCTCGAAGTCTCGAATCCTTCGATAGTAGTCAAAGTTTTGATCTTCTTTCCTTGTGCATAATCGACCAAGGCTCAGAAGAGTCTTCTGTCCCTCATTAAATAACTCGTAGAAGTAGCTCTTCCACCTTTCATTAATCTTCTCCTCTTGAGCCAATACCTCTCCATCCTTATCCTTTATGCACTTAACCAGATCCAAATCTCTCGTTCTTCTTTCCTGGCTCTTTGCGATTCTATATATACCTTTTTCTCCTTCTTTCGTGCCCAAAGACTGGTAGAGACCCTCATATGCTCTTGTTCTTGCTTCACTTACAGCCACTTTTGTCTCTTTCTTAGCCGCCTTATATTTTTCCCAATTATCTGCATTGCGGCATAAAGACCACTCTTTAAAGCATTCCCTTTTTATCTTTATCTTTTCTTGTATACTCGCATTCCACCACCAGGACTCCTTGTCTCTTGGTCCTATTCCTTTAGATTCACCAAAACTTTCTTTTGCTGTTCTTCTAATTACTTCTGCCATCTCCCTCCACATCTCTTCCGCGCTTCCATTCCCATCCCACTTTGCCTCTTCTCCTACCCGTCTTAGGAAGCTTCTTTGTTCCTCACCTTTCATCCGCCACCACCTCGTCCTTGGGTTCTTCGTATGATGTCTTTTCCTCAACTTTTGCTTAACGCGAAAATTCATGACGAGTACCCTATGTTGTGTTGTCAAACTCTCTCCCGGGATAATTTTACAGTTAATGCAAAATTTTCGGTCGACTCTCCTCAACAAGAAGAAGTCGATTTGAGAGCTTGTCATGCCACTCTTATAGGTTATAAGATGTTCGTCTCTCTTTTTAAAATATGTATTTGCGATGAGAAGATCAAAGGTTGAGGAAAAGTCCAAAATAGTTTTACCCTCAGCATTGATCACCCCGAAACCATGGCCTCCGTGAATACTCCCATATCCAGTCACTTCTCTCTCAACATGGCCATTTAAATCTCCTCCTAAGAAAATCTTATCTCCCTAAGGTATGCCTTGAACCAAACTCTCTAGATCCTCCCAAAACCTTATCTTGTGTTGTTCGTCCGAACCCACTTGCGGTGCATAGGTGCTAATCACATGGAAAGCACCTCCCTCCACCACAAGTTTGATAGAGATGATCTGATCTCCCACCCTCTTGACATCCACTACGTCCTTCTTCCACTACTTATCCACAATTATTCCAATCCCATTCCTATTCTTCACCTTTCCCGTATACCAAAGTTTGAAACCAGAAGTATCCAACTCCCTAGCCTTTGCACCAACCCATTTCATTTCTTGTAGGCACATAATGTTAATCTTCCTCCTTGTCATGGTGTCCACCACCTCCATGGACTTTCCTGTTAGAGTGCCTATGTTCCATGTCCCAAATCTCAACCTTCTGTCGCTTCGACCTTTACCTTTTACTTTGTGAACTAGCTTATTTGCCCTCGTCCGTTCACGAAAACGTGAGAACCCTTGCTCATTTAACACTACATCCGGGCACCGATGCAGCGGCTCTTGCTTTGACACCGTACTCGAGCCATACGGCGCGTTGCTTCTGGGCAACAACCTAGCTTTAGCACAATAATGTCTTTGATTCATGTCATGGGGGTTTGGCTATATTTTTATGTTGGTTGCCGAAGACCTAACACAACCCTCCTCCTTTATCCGAGCTTGAGACCGGCTATGTACCGCAAGTGTAACATAGGCGGAGTTAAAAAAAAACACATAATAATAACTATAACAAAATATTTACTTTCATAATATTCTACTATTTATTTTATATCAAGTAAAAAAAATATTTAAACGATATTTTGTATTTGGTTAATGATGAGCGGATAATTGATACGCTTTTTGGCATTGTTTTTACATAGTTTTTAGTATGATTTAGTTAGTTTTTAGTATATTTTTATTAGTTTTTAAATAAAAATCATATTTCTGGACTTTACTATGAGTTTGTGTGCTTTTCTGTGTATTCAGGTATTTTCTGGCTGAAATTGAGGGACTTGAGCAAAAATCAGATTCAGAGGTTGAAGAAGGACTGCAGATGCTGTTGGATTCTGACCTCCCTGAACTCAAAGTGGATTTTCTGGAGTTACAGAAGTCCAAATGGCGCGCTCTCAATTGCGTTGGAAAGTAGACATCCAAGGCTTTCCAGCAATATATAATAGTTTATACTTTGCCCGAGTTTAGATGATGCAAACTGGCGTTCAACGCCAGCTCTCTGCCCTATTCTGGAGTTAAACGCCAGAAACAGGTTACAAACTGGCGTTTAACTCCAAGGAAGACCTCTACACATGAAAGCTTCAATGCTCAGCCCAAGTACACACCAAGTGGGCCCGGAAGTGGATTTCTACATCATTTACTTATCTTTGTAAACCCTAGTAACCAGTTTAGTATAAATAGAACTTTTTACTTTTGTTTTTACATCTTGGAATCTTTGGATTATCTTTTGATCCTTTGATCACGTTTTGGAGGCTGGCCATTCGGCCATTCCTGGACCTTGTTCTTATGTATTTTCAACGGTAGAGTTTCTACACACCATAGATTAAGGTGTGGAGCTCTGCTGTTCCTCATGAATTAATGCAAAGTACTATTGTTTTTCTATTCAATTCAAGCCTATTTCTTCTCTAAGATATTCATTCGCACACAAGAACATGATGAATGTGATGATTATGTGACGCTCATCATCATTCTCACTTATGAACGCGTGCCTGACAAACACTTCCGTTCTACATGCAAACAAGCTTGAATGCATATCTCTTAGCCTTCTGATTCATGATCAGAATCTTCGTGGTATAGGCTAGAATTATTGGCGGCCATTCTTGAGATCCGGAAAGTCTAAACCTTGTCTGTGATATTCCGAGTAGGATCTGGGAAGGGATGGTTGTGACGAGCTTCAAACTCGCGAGTGCTGGGCGTAGTGACAGATGTAAAAGGATTACTGAATCATATTCCAGTATGATCGAGGACCGACAGATGATTAGTCGTGCGGTGACAGCGCATTTTAGACCATTTTCACTGAGAGGACGGGATGTAACCATTGACAACGGTGATGCCCAACATAAGCTTGCCATGGAAAGGAGTAGGAATGATTGGATGAAGACAGCAGGAAAGCAGAGATTCAGAAGGAACAAAAGCATCTCTATACGCTTATCTGAAATTCTCACCAATGAATTACATAAGTATCTCTATCCTGTTTTATATTTTAATTATATTTTAATTATCAAATATCCATAACCATATGAATCTGCCTGACTAAGATTTGCAAGATGACCATAGCTTGCTTTAAGCCGACAATCTCCGTGGGATCAACCCTTACTCACGTAAGGTTTATTACTTGGACGACCCAGTGCACTTGCTGGTTAGTTGTGCGAAGTTGTGACAAAGAACTAAGATTATGAAAGTGCGTATTAAGTTTTTAGCGCCGTTACCAAGGAATGAACGATCACGATTTCTGCGCACCAAGTTTTTGGCGCCGTTGCCGGGGATTGTTCGAGTTTGGACAACTGACGGTTCATCTTGTTGCTCAGATTAGGTAATTTTATTTTAATTTTAAGCTTTTTGTTTTATTCTTTTATTTTCAAAAAAAATTTCAAAAAAATAAAAATAAAAATAAAAAAATTAAAAATTAAATTATTCTATATTCTTCAGAATTTTTAAGAATAAATTCTAGAGTTTCATGATGATCTGTTGAAGTCTGGCTGGCTGTAAAGCCATGTCTAATCCTTTTGACCGAGGTTTCAACTATCTCAAGAGAAGAGCTTCTTTGTCTTTTCCAGCAAATTAGCTGTTGTATATAATGTTCTGCTGAAGCTTGGCTGGCCATTGGCCATGTCTAGTATTTTGGACCGGAGCTTTCACTGAAAGCTTGGCTGGCTAGTAAGCCATGTCTAATTCCTGGACCGAAACTTTAGACTAACATTGCATGATTCCTGGAATTCTCATTAAAAATTTTGAAATCCTTAATTTTCTTTTTCCAATTAATTTTCGAAAAATACAAAAAAATTTAATAAAATCATAAAACCAAAAAAAAATAATTTTGTGTTTCTTGTTTGAGTCTATTGTCAATTTATAAGTTTGGTGTCAATTGCATGTTTATCTCTTTCTTGCATTTTTCGAAAATTCATGCATGTGTTCTTCATGATCTTCAAGTTGTTCTTGATGATTTTATATGTTTGATCTTTACTTTTTATTGTTTTGTGTCTTTTCTTGTTTTTCATATGCATTCTTGCATTCATAGTGTCTAAAAATTAAAAATTTCTAAGTTTAGTGTCTTGCATATTTTTCTTTTCTTAAAAATTTTCAAAAATAAGTCTTGATGTTCATCTTGATCTTCAAAGTGTTCTTGGTGTTCATCTTGACATTCAAAATGTTCTTGCATGCATTGTTTGTTTTGATCCAAAATTCTCATGCATTGAGTCTTTTTGTTGTTTTTCTCTTTCTTCATTAAAAATTCAAAAATAAAAAAATATCTTTCCCTTATTCACTCATAAATTTTCGAAAATTTGAGTTGACTTTTTCAAACATTTTTAAAATTTAGTTGTTTCTTATGAGTCAAATCAAATTTTCAATTTAAAAATTCTATCTTTTTCAAATCTTTTTTAAAAATCAAATCTTTTTCATTTTTTCTTTCATATTTTCGAAAATTTCAAATTGATTTTCAAAAATCTTTTTCTTATTTTGTTTCATAATTTCAAAATCTTCACTAACAATTAATGTGATTGATTCAAAAATTTTAAAGTTTGTTACTTGCCTATTAAGAAAGGTTCAATCTTTAAATTTTAAAATCATATCTTTTTGTTTCTTGTTAGTCAAGTAATCAACTTTGATTTCAAAAATTAAATCTTTTTAAATTTCTTTTTCAAATCTTTTTTTTTTCAAAATAAATGTCAATCACATCTTTTTCAAAATCAATTTCAAAATCTTTTCTAACCTCTTATCTTTTTAAATTTGATTTTCAAATCTTTTTCAAACTAATCCTATCTTTTTGTTTCAATCATATCTTTTTCAAAACTACCTAACTAATTCTCTCTCTAATTTTCGAAAATCACCTTCCTCTTTTTCAAAATTCCTTTTTGATTAACTAATTGTTTTAAATTTTAATTTAATTTAATTTAATTTTTCCTTTTTTTAATTTTCGAATTCTAACCTTAATTTTAAATTAAAAACAAAAATATTTTTATTTTAATTTATTTAATTTTCGAAAATTCTTCTCTCTCACCTCCTTCTAATTATTTATTTATCTACTAACACTTCTCTTTCACTCAAGAATTCGAACCCACTCTTCCCCTCTGTGTTTGGATTCTTATCTTTTCCCTCTTCTATTCTTCTCTTCTTATACTTACATAAGGAATCTCTATACCGTGACATAGAGGATTTCATATTTTCTTTTGTATTCTCTTCTTTTTCATATGAGCAGGAACAAGGATAAGAACATTCTTGTTGGAGCTGATCCTGAACCTGAAAGGACTCTGAAGAGGAAGCTAAGGGAAGCTAAAGCACAACTCTCTAGAGAAAATCTGACAGAAATTTTCGAAAAAGAAGGAGACATGGCCGAAAATAATAACAATGCAAGGAAGATGCTTGGTGACTTTACTGCACCAAATTCCAACTTACACGGAAGAAGCATCTCAAACCCTGCCATAGGAGCAAACAATTTTGAGCTTAAACCTCAATTAGTTTCTCTGATGCAACAGAACTGCAAGTTTCATGGACTTCCATCAGAAGATCCGTTTCAGTTCTTAACTGAATTCTTGCAGATCTGTGATACTGTTAAGACCAATGGGGTTGACTCCGACGTCTATAGGCTTATGCTTTTCCCATTTGCTGTAAGAGACAGAGCTAGAATATGGTTGGACTCTCAACCTAAAGATAGCCTGAACTCTTGGGATAAGCTGGTCACGGCTTTCTTAGCCAAGTTCTTTCCTCTTCAAAAGCTTAGTAAGCTTAGAGTGGATGTTCAAACCTTCAGACAGAAGGAAGGTGAATCCCTCTATGAAGCTTGGGAGAGATACAAGCAACTGACCAAAAAGTGTCCTTCTGACATGATTTCAAAATGGACCATCCTGGATATATTCTATGATGGTCTGTCTGAATTATCAAAGATGTCATTGGACCATTCTGCAGGTGGATCCATTCACCTAAAGAAAACGCTTGCAGAAGCTCAGGAACTCATTGATATGGTTGCAAATAACCAGTTCATGTACACTTCTGAAAGGAATCCTGTGAGTAATGGGATGCCTCAGAGGAAGGGAGTTCTTGAGATTGATGCTCAGAACAAAATATTGACTCAGCAAGTCAATATAATTTCTCAGAGTCTGAATGGAATGCAAGCTGCATCCAACAGTACTCAAGAGGCATCTTCTGAAGAAGAAGCTTATGATCCTGAGAACCCTGCAATAGCAGAGGTGAATTACATGGGTGAACCCTATGGAAACACCTATAATCCCTCATGGAGAAATCATCCAAATTTCTCATAGAAGGATCAACAAAAGCCGCAACAAGGCTTTAATAATGGTAGAAGAAATAGGTTTAGCAATAGCAAGCCTTTTCCATCATCCACTCAGCAACAGACAGAGAATTCTGAGCAGAATCCATCTAGCTTAGCAAATATAGTCTCTGATATATCTAAAGCCACTGTGAGTTTGATGAATAAAACAAGGTCCTCCATTAGGAATTTGGAGGCACAAGTGGGCCAGCTGAGTAAAAGAGTCACTGAAACCCCTCCTAGTACTCTCCCAAGCAATACAGAAGAGAATCCAAAAAGAGAGTGCAAGGCCATTACCTTACTTGGTGTGGCCGAACCCAGAGAGGAGGAGGAGGACGTGAATCCTAGTGAGGAAGACCTCCTGGGACGTGGTGCACGAATTGTAAATCACACTTTTCACAAATCGTACCACTAACCAGCAAGTGCACTGGGTCGTCCAAGTAATACCTTACGTGAGTAAGAGTCGAATCCCACGGAGATTGTTGACTTGAAGCAATCTCTGGTTATCTTGTAATTCTTAGTCAGGATATCAATTATAATTATCAGTTTGGATTGCGAAAAATAAAAGAGCATGAATTAAATACTTCTTATGCAGTAATGGAGAATATGTTGGAGTTTTGGAGATGATTTGTCTTCTGAATCTTTGCTTTCCCCCTGTCTTCTTCTTCACGCACGCAAGGTTCCTCCTATGGCATGCTGTGTGTTGGTGGATCACCGCTGTCAATGGCTGCCATCTGTCCTCTCAGTGAAAATGGTCCAGGTGCGCTGTCACCGCACGGCTAATCATCTGTCGGTTCTCACTCATGCTGGAATAGGATCCATTGATCCTTTTGCGTCTGTCACTACGCCCAACCCTTGTGAGTTTGAAGCTTGTCACAGTCATTTAATCCCTGAATCCTACTCAGAATACCACAGACAAAGTTTAGACTTTCTGGATTCTCAAGAATGCTGCCAATGGATTCTAGCTTATACCACGAAGATTCTGATTAAGGAATCCAAGAGATACTCATTCAATCGAAGGTAGAACGGAGGTGGTTGTCAGTCACGCATTCATAGGTTGAGAATGATGATGAATGTCACGGATCATCACATCCATCATATTGAAGTGCGAATGAACATATTAGATAGAAACAAGCGTGTTTGAATAGAAAACAGAAATAATTGCATTAATTCATCGAGACACAGCAGAGCTCCTCACCCCCAACAATGGAGTTTAGAGACTCATACCGTCAAAGAGTACAAAGTTCAGATCTAAAAATGTCATGAGGTACAAAATAAATCTCTAAAAGTTGTTTAAATACTAAACTAGTAACCTAGGTTTACAGAAAATGAGTAAACTGAGATAGATAGTGCAGAAATCCACTTCTGGGGCCCACTTGGTGTGTGTTGGGGCTGAGACTTGAGCTTTACATATGCCTAGGCTGTTTCTAGAGTTAAACGCCAGGTTGTAACCTGTTTCTGGCGTTTAACTCCAACTTGTAACCTGTTTCTGGCGTTTAACGCCAGAATGCAACATGGAACTAGCGTTGAACGCCAGTTTACATCGTCTATCCTCAAGAAAAGTATGGACTATTATATATTGCTGGAAAGCCCTGGATGTCTACTTTCCAACGCAATTAAGAGCGCGCCATTTGGACTTCTGTAACTCTAGAAAATCCACTTTGAGTGCAGGGAGATCAGAATCCAACAGCATCTGCAGTCCTTTTTCAGCCTCTGGATCAGATTTTTGCTCAGGTCCCTCAATTTCAGCCAGAAAATACCTGAAATCACAGAAAAACACACAAAATCATAGTAAAGTCCAGAAATGTAATTTTTATTTAAAAACTAATAAAAATATACTAAAAACTAATCAAATCATACTAAAAACTATGTAAAAATAATACCAAAAAGCGTATAAATTATCCGCTCATCAGGACGTTCAGTGACCAATAAAGAGTTTCCCTTTGAGGAACCAAAGGAATCCGAGGCTCATCTAGAGACCATAGAGATTCCATTGAACCTCCTTATACCATTCATGAGCTCTGATGACTATTCATCTTCTGAAGAAGATGACTATTCATCTTCTGAAGAAGATGAAGACATTGCTGAAGAGCAAGTTGCTCAATATTTAGGAGCAATCATGAAGCTGAATGCCAAATTATTTGGTAATGAGACTTGGGAGGATGAACCTCCATTGCTCATTAAGGAACTAAATGCCTTGGTTCAGCAAACTCTACCTCAAAAGAAACAGGATCCTGGTAAATTGTTAATACCCTGTAACATAGGCACCATGACCTTTGAGAAGGCTCTGTGTGACCTGGGATCAGGCATAAACTTAATGCCACTCTCTGTAATGGAGAAACTTGGGATCTTTGAGGTGCAAGCTGCCAGAATCTCATTAGAGATGGCAGACAACTCAAGAAAACAGGCTTATGGACAAGTAGAGGACGTATTAGTAAAGGTTGAAGGCCTTTACATCCCAGCTGATTTCATAATCCTAGACACTGGGAAGGAAGAGGATGAATCCATCATCCTTAGAAGACCCTTCCTAGCCACAACAAGAGCTGTAATTGATGTGGATAGAGGAGAATTGGTCCTTCAACTGAATGAGGACAACCTTGTGTTTAAGACTCAAGGATCTCCTTCTGTAACCATGGAGAGGAAGCATGAAAAGCTTCTCTTACTGCAGAGTCAACCAAAGCCCCCACAGTCAAACTCTAAGTTTGGTGTTGGGAGGCCACAACCAAACTCTAAGTTTGGTGTTGAACCCCCACATTCAAACTCTAAGTTTGGTGTTGGGATGTCCCAACCTTGCTCTGATTATCTGTGAGGCTCCATGAGAGCTCACGGTCAAGCTATTGACGTTAAAGAAGTGCTTGTTGGGAGGCAACCCAATGTTATTTAATTATATTTATTTATTTCCTATTGTTATTTTATGTCTTTTTTAGGTTGATGATCATGTGGAGTCACAAAAACTACTGAAAAATCAAAAACAAAATGAAAAACAGCTTTAAAAATAGCTCACCCTGGAGGAAGAACTTACTGGCGTTTAAACGCCAGTAAGAAGCATCAAACTGGCGTTTAACACCAGAAAGAAGCATCAAGCTGGCGTTAAATGCCAGAAACAAGCACCAAACTGGCGTTTAACGCCAGAACAGAGCATGAAAATGGCATTAAACGCCAGAAACAAGCAACATTTGGGCGTTTAACGCCAAAAAAAGCAACAAGCTGGCATTTAACGCCAGACATGCATGCTAAGGGCGTTTTACACGCCTAATTGGAGCAGGGATGTTAAGTCCTTGACCCCACTAGATCTGTGGACCCCACAGGATCCCCACATTTTCTTCTCTCCTCTTCACACCTTTTCATAACTCTCTTCCACAAATACCCCTCACCAATCACCTCAATCACTCTTCCACATCACCTCTTCACCACTCACATCCATCCTCTCTTCCCCAAAAACCCCACCTACCTCCAAAATTCAAACTCTTTTCCCTCCCAAACCCAACCCTAGTGGCCGAACCCTAAACCTCCTCCCACTCCTATATAAACCCCTCATCCCCTCTTCATTTTCACACAACACAACCCTTTTCTTCTCCCCCTTGGCCGAATACACTTTCTCCCTCCATCTCCTCTATTTTCTTCCTCTTCTCCTTCTTTCTTTCTTCTTTTGCTCGGGGATGAGAAAATATTTTAAGTTTGGTGTGGTAAAAGCATTGCCTTTTATTTTTTCATAACCATTAATGGCACCTAAGGCCAAAGAAACCTCAAGAAAGAGGAAAGGGAAGGCAATTGCTTCCACCTCTGAGTCATGGGAGATGGAGAGATTCATCTCAAAGGTCCATCAAGACCACTTCTATGAAGTTGTGGCCAAGAAGAAAGTGATCCCTGAGGTTCCTTTCAAGCTCAAAAAGAATGAGTATCCGGAGATCCGACATGAGATCCGAAGAAGAGGTTGGGAAGTTCTTACCAACCCCATTCAACAAGTCGGGATCTTAATGGTTCAAAAGTTCTATGCAAACGCATGGATCACTAGGAACCATGATCAAAGTGTGAACCCGAATCCAAAGCATTGGCTTACCATGGTTCGGGGGAAATACTTAGATTTCAGTCCGAAAAATGTAAGGCTGGCGTTCAACTTGCCAATGATGGAAGAAAACGCACGCCCCTACACTAGAAGGGTCAACTTTGATCAAAGGTTGGACCAAGTCCTCATGGACATATGTGTGGAAGGAGCTCGATGGAAAGTTGACTCAAGAGGCAAGCCGGTTCAATTGAGAAGACTGGACCTTAAGCCTGTAGCTAGAGGATGGTTGGAGTTTATTCAACGCTCAATCATTCCTACTAGCAACCGGTCTGAAGTTACTATAGACCGGGCCATCATGATCCATAGTATCATGATTGGGGAGGAAGTGGAAGTTCATGAGATTATACCTCAAGAACTCTACAAGGTGGCTGACAAGTCCTCCACTTTGGCAAGGTTAGCTTTTCCTCACCTCATTTGCCACCTCTGCAATTCGGCTAAAATTGACATAGAGGGAGACATCCTCATTGAAGAGGACAAGCCCATCACTAAGAAAAGGATGGAGCAAACAAGAGATCATGGACCTCAACAAGAGCACTCCATCATCCTCCATGAGATTAGAGAAGATCAAAGAGCTATGAGGGAGGAGCAACAAAGGCAAGGAAGAGACATAGAGGAGCTCAAGAGCACCATTGGTTCTTCAAGAAGAGGAAGACGCCACCCTCACTAAGGTGGACCCGTTCCTTAATCTCCTTGTTCTTATTTCTCTGTTTTTTGTTTACTATGCTTTATGTTTATGTTTGTGTCTTATTACATGATCATTAGTATTTAAGTGTCTATGCCTTAAAGTTATGAATGTCCTATGAATCCATCACCTTTCTTAAATGAAAAATGTTTTAATTACAAAAGAACAAGAAGTACATGATTCGAATTCATCCTTGAAACTAGTTTAATTATTTTGATGTGGTGATAATACTTTCTGTTCTCTGAATGAATGCTTGAACAGTGCATATGTCTTTTGAAATTGTTGTTTATGAATGTTAAATATGTTGGCTCTTGAAAGAATGATGAAAAAGGAGAAATGTTATTTGATGATCTGAAAAATCATAAAAATGATTCTTGAAGCAAGAAAAAGCAGTGAATACAAAAGCTTGCGAAAAAAAAAAGAAAAGAAAAATGGCAAAAAAAAAAGAAAAAGAAAAAGCAACCAGAAAAAGCCAAAAGCTCTTTAAACCAAAAGGCAAGAGCAAAAAGCAATAGCCCTTAAAACCAAAAGGCAAGGGTAATAAAAAGGATCCAAGGCTTTGAGCATCAGTGGATAGGAGGGCCTAAAGGAATAAAATCCTGGCCTAAGTGGCTAAACCAAGCTGTCCCTAACCATGTGCTTGTGGCGTGAAGGTGTCAAGTGAAAACTTGAGACTAAGCGGTTAAAGTCGAGGTCCAAAGCAATAAGAAGAGTGTGCTTAAGAACCCTGGACACCTCTAATTGGGGACTCTATCAAAGCTAAGTCACAATCTAAAAAGGTTCACCCAATTATGTGTCTGTGACATTTATGTATCCGGTGGTAATACTGGAAAACAAAGTGCTTAGGGCCACGACCAAGACTCATAAAGTAGCTGTGTTCAAGAATCAACATACTGAACTAGGAGAATCAATAACACTATCTGAATTCTGAGTTCCTATAGATACCAATCATTCTGAACTTCAAGGGATAAATTGAGATGCCAAAACTATTCTAGAGGCAAAAAGCTACTAGTCCCGCTCATCTGAATGGAGCTAAGTTTCATTGATATTTTAGAATTTATAGTATATTCTCTTCTTTTTATCCTATTTGATTTTCAGTTGCTTGGGGACAAGCAACAATTTAAGTTTGGTGTTGTGATGAGCGGATAATTGATACGCTTTTTGGCATTGTTTTTACATAGTTTTTAGTATGATTTAGTTAGTTTTTAGTATATTTTTATTAGTTTTTAAATAAAAATCACATTTCTGGACTTTACTATGAGTTTGTGTGTTTTTTTGTGATTTCAGGTATTTTCTGGCTGAAATTGAGGGACTTGAGCAAAAATCAGATTCAGAGGTTGAAGAAGGACTGCAGATGCTGTTGGATTCTAACCTCCCTGCACTCAAAGTGGATTTTCTAGAGCTACAGAAGTCCAAATGGCACGCTCTCAATTGCGTTGGAAAGTAGACATCCAGGGCTTTCCATCAATATATAATAGTCCATACTTTGCCCGAGTTTAGATGACGCAAACTGGCGTTCAACGCCAGCTCTCTGCCCTATTCTAGAGTTAAACGCCAGAAACAGGTTGCAAAGCAGAGTTAAACGCCAGAAACAGGTTACAAACTGGCGTTTAACTCCAAGAAAGACCTCTACACGTGAAAGCTTCAATGCTCAGGCCAAGTACACACCAAGTGGGCCCGGAAGTGGATTTCTACATCATTTACTTATCTCTATAAACCCTAGTAACTAGTTTAGTATAAATAGAACTTTTTACTATTGTTTTTACATCTTGGAATCTTTGGATTATCTTTTGATCCTTTGATCACGTTTTGGAGGCTAGCCATTCGGCCATTCCTGGACCTTGTTCTTATGTATTTTCAACGGTAGAGTTTCTACACACCATAGATTAAGGTGTGGAGCTCTGCTGTTCCTCATGAATTAATGCAAAGTACTATTGTTTTTCTATTCAATTCAAGCCTATTTCTTCTCTAAGATATTCATTCACACACAAGAACATGATGAATGTGATGATTATGTGACGCTCATCATCATTCTCACTTATGAACGCGTGCCTGACAAACACTTCCGTTCTACATGCAAACAAGCTTGAATGCATATCTCTTAGCCTTCTGATTCACGATCAGAATCTTCGTGGTATAGGCTAGAATTATTGGCGGCCATTCTTGAGATCCGGAAAGTCTAAACCTTGTCTGTGATATTCCGAGTAGGATCTGGGAAGGGATGGCTGTGACGAGCTTCAAACTCGTGAGTGCTGGGCGTAGTGACAGACGCAAAAGGATTACTGAATCCTATTCCAGTATGATCGAGGACTGACAGATGATTAGCCGTGCGGTGACAGCGCATTTTGGACCATTTTCACTGAGAGGACGGGATGTAGCCATTGACAACGGTGATGCCCAACATAAGCTTGCCATGGAAAGGAGTAGGAATGATTGGATGAAGACAGCAGAAAAGCAGAGATTTAGAAGGAACAAAAGCATCTCTATACGCTTATCTGAAATTCTCACCAATGAATTACATAAGTATCTCTATCCTGTTTTATATTTTAATTATATTTTAATTATCAAATATCCATAACCATATGAATCTGCCTGACTGATATTTGCAAGATGACCATAGCTTGCTTCAAGCCGACAATCTCCGTGGGATCGACCCTTACTCACGTAAGGTTTATTAGTTGGACGACCCAGTGCACTTGCTGGTTAGTTGTGCGAAGTTGTGACAAAGAACTAAAATTATGAACGTGCGTATTAAGTTTTTAGCGCCGTTACCAAGGAATGACCGATCACGATTTCTGCGCACCAGTTAACAAAAAATACAGTAGTTTAATTTAGTTAAAAAATCTATGTACAAAATTTTATAACGTAAAAATTTAGTTATAAATTTAATAAAATTATAAACAACCTAAAATTTATTTTCTTATTAAAATATTAGTTAAAACAATAAATTTGGCTATGCTCGAAAGGATATTTTCTTTTTTTATAATATAATAGAATCCTCGTTTCTAATAATTGGAAAATGATTCTTTTTGGGGAAAAAGTAATTTTGATGTACTAATCTATATCATTTTTTTTTCCACTATGTTATCTAATTATCTGTTTTGTTTAAAGTATAAGACTAATAATATTTTATATGAAAATACATAATAAATGTTTATAAGGAATTTTTTTATATTATTAATTTACAAATGAAAAAAATTCAAGTTTTAAAAAGTTGAGAGAAAAAAATAAAAAATCTTCAGAACCAACAGTTTTTAACAATTTTAATTAATATTTAATCAACAAAAATATTAAATTATCTTTAATAAATAAATTTTATTAATTTATATATTGAAATTTTAATGAATATAAATATAAAATATATTAATCTATGTACATAAATTTTAATAAATATAAATATTTATTATGTAATTTATTTATATAAATTTTTATTAATATGAGTATAAAATATTGTTAGCCAAATCCCAAATATTGATCCAACGGTCATGTAATATTGCCGAAAAAGAAAAAGGGTTTAAGGCTTTTAAAGCAGGAAAGTGATATCCAATTTCTCAGTCATCTCCTCTCAAAGGGAGACGTAACTGTGTGGGAAACGTGTGGCATGATTTCTATGTTCCTTCCAGAAGCCCACCCCCACCCAACATCGCAACATTTCATAAGATCCAAATTAAAAATAATTAAATTAAATTCAGACCTTTATATGCCACCCTTTTCTTCTAGAGAAACCATGCACATACTAAGGAAAATGTCACAACCGAACCCAATTAGGCCCTGTCACTATCATTGTTATTAATTTATTAATTAGTCCATTTCAGTTTTGGGTTTTATATATAATAAATATTACAATATAATCATATGTGCCTCATGATACTTTCTAGGCAAATACATATCCCATCTTTTTTCAAAATCTTTAAAAGTTCTCAAAACCGCAATGCTTCATAGCTCTTGAACCTCATCATCAGGTTTTGTTTGAAGCTCACCAACAAGAACAAATTGAAGTATATGATTATGATTATGGGTATGAACAATAAGAAACCAGTGATCTTGGTCTTACTGCTACTCTTGATTGTTTCAAATGGAGAGAGATCTTCATCAGTTGTAGAAGGAAGGGCACTCTCCTTAGTATCACATCAAGGTTAATATCGTAATTACAGCTACTCTTCAATTTCTTACATTTCTTTTTATCTCTGGTGCCACAAATTATTGGGATTTTGTGTGGTATTTGCAATAATATTATTGACTTTATATTTGCAGAGTACTCTAAGATTTTTTCTACACTTGGAGTTGTTTGCAAGTGTTGTGATGGAATTGATGGTGCCTGCTCAAATACTTGGACAAATTCTTGCACTAATTTGCAGTGTTTACCATGGAAATCTCACTAGTTCGTAATCTGTTTTTCATTGATTTCTTGTGTATATATATCAAGTTTAGGAATATTAGGTAAAGAAATTAAAACAATCCCAAAATTTTGTAGTTTCTGTGTGTATTCGGTGGAAATATATGTGTATGTATCTTTGGGACCTTATCAATTCAGGGTAGTTACAGATTGGATTTCACCCAGCATTCTCACAAATTTATTTAAAAACCTAGCAATATAGAGATTAAAATATTTGGGTAAATATCTTTTTTCATTCTAAACGGTTTGGATAAATGTTAATATTATTTTTGAATTTTTTATTTTTCAATGTCAAATGTTTTAAAAGTAATTTGATATTTGTATTTATGTTTTTTGGATTGTTCTAATATGGGACAATAATTAAATTGGCTTTTAAGTTGATTTGAAAAATACAAAATTATAGATTGACGTGTTACTGATGTGTGATATGGCAGTCCAAGGTTGTCACCATTCAGCAGTATAATTAAAATGTATTTAAAATATTAAAAATGAAATTAAAACAAATTAAATACTAAAAATATTTTTAAAATTTCTTGAAATATATTTTAAATAATAAGAATAGAATTAGATAAATTTAAATACGTAAAATATTTTCCAAAATTTTTTAAAATTTTTAAAGATAAAAAATATACCTGTATGCTATTCTAGAAGCAGTAATAAATCAAATTCTCTTAACTATATACTCTAATTATTTTGGTAATATTATATTCGTCATAAGTTTAGTTTGTTAAAATTTTTATTTTTTAAAAATAATTTATAAAAATTAATTTTTAAAAATTAATTTTTTAAATAATATTTATATTTAATAAATTAAATTAAAAATAATTTTTAATAAATATAAATAATAAATATATTTAAAAATATTTTTTAAAAATTAAAAATATTATAATAAATATTAATATAAAAATTAAATTTAAATATTAATTAATATAAAATTATATTAAAATTTTTAATTCTGATAACCACAAGTCAAAACTTTAAAAAACTATTCATATCGATTTTATTTTGGTTTTGTTGTTTACCCTTTTAAAGTGCATGCCGCAATCAAATCTGAAAATCATGGAATTTGTTTTGAGCATATAGGATTTGAATGTATAAGAATAAGACGGGATACTTTCATGTAAATTATTTAGAAATTTCATCATTGGTCTACTTCTAGGAGAAATAATTTTGTATTCAAAGCTAGAGAAAACCGGATGAAAGGTAAAAAATTAAGGTTTTGGAATTTTGATTAGTTTTAAAAAGAATAATATTATATGACCAATAAATTTATTTAATACTTTAAATAATAATATTAAATTTTAAATTCAAATAATATAAAACTAGTTTCAATAAAATATATTGGTCATTAATATTTTTCTATTAAAAAAGTTATTTTCAAAGTTTGGCTTTATTTAAACATTCAACGTTTCACGCGGGTCTTACACAATTTTATATGTGGCTCAAAAAAATGAGACAGACATTTTTTTTTTTTCAACTCTCAAGTATTAACAACCGAGGTGAACTGAATGCAATTAAGGAAGCAGAAGATTCTCGTGGAAACTAGGAGCAATTGAGCAATAATAAGACAGAACATTGAAAATAATATTTTTATATTTTATTTGATGATAATTTAAATATAAAAAATAAATTATAAAAATTTAATTTATTTGTATTTTTTTATACAAAAAAAATAAAAAAATATAATAATAAATATATAATTATAAAATTAATAAAAATAATAAAAAAATATATCTTTTATTAGTATTTATACCTCTTTTTTATTAAAATATAAATATATACTAAATAGGTCTCGAAAAAAATTTGAGTTGGATGTTTTTGTTGAATCTCCGGTATGCTAATAGGTGTGAATGCAAAAGAAATTTCAGAAAATGGATTTTATTATAGGGGTAAAAATAGGGGTGGTAACATGCACTCTATTTGTGGGTATCCAATCCGATCCAATTCGGTCGGATAGGGTTGCTAACCCGATCCACAGCGGGTAGGGTAGTATCGGTCGGGTCGGATATGGTGCGGATTGAGCCTCAATCTTACTCGACCAACCCGCATCTTATATATATACATGTTATATACTTATATAAAAATATGTTTCAAGTGGATGTTGAACAAATGATCCCTCACTAAATACAAAAGATCTTTATCCACTAAGAGAAGATCATTAATTGATAATTTAATATCTTTTTTTACATAAAAATAAGTTCTATTTTAAATTATCACCAAGTTATATAATAATGTTGCATCTTTTTAATAATATGTGGGTTAAGAATAGGTAGGGTTAAGGTTGTGATATTCGGTTGTGATATTCTCAACCTGCGGATAAGATTATGGTTGGATCCAAAAACTACCTTACCCTACCCATTCCCACCCCTTAAGTAAAAATCACATTGATAAAGGTACAAGACCTGAACTTGACTGTGAATGTCAAACAGTCCAAGCTTGGAATGAAACTTCGAAAAATGTTCGGAGCCAAACTCTTGGTCAACACATCCGCAACCTACTTGGCTGAGGAAATGGGCAACAGTTTTAGCGAACCATCTTGACATCTATCCCTCATAGTATGACAGTGAATCTCAATATGCCTAAAACGTTCATGGAAGAAAAAATTAGAGGCAATGTATAGAGCTGAATGGTTGTCGCAAAAAATCGTGATTGGCTTGTCCAAAGGCACTTGAAAGTCCTTGAGGATGTAGCTTATCCACCTTTTCACACAAGTCGCCAAAGCCAAGGCTCTATATTCTGCCTCTGCAGAAGTGCATGCAACCGTTGTTTATTTTCTACTTTTCTAAGAGAGCAGAGGCGAGCCAAAGAAGAAACAAAATCTTGAGACCGATCTTTGTATGTCCGCACATGTACCGCCGTCTGAATTAGAGTAGCCTGTCAATGTCATGTTAGAATTCGCAGCAAACAATATGCCTCTCGCTGGTGCATTCTTGATGTATTTCAAGATGTGTAGGCCCGCCTTAAAATGATCTGTGGTCGTGCAATCTAGGTACTAATTCAGTTTGTTCATTATGAAATTGATATCACGCTTGGTATTAGTGAGGTACAAAAACCTCCCTATGAATTGGTGATAGGGAGTCAAATCAGCAAGAAGTGTGCTAGAACTCTTGGACAGCATTGAAGTGTAGCTCATGGCTGTAGAAACTGGCTTGGCATCAGAGAGGCCAAACTCCTTCAAAATATCCAAGGCATACTTGCGCTAATACAGTAAGATGCCTGCTGACTTCGAGCAATCTCAAAGCCAAGAAAGTATTTAAGGTCGTTGAGATCCTTGATACAAAACTTAGCATCCAACAAAGTTTTCATACGTTGAATTTCAGCCTTATTATTACCAGCCAGTACCAAATCATCGACATAGACTAAGATGGTAGTGAAAGAGGAAGAGCTGCCTTTAGTGAACAAAGAGTGGTTCACCTTGGATTGATGGTAGCCAAAAAGCTTTAAAATAGAACAAAGTTTATGATTCCATTGGAGGTTGGCTTGTTTGGGGCTATATAAAGAGCATTCAAGCTTACAAACATGATTAAGAGAAATATAGAGTCCTGGTGGAACACACATATAAACTGTCTCAGGCAAGTCACTGTGAAGAAATGCGATATTGACATCCAATTAATGGATATAACACCCTTTTGTTGATGCAAAAGCAAGAAGGATCCTGAAAGTCGAGAGCTTAAGAACTGGGCTGAATGTGTCAAAATAGTTGACACGGGTTGTTTTTGTGTAACCTTTGGCAACAAGCCAAGCTTTATGTCTTTCAATTGCACCGTTTAGAAGATACTTGATCTTAACCACCCATTTGCAACCCACAGCTCTATGAGACTTTGAGAAAGGAACAATAGACCAATTGTGGTTGTCTTGAAAGGCTTTCACTTCAGATTTAATTGCCTGGCTCCAACACTCATGTTGGATGGCTTGCTCATAACTCTGCGGTTCAGTATTGGAGTTGATTACAAGAGAGAAAATTTTGTATGCATGCGATAAATGATCATATGATAAGAATCAGGACATAGGATACCTATTGCCGAAAGACGTGGCACTGTGCAAAGAAGTTGTGGAACACAACTGCATACACTAAAAATTGGACAAGTGAGTTGGAGGTCTCTTTGGTTTAGTTGAATGTCAAAGGGGTTGAGGAGTGATGTGTGGGGTAGGTGGGGAGGGAGGTTCAGGGTGTTATGAGGGTGGCGAAGTGAAGTGTGTATTGATGCACCACTATTTCGTGGTACATTTTATGCTGAATTGAGTGGATTTTATCCATTATTCTCACACTTATTCATAGAAATTGCATTTTTACATTTTCCTTCCTAATTTCGTGCTATGATTGAAAACATGCTTCTTTGGCCTTAAATTTGCTAATTTCAATCCTCTCTTATTACCATTCGATGCCGTGATATGTGTGTTAAGTGTTTTCAAGGTTTATAGGGCAGGAATGGTTTAGAGAACGGAAAGGAAGCATGCAAAAGTGGAAGGAATACAAGAAATTGAAGTTTTGAGAAGCTGGCAGCGACGCGCACGCATAGACGACGCGTACGCGTGACCAGTGAAATGACCAATGACACATACGCATGGCTGACGCGTACGCGTGACAGAGTGTCACGTGCTGCAATTTACAAAAAATGTTGGGGGCGATTTCTGGGCTGCTTTTGACCCAGTTTCAAGCTCGAAAATGCACATTAGAGGCTGCAGAGCGGAACTGGAGGAGGGGATCAATCATTCACATTAGTTAGGTTTTAGATGTAGGTTTCTAGAGAGTTTTAGGATTTTTTCTTTCAATTCTCCTTAGGTTCAGGTTCAATCTTTCTTTAATTTAGTTTTCTCTCACTTTTATTTGTTTAAGTACTTTAGTTCATCTTCTTCTCTTGTTAATTTCTCTTTTTCACCATTTTTATGTTTATGAGCTATTGTTACATTTGATTTCGTCTAATGAAATTTATGCTTTCTATGATTATTGTTGCTCTCTTTAATTGTTAGTCATTGATTCTTGCAATTGGTTGTTTGGATTTAATATTCCGTGTTAATTTTCTATATTTTTATTTTGTGTCTTCCAAGTGTTTGATGAAATGCTTGGATGGATTTTAATTTAGATTTTTATGTTCTTAACTTGGATTGATCAATTAGAGACTCTTGAGTTATCAAAACTCTTTTGTTGATTGGTAATTGAAGATTGCCGGTTAGCTTGAACTTCACCAAAGCTAGTCTCTCACTTTGAGTTGACTAGGACATGTGAACTCAAGTTGATTGTATGCACTTGATCTTCTTCCATTGGTTAGAGGTTAACTAAGTGAAGGCATCAATTCACAATTACCATCAAAATTGACAATGATAATAAGGATAGGACTTCTAATTCTCTTTCCTTGCTTATTAAACTCAAAACCCAAAAAGATACAATCTCATAACCAATAATACATACACTTCCCTGCAATTCCTTGAGAGACGACCCAAGGTTTGAATACTTCGGTTAATTTTATTGGGTTTGTACTTGTGACAAACAATTTAAATATTGATTGAGGTTTAATTGTCAATTTAGAACTATACTTGCAATGCGATTATTTTTGTAAAATTCTTTACCGACATTTTTTCCCATCAATTTTTGGTGCCGTTGACGGGGAATTACAAACGTGTGCCTTATTATTGGTTATTGTATATATTTTTTTGCTTGTTTGTTAGTTTTTGTTAGTTTTAGGACTTTGTTGCTTATTTTTATTAGTTTTTGTTTTTATTTGCTACTATGAATTCTCACCCCTTTGGCTATGAGTTTGGTTCAAATTATGTTGTAGGGAATGGAAGCTACAATGAGAACATGCATCAAGGATGGGACAATCAAAGGTGGGAGGAGCCTCAAGCTTATGGACAACCCTCTTGGCAACAACCTCCACAAACGTACTATGAGCAAGAGTCATTCCATGATGCATACGAAGACAATGGATATGGTGGACCTCCTTGTAGTTACCAACAAGCCCCACCATACATCTATGAACCTCCTCATCAACATAGTTTTGAACCACCATACTCACAAGTTTCTTTCTACCATTCACCTCCACATGAACCTAACCCTTATCCACCATACCAATCACCATACGAACCATACATAGAACCACCCCAATTCCAACACAATTACCCCCAAGAACCACCACCTCAATATACACAATCTCCATATCCTCATCAAGAAGAACCACGTTCGTATTATGAGCCCTTTCTCCCAACAAATGAACCTTCCTATCCACCCCAAGCTACCATGTGATACCTTTAGTGTTATTCGCCAAGGGCAAAGAGATCTTCAACCTACACTTACCTCTACTCTTACTAGTCTCACTTCTACTCTCCAAGCTCTTATATCCCGTGTGGATCCACCCTCTACCTCCTATCAACCCTCAAACTCTAGTGTACTTCCTTTTTAACCACATAATGCTCTCTTCATTCCACCACCACCCTCCATGAAAGAAAATCCATATCCATCAATCCAAGAGCAACATGATCCAAATTATGCTAGTGACATGGAACAAGAGAGAAGGGACTGTCTTAGGGAATTAATGGATCGGATCCACGCATCCATACTTCAAGAGAAGCGAGTGAAGGCCCAAAAGGTGGAGGAAGTAGAGACCCTTAATGATGAAGGAATAGTTGAAGATTTAGGAGAGGTTGTACGAGAGGAAATTTTCATCATTGAAGACAACTCTACACCAAGCGACATTAACGATCTTGTTGAAGCTTCTTCCATCGGATGTGAAACCGATATTGAGGAGGAATGTACACACCCTCCAACACATGACTCAATCAATGAGGAAGAGTTGGAAGAAGTTAACAAGAAAGTGGAAATTGAAGAAAGCTGTCAAGAGGTGGAAAACATCAAGGAGGAGTTTGATTTTGTACTAGAGCAAGTGGAGAAAGCTGAAGTTAGTGAAGAAGAGGAAGTAGTTGAAGATTTGGGAGATGCGGAACCTCCTTGGGAATCTCAAGTCATAGATCCTCCTTCCAAGAAGTTTGGATTCGATGTTGAGGAGGGTGTACAACCTCCAAAGCATATTATGGTTGAAGACTTTGAAGAGGTCAAGGAAGAAAGTGCACAACCTCCAAGACCCTTGGTAAATAATGAAGAAGAGATTGAATTGGAACAAAGTTACCAAGAGGAAGATGTTGCAGTTGAAGAAGCTCGCCAAGAGGTGGAAGTAGTCAAGGAAGAGTACAAGAGAGTGGATATTACAAGATCACTAACAACACCTCTCCCTAAGCCATTACCATCCAACACAACATTCAAGTGAGTAAAATTCTTATCCTTGAACTTTACCTTCCCATTTGAATATGATTTGCTTGAGACGGATGGTCAACTTAGAGCTCTCTGTGGTTTTAAGAGTAAAAGGGAGATGGTTAGTGGTTGGCAACACAATCCTAGGTTCGTTATGGTTGGATGTGCAAGGTCTAAGTACAATGGTTGGTATAATTCTCAATTTATTGAGTCTAGGAAGTTATTTGGATGCTTCAGTGAGAATTCGGATTGCTTGTCACCTGGTTGGAACAATGATGATCAACTTGAAGACAGGTGTAGAAACAAGATTTGGGATCTCGGCATACAAGAGGATCAACTTTGGGAGCTCAAAGCTTGTGAAGAACTTCATCAAAGCTTGGTGAATTCACTTGGAAATGTTAGAGCCTATTGGAAGTCCAAGCGTTGGTGGAAGTTTAAAGATGAGTTCAAGCACAAGCCACCATGACAAGGACCTCATCAAATATCCAACTTAAGGACTTTAACTAAAAGTGTTAGGTGGGAGACATCCCACCATGGTAAATTCTTCCTATTTTATCTTTTATTTAGATTGGTAATAAGTTGAATTTTCATTTTTTGTCAGGTTTAGTTAGTTTACAGTGTGATTTCGCTTGTTTATCAATGTTTGACATTACTTTGGTATCTTGTTCATTAAAAAAAAAAAAACAAAAAGAGCTGTTACGCGTGCGCGTGACCGACGCGTACGCGTCGATGCCCAAATTTGGCTCATGCCCAAACCGTGCTGGAACGGCGCGACAACGCGGTCTGGACAGAGAGTTATGCCAGAACCGTGCTGGTGGGGTGCCAGGCGCATAACCCAACCCACGCGTGCGCGTCACTGACGTATACGCGTCATTTGCGTTTTTCACCATCCACGCGTAGGCGTGGACGACGCATGCGTGTCGACGCCAGAATTCTGCTGGTCCAGTACTTCAAACAGAGGGTTGGGCTGCCACTGTGCGACTATTGTGCACGGAGCACAATTTACATCCACGCGTATGCGTGACATACGCGTACGCGTCACCTCCTCATCCTGCAACCCATGCGTACGCGTGGGCGACGCTTTTGCGTCGCGTCTTCTTTTTCTTTCTTCTCTCCTTGCTTCTTCTTTCTTCTTTCATTTATTCTTCTTTCTTCCTCCCTTCTTACTTTCTTCTCATCCTTATTCTCTTTCATTCTCTTTTTCTTATTGCATTTTCATACTTTCATTCATTGCATTTTATCTTTGTGCATGTTTTTAGTTTCTTTTCTATATTTGTTATTTTTCTATTGGTGTTAAATGTTCTTATTCATCTGTCGAATATTTCTTTCATTATTTTGGTGCTTAGTGACTTGTTTATATTGTTGGGTGATATTATTTATAGATCAATGCTAATCTTCTATAACACTTGTATTCCTTTTTCATTGATATGAACTTCTATTGTCTTTCACAACCCACTCTATCCCTCATTGTTGCAATTCTTACACTATTGATATTCCATTCACCTATATTATTTTCTCATTTGTATGTTGTAGCTACCATGTAGTTGAGAACCTCATTATTATTTTCCATTAGCCCACCATACTTTATTTGTTTGCATATTTTTGTTTATGGGTTACTCTTCTTCCTTTTTCTCTTCTTTCAGGATGGCCACCAAGAAGGAAAAGGGAAAACTTCTAAATGGAGCAACAGACAAGCCCATCTGCACATTCTTTGGAGGAAGCACATCAGTTGTAGCAACCCGTCCACTTGCACATCTTTGCATGCACCGAGGACAGTGCAATCTTTAAGTATGGGATGTCGATACCGAATTCTGTGGGTTAGTTACTTTCTTTTCAACACCAATGTTTAGTTTTCGTTGTTATTGAGTTGTTGCATTGCATGATAGATTGCATGTGTAGTTAATTGCTTGCATTTAAGTACTACTTGGTTGAAGTAATATTTTCTTTTTCAAAAATTTTTTTAGAGCATTTCACTAATTTGAATTAAAATTTTTGTTGAACTTGCTTGAAGAAATTTATTTTGGAACATGGTTTAGAGCTCGAATACACAAACCTTGTGAGCTTTTTGAACCTATTTGATTAGTTGCATCTTATCAACCAATATTTTGTTTTGGTGTGTGTTGTTCTCTCTAAAATTGTGATCTTTGTCTTGCTTGATTCTATATTTTCATTGTTTGAAGTATGCATGCACTTATGTGATTGAGGCCTTTGTTTCACTGAGCTTACATATCCATATGGCCTTACCCTTTTATTATCCCTTGCAAACCAATTTTGAGCCTTTTTAACCCCATTTATTCTTTACTTTAGATCATCACTAACTCTAAGTGGAAAACAATAATGTCCTTAATTTGAATCCTTTATTAGCTTAGACTAGTGAAAGTGTTCATGATTTAAGTGTGGGAAAATTGGTTTGGGAACATTTGGTTTGAGAAGTGGGTATTGTATACTTTTAGTGAAAATGTGAAAATGATAGTTGAGCATATATTCTTGCATTCAACACCTTAATCATATGCATTGAGAAAAACAAGAGAAAAAAAAAAAAGAAAAAGAAAAAAATGATAAGAAAAAGAAAAGAAAAAGAGCAAATAATAAAAGGAGACAAAATGTCCCAAAGTAAATGGTGATAGCAATGCATATGTACTGTACTCAAATTTGGATGCATGAATAGGTGGAAAACATAGCTAATGGGTAGTTAGATTTTATATTCTGATTGCATGGAATGTCTTAAGTTAAGTGGGAAGTTTGGGTTAATCAAGGATTCATATTTTTGTCCACTTGACCAAATACAATCCTACCTTGACCCTAACCCCATTACTACCCTTGAAAAGACCTCTTGATATGTGTATTTGTGCATCAAATTTTTGTAGATTGGTAGAAGAAGAGCAAGCCTTAGAAAACAAGATTAGTAGAGAATTGAGAGAATCGAACCTTAAACACCTGAGCGATTAGAGTGTATACATGTCTAGTGAGGGTTCGATGTTCGATTCTTTGTTCCCGGCTTTCACGAGCTTTCTTCTTGCAGGTCTACATGTATTTCATTTTGAGGTTTGAATTAGTAGAATCCAGTTCATATTTGTTCTTGGAAAATTTGATTTACTTTTAACTAAGTAGTTAGAAGCATTTCACATTTAGTTACATTCATCTAGATAGGTTACATTTCATATATTCTACCATTCCTCTTCACCACCTTTGTAGCTTCTCTTAAGCTTAGCATGAGGACATGCTAACATTTAAGTGTGGGAAGATTTGATGCACCACTATTTCGTTGTACATTTTATGCTGAACTGAGTGGATTTTATCCATTATTCTCACACTTATTCATAGAAATTGCATGTTTTACATTTTCCTTCCTAATTTCGTGCTATGATTGAAAACATTCTTCTTTGGCCTTAAATTTGCTAATTTCAATCCTCTCTTATTACCATTCGATGCCGTGATATGTGTGTTAAGTGTTTTCAGGTTTATAGGGCAGGAATAGTTTAGAGGACGGAAAGGAAGCATGCAAAAGTTGAAGAAACACAAGAAATTGAAGTTTTGAGAAGCTGGAAGCGACGCGCATGCATAGAGATGCATACGCGTGACCAGTGAAATAGACATACGACGCGCACGCGTGGCTGACGTGTACGTGTGACAGAGCGTCACGTGCTGCAATTTACAGAAAACGCTGGGGGCAATTTCTAGGCTGCTTTTGGCCCAGTTTCAAGCCCGAAAATGCACATTAGAGGCTGCAAAGCAGAGCTGGAGGAGGGGATCAATAATTCACTTTTCATTCACATTAATTAGATTTTAGATGTAGATTTCTAGAGAGAGAGGCTCTCTCCTCTCTTTAGGTTTTAGGATTTTTTCTTTCAATTTCTCCTTAGGTTCAGGTTCAATCTTCCTTTAATTTAGTTTTCTCTTACTTTTATTTGTTTAAGCACTTTAGTTCATCTTCTTCTCTTGTTAATTTTCCTTTTTCGTCATTTTTATGTTTATGAGCTATTGTTACATTTGATTTCGTCTAATGCAATTTATGTTTTCTATGATTATTGTTGCTCTTTTTAATTGTTAGTCATTGATGCTTGCAATTGCTTGTTTGGATTTAATATTCCGTGTTAATTTTCTATATTTTTATTTTGTGCCTTCCAAGTGTTTGATGAAATGCTTGGGTGGATTTTAATTTAGATTTTTATGTTCTTAACTTGGATTGATCAATTAGAGACTCTTGAGTTATCAAAACTCTTTTATTGATTGGTAATTGAAGATTACCGGTTAGCTTGAATTTCACTAAAGCTAGTCTCTCACTTTGAGTTGACTAGGACTTGTGAACTCAAGTTGATTGTATGGACTTGACCTTCCTCCATTGGTTAAAGGTTAACTAAGTGAATGCAATTCACAATTACCATCACAATTGACAATGATAATAAGGATAGGACTTCTGCTAAGAGCTTTCTCAGTTATTAGTTTATTTTCTTGTTATTTACATTCCTTGCTTATTAAACTCAAAATGCAAAAAGATACAATCTCATAACCAATAATACATACACTTCCCTACAATTCCTTGAGAGATCCGAGGTTTGAATACTTCGGTTAATTTTATTGGGTTTGTACTTGTGACAAACAATTTAAATATTAAGTGAAGTGGTGAAAAGGCATCAAAGATGAAAATTCTAGTCATATCAAAATTACATGAATATGTTAATAAGTCAGTTGTAACAGCTTCATGCATAAAGGAAAATTTATGTTCATAAAAAAAATCACATTTTTTGATAAAAAAATATCCTTGCTATGTAAATTCAATAAAGGAAATTTCTTAGCGCCTAACTTATATCCTAAGAAAACGCACTTTGTAACTCTCCTATCAAGTTTCTTTTGTTAAGAAGCCAAAATTGCAACAAATGTCAAACATCTAAACACCTTGAAGTGTTGCATGTTTGATAGAGATTAATGAAGAACTTGAAAGGTGTTGTCGAAATGTAGAGGTGTAGTTGAAATTCTGTTCAAAATGTGGACATCATATGCAATGGCAAAATTTCAAAACTTTATGGGGAGATGACTTTTGAAAAGTAAGGCTCGAGCCATGTTAAGAAGATCCTGATGCTTTCTCCCCACCACACTATTTTGTTGAGGAGTTTCAACATAAGTGGTGTGGTATAGAATTCCTTTTGAAGCATAGATTCAGGCATATGGAATTTTTTTGCCATTGTTAATGCGTAAACATTTGATGACCTTGTTAAATTGTGTCTTAATTAATTGAACAAAATTCCTTGTTAAATGTGATGCCTTAGATTTTGTTTGCATGAAATAAGTCTAAGTAAATCGAGATTTGTCATCTATAATCATCAAAAAATATTTATGGCCGATTGTGGATGATATAGCCAAAGGTCCCCAAATATCAATGTGAATTAAGTCAAAACAATTATCTGAATGAACTTTTTTTTAGGAAAATGGTAAACGATGCTGTTTGGCATAGTGACAAGGTTCACAAGGTACATTGTTCAATGATTGCAAGTTACAATTCAAAAAATAATAATTCTTATGCATAGCAAGTAATCTATCTAATGAAATGTGGCATAGTCTATCATTGCCATAAGGTTGTAGAGCTACTATCAGCAAAAATTGAGTGTATGATCTGTCTTAGTGATCCGATCCTAAGGTGAGAACATAATGGAGATAAATTGGATTTAGTATATACAGTCCGTTTTGGAGATCAGTAGTGCCAATCATCTGCAGGCTCATCCAATCCTATTTGACACAATTAATATCATTAAAAGTAAATGTATGTAAGAGTTGAGTGACAACCTAAGAAATTGAAAGAATATTGTAAGAGAATGAGGGTACATAAAGAACATTTGTCAAGTAAAAGGTTTCAGTGGAGACACTACAAAAAAAAAGAGTTTAAAATGGCATTAATATTATGGCGGTTCTTTAAAACTGCCGTAATAACCGGTTATTATGGCATTTCCAATTGCTGCCATAATTAACTTTGTGTTTCGTGGCGGTTCAAGTGATTATGGCGGTTTTGAACCGCCGTTTTCATACGTATATAATATAAAAATTTACAATAACCCTAGCTTGAAACAGATGAGGGCTCGCTCTCCCTTCTATCCCTGATCTCCCTCGTCTCTCTCCATAGCTACCTCTTCAACCTCCACCGTCGCTTCCTCTTCAACCTTTAACCATCCCTTGTTCTAGGTTGCACTCACCTCAGATCTCTGATCTCAGATCTCAGATCTCAACCTTTCAACCTTTCACCCTCCCTTCTTTCGGATCTCAGATCTGCCGTCGATGCTGCTCATTGCCACTGGTCTACTACACTCCTTCACGCCGCCGACGGCTCTTTCTCGCCGTTGCTACTCAGCTTCTTTGAGGTTATTTTAATGTTTTATGCTGCATGTTCATGAATCTTCGCTTAACATCCCTTTTTCCTTTTGATTTTCCTTTTCTGCACTTCGCACTTCGCACTTCCTTCTGAGGTTATATTTGATTTAGTTGATAATATTCTCGCAGGGGATATTTGAATTGGGATTTATGTTGCAGACCTAAAATTATTTGTCGCCTTCCCCCAAAAATTGTTGGGTTAGTTCAATATCATAAATTAATTTGTATGTACAAGACATTTTACTTCAAATTTTAAATTGATGAGCTCGTTCAATTGTTTTATTGAAGACTAAATCTGCTGAAAGGTTCACAGTTGGAATCTAAAACAGGTTTAGGCTTAAGTAAGTGCAACATGTTTCTTTAATTTTTAACAAAATAGTATCTCTTGTTTTCAAGATTTTGTAAAAAGAGAGGAATGATTATTGATATTTCATCTATAATATTACGTTTAATTTCTTAAGTGTTCTCAAGAAATATGTAATAATTAGCACATTAAAATTGTTGAAAACAGTAAATAGTATATATCTTATTAGTTAGTTACCATGTGAAGCTTTGTGGTACCATATTTTAGATTTAATTTCTATGAATGCTAAATCAAGTACTATTAACATCATTATTGTAATTTTATTGCTTTAAAAATTCTCCTGACGCTTTTTTCTTTTTAATTCTCCTAGGATAAGGTTTTGTGTGTCAGTATATAGAAGCGATCCGTCCTCTCTGCATCTGTTATTATATTTTGAGCCATTAAGTATTGCTTTTGAGACCCTACAGGTATTACTACTTAGTATGTATCACGGCAGATTTGGGATTCACTCATCTTGTTTCTGATGTTTGCAGTGGCTATTGGTGTAATGATACTGTTTTGTGCATTTCGTAATATAGGCCATTTTAGTGCATGGATTTCAGTTCCTTGACATATGGCTTCCTCATTCAGCTTGCAACAGTAGTGATTGCCAAATGCCTAAACTGTTTAATACACTAACAGCAGGTAGTTTTGATTTAAATTTGTTTTTAAACTTCTAATAATGCATTAACATGATTGCAATCATCCTGAATTTGCTTCTTTCTATTTTAATAAACTAAATGTTAGCTACTTTGTGTTTGTAGAAGGAAACGCCACTAGGTTTGGCCACACGATTTGCTCACCCAGGTAGTTATAAATGAGTAATTTCTGTAGTTGTTTAGTTCTGCTGCCCTTGCTCTGTTCAATGTTTTTTGCATTAACTAAACATTTATTTTTTTATTCATTTATATCTTTTGGATAAATTCTAGAAATCAAAATATGTCCTTGTTCTGTAAATGAGTTTGAGTCATCCGTTCTTGCTAGCAATCTGAATTGCTCTATTGAAGGCTAGTACTTATATTTTATACATGCGGTACATCGGTAGTCATGTTGGAAATTGGAACTTAATAATTGACTGATCATGTCCTGTTTCACTATGATCTTACTTATTGAGGTTTGTGCCTTTTGTATTGCGTATTCATGGTAGAGGAGCCAAACTTATTTTAGCAAGTGCAAGAACACCTCTAACCCTTGCACTTAGACACATTAGTGTATGCTGTAGTTCTTGTTTCATTTCAGTCACAGGTCATCAACATCAAACATGTAGTGTAGCTCATTATTTGATTAACATGTCCTTGCACTGTAAATTAGTTCAAATAAATTAGTGCATAACATCAACCCTTAGCATTGTAATATTAACTCTAATAATATTAAATGTAAACACACACATTCTTGGATGGTTCTGTTCTCTGAATTAGCTAGCTAGGTTAGGAGTAATAATCTAGTTTTATTGTGTATAACCACGTGTTGTTGCTTCCCTTTTGTTTGACCCCATAACACTTATTATTATTATACATCGAAAGTTTCCTTTTCTACTCTTTAATTTGATCTATTTTTATTAACTAATAATAAGCATTGAAAAGCTCATTTCATTAATGATAGTTTGGTTGCTCTGTGTAGCATTAAATCTCAACAACTATCAACATTAGGAACTTCAAATCTTCGTATTTTAAATTGCATGTATAGTTTTCCTTTTCGATGTGAGCATGTAGTTCCTTTATTGCAATTTTGTTCAAATTTTTAGTTGCTTAATTAATCACCTGCTCTTGTTTCTTATTATATTAAAGGTAATATATCTTTGTTTCTTTTAAAATAAATGAATAACTGAAACTGTATAGTTGCTTAGTAATATATTACGTTCAACCAAATTAAATTTTAGCTGAATAAAAAACACCAACCATACATATATTATATAGATAATGACACTAATAATTATTTCAGACCTTGACTAATGTTTGATTATTTAGATAACTAGCTAACTTGCTTTAACTAACATAAATCTGTTGGTGATAATTTTTTATGTGAAACAGGTGGTTTTCTTCAATTCTTGCTGCTAGCTACTTTACTTTGAAAGCTTCAAGTTTTAATATTTATTGGGAAAGAAAAAAGAAGAAAAATTATTATTTGAAAGAGGTGATTATAATTTTCTTATATTTTTCTTTAGAATACTATTTAAGTAAGTTTTTAATATCTAATTTTCGCATACAAGAATAAATTTTTTGCCTTTAGAATATATATATATATATATATATATATATAGATTTTTTAAAATCCCTATTTATAGTTCCTCTTAGTCATGTCAATCGATAAGTCATGGATTGGAAAACCACAAACCACGGATGAGTATAAAGATGGTCTAAACAAGTTTTTGGATTTTGCTTTTGAGCATCGATCTCTCGGGGGTCATCAGCTTAAATGCCCTTGTCCGGTGTGTGGTTTTGGCAAGTGGCAAATAAGAGAGAAAGTTTTTGAACATTTAATAGTCAAGCCATTTCCGAAAAACTACAAAGTTTGGTATTGGCATGGTGAAGAAGCAGTTGGACTTGGGTCACAAGCTCATCAAACTAGTCATATTTTACAAGATGATTCGACATCTCAACATCCAATGGTAACAATGATCAGTGACGCTTTTGGAGTTGCTGGACCTGACTTGAATGAAGATGGAGATGGAGATGAAGACAACATAGAAGATGGAGATGGAGATGAAGACAATATAGAAGATGGAGATGGAGACAATGCAGAAAATAAAGAGCACAATGGAGAAAATGTAGAATTTTACAAGTTGTTGGAAGATGGTAATGAGCAATTGTATGAAGGGTGCACAAAGTATTCAAAGCTGTCTTTCTTGATTAGTATGTATCACATAAAGTGCTTATACAGAATAAGCGACAAAGCCATGACCGAAATCCTCAAGTTGATAAAAGATGCTTTTGGAAATGCCAAGATTTCAAATACATTCTATGAGGCCAAGAAAACCATAAACAAATTAGGGCTTAATTATACCAAGATACCTGCTTGCCCTAATGACTGCATGTTATATTGGGGGAAGGATGAAGATTTGCAAGAATGCAAAATATGCAAGACATCTAAATGGAGCGATGCTAAAAAGAAGAAACCGGCAAAGATCTTGTGATACTTTTCACTAAAACCGAGACTTCAACGATTATTCATGTGTTCTAAGACTGCTCAATCAATGCGATGGCATGCTTCGGCAGAAAAGAAAGATTCGAAGATGAGGCATCCGCGGGATTCTGAAGCTTGGAAGACATTCGATTTACTTCATGATAGGTTTGCCGAATAAAATTTATAACCGAAGTATTTAAACCTCGGGTCGTCTTCTCAAGGAATTACATGGAGGTATGATTTATTATTGGTTATGGAAAAAGGGTATATTTTTGGGTTTTTGAAATAGGGAACAGGAAAATAAATTGGCAATAATTAAAGTAAATTAATAATTATGAAAAACTCTTGGCAAGGTATGAGAACTGGAAATCCTATCCTAGTTATCCTTATCAGGTGTGATGAGAATTGTTATTGCTCCCACTTAGTTAACCCTTACTAAATAAAGGAAAGTCAAGTGGACTAATTAACTTGATTCCTCAAGTCCTAGTCAACTCCTGTGGAAAAACTAGCTTTAGAAGGATCCAAGTCAATCAGCAGTTTCCAACTCTCAATCGACCGCTGAGTTTGATAACTCAAGTGTTACCAATTACTTAACTAAAATCAAAAAGGAGAAAAATCTAAATTAAATTGAAAGCATCATAAATAGAATAAACCAATCATAAATCTGAAATACCTCAAATTATATTAAATAGAATATTCAAATCTAACATGAAAAGTTCATAAACCAATTTGACAACATAAGTAATTAACAAGTAAAAGCATTAGAGTAATTAAAAGTAGAAGAGAACATAAAATTAAAGTAAACATTGAACCTGGAATGGAGTAATAACCATAAAATAAAAGAAATCCTAATTCTAAAACCCAAGAGAGAGGAGAGAACCTCTCTCTCTCTAAAACGACATCTCAAACCTAATAATTGTGAATATGAAAGTTGTGTTAACGAATGGATGCGTTCCCCCACTTTATAGCCTCTAATCTGTGTTTTCTGGGCCAAAAACTGGGTCAGAAACAGCCCAGAAATCCCTCCCAGCAATTTCTGGTACGTACAGGTCGCGGCAAAGTCACGCGGGAGCGTCGTCCACGCGTTACCGTGGATTGGGTTTTTGCCAGGTCACGCGTCCGCGTGATCCACGCGTGCGCATCGCCTGGCTTCGGTGAAGCTATGACAAATTATATATAGTTGCAAAGCCCCGGATGTTAGCTTTCCAATGCAACTAGAACCGCATCATTTGGACCTCTGTAGCTCAAGTTATGGTCGATTTAGTACCCAGAGGTCAGGCTGGACAGCTTTAGCAGTTCCTTCAGTTTCTTGTATTCCTTCCACTTTTGCATGCTTCCTTTCCATTCTCTAAGCCATTCCTGCCCTGTAATCCCTGAAATCACTTAACACACATATCACGGCATCAAATGGTAATAAGAGAGGATTAAAATTAGCAATTTAAAGGCCCAAGAAGCATGTTTCCAATCATAGCACAAAATTAGGAAGGAAAATGTACAACATGTGAATTCTATGAATAAGTGTGAGAATAATGGGTAAAATCCACTAGATTAAGCATAGGATAAACCTTAAAAATGGGGTTTATTAGGGATCATCTACAAAGACACTCTGATGCTAAAGTAAGCGTCCGTATGATGAGACGGCTAATTAGGATAATAGTGACGTACATTGGGGGAGTGGTAGATTCCTCCCCTTTATTCCATGTCCTCAGGTAGGCCATTTTATTTGGGCCCTTTCATTTGAAAACTTTTGCCAGCTGTCCAGATTTCCGTTAGGAGGATCATATCACGCGAGGGACACTGTCAGTTAAGCGGGTCGTAGAACCATCGGGTCGTGGGTCCGCCAAGTGGACCCCCGGTCTTTGTTGGGCTAGGTCAAAATAGTGTCCCCAATGCGTCAAGTCGTAAGACTTACAGCTGGCGCTTTAACTTACTCGTGTCTTCGTGTGTGGTTTGCTTCCTTTAATTGCAACTTCGACGACACTCCAATTCTTCTAGCGCCTTCTTCATATGCGTGAGTTGTCCCCAATTGTTGCTTGAGATGTCACTTCAAATCTCGTGCCCAGAGCATTTAATGTTCCTTAAGAATGATTTGAAAGTGCGTGGAAAAGATCATTATACCCCTGGTCTTTCGCGCTTCTCCCCCTTCAATTACAGTTACCTTCATTTCTTCTTCCTCCATTTCTTTTCCTTTTTGTAACTTCCATATTTTCCTCTGCCATCCTTATTGCCCCTCATTTTTCTTACTACCATCACCAATCGCATCGTTACGATCATCCTTTCTGTCCTTTCTGGTGGGTTTCATTCTTCCTCTATATTTGCTACTGTTTTCTTCCTGCAACTTTTACGTTCATCTTTACTGGTAAATGGCTACTTTTTTGCAATACTCTATGACATTATCATACTGGTTTCTTGTTGCAATTACCTTTTGGATCAAACTGGCTTTGTTAGATAGTTTTCAAAAGGGTGCCATAGGCTTCCTTTTTGCAGTTTCGGCTAGAAGGTTTAGTGTAGGATGATTTTGGTTTAAGTGTAGAATAACTTAGCTTTAACTTAGAACTTTTTCCTGACCTCACGATTTAAGTGGTGCCCCCGTTGTAAGTATGGCACAGCGACCCCCTGTGAATCGGTACGCTTGGTGTACTATTGATGTCACGAGCACGTCCTCCAGGATAACCGCGGAGGAATTACAAGAGCTATGTGACTCAGGAGCGTTGTGTGGCAGTGGCACCGAGGAGGCGAACTACGAGGTCCTAGTGCTGGGTCCCCACGAATGCGTTTGCCAGCTGAACATTGAGGCTCCTCGTGTCTCAGATTGAATGTGGGGGTATAAACCCATGTTCACTACATTGGGTGTTTGGCTTCCGTTTCTCCCCTTTTATTATGGCCTTTTTAAACAGATGCGAGGTTGCTCCTTCGCAACTCCATCCAAACAGTTGGGTTGCCATCCACTATATTGAGATGGTTTGTGAATACTTGGATCTTCCAGCCACTGTGGAGGTTTTGCTCCATTTCTTTCTCTTTACAAATCCCTCTCGGGAGGGTAAACATGAAAAAAAGATACCTCTCTTTCCGAGCCGTACAGAACCGGAGGAACTTTGGTCTCTTTAAAGACTCCTTCCATGGATTTAAAGAAACTTTCTTCAAGGTGAGACCAGCTCGAGATTCTCACCTCTTCTGGCTCACCCTTGATGGAGAAAGGCACATCTCGACCTACTAAAGCTTTGGCGCCAACTCTAATTATATGATTAAGGTCACCTATGACGGCATAGGTTGGCAGAACCAACAAATTGCCGATGTCTTATTGGCGATTTGATTCTAATAACCTTAACCCCTATCTCTTGATGGGTGACTAGGAAGCTAGTTAGGACTGTGTAGATAAATTGATGCTTCCTACTGTCATTCTTTCATTTTTTCGAATTGTATACTGCTGCTTTATTATCGATTTTGTAACTTGGTTATTTTCTTTTGTAATCGGGATGGCCACTGGGAACACTTCAATTAGCCGTTTGATGACTCACTTCTTTTCCGGGGATGACGAGAACTTTGATTCCTCCACTCCTCAAGCCGAGATCCCTCAAGCCGACGAGCCTGAGGTTCAATCTCAGCCCCTCGACTAGGCCACCTCCCGGGCTAAGTGCTGGTGGTGAGGTTGGCCGTGGTGGTTGCACAGTCTTCAGGCGTTCAGGTTGAGGAGCCCAAAGTGGTCGTGATCCCTAACCCCAAGAAAAGAAAATCCAGCTCTAACCCGGGTCTGGTGCTCTCCGTGAAGAAAAAGAACTTCGACGTGGGTTTTTTTATTGATTCCCAGCTACTGCCGGAAATCGAAAACTTTTTTCGGGACGAGGAACTGGCCGCCCAAACGAGATGAATGTATCGCCGCTATCTCCAAGCCACCGCTATTCTAATATTGAGAAAATTTCATATACATGGTATTATTTATGTTCAACACTCCAAAATAAAATAAAATAAAATAAAATAAAATAAAATAAAATCTATGAAAATTAATGGTTAAAAAACATAAAATATATGATAAAAAATAATAAACTAAAACTTACATAACCTAAGAAGTAGAAGAATACAGAAAAAATTTTATGTAAATATTGTCACAATGAAAAACTTTATGTTAGTTATACGAATACATGAAAATTATATTTTGTAAATACGAAACTCACAAGAATAAGTAAAAGAAAGACTGAGAGAGTATCATAATTATAAAAAATGAACAAGTAATTAATACGACTAAATTATTGGATCACTGGATTAATGATTCAACTAGGAGGTTATTAGTCGAAACGTTTAACTCAATAATAATAAAATAAAAATATAAAATTATAATAATATAACAATTTAAATAGTAAAAATAAATAAACATATTTATAATTTAATATAATATAATATATAATACTATATTATAAAATTATAATTTAATATCATTATTAAATGATAATAATAAAATTATAAAAAATTATAATTTAATTGTTATTTTATATAACATATATTTTAATTTTAATTGGTATTACTTACGGTGTAATAACAAATTTGGCTGAGTAGAGAATGGAGATAATGCAGGTAGCAATGGATAGGGTAGGGTAGGTTTGGATTCAACCCTAATCTTACTTGCGGGTTGAGATTTTTATATAAACCCAACCCTCTTCTATTTGCGGGTTGAGAATATTCCAACTTTAATTCTACCAGTTCTTAACCTGCAGATACCCAACTTTATCCGTGGGTTATTAAAAAGTTGTAACATTATTATATAACTTGATGATAATTTATCAATTAATGATCTTTTCTTAGTGACTAATGATCTTTTATATTTAGTTAGGGGTCCTTAGTTCAACATCCACTTAAAACAGATTTTTATATAAGTATATAACATCTACATATATAGGATGGAGGTTGGTCGAGTAGGGTTGAGCCTCAACTTGCACCCTGCCCGACCTGCATAAGAATCATACCCATACTCTGTCCTACTATTGCGGATCAGATTGGTAACCCTATCTGACTGGATTGAATTGAGTTGGATACTCGCAGATAGAGTGTATGTTGCCACCTTTATAGTAGAGGTCCATCGTTCAAATCTTAGGTGCTACATGTTTCTGAAAGTGAATTTTCTAAAATAAATTTTATGCTAAATATAGTCACTGGATCAGTTGATTCGGTTCATCTCAGATTTTTTATTTTAGTAGAAAATTATGAATATTTTAAAATAAATTTTATGATTGTTTTATGCATATAATTTGTTTTATGAAATGATTTGTTTGAGGGTAAATATAATCTAAAAGAATTGGACACTAAAATTATGATTAACTCTTAATATTGGTTTTATATATTATTTATAATTATAAAAATAAAAATATAAAATAAATTTTTAAACTTAATAGAAAAATGGCTGAGTGCCTGTTGAGCTATGACCAGCATTTTAAAGAATAAATGTGTTATAACTGCAGCCACAAAAAAAATTGTATTCTCTCTCTATAAATTTTGTTATGTACTATGATGCGACCTTCTTCATAATAGTAAGACTTTTTTTTGTGTTGACAAGTGAGACTTTGTTTGATCTAGAGTAAATAATTATTTTGTACTACAAAAGATTTAAACGCTCATAAAACTGACAATAAAAAAAGTAAAATTAATACAATAGTCATTAAAGATGAATTTTGTTTGGAAAAAATATCCAATCATTAAATTTTTGTCAATTAAAAAATACACATAATTTTTAAAAATTGTCCTATCACATAATCTTCAATCAGTTAAAATCCTAAATTTTTCTAATAATATTAAAAAAACTCACAACTCCTCTCTAAATTCATTCCTAATAGGACATGACTACTCTCCCTTATTCTATCCTTACTCATTTTCAGATATTTTTAACCCTAAATGGTCAAAATACACATGAGAGATGACAGGAAAGAGAAGGAGAAATCAAAGAAGAACGAAGATGGAAGAAAAAGGAAATAAGAATAGGGTGAAGGGTGTGCGAGCGCTGGAAGCCATCATCTCTGTAGCAACAAATAAGAGAAAGAAAGAGATGCAAGAATGAGAGACATACAGAGAACAAAAAAAATAAACAGAGAGAAACTAAAAAAGAAAAAAAAGGAAAAGAAGGAAAAGTGAAGAAAGCGACGACAGAGGAGGGTCACGGCCGCAGTCGCCATTGAACGAGTAAAAATAGAACGAAATCATGAGCTATCTATCTTCGTTTCTTCCTCTTCCTCCATCTCCTCCCTCTTCTCTCTCTTTGTTGCTATCCAGATACGTTGTCACATTTACTTTGCAACCGCTGCATCAGTTATTATTACAGTATACTAGAAAAAAAATTGTTTAAATGTTCTTTTAATTATTTTGCATCTTTTTCTTTTTCTCATTTTCTTATAAAATCCAAATTTATGCTTCTGCTTTTGTTGTTATAGCTTTTTTTATTGAAGGGTTTTATTTTATTTTTATCCCTTTTCTTCTTTTTTTTTTCTTTTAAATATGAATTAGATAATCATATTTTGTGTTCCACTATTATGATGATTTAATTTTTTGTTTTTAAAATTTTTTTCTTAAACTATTTAGATTCAATTTATCACCCTGATTCTAATTGCTTATTTTTTTTATTATGGTTAATATAGCTAGGTTAAATTCTCAAAGAAATTGAAAATGATATGATAGGGTCAATTTAAGAATTTTATGTGTTTTTTGAACTGAATCAATAAAAATTTAATATTTAAATATTTTTGTCAAATAAAATTTATTTTTGATGGATATAACATTAGTTTCATTTTTTTGTGGTTAATTTTATCAGCGTCCAAATCTTTCATGATAAAAAAATAATTATTTACTCTCTGATCTATTTATTTTAAATTTAAATTTTTGGAAAAAATTCCAAAATCTATCTGCTACCACATTTTAATTTAAACTCCAAAAGGAGACAACAAACAAAAACCACCTAAGCCCAACAAAATGGATCATGAGAGTTTCTTTTGGAAAACTAATTATTTTGTGGTTTTTAATAAAAATGGCATATTTTAAAATTAAAAAAAAATCTAATAAAGAAGTCCGTCGTTAGCCCATTTAGGTCAATGAGTTTCTATTATGCAAGTGCAGTCTTTATTTTGTAGGCCCATAAATATTTAATATATAATTAATCCAAAATATTTAGTTCGCATACACAAAGGGGTTGGTCCTTAAAGAATCATATTGGCCCATTTGATAGTCTTAGACTCTTAGTTTTCGTGATATTTTCATTATTTTGACTATGTTGGTATTATAGAAATTATTAACAAATATTTTTTTAATTATTAACGTAGTTTGTTAAAAAGGTTTTTTTTTGTGACTTAAATAAATTAAACAAAGTAAAACAAGACAAACAAAACAAAGAAATTGTTTAAATAGAGAGACAGTTCCGTTTAAGACTATTCTGAAACTTCTCTCAAGGTGAAGGAAGCTCCACATAAGAAAGTTGTAACTTCATCGCCATCTTTGCTATAGTGTCTGCCACTGTATTTGCATCTCTCATAATCAAACGAAAGTCAACACGCCAATTCCAATGCATGATATCTCTTATTTGAGCACCAATAAATCAATAAACCCAAAACCATCTTGGTGATTAGTAACAAGATTAAACACTTCCATACAATCCGTCTCACAAATAACATCTTGTTGACCCACATCCCAAACTAAGAGATATCCTCTCCAAATAGCAAACAATTCCCCTTGAAGAATACTATTACTCTCAATCATTCCCAAACACCCCATTTGCCAACTCCCATTACAATATCTAATAACATAAGCAAAACCAACACTATCACCCGAACCAGGATAACTAGCATCACAATTAATCTTAAAAGTACCAATGGATGGAGAATTCCAAAAATCATTTAGAGTAGAGGGTAGGGACATACGTTGTAATTCAAAAATATTTCTAAGCTCTTTTTCTGAAGTTAATGCCAGATAATTTCGTAAAAACGCGAACCGATAAATTAACCGGCAGTACCGGTTTAAATCTGTTTGATACTGTGCAAGAATGATAAAAACAGTAGAAAAGCTTAAGAAAACAATTAGAATTAAAAATCGGGGGCTAATTTTAATGGTTTGGCCTAAAATTGGGTCAAACGGTCCAAAATTGCTAACGAGTTGGACCGAGTCTAAGTCCAACATATAAAAAGTCACTTAAGTGACAAATTCACCCACTTTCAGCATAAGAAGGCTGAAGGAACGTGAATGAGAGGAAGAGAGAAGAGGGTTTCACAAACACTATTCACACCTACCTTCAATTGACCATAACTTGAGCTACGGAGCTCTGATTCGCGTGCCGTCAGCAGCTACGCAAAACTCTCGCTGAGCCCGTTAGTTTCATCTAACTTGTATTGGTAAGATTTCAAAATTTTCTCTTCTTTCTGAAGCCCTAAGAATTTTTGAAAATGTAGGTGTTGATTTTGAGTGAATTTTTATGTTTTGATTGATTAGGTGGTCTCTAAGGTTGGGCTATTGGTGGTTTGTGCTCCAACACCATCGGAGAAGGTAAAAAAACTCTGTACCTTGTGAATTTGTGAAATTGATGAACCCTAAGTTTTGATTTATGATAAAATTATGTATGTCTAGCTTGAATTGTGAATTATTGGAGCTTTGGATTAATTGTTGGTGATTGGAGGCTTGGTTTGGACACAAATTTGGTGTATAACACATATTGGAAATCGACCAAAGTGTGGTTTCGATTTTCTCTATGTAATATGTAATATTTCTGGACACTTAGGCTAGTGGACCTTAGGATAGGATTAGATTAATTGTTGATAATTGTTGAAATGAGGTTGTTGTTTATAAAGGGTGTTGATTTGGAGTTAATGTTGTATGATGATGAATTATCGATGTTGAGCTATAATTGGTGGTGGATGACTATTATGATAATGATGGGTGGTAAGTGATGAATTTATGTATGAGAAATTATTGATGTGGATGTTGTTGCATATTGTTTGAAAGATTTATTGTGGAAAGGATGAAAATGTGAATTGTAGGTTGTGGAATGAATTGGAACGTATATGAATATAAATTAGATAAATTAGGACTGGTTTGGATGTAGAGCAATTGTTTTTGAATTGAGAGATTTGGTGAAATTAAGGTTTTAAGGTTTTTGGTAAAAACAGATTTTGGGCCAATTTTGGCAGATCATATCTTGAGTAACAGTTTTTGAAATTGATTAAATTTTGTATCAAATTAAAGATAATTCAAAGAGTTTTAAAAATGTATAGATTTTGTAGAAATAAGAATTTTGTAAAAAAAGATACGATCGTTGGAAGTTTGTGTCAAAAATCTTATTTCTGTGATGTTGCAGAAATTGTGAGTTCTGGTTTGTGTGGGCACGCCCACTGTTGTGTGCATGCTCTGAGCAGGGGCCATGTTTTTACTTGTGCGTATGCACACCCTGTAAAATTTTGAATACATGTGTACGCACACCCTTGTGCGCACACACACAGAGGGATATGCCTACTGTTGAGAGCGTTAGCACACTCTGGTGCGCACACACACCTTGCGAAATTTACAAGTTGTGCGTACGCACATGCTGGGAAGTGCCTTCTGTTGAGAGCGTTTGCACATATTCATGCGTGCACACAAAATGAAAAATTTTACCTTCTGTGCGTATGCACACCTCTATGCATACACACACTTTGAGAAAACTCTTCTGAGAGTGAGTACGTACAACTCAATGCGTACACACACTGCCCTGTTTTTTTTAAGAAAACCTTGTTTTTAACTGTTTTACCTTCCCGGCAAGCTTGTCAACTTCCGTAAAGCTTACCTAGGGTGTCTTAACTTATTTTTAGGCTTTCAAACATAGAGAATACCATAAGTAAGTTAACTAGATCATTTTAGGTATAAAGTTTAGAAGACGGAGTCTTAGAATTTGGAGTACTGAGGGTGGATTAGTTGAGTTAAGTGGTAGAGTACTGTAAAGACGATTGGTATGTTGAAATTATGGAGTTGTAGATTTGATGATGTTTGAGACAGAGTCTAGGATTCGGATTAGACTGAGTACTGAAAATGATTTCTGAAAAACCTCTGATATACTGTTTTATACTGAGATTGTTGAGACGCTATGCGCCTGGCAAAGACGGCTGGTTAATCCCGCTTGTCGAGGTCACGGCCGTGGCGTAAGGACGGTTGGTTTATCCTGCTTACGTTAAAATGTGAGGTCTGTGGCAGCGTATCCCGCTCACATCCTTTCGGATCACAGGAGTGTGCCCGGCACTATAGCTATGGGGGTTCCTGTATCTATATTTGTGGTCGAAAGGCGACATCTCCATGGGGATGTGTCGGGTTGGCAGTTGAACCGACGATGTGATATCAAAGTCAAATAGGACAGGCATTCATCACATGCATATTTTATCTGTTTGCTTACTTTGTCGACTTGCATTGTTTGCCTAATTGTATAACATGATTATTTGCTTCTTGAAGTTCTTGATATACATGTTTATACTTGTACTTTACTTGCATTGCTATTACTTGTGTTTTTTGCTGGGATTGAGGAGGTTCGGAAGGCGCTGGCAATGGGATCGCATGGAGGTTAGGCTGGCGAAGGCTGTGGGACATCGGTGTAAATGTTAGAGTAGAAAATCCCTAAGTTAGATTTCCTTATTTCATTATGGTTTTAAAATGATGGATTCAAATTTAGTTATGCTTTAAGTTGAATTATGGTTGATATGAAGCTCTAGAATGGCCTCTGGCATCCCGAAGTCTTACATCTTACATTATTGGACACTATTACCATACTGAGAACCTCCGATTCTCATTCCATACTTTGTTGTTATTTTTCAGATGTAAATCGTAACCCACCTCGGTGAGTTGCGTGGTGGTGACAGAGCGAAGGATCTTCTATCACCTTTTGTCTTTTGATTTCTTTTATTTAGTACTCTCACTTTTGTATTAAACTTGCCTTAGAGGCTTACTTTGAGAGAGATATATTGTATATGCTGGTTTTACTTTCAAAACTTTGTATGTCTGTATATAACTAGTTGGCCTAAACTCTGTGGGTTGAAGCTAGTTCCTTATGACTATTATACTCATATATCTATTTATGCTTCCTTATCTTGTATCTATATCTTATCCCTTAAGTTTGTAGCTTCGTGTGAACGTTTGCGCTTTTATAACTCTGTTTTTGAGCTTATTTCTTCATCGGGCTTCTAGAATTACTATTTGTTTCTATATATATATATATATAAGCCTTAGAATTGTCGTGACCTTTAATTAACATTTGCTTTACGGCATGAGGTAAGGCTTAGGGTAATTAGGGTGTTACAATGCACACCTCTGCCCCTGCTCCCCACGGAGGTACCGTGCATTTGTTTCCGACAGTCGTGCATTTCTGTCGAGTGAGAAGGCCGCCCATCGCCCCACTGCGCCACGCACAGCCGCACTGCCCTACTGTTCCCTGCGACGCGCATTTCTGTCGAGGAAGAAGGCCGCCCGTCACACAGCTGCACCGCGATGCCGCGTCATCACATCTCTACTTCATCCTCTTATTCTGTCGCGCCACGCCTCCTTATTGAGTTGTCACCGCAATCAACAAGGTTAGTACATGTTTAAGGTTTACAGTTAAATGGATGTTTCTTCTATGTTTCAAGGCTCCGTACAGGGACGGATCCACTCTTTAGGGTGTGGGAGCAAGCGCCCCCACTACAATTTGAAATTTTATTGAGTAGTATATAATAATAATATTTATTTGTCCCACTAAATTATTAAATTTGACCCTACAATAATTTTTTATTCAACTTTCGACACTTGATAGCCAATTTGAGAACTTCATATTAGATGTCCATTATAATGATCAAGTTTCAAATTTAAATAAGATTGATATTCTTTCTTAGAAATCGACTCGAAAGAATATTATCTATCCATTTGTATTTCTTCTTTTAAAATTAGCTTTAGTTTTTTTCATAATAACTACACTAATTAAATAAAGGGTAAAGTACTAAATTGGTCCCTTACGTTTGGACGTAATTCTGTTTTGGTTCTTAAGGTTTAAAGTATCCTATTTAAATCCAAAAAAGTTTCATTTAGCTTCAATTTAGTCCCACTGGAGGTCAAAGATAAATAATTAACAAAATGTCCTACATGACAGCAGTATAAGAACAAAGATCGATAATCTAGAGAATAAGTACAAGTTCCAGAGGCACAAAATCAACCGTGGATGCGTCAATACATTTATTTATCATTTTCTTATAATTAAAATGAAATATTTTCTATAAAACTAAAAAAAATGTTAAATACATGTATTGATGCATCCACGGTTGATTTTATGCCTCTGGAGCTTGTACCTATTCTCCAAATTATCGACCTTATTCTTATATTGCTGTCATGTAGGACATTTCGTTAATTATTTATCTTTGACCTCGCGGTGGGACTAAATTGAAACTAAATGAAACATTTTTGGATTCAAATAGGACACTTTAAACCTTAAGGACCAAAACAGGATTACGCCCAAACGTAGGGGACTAATTTAGTACTTTACCCTTAAATAAACTTTTTCAACTATAAATATTATCAAGAGCTAATTGTATGAAAGTTGAGTTTTAAATGATTGTTTAACGATATATACAAAAAAAAGACATTTTAATTATATTGTCAAGGTTTTACAATATGAAATATAAAAAATTAAATTTTAAATTATATGTTATTATTTAAATTACTATTTTAGTATTTTAATTTGTAATTAGATATTTTGAAATCTAATCATATTTTACAATAACAAAATATAATTATAACAACAATTATGCTACGTATATATAAAATAAGCACTTGTAAAAAATAAATCTTAAAATATAAATTTTGAAATACAAAATACACATTAAAAAAATTAAATAATTTATGTATTTATACACAAATTTATAGTAGATAATTTGATAGCTAATTTTTTATGTATACGTAATATTTTTATTATAAAAATTATTATCATATTATATATATTTTGCCCCATTATCAAAATTTTTTGGATCCGTTAGTGGCTCCGTATGAGATGTTCTTTGTTTGAAATGAATTACTGAACGTTTTTTTTACTCCATTTTAGACGTGTGTGTATATGATTTGAATTGATCTCTGCATGTTACTAGGTCTATTTGGTTTGTTGAATTTCTATTTTTTGTGGTAGCAGATGTTTGATATTTTTGTTTATAAACGGGTATTTTTTTTTTTTTTTGATATAGTGAATTTTGAAATCTAGCCCAATAAAATGGTAAGAGTTGGCTGAACTTCTTTTTGATTACCTTGCAAAATTGATTTAGATTAGATTCAGATTAAAAATATTGACTCTTCATATGTCAAAATGAAAAAAATAAAATAAAATAAAATTACAAAAAAAAAAAAAAACCAAAGGAATTTTATTATCTTTTGATTAGATGCTAACTCTTTCTTTTTTATTACCCCAAATCTTTAAAACACATACACTTCCAATTATATATTCCTACCTCGACTGACACTATTCTAAATGTTTCAACTTTGATTTCATCGCATTCCTTTTTCAGTGCAGTTTGTAGATATTAAATAGGCATACCGCAAAACTGACACTCTATTTTTATTTATAAAAAATATATATTTTTCTGTAAAATTAAAATAACATATTTTAGTCTATTTTATTAAAAAATAAGTGATGATAATAATTTGGTTAGGTCAAATAATAATAATAATAATAATAATAATAATAATAATAATAATAATAATAATAATAATAATAATATCATCGTTGTTGCAATAAATTTTATTTATTTTAGTATTAAAATTGTTATAAAAATATTTATTTTAAATTTTTGTATATTTCATAATTAATGATAAAATGTAATGATTATCAAATAATATTTGATAAAATAACTTAAAATGTATCTTATATTAATCTTACAGAAAAAAAAATGTATTTTATAAATAGAGAAAAACAAATGAATATTATTTTGAAATATATATATATATTAATCTTCTAGTTTTAATTTGTGTATAATTTAATTTTTTTTTTTGAAATTTAAGTAAGTGTAATTTTGCGTAGACAAATATCATGAATTAATATATATACGTAATAATCTTGGCTTAGGCAAGAGAGGATCCACACTTCAGAATTTCAAAGTGGCAGTGTTGATATTCGAATTCTTGTGAAATCTTCATGGAAAAGTAAGTGAAAGTTGGAAAACTATTCAAACCCCAATATATATTTCATTAATATATTTTTTTGGTTTTTCACTGAATCTTCTAATTAACTCGACAGGTCAAAAACTAATCAGCCGTGGTACTAAACTCCATTTAAGGGTTTATCGATGGCTAATGGACTACTGCGTACACAAGGCGAGATTCAAATCTCCGACACTTACTTAAGTGAACAAGTGAGTTAATCACTAGACTAACTCAACTTAGTTAATACATAGGCACATGTGAATTAAGTGACAAAATAAACCATAAGAGAGAATCCACATGCCCTACGATACTCGAATAATAATAAAGTTGGCAACTTACACAAGTTACTTGGTGAATTGCAAGTTTACCAAACATTCATTATATGTTACGACTAAGCTTTCAAACTGGGCCTAAAGGCATCAATCGACTCATCATGAAGACACACTACTTTTATTAAGTGAAATTTATGTCAAATTTAGACTAGATTTATGTTTTAGATTTTCTTCTATTATTCATTATAAATAAAAGACACGAGATTCACCAAAATATGTAATCCAACCCTAATATTCATTTGAATTTTAACGACTTGATCATCGAAAATTTTTTGTGGATATTTTTACTAAGCTATCGCTTCTTTAAATTATGTTAATCTAACTAAGAATTCAACACCTCTATAATAATTTATGAAATTCTTACATTTTTATATGAGAAATCTCACTGTCGTTCTTGTTAGAAACAAGAGACTGAGAGAGTAATCTGAAAAGTGTATTATTGAGTTGTGTATAAAAGTACAATATACAAGAGGTATTTATAGGTGCTAAATGAATCAGAGTAATAAAGGCATAAAATCCTATAATTAATATACAGATATACTACATAAATGTAGTCGATACTAATTGATCCTAATTAATGCTAATGATTCTCTAACATCCCCCCTCAAACTCAAGTGGGAGCTAAGGATACCAACTTGAGTTTGGATAACAAAGTCCGGAAACGAGTCGGGTGATGAGCTTTCGTGAAGATATCAGCAGTCTGATCTAGTGTTCCAACAGCAATGAGACGAATAGCATCAATAAGGATACGTTGCCGAACAAAGTGACAATCAAGCTCAATGTGTTTGGTGCGTTCATGAAAGACATCATTATGGGCGATCTGAATAGCACTGCGGTTATCACAAAAAACATCAGTAGGGGACGACTGAGGAGCACCCAAATCTTCGAGAAGCCAACGAACCGAGACAACTTCAGCAGTGGTGTCAGCGAGTGCACGGTACTCAGCTTCTGTACTTGAGCGAGCAGTGAACGTTTGCTTCTTAGCACGCCAAGAAATGAGAGCGTCGCCAAGAAACAAACAGTAACCAGTAGTAGAACGACGATCAGTGGGATCACCAGCCCAATCAGCATCGGAGTAGGCCTGAAGAGACAAAGAGGAATGGGCAGAAAAATAAAGACCATGAAAGAGAGTGCCCTTGATGTAGCGAAGAATGCGTAGAACTGCCGCATAGTGAGTAGTACGAGGAGCTGACAAGAACTGGCTAAGTACATGAACCGGATAGGCGATGTCTGGTCGGGTGACAGTCAAGTAGACCAGACCACCTACTAACTATCGATAGAGAGTCGGATTATCCAAAACAGTGCCATCCATAGGGGTAAATCGAACATTAGGCTCAAGAGGAGTAGACTCAGTGCGACTATCTGTAATCCCAGCACGAGCAAGAAGATCTGAAGCATACTTAGCCTGAGAGAGATAGATGCCATCATCGGTGGAGATAACCTCGAGACCAAGAAAATAGCTGAGAGAACCAAGATCTTTCATCTCAAAGGTACGGTGAAGTGAGGCCTTGAGAGCAGAGATACCATCAACATCATCCCCAGTGATTATCATGTCATCAACATACAAAAGTAGAAGAACAACTCCACGTTCGCTCTTACGAATGAAGAGCGCATTCTCATGAGGGCTAGAAGTAAAACCAAGACTGCATATGGTAGTGCTAAACTTGTCAAACCATTCACGAGGAGCTTGTTTAAGTCCATAAAGTGCCTTGCGAAGGAGACAGACCTTATCAGAAGGACAAGGATATCCCGGAGGTGGTTTCATATAGACTGTCTTTTTCAGATCCCCATTAAGAAATGCATTCTTCACATCCATCTGACTGAGAGACCATTTTTTAACCGCGGCAATGGCAAGAAGAGCTCGAACAGACGTAAGGCGAGCGACAGGGGCAAAAGTCTCTTCATAATCAATACCATACTCTTGCGTACAACCTTGAGCAACCAAGCGGGCCTTATAACGGTCAATAGAGCCATCAGAGCGAGTCTTGATCTTGTATACCCATCTACTGCCCACAACTTCCTGATCAGAAGGAGGATCAACCAGATCCCAAGTGTGTGCTTTTTCAAGTGCCTGTAATTCTTCTTGCATTGCTTGTTGCCAATTTGGGTTTGAGGAGGCTTCTCTGAATGTCTTAGGTTCATGTTGATGAAGAATAGTAGAAAAACAATGGTAATCAAGAAGATGAGGAGGTGGATTCCTTACCCTAGAAGAACGAGCGGGAGGAGGAGGCATGACGGTAGGATCAGGATCATCGTCCGGTCTGGAATCATCGGGAGATGGAGAAAGCGGAGGAACAGGAGGCTGTGGAGGGTCACTCGAGGTAGAACCTGTAGAATCATCACTAGGAAAAAGATCAACATTGGGGTTAGTAAACAAAGGTGACTGAGTAGTGGGAATCGACTCAAAGGATGAGAACCGAGAAAACATGTGGTGCTCCCAAAAGACAACATGACGAGATATACGAATACGTTTAGAAAGAGGATCCCAACAACGATAACCCTTGTGTTCAGTACCATAACCAAGAAAACAACATATACGAGCCCGAGGTTCAAGTTTACTATGTTCATGAGGCTGAAGAAGAACAAAACATACACAACCGAAAACTCGAAGAGAACTGTAATCTGGGGGGGTATGATAAAGACGCTCAAAGGGAGTAACATTACCAAGAACAGAAGAAGGGAGTCTATTGATAACATGAACAGCAGTAAGAACAGCTTCACCCCAAGTACGCTCAGGATACGAAGAGGAAAGGAGCATTGCACGGACGGAGTCAAGAATGTGACGGTGTTTGCGTTCAGCTCTACCATTTTGTTGAGACGTACCAGGACAAGAAAACTCAGACAGAGTACCCTGTTCTGCAAGAAAGGCTAAGAGTTTGGAATCACGGTATTCCATAGCATTATCACGTCGGAAAACCTTAATGGCCTTGGAAAACTGAGTTTTAATCATAGTAGCAAAGTTGATATAGATCTGAGGTAACTCATGGCGATTAGTCATCAAATAAACCCAAGTAAAACGGGAATAATCATCAATGAAAACGACAAAGTATCGAGCTCCGCCCATAGAGGCAGTGGGAGCGGGGCCCCAAACATCAGAGTGAATGAGATCAAAAGGAGAGCAAGCAAGAGATGAATTATTGTGAAAAGATAAAGCAGGTTGTTTGGCAGTTTGGCAAGAAATGCAGTCAAAAGATTCATTCGGAACCTGACCTAAAACACCCTGAGATACAAGAGGACGCAGTTTTCCTAAGGAGGTGTGGGCAAGACGTTGATGCCATAAGTGAAGGGTAGAGGGAGAAGAAGCAGCACAGAGATTTGGTACAGGAGGAATATGAAGACTTTCGAGTTCAAACAACCTTCCGACCTTACGTCCAGTCCCGATGATCTGTCCCGTCCGAGGATCCTGTACACGACAACCAGAAACAGAAAAGGTGACGTCAAAACCCAGATCAACGAGTTGACCAACAGAAATAAGATTGAAGTTTAATTTGGGAATGTAGTAAGTATCAGGAAGATTAAGAGATGACTGAGAGATAGAACCCTTGTGTGTTGCATACAAGAGGGAGCCATTTGCAGTATTGACAGAAGGTCCATTTGTAGTTGCAGACATGGACGAGAAAATATTACGCAACGGAGACATGTGGTTAAAGCAACCCGAGTCAAAGTACCATTTAGAAGTACCTGGAGGGCTCGATAAAGCAGCAGGGGTATTACCAGAAACAGATAGAAGACGCTGTAGAAGAGATGCAATATCAGATAGAGAGACAGTGGTAGGTTCAGTAGTAGCAGCAACAGCAGAAGCAGGCGCAGAACGTGGTGGACGAGTAGGACAGGTAGTAAGCAAATGTCCCGAGAGCTTGCAATAACGGCAGAACAACTGTGAACAATGGTAGCTAATATGCCCTTTCTGGTGGCATGTGCGACATTCAACAGAGGGACAGCTGGAGAACGGGTGCCCGAAACGGTTACAGTTGCGACAGAAGGCCCCCTTTCTGTCTGTGGCAGCAAAAACATCTGACTTTGCCATAAAAGTAGTCATAGAGAACAAACATCAGAAGGCCCCCTTTCTGTCTGTCGGGCGCGGGCCGTCTCGCGTCTGGTTGCCACGTGGGGCTTGGATGAGCCGTTGATCTGGAGCGCTGATCCAACGGCGACGGATGCTTCTGGAAGAGAACGCCTGCAACCGGACAGCCAACTTCAGGTGGCGCGTGGCGGCGCGTCCGGCGGAGTCTGGCGGTGATTCCGGTGGCGTTGAAAACGTTGCAACGAGTTGAAGGCGACGGCAGTGGCGGTGACGAACCGAAACGGCAGGAAGGGGTTGAAAACGGAGCACAAAGTACTGCTCGGAGACAATCGGACGGCGAACTTCAGACGGAGCGTGGCGGCGCGTGCGGTGGTTTCCGGTGACGAGGCTGGACTCGTTGAACTCGCAACGACGAGACGAAGGCGGTGGTAAGGGCGGTGACGAACCAAAGCGTCTGAAAAGGGAGCAAAAGAGAGACCAAAGAACACTGACGGAAGAGGAAAAACAAAGGACTATAAACTAATATTCATGGAAAAAAAAATGACCTAAGCTCTGATACCATGTTAGAAACAAGAGACTGAGAGAGTAATCTGAAAAGTGTATTATTGAGTTGTGTATAAAAGTACAATATACAAGAGGTATTTATAGGTGCTAAATGAATCAGAGTAATAAAGGCATAAAATCCTATAATTAATATACAGATATACTACATAAATGTAGTCGATACTAATTGATCCTAATTAATGCTAATGATTCTCTAACAGTTCTTAATATTTGATGTTATTATATGGTGAAAATTCAGGTGCAGTATGAAGTTGATAGTTGAAAGCCATTGAATGATTTGAATGATTTGAATAAATTTTTTTCTGACAATTCTTAATTATCAACTTTACGTGAAATTTACTGTACCTAAATTTTTACCTATTTGCATTTGATATTTTTAAACATTTATATTTATTTAGTTTTTCTTTGACGATGAATAAGGAGATCGACAATATAGAAAAGTATTAGGTGAGAATATTTTCTGTTGTTATATTTGAGCTAACACCAATTAATTATCAAGGTTGGCCTAGCATTCCCATGCTATATTCGTTTACATGCTAATATATCTTCTAAAATTATTAAAGATGAACATTAAACAAAGGAGATCTAAATTCTTGGAATTTGAAATGGCATGGTATGATTCTTTTTTAATAATTTTTTTCCGAATGTAATCTTCAACTTGTAAGTAAAGTTCGTCCAAAACTTAACATATTTTCACTAAGCTAACTCCATTTTGGATGTATTTCTCCCACACTAACTATGAGTTACTTTTAGTTTCTTGGCTATTGACTATTGAGTAACCTAAAATTTTGTTTAATTATTTGATATATATTTTGGTTTAATTCCAAATACAGCTTCTTTAACCGCTGAAATTTGTTGTCACAATTAGAAGGACACAAAAACATGTAAAATATTATTCTTAACTATTTTAATATACATATACATATATTAAAAAAATGGAGTTAACTAATAAGTGAAATTTTTAAAAAGTATATTTTCTATTAAAATATCTTATTTATAACAATTTTAACAAGGGTTCTTAACAAGACATTTATAAAAATTATTGTGAAAATTTAAAAATATGGTTCATCAAATATTAAGTATTAAAGGTAGAACATTCTAAGTTATGGACACAAAATAAAATGCGGTGGTCAATGCAGTGGTTCATCAAATTTCTAACTGCATATTCCTTTTATAGATACGCGACGACACTCACTTCTGATTCAAACTTTGACTGTTTAACATAAAAGGAACACAAAGTTGGTATGTGAAAAAGATGGTGCCGTATGTATATATACGGTTGCTTAATTAGTTTGTCATCATCTTTTTTTCTTCTTTTTTCGCTTTTAATTTTGGGTAAGAAATAATATTATTTGAATATCTAAAGCTATTATTAATTAAATATTTAATATGATTTAAAAGGAAGAAATTAAATTTTAATTGAATGATAAATAAAGTGTAGGTTTGTGTTATAATTTAATAAAAGTAATCTTGAAAACTAATATTGCACGATCAATATTATAATTCACGGATAACATTTAACAAAAAAAATACTAAAATTTTTAAAGGAAAAGTCTAGGGGCCAGCAACTTTGTTAAATTCTGGCCAGCATATAACCAGCAAAGAAAAGTGAGCCATTGGATGAAATCTCACACCATTAAAACCATCATTGATGGTTATTTGATGGTTACAAATCACAAAAGTAGCTAGTTCCTAGCATTTCTTATTTTTAAAAATAAAAATATTTAAAATTTAATTAAAAAATAAATTCAACGAAAGTTCATATTTAATGATGGACTTCATAATAAACTTATTTAATAATTTACTATATTATTAATTAAAATGGACTGTTATAATATTAATTTTTATTACTCAATTTAATAATATTATTACATAAAATGGATACGATACGATATATATTTTTGATAAATATTTTGCATGTGCATATGAATTGGCATTCTTTGAATGTAAAACGTAGATATATCGATAGATACCTTAGCGTGCTTCACTAGAACTGTAGTTACATTGTATTTGTATGCCACTTATTGGTCATCAAATCTTTGGTCCTTTTTCTTTCATTAATGTGCTGTCTGTTCTCTTTTTCTCTTTGTCTATTTTCAATTATGGAACATTTTTTTTTTTTTTTGATAAATCAATTATGGTACATTAGTACTTCTCATCACTTTGAAAGAATCCATTCCCTCAGCACTTTTGTCATTGAAATGTTTTTGGCTGTAGGTGGATTTTAAGTTAGTTACATAGTATCAAATATAATTAATGGCAGTTGTTTTGTTATTGTTTATCTTTTTTGTCTTTAACCAAAGACAACAAATTAAAGGGATCGAATAATGATGAGTTGAATATATTACCACGGGTTAAAATAAGATGAAAGGATGTGTTTGACATTTAGGATAGGATAAGACAAGATGTAAAGAATAAGACACAAAAAATAAAAGGTGAATTCTACCTTATCCCCTCTAAAATAACATGTAAGTTACCCTTCATGATGTATCACACTTTAATTGGTTATTATCTTAACTATAGTTGGGTTATTTTGTAATTTATTATTTGAGATGGGTAATTGTATAATTTCTTAAAATATTAAAATTCTACCCGCCTTTTACGCAATCTCTTTCTACAGTGCATCATTCCTTAACGAGTCGTTGAATTCTCATGGCTTGTAACTTCTTCGTTCTTCCCCAGTATAGTCAGCACTGACTTCATTGCTATCTCATGTCCTCTCACTCAATCTCTCTTTTTTTTTTTTTTTTTTGCCATGGATCACTCCGGTTAGTTTGGTTATTAAATTTTTTTCATTAAAAATAATATATGGAATATATATTCATATGTAAAATATAATATAATATAATATAATAAATTTATTCAAAGTACTTAAAAGTATAATTAAAATCAGAAATATACAAATATAATAATAAAATTTGTACTCTAAACAAGTAAACATACATATCTTTTATCATACATAAATTATTTAAAAAGAGTATAAATTGTTAAAATTAATAACACAAATTTAAAATGATAAAATTCAACTTTCTTACAAGTAATTTTTATAGTATTTTTATTCTTTTAATTTTTAATTTATTAATATTTTATTATTTAATTAATGATTAAACAAATTATTTTCATGAGAAATATTTTTTGTATAATCTTAAAGAAGAGACCAATATACCAATTTAAAAATTAATGTAAAAATGATATTTTAAATAAAAAATAGTTAATATTAAAATTTTTAAATACAAAAATAAATTATATAGATATTCAGGATATAAATATGAAATACATGTTTAAAATAAATAAAGGAGACAAAAATAATTATTTATTTTTCATGAGTAATCCCATTTTATATGTTTTATTTATTTTAAGCATATATTTTATATTTATCTTTTAAATATTTATACAAATTATTTTTGTATTTAAAAATTTTAATATTAAATATTTTTTATTTAAAATTTTATTTTTACTTTATTTTTTAAACTACTATATTGGTCTCTTCTATAGGATAATACAAAAAATAATTTTTTATAAAAATAATTTGTTTAATCATTAATTAAATAATAAAGTACTAATAAATTGTAAATTAAAAGAATAAAAATATTATAAAAAATACGGTAAAAAAGTTGGATTTTATTATTTTAAATTTGTATTATTAATTTTAATAATATATTTATTTTTTAAATAATTTATGTATGATAAAAAATATGTTTACTTGTTTAGAGTACAAATTTTATTATTATATTTATATATTCATGATTTTAATTATACTTTTAAGTATTTTAAATAGATTTATTTTATTATATTATATTTTAAATATGAATATATATTCCATCTTGTAATTAAATAAAGATATATTTTTTTAATAAAAAAATTTAATAACTGAACTAACCATTAATAATGTTGATGTTGGTAAAGAGTGATTCATGACAAAAAAAAAAAAAAAAGATTGAGTGAGAGGACAAGAGATAACAATGAAGTCGGCGCTGGCTATACTGGGAAGAACAGGAAAGTTACGAGCCATGGGAATTCAACGACCCGTTAAGAAATGATGCAATGTAGAAAGAGATTGCGTGAGAACGTGCTTCAATTAACGGGGAAGAATTTTAATATTTTAAGAAATTATACAATTACTCATCTCAAATAATAAATTACAAAATAACCCAACTATAGTTAAGTAATGACCAATTAAAATGTGACACATCATAAAGGGTAACTTACATGTTATTTTAGAGGGGGTCGGGTAGAATTCACCAAAATAAAAATATAAAAATTAATATTTTTGTATTTTGTTTAGTAATAAATTGAATATAAGATAAAATAAATAATAAAAAATTTAATTTACCTTCATTTAGTGTTTTTGTGTCTTTTTTATCAGAAAAAATATAAAAGACATTAATTTAGTGTCTCAAGACATAATATTTTTATTCAATTTTATCTATTAAACACGATTTTATATCTTAATATCTTATCCTTAAAATTAAATACAGTCTAAGAGACTTAACCTTATTGTCTCGTATTTATGTTCATGACTTTTTAATATAAATTTAATTTTGATGCGTTATAAGAATTTCATACATGTATTTAATTATGATTGTTTCATTAGTAAAAATAATTGTTGTTTTATATTTATTGGAGAGAGAGAAAGGGAGGGAAGGAGAGAGATTCTTTTTCTAATGTCTCATGTACTAAAGGATTAATTAAATCAATCTTCATGCAATCTTATGAGTCATTTGGATGTTGGATGGCTTTGAACACATTGAACATCATTTGCAGAGAATTTGGAAATTCCCAAGATCTTTCAATTTTTGGGGTAAATTCTTTTGGATGGTTGCACTATATTTCTTAGTGAAGACCATTGTTTTATCTTCTTTCTAAGTCATCTTCTTTGTTATTAGCTCCTTCATAAACTTGGCATAAAGTGACATGTGTTCCAAAGTTTCAGCAAAAAGAATATTGATCTGTAATTTTCTAAAGACTTCCAAGAACTTAAGAGAATTGTTTGTCCTTAATCTCCTTTTATAGCCTTTGAGAAAATGGAATTCTAGACTTGTATTCTTGCACTTTTGCCTTCTCTATTACTTTCTCTTTTGGAGGTTGAATTGGTGGTGCAGTAACATCTTCTTCTTGGTGGTTGACATCCTCAGTGACTTCCTTAAGTTGTTTGTCATTGCTTGTGACTTCTTTATCCACTACTTTGCCACTTCTCCAATTTATGACCATGCATTCTTCTTTTGGATTTGGCACTATGTCACTTGAGAATGCATTTATGAATTTTTTTCACCAATTACTTAGCAATTTGACCACTTGCATCTTCAAATTTCAGATGGAGGTCTCTTGATTTTTGAAGTTAGATCTAGTTTCCTACATGAAATTTGTGATTTGTTGACAAAGATAGATATAGTTTGAGAGAATTTCTCCATGGCAATCTCAAGAGGGGAAGGCTTTTGAGTATTTTGTGAGGATTGTATGGGAGGTGTTTGTTGTTGGTAAAGAGTGTCGAAATTGTTGAAGTTGTTGTTTCTTTGTTCTTGATTATCCCATCCAAAGTTAGGGTGATTTTTTCATCCTGAATTGTAGGTCTTAGAAAATGTCATTATGTGGTCTAGAAGCATTTCCCATAAAATTCACTTGCTCAGTGGATACTTGATCATTCTTGAATAGCTCACAATCTTTACTCTTGTGGACTCCTCCACAAAAATTACACGCCATTCCTTATGTGCCCACTGCTGAGACTTGCATATTCTCCACTTGTTGAGTTAGTGCATTGAGTTGTTGAAACATGGTCCTGTTTTGTGCCATAATGGTATCCAAAATGTCTAGCTCCATGACTACCTTATTCATTGTCCTCTCATTAGAATACATGTACTGATTGTTGGCTACAATGTCAACCAATTCGAGGATTTTCTCTGTTATTTTTCTATGTAGAGATTCTCCTGTTGATGAGTCAAGCAAGGTCCTTGAGTCCTGAGAGATTCCATCATAAAATGTCTAAAGTTACACCCAATCAGAAAATATATCACTAGGGCATTTTCTCAGCATCTCTTCGTATCTATCCCAAGCGTCTAAAAGAGATTCTCCGTCCCTTTGACTAAAGGTTTGGACATCATATCTTAGCTTGGCTAATTTTTGTGGTGGAAAAAATTTGGTTAAGAACTTGTTTAACAAATCATCCTATGTGAAGATACTTTATAGGGGCTGTGTTTGGAGTCATTGCTTGGCTCTGTCCTTTATAGAAAATTGGAACAATCTCAACTTGTAAGTATCGGGAGAGACTCTATTACTCTTGACCGTGTCATATATTAATAGGAAGTTTGATATGTGCAAGTTTGGATCTTCAAGAGGGTCACCACCAAATTTATTTCGCTGCACCAACTGGATAAGTTGAGACTTCAATTCAAAGTTATTTGCTTCCACAATAGGCCTCACTATGCTACTTCCACAGCTTTTAGAAGTGAGGGTGATAAAATCTTCCAGTATTCTTCTAGTATTGGCATTGTTGTTGTTGGGATTGTTGTTCTTATTGTTTGCCATGTTGTTCTCTGGTTCTTCTTCAGTTTCTTCTACTATCCTCTGATTTCTAGCTTGCTTTCTTAATTGCTAGAGGGTTAGTTCAATTTCAGGATCGAACTGAAAAGGTTCTTTGTCTTGATTGAACTGCATAAAGCACACAGACAGCAAGAAAAACAAAAATTAAAATTTTCAACATCACAGTAAAAAAATTTTTCAGTAAGGTAAAAACAAAAAAAAAGGTTTACTTTGGAAAATCATTTAACTGGTAGTTGTCAATCTTAATTAATCCTCGGCAATGACACAAAAAACTTGATGGATATTTTCCAAAACTTATCAAGTGTACCGAATCGTATCAAGTAATACTACGGTGGGTGGGTTATCGTTCCCACGAGGATTAATGGATTAAGAAACAATGATTAATTGACTACTCTAATAAAACAAATTAAAACTTTAGTTTGAAAGGTATTTGGTATCAAAAACAGCAAATTGAACGAAAGCAGCTTATAAATGATTAAGAAGTGGTATGAATAAAAGCGTTAAGGCTTCAGAGTTATTTAGACTTAAGAAAAAATGCTTTTTACTATCTACTTTATCATGCAAAGATGTATCCATGGCAAACTATAATTAATCAAACCTCAATTTCTTGGTAGTTCAATTTCTCTTAACCTAACAAACCGTCAATTTCTTGATTAATTAATTATGATAAGAGGTGAGGCAAGTTTACTGATTCAAAACCACACAATTCTTAAAAACTAAACCTAGTTGATTTTATGTCACTTATCAAAACCAATTTTAAAACTTTAAGAATTATGAGAATAAGTTTTCAAGTTCAATTCCAATAACCAACTTTTTCCAAGGTGATAATAGAATTCAATTCAGATTAGAATTATTTTTCAATACATTTAAATCCTTGTGATGAAGAACAAAAATTTTCTTTTTAAGAAAACATCAATGCATTAATCAAAAGTAGAAAAGCAATAACATTATTCCATCAGAATCAATAGATCTCCTAACCTTAACAGATGAGTGTGACTCGTGATATGCTTGAAAACAAAAACAATGAATTCAGACGACTGCCGAAAGTGTGACCCACACGTTTGTGTCTCTCACTCATTTTTAAATGCTAACCCTAAACCTAGAATTCAAAATTCAAAACTTAATTTAACAAACAGAATCAAATCTAATCTAATCAAGTCTTCTCATATATTTTTTCCTCTCAAGTTAAACTATAGGTGATCTTTTTCATAATTGGCGATCAAAGCTTGATATCATAGGCTTGTGCTTAATCTTGGATCATCAAAGTAAGTGTTTGAAGTTTGGAGAGATTAGTAAAGGATTAGGAGGCTCTGGGAGCTGACCCATGAGGTGCGTTAGATGCAAGATAGGTGCATTGAATGCAGGGCCCGATTTTGGGATCCTTAAAGCTTATGTCCGTGTTGCGTTGGATGCATGGAGGGTTGTGTTGAACGCAAATAGTGTGGATAGCTACTGGAGGTGATTGTGGTGGTTGCGTTGAACGCAGGGTTGGTTACGTTGAACGCATGGGATTGTGCATTGAACACATGGGCTTGGTGGATCCAGGGGCTTTCTATAAGTAGCCTCACCCTGCGTTAGACACAGGTGCTTGCTGTGTTGTCTAGGAGCTCTCTGACTTAGATGCATTGAACGCAAGATGTGCTGTGTTGGACGTAGCTTTTGCTTGGATTGTCCAAGAGCTCTATGACTTGCCTTTCTTTACCCTTGTTCTTGCTAAATTTCTTTCACAATCTCTTGCAATTAAAGAATTTAAAGCAGCTCAAAGTAGTATTCGCTAAACCATGAAACAATTGATTATTAAAGACGAATCACTAACTTATTGAATGAAGTTTTAAGGGAAAAACAACTAAAGATACGGATGCATCAACAAATGATTAGGACATACTTCATTTCTAAATGTTATGTGTATGTGTTCTTAAAGAAAGTGGTGTTTCTATTTCAAAGAATTATATGCCTAATCTTGTTTGTGAATTCTATTCTCTTGAAAAAATGCATACTTTACCTTTTTTGAATTCTGATTCTATTTAATCCTTTGTTGATGCCTTTAGTCATTATATTTGCATTTTTCTCTTAACTAACAAATCACAAGCTTTTATGACATTTCAAACATACAAAAATTTCATGAAAAATCAGACACATTGATTTCCTAACACAGCATGGTATCAAACAAAGACTCTCATATCCTAATACACATCAGCAACAAAGATGTGTTGAAAGGAGACACAGAAATATTATAGAAACTAGTTTGTCATTACTAGCTACTACATTTCTTTCTACGAAATTTCGAAAAAATAAATTTAACACAATTGTCTACCTTTTAATAGAATCCCTACTTCAATTCTTAACTTTACATCACCATTTGAAATTATGTTTAAAAGGAAATCAAATTATACAATGTTTAAAGTTTTTGGATGCCTTTTTTTCTCCTACCTTAAACCATATAATAACCACCAGTTAGAATACAAAACTTAAAAATATATACTAAAATATGATAATGATCATAATGGATATAGATACATGATAAAATCTGGTAGAATTATAATATCAAGGCATGTTATTTTTAATGAAGATATGTTTTCTTATACTGATTTCTTTTCTACTAATCCAGTGACTATCAAGGATATACTAATTTGATTGATTTTTCCCATAATTCTTGTATGTTTTTACTTTTACTTATAGAGAAGCATATGACTCATATTCTTGAGCAACATACTATTATTCACAAAAATCAAACTGCACATAACGCAGATAATACTAATTCAGCGACTAATCAAGAAGAATCACAAAATTCACCCTCAAATTGTGGAAGCTATTAGGATGACTCATCTTAGCACAATATTGAGTAATTTCAAAATCAAAATCCTATTCCAACAAGTGGAATAGAGATATGTTATCTAATTTACCTACAACATCAATAAACATATATCCAATGGCCACAAGGTCTAAAAGTGGAGTACAAAAACCAAGGACCTTCACAAAAAATGTATCGCAAGCTCTCTCCTCATTTTATTGAAAAACTACTATAAATGTATAATATCATGCACTGATAAAGTGTAACACATGGACTTCGGTTGATCCACCATCAAATGCTACCATAATTGGTATTAAATGGGTATATGAAATCAAAAGAAATAGCAAAGGTGATGTTATGAGATACAAAGCATGACTAGTTGCTAAAAGTTGTTGTAATAACTAGATAAATAAATAAATAAATAAGATTGTGGGGTCCATTCACCTTGATATTTACTTTTTCTATAACCCTAATCACACCTAAATCCTTACTCACTTAGACAGACACACATGTTTTACACAAAAGGGAGAGAAAAAAATGAATAAAAAGAATGTAGGAAGAGCGCGGAGAAATTAGAAAGGGAGTGCCAGAGAGAGTAGAGTTCATGGAACAGGAGAAGGTAAGGAGAAGAGAATGATGAAAAGAAAGAAGAGAGAGAGAAGAGGAGAAAGGAGACGGTGTCAGTGGGAGTCACTGCCACCCCACCATCGAGCACAAGACAAAGAGAGGGACACTGCGCAGAGAGACGTAGAAGAGAAAGAGGGAGGAGGCAACAACTTGAAAAGATGTCACCGTCGCTACCAACATTGGTTTGCCGAAGTGGTTTCAGAAGTTGAGAGGGAGACTAAGAAAGGTAGAATGCAAGGCATAGAGAAAGAATCAAAGAAGTGGAGGTGACAATGTTAAAAAGTTCTTGTCATCTTTCATGGTCGCAAAGGGGAGCTGCCATTCTAGACCTGCTTCACTCACGCCATCGCCGTTAGTGCTGTCCGGAGTCATGGTCATTAGTTCTGGTTGGGGTTACCCTGTTGCCATTTTAGTTGTACTACGCATTCTGCTCTATTATGCTCCATTGGCCTCTAATCTACCATGTTCCACTACTACTTATGGTTTCACATTGCTCACCAGAAACTACTATTGTCCAACGCTACCTTTAAACCTCTTCAACCACTTGATTCTAACCTTAATGTCTAGTTTGATAGAATTCTTACATGCTATATTTCCATTAAAAGACCTTGAATTTCTTCCTTGGCCTTGAAGTTAAATATCTTGATGTTGGATCTGTGTTGTTAGTTTAGGAAAAGTATGCTATAGACATTTTGGAGAAAGCAAATATGACAAACTCCAAGACTATGCCAACACCTATAATAGGTTCTCTAAAACTACACAAGAATGACTCATAACCATGTGACAATCTAGGCCTTTATAGATAAGTTGTTGGTGCTCTCTAGTATTTGACAACAAGTTGTCCGGATCTGTCCTATGTTGTGAATAAAGCTTTACAATTCATGCATGATCTAACTGATTATTAGTGGAAAGTGGTTAAAATAATATTGAGATACATCAAAGCTACAATGGAACAAGGCTTGTTATTTACCAAAGTGTATTGATTATCGAATTATTGCTTTTGCAGGTGCAGACTGGAGAGTTGATATCGATGATCGAAGGTCTGTAACCAGGTATTGCACCTACTTAGGAACAAATCTTGTAGCTTGGAAGTTATACAAGTAGAGCAAAGTCAGTAGAAGTAGTATGGAAGCTAAGTATCGTGTTATAACTTCAGCACAAACAGATGTTATGGCACTGCAACAACTTCTTACAGAGTTAAATGTTGGACAAAATGCAACACCCTACCATATAGGACTTTACGCTTAAGTTTGTAAATAAGAGGTAGTGAGGTCTTACGACATCTAAAATTAAAATACGTACACTTATATATATATATATATATATATATATACATACATATGAAGTGTAGTTTAACTAGGAGTTTTGAAAAAAAAGTTGAACAAAAAGGAGCTCGAGAATCGCATCACACTCAAAACGGTTAAGCATAGAAGAAACAGATAACAACGTACAGAAAAGATAATGTACATATATATATATATATATATATATATATATATATATATATATATATATATGGAGTTCCAAAAAGATACATGTATCAAGCTCAAGAATCGACCTACAAAGCAAAGGCCGGCCAGAATACACACACACACATACATATATATAAACCCAAAACATATCCAAAATATAAATCCTATTTCTCCGAAATCAACTTCTAAAAGGGACAAAATACAAGTTATACAAAGTGGAGAATATGTACATGTCTATATACTAAATACAAACTACAGCTCCCCAAAATAAATCTTCGCTTGCATAAGAGTCTCCAACAACGCTCAGCGAGGTTTCTCATATCCTGCATTTGAAAAACAACAGAATATGTATGAAATGAGAACCGGGGATTCTCAGTATGGTAAAGGTGCCCATATAGATAATAAATAAGGTCTCGTGAAAGCCAGAAGTATTCCGAAACTCTAACAACCCATATCAAATCCTAGAGTTTTCATTAAACCCAAAACATATCCAAAATATAAATCCTGTTTCTCTGAAATCAACCTCTAAGAGGGACAAAATACAAGTTATGAAAAGTGGAAAATATATACATGTCTATATACTAAGTACAAACTACAGCTCCCCAAAATAAATCTTCACTTGCATAAGAGTCTCCAGCAACGCTCAACGAGGTGTCTCACGTCCTGCATTTGAAAAATAATAGAATACGTATGGAATGAGAACTGGAGGCTCTCAGTATGATAAAGGTGCCCATATCATAATAAATAAGGTCCCGTGAAGCCAGAGGCATTCCAAAACTCCAACAACCCATATCAAATCCTAGAGTTTTCACTAAACCAGAAACATGGTGACTATATCTAAGGATTTTAATCTAACTCTCTATTTTTTGTTCTCTCCAAACCTCCAAATTACCAAGTAGAACAACCCCCAACGTCTGCTCCACCCACATGAGCGATCTCTCAGAAACAAACACAAGTAAGACAAATAAGGAAAACACAAATATGGGAAGTAGATACAGCAAATAGATCAGGTAGCAGTTAATTACAGTTAAGTAAATAGGAAAGCCCAAACAATTGCATACTCAAACAAAACATACAAGTGCATATGATGCATATATACCCTATGGCTGATGAGTCTCATATGTTGGTTATACATCCAAATCCGACATGTCTGGTAGCGAACCCTGGACAGTCCCTGCGTGCACGCATCTCCAAGAGTCTATGCATATATATAATCATTCATTTATCATCTCATTGGAGGAATTTGAAGAGTTAAAGTATTCGATTACATCTTGCGACAGAGGATCAACAAAGTATCGAGTCTCAACCTAGAGCAAGTGGTGGAAAGTCACTGCATCTACCCAAGAAAACTCATGTCTCAGATAATATAATGCATATGCCATGTGGATTTTTCAATCACAATTCACAAATATCATCATTACCCTTATTCATATCTCATTCAACATTATCCATACATCGTTAATTCAATTATTCTCTTCACAACTCTTCCTCAATATCAAACTAACTCCCTCAACGGATTTGCTCTTCTTTTTCAACCTAGCACTAGCTATCGGACCTTAAACAGGGGTTACAAAAGTTTTCAAAGTTAGTGGAATGGTTGAAAACTCAAAAATTATAATTTTCAGCAAAATAAGGGTCATGCATATGCGAGCCACCTGCCTCGTATGCGAGAATCTGAGAAAGACAGTGCCACGTATGTGAGACCATGTCCGCGTACGCGAGTTCATGAGGCAGGGAGCAATCCCGCGTCGTGTGGCACTGCCACGTATGCAAGATTTGAAAAAATAACAATTCCGCATATGCATCCATTGTCCGCGTACGCATGTATCAAATTTTTCCAAAAAGCTGTTAAGTTTAGAAAATCAGTTTTTCACACTAACCTTTAAACGTGCATTACATTTTCATTAAAAATTATTTTTAGTCTTTTCTTTAAACGTTATAAACTTCACGGACCTAATTTTTATTCAACACAAGTTTCACAAGATTAGCTAAGTTATCACCCACCGAAGTTAGTCAAAAAATCAGCTTTTACCAAAAGTTTAAATCCTCTAGTTTTTCAAATGTCTTAATCCAAAACCAACCAAACCACAACCAAATCAATACCAATTACTCCTAACCATTATCACATACTTCTCAATCACTCCACAAACATATCGACACCTAAATTCTTCAATCTATTCAACAAATTTCAACTCATAATTTCCACCAATTTTAACATTAAACATCAATAATTCATATTACATGCACATACTATATCTAATCAATTAAACCAATCAATTCATATCATTCAAACCTATCCTAAGGCAACTAGCCCAAGGTTCACACATTATATATTAATTACAAGAAACTGAAATCATACAGTGGCCAATTTCTCCCAAATTTCAATCACCACCAAAAATCTCTTTTTCACACAAGCCTCCAAGTTTCCAATTCACCAATCCAGCTAGTCTCAACCACCAAAGCTCCAATTCAAGCACTCAAAATACCAATTCAACTTCTATCCACATGAATTCAATCTAGCTTTCACATAATTTACCAAAATCACACTAGGATTCCACTAATTCAATAATTCACAAGAGTTTAATGATTCCTCACCTTATCCATAGATGAGTAGGGCAAAATCCAACAATTATCCACTGCTAGAGTACACCTAAATCATCAAAAATACAAAATTTCTCAATACCCATGAACCAAAATGGCAAAAATGGATGAAATAAAAGATTGGGTGAGAAATTCTAACTTTTTACCACTTTATCCAGATGGATTTGAAGAACTCGGTGAGACGATCGCGTGGCCGTAAACGGTACGGCGATCAGAACTCCAAATTGAAAGTTACGATCAAATGAAGTTCGGAGAGATAAAGTTTAAGTTTTTGGTGTTCATCTCCCTTTTCCTAAGCGTGTTTCATATGAATGATAGGGAAGGGTAGCTAAGTTTTGGATTTTTATATGTTGGCCTTTGGGCCTAATATGAGCCCGATTCAATCGATTCGGTCTGTTGGCCTAATTTTAGACTAAAATTTTTGAAATTAGTGTTTTAATTCGTATTTTAAATATTTTTACTTTTCTAAATTAAATTAAAATTTTTAATTTTTTTATCTCATAATTAATTTATTAATTAATTATTTATTAATTTATGGAATTTTACACAAAAAAAATTCCTTCTACCATTTATTGCAAAAACCAGAGTTCATGTCAGTTTATAGCCAACGCAATTCTTTATAGTAGATGTAAACATATGGAGTTGGACTTACATTTTATAAAGGAGTTAGTGAATTAGAAAAATCTGCATATTATTCACATACTTACATAAGACTAGATAGTAAATATATTGACAAAATTAGTGTCTAATATACTCTTTAATAGATTTAGGCACAAACTTATAATATGTAATCACTCATCTCCAAATTTGAGGAGGTATTAGGGAGTTAATTAGTTTAATAAAGTTAGTTATGTAGTAGTTAGTGTGAGTTAGTTGTGGTTGTTAATCACCTCTTCTTGATCTTGAGAGCTAAAAAATATTATTAGTATTTTACTATGTAAAAATAATTATGCATTTTTTTTATGTTCTATACTTAACTTTTTTATTTTAGAAAAACAAAAACAATAAAGATGAATTTTATTTTTTTATCATAAAAAATTTTATAATTATTTATTTTAAAATTAACTTATTAAATCTACAAATATAAATAACTGTGTATCTAACAAGAATCGTAATTATATACAGTGAAATCTAAAACTAAATAGTAATAATAATGGTGGACATTTTGATGTGGGTTGAAGTGGTTGAAACTTGAGGCATAGGGCATGCGGCGACATGAATTGAGGGTGCGATGTGGACTCATGTTTTGTCATCTTTTTTTATTTGTTGTTTAAATTCATTACTCAACTTCATTACGTGGATTCACCCAATAGGAGAGACCTTTTGACATCATTAACCTTTCTTATATTATTCATACTCTAATCAAACATATAATTATACTTTTTTTTTCTAATGGAACTCACAAATTATTCTTTTATACTTTATGGAGTAAATTTTTTGTACTTTATGAAGTAATTTCATTATCCGTTCATTTAAAAAAAAACTTCAATAAAGTAATAAAAAAAATTTTAATTAATTAATTAATAGAAAGATAGATATGCTTAATTAGAAGAAAAAGTTAATTCACAAACAATAAATATCATAGAGTATATAAGAATCTTTCTTTTCCAAAATACTATATTTAAGTAAATATCCAATATCGTCATCTCATCTAATTCAAGTCACATGTTATACAATAAACTTTTAAGGTATTTTAATACTAGTATATATAGAGAGTCTTCTCTATATGATTATATATGAGTAAATATTTAAATTAGTCCATAAAATATTGTTCGATCTCCAAATTGATTCTTGAAAAAATAAATTAATCAAAAGTATCTCCCAAAAATTTAAAAATGCTAACGTTAGTCTTTTTGTCTTCTTTCTGTTCATTCTGTTAGTGACGCCATTAAATGTTACTTATGTGGCCGTCAGTGTGTCATAGCAGCATACCAGGTTGGTGCAGAATCACTGATGACAAGATATTTTCCGATATTTATGTCAAACTAGTCCTAGTCTCCTAGATATGTAAACCGTAATCCCTTTTTCCTGTTAAATGCCATTGTTGCTACAGTAACAAATTGATTCTGTAGAGGCCGGAATTGTTGTTGAACTGCATCAGGGGTAGCGTAAGTGGGGTCGCAGTCGACAACTATCGCAATCACACGGAAGCAATGCTTCGAGCTCTTCGCTGCGTTGATGGAGGAAGAACATGGACCAAGTATGCTTTTATAGGTTGAAGACAGTGATCAAGAAGTCTGGGACAATAGAGAATTCAGATAGATTATTCCATGCTTGTCCAAGATACCGGGTGAGTTATGAATATAGTCTTCTTCAAGCTCTTAATTATTTGTGTGAGATTCTGAGATTTTTGTAACCTAATATTTTGCAGAAGAGCAGCCACTGCAATCACTTTAGGTGGGTTGAGGATGATGAGTATGAAGGATTAGATGGTGCAAAGGGAGATGTTAAAACTGATGCAGAAATAGAGAGTGATGTTGTTGTCTTGAACCATAACCTATCATGGAGAATGATGAGCTTAGAAGCTGAAGTTAAAGCACTTAGGATGCAACTGTATTTTGGATTAATAGTTGTGATTGTGGTGGTTATGATTATGTTTATGTTCTTTAGTGCCAAGTGAAGCAGTTATTGTGAAATTATGGATGTTGTGAACCTTCTTAGTTTGTTGTTATTGTATTTGAACAAACTTCTGAGTAAACCTATTGATATGCTATGTTCATCTTTTTTTACTATTACAAAAGTCTCTACATGCACTATTTTTATTGATCATAACATAATTTTAGCAAATCAGAAGAAATATAATTAAAATGAAGTGAACTTGGATTAGCATAAGATAACAAATGGTCTACCAGTTTCCATTGTCTCAAAATCAAATGACAACACTGTTTTAAGATGATAATTAAACAAAAGTAGAAATTGATAGTCAAAAGGGTAAGCTCAAAAAGCCTAACATCATTTTGTACTAAGGCTATTCTTACCTAAAGGCTATACAAAAAATAGGGCTATCCAATATACCACAACTACCACATTGTTTACAAATAGCAAATTTTGGCCCTGACAAAATAACAAATACTAAATGCCCTATATTTTATGTCTTCAAGTCATTCCATGTCTTTTTTTCTGGGAGCTTTGAAACCCAAAGTTGGAACAAATGTCATGAAGCTAGCAAGCTTCTTGGCTGTTGCGGAGCTACTATCCTTGATGGTTTCAGTAGATATAGCAATTGGTCCTGGAGCAACAAGCTTTGGAGAGGCATTTTCCTTTGCCCTGGCCTTAGTGACATGGGGTTTTAGAGGCCTTCTCTCTAACTCTAGTCTGCAGCAAACAGTTTTCATCATTGTCTCAAGCAAAACAGATTCTTAATAAACTAATATTTAGCAGATACAAGTTACTAATTTGAAACTGAATACAAGATAACCTGAGTAGCATTGGTTGAGGTGTGTGACTGTTTTGTCAGTAGAAGCTGAGCATCTTGACTAACAAAAATTTCAATCTGTTCATCTGGAGCAGCTGGTGGGACTACAGGGAGTGTCTGAATGGGCTGAGTGTCAGCTACGTCATCTGCTTCCGGACCAGGAGCACCTTGTGGTGGTGGCACAACTGCAAGCTGTAATTGCATTAGCCTTGCCTTTTCTTGAGCATCGTCTTGCTTTTTCTTGCTGCAAGTTATCTTGTTGTGGCCCACCTCTCCACAGTACATACACCGAATTGGATTATACTTCTTTTTCATCTTTGTCTTTGTACCAGTGGGTCCTTCAGCCTTGTCCTTCCTTCTCTTTGTTGTTGGTCTTCCTGGTTTAGGTTTTATTGGTGGTGAAATAGGTGTAGGAGAACCAGTTTTCTCCCATAGTTCTTGTCTTTGATGGGATTCACATTGTATTGGTACGTTCTTCTGTACGCCTCCATTGTCAACTATTCGTGGCAATACTCCTCAGGCCTCTTATCATTTTTTTTCTTGAATGGCCGATATTGCGTGCATACAAGGAAGTAATGGAAATGACACCCACTTGAACAGTGGAACCTAGATTGGCAGTAAGTAATTCATGTGCATAATCCCATATCAATCCATACTGTGCAATCTCGTACTCTTTAACTATCTTCCTAGCTTTCTTAAGAGCTCTGGTAATGCATGAACTATTGAGCTTCACATTGCACTTCCTAACAAACCACTCATACACCTCCATGTGCTTCATTTTAGGGTGCTTCCTAAGTTTTGGATATAACTTCACAGTCCATTCCTGAGTTGTAGCTCTATTTTTTCACTTTCTTGCGCAAGTGTGATTGTCAACTAATATTTTTATCTACCATGAACTATCACTTGGGTTGTGTGCACAGTATACTACCCAAGGACAGTCTTCACTCTTACAAACAGCCATCACTCTAACCTTGCATTCTTAGAGAACCTTATATTCCTACCCCATTGAATAGTATAATCTCTAGTGGCAGCCATAAAATGTTTCTTGGACTTGAAAACCATACTTACCTCAAATTTCAGATCACCAAATTTGGCCTTGTCATTGTACTGTGGATGCACAGTCGGACCTTCGTTGTCAGAGTCTAACTCTTGATCAGAATCTTCTGACTTCTATTCATCTCCATCTGATGATTCTTCATACAATAAATCATCGTCTGAATCTGAAATTACATCAATTCACCAAAAAATTGTAATACAAGCAAATAATTCAGGAATGATCTATAAAATAAGAAAGTTGGATAACTCATAGATAATTAAATAAACAATACCTGCATCAGAGCATTCATCAGATTCGATAACCTCGTAGCTGGATTCATCAGTGTCAATAGCTTTGTCCCTTGCTTTGTCAGCAGCAGGCCTATGCTTCTCTCTATGATCTACTTTCTTGGCCCTAGAAGACTGTCCTCCATCAACTCCACTGTCACTGTCACCATTGTATATATAATCTCCTACAAATTTTGGAGGCTTGTATAAACTGTCTACAGCACTCTCATATGAATCATGAGAGTCACTTTCATTATCAATTGGAATTGCCTTAACTTGCCTTCTAGATTTTGTTTTGGTTGTATCTTTCACTTTCTTATTGATCTTATCGGCTGGTGTAGGCTTGGCAAAACCTTTAGTAGCCTGGGGTTTAGTCCAAGGCTTGGGCTAATGGGTGGGATTTTTTATGGGCTTTGATGTGGGCTGAGGAGTGGGCTTTTGTGTGGGTTGATGTGTGGGCTGAGCTATGGGCTGAGGAGTTGGCTCAGGTGTAGGCTTAGGTGTGGGCTCAGGTATGGGCTTAGGTGTTGGTTCAGGTGTGGGCTTAGGTTTGAGTTGAGGCGTGGGCTGAGGAGAGGGTAACTTGGTGAGCTGAGATTTGTTCCTTTTTAGCTGAGGTGATTTTTTTGTTGTCTTGCAATAAGGTTAAGACATTGCTTTGTTATGATCCTTATTCACTTTCTCTGGGGGTTCAAGGATGGTTGGCAACTGTAGTACATCATCACCATCCTTGCTCATGCAGTCAACCACGTGTGGCTTAGAAACTACATGCTCAAAATAGATGTTTATGAGGTGATGACTCCTCCTACAGTCCTTAACCAATGCCAACAGATCAGCATCATTTTCTAGCCTCCTCCAAAAGTTCATCTGTTTTGAACTTTCCACCATGGTGAAATACAAAGGCCATAGGGAGACCTTCCATCAGCAACCAAAACAACAACGCACTAAACTATTGGAAATTTTTTTCATAAACAAGCAAAACAGATTCATCATCAACTACAAAAACGAAAATAAAACACACACATGCAGCTATACAGAGCGCAAACATTGTTCTCAAATCTCGAAAAACAGAGTCATTCATGGATCACCACGAAAGCCCTAAGCCTGAATGGTGCACGAAATTGTGATCTCAATGGCGCCAACAACTTGGTACGCATAATTGTAATCTCAACTCTTTGTCACAACTCCGCACAACTAACCAGCAAGTGCACTGGGTCGTCCAAGTAATAAACCTTACGTGAGTAAGGGTCGATCCCACGAGATTGTCAGCTTGAAGCAAGTTATGGTCATCTTGTAAATCTCAGTCAGGCAGATTCAAATGGTTATGAGGTTTTGATAATTAAAATATAGATAAAATATAAGATAAGATAGAAACACTTATGTAATTCATTGGTGGGATTTCAGATAAGCGTATGAAGATGCTTTGTTCCTTCTGAACCTCTGCTTTCCTATTGCCTTCATCCAATCATTCATACTCCTTTCCATGGCAAGCTTTATGTTGGGTATCACTGTTGTCAATGGCTACCTCCCGTCCTCTCAGTAAAAATGGTCCAAATGTGCTGTCACCGCACGACTAATCAGCTATTGGTTCTCGATCATGTTGGAATAGGATCCATTGATCCTTTTGCGTCTGTCACTACGCCCAACACTCGCGAGTCTGAAGCTCGTCACAGTCATCCCTTCCCAGATCCTACTCAGAATACCACAGACAAGGTTTAGACTTTCCAGATCTCAGGAATGGCCGCCAATAATTCTAGCCTATACCATGAAGGTTTTAATCTTAGATTAGAAACCCAAGAGATACACATTCAAGCTTGTTTGCATGTAGAACGAAAGTGGTTGTCAGGCACGCGTTCATAGGTGAGAATGGTGATGAGTGTCACATAATCATCACATTCATCATGTTCTTGAGTGTGAATGAATATCTTGGAGAAGAAATAGGCTTGAGTTGAATATAAAAACAATAGTATTTTGCATTAATTCATGAGGAACAGCAGAACTCCACACCTTAATCTATGGGGTGTAGAAACTCCACCGTTGAAAATACAAAAGTAATGAAGGTTCAAGCATGGCCAAATGGCCAGCCCCCAAAACGTGATCAAGAGATCAAAAGATGAACTAAAGATTCCAAGATGAAAATATAATAGCAAAAGGTCCTATTTATAGAGAACTAGTGACCTAGGATTTACAGAAATAAGTAAATGATGCAGAAAATCCACTTCCGGGCCCACTTGATGTGTGCTTGGGCTGAGCATTGAAGCTTTCACATGTAGAGACTTTTTTTGGAGTTAAACGCCAGCTTCGGTGCCAGTTTGGATGTTTAACTCCAGCTTTTATGCCAGTTCTGGCGTTTTGACGCCAGAATTTTTATGCTGACTTGGAACGCCAGTTTGGGCCATCAAATCTCGAGTAAAGTATAGACTATTATATATTTCTAGAAAGCCCAGGATGTTTACTTCGAGTGCAGGGAGGTCAAAATCCAACAGCATCTGCAATCCTTTTTCAGCCTCTGAATCAGATTTTTGCTCAGGTTCCTCAATTTCAACCAGAAAATACCTGAAATCACAGAAAAACACACAAACTCATAGTAAAGTCTAGAAATATGATTTTTGAATAAAAACTAATAAAAATATAATAAAAAGTAACTAAAACATATTAAAAACTACCTAAAAACAATGCCAAAAAGCGTATAAATTATCCGCTCATCACAATACCAAACTTAAATTGTTGCTTGTCCCCAAACAACTAAAAACAAAGTAGGATAAAAAGAATAAAATATACAATGAATTCCAAAAACATCTATGAAGATCAGTCTTAATTAGATGAGCGGGGCTATTAGCTTTTTGCTTCTGAACAGTTTTGGCATCTCACTTTATCCTTTGAAGTTTAGAATGATTGGCATCTATAGGAACTCAGAATTCAGATAGTGTTATTGATTCTCCTATTTCAGTATGTTGATTCTTGAACACAGTTACTTTATGAGTCTTGGCCGTGACCCTAAGCATTTTGTTTTCCAGTATTACCACCGGATACATAAATGCCACAGACACATAACTAGGTGAACCTTTTTAGATTGTGACTCAGCTTTGCTAGAGTCCCCAATTAGAGGTGTCCAGAGCTCTTAAGCACACTCTTTTTGCTTTGGACCACGACTTTAACCGCTCAGTCTCAAGCTTTTTCACTAGACACCTTCACGCCACAAGCACATGGTTAGGGACAGCTTGGTTTAGCCGCTTAGGCCAGAATTTTATTCCCGTGGGCCCTCCTATCCACTGATGCTCAAAGCCTTGGATCCTTTTTACCCTTGTCTTTTGGTTTAAAGGGCTATTGGCTTTTTCTGCTTGCTTTTTCTTTTTCTTTCTTTTTCGCCCTCTTTTTTTCTTTTTTTTTTCTGCAAGCTTTTTATTCACTGCTTTTTCTTACTTCAAGAATCATTTTTATGATTTTTCATATTATCAATAATATTTCTCCTTTTCCATTATTCTTTCAAGAGCCAACAATTTTAACATTCAAAAACAACAAATTCAAAAATATGCACTGTTCAAGCATTCATTCAGAAAACAAAGAGTATTGCCACCACATCAAAATAATTAAACTATTTTAAAATTCAAAATTCATGTACTTCTTTTTCTTTTTCAGAAAACATTTTTCTTTTAAGAAAGGTGATGGATTCATAGGATATTCATAGCTTTAAGACATAGACACTAGGAAACTGATGATCATGTAATAAAGACACAAACATAAATAAAACATAAAGCATAAAAATTCGAAAAACAGAAAAATAAGAACAAGAAAATTAAAGAACGGTTCCACCTTAGTGATGGCGGCTAGTTCTTCCTCTTGAAGATCCAATGGAACGCTTGAGCTCCTCTATGTCTCTTCCTTGCCTTTGTTGCTCCTCCCTCATGACTCTTTGGTCTTCTCTAATTTCATGGAGGAGGATAGAATGCTCTTGGTGCTCCACCCTTAGTTGTCCCATATTGGAACTTAATTCTCCTAGGGAGGTGTTGATTTGCTCCCAATAGTTTTGTGGAGGAAAATGCATCCCTTGAGGCATCTCAGGAATCTCATGATGAGGAATTTCCTCATGCTCTTGGTGAGGTTCATGAGTGGGCTCTCTTGTTTGCTCCATCATTTTCTTAGTGATGGGCTTGTCCTCATCAATAAGGATGTCTTCCTCTATGTCATTTCCATCTGAATTGCAGAGGTGACAAATGAGATGAGGGAAGGCTAACCTTGCCAAAGTAGAGGACTTGTCTGCCACCTTGTAGAGTTCTAGGGATATAACCTCATGAACTTCTACTTCCTCTCCAATCATGATGCTATGGATCATGATAGCCCGGTCTATAGTAACTTCGGACCGGTTACTAGTGGGAATGATTGAGCATTGGATGAACTCCAACTCCCCTAGCCAGGCCACAACTTCATAGAAGTGGTCTTGATGCACCCTTGAGATGAATCTCTCCATCTCCCATGACTCGAAGGTGGAAGCTTTTGCCTTCCCTTTCCTCTTTCTAGAGGTTTCTCTGGCCTTTTGTGCCATAAATGGTTATGGAAAAACAAAAAGTAACGCTTTTACCACACCAAACTTAGAAGGGTTGCTCGTCCCCGAGCAAAAGAAGAAATAAAAGAGTGGAAGAAAATGGAGGAGATGGAGGGGTTTAGTGGTTCGGCCAAGGGGGAGAAGTAGTGTGTATGATGTGTGAAAATTAAGGAGTGAAGATTGGTTTATATAGGAGTGGAGAGAGGGGTAGGGTTCGGCCATGTATGGGTGGGTTTGGGAGGGAAAGTGGTTTGAATTTGAAAGGTGAGGTAGGTGGGGTTTTATGATGGATGAATGTGGATTGGTTAAGAGATTATGGAGAAGAGGGTAGGATTTGATAGGTGAGGGATTTTTGGGGAAGAGGTATTGAGGTGATTGGTGAAGAGTATTTGGGGAAGGGTGTTATGGGAAGGTGTGAAGAAGAGAGAGAGAGAGATGAGGTAGGTGGGAATCCTGTGGGGTCCACAGATCCTGAGGTGTCAAGGATTTCTCATCCCTGCACCATATTGGCGTGTAAACGCCCCCTTGATTGCCAATCCTAGCATTAAACGCCAGGTTGCTGCCCATTTCTGGCATTTAACGCCAGCTTTTTTTCCCTTTCTGGCATTTAAACGCCAGTTCTGTGCCCATTTCTGGCGTTAAACGCCCAGAATGGTGCCAGACTAGGCGTTTAACGCCCATTCTGCTACCCTTACTGGCGTTTAAACGCCAGTAAGCTTCTCCTCCAGGGTGTGCTATTTTTAATACTATTTTTCATTCTGTTATTGCTTTTTCAATTGTTTTTGTGGCTTCACATGATCATCAACCTACAGAAAATATAAAATAACAATGGAAAATAAAAATCTAACATAGATAAGTAAAAATTGGGTTGCCTCCCAACAAGCGTTTCTTTAATGTCAATAGCTTGACAGTGGGCTCTCATGGAGCCTCACAGATACTCAGAGCATGATGATGGCCTCCCAACACCAAACTTAGAATTTGAATGTGGAGGCTCTATTTGACTCTGCATTGAGAGAAGCTTTTCATGCTTCCTCTCCATGGTTACAGAGGAAGATCCTTGAGCTTTAAACACAAGGGAGTCCTTATTCACTTGAAGGACCAATTCTCCTCTGTCAACATCAATCACAGCCTTTGCTGTGGCTAGGAAGGGTCTGTCAAGGATGATGGATTCATCCATACACTTTCCAGTGTCTAGGATTATGAAATCAGCAAGGATGTAATGGCCTTCAACCTTTACCAAGACATCCTCTACAAGTCTATAAGCCTGTTTCTTTGAATTGTCTGCCATCTCTAGTGAGATTCTTACAGCTTGTACCTCAAGGATCCCTAGCTTCTCCATCACAGAGAGTGGCATGAGGTTTATACTTGACCTAGGTCACACAGAGCCTTCTCAAAGGTTATGGTGCCTACGGTACAAGGTATTGAGAACTTTCCAGGATCCTGTCTCTTCTGAGGTAATCTCTGCCTAGTCAAGTCATCCAGTTCTTTGGTGAGCAAGGAGGGTTCATCCTCCCGAGTCTCATTACCAAATAACTTGGCATTTAGCTTCATGATTGCTCCAAGGTACTTAGCAACTTGCTCTTCAGTAACATCTTCATCCTCTTCAGAGGAAGAATACTCATTAGAGCTCATGAAATGCAGAAGTAAATTTAATGGAATCTCTATGGTCTCTGTATGAGCCTCAGATTCCCATGGTTCCTCATTAGGGAACTCCTTGGAGGCCAGTGGATGTCCATTGAGGTCTTCCTTAGTGGAAATTACTGCCTTTCCCTCCTCTATGCATTTGGCCATGTGGGACGTATTTATGGCCTTGCATTCTCTCTTTGGGTTCTCTTCTGTATTGCTTGGGAGAGTGCTAGGAGGAGTTTCAGTAATTCTCTTACTCAGCTGACCCACTTGTGCCTCCAAATTTCTAATGGAGGACCTTGCTTCAGTCATGAAACTGAGCGTGGTCTTGGATAGATCAGAGACTACAGTTGCTAAGTCAGAGTGGCTCTGCTTAGAATTCTCTGTCTGTTGCTGAGAAGATGATGGAAAAGGCTTGCTATTGCTAAACCTATTTCTTCCACCATTACTGTTGTTGAAGCCTTGTTGAGGCATTTGTTGGTCCTTCCATGAGAGATTTGGATTATTTTTCCATGAAGGATTATAGGTGTTTCCATAGGATTCTCCCATGTAATTCACCTCTTACATTGCTGGGTTCTCAGGATCATAAGCTTCTTCTTCAGATGAAGCTTCTTTGGTACTGCCTGTTGCTGCTTACATTCCAGACAGACTTTGAGAAATCATATTGACTTGCTGAGTCAATATTTTGTTCTGAGCCAATATGGCATTCAGAGTATCAATCTCAAGAACTCTTTTCTTCTGATTTGTCCAATTATTCACAGGATTCCTTTCAGAAGTGTACATGAATTGGTTATTTGCAACCATTTCAATAAGTTCCTGAGCTTCTTCAGGCGTCTTCTTCAGATGAAGAGATCCTCTAGCAGAGCTGTCCAATGACATCTTGGACAGTTCAGACAGACCATCATAGAAGATATATATGATGCTCCATTCTGAAAGCATGTCAGAAAGACACCTTCTGATCAATTGTTTGTATCTTTCCCAAGCTTCATAGAGGGATTCACCTTCCTTCTGTCTGAAGGTCTGGACTTCCACTCTAAGCTTACTCAATTTTTGAGGTGGAAAGAATTTTGCCAGAAAAGCACTGACTAGCTTTTCCCAAGAGTTCAGGCTTTCCTTAGGTTGTGAATCCAACCATATTCTAGCTCTGTTTCTTACAGCAAAGAGAAAAAGCATAAGCCTGTAGACATCGGGATCAACCCATTGGTCTTGACAGTGTCATAAATTTGCAATAATTCAGCTAAGAACTGATGAGGATCTTCCAATGGAAGTCCATGAAACTTGCAATTCTGTTGCATTAGAGAAACTAATTGAGGCTTAAGCTCAAAGTTGTTTGCTCCAATGGCAGGGATTGAGATGCTTCTCCCATAGAAGTTGGGAGTAGGTGCAGTAAAATCACCAAGCACCTTCCTTGCATTGTTGGCATTGTTGTTGTTTTCGGCTGCCATGGCTTCTTCTTGTTTGAAAATTTCTGTTAGGTCCTCTCCAGAGAGTTGTGCTTTAGCTTCTCTTAGCTTTCTTTTCAAGGTCCTTTCAGGTTCAGGATCAGCTTCAACAAGAATGCATTTGTCTTTGCTCCTGCTCATATGAAAGAGAGAAGAAGAAAGTATGGAATCCTCTATATCACAATATAGAGATTCCTTGAGATGTCAGAGGAAAAGAAGAATAGAATGAGGGGTTAGAGAGAAGAGAATTCGAACTTATAGAGAGAGGGAGTCCGAATTGCACATTGAGGAGGAGTATTAGTCCTTAAATAGAAGAAGGTGAGGAGGGGGGAAGAATTTTCGAAATTAAAATTAAAAAAATTTGAATTAATTAAAAGAAATTTTGAAAAATTGGTTGATGATTTTCAAAAATTAAAATGGAGAAAGTAGTTAAGTGATTTTGAAAAAGATTTTGAAATTAGGAATAAAAAAGATATGATTGAAAATCATTTTTGAAAAAGATGTGGTTGAGAAGATATGATTGAGAAAATATGGTTTTAAAAAGATATGATTGACAAACAATTAAAAAAAGATTTGATTTTTAAAATTAATGTCTTGGCTAACAAGAAATTTAAAGGATATGATTCTAAAATTCAATTATTGAACCTTTCTTAACAAGGAAGAAATTTTGAATTAAATCACTAATTGTTAGCAAAGATTTTCGAAAATACTAAAAAAGATGGAAAGGATTTGATTTTGAAAAGATATGATTGAAAAGATATGATTTGAAAAAGATTTGATTTTGAAAAATTATGAAAATTTGAAAAAGATTTGAATTGAAAACAAAATCTCCTCTCCTGTGCCATCCTGGTGTTAAACGCCCAGAATAGTATTCATTCTGGCGTTTAACGCCCAGCCCTGGCTGGCGTTTAAATGCCAGTTTTCCTTCCTCACTGGGTGTTTTGAACGCCCAGCTTTTTCTTTGTGATTCCTCTGCGTATGTTCTGAATCTTCAATTCTCTGTATTATTGACTTAAAAAGACATAATTTTGAAATTTTTTTTGAATTTTTAATGATAAAAAACAACAAAATGAAACTAATCATGTAAAACTAAGATCAAATAAACAATGCATGCAAGACACCAAACTTAGAAATTTTCATATTAGAGACACTAACAAATTGAGAATGCATATGAAAAACAACAAAACACACAAAACAAGAGAAATTAAAGATCAGAGCAAGAAAATCATCAAGAACAACTTGAAGATTAATGAAGAACAAAATTCATGCATAAAATTTCAAAAAATGCAAGAAAAGGAAATACATGCAATTGACACCAAACTTAAAATTTGACACTAGACTCAAATAAGAAACACACATTATTTTTTATTTTTATGATTTTATTTATTTTTTTGTAATTTTTCGAAAATTAATTGGAAAAAAAGAAAATAAGGAATTCAAAAATTTTTAATGAGAATTCCAAGAATCATGTAATGTTAGTCTAAAACTCCGGTCCAGGAATTAGACATGGCTTACTAGCCAGCCAAGCTTTCAGTGAAAGCTCTGGTCCAAAATACTAGACATGGCTAATGGCCAGCCAAGCTTTAGCAGATCATTACATTCAACAGCAAGATTGATAGAAATCAACAAGCTCTTGTGATGATAAGTTGAAACCTCGGTCCAAAAGTTTAGACATGGCTTCACAGCCAGCCAAACTTCAACAGATCATCATGAAACTCTAGAATTCATTCTAAAAAAACTTTGAAGAATAAAATAATTTTTTTTTTGAAAATTAAAAGAATAACAAGCTAAAAAATAAAATAAAATTACCTAATCTGAGCAACAAGATGAACCGTCAGTTGTCCAAACTCGAACAATCCCTGGCAACGGCGCCAAAAACTTGGTGCACGAAATTGTGATCTCAATGGCGCCAACAACTTGGTATGCACAATTGTAATCTCAACTCTTTGTCACAACTCCGCACAACTAACCAGCAAGTGCACTGGGTCGTCCAAGTAATAAACCTTACGTGAGTAAGTGTCGATCCCACGGAGATTGTCAGCTTGAAGCAACCTATGGTCATCTTGTAAATCTCAGTCAGGAAGATTTAAATGGTTATGAGGTTTTGATAATTAAAATATAGATAAAATATAAGATAAGATAGAAATACTTATGTAATTCATTGGTGGGATTTCAGATAAGCGTATGAAGATGCTTTATTCCTTCTGAACCTCTGCTTTCTTATTGCCTTCAGCCAATCATTCATACTCCTTTCCATGGCAAGCTTTATGTTGGGTATCACCGTTGTCAATGGCTACCTCCCGTCCTCTCAGTAAAAATGGTCCAAATGCGCTGTCACCGAACGGCTAATCAGCTGTTGGTTCTCGATCATGTTGGAATAGGATCCATTGATCCTTTTGCGTCTGTCACTACGCCCAACACTCGCGAGTTTAATTAAAGCTCGTCACAGTCATCCCTTCCCAGATCCTACTCAGAATACCACAGACAAGGTTTAGATTTTTCGGATCTCAGAAATGGCCGCCAATAATTCTAGCCTATACCACGAAGGTTTTAATCTTAGATTAGAAACCCAAGAGATACACATTCAAGCTTGTTTGCATGTAGAACGGCAGTGGTTGTCAGGCACGCGTTCATAGGTGAGAATGATGATGAGTGTCACATAATCATCACATTCATCATGTTCTTGAGTGTGAATGAATATCTTGGAGAAGAAATAGGCTTGAGTTGAATAGAAAAGCAATAGTACTTTGCATTAATTCATGAGGAACAGCAGAGCTCCATACCTTAATCTGTGGGGTGTAGAAACTCCACCATTGAAAATACAAAAGTAATGAAGGTTCAAGCATGGCCGAATGGCCAGCCCCCAAAATGTGATCAAGAGACCAAAAGATGAACTAAAGATTCCAAGATGAAAATATAATAGCAAAAGGTCCTATTTATAGAGAACTAGTGACCTAGGGTTTACAGAAATAAGTAAATGATGCAGAAATCCACTTCCGGGCCCACTTGGTGTGTGCTTGGGCTGAGCATTGAAGCTTTCACATGTAGAGACTTTTCTTTGAGTTAAACACCAGCTTCGGTGCCAGTTTGGGCGTTTAACTCCAGCTTTTAGCCAGTTCTAGCGTTTTGACGCCAGAATTTTTATGCTGACTTGGAACGCCGATTTAGGCCATCAAATCTCGGGTAAAGTATGGACTATTATATATTTTTGGAAAGCCCAGGATGTCTAATTTTCAACACAATTGAGAGAGCACCAATTGAGCTTCTGTAGCTCCAGAAAATCCACTTTGAGTGCAGGGAGGTCAAAATCCAACAGCATCTGCAGTCCTTTTTCAGCCTCTGAATCAAATTTTTGCTCAGGTCCCTCAATTTCAGCCAGAAAATACCTGAAATCATAGAAAAACACACAAACTCATAGTAAAGTCCAGAAATTTAATTTTTGAATAAAAACTAATAAAAATATAATAAAAAGTAACTAAAACATATTAAAAACTTCCTAAAAACAATGCCAAAAAGCGTATAAATTATCCGCTCATCACTGAACATATTTTTTCAAACCCTAACATCGCAAATAGTAACAATGGATTTCCAACGATCATAGAAGCACATTCATTAGGAGATAAAACCACAATCAAATTCAGAAAATAACTAAAAAAGGGTAACCTACCTCTCACGCAAGGCGATGGCGTGCCCTTTTCGGTTGACCAAGGTTGTCACAAACCGGTCACCTTCAACTCCAACACAATGTCGTCGTCGGTCTTGGCTGATAGTCGCCGTTATGCTTCGTCTTGGTGGTGAGAACCGAAGACGAAGGGATTAGAGAGATGTAACGAACGTCATCGCCGTGCCGTTGAACCTCAGCCCAGTCTTATGTGACTGCTGCATGTCGTCATTGTCGCACCATTGAAGCTTCACGGTGCCTCACGTGTTCTGCCCCCACGAACGTCGCGTCAGACTCCTCCAGGTGGCGCTGTGAAGCATCGACTGCAAGCACTCCTCGGTAGGTAAGTATTTATTCATGGGTGTTGATTGATTTTGGTATGAGTATAGTGGATATTACTTGATTTTGTATCAAAACATATAATGACACATTCATATAATGTATTATTTGAATTGTTGGATGTTGCTTCTGTTGTACAATTAGAGGTTTGATTGTAGGATTTGAATTGGGTTTCTCAAATACTAGTTGTTCCTTTTTTGCTGAATTGGCAAAAAATGCGTGAAAACAGAGTCCCCATTGCGTTGGTTTTTACCTTGGAATAAAATTGGGTTCGATTTTAGTGAATATTGGTCAATGCAATTGCTAGTTGATAAACCACTATTTTATGGTTTATCTTGTGTTTAATTGAGTGGTTTCATCAAGTCTTTACCCACTTATTCATATGAATTGCATGACTTTACAATTCCTTCCTAAGTTTGTTCTATGGTTAAAAACTTGCTTCCTAGAGACCATTAATTTGTATATTTTTATTCTCCTTTATACCATTCGATGCCGTGATCCGTGTGTTAAGTGTTTCAGGCTTTATAGGGCAGGAATGGCTTAGAGAATGGAGAGGAAGCTTGCAAAAATAGAAGGAACACAAGAAACTAAGGAGATGACCAGTGAGCATCGACGCGCACGCATTGCTCACTCGAGCGCGCGGAATGGAGAAATTTGCAGCGATGCGAGCATGTGCCTGATGCGTACGCGTGGATTGGAGTCTGCACAAAAGACGCACACGCGTGGACGACGCGTACGCATGACAAGGAAATTCACCAAATGACGCGCACACGTGACTGACGCGTACGTGTGACCTGCGCGATCTGCAGAAATAACAGAAATCGCTGGGGGCGATTTTGGGCCGCGTTTTGACCCAGTTTTTGGCCTAGAAACACAGAATAAAGCTAGGGAACGTGCAGAGACTCAAGAGACATTCACACATTCTCATTAGGATAGTTTTTAGTTTTTAGATCTGAATCTAGAGAGAAACTACCTTTCCTCTAGGTTTTCTTTACATTCATAGTTTCATAGTTTATTACTTTTGCTTTTGGATATTGAAGAGTCATCACCTCCGTTGAAGATACTATTCTAGTTTGTTTCCTTACTTACTCTTTTTATTTATTCCATATTCTTAATTCTTGTTTAGAGTGGTAATTGGATTATTTTGGATTTATTAATGCAAAGGATTACTTTTATCTTTAATCAATTTTCAAGCTTTATTTTATTTAATTTATCATGTCTTCTTCTTATATTCTTATGAGTGTTACATTCATGTCAATGGAGGAGATTCCCTACTTGACATGGGGTTGATTAAGAGGAGACACTTGAGTTGGAATGCTCAAGTGCTTAGTTAAATTGGAAGTTATTGGCTAATTCTGTATTTACTAACGCTAGACCTTCCCAAGGGAGAGGACTAGGATTTACGAATAAGAGTTAGCTCAATCAGTTGACTTTTCTTTATTTAGTAAGGGTTAACTAAGTGAAAACAACAACCTCCTTACACTACACTTGAGAGAATTCCAACAAGGATAGAACTTCCAATTAATCATTCCCCCAGTCAAGAATTTTTAATTAGAATATATAATTTTCTTTTAATTACAATTATTTATTTTCTGTCATTCAACTCTCAAAAATCTCTCGGAATTTCCTGATTAATAAATTAGCATCCTTTCTAGCAACTCATTGGGAGACGACCTGGGTCTCATACTCCCAGTATTTTTATTCTAAACTTTTGTGACAACTTTTCTATATTGATGAGGCGGATCTTAGCTGGTTAAGAACTATACTCACAACGTATTCCCTATATTGATTTCTTAATTAGCCGACTTCTGCCCTCGCATCAGTTTTTGGCGCCGTTGCCGGGGAGTTGCAATTGTGTGCTGAATTATTAATTAGTGTACATATTTTTATTTTATTTGCGTATTTTATTTTATTTTATTACCATGAGCTGTATATTTCTTTTATTGAATGACACGTTCACTGCCTGATCCGAGCTTAGCTGCATTTGATCCTAAAATTGAAAGAACTATTTCACGTATTAGGCGAGCTCGGCGCAGGTTAGCCTCTGAGGGTGGTGAAGTGATTGTTATCGATTCACTAGTCTCATCTGAGGGCGAATCTGAACTGCTATCTGAGGAAGAAACAAGCTCCTTTACTACTGATTCAGTTGATTCACGTGCAGATAACATGGCAGCACCTAGGAGGATTACTCTCCAGGAAGCTGGAGCCCTAGATTTTACACTGCAGCCGTATCAAGTGCATCATCCAACTCTGGCTGCAGATTTTGAACTGAAGACTGCACTAATCAACTTGATGCCCAAGTTTCATGGCTTATCTGCTCAGGAGCCCATCAAGCACCTCAGAGATTTTCAGACAACCTGTTCTACTGTTAGGCGTCATGGTGCAAATGAAACTTCTATTCTGTTAACTGCCTTCCCGTTTTCTCTTGAGGGAAAGGCGAGGGAGTGGTACTACTCCCAACCTGAAGTAACTGTTACCAACTGGGATACGCTCAGGAGAGAATTTCTGAAAAAATACTTTCCAGCTGAAGTTACAGATAGATTGAGAAAAGAGATCTCCTGTATTATTCAAGGAGAACACTTTATGAGTACTGGGAGCACTTTAAGAACCTTCTGGACGCATGCCCCCATCACATGATTGACAGGTTAGTGTTGATCAGCTACTTCACTCAAGGCATGAAGCCTCAGGATAAAACTACACTAGATGGTGCTAGTAATGGTTCTCTGAAAAAGTACAAGACCACAGATGAAGCATGGCAACTGATCAGCAACTTAGCTGAGTCCACTAGAAATCACAGGTATAGGAACAGCCACTCAAAGACTGTTGCAGAGGTTTCCTCTAGCAGTGAGACTACTGCTCTTACACAGAGTATATGTGAAATGACCAACCTACTGAAGCAGATGCAATTAAATCAACAATAAGCTCAGCCTTCCCCACAACAATAAGGCCAACAGTTACTCCCACAAAGAGTATGAGGAATCTGTACTGATTATAGTCATTATACTAATGAATGTCCGCAGCTCCAACAAGAAGACAACACTGTGGCAGCCACTCATAACTTCGATGATCGCCCAAATCAAGGATACAATCAACAAGGTGGCAACTATAACCAAGGTGGGAACTATAACCAAGGATGGCAGGACAACTCCAACCAGGGTTGGAGAGATAATTCTAACCATGGCTGGAGGGACAACTATAACAGAGGAGGCAGAAATAACAATGGAAACCAGAGGTGGAATAACAACAACAGACAGCAGAATCAGAACCAGCTTTATAGAGCACCTCACCTAAGACAATCACAAGGACCCCAGCACAACCAACAACAGGTCCCACAGATCACTTATTCTACTTCCTCATCAAATGAAGAGATGCTTCGTTCTCTTGCACAAGGACAACAAGACATGCAAACTACACTGAACTCTACTCTAAATGGTCTGAATGCCACTTTACAAGCTCTCGTCTCCCGGATAGATTCATTACCTGCTTCCACTAACCAACCTTCAAGCTCTAGTAAAATTCCTTCTCAACCCTTACCTAATCCCAAGGGTGACATCAATGCCATCAATTTGAGGTCCAGAACCACACTGCCAGAGAGGAATCAGGAGGAGCCAAGCCTACTAGAACACGCCCCAATTGAAGACTCAGTGGACGTGGAAGATGCTGAAGTGGAAGATGCTGAAGAGGAAGAGGAAGTACAAGACAAGGTTGAAGAAGAAGTAGCTCAGCAAAGGAATGGAGAACCAAAGGAAGCAGAAGCTACAAGTGGCGCCCTTCCTATCCCATTTCCACACCTTGCAAGGAAGTCCAGAAAGCAGATGGAACTTGATCCCAAAATGGTAGAAATTTTTAAAAAGGTTGAGGTAACTGTTCTCCTTTTTGATGTCATTCAGCAGGTACCTAAATATGCAAAGTTTCTGAAAGATTTATGTATACATAAAGACAAAATTAATTAATTAGAAACTATTCCTTTAGGTAGTTCTATATCTGCTTTAATGGGAGGTATACCTGAAAAATGTAGTGATCCAGGTCCATGCATAGTTAACTGTACCATTGGAGGAGTAATATTTTCTGACTGCATGTGTGATTTAGGAGCGTGTGTTAGTATAATGCCATTGTCTATATATGATACTTTAAGGCTCCCTCCCTTAAAAAGGTCGGCAGCTCGTTTTGTGTTAGCAGATAAGAGCATTATTACAGTAGTTGGAATTGCTGAAGATGTATTAGTGAGCATTAAGAGGCTCACATTTCCCATTGACTTCTATATCCTGGAAATGCCCCCTAATGACTCAGGAAGACCATCATCAATCCTGCTTGGAAGACCATTCCTGAAGACTTCAAAGTTCAAGCTGGGTGCATTCTCAGGAACTTACTCCTTTGAGATAGATGGCAGAACAGTGAGTTTCAGTTTAAATGAAGCTATGAATCACCCTCCGGAAGATCATTCTATCTTCCAGTGCGACATCATTGATGAAACCATGGCTGAAGTTCACCAAGAAGAAGTAGAAGAGAAGCACAAGGAGCAAGGTCCAAGTGTGGGGACACCCTCTGAACATAATGAAGATGCCTTGCCATTATCATTAGCCGAAGATGATCCAGAGCCTAGCCATGAGCAGAAATTAGAATTGAAGCCCCTTCCTCCACACCTCAAGTATGCTTACCTTGAGGATAATCAGAAGTTTCTAGTTATCATTGCAAGGAAACTCACTTCTCAACAGGAGGAGCAGCTACTTAGTGTGCTAAGAAAACACAAGTAGCAATTGGGTGGAGCTTGGCAGATATAGTAGGCATCAGCCCTCAAGTTTGTGAGCACAGAATATTCTTAGAAGAGGGATCAAAGCCTGTCCGTCAGCCTCAAAGAAGATTAAATCCCACAATCTTAGAAGTTGTCAAGAAAGAAGTAACCAGGTTACTTGAAGCAGATATCATTTACCCCATCTCAGACAGTGAATGGGTCAGTCTAGTACAAGTGGTGCCCAAGAAATCTGGAGTCACAACAGTAAAGAATGAACATGGAGAGCTCCTGACAACTAGAGTGCATAATTCATGGAAGGTTTGCATTGACTATAGGCATCTTAACCAAGCCACTCGCAAGGATCATTACCCCTTGCCATTTATTGATCAGATGCTTGATCCCTATCAGGTAAATCCCATTACTGCTTTTTAGATGGTTATACAGGCTACTTTCAAATTCATATAGCTCCTGAAGATCAGGAGAAGACTACTTTTACATGTCCCTTTGGAACATATGCATACAAAAGGATGCCTTTTGGCTTATGTAATGCACCGGCTACTTTCCAAAGATGCATGTTGAGTATCTTTTCAGATCTTATTGAGAACTATAAAGAAGTATTTATGGATGATTTTAGCGTATATGGTGATTCTTTTAACCTTTGCTTGGATAGTTTAGCTAGAGTATTAGACAGGTGTGTTAGTTCAAACTTTGTATTGAATTTTGAAAAATGTCACTTTATGGTAAAACAAGTAATTGTACTAAGACATGTTGTGTCTATGATAAACCCCTATTTTATGATTCATCATGTGCTCAATTGAGTATTTTTTATCAATTCTTCACCCACTTATTCATGTAAATTGCATGGTTTTACTATTCCTTCCTTATTTTATGATATATGTGAAAACATGTTTCCTATGCTTTAAAAATATTAATTTTAATTATCCTTTATTACCATCTGATGCCGTGATTTGTGTGTTAAGTATTTTCAGGCTTCATAGGGCAGGAATGGCTTAGAGGACAGAAAGGAAACATACAAAAATAGAAGGAAAGCACAAAAATGGAGTTTTGAAGAAAAGGCAGCGACGCGCACGCGTGGACGACGCGGACGCGTGCCTTGAGCGGAACGTAAACGACGCGAACACATGACTGACGCGAACGCGTGACAAGAAAAAACTCCAAATGATGTGAACGCGTGACCCACGCGCACGCGTGACAGACGCCACGTGCAGGAATCTGCAGAAAACGCCCTCAGCGATTTCTGGGCCCCTTTTTGGCCCAGATCCAAGTCTAGAAACACAAATTAGAGGCTATAAAGTGGTAGAATCCATCCATTCAAAAAAGAGGGACACTTCACAATACACACAACATTCATATTTCATAATTTTTAGGATTAGATGTAGTTTTTAGAGAGAGAGGTTCTCTCCTCTCTCTTAGGATTTAGAATTAGGATTTCTTTTACTTTATGGTTATTACTTCAATGCCAGGTTCAATATTCTTTGATTTATGTTTCTCTTCAACTTTAATTTATTCTAATGCTTTTACTTGTTAATTACTTATTTAGGTAAATTGGCTTATGAACTTCTTCATGTTAGATTTGAATATTCTATTTAATATAATTTGAGGTATTTCAGAATTAAGATTACTTTGTTTTATTTATGTTATGGATATTTTCAACTCAATTTAGATTTATTTCTCTCCTTTTGGTTTTGGTTGAGTAATTGGTAACACTTGAGTTATCAGACTCAGCAGTTGATTGAAAGTTGGGAATTGCTGATTGATTTGGATCGCTCTAAAGCTAGTCTTTCCACAGGAGTTGACTAGGACTTGAGGATCAAATTGATTGGTCCACTTGACTTTCCTTTATTTAGTGAGGGTTAACTAAGTGGGAGCAATAACAATTCTCATCACACCTGATAAGGATAACTAGGATAGAATTTCCAGTTCTCATACCTTGCCAAGAGATTTTATAATTATTAATTTATTCTTCCTTGCCATTTAAATTACTTGTTCCCTATTTCAAAAACCCAAAAATATACAATTTTCCAACCAATAATAACCATACCTCCCTGCAATTCCTTGAGAGACGACCCGATGTTTAAATACTTCGGTGTATTATTTTTTTGGGTTTGCTTAAGTGACAACCAAACTTTTGTACGAAAGGATTCTCTGTTGGTTTAGAAACTATACTTACAACGCGATTATATTTGTAAGATTTCTTTACTGGCAGAAATTCGTTCGTCAAAATGGCGCCGTTGCCGGAGAATTGCAAACGTGTGCCTTATTATTGGTTATTGTAAATATTTTCTTTTGCCTGTTTTTTATTTTTATTTTTATTTTTTATTTTATTAGCTATTATGAGTTCTCACCCCTATTGCTTTGAGTTTGGTTCTAATGTTATTGAAAGGAATGGAAGCTATAACAGGAACATGCATCAAGGTCGAAACAATCACAGATGGAAGGAGCTACGAGCATCTGATCAACCCTTTCGGCAACAACACTTTCCAAGATACCATGGACAACGACCATCCTACAAAGCATGCCCAGACAATAGATATGGTGGACCCTTTCGTGACAACCAACACCCACCAAATTACTATGGTCAAGAGCCATTCCGAGGTACATCCCAAGATGATAGATATGGTGGACCCCCTTGTAATTACCGACAAGCCCCATCATATGCCTATGAACCACCTCCTCAACATAACTGTGAACCACCATACTCACAAGCCCCCTATCACCATTCACCTCCATATGACCCTAACCCTTATCCACCCCAATTCCAATCCAATTACTCCCAAGAACCACCACTTCCCTATGCACCATGTCCATATCCATCAACCCGAGAATCAAAGGAACGTCTCAAGAAAACAGTGGAAAAATTTCATGCAACCCTTCACCAATTAAATCAAGCGATAAATCGATTACCTTCCTGACGTTCGGACACTCAAGGAACCCCCATGGCTTCATGTGGACAATCTAATGAAGAACATAGCATGAAGGAGATACTAGAAACTCCGATGGACAGTAAGGAGCATGACTTTGTACTGGAACAATGGAGGAAGCCAAAATTATCGAAGAAGAAAAATTGGTTGAAGACTTAGGAGATGCTGAACCTCCATGGGAATCCAGAATCGAGGATAATCCCGTCAAGAACTTTGCAATTGATGCTAAGGAGGATAGTGCACAACCCCCAAAGCAGGTATCTTATGAAAAACTAGACGGAACAACTCAAGAAGTGAGTTTCCTTGATAATGATAATCGCAAGTCAAGTTCTCCTAGTAATGAACTTGAATCCGCAAGTGAATACGAAGATGATGCGGAGGTAGACTTTTCTCAGCCTCCAAATTATGACTTGAGCGATGAGGAAGATATCGAAGACTTTGATCAAGACGTGGGTGCAGTTGAAGAAGTTTGCAAAGAAATGGAGGAATTCACGGAAGAATACAAGGGAGTAGAGCTTGCAAAACCACTGGAAACACCTATCCCAAGGCCATTACCACCCAATACAAACTTCAAGTGGGTAAAATCCTTAGCCTTTATCTTTACTTTTCCACTTAAATATGGTTTTCTTGAAACAGATGGCCAGCTTAGAGCTCTTTGCGGCTTTAAGAGTAAAAGGGAAATGGTTCGTACTCAGAGCTGGTATGCAAGATTCAATGAGGTTCCACGCTCCAATTTGAAGTGCAAGGATTGATATCAAGTTCAACTGAATAGGTCTCGGAAGATGTTTGGTCATCTTAGTGAGAATACAACTTCCAAACTGTCCGGCTGGAAAAATATAGATCGAGACAAAGACGGATATAAAAGCAAGGTTTGGGATCCTGGAATAAATTCTGATATTCAACACCCTGAGAGCCTGAAAACCTGTTTGAATTTGCTCAAGGGCTTTACATGCCTAGTTTGGGACCCCGGAGGCTGTTGGAATTCCAAACATTAGTGGAGATTTTTGGATGAATTCAAGCACAAGCCACCATAATAGGGAGCTAATCAAATGTCCAACTTAAGGACTTTAACTAAAAGTGCTAGGTGGGAGACAACCCACCATGGTATGATCGTTCCTTTTTCAATTTTAATTTTATTTCGTTTTGTTTGTTTTTAAGTTTTATTTTATTCTATTTTCATTGAACATGGAATTATTCATAACATCCACATTAGCATTGCATTTTGCATCCTGCATAAAAAAAATGCATCCCACGCGTGCGCATGGGCCACGCGTGGGCGTTGATTCGAAATCGATGTAACAATCCAACACCCAGAAAGTTGGGCTGGAATCGTGTGGCTTTCATGCCCTAGGCACAAATTGGGCCACGCGAATGCGTAACCTTCACTTCACACAAACCATGCGAAAGCGTGAGCAACACATATGCGTCGCGTGAATATTATTGCCCCCTAAATGGAAACAGAGAGTTACGCCAAAACGATGCTGGAATTGTGCGTTTAGCACAATTTTGAGCGACGCGTACGCGTGTCTCACGCGTACGCATCACTTTTATTATCCCTCAATCACGCGATCGCGTTAATGACGTGTTCGCGTGATTGCCTTCCCGCCCTATCCACGCGTTCGCGTGATCTACGCGTCCGCGTGGATTTAAATACACTTACCCCCTTTGACGCGGAGCCCTACCCCTTTCGCGTCCCAAAACCCATCCTTCTCTTCTGCACTCTCCCTCTTCCCCTCTGCCACCACCGACCAGCCACCACCACCCCAACCCACCTCGCCGCGCCCTCGCCACTGCGCGGCCCTTGCAGAATCCTTCTCCTCCCTTCTCTTCTTCTTCCCTCTTTCTCCCCTTCCACTCTTCTCCCTCCACGAACCCCCAGCCCCATCGCCGAACCACCACCGCACCACCCCGCCCAGAACCATCGGCCACCACGCCCCCAACCCTCCCCTCTTCGCCCTTCTTCTCCTTCCATCCCCCATAACCCCCTTTCACCCCCAACCATAAAACCGCCACCCTGCCTCCACCGAACTGCCGCCGTGACCGCCTTCCAGCGCCGCCGCATCACCACCATCTCTCTGAGCCCCATTTTTTTTCCTCTACCCACCAGGTTCCGCTGAACAAACGATTCCTCTTTCAGCTAGTTAGTTGCATTTTTTTTTTCAAATTTTATTCAAATTAGGATAGTTAGAAATGCATGATCGTAGTGGATTTTAGGTGGTTAGGTAGCTAGGATGTGGTTAGTGGATTTAGGCCTGATAATTGCGCCTTTCTTGTTACTTGTTTTATCTGTTTCATAATTTTGAATTTGCTGTGATGATAATGATGTTCATATGCTGTTCTTTACTATTCTTTGATGCAGATTGAGTTTGTTTATTTTGAATTCATGTGAATTACTATTTGTTACTCTTTTCTGCACTATCTTATTATCATATGAACTGTTTTTGCTGTTGTTTATTACCCGGGAATGTCCATTTTTTAGACGAAATGCTGCCCAATTTTTTTCAGCAAATTGTTTCACTCAACTATCATTCATGAAGCAGTTTTGGAAATTTCAAATTTTGCACTAAATGGTTTCAACCAAAACAATTCATGAATGCACGGGCTAGCTTTCTTATTCTTTCTGATTCCCTAATTCATTAAACAACATTATTGATGATTTCACTTTAATTTTGTAATTCTTTTCTATGGTTAATCATCAATAATCTACAATATTTCCTTGAATGTGAGTTACTTGTTATTCAAATTTATGCAATTATAGTTAATTGGGAACCACAACACCATGCCACTTACTTTAACTCATTTTTAACTCTTAACTACTTTAACTTTCTAACTTCTCTATTAGCTTTCAACTAACCACTTTAAAACCACTTCAAGGTATGATTACTATTTTTCCTAATTAACAACAATTCCACACATCATAGATTTTGGATTGTAAATTTCACTCTCTAATTTTTAACTTGCATGCAATCCAAAATTTTACATCTATTTAACTCAATTCATGCTTATATTGCTACTTTATGCCTCTTTTGCCACTCTATGCTTATATTGATATAATCATATTTGCTTACCTGTTTTCCTGCTTTAATTCTTAAACTGTATCTTGGAACTTCTGCTTTTCAGGATGTCTGACCCTAAAAGCAAAGGAAAAGGCAAGGCAACCACAGGCAAACGGAAAAAAGGAGAATCATCTACCTCTATTTTGGATATCCTCCATGACGATTCCTGGCGGGAAAAGAACTTTACCCCGCAGGAAAGGCTAATCAGTTGGTGCCTGCCACTGACCCAGAAAAGTTTGCCAACAGATACTGTGAGCTAAAGTATCCAATTTTTGCCACTTCCAGGAACCTATACCTAGAAAGGACCTTCAAAATTCCAGAAGAACTCAAACAATACACCTCAGAACAAATTAAACAGAGAGGCTGGTTCTTCTTGGAGAGGAACTTGACTAAAGTCAACTCATCCTGGGTCAGAGAATTCTACTGTAACTATTTCAAAACTTTTCTGGATGCAGTGCAGCTTAGAAGCAAACAAATTCTGGTTACTAAGGAAGCAATAGAAGAAATCCTCCAGCTCCTACCTAAATCAGATCAACCAGATGGTTACCAGAAGGCTGAAGAGGATATGAGATTTATGAGATTTGACTGGGATGCAGTAAAGCAGAGAATAGCTATTGATCCCACTGTCCCCTGGGTCATGGGTAAAACAACAACAACCCCAAAGAGAATTAAGCTTATCTATCTGAATGATGAGGCTTGGCTTTGGCAGCAGATTCTAAGTAACTACGTGATGCCGAGCACTCATGAGACAGAGGTGCCAGCTGCTATGATTACCCTCATATGGTGTGTGATGGAGGGAAAGGACTTATATCTGCCTTGTTTTATCTGGTATTACATGGCTAGGGTCCATGTCAGAGATACTCTGCCTTTCCCATATTTGATCACTCAGTTGGGCCGCCAGGCTGAGGTGCCCTGGGAGCTCACAGATGAAAAGCCAACCGCCGCTGACTGCAAGAAGATCATCCCTCACAGCAGGAAGTTTCAGGCTTTGGGCTACAAACCTCCTTTTCTCACTAACTCTGCTGAGGCAGCCACATCTTCTGCTGCTCCTTCAGCCCCTGCTGCACCAGCCACCACCACAGCACCCTCACCTGCTTTAGAGCCCATCTACCACATCGTGCATCGCCTATTTGACCGGTTGGACCAGATGGAGCACCGCAACCAGCGGCGATATGAGAGATCTGAGTGTCGCAGCAAGTGACGCTATGAGCATTTAAAGTTGATGATCCGATCTAGCCACCATGACATCCCCTCCGAGCCCGACACCCCTTCTGAGCCATCTGAGGCGGAGGCAGACGATCATGAGGAGAAGGCACGTGCAGGGGCTGAGCAGGCAGGACCTGAGCAGGCTGCGCCACATCATGAAGAGCCCCATCAGTTACAGCCAGCAGATCCACAGGTCCCTCTACAGACAGAGCCTCCACTTCAGCAGGCAGACCCTCCGACACTCATACAGACTGTAGAGCCTCAGACCACCACAGAGACACCTACTGCACATCCTTCCGGAGATGACACTTCTTCACACCCAGCTTGATTGAGCATCGAGGACGATGCTTTTATTTAAGTGTGGGGAGGTCGCCATCTCTGGCGAATCTTTTTGGTGAACCACTTTCAGACTCTCTTTATCCTATTTTTCTTATATTTTATCTTATCTTATTTATCTTTCAGTACTTGCACATTTTTCTTTTGCTGTATTTTTACTTTATTTCTGCATTTTGCACTTTGGTTTATATATATATCTTAGATATTTAGTTTAGTTTGCACTTTTAGCTTATTAAGTTGTGATATAGAATATAAGGATTAATTAGTTTAGTTTACCCTTTTAGTATACGATAACTTGGTTTAATTGAAAATAAAAGAGTAAACTAGAAACTTTAGTTTAACAGAATCACAACAATCCACACACTGTATATATATAGCAATAAATGTTGGTTAATTTGACAACATTTTTTTTCAAGGAAAATACTTATTTTATAAGAGTCATTCAAAGATTCACATTGAGAATAATGGGAACTCTTGATTTCTACTTGCATGACATACATAACTGATATATGGTTTTTGAGCCAAAGAACACACAACCCGTGAGTTTTTGAGCTTAATTGTATGGTTACATTCAACCATAAATTTCATTTCTGTGTGTTTCGCCATTCTTTTCTATGCTTGTAATCTTTACTTTGATTCAATCTATATGTCCAATATAGAATGTAGACACATACCTGCATATGATTGAGACCATTATTTGAATTTTTTCTCACTTATCCCAAATAAGCTTACCTTCAACGTCACCCTTGTTAGCTCCCTTGAGCTTTTTATCCCCTTTTGTTCTATAACCACATCACTAGCCTTAAGCAGAAAAACAAATTAAAAATCCCAAGTTGAATCCTTGGTTAGCTTAAGATAGAGATTGTGTATCCACTAAGTGTAGGAAAACATGGGAACATGGGTTGATAGGAAGGGATTGAATTAGTAAAATAATCAGAAATTTGGGAGTATGCTCATGTGAAACCAAATTAAATTAAAATACCATGTGCATTGATATATATGTTATTTTTGCTTTTAATAAAAAAATATTTTTTAATTAAATAAATAAATAAGGGGACAAAATTACCCCAATAATGAGCTTAGTAGAGAAATCAATGCACATGGAAGTAAAATCAAAAATAAAAATTGGTACATGAGTATGTGACACAAAAGTAGGAAAATTGGGAAGACCAAGATAATTTTAAATTTTTATAGAGTATGTATATGTTAGGTGAGATCTTACACTAATTAAGGATTCAATTATTAGCTCACTTAGCCTTATATATATACCCTTACCTTCACCTTGGCCCCATTACAACCTTGAAAAAGACCTCATGATGTTTGTATGTATACATTATATATTTGTTGATTGGTTAGATGAAGAACAAAGTTTTAGAAAGAATGACTAGAAAAGAATAGAGTGATTAACCCCAAACACTGAGTGACTAGAATAGCTCATTTCCATATATCCATGTTTAATTATCAATTGTCTTGCAAGTCTGTGAAATATTTTAACCCAACTCAATTGTGAATGCGCTTTAACATGATTTAGGCTTAATTGAACATATATGATTCCTTGAAAATATGAATCAAATTAACCACATGTAAGCTCTATATATATAAGTGAATAGTAATTAGAATTGCATGATTCATTTAGGTAGCTACATTTAGGATAGATTGCATTGCATAAGATTCCACCATTTTACCTTTACTCTTTCTCTTGGATTTAGTATGAGGACATGCTATTGTTTAAGTGTGGGGAGGTTGATAAACCCCTATTTTATGATACATCTTGTGCTCAATTGAGTATTTTTTATCAATTTTTCACCCACTTATTCATGTAAATTTCATGGTTTTACTATTCCTTTCTTATTTTATGATATATGTGAAAACATGTTTCCTATGTTTTAAAAATATTAATTTTAATTATCCTTTATTACCATCCGATACCGTGATTTGTGTGTTAAGTATTTTCAGGCTTCATAGGGCAAGAATGACTTAGAAGACAGAAAGGAAACATACAAAAATGGAAGGAAAGCACAAAAATGGAGTTTTGAAGAAAAGGCAGCGACGCGCACGCGTGGACGATGCGGACGCATGCCTTGAGCAGAACGCAAACGACGCGGACGCGTGACTGACGTGAACGCGTGACAAGGAAAAACTCCAAATGACGCGAACGCGTGACCCACGCGCACGCGTGACAGACGCTACGTGCAAGAATCTGCAGAAAATGCCCTCAGCGATTTCTGGGCCCTTTTTGGCCCAGATCCAAGTCCAGAAACACAGATTAGAGGCTATAAAGTGGTAGAATCCATCCATTCAAAAAAGAGGGACACTTCACAATACACACAACATTCATATTTCATAATTTTTAGGATTAGATGTAGTTTTTAGAGAGAGAGGTTCTCTCCTCTCTCTTAGGTTTTAGAATTAGGATTTCTTTTACTTTATGGTTATTACTTCAATGCCAGGTTCAATATTCCTTTGATTTATGTTTTTCTTCTACTTTAATTTATTCTAATTTTTTACTTGTTAATTACTTATTTAGGTAAATTGGCTTATGAACTTCTTCATGTTAGATTTGAATATTCTATTTAATATAATTTGAGGTATTTCAGAATTAAGATTACTTTGTTTTATTTATGTTATGGATATTTTCAACTCAATTTAGATTTATTTCTCTCCTTTTGGTTTTGGTTGAGTAATTGGTAACACTTGAGTTATCAGACTCAGCAGTTGATTGAAAGTTGGGAATTGCTGATTGATTTGGATCGCTCTAAAGCTAGTCTTTCCACAGGAGTTGACTAGGACTTGAGGATCAAATTGATTGGTCCACTTGACTTTCCTTTATTTAGTAAGGGTTAACTAAGTGGGAGCAATAACAATTCTCATCACACCTGATAAGGATAACTAGGATAGGATTTCCAGTTCTCATACCTTGCCAAGGGATTTTATAATTATTAATTTATTCTTCTTTGCCATTTAAATTACTTGTTCCCTATTTCAAAAACCAAAAAATATACAATTTTCCATAACCAATAATAACCATACCTCCCTGCAATTCCTTGAGAGACGACCCGAGGTTTAAATACTTCGGTTTATTATTTTTATTGGGTTTGCTTATGTGACAACCAAACTTTTGTACGAAAGGATTCTCTGTTGGTTTAGAAACTATACTTACAACGCGATTATATTTGTAAAATTTCTTTACTGGCAGAAATTCATTCGTCAGTCTAATACTGGTATATCTGTAGATCCAGCAAAGGTAAATGTCATTTCTAGTTTACCTTACCCCTCCTCCGTGAGGGAAGTCTGTTCGTTCCTTGGCCATGCAGGTTTCTACAGGAGATTCATTAAGGACTTCAGTAAGGTAGCATTGCCTTTATCCAGATTGCTGCAGAAAGATATTTAGTTCGACTTCAGTGAGGATTACATGCAAGCATTTGATAAGCTGAAGATCGCCCTGACTCAAGCTCCAATTGTGAGAGGACCAGACTGAAGCCAGCCATTTGAGATTATGTGTGATGCCTCCAACCATGCAGTGGGAGCGGCGCTGGCTTAGCGCGAAGGTAAGGATCCTTTTGTAATTGCTTATGCGTCTAAGACCTTAGACGCTGCTCAGTCTAATTACACAACTACTGAAAAAGAGCTTCTTGCTATTGTTTTTGCTCTGGATAAATTCCGAGCCTATTTACTTGGTACTAAGGTGGTAGTGTACTCAGACCATGCAGCTCTAAAATATTTATTAGCCAAAAAAGAGTCCAAACCAAGGCTAATACGTTGGATACTGCTACTGCAAGAATTTGATTTAGAAATTAAGGATAGGAGTGGTAACCAGAATTTAGTGGCAGACCACTTGAGTCGCCTTGAGCATATTAAGGATGACACCACTCCTATCAATGATACTTTCCCATTTGATAGCTTACATGAAGTATCTGAAGTAGTTCCTTGGTATGCACCTGTAGCTAATTATCTAGTTAGCCATACTTTCCCTCCAAATTTTACTAAGCATCAAAGAGACAAGCTGAAAAGCGAGTCTAAATATTATATATGGGATGATCCATTTTTATGGAGGTGTAGAGCTGACCAGGTAATTAGAAGGTGTGTGCCTCAATTAGAATTCCAGTCCATTTTAGAGGCCTGCCATTCTTCTGAGAGTGGAGGATATTTTGGCCCTCAGAGAACAGCTAGAAAAATCTTAGACTGTGGATTCTGGTGGCCTACTCTTTTTAAAGATGCTGCTAATTTTTGTAAATCTTGTTCCACATGCCAAAGGTTTGGTAATATATCCAAGAGGGATGAGATGTCTCAACTGATTATGCTTTTCTGTGAAATTTTTTATGTTTGGGGCATTAACTTCATGGGTCCCTTTCCAAACTCTAGTGGTTACCTTTATATACTGTTAGCTGTAGATTATGTTTCTAAATGGGTGGAAGCAATTCCTACCCATACTGATGATCCTAACACTGTTATTTCCTTTGTTAGAAACTATATTATTTGTCGCCTTCGATCACCACGAGCAATCGTGAGTGATCAAGGCACTTTCTTTTGTAACAGGAGACTAACTGGATTATTGAAGAAGCATGAGATAGTTCACAAAGTAGCAACAGCTTATCATCTCCAGACCAATGGGCAAGCAGAAGTGTCTAATAGAGAGATTAAAGGCATTCTGGAGAAGATAGTAAACCCCCATAGGAAGGACTGGAGTGCCAGGCTACAAGATGCACTCTGGGCATATCGCACAGCGTACAAGACACCCATTGGGATGAGCCCCTTCTGCTTAGTATACGGAAAGGCTTGTCACCTTCCAGTAGAGGTAGAACACAAGGCTTTCTAGGCTGTGAGGGAGTGCAACATGAATTTTGAAGAAGCTGGTGCTGAAAGAAAGCTGCAACTAGCAGAATTGGAGAATCTTTGCCTAGAAGCATATGACAACTCCAGGCGATACAAAGAAAAGATGAAGGCTATCCATGACAAGCACATAAAAAGGAGATAATTCAAACCAGGGGAATTAGTTCATATTTATAACTCTAGACTGAGGCTTATGCCAGGTAAACTGAGATCAAGATGGAAAGGTCCCTACAGAGTAGAAAAGGCAGAGCCATATGGAGTTTTTCACCTGCATCATCCGTCTAGCTCCAAATTCATCAAGGTGAATGGATATCGCCTAAAGCTTTATCATGGTGAGAAGATTAAAGATCACAAAGAACTAGAGGTTTTCCTCTTGGAAGACCCACCAACAGAAGCAGAATGAGCCTGAAGACCGTCCAACTTAAGGACGTAAAAGCAAAGTGCTAGGTGGGAGACAACCCACCATGGTATGATCGTTCCGTTTCAGTATTAGTTTTATTTTACTTTATTCTATTTTGTTTTTGTTAATGACTCTTATCATAATCTCTGCATATAGCCTGCATTTGCATTTGCATTCTGCATAAAAAAAATGCACGCGACGCACAAGCGTTGCTGACACGTCCGCGTCATAAGTGCTTTCAAAACAAAGAAGAAAAGAAGCAGAGAGTCATGCGGGAGCATGGCTGAAGGCGTGCCTTAGGCACAAACATGCCCACGCGAACGCGTCAGGGACGCGTCCGCGTCATTTGAAAAATCAGCCTCCCACGCGTGCGCGTCACCCACGCGCACGCGTGACCCTGCAAAATCGACGTAAAGAGGTATATGGCAGAGACTTATGATGGAGTGGGCCTGGAATTGTGCTAGAAGCACAAACCCTATCACGCGTCTACGTCACCTACGCGTACGCGTTGTTTTTCAAAATCAGGCCATTCACGCGTGCGCGTCACCCCAAATCTTGGCAATATGCGAACGAAACAGAAAGTTGTATGTACGCGAGGCTGCTCTCACACCAATGGCACAGTTCGTTTCACGCAAACGCATAACCCACGTGTCCCCGTCACTTGAATATAGCGCCAACCACGCGAACGCATGCTCCACGCGGCCGTGTCGCCTACTTCGTACAGCTTATCCAGATCAGCGCCAGGAATCTTATCTTTTCTTCCTCAATCCTAATTTTTTTCTTCCCCCTTCTTATTTCTTTCTTCTTCCTTATTTCTTCTTTATTCCTTCTCATTTTTTTACTTTATCCCCCCTTCTTTCTTTTTCACATTCATCATCAAGGTTCTTTTCTTTTCTTCTTCCCTCTTTACTTTGCCATTATTATTTTTATTTATGTTTTTCTCTTCTTTTTCCTTTTTCTTTTATTATATATGTTTTCTTTTTCTTTCTTCTTCTTTTTATTCTTTTGATTGGTGTTAGAAATTTAATTGCGTGATTATTTTCTTCTATAATCGCTTGTGGATTATTAAGGAATTATTGACAATTACTATTACTTCTTAAAGGGTTGCTTGCATATTCAATTTAATACTTTCAATAACATATTTACCATGCATGCTAAGTGTTTGTAAAAAAGCCCGTATGAAATTATGCATTTTTAAAATATTCTATTCTACTACTCTAATGCCTGCTTTTCACAAAACCCCTTTTTATATATTATTGATTGAATATAATTGTCAATACAAATAGGTTGTTAGTTTAACAGACTTGATAATCAAATTGGGCATTTAATGCTTAATCTATGCTACTCATGCCTTTGCCAGCATGCCAATAAACATCTTGCATCTACTTGCCATCACATGCACTTGCTATATTTCCATTGATGACCTTTTCACATGTAGTCGCGACCATGTGTTAACGATATCCTTCTTTACCGTGCATTGATTATCAATTCCACCATCCTATTCCTTGCTCTAACCCTTAGTTTTAAAAGTTACTCTCTTTTTCCCTTTTCAGGATGGCTACCAAGAAGGGTAAAGAGAAAGCTACTCCCAAACCACCGATAAGGAAAGGAACAAAAAGAGCACTAGCTGCGGAGCCATCTTCAACAGCAGTAAAGCCCTCAACAAAGCGACTCAAGAGGATCATCAAGGTCAATGAAAAAGAGAAAACCTTTCCACCAAAGGACACTGCGCGGTTCACTAACCGCTACTGTGAGCAGATGTTTCCCATTCTAACTGAGAGGAACTATAACAATGAGTACCTTCTCATCCTCCTGACCAATATTGTTGAATTTGTTGAGCCCCGAATTGAACAAAGACAATGGGAATTCCTACGGAGACAGCCACAGCAGGTTAATCTATCATGGGTAGTTGAATTTTACTCCAATTTTCACATGCCAACCCTGCAGTTTGTCTATGTCTGTCAGAAGCAAGTCCCCATAACTGAAGAGGCCATTCAGCGAGCTTTAGATCTTTCCCCTGCTCCAGAAGGATTGGACGCATTCCAAGAAGCCTCATTCAAGTGCCAGACATACCAATTTGATTGGGACGCCGTTCTCAGAGTTATAGGACAACCTGGCAGCAGATAGATCTTTGGATACCATCGATCCCGACCTAAGAAAATATTGGCTTCAGCACTCACCTTGGAGGCTCAAGTATGGGCACAGGTTATGTCCCATTATGTCTTTTCGAACACTCATGAGTCCTCCTTGATTGCAGACATGGCTGTTTTACTCTGGTGTACCCTTACAGACCAACCTCTCAATTTACCAAGACACATCTGGAATGCCATGGGACACGTACAGATTGCGGGCAACCTATCTTTTCCCACCTTGATTTCAGATATAGTCTCAGCAGCCGGAGTCTCCTACAGAGCTGGGGACACCAAGGCCATGATTCCACGAGATGATTAGTACGTCCCTAACGGGAAGTATATCAAACCTCCAGCAGCCACTACTAGCCGACCTACAGAACCGGCTGAAGATATTCCTTCACCTTCCACATCACATGCACCTTCAACAAACCATCTGCTCCATCAGATACTTGAGAAGTTAGACCGGCTTGACCGGAAGGGAAAGCAAAGGGAGCGCCGTAACAAGCGCCGATTTACATACCTCAAGGAGCTGATTATTGGCAACCACCCACCTGAAGAAAACCCAGACACCCCGTACTCTACTTCATTTACCAGCACAGGGAGCCATGATAGTCCCGATTGTGGAGATATTGCTACCAGCCCCCTTTGTTCCTGACTGATGGCACCGAGGACGGTGCAAAGCTTTAAGTGTGGGGAGGTCGGTCAGTACTTGACTTCCGGAGGTAATTTCTCTTTCTTAACACTAATAGAATAGGATATTTATTTATTTTTCTTTTAATTAGGATAGGATAGATTGCATAGTAATAGGCTATTTGCATGCATGTTATATTTGGTTGAAAAATAATAAGTTCCTTTTTAAGATCCTATTTTTGGAAATTTTCACTAATTTAAATCAAAACTTTTCTTTAAAACTTGTTGGAAGTTGTATTTGGAACATAGTTTAAAAAGCAAAGAACACACAACCTGTGAGATTTGAGCTTAATTGGATGGTTACACTATTTAATCATAATATTTTTTCTTGTGTGTTTTTCTTCTCTATTATTGTAATCTATATTTTGTTCCATCCTATATGTCCAATGTTTAAAGTGTTATATACATGCATATGATTGAGGCCATTATTTGATTATTAACTCACTTATCCTAAATAGCCTACCCTTTCAATTACCTTTGTTAGCCACTTTGAGCCTTTTAATCCCATTTGTTCTATATTTTACCACATCACTAGCCTTAAGCGGAAAAACAATTAAATACCCCAATTGAATCTTTGGTTAGCTTAAGATAGAGATTGTGTGTCAAGTAAGTGTGGGAAAATTGTGGGAACATGGGTTAATAAAGGAAGGTGTCATGATAAAATATTGGGAATTTGGGTACCTACTCATGTAAGACTAGAAAAAAATTAAAAATCCATGTGCATTGATAATGTTATGTTTATTTTTATGCTTCAATTAAAAAAATCCAAAAAATATTCAATAAATAAGTAACTAAATAAGGGAACAAAATTACCCCAATGTTAAGTTAATAAAAAAAAATCAATGCATGTGTGATACAAGTTAAGAGAAAAGTTGATGCATGAGTATGTAATGTAAAAGTGGGAAAATTTTGGGTAGCTAGGCATGAATTTAAAAGTATATAGAGTATGTATAGGTGAGAGCTTAGGTTAATCAAGGATTCAATTTATAGCTCACTTAGCCATATATATACCCTCACCCTTACCTTAGCCCCATTACAACCTTGAAAAGACCTCATGATGTTTGCATTGGTACATTAAATACTTGTTGATTGGTTAGGTGAAGAACAAGGTTTAGAAAGCATGATTAGAGAAGAGTAGAGTGATTACCCTATACACTAGAGTGACTAGAGTGCATATACACCATCAGTGAGGGTTCAATGCTTAATTCTATGCTCCTTGCTTTCATGAGCTGTCTTTTTACAAGTTTACTTGTTTTTACTTTCATCAATTTTAATTAGTGATATTTGGTTTATGTTTGTCTTGAAGAACTTATTTACTTTTAACCAAGTAGGCAAAATCATTTTAGCATATAATTGCATTCATATATAGGTTGCATTGCATTGCATGAGTCTTACTTTCCCTTATTTAGTCTTTTAATCTCCTTGAACTAAGCATGAGGACATGCTAATATTTAAGTGTGGGGAGGTTGATAAACCACTATTTTATGGTTTATCTTGTGTTTAATTGACTGGTTTCATCAAGTCTTTACCCACTTATTCATATGAATTTCATGACTTTACAATTCCTTCCTAAGCTTGTTCTATGGTTGAAAACTTACTTCCTAGAGACCTTTAATTTGTATATTTTTATTCTCCTTTATACCATTCGATGCCGTGATCCATGTGTTAAGTGTTTTAAGCTTTATAGGGTAGGAATGGCTTAGAGAATGGAGAGGAAGCTTGCAAAAATGGAAGGAACACAAGAAACTAAGGAGATGACCAGCGAGCATTGACGCGCACGCATGGCTCACGCGAGCGCGCGGAATGGAGAAATTTGCAGCGACGCGAGCGCGTGCCAGACACGTACGCGTGGATTAGAGTCTGCACAAAAGACGCGCACGCGTGGACGACGCGTACGCGTGACAAGGAAATTCGCCAAATGACGCGCACGCGTGACTGACGCGTACGCGTGACCTGCGCGATCTGCAGAAATAACAGAAATCGCTGGGGGTAATTTTGGGCCGCGTTTTGACCCAGTTTTCGGCCTAGAAACACAGACTAAAGCTAGGGAACGTGCAGAGACTCAAGAGACATTCACACATTCTCATTAGGATAGTTTTTAGTTTTTAGATCTGAATCTAGAGAGAAACTACCTTTCCTCTAGGTTTTCTTTACATTCATAGTTTCATAGTTTATTGCTTTTGCTTTTGGATATTGAAGAGTCATTACCTCCGTTGAAGATAATATTTTAGTTTGTTTCCTTACTTACTCTTTTTATTTATTCCATATTCTTAATTCTTGTTTAGAGTGGTAATTGGATTATTTTGGATTTATTAATGCAAAGGATTAATTTTATCTTTAATTAATTTTCAAGCTTTATTTTATTTAATTTATCATGTCTTCTTCTTATATTCTTATGAGCGTTACATTCATGTCAATGGAGTAGATTTCCTACTTGACATGGGGGTTGATTAAGAGGAGACACTTGAATTGGAATGCTCAAGTGCTTAGTTAAGTTGGAAGTTGTTGGCTAATTCTGTATTTACTAACGCTAGACCTTCCCAAGGGAGAGGACTAGGATTTGCGAATAAGAGTTAGCTCAATCACTTGACTTTTCTTTATTTAGTAAGGGTTAACTAAGTGAAAACAACAACCTCTTTACACTACACTTGAGAGAATTCCAACAATGATAGAACTTCCAATTAATCATTCCCCCAGTCAAGGCTTTTTAATTAGAATATATAATTTTCTTTTATTACAATTATTTATTTTCTGTTATTCAACTCTCAAAAATCTCTCGGAATTTCCTGATTAATAAATTAGCATCCTCTCTAGCAACTCATTGGGAGATGACCTGGGACTCATACTCCCAATATTTTTATTCTAAACTTTTGTGACAAATTTTCTAAATTGATGAGGCGGATCTTAGCTGGTTAAGAACTATACTCACAACGTATTCCCTATATTGATTTCTTAATTAGCCGACTTCTGCCCTCGCATCACTAGTCAATGGATGTTGATGTCGTTAGGGGTCCACTTGTTGAGATGATGATGTTGTTCCCACTTCATTAGCCCTCATCCTCGCAATAACACATGTTTCTTTTGTTAAACAAATAGATATTTCTCTTTCCCACTTTGATCTCTATTATTGTTTTGCAGGACCATGGTTGATGATGTTGTTCCCCCACCTCATCCTTCCACTCATGGTGAACTGGTGGCAATGAACATTGCCCTCCAAGCCGAGGTCAAGAAAATGGCCGATCTTTTAGCTGATAGGGCTAACAAAAGTAAAAATGAGAAAGAGGATGACCATGAAGAGGAACATTCGGAAAAGAACACAGCGATGGAGGCAAAGCCTCGAAACCAGCAAGAAAAAAAACAAATCCCTTTTCAAAGAAGATCATGGATTTTCAAATGCTGAAGAACTCCACGCTTCTGACAACGTTGAAACCATATGAAAGAATCGGTGACCCTAAAATACATGTTATAAAATTTGAATATATGATGTGTTTAAATCGTACCTCTGATCCCATTTTATGTCGTTCTTTTCCTATGTCTTTGGATGGAGCTGCTTTACTTTGGTTTTCTAGCTTGCCTATAAGTTCAATAAACAACTTTGATGAGTTTGCCAAACTATTCATCAACCACTTTGCAGCATCAAAGATTTAAGTTCACGACACCGACTACTTCAGCACCATTAAATAAGGACAACATAAAAGCCTCAATGACTACATCACGAGATTTGCTAATATACTAATAAAAATCCCTGACCTCAGTCCTAATGTGCACTTACATGCCTTGAAGAGTGGCCTAACATTGGCCAAATTTAGAGATAAGGCAACTGGATAAATCAAAATAGAAGAACTCTGAGAAGCTCAGAGAAATGAAAGACAAGAACTGAGAAGAAATGAAGATAAGCATGGAAAGCCGAACTATAATCGAGAACAAAAGAAATCGTTCAAATTGACACCCAAGTTCGACTCCTACACACAATTCAACATGAAAAGAGAAGACATCATCAAGGAAATTCTACATGCGAAGATAATAAAGGCACTGAGTAAAGCGGGAACATACCATGACCAAAAGTATGTGGACAAGACCAAACACTTTGCATTTCACCAGAAGTTAGGGCATACAACTGATGAATGCGTAGTAGAAAAGGATTTGCTAGAATGGTTAGCACGACAAGGGTTGTTAGAAAAATATGGGACTGGCTGAATGCAACGAGACACACCACCCTCGACAACAGAGCACCAAACACCAAATCAAAACAAAGAGCAATGGCCCACTAACAATCCACTTCTCCCACGAAAGAAAGTCATTAACTACATAGCAGGAGGGTTTGTATGCGATGGTGAAACTAGCTCGGCTAGGAAAAGAAGTTATAGAGACATGCTAACAATATAGGACAACTCAACATCACAAACATCTACCTTTTCCATTCCAGATATCGTGTTCACCAATGCAGGTTTCCAGTCCAAAACTCCTAACCTCGATGACCCCGTCGTAATCTCAGTAGCAACGGGTGACCTAACCATTTGGAAAGTCCTCATGGATCCAGGAAGTAGTGCCAACGTTTTATTTCTATCCACTTTCAAAAAGATGCAACTAAATGAAAAAAGTGCTACAACCATCCTCTGGCGAATTAGTCGAATTCTCTAAAGAAAGAGTTCTAGTAACAGGTTATGTTTGGGTGAGGATAACCATAGGGGAGAATTCTCATTCCAAAACCCTAGATATCCAACACTTGGTAGTTGATTGTTTCAGTCCATACAATATTGTATTAGGAAGACCATCTTTAAATGCTTTTGGAGCTATCGTCTCCATAGTTCATTTGTGTGTTAAGTTTTGTATACAAGATGACACTATAGCAATCGTTCATTCTTACAGAAAAGAAGCGAGACAATACTACAATGCAGGACTTAAAATAAAGCAACCGTCAACCCCACGAATCAATTCGGTCTATAACACCAGTGACATGTCAGGATTAGCCGAACTTGATCCTTAGTCCAACCTAGAAGACCGACCTATTCCGATCGATAATCTCTGTAAGGTAAGACTCACTGTTGATGAAACACAGTGTACTAATGTCAGATCTATTTTGAATGCAGGCCACAGGCAAAAAATCACTACTCTGCTCCAATCAAATGCCGACTTGTTCGCTTGGATCCCGACTGACATGCCGGGGATAGACCCAGAAGTCATATGTCACAAGCTCGCGTTAGATCCAAGGGCTGGCCCAATCAAACAAAAGAAACGACATCAGGGACAGGAAAAGATAGTGGCCACTGTCAACGAAACGCAAAAATTACTAAGTGCAGGATTCATCTGAGAAATCTGCTTCACATCTTGACTAGCAAATGTCGTCATGGTAAAAAAGAACTCTGGCAAATGAAAAATGTATGTTGACTTTACTGACTTAAACAGAGCTTGCCCAAAAGATTCCTACCCGTTGCTATGCATTGATAAGCTCGTCGACAACACATCTGGATACAAAGTCTTGAGCTTCATGGATGCCTATTCAGACTATAATCAGATACTAATGCATCCTTCAGAGGAGGACAAAACTGCATTTATAACCAAACATGGAAAATTTTGCTATAAGGTAATGCCTTTTGGACTCAAAAATTCAAGTGCCACCTATCAATGATTAATGGATAGAGTGTTCCAGAATCAGATCGGCAGAAACATGGAACTGTATGTCGATGACATGGTTGCCAAGTTGGAAAATGAAGAATCCCATATGTCTGATCTCATAGAACATTTCACACAATTATGGAGGTATAACATGCGTCTAAACCTCGAGAAATGTGCCTTTGGAGTTCAAGTAGGAAAATTCCTTAGGTTCATGTTAACTCACAGAGGAATTGAAGCAAATCTTCACAAATGCAATGCAGTCATACAAATGAAGTCACCAACAACGGTCAAGGAAGTACAACAATTAACGGGACGAGTAACGGCCTTAGCACGAGTTTTACCAACATTGGCAACCAAATCATACCATTTTTTCAACAACTTAAGGAAGTCTAACTAATTCATATGGTTGGACGAGTGTGAAAAAGCATTTACCGAGTTCAAGAGGATCTTGGAATCCCCACCCATACTACAAAAACCAATACATGGTAAACCATTGTACTTGTACCTTTCATTTTCTACTAATTCAATTTCCTCTGTGCTTGTAACAGAAATAGATCGGGAGCAACACCCAATATATTTCATCAGCAAAATACTACAGAACGCAGAAACAAAGTACCCAACCATTGAAAAACTAGCTTATGCCCTTTTGATTACGGCAAGACGTCTCTGACATTACTTCCAAAGCCATGAGATTATAGTATGGACCAACCAACCGTTACGGAAAATACTCGCAAGACCTGATTTAGCGGGAGGGTTAACAAAATGGTCAGTAGAGTTATCAGAATATGCTATCGTCTATCAAGCTCGAGGATACCTTAAGTCCCAAGTACTCGCCGATTTCATTGCAGAATTCAAGTCAATAGACGAACTCTACCCCAGAGTGGGAATTATATATAGATGGAGCTTATAATGATGACGGCGGAGGGGCTGGAATTGTGCTCAAAGATAATTTTGGTGTTTGCGCCGAGCAATCCATAAAATACTTATTTTTGGCAAGTAATAATCAATACGAATACGAAGCACTACTAGCTGGCCTACACCTAGCCAGAGATAGTGGCATCCAGCAACTCAAAGTCTATTGTGACTCTCTACTGGTTGTTTAACAAGTAAATAGGGCTTTCCAGGTACGTGACCCTCTATTAGAACAATACCTATTACATGTGAAGCATTTAATACAACAATTTCAACATTTTCAAATTATACATGTTCATAGAGAAGAGAATAATAGGGTGAATATTTTATCTAAGCTAGCTACATCAAGAACACTAGACACTACAACAAAATTATCACAATTAACTCTAGAACATCCTAGTATATGAAACAAGTTTATTTTAAGTTTTCCACAGAACGAAGACTGGAGAACCCCATATATCAATTATTTGAAAAATGGGTCCTTGCCAACATCGGAGGACAACCTAAAACTTTTTCAGGAAAAAAACGAGTTTCTTCACTCTAATAGGAAATGAATTATACATAAGGGGTTTCTCCTAACCACTGTTAAAATTTCTAGGAGACGAAGATTGCATTTTAGCAATGTCGGAGGCGCATGAAGGCATTTGTGGCACGCATGTAGGAGGCCAAAGCTTAGCAGCAAAGATCCTAAGAGCAAGATATTACTGGCCAACTCTCAAAAGAGATTTCATGAGCAAGGTCCAACGCTGTGACAATTGTCAGAAGTGCACACTTGTAATACATAACACAACCGAACTGTTACACACTTCAGAAGTCAGATGGTCTTTTCATAGATGGGGGCTCAATATCTTCGGTCTCTTTCCAGTATCCCAAGGACAAGAAAAATTTCTACACGTGGCAATTGATTACTTTACAAAGTAGATAGAAGCTCAGCCACTTGCCAAAATAGTGTCAGATAAGGTACAATCTTTTATTTGAAAATTTATTATAAGCTGATATGGATTACCAATAGACATCGTTACTGACAATGGTAGACAATTTACTGATAGAAAGACAGCATCTTTTTTACAAAATTTAAAAATAAAACACCATTTTTCATCGGTTGAGCACCCGCAAATTAACAGGCTCGCCGAAGCAGCTAACAAGATCATCTTGCAGGCATTAAGAAAGAAGCTTGTTGTGGCTAAGAGCTAGTGGACCGAACTAATACCAGAAATACTTTGGGGTTACAATACCACACCACAAACCACAACCAAGGAAACACCTTTCAGGGCTAGTCTTTGGAGCCGACACAATGATCCCAGTTGAGATATCTCAAGGATCTATACGAACTGAACATTTCAATGACAATGCGAATGACGAAGCTCAGAGCGCCGAACTGGAGACAGTAGAAGAACGTCAAGCCGCAAGAATACGACAAGAAGAAATGCAACTCACAATGCAACGCAAGTACAACAAAAAGGTCACCCCCGACCACTACAACGAGGAGACCTCGTCCTAAGATGCCTAGAGGATGTTAGGAAACCCCCAGGCCAAGGCAAGCTCACCTCAAATTGGGAGGGTCCTTTCCGAGTTTCAAAGGTACGAACATGGCCGAGGAGCAAACTCTTTGCAGAGTTTAGAAGGAGCCAACTTACCAAACACATGGAATATTTCGTCACTACGTATGTATCATAGCTTCGAAGATCGGTGGGTACTCTTTTTTCTACCAAGGAGGTTTTATCCCCAATAGGGTTTTACTTGTGGAGGTTTTAATGAGGCTGGCCACTTCGGACATACAACATCCTTTAATATATATTCATCTACTCTTTCTTTAAGATCTATCAATCAATACAAGTAACAAACCAACATGCAGCAAATGTATCATTTTCACAAAAAACTAAGCAAAATTGCAACCTGAAGTTGCAATGTCAACAAAAGCAACATAGCTTTACAAATCCATAAAGTTCAAATAAACTACCAAATACTAAATTTAGTATCATCAAACTTGTATAAAACAAAAAATTCCAAATTTTGTTTTCCTTATCAACAACATCTGCGTTTTCACCCTAGTCCTCTCCAGCAGGCTCATCATCCACCAACTTGCCATTTATTATTATTCTGGTAACGATGAATTGATTGACTTCAAAGTCAGATGCAAAGATAGAAACCTGGTTGACGGTGCGATCAAAACCCGCAACAAACATCTCTAATCCTTATTCTTCAAGCTTATGAACTTGAGAGGTCATTCACCCCTTTTCATCATCAGCTTCCTTCACCTGACTTTGAAGTATTCGGATTTGATCCTTGATAAACCACTATTTTATAGTTTATCTTGTGCTCAATTGAGTGGATTTTATCAACTCTTTACCCACTTATTCATAATATTTGCATGGTTTTATATTTCCTTCCTGATTTTGTGCTATGATTGAAAATATGCTTCTTTGATCTTATAATTGCTTATTATTAATCCTCTCTTATTACCATTAGATGCCTTAATATGTGTGTTAAGTGCTTTCAGAGATTATAGGACAGGAATGGCTTGGAGGATGGAAAAGAAGCATGCAAAAGTGGAAGGAATACAAGAAGTTGGAGAAATTGCTAAGCTGTCCAGCCTGACCTCTTCGCACTCAAACGGCTATAACTTTAGCTACAGAGGTCCAAACGACGCGGTTCCAGTTGCGTTGGAAAGCTAACGTCCGGAGCTTCGATTTGATATATATAATATTCCATAGTTGCCCTGACGCTAGGCAACGCGACCGCGTGCTCTATGAGGCCGCGTCGCAGTGACGGAAATCAGCATGTTTGAATTCTTCTCCAGCGATTTTCGGGCTGTTTTCGACCCAGTTCGCGGCCCAGAAAACACAGATTAGAGGCTATAAAGTGAGGAATTACACTCATTCATAGGAAGGCTCTCATAATTCACAATTTTAGGAGTAGATGTAGTTTTTAGAGAGAGAAGTTCTCTCTCTCTCTTAGGATTAGGATTTAGGATATCTTTTAGTTTTAGGAGTGACTCTCGATCCCAGGTTCAATGTCCCTTTCTATTTACTTTCGCTTCTATTTTTATTGACTCTAATGCTTTTATTTGTATTTGATTTATGTTGCCCAATTGGCTTATGAACTTTTCCATGTTAGATTTTACTGCTTTGAATGTATTTTATTTGAGGTATTCCAGATATTTATGATTTTAATTTAGCTTTCTACATTCTTGGCTTTGGTTAAGAAATTAGTAACTCAAGAGTTATCTTAACTCAACATAAGTGATAATTGTTATCTTTGCTAATTGAACTGAACTTCGATAATCCCAATCTTTCCTTAGGGATTAACTAGGATTTGAAGATCAAACTAATTAGTCACTTGACCTTCCCTTGCTCTAGTAAAGGTTAACTAAGTGGAATCAAGAGTCAATTTTTATTATTGTTGATAAAGATAACTGGGCTAGGACTTTCAATTTCTCATACCTTGCCAAAAGTTTATTTTACAGTTATTTATTTATTTTAATTGTAATTTAAATTACTTGCTCCCTATTCTCAAAACCCCAAATTTACAATCTCCATAACCAATAATAAGAACATACTTCCCTGCAATTCCTTGAGAAGACGACCCGAGGTTTAAATACTCGGTTATCAATTTTAAAGGGGTTTGTTACTTGTGACAACCAAAACGTTTGTACGAAGGAATTTCTGTCGGTTTAGAGACTATATCTACAACGCGACTGTTTTTATGAACTTCTTTACTGGCAAAAATCCTAACGTCAAAATGGCGCCGTTGCCGGGGAATTGCAAACGTGTGCCTTATTATTGGTTATTGTAAATATTTTTTTGATTTTTGCTTGTTTATTTGTTTTTGTTTTTATTTTTTGCTTTTTCTTAAGTTAAAAGGTTATTGGTTTTTATTTTAAAATTTTTATTTTTCAAAAATCAAATTTCAATATTCAAATTTAAAAATTTTCAAAAATTCAAATTTAAAAATTTTCAAATTTCAAATTTCAAAAATTCAAATTTCAAAAATTTAAAATTCAAAATTTCAAAAATTTAATTTTCAAATTCAAAATTTAAATAACCTTTTAATTTAAATTTACTTTTATTTTTGTTTTTAATTTTTATTTGCTACTATGAACTCTCACCCCTTTGGCTATGAGTCTGATTACAATTATGTTGCAGGAAGAAGAAATTACAATGAGAACAGGCATCAAGGTTGGAACAATCAAAGATGGGAGGAGCCACAAGGATTTGATCAACCCTCATGGCAACAACCACCTCCAATGGACTATCAACAACCACCACCATATGCCTATAAACCCTCTCCTCCACACAGCTTTGGACCACTATACTCACAAGCCCCTTTCCGCCATTCACCTCCATATGACCCTAACCCTCAACCACCATACCAACCACCTTATGAGCCATATGAACCATATATAGAACCACCCCAATTCCAACCCAATTACTCACAAGAACCACCACTTCAATATTCACCATCTCCATATCCATCAATCCAAGAGCACTATGATCCTATTTATGAAAGCCGAGTGCATCAAGAGACAAAGGATCGTCTCAAGGAAACAGTGGATCGATGTCAGGCAACCATTCATCAATTGGGGCAAATAATAATGAGTCAATTAGCTTCCCGACGTTCGGACACTCAAGGAACCCCCATGGCTTCATGTGGACAATCTAATGAAGAACGTAGTATGAAGGAGATACTAGAAACTCCAGTGAACAGTACGGAGCATGACTTTGTACTGGAACAAGTAGAGGAAGCCGGAATTATTGAAGAAGAATTGGTTGAAGACTTAGGAGATGCAGAACCTCCATGGGAAAGTCCAGTCATAGAACCTCCTTCCAAGACGTTTGAAATTGATGCTAATGAGGGTGTACAACCTCCAAAGCATATCACAGTTAAAGACTTGGAAGAGGTTGATCAAGAGATGGAGATTCAAGAAGAAGAAGCACAACCTCCCTTGCCCTTGGAAAGCAATGAAGAGAAGATTGAATTGGAAAAAAGCTACCAAGAGGAAGAGGTTGAAATTGAAGCAACTTGCAAAGAGGTGGTAATTATCAGAGAAAAGCACAAGGGAGTGGAGCTTGCAATTTCATTAAAAACACCTCCCCCTAAGTTGCCATCATCCTTCACAACATTCAAGTGGGTAAAATTCATATCCCTTAGCTTTCTAATTCCACTTGAATATGGGCTACTGGAGACGGATGGTCAACTTAGAGCTCTTTGTGGCATTAAGAGTAAGAGGAAGATGGTCAGTGGTAAGAATTATCCTGCAAGGTTCATTATGGTTGGAAGCTTTAAGTTTAAACACAAAGGTTGGTATAAAGCTCAACTGAATGGGTCTAGGAAGCTGTTTGGATGTCTCAGTGAGAATTCCGACTGTTCACCACCCACGTGGAAAAATGACGATCAACAAGAAGATGGGTGCAAAGGCAAGGTCTGGGACCCTGGAATTCAATCTAGAAATCAGCACTCTTGGGGCCTTGTCACTTGCTTTAACTTACTTGAAGGCTTTATGCGCCTAGTTTGGGATCCCGGAGGACATTGGAATCATAAACATTGGTAGAGATTCCTGGATGAGTTCAAGTACAAGCCACCATAACAAAGGATTCCCCAAATGTCCAACTTAAGGATAATAACTAAAAGTGCTAGGTGGGAGACAACCCACCATGGTATGATCGTTCCTTTTTCATTTTTATTTAGTTTTATTTGTTTTTGAGTTTTATTTTATTTTATTGAACCTGGAGTTTTACATCACATTCATATTAACACTGCATTCTGCATTTTCTTTTCATATTAAAAAAAAATGCCTCGCGACGCGACCGCATCAGCGACGCGTCCGCGTCGCAAGGAGAGGGGAGAAAATAAAAACGAACAGAGAGTCACGCTGGAGCATGGCTGGAGACGTGCCAGTGGCACAAATTGACCCACGCGACCGCGTCACCCACGCGGCCGCGTGCCATGTAAATCGACGTCACAAGGGTGCATGGCCGAAGGTTAAGCTGGAATGGGGCTGGACTCGTGCTGGAAGCCTAAGCCTTCCCACGCGAACGCGTCACCCACGCGTCTGCGTCATATTGGAAATAGGCCATCCACGTTGACGCGATCGCGTCAACCACGCGACCTCGTCACCCAGATTTTTTGCAAAAATACATCTCAAACAAAGAGTTGTGCGAATGCGAGGCTGCACTCGCGCCAATCGCACAAATCAGGCCACGCGATCGCATGACACACGCGTCCGCGTCACCTGACCTTATCGCGCACCACGCGACCGCGTCACTCACGCGTCCGCGTTGCCAGCGTCGCACAACCTATCCAGATTAGTGCCAATTATCTTATTTTTCTTTCCTAATCCTAATTTCTTCTATCTTTTCTTCTTTCTTCTTTCTTTCTTACTTTATTCCTTCCCTTCTCATTCTTCTTATCTTTTATTTTCTTTTGGTTACTTGCATACTTTCATTCATTGCATTATTTTCATTAGTGTTGGAATTTTATTTGGGTCATTGTGGATTGTTGCATAATTATTTGACAATTATATATTACTTTTTAAAGAATGCTTGCATGTTCAATTTAATACTTTCAAATAGCTTATTTACTATGCATGCTATGTGTTTGTGAAAAAGCCCATATGGCATTATGCACTTCTCTATTTTACTTTATACTATTCAATGCTTGCTTTTCATGAACTCCCTTTACTATTGTATTAATTGAAATTAATTGTCAATACAAACATGATGGTTTGTTACGAGTAATGCTTGATCTATGCTACTCATGCCCTTTGTCGGCATGCCAATAACCACCTTGCATTCACTTGTCCTTATATGCACTAACTATTTTCCATTGATGGCTTTTCACATGTACTCGCGAGCATGTGTTAATGTCAGTTATATCTTAATGTGCATCCATCACCACCTTTTCCGTTCTCTTCCTTGTTATATATATCTCTTTGAATTTAATTTACTTTCTCTTTTCTTTTTCAGGATGGCCACCAAGAAAGGAAAAGAGAAAGCCATTCCCAAATCAACAGCAAGGAAAGGAACAAAAAGAGCCCCAGCTGAGGAACCACAACTCACATCCACTTGCACATCTTAGCATGCACCGAGGACGGTGCAATCTTTAAGTGTGGGGAGGTCGATACCGATCTCCATGGGTTAGTTATTTCCTATTTCAACACCAATGTTAATTTGTTCATTGTTACATCTGCATATTTGATTGCATGTTTATTTGATTTTGTGGATTTAGTTACTACTTGGTTGAAGTAATATTTTCTTTTCAAGAAATTTTTATAGTATTTCACTAATTTAAATTGAAAAAAAAAATTTTGTTAAAACTTGTTTGAAGTTGTATTTGGAACATGGTTTTTGAGCCAAAGAACACACAACCTGTGAGATTTTGAGCTTATTTATATGGTTACATTATTTAACCATAAATATTTTATTCTTGTGTGTTTTCTTCTCTATAATTGCAATCTTTGATTTGTTCCATTCTATATGTCCATTATTTAGTGTATTTACATGCTTGCATATGATTGAGGCCATTGTTTGATTTTAGCTCACTTATCCCAAATAAGCCTACCCTTTAAATCACCCTTGTCAGCCACTTTGAGCCTTTTAATCCCCATTTATTCTATATTTTACCACATCACTAGCCTTAAGCGGAAAACAAATTAATTATCCCAATTGAATCTTTGGTTAGCTTAAGATAGTGTGTTAATTAAGTGTGGGGAAACTGTGGGAACATGGGTTAATAAGGGAATGTGTTATGTTTTTACTTTGATAAAATATTGGGAATTTGGGAACCTACTCATGAAAAAAAAACAAAACAAAACAAAATAGAAAAAAATAAATAAATAAATAATGGAGAATCCATGTGCATTGATAAGTTATGTTTGCTTTTATGATTCAAAAAAAAAGAGAAAAAAAAGAAAAAAAAAAAATATATATATATATATAAAAGAATAAATAAGGGGACAAAATTACCCCAATATTAAGTTAATGAAAAATCAATGCACATGTGATAAATTAAAAAGAAAAAGTTGATACATGAGTATGTGATACAAAAGTGGGAATTATAGGTAGCTAGGCTTGAATTTAAAAGTTGTATAGAGTGTATGTATATTAGGTGATAGCTTAGGTTACTCAAAGATTCACTTTATAAAGCTCACTTGGCCATACATATATATACCTTTACCCTTACCTTAGCCCCATTACAACCTTGAAAAAGACCTCATGATGTTTGAATTGGTATGCTAAATATTTGTTGATTGGTTAGATGAAGAACAAGGTTTAGAAAGCATGACTAGGGAAGAGTAGAGTGATTGACCCTAGACACTTGAGAGATTAGAGTGTATACACTACCAGTGAGGGTTCGATGCTCAATTCCTTGTTCTCTGCTTTCATGAGCTATTTTTTTCTTGCAAGTCTATTTGTACTTCATTTTGTATGATTTTAATTAGTGGAATCTGATTTATATTTGTCTTGGAGAATTTATTTATTTTTGACCAAGTAGGTAGAAACATTTTGCATGTAGTTGCATTCATATAGATAGGTTGCATTTCATACATTCTACCATTCCTCTTCATCTTTATAGCTTCTCTTGAGCTTAGCATGAGGACATGCTAATGTTTAAGTGTGGGGAGGTTGATAAACCACTATTTTATGGTTTATCTTGTGCTCAATTGAGTGGATTTTATCAAATCTTTACCCACTTATTCATAATATTTGCATGGTTTTATATTTCCTTCCTGAATTTGTGCTATGATTGAAAACATGCTTCTTTGATCTTATAATTGCTTATTATTAATCCTCTCTTATTACCATTATATACCTTGATATGTGTGTTAAGTGATTTCAGAGATTATAGGGCAGGAATGGCTTGGAGGATGGAAAAGAAGCATGCAAAAGTGGAAGGAATACAAGAAGTTAGAGAAATTGCTAAGCTGTCCAGCCTGACCTCTTCGCACTCAAACAGCTATAACTTTAGCTACAGAGGTCCAAATGATGCGGTTCCAGTTGCGTTGAAAAGCTAACATCCGGGGCTTCGATTTGATATATAATATGCCATAGTTTCCCTGACGCTAGGCGACGCGACCGCGTGCTCCATGCGGCCGCGTCGCAGTGACAGAAATCAGCGTGTTTGAATTCTTCTCCAGCGATTTTCGGGCTGTTTTCGACCCAGTTCGCGGCCCAGAAAACATAGATTAGAGGCTATAAAGTGGGGGATTGCACCCATTTATAGGAAGGCTCTCATAATTCACAATTTTAGGAGTAGATGTAGTTTTTAGAGAGAGAGGTTCTCTCTCTCTCTTAGGATTAGGATTTAAGACTTCTCTTAGTTTTAGGAGTGACTCTCGATCCCAGGTTCAATGTCCCTTTCTATTTACTTTTGCTTCTATTTTTATTGACTCTAATGCTTTTATTTGTATTTAATTTATGTTGCCCAATTGGCTTATGAACTTTTCCATGTTAGATTTTACTGCTTTGAATGTATTTTATTTGAGGTATTCCAGATATTTATGATTTTAATTTAGCTTTCTACATTCTTGGCTTTGGTTAAGAAATTAGTAACTCAGGAGTTATCTTAAATCAACATAAGTGATAATTGTTATCTTTGCTAATTGAACTGAACTTCGATAATCCCAATCTTTCCTTAGGGATTAACTAGGATTTGAAGATCAAACTAATTAGTCACTTGACCTTCCTTTGCTCTAGTAAAGGTTAACTAAGTGGAATCAAGAGTCAATTTTCATTATTGTTGATAAAGATAACTGGGCTAGGACTTCCAATTTCTCATACCTTGCCAAAAGTTTATTTTACAGTTATTTATTTATTTTAATTGCAATTTAAATTACTTGCTCCCTATTCTCAAAACCCCAAATTTACAATCTCCATAACCAATAATAAGAACATACTTCCCTGCAATTCCTTGAGAAGACGACCCGAGGTTTAAATACTCGGTTATCAATTTTAAAGGGGTTTGTTACTTGTGACAACCAAAACATTTGTACGAAGGGATTTCTGTCGGTTTAGAGACTATATCTACAACGCGACTGTTTTTATGAACTTCTTTACTGGCAAAAATCCTAACGTCAATCCTGTAGATTCTCACTTCTGCCTTTTGTCCTTCATTTTCTTAGTCAAATCAATAATTACCTCATCCCTTTTAGCAAGCGATTTTTCAAGCATCATAACTCATTCCTTTCCTCAACCCCCAATAACTTTGTACTTCGACCAAAACTGAGTAATCTCGTGCCAATGACCTAAAACAAAATAAGTTAACATTAAAAAGCTAGACACAAAATACAAAACACCATAAATAGGACTAACTCACCAGCAAAAATTGTCCAATCACCTCTTTTCGCACCAGTCACGAGACCATGTAGACGCATTTATTTTTTCACTTTGTTTCTAACTCCAGAATCAACAACCAAATCTACGGCAGAGAGAATCTCCAGCAATTGCTCAGATTTAGCCTTCTTTCTCTTCTCACCATAAGGATGCGCGCTAGATTATGTAGCATTGGCAACAACATCTTTCTCGACCCTACTAGCCGACACTTCTTTACTTTCCTTTTTCTTCTGATCAAGGAACAACCTCATCCGGGCCAAGGATAAGCTCGGAACGCTCCCTCCTACACAAAGGCAAGCACAAAACGCTGTCACGATGTGCAATAGATCAGCACACAAACAAAACCCATGTCAATTTCTTACCAATATAATTTATTAAACCATCTACATCATTTTCAAACTTTAAAACCTCCACAATTGACAATAGTTTCTTGGCAGAAAAACACTCAATCAGATACTCCAACAACAAATTCTCTTCTTCAGACCTAACTATCGCATCCAAAACTTGCATTGGTTCAGGACAACAATAGAGAGAAAATTGTTCTCCTAACTCATTATCTAGAAAGAAGGGATACTCAGTCTCGCATGAACGAACTTTTACAAACATTTCTTTAAAGTTTTTAAAAGATGATTTGTATAAAATGAAAATGGAACGGCCAGGATAACTACTCAAGTTTATCCAAAGACCCTTACGAACCCCTTTTGACAGAAATAGTGAGAAAAACATATTCAAAGAAGGTTCAATTTCTAGAAAACTCATCAAGCACTTAAAAGCATGAAGAAAAGCCCAATAGTTTGGGTGAAGTTGTGAAGGGGCACAGTTTAACTGTGTCAATACCTTACACTCAAACATTGAGAAGGAAAACCTCACATTTAGCTCTGTTAGTAGACATGTATACATATAAAAATAGGCCCAATCACCTCTTCTTTCACAAACCCTTTCTTCCCCATTACAGGGAAAAAGTTCAACACCAGTAACAGAGTCACCACGGACCTAACTCATGGCGTTGAGCTCATGCAAAGCTTTAGGATTTTGGAAAAGGGATGCGCGATACTTCACGTCCGCATGCACCCATTCATACAAATTATCTTTAACCTCTACTACGTACTTTATCTTTCTTCATGACTAATATAGAGTAAGAAAAGACAAACACAAATGAACAACTAACCTTTCGAAGCCATCCCTCTTTTCTTTTTGACTTGGTACAACCAATGCCCTTTCCAACACACAACTGAACTGAAGTAATCTGAAATACAACAGCCACTATCATACGATTCGCATTTCAAATCAACCCTAACTGTTAGATAGCATAACTGTTCACTTCCCCAATAAAATCTTAATGGCCATAATTACCTCGAGCCAATAACCACTAACGTTTATTGTCGATAGATACAACCACACGATTGTGTCTTCCAAAATAATAAAAATAATATATTATTGAACAAGACAGTTACAAGCTCGACTAGTGACAAAGTCGGCAGCATGTTAAGCTTTGGGGGTCGGATACAAGCATTTTTAAAGCATAACGTCGAAAAATTCAGACAAAAGCTTAACTTGCTACCAACACCAGCAAGTCGAGTTTAGAGGCTACGATCCGTATCTAAACAACTCGGATGCGACATTATACATTAGAACTACTAGATCAAAGTCGGCGCAACTAATCCAAAAAAGGTGATCCGTTATAAGCGACTATACTCGCCGCGTGAATCTTGGAAACACCACTATACTCGCCACGCGAGTCTCAGAAGCACAATAAAGAACAGTTGATAAATTCCACAATAAATAATCACGCAAACGACCTATAGACAGATGAAAAAAAGAAACAACAAAATCGAAAGAGTTCTCTAATCTCAGGTTTAATATTTTAGAGATTATAAACTGACTTGAGTATCGAAGTTCTTTTTGCAGGTTCTTCTTCACATTGCTCGAATGAAAAGGAATACGTGGTGTAGCATAAATGAGGAGAACGTCGCCAGTGCTCTTCTTGTTACAGAGGACTTATAACCTCGGAGTCCAATTCTAGACCAGAACGCTATGCTTTGGTGATCTGAGAATTAGCCAATAATTGGTCCCACTTTATATATTAGCAATTTAGCATACTTGAAGCATTTCTCTTCTTATCCAAAACTTCATAAAATCCCAATCATGGTCCACTCTTAAGTGAACACAATGTAGAATTGTAGATCCTACTACTTACTTTATTATCCAGAATATTTACATGCTTTAATGCGTGTCATTCGCTAATGTTTTCAATTCTAAGTGAGAAGGGAACTTCCAAGTTCTATCTTCCATAAAATACACCAGTGTTTCTTCTTAACTACTAAAAACGGACGAATTTCGGGTTAATAATTTCAAAAAGGAAAAGAAAAAAAAAAAAAAAAAGCAAGTTTGATCATTTTCAAAGTTTGATGTCCTACGTAGAATATGTCAACAGGAAGGCTTTGTATAAAAAAATGAAATAAAAGCTCAATCAAGGTAGCATCTAAACGAGGAAGTTGTCGCGTTTTGAACTTTATTTTTTCCGTGAAAAGTATCCAAATAATAATCTGATGCAAATAAAAATCTTCACGAAAGGATAAGAATTTGAAACAGTAGTATCCGTCAATTCAAACAATGAAAGTTAATAACGATTGGCTTAATTAGTACACCTATTAATAATTAATTATGGTGTATGTCCACAAAATGTTCAGGTCTTATCTCATATAATGGGTTTTCTTTCATGATTGTAAATCATCCTAAAGCACCATCATGATGCAATGTGGATTATGATTTTAAAAAGAAAAAAATGAAAAAAGAAGAGGAAATTATTAGTTTTATCAGAATTTAATTTTATTCACAATTCTATAATTTAAAGAGAAAGCCAAGAAGGGTTTTGCAGTTTTTTAGTTAGTCAATTGATTTGATGAGTTGAAATTTGTTAAGGAGTAATTATTTGGTTTGACTATTGAGGGGATATTTTTAATAAGTTGTAATCCACAAATAATTAGGGTAGTAACTGTAACAGATTCTACCGACTAAATTAGTAGTTGTTCAAAAAATATAAGGTTTAAGAAAAAATACTATATCTTTGCATGGATATTATACCTAATATTTATAACATATCCATTATAGATTTGAGAGAAATTTATATCAATTTTTTGCCAAATTTAATGAGATACAATCTGATTTTAATATCTTATGGTCTAATTATGCCTTTAAAAAAAATGCGTTTAGACAAATAAAGTGTCTCAGATCTAGTTAGAAATACTGAATGGTAATAAATCTATTTTTCTTCTTTACCTTTTGTATAGAATATATGTGTTGATTCGGTAGAGTATAGACTCAATTTTTAATCTGAGTCAACTTGACCCCTTAAATTTTGGTGATCTCTCCCAAAGTTAATTCTATTATCAAATTTGATTTGTTCATTTCAATCAACCAAAAAATTGCCTCCAAATTTAATTTGGTGATCCAGTTATGCCCTTAAATTTGATGATGTAACTAATTTAATTTCTCAAATACTCACACTTTGCTAGCATAATGTTTGCGAAATAGTGCTTAGTAGATCAAATTGAGTTGTGACATTAAATTGGAAGACCAAATTAAACCAGAAATTAAATTTAGAGCATCATTTTTTTATCAATTAAAATTTAAAGAATAGAATTGAGTCATTGATCAAATTTATTGGTTTAAATGAATTATTTGTATATAAATTGATTAAAACTTACTTTTTATATGATAAAAATCGTTTTTAATATAAATTAATTTTTAAATTAAAATATATTTTTTTCAAAAATAGTTTGAACCAGTTTGACACGTGAAAAGGTAGTTTGGTATGATTTTTAAATTATTTATAGTGATTTGTTGCAGATTTTATTTGACGGGTGAAAACACCACACGATTTTTTCGGACACTATTTACAAAACGAAAAATAATAACAGACCAATAACTCTAAACTCAACCGGAAATTATTAACGAAGAAGGCTAGAAAGGTATCAAAATTTATTATTTTTTATTATTAATTAGTTATTAATATTTAAAAATATGTGATAAAGAATGTTATTGAATTTCTAGACTAAAGAAATTTGTTTGTACCTAACTAATGATACGTACTTAAGAGAATTTAAGATTTCGAAGTGTGATGTTTATAGACTAATCCGGGTGGACAACTTGCAAAAGTATTCTAAAACTTAAGTCACCAGTATATTTAGTAGAGATAATGTGTCCCATCTTACTTATTTTTGGGCCCTGTTTTATACATTTTTTAGGTATCTGTTGAGTATTTATTGCCTCGAAGTTACGTTTGTCTTACTTTCTGTTTTTCTGATTCGAAATTATTTCATTTACGTTATTCGTGTTCCTTGCATGATATCGGTAACGTGTGATCCTGTGTGGCTGGATTCTCATTATCTGTTATTGTCTAGAACAGCATCCCAACTTAGGCTTCTTGATTTGTAACTTGTCAAGTATGCCAAAGTTTAATGGACCAGGCCCATTTTTGGGGTTTTTGAAGAGTTTTTCTTTCTGGGCTTTTTTTAGCGCCAAAAACTCCTTTGAAAAGAAACTGTGCAGTTTTCTCCATGCAGTTTTACTCCTCCTTGATTTTTTTACTGTCACCCTCACTCTTCTCTTTTCCCATCAATCAATCAATTAATGAAGCTTTAATTTTTTCATAAAAAGAGTTAGTTCCACTTCACTTTGCTTCGTTTACCTTTTTCGCATTCAGCCTTGGAACTTCCCTTCATCTTCTGGAGAAAAAGAGGAGTTTTCTGTTTTCTCCTTCACGTTTAAGGGGATCTTTGGTCATTCGCAACTTCCTTCTTCATTTCTACTGTCTCGTGTTTGCTACTTTATCTAGGTAAAAATTTTGTTTCCTTTGCTCCCTCATTCTTGCTTTGTTACTATATGTTTTACAAAAATGGTGAAATCTTCTTCATGCATGTAATCGTTCTTAGGATGTGGTATTCTTTTTGCTGTTTGGTATTCTCTCGTTGCTTTACTCTTAGATGATTTAGTAATTGAGTCACTTTAGTGGGGGTACCACTATTTAGTTTTCCCTTTTTGAGGTGTGGGTAATTTGTAAGGCTCTTATTTGTGGATTTTTGTGGTAGTTTTAGAGATAAAAATTTCTTTCTTCGTAGGAAAGAAGATAAATTTTCCCTTGTGACATAGTGGTGGTGTCCCTAGGTATATCAAGATGCCGAGGAAGAAGGTGGTAGCTTCTCGTGAATGAATCAGGACGTCTTCTTCTAGGCTAGCCCCGTGCCCTCCCCGTCGCGAGGATGAACGTGTGGATCCTTACTCTTGGGTCTCCGAAAAAGTGAAATCTACCCCTTCTACCACCACAGAAGACAAGCTTGAGGCTTTGTGAGTGGCCGGGGTTATTTTTTATTCTGACCTAGAAAATCTATACGTACTTTCTGTTCTTCATCGGAGCGATTGCCTCTGCCACTTTAACCATCATGCAGGTTCCTGACCTAACTAGCTATAGATGTACGAGACGTTATTCACACATCTTGGAGTCCATTTTCTATTTTCCAGCTTCCAACAAGATATTTTACATTATACTGATTGTGCACCTTTGCAATTGCATCCAAACTCTTGGGCTATCATCGGAGGTTTCGAGTTATTGTGCTCTTTCTTAGGGTTGAATGCTTTTTATAGAGCCTTTTTCTATTTTTTTCACCTTAACCATGCCCTTTAGTTTCCAAGGACGTGGGTTTGTCTCCTTTCGATGTATCCTGAATAGGAGGATTTTTATTCTCTTTGAGGAGTCTTATCATTTTATAGAAAAGTTTTTTAAGATTAAGAGAATAGAGGAAACTACACCTTTTTTTCTAACTTTAGAAGATGAGAAAATGTTTAACTTATATTGGAATTTTAACGTGTCATCTCTTAAGATCCAACTTCAAAGTGTTAACGCATTCGAGTTCGCGAGCATCCAAATGCTTTTAAAACTTTGGAATGAAAACCCTTTGAATCTTCGGATTGTGTTGGCCGATAAGCATGTAGCTCGGAATACCATTGGTAAATACTTTGTCCTATGTTTTTTTTTTATTTTACTATTTGTTGATCTAACGATCTTACCCCTTTCTTTTGTTAATCTGATGATCTTACCCCTTTTCTTTTCCCATTTTTCTTTGTAGCTGTTATGGTCGGTGGCTTGGAGACTATCATAGCGATGAGGATAAGGTTGACTTCCTCTGATACTAACATTGCTTCTAACCTGGGTAGCGGTGACTAGGCCTCTTCTTCTGCTACACTGAGCAATGTTCCCCCTCTGTCGAAATTCAACTCAGAAGCTAGCCTCGAGGTTCACGACGTGGATGACTTTGCTCCTCCCCCTTCTCCCACCAAGAAAAAGAAAAAAAGAGGTAATAGCCCAATAGCTGAAATTCCCTGTCCATCTTATTTTGGTTGTATTTTGAAAAAGGAATTTTAGATTCCTGAGTTTGTCAATGAGTATCTCCTTTCTAAGAGGACGAAGTCGGGTTTGGCTAAACTTCCTTTAGAAGAAACTTTTTCCCGAGTCCAGAGAATGTTGCTTCGCTTGGCCACTTATATTAGAGATGCCGAGAAAGAAATTGCTATCTTTCAATCTGAGGTGTCAGAACAAGAGAAAGACTTGAAAGAGGCGAAGTCAGAGGCCAAAAACCTAAATGAATCTGTGAAAGCTCTTAAGGAAGAAAAACAGAGCCTTCAAGCCAAGTTAAGACACTGGAAGAGGCGAAAGTGACTTCCGACGCTAGGGAAGAGAAATATAAGAAGCAAGTTTTAGAGCTTATGTAGCGACTCGACGACCTTTCCCTTTCGGTTAGAAAGGCCGACCAGGCAGCTGTGGACGGAGTCTTTGATGTTGAAAAGAATATGTTAGACCAGATCAAACTTATAGCTCATGACTTGGACGTCTCCAAAGTTGGGGTCTTTAAGAAAGTGGTGGATGGGAAAATAGTTGATATAATGTAATTTTCCTTTGTAAAATTTCTAAGTGTATTCGCGTAGTTAGCTCGGAACTTACTTAGATGACATTTTACTTATGCTTGTTTATTTTGAGCGACTTTAGTATTTGTCACTTTTAAACTTTGAAGCTTTTGCTTCTTCACTATTTAAATGTTTTTACTATTTACCATTTTTCCGACTTTGTTGCCTATCAGCTTCTTTCCAAGCCAATTCTTACTTTCGGATGAGCCAGATAAAAAATTAAGAAACTACTAATAATTCAAATGTTATTGTAAACTATTTTCATACAACGAGTTTATATTGAAGCCTCATTAAAAACCTATATTGATAGAAAAAGAAAACCTCTTATTCTAATAATATTTAAAAGATTACTCAAAAATTACCTTTTCATCTTAAGGATAATTTCTTTTTAGATGAACTATGTTCCAGGACCTTAGTACCTCGGTACGATCTAAACTTCAATTTATAAGCTCCTTTTCCCAGACTTTTCTTGATTCTAAAAGGGCCTTTCCATGTCTGGGCTAACTTCCCTTGTGTTTCCGATGCCTCAGCATCAGCTTGTCTTAACACTAGATCTCCAGCTTGAAAACTTTTAGGCATAACTTTGATGTTATATTTTTTTTTGTAATACGTTGCTTTAATGCCTGTTCATCTAGGTTGGCTGCGGACCTTATCTCATCAATAAGTTCAAACTCAGTATGATTCTCAGTGTTACTGAGGAGTAGCCTTGGACTGGGCTCACCAATCTCTACTGGTATCACTGCTTCTTCCTCGTAGGTAAATCAGAAGGGTGTTTCACCTGTGGAGGATTGAAGGGTAGTACGATAGGACCACAACACTACCCATAACTCATCAGACCATGATCTCGGGAAGTTGTCCAATCTATTCTTCAAGCCCTTTAGGATTATTTTGTTTGCAGCTTCAACCTATCAGTTTGTCTCGGGATGTTCCACCGACATAAATGCTTGACGTATTCCTAGGCCAGTTAGAAACTGTTGGAACTTAGAGTCTACAAATTGAGTTCCATTGTTAGTTACTATTTCCTCGGAAATCCCAAACCTCGTGAGGATATCTTTCCATACGAAATTCCGACATTATTGAGACACTATTATCTTCAACAATGGAGCAACTTCAATCCATTTTGTGAAATAATCAATTGCCACTATCAAAAATTTCACCTGATCAGATCCTGGAGAAAAAGGCCCCAATAGGTTTATTCTCCATTTCGCAAAAGGTCTCGTCGGTATCACAGAAACAAGTTCTTGGGACGGAGCTTGATGGAGGTTACCATGAATTTGGAATTTTTGGCACCTTTTCACATATTCTATCACATCCTTTATGATAGTGGGCCAATAGTACCCATCTCTTATGACTTTTTGAGCCAACGACTTACCTCCCATATGGTGTCCACAGCATCCTTCATGTACTTCCTGCAACACATAATTAATTTGTTGAGGTTTTAGGCATTTAAGTAGGGGTTGCGAAATGCTCTTTTTATATAATTGGCCACTAATCATGGTATATTTTGCTGATTTTAAATACAACTTCCTAGCTTCTCTGGAATCATTGGGAAGGATCCCATGTTCTAGGTACATGCATAATAGATCCATCCAAGAAGGGGTGGCATCAGATGGTAACATCGTGACATTGGAGAAGCTTATGGATAGCTTTGAGAGCACTTCTTGAATTAAACTTCGATTCTCATTGTCTGGCTTAGTGATGGCTAATTTTGACAGAACGTTAGCTCGGGTATTTTGTTCCTAAGGCACATGCTTAATACAAAATGCTTTAAAATTTGAAATATTATTTCGTACCTTCTTCAAATATAACTGCAACAGAGGATCATGTGCTTGATACTCACCATTAACTTGGGAGGTTACGATTTGGGAGTCACTGACTCGGTTGCGCTGACTTCGGTTGCCAACGCCGAACCCACAATTAAAACCTCATATTCAGCCTGATTGTTTGAGATCGGAAAATTGAACTTAATAGATGCTTCGATGACCAGTTCTTCTCCCTTAGTCAGGGTAATTCCTGTACCTCCTTACCTTGTTTGGGATGCTCCATCAACGTGAAGTTCCTAAACTGGTGACTCGGGAGAAGAATAGGTTAATTGGCCAAAAAGTCCACCATTAGTTGTGCCTTAATGGCTGACCATGGTTCATATCTTATGTCAACTTGTGACAACTTTATTGACCAATTCATCATTCAGCCTACGAAATTCGGCTTTTGCAGAACTTTTTTAATCGAATAGTTGGTTCGAATGATTATCAAATAACTCTGAAAATATTGTCTTAAACAATATTCCGACATCAGTACTGCAAAAGCAAGTTTTTTCAATGTTGAGTATCTCATTTCTGGACCTTGAAGGACTCTACTAATGAAATACATAGGTCGTTACTGCTTACTATCATTTTCAATAACTAAAGTTGAGGCTATAGATTCGTCAGTGACAGATAAATACAGGTATAACAGTTTTCCAGGTTCCGACTTGGCGAGGATGAGAGGAGAGGACAACAAAGTTTTGAAGTGCATGAAAGCTTTTTCACACTCTTCCGTCCATTCGAAAGCCATGCCCTTCTTCATTAACTTAAAGAATATCGGTAAAAAATTTCACAAAAATAATCGCGTTACAAGTATAGTTCTAAACCGACAATTAAACTTCAATCAATATTTAATTTGTTTGTCACAAGTACAAACCCAATAAAATTAACCGAAGTATTCAAACCTCGGGTCGTCTCTCAAGGAATTGCAGGGAAGTGTATGTATTATTGGTTATGAGATTGTATCTTTTTGGGTTTTGAGTTTAATAAGCAAGGAATGTAAATAACAAGAAAATAAACTAATAACTGAGAAAGCTCTTAGCAAGGAAAGAGAATTAGAAGTCCTATCCTCTTTATCATTGTCAATTGTGATGGTAATTGTGAATTGCCTTCACTTAGTTAACCTCTAACCAATAGAGGAAGGTCAAGTGCATACAATCAACTTGAGTTCACAAGTCCTAGTCAACTCAAAGTGAGAGACTAGCTGATGACAAGTCATCTTAGCCTAGTTTCACTAGCCTTTTTCTTTGTTTTTATTAGGTTTTATATACTTTCTTGCATTCTAAGTAAGTAATTTGGAATGAAAATGCATGACGTCTTTGAATCAAACAACCATCAATTATTTGATGCTAAATCATGAGGTTTAAGCTAAATTTAATTGAATTTTAATGAATTATGAACCTTGTGAATTTTGTGATACTTTTATTGGTTGTTTTGATTTCTTGTAGGTGAAGAAAGAAGAAAAGAAGAAAAGCGTGGCACAAGAAACGTGCCCAAGGAAGCAAGAAGCGTGTCCAAAGGAAAGAGAAAGCGTGCCAAAAGGAAAGAAAAAGCATGATCACATTGAGGAAGAAAGGGAAGCTAAGTTGAAAAAGCTAACTGAGCTTCATAAGGAATGGAAGGAGAAGGAAGCTACAAAGCTAAGTTAAAATAGTTAACTTAGCACTAAAGAAAGCAAGGAATGGGTGCAAAGCTAAGTTAACTAAGTTAACTTTATCGGGGACCTCTTCAAATTAATTCAAGATGAAATTCCATGAGTGAAGCCACCAAGATTCGAACCAAGGACCAAGGAGAAGGCAAGGAACGTTCCTCACAAAAGAATTCAAGAAGAAATAGCCAAAATGCATCCTCCATGGTTCGAACTTGGAACCACACGCTACTCCTTGCAAGGGAATTTGAGAATAAATAGCTAGAATGCTTCCTCCAGGACTTGAACTTGGGTATTCTTTGAAACATAAGGAAGGAGTGCCACCAAGCTTGCAAGGAAAATCAAGGAAAAATAGCTTAAATGCTTCCTCCAAGTTTCGAACTTGGGAACTCTTGGAAACATAAGGAGGATTGCCCACTCATCCAAGGAAATTAGCTCCAAAGATTTCCTCCACTTCCTCCACCAAGTGTTGAACCTGGGACCTTGAAGTCTCAAGTAAAGGCGCTACAAGGAAAGCTAAGTTGGAAATTCCAACTGAGCATTGCCTCTCCCCCAAGCCTCCACACTTTGGCACACACTCCTAGCACACCAAGGCAATGTGACACGGTCATGACACCAAGAAGCAAGCAATTTTGGCGCAACAAAGGGCCTTGAGTGCGCATCATGACACGGCCTAAAGCTAAGTTGGATTTTCCAACTTAGCTCTAATACAATTGACACCCAAACAAGGCTGGGCACACCACACTTGACACGGATGGAGCATGCTTGAAAGCTAAGTTGGATTTTCCAACTGAGCTTTCCCCTGGAGGTGCAATTTGGGCTAGAAATTGGATTAAAAATCCAATTTAATTCATTTCTTCACCAAATCAAAAGCCCACCCAAATTCCAAAATCCAAGAATAGAAAGTGTATAAATAGGAGTTAGTTTGATTTAATTAGAGAGCTAGATTTTACTTTGAATTTTTCCTTTTGAATGATTTTTCATTTTTGAGCTTTTGAACTTTTGAATTTAGATTTCTGAGAACTTGGAAGGAGAATTGCTCTCTCTTCTTCTTGGTTCTTGCTTGAGCACTCTTTTATTTTCTTGCTTTGGATCTTGGGTGAAGAATTGAAGAACTTCTATTTCAATCTCACCTTGAGATCTCTTGTTTACTTTCTCTGCATAATTGAATTTCACTTTCTGTTTACTGCTTCATCTTCTCTTTAATTCTGCAATTTACTCTTCTTCACTTCTTTTGCAATTGTTCTTGTTCGATCAAGGAAGGATTTGAGATCTAGACTTGTTATCTAGTCTCTTCCACCCTGAGATCTTCAACCTCTTTTACTTTGCTGCAAATTAAGCACTGCTTTCACTGTCTTTTAAATTCTCAAAGCACTTTTACTCTTCTGTTTGAGATCCATTCCAATTTAATTCATCTTTTACCTTGCTGTTTGATGCAATTTAATTCTGCTTGTTTAATTTCTGCAATTCCAACTCCCAATCCTTTTTACAATTCAAGCAATTTACATTTCTTGCACTTTAAGATTCAGTCATTTACATTTATTGCAATCTAAGTTTCTGCAATTTACTTTACTTGTTCTTTAAGATTCAGCACATTTACTTTCCTGCTCTTTCATTTACTGCAATTCACCCTTCCCCTTTTACAATTCATGCAATTTAGTTTCTGCAAAGCACAAACCACTCAACCAATACTTGATTCGCTTGACTAAATCAACCACTAAACTAAAATTGCTCAATCCTTCAATCCCTGTGGGATCGACCTCACTCATGTGAGTTATTATTACTTGATGCGACCCGGTACACTTGCCGGTGAGTTTTGTGTTGGATCGTTTTCCACACATCACTAGCTTTGGTGAATTTCAAGCTAACCGGCAATCTTCAATTATCAATCAACAAAAGAGTTTTGATAACTCAAGAATCTCTAATTGATCAATCCAAGTTAAGAACATAAAAATCTAATTTAAAATCTACCCAAATATTTCATCAAACACTTGGAAGGCACAAAATTAAAACATAGGAAATTAACAAGGAATATTAAATCTAAACAACCAATTGCAAGCATCAATGACTAACAATTAAAGAGAGCAACAATAAACATAGAAAACATAAATTGCATTAATGGAAATCAAACATAACAAGAGTTCATAAACGTAAAAATGACATGAAAGGGAAATTAATAAGAGAAGGAGATGAACTAAAGTGCGAGAATAAATAAAAGTAAAGGAAAACTAAATTAAAGGAAGATTGAACCTAAACCTAAGGAGAAATTAAAAGAAGAAATCCTAAAACCTAGAGAGAAGAGAGAGCCTCTCTCTCTCTCTAGAAATCTACATCTAAAACCTAACTAATGTGAATCAATGAGGTGTGAATGATTCCCCCCTTCCAGCTCTACTCTGCAGCCTCTAATCTTCACTTTTGGGCTTGAAACTGGGCCAAAAGCAACCCAGAAATCACCCCCTGCGCTTTCTGGTTAATGCAGCACGTGACACTTTGTCACGCGTACACGTTGCTGAATAATTTTCTGGTCACGCGTACGCGTCATCCACGCGTACGCGTTGCTTGCCTGCTGTACTGGTCACGCGTACGCATCGCCCATGCGTACGCGTCACTGCCAGCTTCTCAAAACTTCAATTTCTTGTGTTTCTTCCACTTTTGCATGCTTCTTTTCCATCATCTAAGCCATTCCTGCCCTATAAAACCTGAAAATACTTAACACACCTATCATGACATCGAATGGTAATAAGAGAGGATTAAAATTAACAAATTTAAGGCCAAAGAAACATGTTTTCAATCATAGCACAAAATTAGGAAGGAAAATGTAAAACATGCGAATTACATGTATAAGTGTGAGAATAATGGATAAAATTCGCTCAATTCAATACAAAATAAACCGTAAAATAGCGGTTTATCAATCTTTCCACACTTAAACATTAGCATGTCCTCATACTAAACTCAAGAGAACCAAAAGAGTGAAGAGGGATGGTAGAACTTATGCGATGCAACCTATCTAAGTGCAAACTACTTACATGCGTCTAGCTATTCTTATTACTAGCTATATATATATATATAGCTAGTAATGGGGCTAAGGTAAGGGTGAGAATATATGTATGGCCAAATGAGCTATCATATGAATCTTTGACTAACCTAAGTTCTCACCTAACACATACACACACTCTATACAATTCTAAAATCAAGCTTAGCCACCCAAAATCTCACTTTTGCATATTTTCACACTCATGTATCAATTCTAATTCCATCACATATGCATTGATTTTCTTATTAAACTTCACACTGGGGTAATTTTATCCCCTATTTATTTATTTCTCTTTTTTTCTTTTTTTTATATATGAAAGCATAATACATCAATGCATATGGTTTCTATAATTTCACACGAGTATACACCCAAATTCTCAATATTTGTCAATAAAAACTGTTGAGTTAAGAAATTAATTAAATTAATTAGTGATGACAAATATTGTTTTTGGGTAAAATAAATAATTAGTGTTGAGTAATAATAATTATATGTTACTAATTATTTATTAAACATTGTAGGCCAAAACTTTGTCCAACAGCCCAAAATAAAATAAAAATAAAATGTCAAGGCTAATGGGTTGGTTAGTCAAGTGGAGCCCAAAAGAAACAAAGTCAAAGAAACCAACGGGCTGAACTTAAGAAGAAACTGATCCAAGCCCGAGTTGATTTCAAATCCCTCCATCTTGCTTCCAAAGCAACGTTTCTCTCTTCTCTGTCTCAGTCAAATCACAGAACTCAGAAAAAGTAAGAAAGAGAGCTTAGTTCCTAAGCTAGTCGTGAAAGAAGAAGGAAAGAGAAGGTTAAGCAAAGAAGGGTAAGGTCTAATCAACCATTTCAAACCATATCAAGAAAAGATCAGAAGGTTAAAGGTAACCCATTTCCTTATACATGCAACACACTTTCTTCTCTTCATCTTCAACTCCCTGCCACTCCGTTTTGAGCTATATGGAAAAGAGGATTTCTGTTCCTCACTGCTGTGTATCTACGATCACAAGTGATTCTTGGAGACCAAGTAGTTTCTCAATGGCTCCGATTTGGTTTACCATTGAAAAAAACTCTTGTGGTTGCTGTTTTATAGCTTTCAGTCAAGATAGAGAAGTCAGAAGCAAAGTTTCCACTCTGAGGTTTAATGAGAAAAAGTGAACGGCTGGGTTGGTGAAGCTCAGTGTTCAAGGAGTTGACCTAGGAAGAAGAACCAAGCAACATGCAAGGAGATAAAAGAAGCTTGCTGTTCATTTAGAAAGTAAGGAGAGATAACCCAGTGTATTGAGTTTTTGTTCTGTAAAGAAGCTCTCTGAAGAAGTTCCTCTACTTGGACAGTGCTTTCTTTCAAAAAAGCATTCTGCCAAAAATGAAGAACTGAATCAGAGACATGCAAATCTGGTTTATCACATAGCAAAGAGGCTGTTGAAGAGTCAATCTCCTTCATGTTTTACAGATTGTAATGTACTTTTCTATGTTTATCTTTCTGTAATTTCTTGAGTGAAAGGAAAAGTGAGAGATCTCAAGTAAAATCTATGAGTGGAAAAAGGCTGAGTGAAACACTTGAGAGAAAAGCCTAGAGTTATTTTCTGATTTCTTTAGGTATGTATGTGTCTTGTATCTTGTACCTGTGAGGTATCCCTTTCTTAGTTGGGTTAGCACTAAGAGTAAAGAGTTAGGTATTAGCATAGCCAATGTCAAGTTAGGTTAGAACTTGAGTGTGAAAGGATTGTATCAATCTTGTGGAATTGGTGTATGTAATACTTTTAACTATAGTGGAAATTCCTCCATTGTTGTGGAGGAGACTGGACGTAGGTTGCATTGCACAAGGCAACCGAACCAGGATATATGCTGGTGTTAGCTTCTCTCTTCTCTGCTGAGTTCTGTTTTCTAATATTCATAAGACAAAAATAAATTATCTCATAAATTTTCCGCTGCTGAGTTCAAACAGAAGCAGAATTGAAAGTTTGTTTTTAAATGGTCATTTCAGTTAAGTAAAAGACAGACATAGATTCAACCCCCCATTCTCTAAGCCTACCACAACCTTCAAAAACAAAACACATTCTCATTAACCAAAGTTCTCACATTTTCCCACACTTAGTTGACACACACTCACTATCTTAAGCTAACCAAAGATTCAAATAGGACAATTAATTATTTTTCCGCTTAAGACTAGTGATGTGGTAATATAAAGAATAAAAGGGGGTTAAAAGGACTCAAAGTGGCAAACAAAGGCAAATGAAATGGTAGGCTATTTGGGATAAGTGAGCATAATCAAATAATGGCCTCAATCACATGTTTGCATGAATATACACTAAATAATGGACATATAGAATGGAACAAACCAAAGATTACAATCATAGAGAAAAAAACACACAAGAATCAAAATCATGGTTAAATAATGTAACCATGCAATTAAGCTCAAAAACTCACGGATTGTGTGTTCTTAGCTCAAAAACCATATTCCAAACTATATATATACATTATGCAAGTTTCAAAAAGTTTTAACTCAAATCAATTTAAATCTTAAATACCCTTTCTAAGAAAAAGAAACATTCCTTGAAAATTTCATCAATTTGACCAACATTTCTTATATATATATATATATATATATATATATATATATATATATATATATATATCCTAAATGACCGTCTTCATGAAGTGTTTCCTTGAGCGGAGTGTTTGGGTTAATGGTTTATTGGATCTTATGCTCAGCCATGGTATGAAACAATTTCGGGATTCTCACATACGGCGCCAATGTTCGTACCTAGCTGGTGATACGTACTTAAGAGAATCCGAGATCCCGATGTGTGATGTTTACAGACCAGGCCGAATGGACAACTTGCAAAGACACTCCGAAACTTAAGTCAGCAGTACGTTTATTAGAGATAATGTGTCTTGTCTTACCTGCTTTTGGGGGCCCAGTTTTATACATTCCTTGGGTATCTGTTGAACAATTATTGTCTCGGATTTACATTTGTCTTACTTTTCGTTTTCCTGATTCAGAGTTATTTCATTTACGTTATCTATGTTCCTTGTCTGATGTTGATAACATGTGATCTTGTATGGCCGGATTCTTATTTTCCGTTATTGTCCAAAATAAAATTAGACTAAATAAATTAAATTAATAATTAAATAATGACAAAAAAATAATAAATTATGATAGTTCTAGCATTTTTGATAATTAATAACTCAAAACATGTTCATGTGAATCAAATATAAATCCAGTGTATGCATTCAACAAATCCAGTGTATGCATTCAATATAAATCTTAAATATGAGAGTGAATTAGGTCATCAGGAAAATTTGCCCCACCAAGTTTTGGGTCCGACAGGATAATAAGATAGATAATAAGGCCATGTTAGGAGTCTCACCCCATTGCTCCTCTCGCTTTCTATATTCTATACACCCTTGTCCTTCTTTCTAAGTAATATATATGTGCCTACAATAATGAATCCAATGCTAAATTTAACCGACAAAACAAGCCAATCTTAGAATGGACAAGTCCATAAATTTCTTTTTACCTCTTTCTATTCAATACGCACGCACGCACTATGTTTTTCATTATGTAATGTTTAACATAAAAATTGGAAAATCGTTTTTGGATATCCAAGTTTTTTTACATGGTATCAACACTCATTTTATTATCATTATATATCATTGTGTTTTCATTTTAACATCCAAATTCTTCTTTTGTAAATTAAATTGTGCATATTTTTTCTTTTGTTTTTTACAATTTTTTTTACCGAATAAATCAATAATTAATTTATTGTGAATTAAAATTTTATTTAAAATTTTATTATTAATTAATGAATTACTACATATCAAACTTTTGACATTTATTTAAACAAACGAATAAATATTTTTAGATGCATATATTATCTCTCGAAATTTTGACACAAATTAATAAATTAATAACAAAATTCAACTAACTATAGTTTGATACAGAAATTGCTTTCTCTTTTGCAAGTATAATTGTCTTTTAAAGTTTTGACACATATATTAATAATGGGGAATGCTAGGGGACAATGATTTTGTTGAACAATATGAACAACCACCAATCAAATAAAAACACATTACACCTTTAAATTAATCCTCTAAATTTTAATATTAAAATAATCATCCGTACACTAGTAAAATGAACATCCAATATATCTATTGTTTATATTGTTTAATATTTTCATTGTTTACCTGTATCTTTCCATTAACAATAGAGTTAAGTATGATTTTAGTTCTTAAAGTATAAGTTGAAAATTTTTTTCGTATTCAACCTTTTTTTGTATACAAAATTGTTCCTAAAATTTAACTTAATTTTAAAATCGTCCTTACTTTAAGGACCAAAATCATACGGAAATAGCGGCAGAAGTAGCGTAGACAGCTTCTTTTTTTTTCCTTTTCCTTTCTTCTTCTTCCCTTTCTCATTCGAAAGAGTAGAAACATTTTCTTTCTCTTATTTTTTTAATTTTATAATTTTTTTGTTAAAAATAATTTGGTCTAAAATTTTAATATTTAAGTAAAAATGATGATTTTAAAACTCGGTTTTAAATTTTAAGGATAATTTTATATACAAAAAAAATTTGATGACGAAAATTTTTTTCGGTCTATATCTTAAAGACCAAAATCGTACTTAATCCTTAACAAATCAACAGATATAAAAATTAATTTTTTTTAAATAATTGTCTTGAGTGAAATGAGAACCGCCTTCAGACTGGATGAAATTACTTGAAATTCTAATACATAGTACATTAAAAAATTTCAAATGAAAAAGTTAACAATTTTTTTCTTTTTATAAAAGAAGTCAAGAAGAGTTACAATTTGTTAAATCCACATTAACTCATTGACATATACTATTGGAATACAGTCAAATGAGACTCATAAATAGGTCAAATCAATTTAAAAAAATCGATCTATGAAAATGTATTTAATTTATATCTTTTATTTATGTAAAAAAATGTTTACCATAAATATTTAAGCATACATATTCTGTTATTAATAAAAATAATTAATTTAATTTGGAATAATATAACATTTTTTATAATATCAATGTATTGCCCCACCAAAAATGAAGCTCAAATGTGGATTGGGATCCTATGAAATTTATATTCATTAAAATATTCGGGGGTAAAGTTAAGAAAAAGCTTGTAGGACTGTAGGGGAATTCTCAAATGAAGTGAAAATAAAATACTTTTATTGTTGGTAAAATTTGAATTTTACATTGAACTGAAAATTATTGAACCAATTAAATTAACCATTTTTTAAATATAAAATAAAATTAATAAAAACAAAAATACTCTTAATAAATATTAATTTATTTATTTTAGTTTAAAAATTGATTGATTAAGTTAATTTAATAATTCTCAATTCAACAGTTTTTTTATTCAATTAACATAATTATATATATATATTTAATTATATAAAAATATTATTTTTTATATTAATTACATAAATAATTATTTAAAATATTAAATATGATTGAATGACTCTAGATGATGCATTAAAATTAAATTTTAATTATAATACTATATCAAAAAATATATTTATTTCATGGTATAACTTATATGTGAACTTTTTGTTTTTATATTGGAATGACAATAGTATTTTGTTGAAATGTAAATTATTGGAGTATTATTCTTAAATGTAAAACCGTTTAATTAAAAAAGTAAAAATTGAATTGTTTGATTTGTTAGAGGTACAAAAATTAAACTTTTTAATTTGTAGAAGTACAGAAATTGGACCATTCAATTTATATTAAAAAAATTAAAAATAAAAAAATTAAATTCTAATTTATATATATTTTACAATTTAAAAAATACAAAAAGTTATAATATTAAAATATATCATTATTTTATTGGTGGTAGTAAAAGGTTGGAATTTTTTCTTGTGGGTTCCACCTCGATGACTTACTAACCCGACGTGGCTAACAGAAAAAACAGATAAAGAAATTAACAGAGTCACTCTGTTTCATTCCCTTGTCTCTTGTCTCCCACCATTTTGTGCCAACATAATAATAATAATAATAATAATAATAATAATAATAATAATAATAATAATAATTATTATTATTATTATTATTATTATTATCATTATTATTCACCGATAATATTCATTAATTGAGAAAAATGTTTTCTTAATATTAAACATTATATGATAGCTAATTGAAGACTTTTTTTTTTTTTTGTATATTTAACACCATTGATCCAATTTTAACATATTTAATTAGAGAGTCAAATCAGTCACCAAAAAAAAAATTAGAGAGTCCAATCAAAACACGTAACACTATCTTTAACTATCACCCATGGTCAATACTTTTACATTCTGAATGAATCTCTCTCAATTTTTTTAAGACTTCACGGTGTATCTTTTCATCCTTATAAATTGGTGTGAGCACCGTTTCTTCATAATAATAAAAGAAAAAACACCCCCTCCCTTAACTCTTGTGTTGTGAGAGAAAAGAGTCTCCATTCACGTGTCTCTCTTCCTTTCCTTGCTCCTCTTCCTCCTCTTGTTTCATTTCTCGTTTCCATTACCCAATATAATAATAATAATAATAATAATAATAATAATAATAATAATAATAAATGATTTTTATTTTAATTCTTGCCTGATATTAAGGCCATTCTCAGGCGGTGGTTGATGTATCTTTGTGGGGTTGTTGTTGTCATTATTATTATTCAATAATAATATTATAAATTAATATAAATATATAAAGAGAAGAAGGCTCTTAAATTTAGTTAAAGGGTGTTGAAGTGATTCTGATACAGTGGTTTTAGTTTTTAAAACTTGCAAAGAGAGAGAGAGAGAGAAAAGAAAAGAAGAAAAATGGAAGCAAGGAAGCAAAAGGGTACTTCTTCTTCTTCATTTTCTTCTGAGCTTTTTGGTTCCAAAGAGTCTCAACCATCACCTTCTTCTGGGATTTTTGGCTCTATATTTTCTCCTCAGTCACCTAAGGTCAATGAATTTTCCTTCGTTTTTCTTTTTTCATTCTTATTTATTTAATTTATTTTATTTCTATCTTTCTGCATTTCATGCTTAGGTTGATGATGATTTCTCTTATGTAACAGATTTTCTTTTACTTTTGCATTTGCTCTTTGATTTTCTTTTTGTTGTTCCTGCAACATAATTCCAAAGAACAAAGATAAGCATTTAATTTGCACGTGAAGATGAACTAAATTCAGTTAGCTTTTCCAAGTTCTTTGAATCATCATAACAAAGTTTTCATTGCATATATATGGACTCATATTAATAAGCATCTCTTGGTGTTTTTTTTTTTAATTTTATTTATTTGTGTTGATTCAGGTATTAGGTAGAGAATCTCTGCGTTCTGAGTTGAATGGAAAAATTGCTAATGAATCATTGAAAATTCGTAATCAAGGTAAAGTTCTCTAGGCGTAGACTCAGTTTTTTTTTTCTAACATTTTTTGTTATGTTTTAAGATGAAATATTTGCCAAGATCACATAATATTATATTTTTCCTTCTATTTTCCAAATTTTCCTAATTTTCCTTAATGCAGTTGCGTGTGTCAGTTATCTGGTCCATTAATAGTGGTCTTGATTCAATTCACCCAGATAAATATAATTTTTTAATATACTAATAAGATCATAATAAAACTTATTTCGGGACTATAAATTATTTATGGACACTGACATGCAGAATTCTCATATAAAATTAATAATTAAGAATTGTTAAACAAAAATTTAGTCAAATTTATTAAATTATTTTTAAATATCAACTTCATAAATTATCTAATTATTCTTAAATATCAATTTTACAATAATACAAGTGCACGTGAGTTTTCGTCATTATTTATTGTTAATTTGACCCATTTAATTCACATACATGAATCTTGTTATTTCTTTTTTGGTTTTATGTTGTTGATGGTGTGAATTGAATGAATAATACAGATGGAAACTCGAAGGGAAATAAAGAAATGGAAAGTGAGAATAAAGCGAATGAGGATATGAGTTGGATGTATGAGGATCAAAGGGTTCAACCATGTCACCTTAGTTCATCGATCATGTATGGCGCTCAGGACATATATTCGCAGCCTCAGAGTACACACAATTCAGGATACACCTCCTCGGTGAGTCCATTCCATTAGACTTACTCTTACTTTGTCACTATATCGCTAGAAATTGACCAATCAAGTGTTGTCACGTGAACTCAACTCAATAAAGTGAAGCTTATTATAAGATAAACAATCACACAAAATAAAGACTCAACAAAAGAATGGATATCTTACAAACTAGATTTTATTTTATTTTATGTATTTTATTTTGTCTATGTTTTCAGGACTAAGAATGCCTAACAATTTTTTTGTTTTTTGTTTTTTTTTTTTTGGTGTTTAACAGCTCAAGAACGAGGGGCTAGAAGATGATTCAGGAAGTGCTTCAAGAGGAAATTGGTGGCAAGGTATATTATGTTATGTGACATATGCATGAGTTACTTATATTTTTATATCATCAAAGCATGCATTTGCAATGTGAAAAATTGATTATGGTTTGTATTGTTGTGTCACAGTTTTCCTTTATTCTGATGTTGTTTTTGTTGACTTTCTAACCAGGGGGTCTGTATTATTGAGAAGTCACTCTTCCCAACAGAGATTATATATATATACTCCTCAATCAAGGTATATGATTCTGTGAAACTATGGTCAAATGGCAATATTAGATATTTGTTACTCTTTTTTTTCCTGTAAAATCACAAATAAATCTATGAAGATTTACATTTTTTAGACAAATTAATTTCTAAAAAAATATTAATAAAATCTTTTATGATAATAAATGTGAACAAGTTAGTTTAAATTAAGACTTTCTATCTTAATTATAGGGGTTAATTTAGAAGTAATATATTCATATTTTTTATCTTAAAAGATTTTATTAGTACTTTTTTAAAAACTAATCTGTTTAAAATATAAATCTCAGGAATTTATGTGTCACTTCACTTTTTTTGTTTTCCTTTTAGACTTTTAGATTTAGTTGGTTTGAAAAGTAAGAACTCTCAGAAGTGAAAAAGAGCCAAGACTTATACTCCGGGACTTGTTTGGTTTCTGTTTTTATTCAGTTATTTGTGAAAAAATAATGATAATAGAAGATGAGATTTTGTTGTTTTCAATTTTTCTTTCATTAAATATGAAAAGATTCAAAATACTGAAAATGAAAATGAAGAATTATTGATCGAGAGGAAAATAAGAGGCAGAGGAAAAGATGATAGATAACTAATGGTTGTATTTTCTAAATAAAAATTGTAAAACGAAAATAAAAAAATAAAAACTCATAAAGAAGAAAACCGGCCTTGTATATATATATGTGTGTGTGTGGACACAAGAATTCTAGTTATATACTTATATTTCTATCCTCCATGTTCAGATTGTGATTTTTGTTGTTGTTGTTGTTGTTGTTATTCATATTATTGCAGGTATACATAGGAGGATATAACATAGCATTATAGCCCATCTTTTATTATATGGAAGAAACTATATACAGTGTAGTCAGAACTCAGAAGAATGTTGTTGTGTACAACTAGCTAATTTATGCGCTTTCAACCTTTAATTTCCATTTCTTTCTTTCTTTGTATGTAAAGATTATTATTATCATTATGCTTGGTAATCTTGTTATGATATATAGCTTTATATGTAACATTAGCTACAATTATATGTGGCTGAAACTTATGTTATTATTTTGCCCTGCTTTGTATTTCACCAATGACGACTGGTTTTGGAACAAAATAGGTGTTATTACTCTCTTCAACATTTGAGTTTATTGATAGGTAAATTATATGGTAAAGATGTAAGTTTACAGATTTTTTCTTTAATAGAATGAAAGAGAGATTAATAAGGTAGAACCCATATTTTAAATAATAATAAAATAATAAAAAATAATTATAAAAAGAATTATATTTTTTCTCTATACCACTCCAATTTGTACAATAGAATGATAATACTATAGTTGTTTTCTTTAAAGATACTAACATAGTTGGTTATTCACATTAACTAAATCTTCAACATCCATTTATTTATTCCTTTAGTCTCTTAATTGACCAAGATCAAATAATGATACTCCAATGTGATAGTAGTATCTTTAGTACTATAATCTATGTGCAAGATAATTATTTGACGAACAAAGTATTAAAACCTAAAGGCATAGGTTCATGAATCATTTTCAAACTATATCATCCAATACAATGCTTAAACCCTTCAAAGATGGTGGGTGGGTATGTGTGTTGTGGCCTCATCTATGAAAGCATAAATGATCTAGAAACATGTCAAAAAGCTTGTTAACTAAGTAGTCAATTCCATTTGTTTTTAAAAGGGTTTCTAGTCTCTGGTTTATTCCCTCATCGAAAACATAGATTTGTCCCATTCACCTATCCTTATCCTTATCTATTATTAATGGTAGCCCGGAACAATAACTCCTAAGAATCCTTCTGTTTGGCCATTGGAAAAATGATATTGGTTATTTGTATGAATTTAATTTTGATGTTCTGTGTAAAGAAATTTTATATGTATATTTTATTATGTATTGTTATATTAGTAAAAATAATTATTTTAAATAATTAATATATGAATGATTATTTAAACGAATAGATGTGATTGAACGACTGTATAATTTACACTGTTTGTATTAATATGTATTGTTATATTAGTAAAAATAATTATTTTAAATAATTAATATATGAATGATTATTTAAACGAATAGACGTGATTGAACGACTGTATAATTTACACTGTTTGTATTAATATTAAATTCTATTTGTATTTACTTTTGTTAAATACCATCATGAACTTTTTTTTCCCTCAAACTTTATTTTTCCTCTGTTTTCTGGTGTCTAATATAAAAAATGAGTTCATATGATAATATTTGGTAGTTGAAGAAGGTTTTTTTTTTTCTTTTCCAAAGCAGAGTGTTAAGGTAAAGATATGAGACATAGTTTCACTATTTAGCATATCTTAGTGGCAATGTGAATGGAATTATAAGATTCCAATATTATTAGATAAAGATAGGGTGAAATTAAATATGGAATTTAAAGTATAAGAGAGGTGTAGAAACATTAATTAAGAGTGAAATGGCATGGTTTGTGAAGGACAGTTATAAACTGCCAGCTATTATTATAAGAAAGTAACATTACAAAGTTACAAGGAGAATACAACAAAGTAGTGATCACATAGAGTAGTAGCTATCACAGCTATGGAGCCTTCAAATCCAGTCCTCCTTTTTTCACCAACAAATTTATGGTAGAGTGTAAGCTGCAAAACTCACCAATTTTTTTTATGTGAGCAATAAAATCTACTTGTTAGATCAAAATTGGGACTCACTAAGTCACTATTCTACACACTATCGCCAAAAAAGAAAAAAAATAATAATAAAAAAATAAAAAATAAAAAAAATTGTGAGATACATGAATACATTTTTAAAAAACTCTCTTGTTAAATAGTAGATTTTCAAATTAAATAAGTGCACATATCATTTCTATATTTTAGTGTTCAAATATTCTAATTGTCATATATATATGTACATCAAAATTCAAATTAGCATGGATTTTTGGTTAATTATATAAGTGTAAACTGTGATGCTTAGGAAGATTGTATCTAAACTAGAGTTAAACCAAATATCAATTCTACGAACTGCCTAACTTTTATTTAGTTGTAATCTGTATATATTAATTAGTATATTTAAATGGATATTTCTCCGTCATGATAGCATAACTAGAGTTAATGTAAAAATAAAAAAATAAAAAAAAAAATTAGTTAATGCTGATTTAAACGTAAAACAAAAACAAAAAAATGGTGAAAACTCAGTCGACTTCACGTGAAGTGGATAACTAAGAGTCGTTAGATAATTTGACTGATTTGACTAAATTTTCATCTAACGGCTTTCAACTATCAACTTCACGTAAAGTTAATTGCACCTGAATTTCCATAAAAAAAAAATATTGGTCACCTATAATTTTTTTTAAATCTATTTAAACTATAATAAATGACAAACAAGAAAAGAGTTCTTATACTTACGTCCACACTTGTAACCAACGGGGCGGTTGGCAAAGTTGCAACGCTTGGGGATGGTGATGGCAATCTTAGGGTCGACGCCGGACATCTTGGCCGTGTTAGAGAGCAGAACGGCGCAGAGGCAAGCTGGGTTCTGGCCAAATTTCTTGACCTGAACACAGCAACTCTGCGACACGCTCGCATTCTCATCTTGCGCTGCTGTGGCGCAAGGTGCTAGCTTAATAGCCTCATTGTCTGGGGTAGTGTTTTTCCCACATTCCCCAGCACCTTCCACTCTATAAATCTGTGAGATGCTAGCAATGGCCACAAGGCCAAGAATGAACAACATCTTAGTGTGACCCTCCATTTTCTCACAACTTTCTTTTTTCTAAGTTACTATCAAGTGAAGTACTTAGTAGTTAGTAGTACTTAGATTAGATATTTCACATGCAAGTGCAACACTACCTTGGACATTATGAGGTTTTTATAGCCCAAAAAAGGCACATACTAAAGTGCTTATTCTAGTCACACCCACCTTAGAATAATGGAGCTTGCACTAGGAAAATTGTTGGATCGGTTTCTTTTTGTTAACAATTGCACCACTTTTAAATATTTTTCTTACGGGGAATGAAATTATAAATTAGTCTCTAATAATTTTGTAGTGGACAAATATATCTTTAACAAAAAGATTAATAAATTGATCCTTGATCTTTTAGAATATTCAATGAATTATTTTCTAACAAAACAAATGAACAAATTACTCTTATTTTTTAAAGTTTTAGTGATACGTATGTTCGTGATACGAAAAGTTCAAGTATTATTTAGAAGATATTAGTTTATATTTTTAGAATATTTTAATTTAATTTGATATATTTTTATTTTATTTATTTAATTACTAGATTGGGCCTTATGTTTATAAATTTTAGAGTTTTCTTTGTTTTAACCTAATAAGATGTTATAAATATCTCTTTAGCTATTGTAATAGTAGTATAGAATGATTTAGAGGTTTGAAAACCCCTTTTTGGTTTCGTAATAAAATCATGATGCAAACAATTGAGGTTGAGGAGTTCCTCTTTTGTTGCATCGGAGAATTGGGTAGAAGGTTAAGGAGTTCTTTCATTCAATTCCCAAATATGGCGTTGACAAGTTAGATTGAGAAGTCACTTTCTTGTTGCGTCAAGAAATTTGATAGAAAATAAAGTGATTCTCTTTGTATTCAATTTTAACCTATCTTTTTTATTTTTATTTCAATTACAAATTATCTTTTCTATTCAATTTCAATTCTTGTCTTGTTTATCTTTTTATTTCTTTATCATTTAGAGCATTTAATCTCTAATAATAATAATACTATTTTTGAGGAAAAAAAAGGAATGATTTGTCATTTTTTAAAAAATATTAAAAATAATTTATATTTTATATTTTTATCAAAAAACTAATTTGTTTAATATTCAAAAAGATCAAGGATCAATTTGTCAATTTTTTATTAAAAACTAATTTACTTGATACAAAATAATGAAAAGACTAATTTAACATATAACTCTTTTTTTAATTAATATCTAAATTCTATTATCATAATCTCAGAAATTTAGTTTAAAACTTTATGAACGGCCTATCTCAATACATAATTACATATCAATTCAATTTTCTTTTTAATATCTAAAATTTCTTTCTTCAGTTGCTCCACTTTTGCTATAAAAAACTGGTGTGAACACAATGTGGTTCATTCTCTTGTCTAATCAAGGTTGGTGAGATTGCTAAAATAATTCTGTAAGTTGTTGAGATCATTCTAGATGCTGCCATTAGTGCATTGCTCATATTATGTTAATCAGAAGAGCATTTTATTCTGCCAACTCATTATCACTTTCCTCTTTATTAATTGAAAAATGAAAGCACTCGCTAAATTCCTAATCAATCAGGTAAGTCACAAGTGCGTTCAAACTGAAAAACTTATTGGGGTACTAATTAAGAACCAAACTTATTTTTATAAAATTGAATCCTTATGTGCTAGACAACAAAGTAATTCTGTGTTATTTGTTGGTTACCCAAAAAAAAAAAAAGAGTTTAATTAAGACATATATCATTATAATTATTTTTCTTAAAGAAATCCAGAATGAGTCATCTTTTCAATAATTCAAATGTAATCAAATGAAAAATTTAACCTTAAAAGTATATTAATTGTTTAAGTACTTAATTTTAATTTATTATTATTATAAAATGACTTTTATATATAATAGATTCTATTTTTTTTAAGAGTAGGTACAGAAGATGCATAGGTTGATGGAATGCAAGGAGACGATGTTACCGATTGAGTACCTTGGAATATACTTGGATGTGAATTTGAGACCTGTGAAGACATGAAAATCGATTATTGATAAAATAAAGTAAAGATTAAATTTGTAGAAAGCAATTATTTTCAATAAAGCTGAAAAGATGGTTTTTATCAAATCTATTTTGAATAATTTACCAATTTACTATTTAAGTGTGTATAAGATATCAAAGATAAAGGTAGAGAGGTTTATTATGTTGTAGAGAAGATTCTTTTAAGGTGAAAATGATGGAAAAAATGAGATGATTTAGTGAAATAAGGTGAAAAGTAGTGTAGATACCCAAAAAATTAAGAGGACTGAACATTAGTGATGCAGTAATTAAAATATAACTATTTTGTTTAAATAATGCTGATACTTTTTAAAAGAGGATTGTATTTTTTTAAAAAAATTGTGTGTTCATGCAATAATTTAAATTTTGATGAGATGCTTTCAATTCAAACATTACCAAAAAGAAGGGGTCCGTGGAAGAATTCTTTTCATTTGCAAATAAGGAGCAATAGGTGACAAACAGATGATTAATGGTTTGACTTTGGAGTTGGGGAGTAGAAGAGAATTCGTTTTTGAGATGATAATGTACAGTAACTTAAAAGATATTTTTTTGGTTTCAAACTAAAAAAAAAATTCTAATAAAAAAGTGTGGGTTTTGGAATAGATTAGAATAGACATGAAAATTTCAATAGAAAAAGAAACTGTACTACTGCGAAAAGAAACTGTGTAATTAACTAGACTAAAAAAAAAAGATAGAATTGTGCAGAAGTTCGATAAAAATGATATTTTTGCTACTAGTTTATTTATGCAGGTCTTGCTGACAAATATTCTTTTGGAGACTATATCTAATTACAATATTATTAAAATTATATGAAAAGACTTAGTTCCACTAAAAGTTGAAGTGTTTACCTAATTTATTTTAGTTGACAGAATCAATATGAAGAACAAATTGAATAGATTATATGTTATTAATAATAATATTTGTATATTATATAAAAAAATATTAAAAATGTGCAACATTTGTGTTTTAGTTGAGTTTATCTGATAAATGTGGGGTGATTAAAAATTAAATAACAGTTTCTATAAAAAAAAATTAGAAAAAATGGCTAATTTGATTCTTTTCTATCATCTAAAATACTCAATTGAGAAAGAATGAAACGATTTTTCATAACAAAAATTATTGATAGATCATTCATATGTTATACAAATAAAGTGATGTTAATCTTTTAATTTGTTGACGATAATGTCAAAAATAATTAAAATTTTATATTTTTTTTAATGTATCTATTTATTTTTTGCTCCATCTTATTTTATTAAAAAAAAGTTATAATAGAAGCATATAAAAAAGTTTAGAGTGATTAATAAAGAGTAAATAATATCAAGACTTTTTTCAATCTAAATATGTGAATTTTTTGCACTTCTCATGAGAAATAATATTTTTCGAATATAATCATCGTTATATTGTATGTCAAAATATTATTTATTTCTTGGTAAATGATATGTAAAAGAAAGCCATTTAGATAAAGATATTAAAAATGTATTTTTTTAAAGATATTTTTAAATAATTAAAATTTTAACACGATTAAATTGTGTTATTTTTATTAAAATTAGACAGGACAACTCAATTCCTTATATATTATTATTTAACAATGGATAAATAACATGTCAATATATAATCATACAATGATTATATTCAAAGACATGTTTTTCATTTCATTTACTTACAATGACGGAGGAAATATGAAACACCAAAATTAAAATTAAAAAAAAAATGTGGAAATGCAGTAATGCACCATCAAAGTTCAATAAGACCAAAAGCATTTCACTCTATCCAAGCCTGTTCCAATGCTTTATGCTTGACATCATCATCTGTGCAATCACTTGCCTCTGTTTCACAAGGTGGAACCTCATCATCAAATTCTGTTAATGTTGGAACTAAGTTCTCAATTTCACATCCATAGTCCTTCCCTTTTCTATCAATGCTAAGAAAATCTGTCAAAATTATTCTATTAATGTTACTATTAGTATTATTGGTCATCGATGATTTTCCTCCCTTTGCAGGGCAAATAACCCCTGCTTTTGGTGTTTCAAGACCTGATTTATTATTATATGATGAAGTTGTTGGGACATATGGAACTGAAGAAATATGATTGTTGTGAGTGATCAAACCAAGTTTTGGGAGCATTGAGAATTGATCTGAAGAATGTTTGGTCAAGTCATCCACATAGAGCACATCATCAATTCTTGCAACAATATTTGAAGCCAAACTCTCTAGTACTCTAGAGTAGCTCTCTAGAATTGATTTCCCAACATCCTATATTACAAAACAATTTGAAGAAGTGTGGTCAAAATTTTAATACATATAGCATATCCACTATTTAAAAAGTATAATCGACAAAATAAATTATAAAAAACTCTTAGAGGACAGTAATTTTTAATATTTTTTGTTATTATTTGATCATTATAAATATCAAATTATTTTTAACAAACAAATTTTACTAATTCATATGTGTAAAACTCCTATAAATATGAGCATAAATTATTATTGATCAAGTATTGACTAAATATAATAATATTTGCTGGAGATATAGGATTGTTTATAAATTATATAAGTAGCAAGTGTATAATTTTTAAATCTCAGAGAAAATCAAACTATGGTTTTATGAAAAGAGAGGAGATAGATTAAACTTTGCCAAACTTTGTTCTAATTTAAAATATATAAATATAAAACTATTGCAAAAATCAATGGTTATCATGTAGCTTTGTATGTATAAGTTTGATTAGAAAATACTAAAAATAATCAATCTTACGTTTATATCAAAGATTAGTCATCGATCATACATCGTATATAGAAATATATATTTAGTATCTTTTAATTTTTTTTATTTTACTATTATAAATAAATTTGATTATTCGTCTAAGATTTGATTATTTTACTATGATAGATTTAATTATTTAGTTAAAAAAATATATAAATTAATGTGCAAGTATAAAAAAAAACATAATAATTAATTTGATGTGTAATTTTAATAAGCATAGAGTATTTTTATATGAAAAAGGAGTGAATATTACTATTCTGAAATGGATAATACTAGGTAATCAATAATTTTTTTGAACAACATGAACAACTACCAATCAAATCAAAACACACTACACCTTTAAATTACCCACCTAAATCTTAATATTAAAATAACCATAATGAACATCGATATATCCATTGTTCGCATTGTTTAGTATTTTCATTATCTACTTATACTTTTTCTTCTAAAATTTATAATATCATTCCGAATTTGAAAGATACTATCTTCAATACAAAACTATTTATATCAAGATTTTATTAAATTGGCAGTAAATTATTAATTTGGGAGTTATTGGCTGAAGTTAATGGATAATACCAACCTTGTTGCATTGGATTTTGCATGTATCTAATGCAGTTTGAGGGAGAGCAGGAAAACGCTGCTTCAAGGAGAGCAGAAGCGTTTCTGCTCTCTCTATAAGCAGTTCTCTCTTGTCACCTTCAAGGATTAGATCCTTGAACATCTCCCATGAAGATCTTGAACTGTATCTGGTGGCGCGATTCGGAAGCTTCGAGTTGGTCTTCTTGTGCCAGATATAAACTGAAGCCTCAACTCTGTTGGCAACCTCTATTGCTTGATGCTCAGAACATACATCAAGGCACTCTAACAAACACTCTGGAGAAAAATTCTCTGATGTAATGTACCTATAAATTACATCTCCCAAGCTGCCTCTTGCTGTCTGAAAACAAAAAATATGGATGGGTTGGAACAATATATAATCTCAACATTATGTTGTATTTTCCATAATGTCACTAAATCACAAAGTTTGAGTTAATATAGAAGAGAAAGTAAGTTGAAAACTGTTACATGACGATTTAATCAAACCTGTCAAATCATCTCTCGACCTTTAACTATCAACTTTATATGAAAAAATCAATCACAAAGATATGAAGTTTAAGGTATAGAATTAGTATTTGTGGATGATACTATGATGGATGATTCATATCACACCTTTGGAAGAGAGTCCAAATATGCATGAGGAACCTCCATTTCAGCAAGAGTGGTGCTGTTAATAGCCATTGCAGCTTTGAGTATTTGGCTTGCGCAATCGCGCTTGTGCTGCAACTGCTTTCTTGAATTCTCGTGTAAGCCATAGGGTGGAACTTGAGGTACAGGAAGCCACCATTTCTCCTCTTGTCGCTGCACCACTTTTCGAAAAGAAGACGAACCGTCATCCGTATCCGGTGCAAGAACACCTTGCTCTACATACCTGAACTCAGCATTGATGAAACCATCTAGTATTTCCTATGAAAATGCGAAAACAAGAAGAAAACTAGAATGGGTTATTTTGAAATAAAATTGATTAGTGTTCATTGAAATGCAATCAAGAAATCTTACAAGAAGCATGTTATCTAATTTTCGCAGAGCAGGAAGATTGACATAAAGATCTGAACGTGGTCTGCAAGTCATGACCTGTTTCACATTTGAGAGTTAATCAAACGGAATTTATTTTTTGAAACAGGGTATTTTCTTTATCATTCGATAAAACTTTGGACTTAAATCAAGTAAGTCCAAAAAGAGAATGAATACTAAAAGAAAAACAATTTTTTTTTGGTTTTTCAAGTAAGTATCTTTCAAAACAAAGACTATTCCATTGTGAATTAGAACTTCATTTAAGAGTTTATCTATGAGTAAACTAAAAGAAAAGCATATTATGATTATTTTTTGTGAAGTTGTGTTAGACCTCAAGCTTGGTTCCATCTGGAAAAGTTTGCCATGTAGGTTTCAATTCTACGACATGATCGGCGACGGAAAGTAGCCACTCTATCTCTCTTCTCCACATTGCTTTCTTCTCCGAAGTCAGGGGTTCCAATCTCCAGAGTTGTCCAAACAGGGTGGCTGCAGCAGATTATTCAGGAAATTCATACCATAATATTTAGCAAGTTAAATAACAATTAGAAGCAGGAACATGGAAAAAACTTCTTTCAAATTCATACATACCACAAAGATTAGTTATGGCATTGGATATAGCCAAGGCTGTAGGGACACCATTTCCACAACCTGACATGTCTTCTCCCAGTAATAATTTTGCAAACCTCTCCTTCATCATCTCAACTTCCATCACTGACAATGAAAATTGAATTCTTAAGAAATATAATCCAACAAATTCTTTTTTAATATAAATTATCAAGGAGATTACTTCATCTGCCATTACATACATAAACACAAACAAAAACAGTTAATTGAAGATGGCCGATAACGGTTAGATAATTTGATATATTTAACTAAATAGCCACTTTATTTTTTGGATTACCTGAATGTCTTACTATACATAAAAATTAAACTTGATTAGTTTATGCAAATAAATACAAAATTTCTCATTACCAAAATCCTTTTTCTCTTCATCTTCACTACTTCCATTTGGACTTTGTGTGTAATTTGAGTCATCCATTTCTTGATCCGGAGACCCCATTGAAGGTGGTGAACATGAATGCTCCTCAGCACTACTTTGACCATTATGTTCTTTCTCAGATGACACAAATTCAGAGCCAGAACTGGATTCAGCAGCAAAAGTAGTCTCATTTTTGCAGCCATTCTCATCACATTCTTCATTCACTTCAGTAACTCCATCCTTCTTAGCTTCTTCATTCCCTTCAACAACTTCACTATTATTGATCTCCATTGTAGCTTTCCCTTCTTCAAGAAAACCCGGATCGGAATCGAAGACCGCGTTGTTGTTTATCAGCATGCCATTGTAGTACATAGTAGGCCTTCCCTTCATGAAATGCAAACTCTCAAGAAAATGAGACAACAAACAAAACCTCAAAACTGAAAATGGGTTTTGTTTTTTGTTGGGTGAAGGCACTATCACCTTCCATAAGTCGTTAACGGTGTTTTTGAAAGTGAAGGGTAGATAGAAAGAAAGATTGGTGGACCATTTTTTTGTGTGAGTGCTTATTATTACTTATATGTCAAGGATCACTGAAGTGAAACTCAAATTTCATGATTCATTATGATTACTCAAGGATTGCTCTCATAACATATGATCTCACGAGGCGCAGAAACTTCCATTCTTCAACTCATTTCCATACCAGAAATTCTTATGCCGTTTTGGAGGGACATATATATTGGGTTAATCCTAGTAAGTGTTTAAATTAGTGGTAGATCATATTGTAAACAATTATATGGTGAAAACTCAGGTGAAGTCGCGTGAAGTTGATATCTGAGAGCGGTTAGATAAAAATTTAGTCAAATCAGTCAAATCATCTAACGGCTCTCAGGTATCAACTTCACGTGAAGTCAACTGCACCTGAGTTTCCACCCAATTATATATTATCTATCTTAATTGTCGTAACAAAATCGTACTTGCACATAAAAAATAGTCACTAAACTAGTAATTATATATTTATGTATAAATACATATAAAAATTCAAAAATGAATTGGAAGGTCAAACCTAGATCTTTTCCTAAGTAAACTCTTTATTCATACTAGCGGTTCAACGGGCACGATAAATTATTAATTTTTCCTAAATAAACTTTTTTATTGTTTTGAAGAGATTAATTTTTATAATTTTATTTTTTATTTATAAATTGTTAAATAATTAAAAAGTTAAGAATATAAAAATTTAAAAATAAATATAAAAATTTTATAGGTTATTTAACTTTTAAAATGTATAAAATTTATAAATTTAAATTAAATAAGATATTAAAAAATTTATTATATTGTTATTATATATAACAAAATTAAGATAAAGATTTACAAACATTATTTACAATAATTATTTATAAACATTATTAAATTTATTTATTTATTTTTTCAACAATATTTAGTTTGAAGTAAAAATAATTTTTTATGCAATGTTGTCTTTAGCTTCATACATATTTTTAATAAATAAAAATATATATTTTTTTAATTTTATATTTAATTTCTTAAATTATCTTTAGTCTTATTATTTTTTAATTATTAATTTATATTTTTATTATATTATTTTACTGTGCCACGTAGGCACGTACTATTCTTTTCTCTTACTATTATTCTTTATACACATATCTAATATTGTCTCATCGCCACTATTATATTACCTTATTCTCTTCTCATTTCTTGTTTTCTTCTTCTTCTTCTTCTTCGTCTCTTTCCATCTCCTCTTCACTCTATCATAATCATTTTTATGTGTTGTTGAAGTTTTGATAAAATAATTTTTTTGTCTCACTTAAATATTTAGATGTATAAAAACTATAGTTATTTTCTTAATTTGCCTGATAAGTCATCTTATTAATTTATTAAAAAGAAATTTATGACATAAATCATTCAAAATTTTTGCTCAAATGATCAAAATTTGTAAAATAAATTATTTAAAGACAAATGGTGCCTACAAAAATTGGATACCAAATTTTGATATTGACTTTATATATTGGTATAGATGGTTATTTTCATATGAAGTTGTTAATTAAGATCGTTAGATAATAATTGTCAAATTATCTAACGGTCTTTAATTAACAACTTCACATACATAAAAATAATTGCGTGTGAATTTTTATCATGTTTAATTCATTTTTAATATATATTTTGTATTTTATCATTTAATAACAACAAAAAAAGCTTTTTGTGTTGTTGGATCAGCTGAGAAATTGAAAAAAATTTTAAAAAAAATAAATAAAAAATATAAAATAAGAATATACCACATTTAACTAAAAAGAATTTAAGATATAAGATTAATGATGTCTCATTTTTTTAGGTTAATTCTTTGTAATACTCACATTTGCTACTTATAACGTGTTTGAAGGAGAAACATAAAAGTCCCAAAATCATTTCAGTGGAATGTAGTAGTTCGTTGGAGAATTTATGAAATTATTAATGGATTTTTTTCAGAAATAAAATTAAAAAAAAATTATATTTTTTCAAATATCATTTTTGAACTTTAATGCTCCAACTATATATGGTTTTTTTTTTTAGAGCAAGTTCGCCGCAATCCGGCGAACTCTATAAAAATTATAGAGTTTGTCTTGCTCAAGCAAACTCCTCAACTTTTTTAAATCCCATGTTTTTAATCATTTTAATCCATTATCATCATCTCCAAATAGTATATAGATCTACAAACAGTACATAGGAGTACACAAAAATACACGGACAATGATAATAGTTGCTATTGTTAAATATGGTTTATTTTTTTAATTTATAATTAAAAAAATTCTTGAAGAAGCCATACTTGTTGTTTTTGTATTTTTGTGTACTCTTATATACTGTTTGTAGATCTATATACTATTTGGAGATGATGATAATGGATTAAATTGGATTAAAAATGTAGGATTAAAAAAAGTTGAAGGGAGTTCGCTGTGGATAAGACGAATTCTATAATTTTTATAGAGTTCACCGGAAGTGCGGCGAACTTGCTCTAAACAAAAAAAAAATAGTATTTGAGGAATTAAAGTTCAAAAATAGTATAGAAAAAAATATGAATTTTTTTATTTTATTTCTAAAAAAAATCCAATTATTAATGTTATTCACTAACATTTAGTGCTTTATTAATGAAATTACTTGCATGTAATTGAAGTATATTTAATCGGTTTTACCGGAGATCAACTGTTCTTTAACTACCAATCAACAAGTTGTAAATAAGTAAAGATTAAAGAGAAAGAAAGAAGTATTTAAAGGAAGAAAAAGATGTCTTGGTTCTCAATTTTTTTCCCCTCTCTTATTTAACATGTGTGTTTTTTCAAGAGAAATTATAACTATTTATTTTCATTTCTTTTTTGTTTATAACTTACGAATCTTATAAAATTTGTGGTTGTGATATGTAATTTATTATTAAGGTCGGAGTATGCAAGGATTTCTTATTTAGTGATTATTTTAAAAGAAAGAATACATTATTAAAGTGGTTAATTTTCGTATAATGAAGAAATAAATGTTTAATGTGTTTCTAATGTATTTGTCGTATATCTTGACAAGAGAACAATTTTATTTCCTTGTAAATTCTTGTAATCACACATTCAGTATTGATATAGTTATATAACTTTTTATGTAAGTGCACGGTTATAAATTTATAATGGAGATAAACCACTATGCAAATTAAATCATAATGAAAAAATGATATTATAGTTAGTTTGAGTTAGTTGCAATTGAAGGCTGTTTAATTTGTAAGTAATAACATAATTTGTAACTTTCCTTGCAAGGCTTTCCCTAATATTAAAGCTTTTTTATTGTTATAAAAAGCTAAATGCTGGTTGTTCCAACAAATTGATGAGTAGTGAAAAAGACAAGAGATCCTATCAAAGGCTAACATAACAACTAGTTCGGTTAGGACTAAAACAAGGAAAAGAAAAGATAACTTCAACCTCAAGAATGGTATTAATGTCTTTGGTTCTCTATATGTTGCGTTTGTGACAATCACATGTTCAGCATAGTTCTTTTAATTAGAAAAGGCTCCATTTCAAAAGTTTCGAATGTAGAGAGTTAGTGGTTTATGGTCATTTATTTATTGAATGAATTGAACATGGATGATTGTTCTCGCTTCTATTAAATGTGCATCTTGGTCACAAAGAACATCAACATATCGCGAATTGCAACAAGGCTGTGAATAAATGAGAGGCCAATAACTTGTACTTTTTCTTTTTTTTTTCTTTTGGCTGAAATTTGAATATCAAAGTGGAAGGAATAAAATATAGGGCTCTCTCAACTCAAATTTGAAGTAATTATTAATTTTAGTGGTTATTTAGCTTGCATAAAAATATTTTCACGTGAAAATAATAATTAAAATATTAACACGTATTATATTAAATAATTTAGTCAAATATTGAACCATCTAATAGTTTGTGATTATTATCTTCACACATGTGAATATCCACTTTAATTTTTATGTATGGAAACGTAATTTTCGAACGATCAAGGCCAGGGACAGATCCACGTTTGTTTGTGTGGGGTCAGTTGCCCCCATTAAGTTTATAGAAAAAATTGCCCTCATTGTTATAGTAAGTATATATGTATATAGATAATTGCCCTTATTGTTATAATTCATTTGTCTCCTATACTTTAAAAAAAAATTGTGTAAGAAAAAATTGTTATTAAATATTAATACAATGATAAAAATTATTATATCATATATATTTAAAACAAATAATAACAAAAATAATAATAATTTAATTAGCTAATTATCTAAAGTCAAATATAACTTTTTAAATATAAATGAGATTATTAGTATTTAGTAGTTTATATATATATATTAGTTACTTATTTATTTTTATTATTTAATTTAATTTAATTTAATTTTGGTCTTACTCTTACATATAATAATTATTTTTGTCGAAAACTTTTTACCATAAATATTAAAAAATGTCAATTTTACAATTAAATACTAACAAATTATTTGAATATTTGCGTAATATAAAAAGAGATATTATTTTATCTATACTTATATACAAAGAGAATTATAATTGTTTGATTTAAATTTTTATTTTTCTCTCATTTTTTTTTGTCTCTCACACAATTTTGGTAAAAATTTAAAATTAGTTAATTCGAATTATATTCCTTATAGATTCTTTAATTATTGAACTATAATATCTTTTGTTTTACATAAAAAATAATTAATAAAAATATAATTTGACAAATATGAAATAGCAGTGGTATTAATAATAAGGTGAATTCTACTCAACCCCCTCTAAAATAACATGTAAGTTACCCATGATGTGTTACATTTTAATTGGTCATTACTTAACTATAGTTGGGTTATTTTGTAATCTATTATTTGAGATGGGTAATTGTATAATTTCTTAAAATATTAAAATTCTACCCCATTAATTGAAGCACGTTCTCACGCAATCTCTTTCTACAGTGCATCATTTCTTAACGGGTCGTTGAATTTCCATGGCTCCTAACTTCCCTGTTCTTCCCAGTATAGCCAACGCGGACTTCATTGCTATCTCTTGTCCTCTTACTCAATCCTCCCCTTTTTTTTTTTTTTTTTTTTTGCCATGAATCACTCTTTACCAACATCAACATCATTAATGGTTAGTTCGGTTATTAAATTTTTTCATTAAAAAAATATATATTTATTTAATTACAAGATGGAATATATATTCATATTTAAAATATAATATAATAAAATAAATCTATTTAAAATACTTAAAAGTATAATTAAAATCATGAATATATAAATATAATAATAAAATTTGTACTCTAAACAAGTAAACATATTTTTTATCATACATAAATTATTTAAAAAATAAATATATTATTAAAATTAATAATACAAATTTAAAATAATAAAATCTAATTTTTTACTGTATTTGTTATAATATTTTTATTCTTTTAATTTACAATTTATTAGTACTTTATTATTTAATTAATGATTAAATAAATTATTTTTATAAAAAATTATGTTTTGTATTATTTTATAGAAGAGACCAATATATTAGTTTAAAAAATAAAGTAAAAATAAAATTTTAAATAAAAAATATTTAATATTAAAATTTTTAAATATAAAAATAATTTGTATAAATATTTAAAAGATAAATATAAAATATATGCATAAAATAAATAAAACAGATAAAATGGAAGTACTCATGAGAAATAAATTATTTTTGTCTCCTTTATTTATTTTAAACATGTATTTTATATTTATATCCTGAATATCTATATAATTTGCTTTTGTATTTAAAAATTTTAATATTAACTATTTTTTATTTAAAATATCATTTTTACATTAATTTTTAAATTGGTATATTGGTCTCTTCTTTAAGATTATACAAAAAATATTTCTCATGAAAATAATTTGTTTAATCATTAATTAAATAATAAAATATTAATAAATTAAAAATTAAAAGAATAAAAATACTATAAAAATTACTTGTAAGATAATTAAATTTTATCATTTTAAATTTGTGTTATTAATTTTAACAATTTATATTTTTTTTAAATAATTTATGTATGATAAAAGATATGTTTACTTGTTTAGAGTACAAATTTTATTATTATATTTGTATATTCCTGATTTTAATTATACTTTTAATTACTCTTAATAGATTTATTTTATTATATTATATTATATTTTACATATGAATATATATTCCATATATTATTTTTAATGAAAAAAATTTAATAACCAAACTAACCATTAATTATATTGGTAAGGAATGATCCATGGTAAAAAAAAAAAAAGAGATTGAGTGAGAGGACATGAGATAGCAATGAAGTCGGTGCTGACTATACTGGAAGTCGGTGCTGACTATACTGGGAAGAACGAAGAAGTTACAAGCCATGGAAATTCAACGACTCGTTAAGAAATGATGCACTGTAGAAAGAGATTGCGTGAGAACGTGCTTCAATTAATGGGGTAGAATTTTAATATTTTAATAAATTATACAATTACCTATCTCAAATAATAAATTACAAAATAACCCAACTATAGTTAAGTAATGACCAATTAAAATGTGACACATCATGAAGGGTAACTTACATGTTATTTTAGAGGGGGTTGGGTAGAATTCACCTAATAATAAACGTATCACGCAATAATGTGCCAAAATATTGAAATGAGAAAAAAAAATATATAAATTAATATGTTTTTTAATGTGTTAATTATATTCATTAAAAATTTGATTAACTAATATACTCCAAAATTTAAATATCTAAATATATTGATATTATTTTTGCCCCCACTATTATAATTTTCTAGGTCCAAATAAAAGTATGATAACTCGTAATGCACCTATCTTAGCAGAGATGATTTTTCGACTAATGATTTGATTTGGTCCCTCAAATTTCAAGAATAACTCAATCTAATTCCTTAAATTTTAATTAATCTAAAATAGTCTCTAAATATGATGCTTGAATAATTCAAATGTTACAATTATGAAAGGACAGCCTCTAATATTATGAAAGGACAGTCTCTAATTCAAAATATTACAATCTTATAACATTCATCTATACTATACATTTACACACACAACACTAGAGGTTCCTATAAAAAACAAGTACAACTTTATTACAAGATAGTGAATGCGCCAAGGTTGAAAAACCAAAAAATGTAACATTTTCAGGTCTGACAGAATTAGGGGAAGATTTAATTGAAATAAACAAAATAAATTAAAAAATTACTTGTTACCAAATTAGATGCTCTTGGAAGTTGGAAGCTTGTGAAATACTAGAAATATATTCACCGCACAATTAGGAACTTTAAAACAAATGATACTCCAAAATGGCCTTTAATGATAAATTGGGTAATTCATCTAAAGAAATAAAATAAAATCTAATATTATTTGAATGTCTTAAATCAAATAAGATGACGTGCATGTTCTTATTCTATATTAATCGAAGTTATTAAAATCGATTTAAATTATTCCATATAAATTGAATTGAAGTGAATTTTTAGTAAATCGAAGGAATGATCGAATTAGGATAAAATCTAATAAATCAAAGTGACTATATTCGATTTACTAGTGGAGTTACGTTCGAAAATTTAAACCCATGATAAATCGAATGAAGTTGCTTTTGATTTACTTCGAATTATTAAGACCAAGTAAATTGAATCTAATAAATTTAATTTATCAAGCAGGATGAACAATGCAAATCGAATTAGGGATGTCAAAATTTATCAAGATGCGGAGATCCCTGAGACTGCTTCAAATAGAGATCCGATTATAAAAATTTTTTTCACATAGATGGAGACGGGGGCAAAATTTTATCGAGACAAGCACAAAGACCCAAGTAAGGATCTCTGTCCCGTATCCGCTAATTCTCAAAATTCATAAATTTACTTAATTGTCCTTAATAGTTTTTTTCATATATATTTTTTAGTCATTTCACATGCCATATATAGAGAGAGAAAATCCAAAATTTCTAATCCTCATTTGCATAACCCTTCTTCAATTTATAGATTCCTAGTGTCGTCCATACTCCATCCAACCTCTTTGGAGCCACCCCTTCGCCACTCTCCCGTGTCACCGCATTGTCACCCCTCACCGTTCCATCACCTTCACTGTGTAGTTCTCTATATTCGTAGCGTTCCTTTCCATGACTCTGTCGTCGTGTTTATTCTCCTCTCTGCTGTCGCGTTCCCCACCTCGTCCACTGCTCTGTACTCTGACTCGCCGTGGCATCCCCCCACTGCGTCATTTTGAAAGAAGTCACCACCTTATCGTTTAGACTTTTTATATAAAATCGTGCTGTTTTGTATAGGATGAATATTTTCAACTCTATTTCTATGAAAATTAATAATTAGTCAGAACTAGCAGAGAGATAGGGAATGGAGTCCCTGCAAGAAATGGGATCCTATAAGAAATAGGGATGGGAAGCAATATTCCCCACGGCGAGAAACAGGGATGGAGAGCAAATCTAAGAGCGGAGATGGAGAGCAGAGAGGTATTCCTGTCATGTCCCGTTGACATCCCTAAATTCAATTATCTTCAATTCGATTCAGGGTACGAGTCTAAGGTATATAATATTGACAGTTTGGTATATTAATATTATATTTTTTTTTTGAGTTCAATTATAAAATTATTAATTTTTAGTAGTTATCAATCAATTTTTTTAATTATATTGTTATTATAAAGTTTAAATATTAAACTTTAAATTCTAATTTCAAATTTAAATTATGAATTTTAATTCAAACTCTAAACTCAATCTCTAAAATTAGAGAATTAAAAAATAATTTTATAATCTAATTTTTTATTATTTTTAATCGGTACTTTTATCTATTAATTCAATTTTTTAATCTAATAATTTAGTAATACATTTTAAATTTACACTTTTAAATATTTCTAGTTAATTAATAATAAAAAATAATAAATTTTACTCAATATATGTAAACTACTTGTTCCGAGGGTTACCTGAAACTGTAGGTCGACCTCGGACGAGATCTTATATGCTGATCGGAGATGATGTGTCTGGCTGTGAGTGGAGGCCGGAGCTATCGTATCTGACTTGTTGAGCTTGGCTGCACTGCTGATCCTTCGTCACCGGAGGGTGGGGGGTACCTGCAAGGGACTCCGATGCTTAAATTAGCAAGGGTATTAAGCAGGTTTTTAGTAGAATCAGAGTATGAGTTATACCTGTGTGCTCCAGTGTATTTATAGTAGTGTGAAGTGACATTTTTAGATAAGATAAGTTAGTTATCTTATCTTATCTTATCTTTTGGGTGAGGTCATCTTATCTTCAAGGGAACCGCCCTTATCTCTGTAGGCTTGGGCCGCCTTTGGATTTTGGTCATGTTCCTCTATCTGGGCCCTTTATTGGGCTTTTCTGGCAATTTGGACGAGCTCTTTGAGAAGAGGTAGGATAGTCTGACTTGAAGAGGTCGGTCGCCTTGTCGCTAAACATCCCGGGTCGGATAGTTTGACCCAGGGTATGAACAGTTCCCTTCCTCGAGTTTGGTCTTTCTTTAGGAGGTCGAGCCTTCGTTTTGGGGCTTCGATCCTTCTCTGGTGAAGCCGAACTTGAGCATCTATCGACTTCTTCTTTGTAGAGTTTTTCTTTTTTGAATGCAGAACGTTTTCTTCTAAAAGCGCGCGCTTTTGTATTAGCGCTCTGGTCTTGGGAATCTGCGAGGATTTAATACCCTCATTAATTGATTTTTAATGCACCGTTTCCCTTGGCTCTTTTATTTTGAAATTTACACACAGAAACGGTTTCTCTTTTCTATTTTAGTTGTAACTTCCCCCTTTCCTCTCTCACTTTCTGTTTTCGCCTGAATTTTGTGTTTTTTGCATTTTCTTCCTGCGACGTTGCTTGGTGACTGTCAGTGCTTTGCTTTGAAAGGCGATTCCAGATTCCATTCTCGATCTTCAATTGCTTTGAAGCTTTCTCCTTTTTCCCGGTTGATTCTATTTCCTATTCTTTTACTTTGTTGCTTTGCATTATGTAATTTCTGGTTTTGACTTTAAAAAGTTTGAACCTTTTGTATCGCCGTGCATCTGTTTGTTTACTGTTGTGGGGGGTTTTCTTGCTTTTGAAATGATCCTTCTGTACTCTAGGGTTCGTACTGCTTATTTTTCTTCTTTTGCGAACTGCATGAACCTGCTTGCTTTTTCGAAAGATTGCTCCTTTGATGTCTTACGCCATGTTGATAGTTTTCTTTGTTGATGAATTTCGTAAAGGATCTTGATGCTTTTTATTATTTCTCTGAAAAAGGTTGTGTTTTTTATGGCTTCTTCTTGATATGTTTTGTTATTTGGTTGCTTCATTTGTTGATCAAACTGAGACGGTGGGTCTGGAGTTTTTGATGGTTTTATCTGTGACTCATGGCTTTCTACTCAAAATGTCGTTTTAGTTGAAAAAAGGGGTCATTATCTTCCTGTATCGAGGTGTAGGTTTGTAGGTTTTCCTGAGTCCTTGTTCTGTTAACTGCCTCCAAAGGATGCCCCTGGATCTTTTTGGTGTGGGTTCTGGGGTTTCCTTTTGTCGCTTGTACTGCGCTGGATTATGTTTGGCCGAGTTGTTTTGATTTTGTCCGAGATGTTTTTTAGTAATCCAATCTTCTTTTCTTGTTTATAGGACTAGTTGGCCATGTCTTCTCGCAAAAATATTGTCGAGGCGTCTTCTAAGGTTCCTGAGGGGATGTCTGATTGATTGGACTCCCTTGTGTTGCTGTGTGTTTCTTTAGCCAATTCTGAATTTTGCGTAGAGCTTAGGAAACATCATCGAATTTGTAGTAGTGGAGATCAGGAGAACAATTATGAGTTGGTAGCACCTGATTCTGATGATAGGGTTTGCTTCCCTGTCCTGACTTAGGGGGAGCGTCCCTTTTTCTATGCATATGACTTCTTTTTTAGCCAAATGAGCATCACCCTTCCCTTTACTTCTTTTAAAACTGACCTGTTATGGTCCTGTAACGTTGTCCCCTCTCAGCTTCATCCAAATTCTTGGGGTTTTATCAAGATTTTTCAGTTGGTTTGTCGAGAATTTGCTGTTACTCCTTCTCAAACTCTCTTTTTGTATCTTTTTGTGTTGACCAAGCCTGGGACTACCAAGAAGAAAGCTTCTTGGATTTCTTTTAGGTCTGCCCAGGGGCACAAGGTTTTTTCTATGTATGATGAATCTTTTCGGGATTTTAAGAATTACTTCTTTAAGGTCCGGGCTGTTGAAGGAGCTCGGCCTTTCTTTTTGGATGAGAATAACGAACCCCGCTTTCCTTTAGAGTGGTAGAAGAACGTAGTGGTATCCCGGTATACCAGGGAGATATTGGACGAGGTCGAGCAGGCCTTTGTAAATGTCTTGGAGGATATTTGGGGGGAGCCTCCCCATCTTGATACCAAGAAGTTCTTGGGAAATCCTTCCCTTATCCGAACTGAGCTTGGTACATCTTGTGTATCTTTATTTTTACTTTGCTTCCTTCTTTTTCTAGTCTGTAACATGCTCTTGTGGTTGATTTCTGTTTTTCAGACATGGCAAAAAATAACGACTCTATGAAGGCCTTTAAAAAGGTGAGGAAGGCTACGGTGGCTCTAAACGTCTCAGCCAAGGCGGATGGGGAAGGGTCCTCTCAGGTTCCGCCGAAGCCATCTGTGCCGAGCTCGCCTGGACCGAGGAGAATGATCCCTACTCCTCGAGTCCGTGTAGTTGATCCTCCGCAGTCTTCTGCCGCTGTTTCTTTCCCTCCGATCGTTCCTCCTTCCAAAAGACCTCGAACTGCTGAACCCTTCAATCTGGATGTGCCTGATTTCGACGCTGTTGGGTTTGTCGACCAGCAGATCGGTCCTTATGGTGCCCTCCCTATGGATGATGTATCTCTCCTTCGCCATTTAGATTTTATAACTCGGAGTAGCATTAAGATGGCACATATGGGAGCTGTCCTGTACCAAACTGTCCAAGATCTTCCTCTTCCTGCCACCCAAGTCTTCATGGAGGAGGCTAAGCATGAGTTCGACCAGATGAAGGGTTTGAAAGAGGAGCTCCAAGTGAAAGTGACCAAACTGGAGAAGAAGTTGGAGGGCGAAAAGGCTAGTTTTTTTGCTTTGGCAGCTTCTGTGAGGTTGCTGAAGACACAGCATTGAGGCACAAGGATAGCTATGTCACGTCCTACAGGGAAGTGATGCATCTTAGGGAGGAGTTGGAGTCTGTCCGGGTTGATTATGCCGAGCTCCAGGGTCACCTTGTAGGCAGCGTAAATGCTGCTTATGAGAACCTAAAGGAGCAGGTTCGAGTTCTTGCACCCGAGGTCGACCTTACTCTCTTCAGCCTGGGCAATGTTGTAAAGGATGGTAAGATTGTCCCTGATGACCCTGATGACGATGATGTTGAACCCCCTTCTGTGCCTGCCGTCAAGACTTCTGTTGTGCCGACTTCTTCAGCTCCTTCATCCGAGGTTGGTCATCCTGAATTGGAACCTGATTGCCAGATCTTAAACAGGGATGACGGGATAGTGGATGCAGTGCCTCTTCAGACTCGCCCTCCTTTACGCCGTGCTGATGCTGCCAAGAAGCCTTCAGATCTTAAATGAATTTTCTGAATGTTTCTATAAATAGCCCGGCTTGTGGGATTTTGAACTCTTTATTTTGTAATTGGTGGTTGCTGGCCCCTTGACACTTTCTTTGTTGCTTGTTTAGCAACCTGTTTTTGAAAAACAAAATGGTTTCCAAGCTTTTGGGGTTGGTTCTGGTAGCCTCTTGAGCTTGTTATTATTATAACTTCATGTTTTTCATATCATGTCTATTTTTATCTGTCTTGGTACCTTTTTTAGGTTTTTTAGAAGTGTTGGAGCCATGTTGTTCGACCTCTTTGGATTGTCTTTGTGTTTCATACTTGTAGCTTGATTCCTTTGAGGTTATGGATGTTTGGATCCACTGGTATGTCGGCTTCCTCGCTTTAGCCTGGAGTTATTTTTAGTAATCCGTTTTGTTTGGACCTTTGTGAGGTCTCTTGTTGGGAATTACTTTTTATAACATTAGGGTTTTGGGCCAACTTCATCATGTCGGGCCTTTCTAAGTTATTTTTGTAATCCTCTTTCTTGGACCTTGTTTAGGTCTCTTTCAGGGATTACTTTTATAACTTTATGTTTTGGGCCGACTTCATCATGTCGGGCCCTTCTAAGTTATTTTTGTAATCTTCTTTCTTGGACTTTGTTCAGGTCTCTTTCAGGGATTACTTTTATAACTTTTATGTTTTGGGTTGACTTCATCATGTCGGGCCCTTCTAAGTTATTTTTGTAATCATCTTTCTTGGACCTTATTCAGGTCTCTTTCAGGGATTACTTTTATAACTTTTATGTTTTGGGCCGACTTCATCATGTCAGGCCCTTCTAAGTTATTTTTGTAATCCTCTTTCTTGGACTTTGTTCAAGTCTCTTTCAGGGATTACTTTTATAACTTTTATGTTTTTGGGCCGACTTCATCATGTCGGGCCCTTCTAAGTTATTTTTGTAATCCTCTTTCTTGGACTTTGTTCAAGTCTCTTTCAGGGATTACTTTTATAACTTTTATGTTTTTAGGCCGACTTCATCATGTCGGGCCCTTCTAAGTTATAGTAATCCTCTTTTATAGGGTTGGTCAGACCTCTTTCCAGGGATTTACTTATAACTTTGGTTATTGCAACTGGTCCGACTTCTTTACGTCGGCCAGTCTTTAAGTTATTTTTTAGCAATCCGTTTTATTAAGACCTCGTCAGGTCCTTTCTATGGATCACTTTCGATAACTTCTTGCATTACTCTGTTTTCATCTTTGCCGATTTTGTAGAAATTGTGTTTAATCCTCGTTTGTTCGACCTTTTAATGAATTTGATTTTCATCTCTGTTGGTCTTTATCGTGATCGTGCAGTGAATTTGATTTTCACTTTCTGCCGATCTGTAGCTTTATAATCGGATGATGAATGTTTCAGATTAATGCGGCTTGAGAATTTGTAGAAGATCTAAACAGAAGAAAATGCAAATATATACATGTGAGAGTTTTATCCCTCTAAGTCGGGCAATTTGTAGGTCTTGGCTTGGCGCCTTATTAAAAAACCTTTTCAGGAAAAAGAGTGCGCCTTATCCTAAGATCCTTTATCATCCCTAACTATAGTACCTTCTTAGGTTGCAGGCATGCCATGACCTAGGAAGCTCTCGCCCATCGAGTTCGGACAGTCTGTAGTAGCCCTTTCCAAGTACTTCTATGACTCGGTAGGGTCCTTTCCAGTTTGCTGCCAGCTTCCTTCTCCAGGTCGGGTTGTTCCGATATCATTTCGGATTAGGATGAGGTCGTTCTCATCGAAACCTCGCGGTACTACCTTTTGATTGTATCTCAATACCATTCGACGTTTTAATGCCTCTTCCCTGATCCGAGCTCTTTCTTGGACTTCTAGAAGTAGGTCGAGTTCTTCCCTTTGAAGTTGAGAGTTGGCTTCTTCATTATAGTGGATCACTCTAGGTGACCCTTCTTCAATCTCTACTAGGATCATTGCCTCCATTCCGTACGCTAATCGGAAGGGTGATTCCTTTGTGGTGGAATGTGGCGTTGTTCGATATGCCCATAGGACTTGTGGGAGCTCTTCAGCCCAAGCTCCCTTTGCGTCTTGTAATCTCCATTTTAGCCCAGCCAATATGACTTTGTTGGCAGCTTCGGCCTGTCCATTGGCTTGGGGATGTTCTATGGAAGTGAACTGGTGTTTTATGTTCAAGTCGGCTACTAATTTTCTGAAGCCTGCATCTGTGAATTGGGTGCCGTTGTCTGTAGTGATGGAGTATGGAACCCCAAACCTTGTGACAATATTCCTATATGGAAATTTTCGGCTTCTTTGAGCAGTGGCGTTAGCTAGAGGTTCTGCCTCGATCCACTTTGTGAAATAGTCTACCCCTACTATGAGGAATTTAACTTGTCCCGATCCCTGAGGAAAGGATCCGAAAAGGTCGAGTCCCCATTTTGCGAATGGCCAAGGTGAGGTCACGCTGATGAGTTCCTCTGGTGAGGCGATGTGAAAGTTGGCATGTTTCTGACATGGTGGACATATCTTTACGAACTCCGTGGATTCTTTTTGTAGAGTTGGCCAATAAAATCCTGCCCGGAGTACTTTTTTGGTGAGCGCTTGTGCTCCGAGATGATTGCCACAGATGCCACTGTGTACTTCTTCTAGAACTTCCTTTGTGTTGGAAGTCGGTACACATTTTAACAATGGTATTGAAATTCCTCTTTTGTATAGAGTATTGTTTATGATAGTGTAGTATTGTGCCTCCCATTTTAACCTTTTTGCCTCCTTCTCATTTGTAGGAAGTGTTTCTGTTTTGAGGTAGTTAATTATAGGAGTCATCCATCCTTGATCTAGACCTGTTATGGCTAGGACTTTTTCCTCTTCCGAGATTGACGGGTTCTGTAGTATTTCCTGGATGAAGCTTCTATTGTTACCCCCTGGTTTGGTGCTGGCTAGTTTTGAGAGTGCATCAGCTCGGGCATTTTGTTCGCGGGGTATGTGACGGACCTCATACTCCCCGAGTTGTCCGAGCTGTTCCCTGGTTTTATCCAAGTACTTTTTCATGGTGGGGTCCTTGGCTTGGTAGCTTCCTGCTATTTGTGAAGTGACCACCTGTGAGTCACTGAAGATGATGAGTTTTTGAGATCCAACCTCTTTAGCCAGCTTCAAACCAGCTAGTAGTGCCTCATATTCAGCTTGGTTGTTTGAGGTAGGGAACCCGAATTTGAGAGAGAGTTCGATTTGGGTTCCTTGGTTACTTTCAATTATCACACCCGCACCACTTCCAATCTTATTTGAGGAGCCGTCCACGTAGAGATTCCATTCTGTGGAAATTTCTAGGGTGTCTATAAATTCTGCAATGAAGTCGGCCAGGTATTGTGATTTGATGGCTGTCCGAGCTTCGTATTGAAGGTCGAATTTGGACAACTCGACTGCCCATTGCAAGATTCTGCCTGCTAGGTCTGTTTTCTGCAATATTCCTTTTATGGGCCGGCTGGTCCGAACCTTAATGGTGTGAGCTTGGAAGTATGGACGAAGTCGTCGAGATGTTAGTATGAGAGCATAGGCAAAATTTTCTATTTTTTGGTAGTTCAGCTCGGATCCTTGTAATGCTTTACTGGTGAAGTATACGGGTTGTTGCCTACTGTCGTCTTCTCGAACTAGTGCTGAGGCTACTGCCCGAACTCCTACCGCGAGGTATAATATGAGTGGTTCTCCTTCTCATGGCCGAGATAGGATAGGTGGCTGTCCTAGGAATCTTTTGAAATCTTGGAAGTTCTGTTCGCACTCTGTTGTCCATTCGAATCTCTTTCCTTTCCTTAGAGTAGCATAGAAGGGGAGAGATCTTATCGCTGATCCCGCTAGAAATCTGGACAAGGCTGCCAGTCTTCCATTAAGCTGTTGTACCTCTTTGATGCAAGTCGGGCTCTTCATATCGAGTATGGCCTGGCATTTATCCAGATTTGCCTCGATTCCTCTTTGTGTGAGCATAAAACCCAGGAATTTGCCATCTTCTACTGCGAAGGTGCATTTTGCAGGATTAAGTCGCATGCCATGCCTTCTTATGGTGTCGAATATTTGGGCGAGGTCGGACAGCAACGTCTCTTCACTTTGTGTCTTTATTAACATGTCGTCCACATAGACTTCTATGATTTTTCCAATATGATCCGTGAAGACCTTATTCATTAATCTCTGGTAAGTAGCTCCCGCATTTTTAATACCAAAAGGCATGACGATGTAGCAATAGTTTGCTTTTGGGGTTAAGAATGAAGTTTTTTCTTGGTCGGGTAGATACATTGGGATTTGATTGTATCCCGAATAAGTGTCCATAAACGAGAGGTATTTATATCTGGAGGAGGCATCTACCAGAGCGTCGATACTTGGGAGTGGATAAGGATCTTTTGAGCAGACTTTGTTGAGATCAGTGTAGTCGGTGCACATTCGCCACTTCCCATTTGATTTTTTTTACCAAGACGACATTAGCTAACCATAGTGGGTACTTGACTTCTCTTATGAATCCTGCCTCCAGTAGAGCTTGTACCTGCTCTTCCACAGCTTGGGATCATTTGGGTCTGAGCTTTCTACGTCTCTGTTGTACTAGCCGAGATCCTGGGTAGACTGCTAGCTTATGGCACTTTAACTCGGGGTCTATGCCTGGCATGTCTGCAGCCTTCCATGTAAAGAAGTCGATGTTATCTCGTAAGAATTGTACGAGTGATTCTTTTATGTCTCCCTTTAGGATTGTTCCAATATTGGTTGTTTTATCCGGGATGTCTCCGATCTGAACTTTCTCTACTTCACCTTCGGGCTGTGGGCGGAGTTCTTCCCGCCTCTGAACTCCCCCGAGTTCGATTGTGTGGAGCTCTTCTCCTCTGCCTCTGAGGTTTAGACTTTCATTGTAGCAGCAGCCCGCCATCTTCTGATTTGCTTTTATTGTAGCTATCCCTTCTTTAGTTGAGAATTTCATGCATAGATGTGGAGTCGAGACTATTGCGCCGAGCTGATTCAACGTTGTCCGACCTATTAAGGCGTTGTAGGCCGAACTTACTTCGACCACGATGTAGTCTATCTTGAGTGTTCTTGACTGGCTTCCTTTTCCGAATGTTGTGTGTAGTGAGACGTATCCAAGTGGTTGAACTGGGGTGTCTCCCAGTCCGAACAGGCTATTCGGATAGGCTCTGAGTTCTGTTTCTTCCAGGCCGAGCTTGTCAAAAGCAGTTTTGAATAAGATGTCGGCGGAGCTCCCCTGGTCTATCAGTGTGCGGTGGAGATTTGCGTTTGCCAGTATAATAGTGATGACCATGGAATTGCCGTGTCCTGAGATGATACCGGATGCGTCTTCTTTGGTGAAAGTGATTGCGGGGAGGTCAGGTGCTTCCTCCTTTCCCTCGACATGGTATACTTCTTTAAGATATCTTTTGCGAGATGATTTGGAGATTCCTCCTCCCGCAAAACCACCGTGTATCATGTGGATGTGTCTTTCTGGTGTACGAGGTGATCGCTCGGTTCGTCCGACATCTTCGTCCCTTCTTCTTTTTCTTTGCTCATCGTCTTGGGTGGCCAGATACCGATCCAATTTCCCTTCTCTTACTAGTTTTTCTATGACATTCTTTAAGTCAAAACATTCATTGGTAGAATGCCCGCGGATTCGATGGTATTCACAATATTCAGTCCGATTTCCTCCTCCTTTTTTGCCTTTGAGTGGTCGAGCTGGGGGTATTTTTTCAGTGTGGCAAACTTCCCTATAGACATCCACGAGGGACACCCGAAGAGGGGTGTAATTGTGGTATTTTTTTATTTTCTCCCCCATGTCGATCTTCCTTTTTTTTGGAATCTTTGTCCTTATCCCGGGAGGGGTAGGTGAATCCGGATTTTGAGGTCTCTCCTAGTCGGCAGTTTTTCTCCATGTTGATGTACTTCTCTGCTCGTTCTTGAACTTTGTTTAGAGATGCGGGGTGTTTTTTCGATATAGATTGGCTAAAAGGTCCCTCTCGCAGGCCATTAATGAGGCCCATAATGGCGACCTCCGTTGGTAGGCTATGTATATCCAGGCATACTTTGTTGAATCTTTCCATGTAGCTGCGTAAACTTTCCCGATCTCCTTGTTTGATTCCTAATAAACTTAGGGCGTGCTTAGTTTTGTCTTTCTGGATAGAGAATCTAGCTAGAAACTTTTTGGCCAAGTCGTCAAAGCTTGAGATGGACCTAGGGGGTAGGTTGTCGAATCACCTAATCGTCGTTTTGGTTAAGGTAGTCGGGAAGGCTTTGCAGCGGACTGCGTCCGAGGCGTCGGTGAGGTACATTCGACTTCTGAAATTACTGAGATGATAGCTGGGATCTGCTGTGCCGTCGTATAAAGGCATATCCGGGAGTTTAAAGTCATTATGGATTTTGGTCTTCATGATCTCCCTAGTGAATGGATCTTGATCCTTGCGAGAGCTGTCCTCATGGGTGGATCGAGTAGCTTTGGCTTTGAGATCGGCTTCGAGTTTTAGAAGTTTATCTTCTGATTTCCGGCGCCACCTTATCTCCCTTTGTAGATCTTTCCAAGCTTCTCGCTGATGTTGGGCTTCTTTTTCAAGTTGTTTTAAACGATTTTGAAGCGTCTCTAGAGCTCCCGGGTTTGGTGAGTTTTTGTCCCCGTTGGATTCCGGGGTATCTTTTGGTGTAGTGTCCGCATTTTTTGTGCGGCGTTTTATCTTATAGATCTGAATCATGGTCGTTGTCATGGTCGTCCGCCATGGTGATGGGATGACTTCCAGATTCTCCGGCAACGGCGCTAATGTTCCGAGGGTTACCTGAAACTGTAAGGTTGATCTCGGACGAGATCTTCTGTGCTGATCAGAGATGATGTGTCCGGCTGTGAGTGGAGGCCGGAGCTATCGTATCCGACTTGTTGAGCTTGGCTGCACTGCTGATCCTTCGTCACCGGAGGGTGGGGGTACCTGCAAGAGACTCCGATGCTTAAGTTAGCAAGGGTATTAAGCAGGTTTTTAGTAGAATTAGAGTATGAGTTATACCTGGGTGCTCCAGTGTATTTATAGTAGTGTGGAGTGACCTTTTTAGATAAGATAAGTTAGTTATCTTATCTTATCTTATCTTATCTTTTGGGTGATGTCATCTTATCTTCAAGGGAACCGCCCTTATCTCTGTAGGCTTGGGCCGCCTTTAGATTTGGGTCGTGTTCCTCTATCTGGGCCCTTTATTGGGCTTTTCCGGCGATTTGGCCGAACTCTTTGAGAAGAGGTCGGATAGTCTGACTTGAAGAGATCGGTCGCCTTGTTGCTAAATATCCCGGGTCGGATAGTTTGACCCAAGGTATGAACACTACTAAATGACAAAGAAAAATTAGAAGTCAATTCAAAATATTTATTCTTAACATTTTTAAGAGGCAGATTATATATAAACACTCGTTAATTAAAAAGATTTAACGAGTACTTATTAATTAAATCTTCTAACGAGTATTCGATAATTAAAAAGATCTAATAATTTTTTTTATTTTTTAGTAGTTTACATACATTGAGAATATTAAAAGGTAGATAAAATTTATTATTTTTTGTTATTAATTAGCTAACAATATTTAAAAATGTGGACTTAAAATATATTATTAAATTATTAGACTAAAAGAATTGGACTAATAAATAAAAATATCGATTAAACAAATAAAGAACTGGATGGTAAAATTATTTTTTCATCCTCTAGTTTTGGAGATTAAATTTAGAATTTAAATTAAAATTCAAAATCTAAGAAGTTAGAATTTAAGTTTAATATTTAAACTTTATAATAACAATATAATTAAAAAAACTAATTAGTATTTATTAAAAATTGTTAATTTTTAATTGAACACAAAAATAAAAAATAAAAATATAACATTAATATCCCAAACTGTCAATATTATATACCTTAAACTCGTATATTGGTTCATCTTATTTGGTAAATCAAATCTATTAGACTCAATTCACTTGGTTTTAATAATTCGAAGTAAATCGAAGCAGTTTTATTCGATTTACCCAAAGTTGAAACTCCCCAATGTAACTCCACTAGTAAATTGAATTAGTCATTTTGATTTACTAAGTTTTGTTCTAATTCGATGTTTATTCATTCGATTTACTAGATGTTCATGTAAATCGAATGTGCTCAATTTGATTTATATGGAATAACTCATGTTTAATAATCTAATTTGATCTAAAACATTCAGGTAATAATGAATTTCATTTCATTTTTTTAGGTAAATTACCCTAATAAATTAGTTTTTATTTTAAAATATTAGATAAATTAATCTCTAATAAACATAAAAAGAATAATCTAATTTCTAACATTTTAAAAAAATTAATCCTCAATCTTTTAAAAAAGAATACGGTTGGATTAAATGGTTAGAGATTCATATTTATGAAAAAAAAATTACTCCCAAGAACCATTAGAAAAAATTAATTATTAAAAAAAATTTTAATATTAAAATTATTAAAAAAGATTAATGTTTATAATATTTAAGAAAAAGAAATAAACTTTTTTATAAAGGGATATATATCTTTAATTATTTTTTTATTTACTTTTCATAATTTTTATAGCAATATATTTCATTTATCCTAAAATATTGACTATCTTTATAATTTTTTTTTTTTAATTTATACAGTCTTCCATTAGGGTTTAGTGGGAGTACGTACTCCGTACTCTGTACAATTTTAAAAATCGAAGATGAGCGGTGGAGTGAGCGGGGAAGAGACTTTGAGGGTGAAACACGGTGAGGCAGCCGATAATGTCGGCGGAAGAGATAAGGGGGAGAGCGGGGGAGGGATTGCATCAGGCGAAAAGGAGGATCATATTTCGGGAGGGGTTTCTAAGCCTTTGAAGGTTTCTTTCAGGGACAAAGTTGTGGGTTCCAAGATTGCTAAAGCTTTTTCACTTGTTGAAACTTTATCGGGAGATAACATTGTGGTAGTTTCTGGGAAGTAAGGAGATCTCTTGCCACCGAGTGTCACGTTTACCCAAGAAGCTAAGAATTGCTTGGCAGAACCTTATAAGGATGCTATAGTAATTAAGGTGCTAGGTAAACATTATAGCTACACTGCATTGTCTCATAAACTCCGAATGGTATGGAGGATTAAGGGAGGTTTTGATTTATTGGACGTGGGATTTGACTACTTTCTTGTGAAGTTTGATGTAGCTGAGGAGCGAGAAAAAGTTCTCTTAGGAGGTCCATGGATGATCGAGGGAAATTATGTGGCTGTGAAGCCTTGGGATCAAGAGTTTAGATAAAGTGAAAACTGTTTTGGAGCAACTTTAGTGTGGATTAGAATTTCTGGATTACCAATTTGGTGCTACCAAGAAGATGCAATGCTCCGTGTTGCGGCTGCAGTTGGCATTCCCGTTAAGGTTGATTTGGCAACAAAATTAGCTGAAAGAGGACGATATGCTCGAGCATGTGTTCAGATAGATTTAGGATTGCCAATGACTAAGAAGATTCTTGTTGAAGGTGTTGAATATGAGGTTGAATATGAAAGTCTTCACCTTATTTGTGGCTCCTGTCTCAAGTTTGGTCATGATATGAAGGTGTGCAAGACTGACAGCAATGCAGGAGGAGGAACTAATGCCAAGGTGATCAGCGATGTAGCAAAGCAGCCAGAAAGCTCAAATTCAAAAAATCCAGTACATGTAGAAAATGCAAGTTTTCATTTTGGCAAGAATCTTGGAGATGAGACTGTAAAAGTTACTGTCCCGGATTTGGTGGAGAGTGATTTACATGCTGTTCATGTAGACCATGCACAACATGAGGATTTGGAAGGTTGGACTCAAGTGATTAGGAAAGGAAAGTATAAAATGGGTCAAAAGCCTTCTCTTAGCACCCATCAGGTCCAACCAAAAGTAAAGAAGACTCCTAACAAGGCTACCAATACTTGGACAAGGCCTAATCACCAACGTACAACACATGCTACTGGATCCAAAGTAAAATTAAGCAGGGTCATCAATATTGAAAAACCGGTTAGTGTGGCTTCTTCGGGGACCCGGCACAATGTTCATCATCAGCAGCAAGGTGAGACAACAAATGGCACTGTGCGAAAGCGTCCTCGCCCAAACTCTTTGCAGAATTCACCAGTAGATAAGGATGGAGCATCGACGGCGGGTATGGTGCAAGTTTCGACGGAGAAAATTGGGCTGAAACTTGAGAGTCCATTAAAGGCAGGATCGTCGAAGACAGGGACATCATGTTGAGTCTCGGGTTTGTTATTGGAGCTCCCTTTTTGCTATTTTTATGGATAGTTTCAATATCATAGCCTGGAATGTGAGGGGTGCGTCTAACAAGATGGCCCGTGTGCATTGCAAAAATTTGGTGAGAATATATAAACCATCTTTCTTCTTTCTCTTTGAGACTCATACCATGTTTAATAATTTGAAGAATTTTTGGGATAAGTTGGGTTTTCATTGTGTTGGTATTGAGGAAGCATTAGGACACATGGGTGGCATTTGGTTTCTATCTTCTATTGCTAATGCTTCTTGTGTGGTTATTGATCAAATTGACCAATGTATCACAGTGAAAGTGAGTGTGGGTAACTTAGTTTGGCTTTGTAGTGCAGTATATGGGAGTCCTCAATTCGAAAAAAGATGTATGCTTTGGGATCATTTGTTTTCTATTAATTCAGGCCATAATAGACCATGGATGGCAGTTGGTGATTTTAATGAGATTGTGGCACCAGATGAGAGTACAGGTGCTTATTTTTCTTCTCACAGAGCTAGTCTATTAGCTACTACTCTAGATGACTGTGAGCTCTTTGATCTTAAAGTGACTGGTAGGAGATATACTTGGTATAGAGCAGTTCAGGCTGGCAGGGACTTGGCTAAAAGGTTGGATAGAGCTATAGTTAATGAGGCGTGGATGACAATGTTTCCTGAGTGTTATTCTGAAATTCTTAGCAGGCTTCATTCTGATCATTGTCCTATTTTAGTTCGTTGTCATGGTAGCCCTAGAGTGAAAGGTTCACGTCCTTTTAGGTTCCAAGCTGCGTGGGCAACACATCCTTCTTATAAACATGTTATTAGTAAGGCTTGGAATCAAGAGTTTAGAGGCGTTACCGAAAGGCTTAAGATGGTTCAATAGGCTTCTTTGGACTTCAACTCAAAGATTTTTGGAAATATTTTTGTGCGAAAAAATAAGCTGGAATATCAGATTGATCAGATTCAACGACGTTTAGAGGTTACCGATGTGTTATCTCTGAGAATTAAAGAAGCTGAACTGAGGGAAGATTACAATAGGCTTTTGTTGCAAGAGGAACTTTTTTGGTACCAAAAATCTAGAGAGCAGTGGGTCAAGTATGGGGATAGAAACACTAAATTCTTTCATCTTCAGACTTTGGTGCGTAGAAACCATAATAGAGTACATGGATTATATGTTAAAGATGGGTCTTGGTCTACTGATCCAGATATTCTTCAGGAAGAAGCCCTCTCTTTTTACAAGAATCTCTTTGGTACAACGGAAGAGGTTGAGGTTGATTGTTTAGGGGATGTTCCGATGCCCACTCTAAGCACTGAGGCTTGTGCTAGGTTAATTGACCATGTCTCTTTTGCGGAAGTCAAGTCAGCAGTATTCAGTATGAGCCCTTTTAAGACTCCTGGTCCAGATGGCTTTCAAGCTTATTTTTTTAAAGAATATTGGGAGATAGTAGGCACTGAGATTTGGAATATTGTCCGGAGCGCTTTTTTGGGAGAGTTCTTAAATCCTAGCATCATGGAAACTCTGATTGTGCTTATTCCTAAAATTGATAACCCTACCTTTATGAAGGATTTCAGGCCTATTAGCTTGTGTAATGTTGTTTATAAAATTATCACCAAAGTATTGACTAACCGACTTCGGCCTTTTCTTCCAGATATTGTTAGTCCTTTACAAGGAGGTTTTATTCCGGGTCGTGGTGCCCTGATAATATTATTGTGGCTCAAGAAATTCTGAATTTCATGAAGCACACAAAATCCAAGAAAGGTACTCTTGCTTTTAAAATTGATCTTGAAAAAGCTTATGATAGGGTGGATTGGAGGTTTTTGGAGAGTACTCTCATTGCTTTTGGTTTTCCTATCATCATTGTTAATTTGATTATGACTTGTGTCCGTGCATCATCTCTTTCTATTATATGGAATGGGAATAGATTGGATAGTTTTGCTCCTAGAAGGGGGCTTAGACAGGGCGATCCAATGTCTCCTTACTTATTTGTGCTTTGTATGGAAAGACTTGCTTGCTATGTATCTCATAAGGTGGTTGAGGGTGTGTGGAAACCAGTTTCTGTCACTAGGGGTGGCCCAAAATTTTCTCATTTGATGTTTGCAGATGATCTCTTACTCTTCTGTCAGGCTACAAAGAGTCAGGTCCAAATGGTCATGCATTCTCTTAACATTTTTTGCAAGGCATCTGGCATGAAAGTGAATCTTGAAAAGTCTAAAGCTTTTTGTTCTAAAAATGTGACTGCTCGTAGAAGAGATATTTTTACTAGTGTTTCTTCAATACGTTTTGCTTTGGACTTAGGAAGATATCTTGGAGTTAACCTTAATCATTCCCGTATCAGTAGGGCTTCTTTTCATTCGGTGATTGAAAAGGTGAGGGGAAGATTAGCTAATTGGAAAGGAAGGCTTCTAAATAAAGCAGGGAGACTTTGCTTGATCAATTCTGTTGCAGCATCCATTCCTGTCTATCATATGCAGGTATCTTTTTTTCCAAATTGGGTTTACGATAAATTATCTTCTATGATGAGACAGTTCCTTTGGAAGGGTCAAGTTGATGGTAAAGGTCTTTCTCTTGTTAATTGGAGGACCGTGATCACTCCAAAAAAATTTGGTGGCCTGGGTGTTAGAGATCCTGCGTGTGTTAATATATCTTTACTTGGTAAATTGGTGTGGCAACTTTTTCATTGTCAGGACAAGCCTTGGGTTGCTCTATTGAGGGCGAAGTATCTGAGGAATGAGGGAGTTTTAGATGGCCCTGTCCCTTGCAATGCTTCTCATGTTTGGAAGAGTATCTCAAAGGCTTTTGGTGCTCTTAAGGATGCATTCTCTTGGTGCGTTGGGTCACTTGATCAATCTTTTTGGTTTGACAATTGGAGTATTGAGGGCCCAATTGCTCAAGATGTCCCTTTTGTACATATATCTGACTCTGATTTAACTATTAGAGACGTTTGGAAAGATGGTCAATGGAATATCTATGATATTTTCTCTATCATTCCAGAAGATGTCAAACAGCGTTTGAATGCTTATAATCCGGATTTGAATGCTGGAGAGAGTTCGGGTTGGTCGTGGGGTGTGGCATCTTCTAGACTTTACTCAGCTAGGAGTGGGTACAGTTGGCTAGCCAAAAGAAAGTTTGACTGGAATGAGCATGATAATTGGTTGTGGGTATGGCGACTGCATATTCCTGAGAAGTACAAGTTCTTGATTTGGCTCAGTCTTCATAATGCTATTCCTACGGCAGAGTTTCGTTTGGGTCGTGGTTTAGCTTTATCTAACACCTGTCATCGGTGTCAGAATGGTTCTGAATCAATTCTTCATTGTCTTCGGGAGTGCCCTAGTGCCAAGGAGGTCTGGAACCTTTTAGGCCTGTATTCAGATAACTCGAATTTACATGATTGGCTCTACAGAGGTGCAAGGAGTGAAAATATTTTTCTTTTCTTTTCGACCATCTGGTGGATTTGGAGAAGCAGGAATCAGGACTTATTTAATATAGATGATTCATGGAGTGCTAGTAAAGTGGTGAGTTTGATTCGTAGTTCAGTAAGGGAGTTTCACACTATTTTTGCTATGCATCAATCTCTGTCTCCTCCTTCACTTTGTTTGCATTGGGTTCCACCTCCAGTTTATTCTGTTAAATTGAATTGTGATGCTAGTTGGTTTGCTCCTTCTGGCTATGCTGGTTTTGGTTGTATCATTCGCAATCCTGATGGATGTTGGTTGAAAGGTTGCACTGGGAAAGTCGAAGTGTGCAGTGTTCTTTTTGCTGAATTGTATGCAATTTGGAGAGGTTTACTTCTTGCTTGGGAGAGTGGATTTCGTGAGGTTATTTGTGAAACAGACTGTTTAGAAGCTCTTTTCTTGGTAAACCAAAGAATGCTTGGTAAGGATATTCCGGAATGGGATTTGGCAAAGCATATATAGGAGGTTATGAATTGGAATTGGAGAGTCTCTATTCTTTTAATTCAGAGGACTGCAAATAGTGTTGCAGATTGTATGGCTAAAGCAGCTGCTTCTGTCGCGGACATTCACTCGAATTGGAGCCAACCATGGAGTGAGCTTCAACATCTAATAGATTTAGATATGACCCTAGCCAATTAATTTGGTTTTGTATCTTTTTTTTTCTTTCTTTTGTATTTAGTCACCAAAAAAAAAAATTATACAGTCTTCCATCCTTTCTTCTTCTCATGAGGATATACTAAATTACTAATTAAACGTGATACTTAGATTTTCAATCAAATATATAACATCTAATTTTGTAATATTTTAAATTTTAATAATAATTTTAAATGTATTATCTCATCAAAAATAATATTTTTTAAAATTTATCATGGATGTATATAACTAACCAATCCAGCTACACATCTAAGTATTTTTGACAACTAAATCTAATTAAGTTGACCCAAACTCAACAAAAATTATTTTCATCATACCAGCGTGTACACATGCGTGTTTCAACAATACAAAATATATTATTCTTTATCTTCTCCTTCTCCTTCTCCTTCTCCGTTTTCCCCTACTCCTTCTCCTCCTTCTTCTTTTAAATTCGTGCAAGTAGGTACTTCTTCTTCTTCTTCTTCTATTTCGTTATGTCATCACCAACAACACCAACATGTTGTTAACATCTTTATTGGTTATGACTTTTTCTGGTGTCATCATGAAATAATTTCGGTTTATTTTTTAGTTTATTTTGGTTCATTTGTGAATTAATTTCAGTTCATTTGTATGTTAATTGAGGTTCACCTAATGTTGTTGATAAGTATTGACCAAATTTTTTATTTCTTAAGTAATTTCGGTTCATTTCTTAGTTTATTTGAGATTCATTTGGATTCAGAAATGAATTCGATGTATTTGTGTTAATTGAGGTTCACTTGATGCTGCTGACAAATATTGACCAAAGTTTTTATTCCTTAAGTAATTTCGGTTCATTTCTTAGTTTAATTGATGTTCATTTGAATCCAGAAATGAATTTGATATGCTTTTGTTGGTAATTGAGTTTTTTTACTACTTGTTCAAGTCTGAACTAATTAAATGGAATATAGTGAAATTTAATGAAATTGAATAAAGTGATAATAAATAATTTTCATTCTTCTTTGCTAAAAAATTTGGTCAATACTTATTAGCAGCATCAAGTGAACCTCAATCAACAAACAAATGTACTGAAATAAATTAAGAAATGAACTAAAATTATTTAATGATGGATTGATGGTATAAGAGAAAATTAGGACTAATAAAAATATTTGCAAAATGTTGGTACTATTGGTAATGACAATAACGAAAAAAAAAATAAAAAAAGAAACTGCAACATTGGAAAAGAATCTACGTGCACAAATTTAAAAGAAGAAGGAAAAGAAAAAGAAGAAGAATATGTATGTGTGAATTTGAAAGAAGAAAAAGAAAAAGAAAGAGGAGGAGAATTTGAAAGAAGAAAAAGAAGAAAAAAGAGGAGGAAAAGGAGAAGAAAGAAAAGAAAACAGAAAAAGAGACGAAGAAGGAAGCACGTAACAACTTAATTAGACTTAATTAAAAATTTTGCTTGGACATAAAGCTTTATTAATAACTAAAATCACCTAAAAAAAGCTCGGATACTATCTCAAATTTTAAATTTAAAATATGTATCACAAATCCCAAATCGTAAGATAATAAACTTAACCAATTCTATATTAATTTTTGCGTTAACTTGTTAATTTAAATCGATGGTTATAGCCATTATTAATGGAAAAAGAAAATACACAATAGTACAGATAGGACAAGAATAAATCTTTCAAACATAGATAAAATCATAGTGTGTATCACTCTTAATTATTTAACTGGAAAAAATAAATAATAATAACAACAATTGAAGGATATATAAGCAGAAGAACTTAAGTGCATTTGAATTCGTATAGCGTTTGAATTTATACAGCGTTCTTCAAAACCTTGTGTTGAATGGTGCCTTCTTAAATGCTCTTCTTCTCCAAGGTTGCCAAGAGTGTGGAATCACAACCACCTCCTTTTGTTCCTTCAAAATCGCATAAATGAAAAAATAAATAAAACAATAAATAATTATGAAGATATCCATAATTTAAAAATAAAGATATATTTGTCTTTTTATAAAAAAGTTTGATTCTTCTTCTTAAATATTATAAATATTAATTTTTATTAATAATTTTAGTATTAAAAATCCTTTTTAATAATTAATTTTTTTTAACCGTTCTGTAGAATAATTTTTTCTTTATTTATTTAGTATTCTAAAAAATCAAAATCCAAGTTGTCAATTTTTTGTTAAGAATTAATTTATCTAATATAAAAATTGTTAGGACTAATTCAAAATATTACTCACGTAGTCACGTTAAACTAATATACCGGAACAAAGAATAGACCTACCACAAAAAAATTGAAAATAAATGTTATACATGAAATCCAAATTTTCAAATAAAGAATGACCACTTAAATTACAGAAGTGGAGAACTTTTTGTGTTATATGCAAAGAACAGAATTAATAATAAGTTGTAATAAGTGTTGACAATGCATACAAGCTATCAGAACAATTAAAAAGTGGCTAAAGATGATCAATATTTATGAATTAACATTTGAGTTGTACTTTAATATTTTTTTTCATTTTGTTTTCTCCTTTTTTTTATTTGCTATATGGTTTCATCTTGAGCTCAATACAATTTCACTATCAGAAGTGTTGAAATGTGTTGATCACATTATTATCCTAACTATCTAATATCTCAAAATTATGATGATTCTGTCAATATTATCATTTTCATTCTATCCCCTCTGGAAAATGTAAATAACCATATAATTAACTAATTATGCTTTTATTTGGCACTATCACTGCTACATATATAGGAGATAGTAATACTTAACCAATAAAACGTAAGAAAATGTTACTAATGATCGTACTCTTTTTACAAGTAGAACCATGAACCAAAACTAATCGTTAAAGACATTGAAAGAGTTCCTCTTTCTTTATCTTCATTCTAGATTAATGCCAACTACTCCATATTGGTTGACCAAAAAGTTCTCATTGTTACTACCAACGTTGTTGTATCAATGTTATATTACAAGGTAGCCATGTTAACGGTTTGAACAGAGCTAGAACCAGTTCTGTTCAAAACACTCCTGGCTTTCATGCCTTTCCTTATGGTTTCAACATCATTCCACCTTTCGGCTGAAGCATAAACGTTTGAAAGAGCGACATAATCCTCGCTTGTCGAAGTCACATTTGTACAAGTCTCCTCTTTTAACTGCAGAAGAAACTTACCCACCTTCTCTCCCATCACAATGTCCCCATGAATCTTGCAAGCTGCAAGCAAACTCCTCCAAATAACAGAATCAGGACTAATTGGCATCCCCAAGGCAAAATCATAAGCTTCTGTTAACTGTCCGGCTCGGCCAAGAAGGTCAATAATGCAACCATAGTGTTGTATCCGAGGTGTCACTCCGAACACACTCTTCATATCGTGGAACAATTGAAGGCCTTCTTCTACAAGCCTAGCATGACAACAAGCTGAAAACAAACTTGCAAAAGTTGCTTCATTCGGCTTAACACCATAAGCTCCCATTTTATAGAAAATCTCCAAGGCTTGTCTTCCTTTCCCATGTATGGCTAAGCCAGTAGTCATCGCTGTCCAAGTCAAGACATTCTTCACATTAATTCGCCAGAAGACGGATAAGGCACTGTTCAGACATCCGCATTTCGCATACATATCCACCATACCAGTTCCTATAAACACATCATATTCAGGACTGTACCCTGTTTTTCCTACAAAGCCATGTATGCAGGCCCCAATGTCTATAATTCCCATTTGAGAAGCTGCTGAAAGAACACAAACTATGGTAGTATCTGTCGGCTTAACACCACTAGGATCCACCAACATGTTGCGAAACAAAGACAACGCAACAGCAGCATGATCCTCATTTCCTTCTTTCATAGAACAATAACCTGTTATCATAGCATTCCAAGTGACAACACTTCTTTCTGGCATTTCATCGAACATCCTTCTGGCAGATTTAATATCTTTGTGGCTAGCATAAAAATGTATCTTTGTAGTCTGAACCAAAATATCTGATTCAATCCCATGTTTTACTATAAGGGCATGTAATTGTCTACCTAACCATAATGATGAAACCAAGGGAGAGCGAGCGCAGGCTCCAAGAACAAAATTGTAAGTATAATCATTGAAAACCATGGCTCCCCTTGAAAACTCATTTTGGAAAGTAGTAATGGACTCCTCGGGTTGAACACATCTAATCAAAGTATTGAAGAGAAACAAGTCTGGCTTGTCAAAATGCCGGAACACTAAATGTGCATTATTAGCAACATGTTTGAATGGCGATTCGCAATAATGTTCAATTAACTTGGCCAATAAGGAAGGAGATTTGATGCCATTGGTGATTAACTGAGCATGAAGTTCCTTCACATGGTTGGTCAATTTGGGTAAAGAATACAACAAAGGAACACAGCTATGCCTTGGAAGAAAAGTCAACATGAGGGAATTGCAACCCATAAAGGAAGATTATGAGTCCTTGGATGAAGAAATTGTTTTTCACCTTAAAACCCATGCACTCTGCCAAAAATTCAGGTTGAGTTGTTCAGTTTTATTAAAGCTGGCATTTATACTTTAATTTATTGATTTCATGCCAACAATCAACAAAATATACCAATTTCATACCTAGAACGGAGTAAGCTTATAGGTAAGTTATTTCCAAGGATGTGATCATAGTTGTCAGAACCGAACTAGTCAGACTACTGGTCATTAGTTCAACCGGTGGGTTACTAGTTGAACTGGCTGATCCGGTCGTACTTAAATAAAAGTATAAAATAGTCGAAAACTTAAAATTAAATTTTGAAATATATATCTTCACCAACATTAACAACAATCAAGTCTCAATTTCTAATACGAAAATAGACATATTATTAGTCAATACTACAATAATATCTTAATTTGACACAATAATAATGACAATCAATTAGGCAATTAGTAATCAATTCCAACTAAGCAATTAACAATCACAATGCAGCAATGGAGCCTATTAACAATTAACAATTAATCAATTAGGCAATTAACAATCAATTTTAACAGTCTATTAGCAACTAACAATCAATTCTAACAGAGCCTATTATCTAATTCTAATTACACTATCACATTGACAATCAATTAGGCAATTAGCAATCAATTCCAATTAGGCAATTAACAATCACATTGTAGCAACAAAGCCTATTAATAATTAACAATCAATTAGAGGCAATCAACAATCAACTCTAACAATGGAATTTCGGGGCCCTCAAAACTAAAATTGAAAATAAGGTGCATTCCTATTATTTTTAATAGCAGAATCATAATATCATAACCACAAAGTAAAACTAAATAACTAAATATTAATCTCCAAACATTTTCTTTCCAAATTCAAAATTAGCAAACCAACACAAAATCCGCAATCAGCAGGATAACTAAATTAGTAATTAGCAAACTTCCCATTCAACAAATTCAAGTCTCATCATAAATTCATAACCAAACAATCAGTCCATTACATTACATACATAGCACCATATTTAGAGCAAACAAACACAAAATTTTTGGTGACTAAACACACAAAATTAACTAACTTTTTTCTAACTAAATCATTTTGATCACATTAAAAACTAAATTAACCAAATCACAATTTTTTTTATGAACAGATTAAAAACTAAAAAAGTAAGCAAGAAAAATTAAGTAACCTTCGGTGGTCTTCCAACAAGCAGAGACGCACGGCAGCGTGCAGGCAGCAACAACCACCGACGATGAGGAACGAGCAGCAACAACCACCCAAGAGACGGAGGGAGGCGCGGCGAGGAGGAAGCTGTAATGAGTAAAATATAGGCCAAGGCCCAATTAGGATAGTTTCATTAGTAATTGATTTACTATAAATAGATATAGTAGAAATGTAATAGAAAAAAACCAGGAATTGAGTAATGTGTAGTCTTTCTTCTTTGAAATTCCATCAATGGAATTATTCTCTCCCTCTGAATTCTTCCTAATTTCCCTCTGATTGACTTCTTTATTCCTAAATCCTTCCCCTTACAATGGTGCTTTCATTGGGCACCATTTTTCCTTTTTTTTTTTATAGTGGTTTAGCGATCTCACCTCCAAGGGTACAAATTGGAAGTGTAGATGCGTGTTTTACTACTTTTTTGTCTTATACTCAGAGTGAATTGGAATTATGCTGCAACATTGAAGACATTTCTTAATGGATTGGAAACTTACATCCATAGAGAAATTATCTTTGATGATCCTAAAACTCTTTGGGATGCATTTTATTTAGCAAAATTTTATGAAGAAAGATGGAAAAATCCGTTTGGAGAAAATTCAAAGCCAAAATTACCCTCTCACAACTACCAGATTCAGATCCAAAAACGTTTCTCAACAGAAATTCCATATCAATCACAATTTCAAATTTCAGATTCAGCATTTCAAGCAAAAATCCAAATCCAGGGCTCCATCGTAGAACAACAGAAAAGCTTTCAACAGAACACAAAATTAGAAGCAGAAATCAAGGTCAAGCGACAGAACCTCTGAACGCTGGCGGTCGTACGGGGTGAACAGAACCAGTTGAGGAGGACGACAACATCCACGACGGCAGAACCACTCGGAGCAGTGGCGGCAGGCTCAGCAAGGCCAACAGTGGCGCCGGGACGGTGCCGTCGCGAAGGGGAAGGTGGATGACGCAGATCTATTGGATCGGGAACCAACACCAAAGCCACCTTGCCGGTTTACGGACGCGGTGGTCAGAGGCGGAGCAGCTGCAAGAAAGCCCGCACCAGAACCAAGACCGCGGAAGACGAACGATGGGGTGGTAGCAAGCGGCGCCTCCGTGAAGGGAAAGCTCGCGACACCCGAGTTGACGAAGCGGCGAAGGTTAGAAGAGGCGTTCTGTTCCGTTGTGTTCCCTCAATCGTGGCCAAGCCACCACCACTCACGGTGGCGGTTTTTCCATGGGACCGCGAGCGTAGATGCGGCACATAGAAGAAGCGGGACGAGGTATTGTCTCCGTGGGTGGCAATGGACCAAGCAGCAGCACAGGAGCCTACCCAGGCAAAGCAGACGGCGGAGATACAGAGTGGTCAAGAGATGAGTGGTGGCTGTTTTGGGGTGGTGCCCTCTCTTTTCAGGTGCAGCAACGAGAATGAGAAAGCAGAGCATGAGGAGCTGTTCCTTCCTCAAGGGTTGGGCCTTTCTCGAATGTGTCAAGCCCAATTTACCTCAACAAGAGTCCAATTCACATCAACAAATAGATTTAGGCCTACAAAAACTATTTGAACCAGATAGAGGGCCTTATTTTTTTTGAACAATAGAATCTTGGAGGTAATTTTTTATTTTAGACAGTAGAATAAAAATAGGTCAAAAATATCATTTTAGGATTAATTGTTACTTTTATTAATTGTAATTAGAGTTTATAATTTTTTTCACAACCTTGTCCGCAAGTTGTTATTAAGGAGAATGTAACGTAATAAGTAAAATATAAGCCGTGGCCCAATTACGATAGTTTCATTAATAATTGATTTACTATAAATAGATATAGTAGAAATGTAATAAAAAAAATAAAATTTGAGTAATGTGTAATCTTTCTTCTTCAAATTCCATTAATAGAATTATTCGTTTTCTCTTAATTCTTTCTAATTTCTCTATGATTTGATTAATTCTTCTTTATTCCTAAATCCTTTCCCCTTACAGAAACACAGCTCGAGCAGAGACGCGATGAAGGAGAGAGGCGAAGGAGGAGTGGCGAGACGCGAGAAGCCGAGCAAAGACGGAGGAGAGAGGCGGGGTGGTGGGTGCAGTGATAGCGAGGACAGGCGACGACACAAGCTGACAAACAAGAAGCAGTGAAGCACAGCTCGAGCAGGGAGGCAAGAGACGTGCGAGTAGCCGAGCTCATACGGAGGAGAGAGGTGTAAGACCCAGAACTTTTAGAAAAATTTAATTATTTATTTGTAGTTTTAATTTCAAAAATTATTTTATTGAAGATAATTAAAGACAGTTTTGATTATCAAAAATTATTGGAGATAATTATTCAATTGAAATAAATTAAAATTTTTGTTCAAACTTTATAATTATTGAGTATCTTTCTATTTACACCTTAAAGTTTTAGAATTTCAAAAATAATGAGAATTTTATATGATTTAATTTAAATAATTGATATTTTAGAATTTAATACTCTAATCTTTACATTAAAAAAATTAATTATATTATCTTATATTTTAATTTAGAATACTTATTTAGAAATAATTTACAAGTTAATAAATAAACGATATTTTCATATATAATTATTATTTGGTTAAATTAGGTTTTTAATTTACTACTCTACCCTCTAATTCTATCAAATTACCTATATTAGTCATAAAATCCCTAATTTTTTTTCAAAATTAAACCTAACCCTAATTTTTCCAGTCACACTCTTCTTCACTCAAACACACACACACTCACGGTTAGAGGGAAAACGGGAAACAGACGGAAGAAGGAAGAAAGAAGAAAGAAAGGGAAGAGAGGTGAAGGGAGCCGCAGGAAAGGGACGAAAAGGGGAGAAGAGAGAGAAGGTCGCGCTGCTGCTGCCGCCAGAGCCACGAGGAGAGGGAGCCACGCCGCCGTCGTGCCGTCATCGCCGTTGCTGTCAGTGAAGCCATCACTGTCGCGGATCAGACCTGAGGCGAGAGAGAGAACCGCTATGGGGGAAGGAGTCGCGCCACCCAGTCGCTGTCTGTGGGGAGTCGTCATTGGTCTGCACGCCACCAACGTCGCCGCATTATCGCGATAAGGAGAGCGAGCCGCTTCGAAGGAGAAGAACCATCGCGGAGCTGCCCCTGCCGTTGATGGGGGTGCGCCGCCAAGCTCTTGTCGCCGAAGAACCCTGCTGCCATCGCTGATGACCACTGCCGGTAAGGGGTTTTAAGTTTGGTTTATGTTCTTTTGGGTTCCGGGAAGATTATTAACGCTGCGTGATTGTTACAGTCGCTGTCATCGGGGTTTTTGCTCGCTGTTGTCGCTTGAGGTTATTGTCGGAGCTACTGCCGGGTCGATTCAGAGTCGCAGCTGCTTTGTTTTGTTATTATAGTAAGTGTTTATGTTTCGAAAACCCCTGCGTTTGTATTCCATTATATTTGGTCATAAACTCTGAAGTTTTGGTAATGTAGAGTCGAGTCCTGATTAGTATATGTTGCAATTAGAGTCATTGTGGTTGCTGAGAAAGTGGCTTGGAGTTGAGGTTGCGGTTGCCGCAATTGCAGGACGAGAGAAAATGAGTTGTGACGCGTTTTAGAGTTTTCGAGTTTCGACAATCGAGGTAAGGGCTTTTTCTAAAAAAACTCAATTTTATAATTTGGAGTTGTTATAAGTAGATATTGATGTGAGAAATACATTTTCCAGTGATTGTATAAGTCTTATGTATTGTTTGGCTATTTTGGATGAATATGATTGTTGCTTGATTTAATTATTGATTGATTTTGTTAAACTGGTGGTTGCTGAATTGATTCTTTAAAGTTTTGAAAATGAGTTTAATTCAAAGAAAATGATTGGATTTTGAATTGATTTCCTTAAGATATGAATTGTTGGAACCAGCTTGATTTTGAACTGATTTGGTTTTGAACCCATTGGAAAGGGTTACAGAATGATTTGGTTAGGACTCAAAAAGGGTGGCAAAGTCTAAGCTTTAGGGGAGGTGTTGCCAAAATTTCTATAAAATCTGAGACCTTGTTTGAAATATTATTTAGAATATTAAGAATTTAAGAATTAATGAATTATAGTATTTTACTTGAATTATTTAAGAAAATAATGAATTATGTTGTGAATTGAATTATTTAAAAGAAATTGGACTTTGATTGAATAATTGCGTTTGTGACGTTTTGGAAGAAGTCAGAGAATTGGTTTTAAGAGCGAACCTGAAAGTGATTTTGATTTAAACGGATTGGTTTCAATTTAAGTGAATTAGTTTTGAAATGGGTTTGGGACTTGTGACTTATATGATTCGGTTTTATAATAAATTCTATTTTATTTACTTAAACTAAGAAGCTATGATTTTAAGAGTTTTTAATAAATTTTTAAGGAATTGAGCTAGGTTGTTCTCTCCTAAAGTTTTGAGACTCTGTTGAGAAATTTCATTACCAAATCCTGATTTAAAATGAATGATTTTGATAACTGTTGGATGAGATTTACAATTGATATGATTTTGAAATTGTTTGGAGTTTTGGAGAATATTACCAAGGAAATAGGTTTTTAGTTTTAAAGGAAATGGATTTGAGAAATTGGAAAACTAATGATGAGTTTTGGAACTTGGAAAGGGACAATGGAATTGTTGGATATTGAAAGTGTGCCAGGCACTATATCCTTGGACCGATAGTGTGCATGGCACTATATCCTTGGGTTGAATTACGATGGATAATCTTTTATGCCGTAAGAGTGTGTCAGGCACTATATCTTCGGAATTATGCATGCAATTGTGCCGGACACTATATCCTCGGAACAATAGTGTGCCAGGCACTATATCCTCGGAACAAAAGCATGTCAGGCGCTATATCCTCGGACGTGATAGAAAAGGGACATTTGAAAGAACGTGTCGGGTTGGCATTTATGGAACGACAAGTGATATCACGAACCAATAGGATAGACATTCATCATATGCATCTATGTGACATTGTTTGGGTATACAACTTGTAATTGGTTTGCCTATATAAATAATTATGTTAACTGCTAATTGCTATACTTGATGTAACTGCTTTATTTGTGTTTGAATCTCTCTACTTGTGTTTGTAACTGAAATTGGTTTGATTGTGGTGATTTTGGATGTTGACTGGGTTGTTTAGGCCTGAGACCGTGATTGTTTATGTGATGGACCGGAGGCCGTGATTGGTCTGAGCTTTTGGTTTAGTAAAATATGAAAAATTAAAATGGTTCAGTATAGACTTAATGAACCTATACTTGGAACAGCTTGGTCATTCATACTGTCTAGGAAAACTTTTAAATTTTCACACAATAGGTTTTAGGTTTTGAAGAATAAACGGATTTCTCTTTTAAAAAGGATTTCAAATTTTTGAATGTAAACCTTTGGTTTTTGAAACGATACATAAGGCGAACAATGGTCACTGTACTCTAAAAATAAATTTATTTTATGTATCCTATTATAGCAATTCTCTAACCCTATAGTGAGAACCAGCGAGGACAATGTTCTCACTCCCCTACAGGTGTTTTCTTTTCAGGATACGGATGAAGAATTCTCGAAGAGTTTATTTTGTTTTCTGTTTATATGATATATTGTATTGCTTTAGATATTATGTTTTTTCTCTCGCCTTTATCTTTACACATTTTGTAAGAGGGATAGGATTTATATTATGTAATGCTTGTAAGTCAATATTATATAAATATATATACATATTCTTGTTAAGTGTAGTATATGTTTTGTGAGTATGTATTTATGTTTCCAACAAAAAGTCTTTTGGAAGGCTGTACGGTTTTAAATTTTAGCCAGGCTCCTATCTTAGTATTAAATATATTTAAATTCCTCGTAATATCCGAGTTATTAGAGTAGTGCAATCGGAAGCGTGACATTCTGATAGTGAGGGTGTTATAAGAGGCGCGTCGAAGGCAGCAAGCATGCAGTGGCAGTGATGTCGAGGTGAGCTCCCAGTGGCCAGCTCCGTGGTATGTGTGTATGCCGTTAGGGATAGAGAGAAGAGAGTGAGTGAGAGAGGTGGGATGGGATGGGCCGGTGGGGTGGGGTGATTCGGAGTTCAGACTAGGGCTTTCTCTTCTTTAAGAGCTCCACTAAGAAATGTAGCTAAGATATTTTTTATTTAAATTAAATAAATATATAAATGATAGAAATACACAAATTGTGAGGTATTTATAAAAATGCGTATGCGTACAAATGATGGATGTTGAAGAGTATAATTAAATTTGAGTATATCTTGGCGTCAGAGACTCTGTGCTGTGACCGGACAATGCCGAGATATATCTTAGGTGCACCCGGGATATATGTTACAGGAGAGATCAGGAACTGAGTACTCGAGATATGTGAAAACTCAAAAAGGGGTCTCAGCATCCGATATAAACACAATTCTCTAATTTCCGCCTCAGCATCCGAGATTTTAGCCAATGGTATAATTTGGGTCTCAACACCTTGGATATGTGTATTATGGTTTAGGTGTCTTTGCACCCAAGATATGTTGGAGAATAAATCTATTTATAGAGCCCATCTCACAACCATTCCTCACAATTCACAAAGCAATTTTTTCTTCCTCTTCTTTTCATTTTGTTCTGATGGAGAATAATCTTTTTTTTTTTGTGGTTTATTCCAATAGGGTAGCCAAACACCGTGATGAAGGAGTAATTTTCGAGTCTGATAAGACTGTCACGTTGCGCACCAACCGGGTTGATACTCTACATGTGCTAAAGACAGCCATGCTGAGCAATATAGGGGGAATAGGTACCAAGAAAGTTGGGCGGATTGCATATAGATTTCTGCACACGCTTTCGACGTACATGCATGGCTAATGCGACAACATGTTCGACATACATGCGCTAAAGCCTCTGTCTTCAAGTCCCTTCTCTCTTTGTCCGAGGTCACACCCTTCCTCCCTCGCTATCACTTTTCTTCCTCCCTCGTTGTCGGTAGGCACTATTGGTTCAATTTGTGTTGTTGCTGATTTTCTGAGAGAAAGTATAGCCATTATTTTAGGAAGATAGGAACTTGTAACTTTGAAACTGAAAAAGAAGCTTCAAATGTTCCACACCCAGAAACACACTATAGATTACAAGTGATTTTTTTGAAATATAGTTGATAGCTGATTTGAATGATTTTGTTGATTTTTTTTTGCTGAATTAATTTGTTTGAGTTAATTTTGTTGATAGAGTTTTGAGTTGGGGTTTATGGTTGATTTGAATGTTGTTGTTAATTTTGTATTCTGAGGCGGGGTTTGTTGTTGAAATTATTCTAAATCTAGTTTGGGTTTTGTTTTGTTTAATTTTTCTATTTTTGAATTCTCTTGGCTTTGGATGCTGAATTTTCTGTTTTTAGATTTTGAACTTTTGATGTTGAATACTTTATTAAAAGTCTGTTAAAATTTCTATATAAGTTTGTGTTTTTCATTGTTTCAAATTATTAGAAATTATTGTTAAAAATTCTTATTCGAATGTTTGTTGCTGATGTGATGAGTATTGTTACTGATTACTTGATTAGTGATTACTTTATTGGAATTTAGAAGTTATTTAAAAAATATATTTTATGAATTTTTAATGATAAAATATGAACAAGTTATTATATAAAATTACAAAATTTTGAATTTTATTAGTTTAAAAATCATTGAATTTAAATATTTAATTAAACCAATTGAACTTGGTTAAACTTCCAAACCATTAAACCAAAAACTCCATCAGTTTATTGACCGGTTTGATTTTTATAACCTTAGCTTATCTCCTGAAAGGAATGCCACACATACCATAGCCTAGAAACGTCTTTTGTTATGCATTGCGCTAATAAAAGGGGCAATTTACATTAATAAACTAAATGGGGTTTAAAATTATACATATGTCCTAAATCAATTTTTGTTACATGTCTGTCCTAGAATATTTCTATGTAAATCAAATCAATTAGATTTGATTTAGCTATAATAGTAGTAAATCGGATCAACTTGATTCGATTTACTATATATATGCTGCAGAAGTAGTAAATCGAATTAACTAGATTCGATTTACTATCTAGTTAATTCGATTTACTACTTCTACAACATATATACTATTTATCCAGCTTATTGATGTTTTTTACTAGTTAATAAATGTCAATAAGCTACATAAGTAGTAAATCGAATCCAAATAACTCGATTTACATAGAAATATTCTAGGATTTAGGATATTTGTGTAATTTTAAACCTTATTTAATTTATTATTGTAAATTATCTTAATCTATATAAACTAAAATTCAGGAAGAATCATCACCGACGTAGAATTTTTTTGGAATTTTGGAGTTTTCTTTAAAATAAAAAACAGAAAGCACATGGAAGGAGATCTACATTCTCCACGCATTGTCAGGCTACGCATGCTCAGAGAAGAGGGTGAAGTCAAAGAGAGTAGGTAAGTTACTTGCTGCCCATTCTCCTCCTTCTCTCTTTTCCTTCCCATCTTACCCCTTCTTTAATTTTTTTCTCTAAAACTCAGATGCCCTTTCTTCATCCAATTTCTAAACCTTGCGGTCCCAATTTTTTTTCTCCCAATTCTCTCTCTCTCTCTCTCTCTCTCTCTCTCTCTCTCTCTCTCTCTCTCTCTCTCTCTCTCTCTCTCTCTCTCTCTCTCGTTCTTATTTTGATGATTTCTTCGACTCAATCCTCTTTTGGCTTTGGAGGATAAATATTCGTGAAGAAACAATGAGCAAAGATGTCCTTGGAATCGAGAGGTCGCTGGCGGGGTTCTTAATGTCCCTGCGCGGAGGACCTGAACTAGTGTCGTTTCACCGAATCCTCCTGGCTCAGAAGTTATTCAACTCAATAGAAGCAGTAATTCCTATTCAGAGCTGAATTTCGATAATTTGATCATTGTAGTGGAAAGCAGTGTCTCGTCCGGAGGAGGGAGTTCGACCAAGAGGCGCAAGATGAACGACAATAGAGTGGTTCTCCCGATTCTTAAGCACTCACCTTCTGCCATCATTGCCATCCCCTGCGATGCTACAGTTATCGGCACTGCAATGGGCTTCTTCTGCGGCGTGTCTGAACGGGATCACGAGCACCAGCAAGGCAAAGCAATTTGGAAGGTTTCTCTCGGTCGCGCGCGCTCTCTCTCTCTCCCTCCCTCCCTCCCTCCCTCCCTCCCTCCCTCCCTCTCTCTCTCTCTCTCTCGCTCTCTCTCTCTCTCTCGCTCTCTCTCTCTCTCTCTCTCTCTCTCTCTCTCTCACACACACACTCTCACTCCTAAACCCTAGCTCTTCAACCTAGTTTTTTTCCTTCCAGTTCATATTTCTCTTTAATCTTCGCCAATTTCTTCCTTTATTGTTCTGAGCTCACCAATCGCTACGATCCCCACCCACAATCCTAACCGTAGCTACTCGAATTCGTCGTCTAAGAGCACAATGATAGTGATGACGCCGGTGGGATTCTGGCAACTCTGAACGAGTGACACTCTTTGGAACCTCAATAACTTGGTTGACACATTTTGCTCCGAGATCTCAACCGGCTTCCCCCTCATGTACGCATTTTCTCGATCCCTACTTCTAAATTTTTTATCTTTTTTATTTGGGATTTTCAGCTGCATTTTCTTTGTCCAGGGTTTGAACTATTTTATTTTATAAAAGTTAACTTATATCAAGGCTAATAATTGTTAGTTGCATCCTGATTCCAATGAACGGGTTTCGTTTCTTATGGGAGTTGCTATTTCATTTAGTTCTATTTTATGTTTGAATTTTGTACTTCGTCAATTTTCTATTTCTCTAATAAGTTGATGATGTGCTTTATAAACTGATAGAGTGATAGAATCATAAATGCTCTTTGTAAAACTCATTAACATTTTTGTGGAAGGTTTTTCATTCAACACAAAGATGTTGAGCAATGTTTGTAATTTTATAATGCTTCAGGTGTTTTTATCTCTTTCATTTGATGAAGATCTTGGGATGTCTGAGAAGAAAGACAATGATTAGAAATTTAAAAACAAGAAAAATAAGAAGAGAATAAACATGGAGGCATCAAATCAGTTCCCAGATAATGACAATAAGAGATGTAAGCATGAATTGATCGCTAAGACAAAAGAGGAGGTAATTTTATATATAAATCACTTATTATGATTGTTCTGGTTATTGTTTGAGATAAGATTGAATTCAGGCTTTCTATACGTTGAAGCTGACTACAAGGTTACATCGTTTGCCCTATATGTTATGGAGAGGAGACGAATGCACTCTGAAACACTCTTTCCCGTGTTTGATACATATTTTTGCATTTTGAAGCACACAATGCATGTTATAGCACCAGGTTTGTATTTATATAATATGTTTGTGTATTTGTGTTATAGTGAGGCACCATTGGTTGTTGGATTGATAGGATGTGACCATTTTTATTTTTTTATTATTTATTTTTTAAAATGGGGAAAAAGAAACCTATTTTTCTTGAAAAACTATTAATTATTAAAAAATTTTAATTTTGAGACATTTAGATGTGTTTGAGGAGTGCAATATAAGAAAGAGAACAGAGATTCAGATACACCTAAAAACTCTACTGTTTATTGGATGAGATGCTTATCAATTGCTTTACTTGAACTTTCTAATGTGTTTCTTGCACTTGTGCTGAGGAGTACCTTATGCCCCTGCCGGCAGCTGGCCCTCTGTAAGGGCTGCAAATCCTATTGAACTTCATTATGAGTCTGTGAAGTCTCTCTACTCCGTTGTGCAAGCATATGGGTATATGCATAGGGTTTAGTAATAGTATGTGAGCATTTCTTGCATATGATGCTCAAAAAAGTATCAAGACTCCCTTCTAATATCCAAACATAGTGATATGTCAGTTTAAACTTGATGCTTTATATATCTTTTTGCTGGTTTCATATATTGTTATATCTTACAATTTTCTTTTCTTTATTTTTCTAATTAAAAAATTTTCATTCTTTTTCTTTCGCATTGTTTATGTTTCTCTTATGTTGTATTTAATTTTTGGGTAGTTGCTGGTCATATTTTGTTTAAATGGATCATAATTTTCTTTACTTTCTTTTTCAAGTCTGAAGTAAATACTGGGGCATCATCTGCTACAGTGGAATCCCTCTATTGTTTGCTCCTTATCTCAAAAGACTGGGAAAAATTTTAGATTTAATTGACCTTGACTTCATGCAAGACCTAATGAACCATCTCAAAGTACTTGTTTCTGATGGTAGAAACTCAGGCAACAATTCTAAGAAGTGTCCAAAATTTTTATTGTGACCGAACGTCTCCAATGTTGTATTGTTGCTTTTAAAGTGATGAGGAGTAATCTTGATGCTCTGAATGTTAATTTGCAAGACTTCTTCGTCCATCTTTACAGTCTTATACTTGAATACAGGCCTGGAAGGTGAATTTATCTTCTTGATCCATCTTTACAGTCCCTTTGCTTCTTAAGTTTTTATCTTTTTGATTTGAAAATTTCAGCTGTGTTTTCTTTACCGAGGGTTTGAGTTGTTTTGCATGTTTATTTTTAATCAAGGTAAAGGAGCTTCTAGACTGGCTTGAGCTTCCAGTGAGTGTGATCATCGGGTGTGTGGAGTTGCGGTGGCCCGTAGCCATTGCAAAGCAAAGGAATATTTCGGCGGTTGTATTTTTGACTATGTCAGCGTCATTTTACATAATGTTGCATCACCGCATGTGTTTACACAACAACAAAATTTGTTGGCTACTACTCTAGGTAATGAGCATGATTTACAATCATTCTTAATTTTTAATTTATATTTTGGGTTGCTTATATTAATAAGTTGTGATTTTTCAATCTTTTCTGTATTTTCAGCTTTTTTCTACATTTTTAATTGTGTGTATTTTTTTAATTTATTCTACTTCTGTCATTTTTTACATTTTTGTGTTTTTTTAGTAATTCTTTTTACTTTTTTGTCAGCAATAGTTTTTTAATCCTTTGTTGTATTGAATTAGATAAAACTAGGATCTTTTCTGTGTTAAATCCAATTTAAAATTTTTTTATTATATCTCTACTTCGATTTAAATGTAAGCTTGTAGTGATTAAGGCTTTGGTCGATTGGATAATATTTATTTAGTGAAATGAAAAGCTTGGTAATTAACCAATTCGTTAGAAGGGGGAGGTTTAGGTTTTGATGGTTGTAAAATATAGTTAATTATTTCAAAATCTCCTTTTAGGTTTGTATAAGGACACCGGGACATAGAGAATCTAAAACACCGAGTAATTAGTAAACAATTAATAAATTAATTAATTAATATTTAAAGAAATTAAAAAATTAAATTTTATAATTTTATGAAGTAGGAATAATTAAAATATTACCTTTTGCACTAATTTTAAAAAGTTTGGCCCAAAATTGGATAATGGACTGAACCGAACCGATTGAACCGGGCCCATAATAGGACCAAGGCCCAACCAATTCACCCTCTTATAAGTGGCTTCAGCCACTTCTCCTCAAAGCAAAAAGGGTTTTACGCTGCTGAGTGAGGAGAGGAAAAGAGAGAGAGTGGTGATTTAGGGAAACGAAAACGGTATTTACCGCCAACTTCTGTCGCTCGCAACTTTCAATCCGGAGTTTCGATTGACGAGCCGTCAGTGGCCACATGTTCGTCTCGGAATTCTCTACAAAACCCACTAAACAATTTGGTAAGAAAATCATTTTTGCACCCATTTCTTCCCTCTTTAATTCGTGATTTTAAGTTTTAGTATTGAGAGATTTTGTGATTTTAATGGTTTAGGGGTACTCTAGTGGTGGATAATCACCAGATTTTGTTCATTTGACTCGTGGGTAATGGTAAGAAAATCCTAACCCTTGTGAATCGGTGATTTAGTGAGCTCAATGTTGATTATTGTGATATTGTATGCATTAGATCGTGTATCTTATTGAAATGGAGTTAAATTAGTGGATATTGGAAGCTTGGAATTGAATCCTGGGAGCTGAAAATTCAATTAGTGAGGAGTTAGAGCTTTGGAGCTTGAGGAACGGTGGATAATTAAGGTGTTTCGGGATTAGGAAGGAATCGGCCAAGGTATGGTTTTGGTTTCACGTATGTAATATATAATGTCTTGTGAAAACATAGACTAGATGACCATAGGATAAGTTGTATGATATGGAAGGTTGAGATTTAGTGATTTGTTGTTGGAAATTATTGAGTGGGTGGTTGAAATGCATGATGATTGATTATTAATGATTGTAAATAATGATGATGATTGATGAATGATATTGAATTATAATGATGAGCTTTGAAATGAATAATGAATGTAATAAATAATATTGATAGTAAATGATGATAAGGATAGGTTGTGGAGATTTGTTGTATGGGACCCGAGAAGAGTGATAAAGTCCGAGTTTTAGGGGAGGTGCTGCTGAAATTTTATGAGAATTTTTGGGAAATTTTGTATTTGATTAATTTGGATGGAAGAATAGTTTATTTGATTTTGATTTATTTTAAAAAAGAATGAATTAGGTTTGAGTTTAAATTATTAAGAAAAGAATTATATTTTGAGTTTGATTAAGAAATCACATTTGGAGGAATCTTAATGAATTTCAAAAGTAATTAGTTTTAAATAAAATTATTTTGAAGATTTTGGAGAATGTTACAAAGAGGTGGTTTTGATTTTAAAAAAAAAAAGTTATTTCAGATTTGAATTACCTGGGTAGCAGTAAGGATTGTGGTTCGTCCCGCTTGCTCCGGGTTAATGTCTGAGATGTGCTAATGATGATAATTGATTAAGAATGAATGGATGTATGTTTGTGATACCTGGGCAGTATCAAGGATTGTGGATCATCCCGTTTGCTCCAGGTCAGTGATTGTGACGGCTGGGTAGTAGCAGCAGTAGTGGATTATTCCACTTGCTCCAGGTTGAGTTTTTAAACACCCGCCTGGGTAGTAGCGGTAGTAGTGGTTCTTCCACTTGCTCTAGGTTAATCGGGTAGTAGCAAAGGGGTTGTAGCTCAAACTCGCTTGCTCCGCAATGGGTGTTTCTGTCCACGGTTAGCTACCAGGACATGTCGGGGTTGACTATATAACCGACAGATGATATCATCAGCCATAGGACATGCATACATCATATCCATATGTGTGTTTTGTCTATTGTGCATTAATTGGGCTTACCTATGTGATTATTATGCTTACTTGCTTTATTTGCTACCTGCTGTATCTGTATCCTACTTGTGTTTGCTTTGTTTGTATTGCTTGTCTATGCACCAGAGTTTTGGAGGATTGGTGGAAGGCAGAAATTAGGGCTTAAGTTAGAAATGAATTAGAAATAAGAACCTTAGATAACCTACTCTATTTATGGTTTTCAATTTATAAACTTTAAGATTTAAATCTGAGTGTCGTAGTTCTAAGATTGCCTCTGACTTTACTAGGGTGTACCTCACTGAGCATTCTGGAGACTTTGTGGAAGCGAAGAACTCTGGGGACTTAGAGCTGTATTTTATTTATGTTTATATATGTATATAGATTCTCCATCTTGTATTTTATGCTTGTCCCTCTTAGAGGTTGACTTGGAGAAATAGGTTGTCAGTTTTACGAGTATGGAATATTTTGGGTATATATATATATATATATATATATCCTCTAGCCGGCCTTTGCTTTGCAGGTCGAGTTTGGAGCTTGATATTTGTATTTTGAAATTCTAATCTATATTTATGGTCTTTTAGCTTTCCTTTCGATCTTGCTTATCCGTCCATGCTTATCTTTCATGAGGACGCGATTTCTGTTTCGGTTTTGCTTAACTTCTTTTTCAAGGCTCATAATTATAACTTTTTTCAACTATATCTATGTACGTATTTTTTATTTTAGAGGTGGTAACGCCTCACCACCTTTGATTTACATCCTAGGGATAAGCTCTGTGTGGTAGGGTTTTACATTATGGTATCAGAGCAGTTCGTTCTTGTAGAGCCTGAGGAATGGACTGACTATGCTTCTAAGCATACTTTGGGTGTGTGTACATGCTATTTAGGATGTCTGCTTGACATATATAGCATACATGTTCATGAGAATACTTTTGGAGATTCGAAGAACTAGACTTGAGATATTAAGACTGATCACTTAATATCACTCGTTCGGTGTGGACAAAACCCAAACGACGACTCATGGATGTAAGCGAGGTGATATGGTAGACTTTATGGTTGCACTGGTGAGGTGGGCTACGTTTAGTTAGTGACGTAAAGAGGTTTAAGGAAAGTTTTAGTTGACATTGATAGATAAGTAAGTCCTTAGTGATTTGAGATTAAAGTGGCACAGCAGAAGCTTGCGGTAATATTGACACCGGATAGTTGCAATGAGGAGTAGTAAGAGATGATTAGAAATACTTTAGGTTTTATGTGCCTGAAAGGTTTAGCAGGTCAATACAGATACTGATTTCAACGTAACTAATTTTGATTGTGACAGTGATATTAGATTTACTTGGAATAGGTTATGGATATGGTCACAGGTATAGGATTGGATTTGATAACAAGTGGGCACAAAATGGGGTATTTAGAGGGTAACTATAAGATAGGCTCGAATGCTCTAAATGGTGAATTTGGTGGAATATGTATGTATATATGTGATGTTGGTAATGGTTGATAGTAATCATGAGTTTGATAATGAATAAGGATGATAAAGGGAAGTGGTTGAGATGTATGTGAATATGATTAGTGTTGGATTGAGTGAGTGTTTTGATTGTGGAGTTGTTAGTTTGGTTGAGGGATTATATAGAATATGTAAAATGTTGATGAATGATCGACGGAATAGATGAGTTTTGAATGATGAACTTGAAAAGAAATTGGAAGATGTTGGGATTTTTAGAGGTATTTTCGGATGAAAGTTGAGGAAGGTTTTATAAGAGATGAGACAAGTTAAATATCTGACTATCTAACGAAAAGGGCTAGATGAAGCTAAGAGTGAAACAGATGAATACGGTATAGGCTTGAAGTCGGTTAAGTTTATAATGTTGTGTATATGAAGGAGAGATGTGAATTAGTGTTTGAATTGATGTTGGAGAATGGTAGAATGAATGATATGAGGTCGGTTGAATTTGAGGAAGCATATACGAAGATTCGAGAGCAAATTTTCAAGGGCGAAAATTTTTGTTAAGGGGGTAGGATGTAAACCCCAAGCAATTAGTAAACAATTAACCAATAAATTAATTATTATTTAAAGAAATTAAAAAATTAAATTTTATAATTTCATGAAGTATGAATAATTAAAATATAAATTTTGACACTAATTTTAAAAATTTTGGTCTAAAATCAAACCAACGGACCGAACTGATTGAACCGGACCCATAACGGGCCCCAAGGCCCAATCGATTCACCCTCTTATATGTGGCTTCAGCCACTTCTCCTCAAAGCAAAAAGGGTTTTACGTTGTTAAGTGAAGAGAGGAAAAGAGAGAGAGCGGTGATTTGGGGAAACGGAAATGGTATTCGCCACCAACTTCTATCTCCTGTAACTTTCAATCCGGAGTTTCGGTTGATGAGCCGTCAGTGGCCACACATTCGTCTCAAAATCCTCTACAAAATCTACCAAACAATTTGGTAAGAAAATCACGTTTTCTCACCCATTTCTCCCCTCTTTAATTCATAATTTTGAGTTTTAGTATTGAGAGATTTTGTGATTTTGATAGTTTAGGGGTACTCTAGCAGTGAATAATCACCAGATTTTGTCCATTTGAATCGTGGGTAATGGTAAGAAAATCCTAACCGTTGTAAATCAGTGATTTAATGAGCTCAAAGTTGATTATTGTGATATTGTATGAATTAGATCGTGTATCTTGTTGAATTAGAGTTAAATTGGTGGATATTAGAAGCTTGGAATTGAATCCTGAGAGCTGAAAATTCAATTGGTGAGGAGTTAGAGCTTTGGAGCTTGAGGAACGGTGGATAATTGAGGTGTTTCGGGTTTAGGGAGGAATCAGCCAAGGTATGATTTTGGTTTCTCGTATGTAATATATAATGTCTTGTGAAAACATAGGCTAGATGACCATAAGATAAGTTGTATAATACGGAAGGTTAAGGTTTAGTAATTCATTGTTGGAAATTATTGAGTGGGTGGTTGAAATGCATGATGATTGATTATTAATGATTGTGAATAATGATGATGAGAATGATTGATGATTGATGAATGATATTAAATTATAATGATGAGCTTTGAAATGAATAATGAATGTGATAAATAATATTGATAGTAAATGATGAGGATAGGATGTGGAGATTTGTTGAATATATATATAATGATGAGTGGTTTGGATGGGACCCGATAAGGGTGGCAAAGTCCGAGTTTTAGGAGAGGTGTTGCCGAAATTTTATGAGAATTTTTGGAAAGTTTTGTATTTGGTTAATTTGGATGGAAGAATATTTTATTTGATTTTGATTTATTTAAAAAAAGAATGAACTAGGTTTGAGTTTAAATTATTAAGAAAAGAATTATATTTTGAGTTTGATTAAGAAATCACATTTGGAGGAATCTTAATGAATTTTAAAAGTAATTGGTTTTAAATAAAATTATTTTGAAGATTTTGGAGAATGTTACAAAGAGGTGGTTTTGATTTTAAAAGAAAAAGATATTTGAGATTTGAATTACCTGAGCAGTAGCAAGGATTGTGGTTCGTCCCGCTTGCTCCGAGTCAATGTCTGAGATGTGCTAATGATGATAATTGATTAAAAATGAATAGACGTATGTTTGTGATACCTGGGTAGTAGCAAGGATTAAGGATCGTCCCGCTTGCTCCAGGTCAGTGATTGTGACGGCTGGGTAGTAGCAGCAGTAGTGGATTATTCCACTTGTTCCAGGTTGAGTTTTTAAACAACCCGCCTGGGTAGTAGCAGTAGTAGTGGTTCTTCCACTCGCTCTGGGTTAATTGGGTAGTAGCAAAGGGGTTGTAGCTCAAACTCGCTTGCTCCGCAATGGGTGTGTCTGTCCACGGTTAGCTACCAGGACATGTCGGGGTTGACTATATAACCGACAGATGATATCATCAGCCATAAGACAGGCATACATCATATCCATATGTGTGTTTTGTCTGTCCACGGTTAGCTACCACGTTTATCTTTCGTGAGCGACGTGATTTCTGTTTCAATTTTGCTTAACTTCTTTTTCAAGGCTCATAGTTATAACTTCTTTCAACTATATCTATATACGTATTTTTATTTTAGAGCTCGTAGCGCCTCACCACCTTTGATTTACGTCCTAGGCGTAAGCTCTGTATGGTAGGGTGTTACAGAGAATATATCAATTTTAAAATTTAAGAATGATGGAGTGTGTCGAGGGATGTTAGTAGCAGTTGTTCTTCCTAATTTTTGTTTTGTTTTGATGGATGGTTTATGTGGAAGTGATCAAATTCAAGCGACAATGGGCAACTAGCCAAGATCTCAAGGCTTTTACATATAATCCAACTTTAAAACTATCTTATGTCACTTAAATAGTAATTTTTTAATTTAAGAAAAGATTATGATCTCAATTAGGAGGCTTTTGCTTAAGAGAATCTATAAATGATTATGTAATTATTTTAACTTCTAAGTTAAGACTTAGGAGTATATCATTCATTTTTGTATGTAATATTTTTCTTTGGTAACTTTGCATGTATAGCTATGTGATAAACCCCAATTTTGTGGTTTATCTTGTGTAGAATTTAGGGGATTTTATCAACTTATCTCACATTTATTTAATAAAATAGCATGATTTTTGTAATTCTCCCTAATTTGTGCTTAAGAGTAAAAATATGCTTTTTAGCCCTTAAAATAGCTAAATTTAATTCACTTTAATTTTATTCGATTTCTTGATATGTTTGTTGAGTGATTTCAGGTTCATAAGGCAAGTATTGGATGGAAAAAGTGAAGAAAAAAGCATGCAAAGTGGAGAATTCATGAGGAAATGAGGATTTGCTAAATTGAAGGCCACGCGCACCCGTCACCCCACGCGTACGCGTGAGGAGGGAATTTGACAAGTGATGCGCACGTGTCGACCACGCACATGCGTGACACTGATCACGTGACCTCATTAAAGGCAATACGCTGGAGGCAATTTCTGAGCCAACAAGGCCCAAATCCAACTCATTTCTGAGGCTATTTGATGCAGAATTGAAGATGGGACAAAGGGGGAGCAATTAGTTAGGTTAGAATCATGCTTTAGGTAGTTTTCTAGAGAGAGAAGCTCCCTCTTCTCTCTATAATTAGGGTAGATTTAGGGTAGATTCTTCTTAGACTTAGGTTTAATTCTTGTTTTCATCTACTTTTTCTTGCAATTTATTTTTCTTACATTATTGCTCTTCTAGTTTTACTTGTCATTTCCTTTATTTTTTTGTTTTTATGTTATGAGCACTTTGTTAATTTCGTTTTCCTTTAATGCAATTTCATATTTTATGTTCTTTTGATGTTTAATTGAGTTCCTATTGTTATTTTCTTGCTTTGGGTAGTTGTAGAATTTATATTTCTTGCAATTTTACCATGCTTTTATTTTGTGCCTTCCAAGTGTTTGACAAAATGTTTGGTTGGACTTTAGAGTAGCTTTTTGAGCATTCTTGGCTTGGAAAGAGAAATTAGGTGCTCTTGAGTCATTAATACCCAACTTTTGTTGGTGATCTAGGATTGTTAGTTAATATTGTTTCCATTGACTCTAATCTCTTGCTAATTCAATTAGTGACTTGATTAGGACTTTTGGATTGAGATTAACTAGGCCTATTTGACTTTCTCCCTATGTTGAAGATAACATTGTATCTTCTTCCGATGTTGGAGATGACGAAATGGGATTAGCTCTTGTTAATTGTTGTATGATCATTAATGACTAGGATAGAAAGCCTAGATTCTCAATCCTTGCCATGAATGCCTCTCTTTTTAGTAATTGCTATCTTTAGTTGTTGATTTACTTTTATTGTTATTTAAATTCTTGTTTTTTTATCAACCAAACCCGTGAAACTCATAACCAATAATTGAGCACTCGATTGTGATTCTTAGGAAGAACGACCCGGGACTAATACTCTCGGTTATCTTTATTGGGTTGGACTTGTGACAACCAAAATTAAACTTTGATAGAGGATTGGTTGTTGCTCTAGACTATACTTGCAACGAAGTGATTCAATTTTATTAAAGAATTCTAGATCGACATAAAAAACCTCTATCAAGTTTTTGGCGCCGTTGCTGGGGAACTGCAATGGTGTTATATTATTGGCTATTGTGAATATGTTTGCCTTTTGCTTGTTTGTTAGTTTTTGTTAGGTTTAGGACTTTTTTGCTTATTTTTGTTAGCTTTTATTTTTATTTGCCACTATGAATTCTCACCTTTTTGGCTATGAGTATGGTTACAACTATGTTGTAGGAGATGGAAACTACAATGAGAACATGCATCAAGGATGGAACAATTAAAGGTGGGAGGAGCCTCAAACATATGATCAATCTTCATGGCAACAACCTTCACCAATGTACTATGAGCAAGAGTCATTCCAAGATGCATACCAATCCAATGGCTATGGTGGACCGCCTTATGATTATCAACAACCACCCCCATATGCCTATGAACCCCTCCTCAACATAGTTTTGAACCACCATACTCACAAGCCCCCTACCATCAAACACCTCCATATGACCCTAATCATTATCCACCATACCAACCACCTTATGAGCCATATGAACCATACATAGAACCGCAACAATTCCAACACAATTACTCCCAAGAACTACCTCAATATACACCATCTCCATACCCTTACCAAGATGAACCACCTTCCTATTATGAACCCTTTCTCCCAAATGATGAACCTTCTTATCCACCACAACCCGCCATGGAAGAATACCCATACCCATTGATCCAAGAGCAAAGTGATCCCAATTATGTTAGTCAAGTGAAACAAGAGCCAAGGGATCGTCTCAAGGAAGCAATGGATCGGCTTCAAGCAATCATCCGTCAAAAGGTGCAAGAGGAAGCCCAAAAGAGGCACGAAGATATCATGGCTAACCTTGCCAAAATTAAAGCCAACTTAGAATCATGAAGTTCATGCACTTAAAGCACTCCCATTGCCAATTGTGGAGAATCAATAGAAGAGTGTAGTGTGAAAGAGATATTGGAAACTCTGGTGGAGAATAAGGAGTGGGATTTTATATTGGAACAATTGGAGAAAGCTGTAATTGTTGAAGAGGAAGAAGTGGTTGAAGACTTAGGAGATGCGAAAGCTCCATGGGAACCTCAAGTCATAAAGCCTCTTTCCAAGAAGTTTGAATTTGATGGTGAGGAGGATGTACAACCTTCAAAGCATGTCATGAGTGAAGAATTGGAAGAAATGGATTCAATCATTACTGAGTTTTTATCTTCAATTGAATCTACAATTGAATCCTCTCCCATTGGACTTGTCAAAGAAGAATGTGCACAACCTCTCATACCCTTGGTAAGCAATAAAGAAAAAATTGAATTGGAAGAAAGCTACCAAGAGGTGGAGGTAAATCAAGAAGAACACAAGAGAATGGAGCTTGCAAGGCCATTGGAGACACCTCTCCCCAAGCCATCACCATCCATCCTTTCATTCAAGTGGGTAAATCTCTTATCTCTAAGCTTTACTTTGGTTTGCTTGAGACGGATGGTTAACTTAGAGCTTTTTGTGGCTTTAAGAGTAAAAAGGAGATGGTAAGTAGTTGGAATTGCCATTCAAGGTACGTTATGGTTAAGAGCTTAGTGTTGAAGTGCAAAGGTTGGTGTAGAGCTAAATTTCTTGGGTCTAGGAAGTTGTTTGGTTGTTTGAGTGAGAATTCAGATTGCTTGTCACCCAGTTGGAATGATGATGATCAACTTGAAGATGGGTGTAGAAATAAGATTTGGGATCCGAGAATATATGGAGATCAATTTTGGGAGCCCTTAGCTTGTGTGGAACTTCATCAAAGCTTGGAGCTATTAATTTTGAATGTTGGAGCTTATTGGAAGTCCAAGCATTCGTGGAAGTTTAAAGATGAGTACAAGCACAAGCCACCTTGATGAGAGCTCCCCATAAGTCTAACTTAAGGACAATAAATAAAAGTGATAGGTGGGAGACACCCCACCATGGTAACACCTTTTTATTTTTCTCTTTTGTACATATTGGTAAACTAGTTTAATTTCAAGTTTTGTTTAGTTATTTGAGTTTATTTAGTAGTCTAGTATGTTAAATAGGGTTTAATGGTGTTTTGGTAGCTGTTTGGAGGTTCGGAATGCTTGGTTTGGTGCTAGAACTTGGAAAAATTTTGAAAAATAGAGCGCCCAGCCACGCGTACGCGTCACCCACGCATACGTGTGACACCTAAGTTTCCAACCCCTCACACGTACGCCTCACCCATGCGTATGCGTGACCCCCCAAATTTTTCAGCTGTAGTACAAAACCAGAGAGGTGTGCGGGTAGGGTGCTGAAATTGTGCCTCTAGCACAATTTTGATCCATGCGTACGCGTCATCTTCTTTTCTCTCTTATCACGCATGCGCGTCGATGATGCGTATGCGTCGCACTTTATTCCTGCCACTCACGCGTACGCGTGACCCCCTGCCCTGTTTCACACCCCTTCTTTTCTTTTCTTCTTTTCTCTTCTCTTCTTTTCTTTCCCTCCTTCAACCATCATCCAACACTACCAATCACCATCTATCACCATCTCTTTTAATTAGTTAATTAGTTAGTTATTTAATTAGTTTTATTTATGTTTATTTTTCTGTTTTTCATCATAAGTGTTGGATTATTAATCTTGTTTGCTATCTATTGCTGCTGATTACTGATAAGATGTTATTTTAGCATCGTTGTTGTTAATATTCATTGTGGACTTCTTTATTGAGGTTATAAATTGTTGCTTGGTTTTTAGTTCTTAATGCTTAATGTGTTTGAATACCAAGTATATGACATTGCCCTCAAGCGCTCTAAAACTTTTGAATTGCATGTTTTGGCCACCATGTAATTTAAATCATTTCGCCATAATAAGGCAATTACTTCTCTTCAATGCATTTTTTGTTAGGAGATGCTTATTTATGATTGACCTTTATTTACATTACCTATTTCATGCATTGAAATTTTGGAATTATGAAATTGGATCATAAGCTTACCTAATTGCATATTCTTGAGATTTCCAAGCTTTGTGGACCATGTTTGCTATGTGATTAATTTTCACTTCTGTCTTCTTTTTTCTGAGTTCCATAGCACCTATGTCTTCCACTTTTATGTCACGTAGGTGTTGCAAACAAACTTCAATATGTGTCACTGTTTGATATGTGAGCTTTATATTTCAATTGGTTCACTAAGTTTACTTGCACATCAATCAATGTCCATTCATTATCTAATTCACAATTGCTTGTTTTTTACTTGAATGCTTTTATGCTTCTTTATTGCTTGTTTGGTTGTCTTAACCTACAAGTTTTCTTTGAAGTATTTCAAGCACACTAGAATGAGTGAAGTGCATGCTTCTTTTATGTAATTGTGACATAGCTCTCTATGCTAGTGTGTGTGTTCTAAACCGCATGCAACTTAGAACTCACACACTATTCTTCCTTAATGTCACACTAATTCACTCACTCCATTCTAGTGGTTCTTACCTCATTCCAACAATTTACGCTTCCTTACTTTTGCATTTTCTCATCTTGCTGTGCTATTTTCTATTTTCATGGGTGAGTCATCATAAGCTAAAACAGAAGCAGGGAGAAAGAACACGCAACATCCAGTTGATCCACCAGCTGAAGGTGGCAATCTGGAGAGTCGCCGTACCCCATTGCTCATCTTTGAATGCACCGAGGATGGTGCAACCTTTTAAGTGTGGGGAGGTCGTCCGACCAATCGGTATTTTTTGGTGACAAATTTCTAATCCCAACACTTTTACATTTCATTTTTTCTGTTATTCTTAGGTCTTTTGGAATTTTTAGTTGCATTTTCTTATTTTGCATATATATATATATATATATAATAAGCTTGATCAAAATAATGAAATCTTCCAAGAAAATTTTATCTATAGGGCACCCCAATTGATTTGAGTAAAAAAAATTTCTTTGAACTTGCTAGAATTATATATATTATAGAACATGTTTTGAGCTAAGAACGCACAATCAAGTGAGTTTTGAGCCTAATTGTGTGGTTACATCATATAACCACTATTTTCATTCTTGTGTGTATTGTTCTCTTTCTATGATTGTAATCTTTGATTTATTTGATTCTTTATGTCCATTATTCTGTGTATGAATGCATTTATATGATTGAGGCCTTCATTTCATTTAGCTCACTTACCCAAATAGCCTCACCTTTTATCTACCATTGTTACCCAATTTGAGCCTATGTTAAACCCCTTTTTTTCTTTAATTTAGCACATTACTAGACTTAAAACGGAAAACAATAAATATCCTTTATTTGGATCTTTGATTAGCTTAGGCTAGTGAGAGTATTTATCATTCAATTGTGAGAAATTTGGGAACATTGGGTGAGATAAGAGAGTATTTTAAGTTTTGATTGAAAATATTGGGAATTGGGTACATACTCATGCATCAAATGTTTAAACCATATGCATTGGTACCTTTGTACATAATTCATCAAAAGGAAAAGAGAAAAGATAAAAAAATAAAAAGAAAAAAATGTAGAAAAATAAAAAGAAAAAAATATAGAAAAAAAATAGAAAAAGAAAGAAATAAAAAGGGGACAAAATGCCCCAAAGTAAAGTTCAATAATAATCAATGCATATGTGTAATGATCAAAAAGAGAATGCATGAGTGTGTAAAAAAGTGAAGAATGAGTAGTTAGGTTTGTATTAGAATTAAATAGGTTGTAGGTTAGGTGAGAGCTTAAGTTAATCAAAGATTCAAATTTTTAGTCTACCTAACCAAATACAATCCTACCTTGACCCTAGCCCCATTACAATCTATGGGAAAGTCCTCATGATATTTGTATGCATACATTGAATAATTGTTGATTGTTAGATGAAAAACAAATCTTGGAAAGCATGATTAGAAGAGAATTGAGTGAATCAACCCTATACACTTGAGCGACTAGAGCGAATACACATCCGGTGAGGGTTCAATTGCTCAATCACATGTTTCCACCGGTTATTATCTCTCTTCTTGCAAGTTGTTAAATTCTTTTCTAATAACTCAATTCAATTGTGGATTTGACTTGATTGTTAATACCTTTAGCCCTCATGTTCATATATGCTTTTTTGGAAGTTGGTTTATTTTGACCAAGTAGTTGCATTCATTTAGATAGATTGCATGTAGGTAGATTGCATCTAGATAGTTTGCATTGAATAAATATTGATACCCTTTGTCTCTTTCCTGAGTTTAGCATGAGGACATGCATAGTTTAAGTGTGGGGAGGTTTGATAAACCCCAATTTTGTGGTTTATCTTGTATTGAATCTAGGGAATTTTATCAACTTATCTCACATTTATTCAATAAAATAGCATGGTTTTTGTAATTCTCCCTAATTTGTGCTTAAGAGTAAAAACATACTTTTTAGCCCTTAAAATAGCTAAATTTAATTCACTTTAATTCTATTCGATGTCTTGATATGTTTGTTGAGTGATTTCAGGTTCATAAGGCAAGTATTGGACGGAAGAAGTGAAGAGAAAAGTATGCAAAGTAGAGAATTCATGAGGAAATGAGGATTTGTTGAATTAAAGACCACGCGCATGCGTCCCCATGTGTATGCGTGAGGAGAAAATTTGACAGGCAAGGTGCACTCATCGACCACGCGCATGCGTGACGTTGATCACGTGAGCTCATTAAAGGCAATATGCTAAGGGCAATTTTTGAGCCAACCAGGCCCAAATCCAACTCATTTCTGAGGCTATTTGATGCAGAATTGAAGATGGGACAAAGGGGGAGCAATTAGTTAGGTTAGAATCATACTTTAGGTAGTTTTCTAGAGAGAGAAGCTCCCTTTTCTCTCTAGAATTAGGGTAGATTCTTCTTAGACTTAGGTTTAATTCTTGTTTTCATCTACTTTTTCTTGCAATTTATTTTTCTTACATTATTGCTCTTCTAGTTTTACTTGTCATTTCCTTTATTTTGTTGTTTTTATGTTATGAGTACTTTGTTAATTTCGTTTTCCTTTAATGCAATTTCATGTTTTATGTTCTTTTGATGTTTAATTGAGTTCCTATTGTTATTTTCTTGCTTTGGGTAGTTGTAGAATTTATATTTCTTGCAATTTTACCATGCTTTTATTTTGTGCCTTCCAAGTGTTTGACAAAATGCTGGGTTGGACTTTAGAGTAGCTTTTTGAGCATTCTTGGCTTGGAAAGAGAAATTAGGTGCTCTTGAGTCATTAATACCCAACTTATGTTAGTGATCTAGGGTTGTTAGTTAATATTATTTCCATTGATTCTAATCTCTTACTAATTCAATTAATGAGTTGATTAGGACTTTTGGATTGAGATTAACTAGGCCTATTTGACTTTCTCTCTATGTTGAAGATAACATTGTACCTTCTTCTGATGTTGGAGATGACAAAATGGGATAAGCTCTTGTTAATTGTTGTATGATCATTAATAACTATGATAGAAAGCCTAGATTCTCAATCCTTACCATGAATGCCTCTCTATTTAGTAATTGCTATCTTTAGTTGTTAATTTACTTTTATTGTCATTTAAATTCTTGTTTCTTTATCAACCCAACCCGTGAAACTCATAACAATAATTGAGCACTCGATTGTGATTCCTAGGGAGAACAACCCGGGACTAATACTCTCGGTTATCTTTATTGGGTTGGACTTGTGACAACCAAAAATTAAACTCTGATTAAGTGTTATCTGTCGATTTGGAACTATATTTGCAATGAAGTTATTTTCTCTAACCGAGAAGGAATTCTAAGCTAATGGTAACGCTCTTTTACTATTGCTCTTGGTTAAAAATGAGTTAGTATCAATATTTTTTTTAATTAAAGCATTATGCATACTACGTGGTTTGTTTGGATTTGATTAAGAGGGCATTTGATATTGCAAAATCTAATTGCTAATTTTTATTTTAGGTTCAAGTCCTAGTTTTTCATCTAAAATATGGGAAATGAAGGATGTACTGCATGCTGATGCGGCTTTAGATTATGCTTCAATTGAAATTTTCTCTAACCAAAATAGGTTAGCTTTTATTAGCTTTTAGTAGTACAATATAGCAGTACTCATAGTTTTTTTGAAAATTAATTGTGCATAATAAACATATTAATATTGAACTTATAATTCTATTTGTAAACTAATTGTAATCTCAATTAGTTTTGCTATTCATCTTTTTTACTCCGCTCAGTAATTATTGTAGAGAAGTTGTTGCCTTTTTTAATGTTACATTACAAATTTCTTTTTCAATATAATCATGATTTTAGTAGATTTATTTTTTGAAACAAAAATCTCATTTGAAAGTGTTGCAAGTCCTGCTGTTCTAAAAGAAGTTTTACTTCAAATGGATATGTCAGTTCAAAATAATGGTAGTGTTATTAGTAGCAAATATAATCTAACTCTGTGCATATGTGTGGTAATGAGAACATGATATATTTTTTATGGTTAAGTTAGGTATAATTTCTATTAGTAAAATATAATCAAATAAGAACAGATCTAAAACTAAATATTTCTCTGGTTATTAAACATAAGAGTAAATTATCATTGTTATTGATAAATACATTTCGTATATTAGTGTTTGGTGGTGCCACATTTATCATGTTTGAGAATTTTTTATTGTGCAATATGAGTGAAACATATATCTAAGAAAATATGATGCTTTGGTCACATTTGTGTTTTTATATTTGAATTTCTAAAGAACTCAATTTTTCTTGCCACAGGCAAGTGTGACATAGCATTCTATTTATTAGATGCTTACATTAAATTTAATTTAATTTTTGTTATTGGACATAATTTTAGATGTGTCAGATTTTACAGTTTTTGTGCTTATTTGGGATTGTTTTAAATATATTCTGAGTAATTTTATTGTATACTATTTTTAAATAAAAGTTTACATTTTTTTAAGTTCTTTTTTTTGAAAAGCTTATAGTAGTTTGAATAGTTTATTATTTATATTAATTTTTTTTATTTTTTTGGTTTTTTTTGATGTTATTGTTATTAAATGATACCAACTTATTGTTATATTTACATTATGTTTCAATATGTTTAATGTATTTTGGGTGATTTATGTTCTTTCACTTTTTTTTCATGCCATTTTTAAAGGCTTGGTTGTATCAGCAACCTCTCATCATCTCTTTTCCTTCTCCCATTTGATCTTCCCTCTCTGTCGACCTCTACTCTCTTTCCCACTTCGCATCATCTCATTTCTAAGGTACGTTAGTTGTTTCTCTTTTTGGAATTTAACCCAATCTTTTTTTCACTCTTCTTCATCGAATTCTGAAGCTTACCGTTGCTGCTTGATAATAGCATTTGCTTATTATTTGGTTATAGTTCCCATTCAAGCTTTTTTGAAGATCTCAAAACCTTCCTTATTGATATCCATCATTTCTAATTTCATCAAACAGTTTAAATTCTTAAACTTCTTCTAAATGTTCAGGTAATATACATGTTCTTTGGTTTGTTAATTGATCTGTTAGAAGATTTAATTATCTTTCATCTTTTTAATTTCATAGTCTGTTAACTCTTGAGAATGATATCACTTTCGAACCACAATGATAGGAAGGGAGATTTGGTTTATCATTCTTACAGAATCAGTGTGAGTTTATGGTTTGTTTCTTTAAACCAATTCCTTCAATTGAAATATTTGTCATCTAATACAATGTTATCTTATCTTTTAGGAATTCTAAGAGAATATTTGTTATACAAGTTAATAGATGACATAAGGTGTGATTTACTTAACCTTATATTTGACTGGTGTATGGTTGATGAATACCTTCAAAAATATGGTTCAGTCAGTGTTTGGAGATATTGTTCTGATATATTCAACTACTTAAGGTTTGTTAATATTTGATTTATCACAAGTTTTTATTGATATAAATGACTTTCTGTGGTCGATAGAAAGAAAAATAGAGATACCATATAAACATTACTAGATCCATGCATTCCATATGGGTTCCTTATCCAAAAATGTTGAAAGCTAAATTACTGTAAAATTCCTGATGGTCTTTCATTGGATTTATGCTTTTGTTATTCTTTGGTTAACATTTCAACTATGAAATTCATACTCAAATAATATATTATGTTAAAAGTTTTAACATGCCAAAAATAAATATATTTGTTTTTGTTTTAAGAGCCGAAAAGGGGTTTGGGTGGACTTGAGTTGGTTCAAAACTTAAAGGATGCTTTATTTAGTTTATTTTTAAATGTGGTATAAAAGGAAAAGGGTGTAGTTTTAAGATTTAGGTTGATGATTTCAAGAACTTTATGCTGATCAGTATGATATCCTACCTAACAAAAAATATATGGAGCTAATACAATGTAAATTGCTTTTACTAAATCCTTTCTTACATTAACAAAACATTGCAGCTTGTCCGCCCTGATCCAAAACAGGATTTTCAGATAGGAAGACACACTATAAAAGTGAAATTGAAGATGGTTCAAAATAAAAGAATTTTAAAATGATGTATATGCTTCTAATCCCTATCTAAATCACTGAATATTGATATTGGTTGTGAATTGTGATTTGTTGATATTGGAAGTGTTTATGAATCTTGATGTTGGTGTTTTCTTTATAAAGTGATTGATTGATAAAATATAAAAAAAAATTAGTCAAATAAAGTAGGTGAGCCAATTTGTGCATGTGAGTTAAAAAGAGTAGCTGTGATGTACTTAGGTAACTTGTGGCCTACTCCTTTCTCTTTTGATTTTTCAATTTTTTTTATTTAAAAAACTCATTTCTTTTTTAGTGAGAAGTCATTCAAAACAATTGAGATAAGCTAATCTCTACCGTTATCGTGACATCATTGGTTAGTGGTAATGCTTGTGTTAATTTCAAGTTAGGTTTTTAAATTTTGTTCATCTTTAAATTGCCGCATATCTATATAAATGGATTATTTTTTTTTGGTCATACATGTATCAATCTATAGTTTCATTGCAAGATCCATTTTATTGTTTAATCAATGGTAGTTTATATGTTGAATTCTATTTATGCAGAATTTTGCTCATTCATATGTTTCAGAATGCATTTGTTTAAAATTACTTCTTCAATATATCTATATATAACTAGCAACATCATGAATTCTTCATCAAGGTGGATTCTTCTCCCACTTTGAATTTTTTTTTAAAAAGAAAAAATGAATTCGTTGTGTTTAAGTGGGGAAAGTGATTCTCTTTCCTGATTTTTAGTGGACTTTCACATGAAAAATCAGATTTCGGTGGTTTAGTGGGTGAAAATTGAAATGCCATCATTTGCTATAACAAATAATAATCTTTCCTGATTTTCAGTGTGCTCTCACATTGAAAATTAGATTTTGGTAGTTTGGTGGGAGAAATAACGTCATATTCTATAATATATAGTACTATCTTCTATTATTCTGTCAAAAAAATATTTGGTCAACGAGAGTAGTTACCGTAACTTGTGGCCTACTCTCACTCCCACTCTCCTTTTTCATTTTTTTCTTATTATTACTCCATAATATAAAAGAATGTGAGAAGAAGATTTTGTAGGATTACAAGTGTTCATAACATGCAGCGTGTGACACCCTACTACACAGAGTTTTACGCTTAAGTCGTAGAACAGAGGTAGTGTGGTGTTACGGACCTCTACGCAGTAATATATATACATAATAGTGGAGAAAGATAATATACTTGGAGCCTTGAAAGACGGGTAAAACAAATTCGCAAAATGAAAAGTGCAACACTCGAGGAATAAAATTACTTGCATGCTAAGAAACCTAAAAGGTATGATAAATATAATCAAGAGAGTAAAGGAAAGCCAAGGAAACAACATAACTAGCTCCTGACTCAGCCTGCGAAGCCAAGGCTGGCCAAAGAATATATATATATATATATATATATATATATACACATACATATACAGATATCCTAAAATACTTAAAACTCAAAATAAGGTCCTAGCTCTCCCTTAACCTCTAGGAGGAACAAAATAAACAAGTTTCTTAGAAAGCAAGCTAAGTACATAGGTACATATGTATATACAATCATAAAGCCCAAAATAACCCAGAGACTACTCCGCTTCAAGATCCAGACGCCTAGTGAGGAGCCTCTCGACCTGCATCTGAAAACAACAACACGGTATGGGATGAGAACCGGAGTTTCTCATCATGGTAAAGGTGCCACGCGTATAATAAATAAGGTCCTGGGAATGCCGGAGGCAATCCTAGAACTCTGTCGTACAATTGTAAAACTTAATTACTAAACAGAAGCCATAAATAGGGTAGGTAGTCTAAACCTGCCTAAACTCACTCAATTTTAAACCTAACATAACACTAAACCATTTCACCCTTTCCTCCATCCCTCCGTCATCCATAATTCAGCAGAGACAAGCAACCAAACAAGTTCACGCACAAGTAATAAACAAATAGTGCAAGTAGCAAGTATAACAGATAGCAGGAGGTATATATTCAATTAGGCAAACCCAGGAAATGCATAGTAATCAAAACAAACAAATGCATATGATGCATGCCTGTCCTATGGCTGATGAGGCTCATTTGTCGGTTATCCAGCCAAGCCGACAAGTCCGAAAACCTTAAACTGTCCCCCGTCGCGCATCCCCATGAGTCTATGCATAGATTTCACAATCAATTATCATTCAAATCACTCAATGGGGGCTATCCATACCCGGGAATTTATACGTGCCCGGTCACCCTTACGACGTAGGGTCAACAGAGTATCGAGTTTCGACCTGGAACATATGGTGGCAAGCCACGGTTCTTACCCAGGAAAACTCGTATCTCAGATATCATTATTCATAAGCCATTTCATTTTCTTAATCAATAGATAATCATTTATCCAGCCATGGCATTAAACTTCATTTAACATTCTCATTTTCTTCATATAACTCATCATTTTGCCTCTTACTTCACCCTCAAGTTATCTTATTTTCCTAGCTTTAACTAGCTACTGGTCTTAGTACCATACCTTAAGTCTAAAAGGGAGAAAATTGAGGTTTAGAAGTGAAAAATATGATTTAAAATGTTAAAATCCAGTTTTGTAGCAAACAGGGGCCACGCGTACGCGTAGGTCACGTGCACGCGTGGAGAGTATAGCATGTCATGCGTAAGCGTGATCATGCGCATTGGCCTCTCACCCGCACGCATGGCTACTCGCGCATGCGTCATTAAAATGTCACGCCACGCGTACGCGTGGGCCACGCGTACGCGTGGATGTACACTTCCAAAAATTGGCAGAATGCCCAGAAAGCTGCATAACTAGTTTATAAAACTGTGACCTGCATAACACAGTTTTATGCACCAATTTTTCATCGTCCATAACATTCTCTACAAAATTCCGTTTTCACAAAATTGATATCGTTTAAAAGCTTGTAAAACCATCTTTCATTTAAGACAAACCACATTTCCATCCAATATTTGAGGAGCAAGTTATGGACTTCCAAAGTTCACCAAAAATAACTTTTTACCAAACAACATCCAAACCTCATTTTCATCACATTCATAGTTCTTACCCATAAAACCTGCATGTTATTAACATATCCAGCCCCAATTCATTAACAACCACTCCCAAACTACCTTTTACTAATTCAACAAGCCATAACCACCAATTTATACCAACATATATCACATATATGAGTAACCCTTCATTAACATATATCAACCCTTCACATATATCAATCTTTCAACACATATATCAACCCTTCACATATATTAATCCTTCAAAACATATATCAACCCTTTATTAACATATATCCACCAAATTCTATTAACATATACCAACATCAACACCAACCATCGTTAATAAGTCCAAGAGCACACATTCAACAACATTAACAACTCAAGCTCATAAATTCTAATTCAAACTCAATCATAAATTTATCCAATATCATCACAAAGCTAATCATTTAATGCATTTAGCCTTTTTAACTTAACCTATGGTTCTCTAGCCTAAGTTTCATAACACCTTAAATATTAAACGTACGAAACCTAAACCATACCTTGGCCGATCACTTTATTCAATCCAAGGCAGCCTCACAAGCTAGAATATAGCCCCCCAAGATCAAAGAAACCAGCCACAAACCACGCTTCAATCATCCATAAGCCTCTAAATACTCACTTTTCACTTCCAATGCATATATATGAACTTAATTCATACCTAATACACACATATATTACAAATTCAGATTTTACCTAATGGATTCAAAATTAAATTTAAGTTTAGGGAAACCTTACCACTCCCACACGCGTAGCAACTCAAACCCAGTAAGCTCCACAAGCTAAATCGAACATAGAACATCAAAATTGGCAAAATCTCACTATAAGGTTTCAATTTCAAGAATAGAAAGGAAATAGAGATTCTGGAACAAAAATGGAGCTTACCGGTGAAATTGATTTGATAGAAATGTAGAGCTCGACACGCTGGACGCGTGGCCGTGAACGGTGCGGCGATCGGAGCTCAAACGAGGAAGTTATGGTGGTTGGAGTGTTTGATAAGAGTTAGGGTGTTCTTCTTCCTCCCCAATCTGTTTGGCTTCGTTGTGTATGAATGAGGAAGATGAAGCTGGTGCTTCTTTTAAGTTATGGGTCCGATTGGACCCACGAGCCCGATTTTGGCCCCAGTTCAATCGGTTCGGTCCTTCCGGTCCAATTTTGGGCCAAATTTTCGAAATTGGTGTTAAAATTCTCGTTTTGACGAGCTCTATCCTATTTTGATATTAGTTTTGCATTTTTAATTTTTCTAATTAAAATTCAATTTATTGACTAATTATTTACCGATTTTAGCGGGGTTTACATCCTACCCACCTAATTAAGAATTTTGTCCTCAAAATTCAGAGTGAGTTACCTAAAAAGAGGTGTGGAAAATCCTTCCACATCTCTGACTCAAGCTCCCAGGTATATTCTTCAATAACAGCCCGACGCCAAGCTACTTTCACCAAAGAAACCTCTTTCCCGCGTAAATGCTTAATGCTGGTATCATCAATTCTAACCGGAGTTACTGGAAACGTCAGATCTTCTCTCACTTGGATTGATTCCAGTTCTAGGACATGACTAGGATCAAAAGTGTATTTGTGAAGCTACGATACGTGAAACATGTCATGCAGGTTCGAAAGATGTGGTGGTAAAGCGATCCTATACGCCATTGGTCCAATTCTTTTCAGGATTTCAAACGGCCCAATGTAACGAGGATTTAACTTCTTAGTTTTGATGGATCTCCCTATTCCAGTGGTCGGAGTAACCTTCAGGAAGATGTGTTCTCCTTCCTCAAACTCTAAAGGCTTCTGCCTTTGGTCAGTATAGCTTTTCTGACGGCTTTGAGCCACAAGCATTCGACTACGGATTTTCTTTATTTGCTCAGTGGTTTCACTTATCATTTCAGGCCCTATCAAGCTCTTTTCTCCTGCTTCATACCAACATAATGTAGATTGACATTTTCTTCCATATAAAACTTCATATGGAGCCATTCCAATGCTCGCATGATAGCTGTTGTTATAAGCAAACTCTACCAAAGGCATATATCGATCCTAACTCGCCCGTTGGTCCAAAACACAGGCTCTTAGCATATCTTCCAAGGTTTGGATTGTTCTTTCTGATTGGCCATCCATCTGAGGATGATATGCAGTACTTAGGCTTAATTGAGTGCCAAAAGCTCGCTAAAAAGCTCCCCAGAACCGTGATGTGAAGCGAGGATCTCTATCAGATACAATGGTGGAAGGTACGCCATGTAACCTCACAATCTCCTTTATGTATAATCGCACCAACTCCTCCATAGTACAACTTATCCGAATAGGCAGAAAATGAGCTGACTTGGTATTATCTCAGTTGGTCTACAACCACCCAAATAGAATCACAACCTATCCGAGTCCTTGGTAAACCCAACACAAAATCCATAGCAATGCTCTCCCATTTCCACTGTAGAATCTCCAAAGGTTGAAGGGTTCTTGCTGGTCTTTGGTGTTCAATTTTAACTTTCTGACAAGTTAAGCACTTGGAAACATGCAACGCTACATCATTTTTCATTCCTGGCCACCAGAACATCGTCTTTAGGTCTTGGTACATCTTGGTACTTCCCGGATGAATGGAGAACCCGCTCTTGTGAGCTTCCTCCAATATGCTCTGTCGCAAATCTCCGACATCTGGCACAATTATCTAACCCTTGAACCTCCACAACCCATCTTTATCTTCTGACACTCTCCATTGCTTGCCTTTCTCAATCGCCGGCAAAATCTTATACAATTCTTGGTCAGTCTGATGAGCCTTTAGTAGTTCAGCCTTAAAGTCACTTGAAATCTGTAACTGGCTTAGGCATAAAGTCCCAAACTCTTCTCTAATTCCCAGTTTCAATCCTTGGAAGGCTTTTAGCAACTCTTCCTCTCTTAGCATCATCCAAGTAGCACATAGGGATTTCCTACTCAGGGCATCCGCCACCACATTCGTCTTTCCCGGATGGTAGTTCAGCTCGAAGTCATAATCCTTTAGGAGTTCCATCCACCTCTTCTGACGCATATTCAACTCTTTTTGTTCAAATAGGTACTTCAAGCTCTTATGATCCGAGAAGACTTAGAATTTCACTCCATAGAGATAATGCCTCCAAATTTTTAAAGCAATGACAACGGCAGCAAGCTCCAAATAATGAGTTGGATAGTTTCTTTCATGTGGCCTTAACTGACGTGAGGCATAAGCTACAACTTTGTGATGCTGCATTAACATGCATCCTAAACCTTTCAAGGAAACACTAACACGGGGGCGGTAGTCAATCTTTGCTTTAAGGCAAGGAAACTCTCCTCGCACTCAGGAGTCCACACAAAAGGAACATCCTTCCTAGTCAGCTTGGTCAAAGGCAAAGCGAGCTGTGAAAACCCTTTAATGAACCTCCGATAATAACCCGCTAAGCCTAAGAAACTTCTGATCTCCGTCACTAAAGTTGGTCGCTCCCAATTCATCACCGTCTCAATCTTAGCAGGATCCACTGCTATGCGTTGCTTACTCACCACATGCCCAAGAAGATTTTGTAGGATTACAAGTGTTCATAACATGCAGCGTGTGACACCCTACTACACAGAGTTTTACGCTTAAGTCGTAGAACAGAGGTAGTGTGGTGTTACGGACCTCTACGCAGTAATATATATACATAATAGTGGAGAAAGATAATATACTTGGAGCCTTGAAAGACGGGTAAAACAAATTCGCAAAATGAAAAGTGCAACACTCGAGGAATAAAATTACTTGCATGCTAAGAAACCTAAAACGTATGATAAATATAATCAAGAGAGTAAAGGAAAGCCAAGGAAACAACATAACTAGCTCCTGACTCAGCCTGCGAAGCCAAGGCTGGCCAAAGAATATATATATATATATATATATATATATATATATATATATATATATATATATATATATATATATATACAGATATCCTAAAATACTTAAAACTCAAAATAAGGTCCTAGCTCTCCCTTAACCTCTAGGAGGAACAAAATAAACAAGTTTCTTGGAGAGCAAGCTAAGTACATAGGTACATATGTATATACAATCATAAAGCCCAAAATAACCCAGAGACTACTCCGCTTCAAGATCCAGACGCCTAGTGAGGAGCCTCTCGACCTGCATCTGAAAACAACAACACGGTATGGGATGAGAACCGGAGTTTCTCATCATGGTAAAGGTGCCACGCGTATAATAAATAAGGTCCTGGGAATGCCGGAGGCAATCCTAGAACTCTGTCGTACAATTGTAAAACTTAATTACTAAACAGAAGCCATAAATAGGGTAGGTAGTCTAAACCTGCCTAAACTCACTCAATTTTAAACCTAACATAACACTAAACCATTTCACCCTTTCCTCCATCCCTCCGTCATCCATAATTCAGCAGAGACAAGCAACCAAACAAGTTCACGCACAAGTAATAAACAAATAGTGCAAGTAGCAAGTATAACAGATAGCAGGAGGTATATATTCAATTAGGCAAACCCAGGAAATGCATAGTAATCAAAACAAACAAATGCATATGATGCATGCCTGTCCTATGGCTGATGAGGCTCATTTGTCGGTTATCCAGCCAAGCCGACAAGTCCGAAAACCTTAAACTGTCCCCCGTCGCACATCCCCATGAGTCTATGCATAGATTTCACAATCAATTATCATTCAAATCACTCAATGGGGGCTATCCATACCCGGAAATTTATACGTGCCCGGTCACCCTTACGACGTAGGGTCAACAGAGTATTGAGTTTCGACCTGGAACACATGGCGGCAAGCCACGGTTCTTACCCAGGAAAACTCATATCTCAGATATCATTATTCATAAACCATTTCATTTTCTTAATCAATAGATAATCATTTATCCAGCCATGGCATTAAACTTCATTTAACATTCTCATTTTCTTCATATAACTCATCATTTTACCTCTTACTTCACCCTCAAGTTATCTTATTTTCCTAGCTTCAACTAGCTACTGGTCTTAGTACCATACCTTAAGTCTAAAAGGGAGAAAATGGAGGTTTAGAAGTGAAAAATCTTATTTAAAATGTTAAAATCTAGTTTTGCAGTAAACAAAGGCTACACGTCCGCGTGGGTCACGCGCACGCGTGGAGAGTATAGCATGTCACGCGTACGCATGATCATGCGCATTGGCCTCTCACGCGCACGCATGGCTACTCGCGCATGCATCATTAAAATGCAACGCCACGCGTACGCTTTCCAAAAAATTGCAGAACGCCCAGAAAGCTGCATAACCAGTTTTTAAAACCTGCATAACACAGTTTTATGCACCAATTTTCCATTGTCCATAACTTTCTCTACAAAATTCCATTTTTCACAAAATTGATATCGTTTAAAAGCTTGTAAAACCATCTTTCATTTAAGACAAACCACATTTCCATCCAATATTTGAGGAGCAAGTTATGAACTTCCAAAGTTCACCAAAATTACTTTTTACCAAACAACATCCAAACCTCATTTTACCACATTCATAATTCTTACCCATAAAACGTGCATGTTATTAACATATCCAGCCCCAATTCATTAACAACTACTCCCAAACTACCTTTAACTAATTCAACAAGCCATAACCACTAATTTATACCAACATATATCACATATATGAGTAACCTTTCATTAACATATATCAACCCTTTCACATATATCAATCTTTCAACACATATATCAATCCTTCACATATATTAATCCTTCAACACATATATCAACCCTTTATTAATATATATCCACCAAATTCCATTATCATATACCAACATCAACACCAACCCATCATTGATAAGTCCAACAGCACACATTCAACAACATCAACAACTCAAACTCATAAATTCTAATTCAAACTCAATCATAAATTTATCCAATATCATCACAAAGCTAATCATTTAATGCATTTAGCGTTTTCAACTTAACCTATGGTCCTCTAGCCTAAGTTTCACAACACCTTAAATATTAAACGTACGAAACATAAATCATACCTTGGCCGATCACTTTATTCAATCCAAGGCAGCCTCACAAGCTAGAATACAGCCCCCCAAGCTCAAAGAAACCAGCCACAAACCACGCTTCAATCACCCATAAGCCTCCAAATACACACATATATTACAAATTCATATTTTACCTAATGGATTCAAAATTAAATTTAAGTTTAGGAAAATCTTACCGCTCCCACATGCGTAGCAACTTAAACCCAGTAAGCTCCACAAGCTAAATCGAACCTAGAACATCAAAATTGGCAAAATCTCACTATAGAGTTTCAATTTTAAGAATAGAAAGGGGATAGATATTCTGGAATGAAAATCGAGCTTACCAGTGAAATTGATCTGATAGAAATATAGAGCTCGACGCGCTGGACGCGTGGCTGCGAACGGTGCGGCGATCGGAGCTCAAATGAGGAAGTTATGGTGGTTGGAGTGTTTGATGAGGGTTAGGGAGATCTTCTTCCTCCCCAATCTGTTTGGCTTTGTTGTGTATGAATGAGGAAGATGAAGTCGGTGCTTCTTTTAAGTTGGACCCGCGGGCCTGGTTTAGGCCGGGGTTCAACCGGTTTGGCCCTTCCGGTCCAATTTTGGACCAAATTTTCGAAATTGATATCAAAATTTTCGTTTTGATGAGATCTATCCTATTTTGATATTAGTTTTGCATCTTTAATTTTATCTAATTAAAATTCAATTTATTGACTAATTATTTACCGATTTTAGCGAGTTTTACACAGCGGAAGTAATAAAGTAATCATGTTGATCTATTTTGTGCTTAAAACTTTATTGAAATAAGATGGGTTAGATGCCAATACCTGAGTACCCTAGTGAATGGAAACTTTCTCCTTCGATAGTACGAAGGTATTATGTGTATCCACACCGAGACTTATCTTTGTTGTCAACTCCTTGACCAATAGATTTAACTGAGAAATTTCTTGCAACTCCTTGCACCAGCAATTATTCACTAAGAATTGAAATATTTGTGTATGTGGAGGTAAAAAAAAAAACTTGTGTTGTCTTTCTTTTATCATATACACATATTTATAGTATGAGATTGGTGACTGATTTGTGAATCAAATTACAACTTAATTTGAAACAGAATTAGTTAGGATCTTATCCATATTTAAAACTCATCATAGAATAAATAATTAATTATTTAATATTTTCAACTATCATATTATTATATTCATGGCATAGTTGTAAGAACCGAACCGATGATCGAACTGGTCAGGTTATTGGTTCACTGGTTTATTGGTTCAACCGATAAACTGCTGGTTGAACCGGTAAAACCGGTTTCACATAAATAAAAAATATAAAATACTAAAAATAGTCATAAACTTAATAAATTCAAAATACATATCGTTAGTTCTTCACCAACATTTTAAAAACAACCAAGTTTCAAAGTCTAAATATAACTAATACAAAGATAAACATGAAAGTAGTTAGTACTAGTACATTAGTATCTTAATTAAACACAATAAGGATAACAATTCATAAACTAAATCTAAGGAGTGATTTTGAAGTCGGCAAGTTGCTCTTCATCTGACAAATGTGGAGCTACATCCTGATTGGTTTCATTTTGATTTGCATTTTCTACAGAATTCACAGAAGCCATTCTAAAAGAATATGAAGTAGCAAAAATGCAAAAGTATAAAACAATAGAAATCCTAAATTCCCTAATTCCTATTCCCTATTCAGCAAGACAGCAACCTTAAAGGCTTAAATAGTTAAATTCACAGCACAAGCATATTCATCCTAGAGACCTAGACAAGCATTAGTCAACAAGCAATCTTAAATAGTTAAATTCCCTATTCAGCAAGACAAGCATATTCATATTTCATAGATTCAAGCATATAATTCATATTTCATATTTCCAGAACAAATCAACAAAACAACATAATTCATATTTCATAGATTCAAGCTTTCAACAAGCATATTCATCCCAGAAATTTCAACAAGCCTATTCAACAAGCATATTCATAACACTGTAACAGCAAGAAGTGCAGAACAGAGCAGACTACAGAGGAGAACTAGAGCTAACCTGTTTGACAGAGCAGAAGAGCGAGGCAACGGCGAGTTTGACGGCGCAGCAAGGGCGAGTTCGACGGCGCAGCAAGGGCGAGGACGACGGCGCGGCAATGGCGACGGCGATGAGAGACAGCCGCGGGTCTGTTCTGTTCCTACTTCCTTAGTTCCTTCAGAGTTCAGACTTCAGAGTTCAGACCGGCAGTGAGACGAAGAGGATGACTGCGGGCGGCTGGCGGCTGGGTGAGTGACACTGTGGCAGAGTGAGGTGAGGCGGAGAGGGTTAGGCGCCGTTAGGGTTGAGGGGAAAATTGGAAAGTGGAAACTGGGGTGGGGTTTGGGGCTGGGGCTAGTACCAGGCTTTTCTTTTTTTAAAAAAAAAAAAAATTAACCAAAACGACATCGTTTTGGAAAAGGATTAAAAAAAAACATTTCCGAACCGGTCGGTTAACCAGAAACCGTCGGTTTTCCGGTTTTCATCAAAACTGGCCGGTTCAACCCAGTTCGAAACGTTTCTCTTCCTTATCCGGTTACATCACTCAACCGGACCGGTTATGGGTCCAGTTCACCGATTTTCCAGTCGAACTGGCTGGTCCGGTCCGGTTCTTACAACTATGATTCATGGTGCTAGCAAAGAATATAATAATATTCTATTTGAATTAATATAATTATTTATTTGATCTAATCAAAATAATAATTAAATGATTATTTACCAAGGATTAGACCACTCATTAGTGTGTCACCCCATAGGTTCAATACTAAGCGGGTAGTAAATTAGTCATACTAAATTTACAAATCAAGGTTGGCATCTAGCAACACTCCTTGATGACCCAATAGTATGAAGTAATAATATTTTTACTAAGAACCCAAGATGAACAAAAAATACAACTCCTTCCATCTTTTCAGCTCTTGGCTAACTTTTAGAGTACGGTTTGATTGTCAAACTCTAACTTGTTACCATTATTATAATGAATTATGAATGACTTAAGAAACTCATTTCTTAATTTATTCAAACCCCTTGGCCAAGGCATTATTTATTTCATTCATTATAATCGTAGAGCTCAAACTCATTACCATAGTTGATGGATTCTATTTTGACTAATCATTAATTCTACAAGTATTTAAATCATACCCAATGTCCATTCGACTAACACCGTAGGGTATTAGGTGTCCAGAATCAAAGTATAACAAATATATTGTCAATTACTATGATAGTCGCAGGTCAAAGAAAAATTCTAATATTATGTTCATCATAAGAATATTTGACAAATATACGGTAACTATAACCATTAGAAATTCTTAGAGTGAGTCAGTTCAATGGTTATATCTCTATATATACCATTTATATATATAATTTAATAACTGAGATCTATTAATCTATATATATACATTAATCTATCCGAATCACTAATGTCACATTTTTAGTGATTCTACGATTAAGAACAATTTAAATTAAAAGTACTCAAAAAACGTATATCTCATTATTATTATCCCTATCGTAATTATTCGTTTCTAATTTTAATTAAGGACACTATCATAAATTATAAAAGTTTATTCTTATAAAAAGGAATAATAATAATAATAATTCATGATAGTATTTTGTTGGACATACACACTTATCTCCAACAGATTTCACTAGCTCATTATTGTTGGACTTGCAGTTTTATTGTTTTGTTTTATGAATGGCAATATGTTTTGGAATTATGCACTCATACTAGGTGGTAGATATCCATGGATCTACTAAGGATGGAGACATATCAATTTGAATGTATGGCTACTTGATATATTATATTTGTTTGCTATTTATGACAATATGAAATTTACGGGAAGTTTTTTTTTTTACTTCTGAACTTCTTCTCTAATGTACGAGTACAGGGAATCATTCAATAATGTCAAGGTTTAAAGCACGAAGTGATTAATTTTAGTTTATTATTTTGAGATTTTTTTTCATGTAATTTTATTTTGATATATCTGCATAATAGAGGTGTTGAGTTGAGTAGGTTAGTAGGTTACATAAATTTAATGAAATTGTCTACCAAAAATTTATAATTTTATCTACTATCTTAGAATATTTCCAGTGTTTTTATTATAATATAAATTTTAGTAACAAGTGTGATTATTTTTTGCCCCTACTAAGAGCATATACATGATACTAGAAAATTTCACAATAAGTGAACTAAAAACTACTGCGATTCAAAAAAAAGGCTTGTAATCTTAAAGAAATAAAAGTAAACAATTTTCTGAATGTCTCGGCTGATGAGAAAAATTGCTTCAGGCATACGATTCCATAAAAATTTACCAAATTTAGATTCACTACAATAGGAACACCAGAAGTGTCACTACTATAAACCCCACATCTACCCTCCAAGCTAACACCTAATTTAATTTTTGAATGTACTTAGAACAAAACATAACGATTAATCCATTGTTGTGTGTCCTACTATTACTAATGAATTATAAATAAAAAATTTGATTATTGTTAATGCACAAATTAAACCTGCTTTCTTGAAAGACTTTTAATTTGTTTTTGCTTCGATGCACTGAAATCTTTATAGCAGAAAGGATGCAATGCCTTATGTTGTAGTAGTTGTAGGAGGCTTAGTGTGTCTTCCATAGAAGAAGCAACGATTTCATTAGCCTCTGATCGGTTTCCTTCAATGTTGAGCGTCACACAAGCCATAGTGCAAGAGAGACTTGACCAGTTGATTAGAGAGAGGAGGATGGAAGAAAGATGGAGGAGGAAAGTCAAAGAAAAGAGAGAGAACAAAGTGAGTACTTCTTTTCTTAATTTTTTCCTTTCTAAAATTTTAAGCTATGTATATTTATTTGTTTACTAGTTGATGAAAATCTGGAATGGGAGGTAGTGGACTACTTTTGACTTAGTAATTAAATTCTATATAGATTGATCATTGATGTAGTTGAATGAGATGTAACTGTTAATATTATATCCAATGTTTTTTTGGTGGAAAGTGGAGGTTTATAGCCTTTCTTTGTAAATTATATACTAAAAGCTGGGCTTTATGTCTTTGCTCTGTGGTTATTTTCCATTATCTTTGTTTCGAAGATAAATAATTTGATGCAAAAATGACTATTTAATAATTTTCTATACAATTTTGTTGCAGCCGGATCTTCATTCATAAAGGCTCTAAAGGGGAAACTAACCCTAGTAATCGGAAATTTTTTTTATCATGAATTTTTTAGAATCATTCTATTTGACCAAGTTAGATTTTGAACTACTTTAAGCCAAAGAAAGCTCCATCCTTTTGAATAATGAAATTTATTCTCTTTATCAGCGGGGTATAATGAAAAGCACGTCCCATGTTTGCTTAGAGCAAAACACCACATGAAATCTAATTGACGAAATTGAAAGGCTATAAGAACACTTGGAGATTCCAGAATAGCAAGTCTCATTTCACCTTCTAGTTGTTTATCATCATAAATTTTATCATCATTATGTAATGGACTATAATGTTATGCTATTCTCTTCTGTGTATTATGCAGGTATTTGGAGGATCATGGGGAAGCACACTTACTCTTGTTTTCAGTCAATCTCACCCAAACAAGCTAAGGTGTACTAATTTGTTATTATTCATCACATTTTTTTATATAGAACCAATGAGCATATCATAAATGTATAAGTTTAGATTCCAACAATATTTTGTTGTTAATTTTTAAAATATCTTTTAATTTTGTTTCAAGTTTACTGACATGGCCCTCGATAAATTTCCTCTTAAAGAAGAAAGAGCTTGATTGGTTTTATGAAGGTAGTGGTGTTGCAATATTCCTTGATGGTTGGTATATAGAGTATTCATTTTTCTTTATTTATCTCAGATTATGTTTAAATACCTCTATGTTCAGTGAACTTTCATTTTAAAATGAAGACAATTTTAATTTTTTTAATATATGAAAATATCTCTGATTTTTTGTTATTATACATATTCCCAAAACTTTTAAAATTAAAAAATGAAAAAAAACACTGAAGAAGAAATAAAAAAGGTCTTTTGAAACATCTATATAAGAAATACATAAAAATTAATCACAAAATATTTTTTTAAACAAATTAATTTTTTTCATTTTAAAAATTTTAAATGAATAAAAATAAAAAATTAAAAAATATTTTATAATTATTCTTTTGTATTCTTTATATATTCTTATTATAATTAATATTAATATTAAATTAATAAAAAAATAATTTAAATAATACTGTCATTATTAAAATTCTTTATTTATCATATATACTATCCAATATTCCCAAATCCAATCAAGATATCATTTTTCCATTGTAGTGTAGTATTGGAGTAAGAAATGTTTTTTAGTGAGTTAGGTGCTGGATAAATTAAACAAATTGGACAAAGTCACAAAGACAAATGTGGTTCCCTGGTCCTAAGCAAAAATTTTGATTGGACGAGAAAAATTAAATGAATTAGAGACATTAATTAATAACAAAGAGAATTTAAATAAAAATCTTTGACCTATAGATCTCGCAAGTAAGAGTAGCTATCATTTAACAAGTACCTTCCACCATGCATGGCTCTATCTGGAACTTTATTCCTACAAAATGCTATACTTCACATTTAAGATTGTAATCTTTTGATGACACGTGTTTCATGCATGACTAATATAGAGAACTTTTCTATTTTAGCTCAAATAGTAATAATTAAGGATGAGTTGGAGAATGAATCGTAATATTCTAAAAGTCTTTTAGTAGACAATATGAATAATAAATAAGCTTGTATGGATCTAAGAATTTTCATTGTAGTGTGGCATTGCAGCTTGTTTTTAACAAAACTTCTGTCTATTTGATTGTTGTTTTTGACCTATGAAGTTTAATTATATTAGATTGGTATGACCGTTATACATCGGTTATGAGTTATAATTCGGTCATAAATGTTATAAATTGGTTATTAATAACTGCATCAAAATATCAGATACGTTATTATTCTTTATAAATCTGAAAAATTAATAAATAATTAGTTAATAAATTAATTATTATTTAAATAAATTAAAAAATTTAATTTTTTTAATTTAGAAGAGTAAAAATATTGAAAATACAAATTTTGACACTAATTCTAAAAATATTAACCCAAAATCGGATCAACGAACTAAATCGGTTGGACCAAATCTAAACCGGTCCAAGCCCAATCTATTAAGCACCCATACGAAGCCACCTTCTTCAATTTACCCCGGAGATGTGTTGAACAAGTGGGAGAATCATGTTTACAAATCCTAGCGTCTCCGAAAATTCAATCATCCATAACTTTCAATTTGGAGTTCCGATTAACGAGTCAGCGGCCACGTGTTTGTCTCAGAATTTTCTTCAAATTCTATCTGAACAAAGTGATAAGAAATTTGCATTTCTCACCCAATTCTCCCCCTCCTCAATTTCGAGATTTTTGAGTTTAGGTATTGAGAAATTAAATAATTTTGATAGTTTAGGTGAACTCTGGCACCAGAAAATTTTATCAGTGGGGGCAAAATATATATAGTATAATAATAATTTTATAATTATACTATAGTATTATAAAATATGATTATTCCTCAAATTATTTAACTAACAAATTAAAACAATAAAATAATTTATAATAGTAAATAATTTAAAATTTCATTCTTCTGGGTTTCATATTTTGAAAATATTGAATAATCTTTTCGTTGTCAATACAATCAAATGTCTCTCTTTCTATATATGTCACTAAACAATCATTTAAAAATTCAACTTTCATACGGTTGCGAAGCCGACTCTTTATGATGTTCATAGCAGAAAAAGTTCTTTCAACTGATGCAGTTGCTACAAGCAAAATTAAAGCTAACTTCAAAAGAAGAAACACTAATGGATAAATAATATTTTTTCGAGTCTCAACCAATTTCTGAGAAAGAGCACCAATCTCATTTAAGTTTGAGAATTGATCATCAGAACGCACATCTAATATGAAATTCTCAAGTTGACTATCAAGTGCCAAAAGTTGAGTAGAAGAAAATTCTAATGGATAGAATTGAGCTAACTGGATCATTTTCTCCTTATCAAATGCAAGAAATGCGTGTCTTGGATTCAGACAAGCTATACAAAGAAGCAATTTAGTATTCACCTCTGTAAAACGATTGTTGAGTTCTTGAAGTTGTCTATCAACTACTTGATAGAATATCTCAACTTGAAAATGATGCAAATTTGAGATCTTTTGAGCTTTGCGTCTTGATCTTCCTTGTGACACAAATATATCATCCATTTTTGGAACGGTAATATTATGTTTGTCACAAAACAATGAGACTTCATCAAGTAAAAGAGACCAACCATCATCTCTTATAGTTTACAACCGTTGCGTAGACACTTTAACCAATGCCATAGCATTTACAATGTCTTGATCATTCCTTGTAATGCTTGAGATAATTCATTAGTAACTCCCAAGATATTTTTCATCAAGTGCAAGTTGAAAATGAATTCAAAGGATTGAATGACATTCAATAAATGACATGCTTCAACTCTTTGTTCTGAATTGTTTCCATCTTCCTCAACATATTCAAGAACATTGACTACGGAAGGAAACAAAGAAATTAATCGAAGTATAGTTCCATAGTGTGAACCCCATCTATTATCTCCAGCTATTTTCAAAGCTATTTCTTGATTCAAACCACGTCCACTAGAAATTTCTCCACTTTGTATAGCTTCAATTGTCTTAGTCATTTGACTATCACGAAGCATATCTCTTCGTTTACACGAAGCTCCAACAATATTGCACAAATTGGTTAACAAATTAAAAAGCAAAGCAATTTCAACTTATTTTTTTGCAACCGTTACAAGAGCTAATTGAAGTTGGTGGGCAAAGTAATGTACATAGAAAGCATAAGAATTTTCTTTTATTATCAAAGTTTTCAAACCATTAAATTCTCCTTGCATATTACTTGCACCATCATATCCTTGGCCACGTACTCTTGATAAACTTAAATTATATGTTTCTAATAATGACTCCAATGCTAATTTTAGAGATAAATCATTAGTATTAGAAACATGAACAAGACCAAGAAAATGCTCCCTAACTTGCCCTTCTTTATTCACATACCTTAAACAAACTGACATTTGCTCCTTAATAGAAATATCGCAAGCTTCATCAACCAAAACAGCAAACAATTCATCCCCAAGATCATTTACAACAGCTTTTGTCGTTTCACATGCAGCCGCTCTTACAATATCTTTTTTAATTGAGGGAGCTCTTAGTTTAAGATTCCCACGAACATTTTTAAAAGCACGATCAATCTCTTCATTATGTTGTGCAAGAAAGTTTAGAAGTTCCAAAAAATTTTCTTGATTAACAGAATCATCTGTCTCATCATTACCACGAAAGGCCAATCCTTGTCGCAAAAGAAATCTAATACAATCAATTGTAGCTGTCAAGTGAATTTGATAATTCTTTTTAGCCTGCTCATATTATTTTTCAATAGCAGCACTAATGTGTTGTTTTTCCTTGATAAGTGCTTCACATTTTCTCCAAGCTTGATTATGAGCATTATCATGAATCCCAACATGAGTTTGTAATCTCTCCCTTTTTTTTTTTCAATTTGAAAAGTCATTGGTTACAAAAGCATCGCCACCTTCACTCTCAGGTTTCATAAGATAACAACAAAGACAAAAAATAGCATCTTTTGATATACTATACTCTAACCAATTGCCATAATCATCAAACCAACTAGGATTAAATCTTCGAAAAGAAGAACCACAAGCAGTTTGCGGAAAATCATGAGTCCTTGGTTGACAAGGACTTTTTTAAATATGCACATCTAACTTTGTCTCTGTCATTCGGATGATAACTTGAAATCTTTGGTCGTTGTCCTGTATCTGCTATGAGACTCTCTACTTCAACTTCTAAAAACCTCCTCTTGTTAGAAGAGGTCGATAAATTGTTTTGGGATCCAATCTCCAATGATGAAGTTCTTTTAAAATATTTCTCCATTACTAATAGAATAAAATTATAAACCTAAATTAATTAATTAATAAAATTAATTTACAATTCTTCTCAAATTGAGAAGTTCAGTATAAAAATATAAATAAAAAATTGATCCATTAGCAACAGCAGCAAGCTAGCAACTAATAATATCCCAAATTTCTAATTCAAAATAATTTAATACACAAAAATAATTAACAAACAAATTAATAAAATTAAAGTATCAATTACATGAGAACAAATTTAATCACAAATTCACAATTTTTAAATCAACTATACTAAATTATCATTTATCAAACAATGAAATAAATGAGCGAAAAAATGAATGAAGCAACTAAGTGAATTAAGTATATGAACTATGTGCTAACTATTGATTATTATTCAGTCACATAAAAATATAATACTCCAACAGAACTTGAATCTCAATTAACATAATGAATTTGGTTAGTTGCTCATAATTTTCTGTTTCAACTTAACAAAAAAACCAACACAATACCACCTGACCTAAAATCTGTTGATTCTTAACTATTGATTCTTATTTAATCACAAACCATGTCTTTATTCTAAATCCCCATTCGGCCATTTCCCACCCCAAAAGCTTATTTATTTATAATATACATATGCTATAATTAATTGGTTACAGGATAGACTTGAGGATTTTTTGTTGTTTACCACTCTTGATAAGTTTATAGGTTGATTTGGGTTTCCAATCATGTACCAAGAGGCAAACTAAACTCCAGGAGGATGACCCAGTAGCGGTGTAGCGCCAATGGCAATAGAGAAGAGGATTATAGAATAAAAAAGAAGAACCAGTCAACTAGAACTCCAGAAGTCCAGAAGAAATTGATGTTTGTTGAAGAAGAAGGCAGAATCGAAGAATCAGATGCCGAATTGCTGAGTGCCAAAGGAAGAAACGCAGAAGAGGAACGCAGCGGCAGATCCACACAAATCATAAGCAGTGACGAAAAAGAAGGTAGAACCTGAGAAGTGAGAAGCACTAGACGCGGCGTGGCGGCGATGCAAGGAGAAACCGACAGAGGACGGAGCCACGCGGGAGAATCGCGGAGTCGCGGGGAGCAGAAATGCGGAGTGACAGCCTGACAGGGTAGCTAGTGACACTGCCACACAGCCCACACTGGCGGAGCCACGGAGCGGCAGAAACGCGGAGTAGCCGAGTAGCAGTCTGGCGGCAGTAATTCTGGCCTTCTGGGGCTTGGAGGTTGGAGGGCAAAGGCTGGAGTAGTTAGGGATTTGGAGAGAAAGGGAGAAGCAGAATAGTTTAGGGATTTGGGGCTTTGGGTTGGGGCTGGGGGCAAAAGTCATTATATAATGGGGGCAATCTTGACATTTCACTAAGAATTACTCTCTATTATTTGAAATTTGACTAGGGGCAGTTGCCCTCACTGACTTATGCATAAATTCGTCCCTCGTTGAACCCTTGTGAATTATTGAGTTAGTGAACCCTATGATGATTATAGTGATATTATGTGAGATAGATTGTGTTTTGGTTGATTTGGAGTTCAATTGGATGATTTAGAACAAAATCCAGATAATTAGGCTTGAGAAATTGATGTTTGGGAGCTTGGAGCTTGTAAAAAGAGAGGTTTTTAAAGTGTTCCGAGTTTAGAGAGAAATCGGCCAAAGTATACATTTGGTTTCTCGTAAAAGCATATATGAGAAGCTAAAGCTAGACATGCTTTCAAGTTATACAATTATAAAGCAATGAAAATAATATATAATTTAAATAATGTAAAACATTATTTTTATTTCTCAATAATAATAGAGTATATTGAGTCAATTATTGGTTTAGTTTTGATAACTATGAATAAAGTATGAAACAACAATGTTGTTATGGTGGGTGATCTTTTTAATTTTTTTCAACAATTATTTGATAAAGTATGACTTCTCACCTTATATTCTTTAAGTAAGATTAAGAAAAACGACTATATTGCGTGTATACTAACTACCAAAATCAGCCACTAGTATAAAATACATGTTGGATACAAAATACACATTGAAAATAAACTAAATACATAAATACACAATGGCTGATTTTGGTGGCTAGTTTTAATATATAAATGACATTTTTGTAAGAAAAATATGTAAAAAAAAATATTAAATGATAAAAAATCATACTTTATCAAATAATTAAAAAAAATTGAGAGAATTCATTCCCTTAAGACTTTGAGTCTACGCAGAGAATAATCACTTGCTCATAGTAAAAAAAGTTTAATTATTCTGCATGTCCCTATAATTTTACGTAGAAAATATTTCATCAAATTTTCAATTAAATCTCTATATTTTTTTTTAATTGAATTTTTATACTATTTAATTTTTTTCAATTAAATTCTTACCGTCACAAAAACACATAAAATAACAAAATATTCTATTAAAAAAAATATTCTAATGTTAAAGATAAAAGACCTAATTCAGAATATGTCAATATTTTTTAAATTCCAAAATCACGCGTGTCATCATTTTCACAAACTCAAGAAGTTCAAACCCTTCATTTTCTTCTTTAGTATTCTCTCTCGCTTCTCCATGAATAACAGCAACAACTCTTCCGCTTCCAAATTAATCTCCTTTCTTCCAAATGCAGTTACTGAAATAGGTTGTTGCTGTGACGAAGACGATGGTGACATTCTCAGTTAGCGGCCTCTTCCTCCTCCCAATGCTGCCATTACAAAATCCTAACCCTTCAATTTCCCGCTCCCTGTCACTATTACCCACATGGCTATCCTCTCCGAGCCTCCTGATCGCCATCAGCAATCTCCACAGCGAACTCGAGAAGACGAATCAGGCGTTATGCCTCGTCGGCCTTATCGACGCCTCTGACCGCTATGTAGCGGGCTGTGCCACTGTCGTCCAAGTCGACGATGTCCTTGACCGTGGTGGTGACGAGCTCAAGGTCCTCTACTTCCTTGAGAAGCTGAAACATGAGGCGGGTTTTGAGAAGAGAGTTTTTAGACGGGTTTCGAGCATGTGTCGGAGTCCTGCAACCTAACAATCTAATTTCGAGTAGGTTTTTGTCGCAGAATGCAACTGTCTTGATTGTTGGAGATTCTGTTTTTGTTCACAGAGGGTTGTTGCCACAGCACATTGATTATGGTTTGGAGAGGATCAATGAAGAAGTTAGAGGGTTGTTGCCACAGCACATTGATTATGGTTTGGAGAGGATCAATGAAGAAGTTAGGGATTGGATTAAGTGCTTGTTTGTGAGCCATTATTTTGATAAAATCTTTTTTCAATGAAAAAAAATTTTTTTTATAACGTATTTAGCAAATTTCTAGTAGTAAAAGTAAAAGTACTAGAAAAATTAAAAAAAAAATTTTTGAGAAGTCCTAATTTATATCTTTTTTTAAAAGATCTTTTCTCTTACAAAAAAATAGTTTTTTATCTATTAAATAAACAAAAAAGTACTTTTATATCGTTATATTCAAACATAATTGATAGATAAAAAGATCTTTTTGCATGAAATACCCAAATATAAAATTACTTTTACTTTTTCATAAGATATTTTAAAAAAAGATAACTCAAAAAAAATCTTTTCTTAAAAAATCACCCAAACAAGCTATAAAAGTTAGGAATTTGGTTTAGATTTTAGGTGTAACAATTAATCTAATATTAAAAGTGGTTTATTTGAGATTAGTCTGCTTGAAATTGTTCTGAATTGGATTGTTTGAATTTTTTCTCTAGAATTACAAACCGAATTTTTTCTTCTTTTTTTTTGCTTTTCATTGAGTGTAAAGTTACAGGTAAGAACTAAGAACTTGTGCGGGATTGATTTAGCTCAGAAATGCCCTTCACAGCCGATGAGTAAGTACACATGGATGAGCTTAAGTATTTTTTACTACTACACTTTGCTTTGTTGATGCAACAAACTCTTTCTATTCTACGAGGAAACACCTCTCGATAGAGTCTTCCTTTCTTCGGCTTGCTCTTTTGACCTACTTTGAAAAAGAAAATTCCTAGGAAATATATTATTAATGAATATGAAGATAGAATATGAATAAATAAGTAAATTCATATTTTATTAACGTTTGTTTAATATTTAATATTAATAGAAACTTAATTAAAAAAATTAAAAGATATAAAGATTTAATTGAAAAAAAAATATACAAATTTAATTAAAAATTTGGTGAAATTATAGCAGAGTAATTAAATTAAAAATATATATATAAATTGATATGTGCTATGATGAGAAGAAACATGTGGATTTTTTTTTGTTTTCCATGGTATCCTCTAGTCTTAGAGGCCAAAGATTAATTTATTGCAGTACTGAGCTCCATTTAAAGATTTGTTCCGACCAATAAATTGCTACATGTATGTGAGTTTTTTTTATTGTGCTAAAATGAGAAGAAACATGTGGGCCTTTTTTTATTGAGCCCTTGTTAATTACTATTAGTATGTCGGACTATGGTATAAGCTAAAGCCCAAAAAATCATTTTATAGAATAACTACAATTAGAGAATTTGTTTTGTACAAAAATTTATAGGGAGATTGCCTGGCTAAAATGGGTTCAAAGAATGAAGTAGGTTTTTAGTTCGATTTCTCCTCTCCAAAAACTTATTAGAATCCTCCATGAGAGAGGGATCAAATTACTGCGCTTAATTTGTACCTAGTCTTTCTTTTGTTTTTCTTCTGGGCTTTATGCCCCTTATAACACCCCAAAAAAAAGTGTTAGATTATTTTGTGATTTGGTTGATGAAAATTGAGAATGGCTGACCACACATAAAGTCTCTTTGTTGTTTAGGAAAAACCGGCTTAAGGAAAGGAGCCTTAGTCAAATAGAATGAATTTCATTCTTGCCTATTTCTAGAATGTGAAAACATCATCAAATTAGTGTTATAGGTTGACTTTACTGTTTACACATTTTTATTAACTATTCATCTTCTAAATTCTATGCTAGGTGTAGGCCTGTAGGGTGATTGGCACTCAATATTGGTTAGCCATTTAATTTTCTTTATAAGAAATTGTATTTTTAAACCAACGCACATTATTAATAGCAAGCCTCACAAATTACTCATACTTGAAAACTATAAAATGCAGTAATATGTAAACAAGTAATCATAAGACCACATGAACTTGCACCATGAACTTGTGTATTTCTCTAACCATTCTCTAGTGCTTCAAAACAAATTGCATCATCAATTGTCTTCTATTCGAATTCACAAATTCTATGTTCAACACTTCAAGGAAATAGATCAGCTATATATGCTTATATTTTCTTCAAAGTTGTTTCAGTTTGGAAATTGCAAATTACAAGTATAAAACAGTGAATTATCATAACATTTTTATAATGCTCTAGACTAACAAGTATCTAGTAACTTCCAAGAGTTGATATTTTGCTTTCTTTGTGAAATTTCTTCGGAGGTTACTTGTACTATACTAGGGTTGTAGGGTAGGGTTTGGACTCTACCTTAACCTTATCCGCGGGTTGAAAATTTTATTAAAACTCTACCCTATTCTACCCGCGAACCCTACTCACACCCTAAAATTCTGAACCCTACCCTATCTTACCCGCAGAAATATCAAAATTTTTCAAAATAAATATAAAATTCAATCATTTCAAATTTTATACATATTAATAACATAAAAAATAAAAAATTATGCTTTAAATTACTAAATTAACTAATTAGTTTAGTGGTTGTTCACTTATTGTAAGTCATTACATAAGAGAGGTTGTGGATTTAACTTTCACTTCCTTTACTATATATCTAATTTTTATAAAATATGTGTTATATATGAGGTGCGGGTAGGTAAACCCGTACCCTACCCTACCGCAGGCATACTCGGACTGTATCCTACCCTACCCGCAACGGGTCGGGTAGCCTACCCTCCCCGAACGGGTTGGACCGGGTTGGATACCCGCAGGTAGGGTATGAATTGCCAGCCCTATACCATAGTGCTTTGGATCAGCAAGGAGAAGGTGCATGTAAGAAGAAAATGACATTAATGGAACATTGGGGTAACGCAATCAACAACAGCATACCAGAACTAGTGGAATGGTAGAAAAAATGTTTATACCATAGTTCATATCTAATATCTCATGGTCTATACCTTGTATCTCAAATTACACCCTCCTAGTTTGTTTATGTTCCATTAACCCATGTCCCAAAATCGGAAGAAAAATATTGGAACAGAATGAAACACAAGATGTATTGAAATACATAAATGAAATGAGAACCATTCATTAATATTTTCTTTTTTGGTATTTTTCATAAAGAAAGTGGCAAAAACAACTCTTCCATGTGTCAAAGAACATCATAAAGTCAATCTTTTGACTTGAAACTATAATATATGATAGTACTAGCAGCAACACATTCAAAACCATTAGAAACAGAACAGAATTTTGCATATTACAATAGTATCATTTTTGAAGAAAAATGTTATGGTAACAATTATGGATCGCACCTCTAAAAATGCCAAAATGGTTTCTACTTTTTAGCAGATGCTTTGAAAAATGCAAACAATTCATCTCTTGGAGGCAGGCCTTCCTTGATCACAGGGTGATTGATATACTCTTGACTCCATTTATATAACTTAGGAAATTTCTCAATGGTCAATAACTCTAATCCTGCAATTTCTTGTAATATAGAAACCCAGTAGCCAATAAAATTTGCTGCTATGTCAACCAATCCTATGGTCTCTCCTCCAAAGAACTTCTTGTCCTTCAGTTCATCTTGCAGTATCTTGAGAGCTTCCAAGGCTTCCTCAACGGCTTTCTCGCGCCCTTTCTCGTCGCTCCAACAAGCATTCCATATGGCAGGCAAGATCTTAACATACATAACAACATCCGATCATGTATTATCATATAAGCAAAATCAAACTAAATTATTTTACCACTGTGCTAGGTGTATATCAAAACTCAGTTACCAAATCAGTACTCTATAGAATACATGTTGAAATACAAAAACATATTGAAAATGAATTAAACAACACATATATTTATACTCGACTGATTTTTTGTGTGCACTTAACATTTTTGTTTTTCTTATTTGGTTTTTTTTGTTTCAGTCTAAATTGATTACGCTTAGTAACTATGTCCTAAATCATTCTATAGACCAAATAAACTAACATAAAACCAAAACCATGTGACTATGTGAGCATTCTTATGTTAACATGTAACAATTTTATGTTAAATTCTTGTAAGTCCAAAAAGAAGGGGGAAAAAAATCTCTTCAGTTTCGGTCAACATAAGCAAAAAGCCACTATCTTAAAAGTTCTTCATACTAACAACGTATGAAAGATGGAAAATGGAAAGAAGAAGATGATAATGTAAAAACTGACCTTGTCATCAAGGGTCTTACACCAAAAACGTGCCAAGGCTCTATGATAAGGATCTTGTGGCAAAAAGGCGTGGTTATTGTTGTTGTTCCAAACCTCATCTATGTATTCAAGAATAACAAGTGACTCAGCTATGGAGTTCCCATTGTGAACAAGAACAGGTACCTTCTTGTGAACAGGGTTATACTTGAGTAAGTCAAGACTCTTGTTAGCAAGATCCTCCTCTGAGTAATTGTATGGAACACCCTTTAGCTTCAAAGCAAGGTCAATTCTGTTGCTGAATGGGCTTGCCCATTTTCCCAGTACCCTCACTTCTTCATTATCTGAAGAAGAAGCCATTGAGTATCAATGTGATTGCTGTGGTTTGATACTTTGGTTGGACTTATAGAGTATTTTAAGTTAGAAATTGGAGTTTGTTTTGATTTATTTGTTATTATTATTTTTTTTGTCAACATTGACGGATTGGAATTTGGTGGGAGTGGTGGTAGGTGGTGATTTATTATCTTCGGTTAAAAAAAAAAAAAATCCATTTTACCGTAGAGTCCCATAAAAAAAAAGAATAGAGCATAAATAGATTTTTTTAATATTTTGAAAAAAATGTTATTTGTATTATTTTATATGTACATTTAAAGTGTATATTTTTTATTTTTGGTATTAAAATAAAATAATTAATAATAAATATAAAAATAAAATATCTATTTTTTATAACATGAAAAATTATTTAATTAGTGTTGCATAGAAAATGATAAAAATATAAATTTTCTATTAACAAGATTTGTTTGTCAAAATAAAATAAAAAGTTAACAGATTTTTTATATCCAAATTCTTTGTAGAAACTAGTTATAGCAAACACATTTAGGTAGTCTTTGTAAATCCAGAATTAAGAATCAGTCCAGTTGATGAGTTGAATATGTAGATAATTCTACCCTCAAGTTGTGATTCTAACGCCTAATCATGGTGAAAAATGAGTGTCATTAGATCATTTATCTGATAAGAAAAAAACAAGAGACAACAATATAAAACCACATTTATCAAATTCAGTTTGACCCAGTGGAATTAGAAATTTTGTCACTTAGTCATCAATTCGAGTTGGGTCACTATTTGAATCCAATCAAACTTAGTCAAATTTGATCAAATCAATTAAAACTAAATGAATCAATTTAGTCAAATTTTACCTGATTAAACTAAATAAGATTATTATTTGCTATGCATGATATTTTTTATTAAATATATTACATAAATAAAATTAAATTATATTTAAAATTTAACAAAAAAATAATTTTTATTGATTAGAATATATTTTTTATTTTTATGATTATAATATTTTTTTTCCTAAATACTTAAAAAATATAATAAATATAAACTTATAAACACTTAAAGAATATAATAAATATAAATTAATTGATGAGTTATTAAAATTTAAAAATAAGAACTAATTTAGTACAAAATAAAACTAAAAAAATATACTTATTTTGAATATAAAACAACAAATTAAATTTTATATAATTATTTAATTATAATCAGATCAATCGGTATAATTTGTATCATACTGATTGAATCAGTGATGTGATGACACAATAGTCTATCTAGTTTCAATTATCAATTCAGTTTTGATAAATATGATGAACAAAACATTGATCATTCACTGAAAAAGTAAGGATGTGCACAAATACAACACTAATCATTCAATGTAACTAAAAAAATGCACTAACATGACCATGATTATTGATCCTAAACTACACTTACACATGCAATTAAATCTTAAAGCAGACTAAATAGAAATTTTTAAAACCCTAAACGCTAGAAGACAGTGAACCAATAGGTAATGAACAATAAGAGGGAAAAAAAAGCTTGAGATGTTAGAACCAATATTAGATTTTGGAGAAATAATTTAATGCATATTCATTATCAGCTTGGATGATATATATATATACACATACACATGTCAGCTACATCTATTTATATACTGACTCATCTCAACAATAACTATCAAACTCTAACAGAAAATATTCTTTTATAAATAAGGTTAACTAACTAACTGTGGTAATTAAATAATGATCATAACAAGTAAAGCAAGATATCAGCTGATACTCTTCCAGTACCTCTCAAGTTGAAGAAAATATGTTAATGATTTCCAACTTGTTAATCAAATTCTTAAACAAGGTAGACTGCACAACTTTTGTTAAGATGTTGGCAAATTGATGTCCTGACTTCACATACACTAATTTTACGGTACCATTTTTTATATGTTTTCGAACAAAGTGACAATTCATTTCAATCTACTTAGTACACTCATGGAAGGTGGAGTTCTCAGCAATGTGAATTTGTTGGGAATAATACACCATTCCCCCTTGAGAAAACACCTTTGACAGAGAAATAAAATAGACACAATCACAACACAAGAATTTAACGTGGAAACTCCAATTACCGGAGAAAAAACCACGGCCGTTGTCAAATGACAACCAAAGAATATCACTATGTGAAAATTGTTACAACACATAGACTTCTTTCTCTCACCGGCACCCCAGTACACCCACACTCTCTCAAAGCAAATATCTAACTACACCTCACAACACTCTCTAATAAAGAGTACAGAGGAAAAGAAAAATCAGATACAAGCTTAAAGTGTTTCTGACTGGTGCAAAAACAAATGGAGAACTTAGCCTCATATTTATAGCCTAGGCCACCCACTCCATTTGCTATTCTAAGCAATGTGGGACTAATTCAACCAAATCCTAACAATCTCCACCTTGATTGAAATAGTCACACATCTTCAGCTTCCATTGTCAACACCGACAATTCTTTGCTGCCATTGTCTATACCGACAATCATAGTTCAGAGAACTATCATACTCCACCATGAAAGTATACTCACTTGGAATTAGACCACTCCAAGAATTTCGCCTTGGTACAAATCGAAACCTTGCTGAAAATTCATGGTGCAACTTCCAAATTGGCTTTTCCTGGAAGTTCTTCAGCCATCGACCTAACTCCGCTACACACCTTGCATCTCAACGCCAACCAATGCCCGTGTGCAATTGTGGACCCGATTGCCACAACTTATCCTTATCCATGGCAGTGCGGTAATACCATGAGGATACTTCTTGTCTTCTAGAGAACATCATCTTCTCTCATAGAGAGAGCAACCAGAGATCTTCTCCTTCAACGCCTTGTGCAAACCTGATTGTATCAACACATCCTTGACTTGTATTTGCCACAAGCCAAAATTGATTCTTCCATCAAATTTCTCTATTTCAAGCTTCACATCACTTGAATATCCTGACATTGTTGCAACCGTATACTGGAATAGTATAACTCAACCGTGCACTAGGAAGGATCCCCAGGAAAGAGAGGTGGGTCACAATGGGCACACTTAAATACCAAGTCTTTCCTTAGCCAGAACCTTTCCAAACAGCACTCTCACAGTGTCACACTGCCTTCCAGCAACAACAACAGCAACCAAAGATCAACCTCAAGCCACAGGACAAAATTCAATCCCACTGAACCGAAGCTATGATACCACTTATTGGGAATAATACACCATTCTCCCTTGAGAAAACACCTTTGACAGAGAAATAAAATAGACACAATCACAACACAAGAATTTAACGTGGAAACTCCAATTACCGGAGAAAAAACCACGGCCGTTGTCAAATGACAACCAGAGAATATCACTATGTGAAAATTGTTACAACACATAGACTTCTTTCTCTCACCGACACCCCAGTACACCCACACTCTCTCAAAGTAAATATCTAACTACACCTCACAATACTCTGTAATAAAGAGTACAGAGGAAAAGAAAAATTAGATACAAGCTTAAAGTGTTTCTGACTGGTGCAAAAACAAATGGAGAACTTAGCCTCATATTTATAGCCTAGGCCACCCACTCCATTTGCTATTCTAAGCAATGTGGGACTAATTCAACCAAATCCTAACAGAATTGTACTTTTACTATCACAGAAGATGAAAGGTGAATTAACTTGTATCTCAAAATCTCGAAGCAGCCTCATAATCCACACAACTTTAGCAATGACATTGGCAAGTGTTCGATACTCTGCTTCAACCGTGGACCTCAAAACTGTCTTGTTCTTCGACTTCCATGAGATTAGAGAATCACCAAGGAAGACGCAATAGCTGGTAGTGGATCGTCTGGTTTTGGCACAGCTCTCCCAATCAGCATTTCCATATGCCTTGACAGATAAGGGAGAAGAAACCGAAAAAAACAATCCCTATCCAAGTGCAGCCTTCAAATATCTCAAAATATGATAGATAGCATTTAAATGGGTTGTACGAGGAATAGACATATATTGGCTTAGCTTATTCACAGCAAAGCAAATATCGAGCCTTGAAATAATGAGGTAAAGCAACCTACCAATCAATCTCTTAATTATCATGCATCCTCGAGCAAAGCACCATCAGTTGCATTAAGTTTTATGTTCGAATCCAAGGATACAGAGGCATGTTTACAATTCAAAAAACCAATGCCTTCGAGCAAAGAAAAAGCATAATTTCGTTGAGACAAACAAATGCCCTTTTTAGATTTTGCCATCTCCAATCCAAGGAAATACTTCAAGGGGCCAAGCACCTTAAGTTTGAAAAGACTTTGCAAAGTCTGCTAAGTTTGGGCAACGACATCATCAAGTTTACTAGCAACAATGATGTTGTCAATATATACAAGCACCATAACAAGTGAATCCTATTCCTCTATGAAATAGAGAATAATCTGATTTTAACTGAGTAAAACCAGTACCAAGCAAAGCAGTAGAGAACTTAGTAAATCATTGCCTCAAAGCTTGTCTCAAGCCATAGGTTGACTTGTTTAGTTTGCATACAACCTTCTCCATTAATGTATAGGACGAAAAAAAGAAATGAAAATGAAACCTTACAGTCAACAATATGTGAATGCGATGCACAATTGAAGCAAAGGCTTCTCTTCGGAGAGCCAAGGGGTGCTAGAGTCAAGGATTCAAATTGCCAACTTGGCACTTAATAATATACATCATCATTATGTAAATGGAGGCTTAGAAAAGGACAAGTGGGGATTCACATTTTTCAATTTAAGGGACTAATTTGTTTATTTTTAGAAGTTAAGAATTATTATGATACTAGTTAAAATTTTCACAGACTAAATTGAATATTTTTTCTAAAACTTGTTCTATAGTTATAATTTGTAAATAGTAGAGTAAAATAATATCCAATCCAACCTTTGTCAATTTTTTTGAATAATCATAAGGTACTTAACAAAACAAAAATAAAAATTTATAGTCATTTACATTGTAAGACATAGGGGTGAACAGGATCCAGTCTGATTCGAAGACTCGGTCCAGACTTGGCTACATCAAGACTAATTTGGTCCTATTTCATTGTGACCAAGTCAAATTTGAGATTTTAATAAATGGCCCTACTAATTAATTAAATCAGACTTGGGCCAAGGCTTGGATCACCCGATTCGGATGAGCCCAGCTAAATCCATATAAAAAATGTATGCAGCATTGAGCATTCTGCATCAAAGTCACAGAAGTTAGGACATACAGCCACACACTCTCAGAGCAGCTCTATTGGTCACAGAAGTAGTGTTTCCATTCACTATTTGTCTGAAAATTCAACATTCTAATTATTGGAAAAGAAAAGTAAAGAGTCCCTTCTCTTGGATCGAGGAAGGACAGTCCTTACTCAGAGGGACTTTGAACATCCAATGAGATTTTGCCACATGACAAGTTAGCAACAGAAAAAAAATTAAAATTTAAATAAAAAACAAACCATTAGAATTTGATAGTGGTTGGAATTTGCTCTATAAATACAATTTACATACACTTTTATTATCATAATTCTTTTAGTCTTTTTCAATATTTTTTCTCAAATTTTTACAATTAGTATTTTGCTAATATTTTGATTTTGTTCCGAAAATTAATCCAAATCGATTCAACTATTTTTAAATTATTTACATTTTTTTCAAAATTTAAACATCTAACAATTTTAGCTTTCAAACTCTCAAAATTCAAATCAAATTTCACTATCAAATACATTTTAAAGTCCAAATCTACAAAACCTTTATAATTTTAGTTTTTAAATTTTATATAATAATCAATTTCCTATGAACTAGTCATCGCAAATTAATTTTTTCTTGTATGTCATTAATTTATACTAGTGAATTATTTTTTAATTTATAAATTTTAATAATATTATTGTAAAAAAATTAATTTAATAGCTATATTAATATATTTTTAATTTAATTAATTAAATCGGTGAGACCATAATAGAAATCAAAGTGAGTCCCTTCTATTAAAGAAGAGAAGAATATTTTATATCTTTATTTTTTGTTTTTTTTTTTTTGGTCTTTTACACAATACACACATACACATGCACACACACCACCACTACTACTATGGGTTTTATAACTTTCTGAGCTTACTCAGGGTTCGAACCCTTGTGCAGCTCCTTGTAAGACAACAAATTTTGCCATTGGGTCTAAGCCTCGATTGCATTTCTATTATAAGAATTTGATTTTCAGTAAACTGATTTTTTAGGCTATTTTATAATTTATTTTGCAAAATTTCGAACCATGGCTTAACAAGAATTAGTGAGGTAGGTCCAATGGTAAAAAAAAAACAAAAATAAATTAGAAAAAAAAAGATGATTAATAAATCAAACTTAATTTTATGAGAGTAATTAATTTTTCTAAGTCAAATTTGACTAATAAAAAGTGAAGACTTAATTGCCATTGGTTTATTTACCTCACTAGAGACTTTTTGAGCTGGAAATTCACTTTTAGTGGTGGTTTTGTGTGCGCCGAAAAAAAGGTTAGTAACCACAAACCTGAGAACCAGTGGTAGAAATAATTTCTACCTTCGTAATTGTATCCCAAGATTAATCTTAGCCATCCATTCATGATTTATTTTTTTAAGAATAAATCTCAGCTGCTAATTATTTTACCGCATAGTAAAAATTATTCCGAAGCGAATTTTTGACTAGTATTCCGCAAATAACTCTTAGAGACCCTGAATCCTCTTGCTTGTTTCACAAGCAACACACCCCTCTCTATTACTCTTAGGGCCGAGATTATCTCTTCTGCTTACCCCCTCTCTGCTGTATTTTTAACCCCGAGTAACTAACTGTAGTTAACTGTGGTTAACTGTGCATAAGCTCGATACGCAAGCGCTGACCAAACTTACTCGTTTTCACGCCCCTTCTTCATTAATACTTATCCCTTGATCACAAAATTCTTAACCCTTTTTACTATCATAAATTTAGCCAAAACTCTGAATTTTTATTTAAAGAAACCTTGCTCACAAATTTTACAAATACTTATGCATTTTTACCACTTTTTTTTACCGAATTCTTGAGAGAGAAAGAAAGAAAAATACTACACATTTTTTCTGTATTTCAACCTTGATTCTAGTAGCTCTTCCATTGTTTTTCATGTATTTTTTGCAAGAATCCAATCCATACAAACACAATTTCTTACCCGTTTTCACTAATTCTTATGTGTTTTTACCAAAATTTCAACAAGGTAAGGTTCTCCATTCTTTTTTATTTTTCCAGCAGTGACCATGATGAATTTTTGCGCTCTTCTATGTATAAAAATTTTTTCTTGAAGTCCATATGGAGCATGCCTAAGGAACTAGAGAAATTCAAGTTTAAAGTGGTTGATTTCATCACTTTTTGTGACACATTTTGGCCAAGGAAAATATTGCACCACCACTAGCCATGTCTCTGCATTTATGTGAGTGTTTTCTGATGTGTGAGAGGTTTAAGAATTGAATTAAACAAGAGGTAAGGGTTAGGAGTAGTTAGAATATATTTGTGCTTGGTTTGGTGTTCATATAAGCTACTTTGTGGTGATTTTATGCTTAATTTTATAATCTATAAATTTAGTGGCACTTCTTTGTTTTGACTTGTTATTTAAGTATTATATGAAGCTTATTTGCCTTTGAAAATTATATGGAACCACTAAAATTAATTAGAGCATTTGAGGTTTAAGTTTCAAGCCTTAAGCGTCACTAAAAGTGGGTAAAAATAAAAAATTGTACTCCTGAAAATTTAGCCACTAAAAGACCTGGAAAGTGATATGTTAGAGGGTTAGAAAGAAGATAGAAAACTGATTTTAATCCTATGGAACAAGTGTGTGAAAGTAAAAAGAGTGTTATGATCATTTCCGAGTAAAAAGATAGTTAAACATATAATTTAAATAAAAAATAAGTAAAATTCTGAACTTAGTATTATCAAGGATAAATTAATAATTATATAAATTATTTGGGTCAAAATTATAATTAAAATAAAGTTTTGGGCCTTAATAAAACTGTAGTAAAAGTTAGAAGTAAAACGGTAAAAAACGGTAATTAAAATAAGTAAATAAATTAATAAAGGATAAAATAATATTTTAGGTTTCTAGGGATAAAATTGGTATTTAATAAAATATTAGGAATAATTTAGTCAAAGAAAAATATTATGATCAATCCGATAAAATTTTGACAATAAATGAGGATAAATAGGAAAACTAGAGTACTTAGGGATAAAATGATAATTTAGGGTATAAAGATTTAATAAAGGGTAGAAAAGTCTTTTAGAAAAAAATGAGGGTATAATAGTAAAGTAATAATATTAGTGGTGAAAGCGTCACTAAAAGTTTAAAGAAAATGATAAAAAGAGAAGTTAAGTAAAAAGGGCAAAAGTTGAAAATATATGAAAGTCCCAAGGGCAAAATAGTAAATGTGACAAAAGACTAAATGATTTAAAGAGTAGAGATCAGACTCAAGTCTTACTTAAAAAGAAAAGGGCAGAGAAGTCCTTTAAAGATAAAGGTTATTGAGATGTGCTACAGAAGAGAGAAATTATAAACCCCAAGGTCCTAAGAGATTGTTTGGGGAGGAGGAGCGTCTGCTCCAACGGAACCAGAACCATCCTGAGAGATTATTTGGGGAGGAGGAGTTTCTGCTTTGACGGAACTAGAACCATACATTGGGGGATGCCCACTTTATGTTGAAACATATTCCTCCAACTGTTAGCATACTATGGCGTCAAGTTCTGCGACGATTGCTAGTTGTCAGAATGCATGTGGCTTTGTCCATTAGGCACATATGCATAATGTACGCAGTTGGTAAAATCATATCTATGACTAGTTCCTAGATAACGTCGCATTATGGGCAGTCAACCGATGCATGAGCTCATGACCTGCATAGGACTAGGCATACATCATACTTGGTTGCCGTATTTCTCTGCTTGTGATTGCTCACTGTTATTCTGTTGTATACTTGTGACTGTGCTTGCTTATATGTTAATCACTGTTATAACCTTGCGAATTCTTAGACTTAGACTGTGGACCCCTTCAAATTTTTCGAGTAGTACCCTGCTGGGAATCTTAGGTTCTCACCCTTTTACTTTCTCCCGTTCTGCAGATGGGAACCAGCATGATCTTCTTTGGGTTCTCCGCATTTGGATAGACAAGCAGCAACATCACGGGTGTGTCCAATGACTCTCTCTTTGCTTCAACACAGTGTTCCCTCAACTTCCAAGATATTCATGAGTTAGAACGAGTAATAGTAGCAGTAATAATAGCAGCAGCAGTAGTAATCTTTGTCCACACTCTGTATAGAATTTTAGAGGGGTAGGTGCTTTTGTAAATATATATATAAATAAGTTAGAACAAGTTCCAGACTAAGGTGGCTCTTGTGAGTCGAGGTTTGTTAGTTTAAATAATGAAGTCTATAAATATTTTCATGAATAAGCAACGACGTAATTCCGGTGTAAACTATGATGTACTAAATGAGCCTTCGGACATATATGTATGATATTATATATTACTATATTTTCTGTGTATTCTATGCTTCATGTAGTTATTATATGTTTAACTATTACCTATTTCGTTATATCTATCTAACACGCGATCTCGACTAGCGCTATAGACTCATATGTATATATTTAATATAAGGTTTAGAGCCTCTAAGAAAAGCTGTAAAGTAGCGCCTGACAGCTGCCATTGATCATGATGTGCTAGAAGTTGGGTCGTTACACCTATTTTCTGTTTATGACACAAAAATTAATGTAAAAAAATTTAACAAATGGGTCATCAACAAGGTTTGGGAGAGTTCCTTACTAGAGGTGCTCTCTGTCTCTCACATAAAAGTCTCAAACGCTGGTGCTCGTCCAAACTCAGCCCAAAGGCGTAGTGCCGCAGCAGAGAACTCCTTCCTTCACGCCTCCATCATCTCTTCGTGCTTCCTATCTCACTCTCCCCTTTACCACCAATCTTCTTCAGTTCTTCACTTCTTCCCCTGTCCTTTCTTCACCCGTTTCCCCTTTCTTCACCTTTCTCATAGCACTAACCACCACACTTGATAAACCACAACACCAGCAACTCTCAACATCAACCATTGCGCTAGCAACTCTCGCCGTCACCCACCTTGCCAGCATCTCTCCCCGTCACCCGCAGACTATAGTTCAACGTTTGTCGTCACCTCTTAATAGAGCATCCCTTCCGAAGGCAATAGAGTATCCCTTCTGAAGGCAATAGAGCAAGTAATTATTTGTTTTGTTAAATAACATTGATTTTCATTTGTTGGTAATATTGTTGTTGAATATTGTAGAATTTTAATTCCTTGTCACTATTGGGTGCTGAATGCTGATATTGTTGTTACTGAATATGTTTTGGTTTTAAATTGTTTGTGATTCTTTTGTTTGATTTGGGAAAAATTGACCAATTTTGGTTTAATTTTTTTCTATGATTTTGTGAAAAACTAATCAATTATGTAATTTTTTGAATGCTAGTTGTTTTTGTTTGGATTGTTGATATTTTTTTAATTAACGTATCATCGTTAACAAAACTATCGCGTTAACTTTATTTAAGTGAGTATTTTTTTAATATTAGTTGAGATATTAAATTTTTGTAAATCTTTGTTCTTAGTGGGAATATTTTTGGTGGGCAAAGTATATTGAGGAGTTTAGAAGACCAACTTAAAATATTTTATTTTTGTGGTTGTGATTCATTCTTGATCTAATTTTTATTATTTACTTTAATGATCATAAAAAAGTTAAATTAAAATTATGTCCCAATTTTTTTTTTTTGGTCTTTTTGGACTGAAGCACAACACAAACAGACCCAAGAGGAGAGATGCAGCCTCATAAGTCAAGTCACTTGGTCTTTTTCTCAGCCTCCATGAAAACGTAGCAATGGATGTCACCAAAGCCGCAACTCCATCGGCCGCTGCGGGTCATGCTGTCGAGTCCGCTCTCTGAAGCATCAACAATCTTTTCATCTTGAACGAGAAATTTGCTTCGTTGTCGCTCCATGATTACTTCTTGTTGCCGTTCCAAAGTTTGAGTCCCAATTCATTTAAATAAAGTTCATGAAATATTATTTTCTGGATGTCTTTCTCGGCGGCAAGGAAGAAGCGCCAACTTCGTTGGCATGTTTTGTGCCGTTGATAAAGGACGATGGTGAAAATCGATCTCCACTAACACTCTTTTTTTATTTATAATTTTCAAAAACTGCTTAATATAATTGAATTATTATTATTGTTATTGAAGAGTTTCAAAAATAATCCATGAAATCGGTTGAGAAAATTTCAAATTTAAAATTGATAGTTAGAGATCCATTAATTTAGTTTCCATTCAAACCCAAAATTAATACAATTTGCTTCCTCTTCACTTGAGGTAGGAGAAAGAGGAGAAGTGGGTGGTGTTGAGGAATGAGGTGGAAGAAGAACCGACAGCGACGAAGTGGAATAGGATGTTCTCAAGGCATGTGCTAGAGGATGAAGAGGACGACGGCCATGGAAACTAGAGATTGCTGCTGCTGGTATCAACATGCATTATATTCGAGCACCTGTCATCTTTAGTTCTTTGAATTAATTAAATTAATATTATAAATTTACCCCTATAATTTTTTATAATTTTAAACTATACCTGAAATTTGGAGGTCATGAATATACTTTTCCCACCATAGAAAGCTCCTACTTAAATATATGATACTTAATTTCTCAAATAGAAAGAGGAGATTCTAACTATATTGCGCTCCAAATTAATGAGAAAAATAAAACTCTGGACATAGAGTATGAATGTGATGCAGTTCTTATCCTATCTTCTGTCACACCTTTCGTTTCAGAAAATCTTAATTTTTTTGCAAAAGTTTCATCTAGATATGGGTTTCACCTAGTCTAGACTCTGTTTTAGTGTGACTAGAAAGTAATATAATTTCATCGAGTCTAAGATCGAGTAAGAATCTTAAAAATAGATTCGATTAATATTAGAGTCAAAAAACAAATTTAACTTTACTCAATCCTGTGTGCACTCGTAGGAAAACGCATAAGTCATTCTCTATTTAAGTTGTTGTTGTTTTAGGTGAAAATAAGATTATTAAAACAATTAGGACTGGATGGTAAAGTGTTTAAAACTGAACAAAATAAAATAAAATCGATGAACCAAACTAAAAGAATTAAAAACCAAACAAATTGAAAACAGAAAATTGAACTACTTAGTGGTTTTTTTTTTCAGTTGAATTGGTTTTTCGATTCTAAAATAAAATTTAAAATAATTGAATCCAACCAAATCGAAAATATATGTAAACTTTAAAAATATCCTTAAATTAAGGATTTAGATCATTTAAATTTTAAATTTTATTTTAGCGGATAAAATGTAATTTTTTATTATTTATTTTATAAGTAAAATTAAAAAAAAATATGAAAAAAAAACTATTAAAAATGAAAAATCACATATTCTTCTCTCAAATAAAAATTCGAAATTTATGGATCGAAATTACCAAATTCTAAACTTAAAACTACACTAGAGCTGGAAAAAAATAAAACCTATACTCACAATCCAAAGTCCAGTCTCTCCCTGAACCCTCGCTAGGACTCGGTCCCTCACAGCCGCTCAGCCATTCCCTCCCTGGCAGGCTGGCAGTCGCAGCCGCCGTTGTGAGGCATCAGCGGCGCTATCCAGCCTCCAAGGTCCAGTCTCTCACTCTCTCCCTCGACCCTTGCACATTCACACTCCACTCTCCTTTCTCCGCTACACTTAACCCCCTGCACTTCGCGTAGCCGTGGTCCTCCCTTACACTTCCCTTGCACTTCGCAGCCGCTGCCTTGACTCCTTTTCAGTTCTCAGCTGCTTGGTCTCCGTCGTCCCCTCCGCTCTCTGAATATCTGCATTTAGAATGGAGACGTCTCAAGTAAATTGGTTGAACTCAACTCGGACTATATTTATCCTTATAGAGATCAGGTACATTTTCATACTTGTAGTTTTTATTTTACTCTTTTGGAACTGAAATTGAACAATGTCCTAGTTATGCTGGATTCTGGAAATGCTTTATATATATTATATATGATTTCTGAATTCTGAGGCCAGTAATACTGTTTGCATCCTGAATTTCTAATTAAATAGATATTTAATTCTTTGGTGTGTAGGTTCTCTCTTACATCAGTGATGACAAATTTTTGAGATCTGACAGTTGCAATATCGGTTCGCAGGGTGGTTTTGACATGATTTGCAGTGGAAGGACAAGATTGAAAATCAGCAGGTGCGATGCATAGTTGCTATATGATTAGTTCATTTGAGTTCTTATTTTGGCTTGTTTAAGTATGGACAACAATACAATATAAGAATAATTTGATTTACTTATGTGTGAAGTTCAAACAAGCTGATGAAATAGCAATGTAATTTGATTTACTTTTGTTTTTGCTTTGTTGTTGCTGAACCTGTTGTGTTTAAATCAAGACCTATATTTTGATTTGTTGAACTTTCAATTATGTTAGTTATTGTGTTGTATGACTGCAGTTTGTGACTTTATGAAATTGAACTTGTTACTTCTAATGTGTTGGTATTTTATTGCATATTATTGGCTGAAAATGGCATAGGACAGGTTTTTAATACACCAAGTATGACCAGGACAGGTAAAACTGAAAAACCAAACCGCACCAATCCAATTATATTCGGTTTGGTTTGGTTTGGTTGGGCTCAGACAAAAAGACCAAACCAAACAATCCAATTAAATTCGTTATGATTGGATTGGATGATTTTTTCTATCAAAACCAATAAACCAAACCAAACTGCACTGTGAACACCCCTACTTATCGGTATGGGTCTGCTAATAGTTCATTTCTATTCTTGTGGTGTGAATGTTAAAGTACATAATTTGTGAATGATATAGCATATACTTTCTGGGTGTCTAAATATTGGTGAATTAAGAATGATTCTGGTAGAAAGGCCTGATTTCAGTGTAGAGTTTTATGTTAATTGCAGTAGAGATACTTTCATTTAACATTGGAGAGGAGAAGGGAAGAAGAGACTAAGGATGAGGTTAATTTGGGAGTTAGGGTTTTATTTATTGAATTTGGTTGGGTACCAATTTGAGTCAAACAAACTCATCTGGTAGCATCCTGCACGTGAGTACATAACCATCCACACCGGCTCTCCGTAAACGGCAGTGAGGCAAAAGTTCTCTCAAGGACTAATGTGATTCAAGGAAAAAATTTCGGGTGCCAATTTGATGCAAAAAAAGTTTTCCGGGACCAATTTGATTAGTCTGAAATTTTAGGGGATTAACTTAAGCATTTACTCTCTTATTTTCTATGTAAAATTGAACAATTTAAACTTATTTCGTAGTGTTGAAATTGATATGTTTTCTATTTTATTGCGTAAAATTTTAGTTTTTGTTATAAGAAGTCTGTCTATGTATGCATACATGTAAACTTTTTTTTTAAACTTCCATACCGTGCTCTGAAATATAGTAGAAAACAAAAGCGCACCAAAACCATAAAGATGAATATTTCCCCCAAAAAAGAAAAGATTTTGATGGCAATCAAATTTCCATTCTTAATTTGTCATTACCAAACAGTTCATTAATCTGATTTGATGTGTTTATTACTCCTCCACTTCTTGCCCATTTTCTCCTTGAATTTCATGATTGTGCTTTAATTTTATATGTTACTATTTTGGTTCAGTTTAAGTGCTGGGGGAGGATATGATCTATGGCACTTGTACCACAGCTTCTAAGTCACTGTAAGAACCATTTTCTTCTTAAGGTTTTAACTTCAAATCTTATCCTATTCATCAAAATTTGAGCATTGGTCTCTCCACCCCCCCCCCCCCCCTTCTCTCTCCTTCTTCCAACCTTCTTTTCAGCTATACTCTTTGAAAATTGTACCCGATCCATAGTTCTTAGTTCAACCGGTGAAAAGTTTTCTCTTTGGAAGAATGCAAAGGCTTGCAATGTTTGTCGTTTCTTTATCTTTCTTTCTTTTTTTTCCCCTTTTTTTGTGTTCATACCAGATTCTCTATTCTTGGTTTTTTCCCTTTATTTTTGTACTAATATTTAAGGGTTTGTTTTTCTTTTACAGAAGTTTCAAAACACTAGTGTTGCAGAAATCATTCAATTTTCGGGTTCAGTTCTTCTCCAATTGTTCTCCTAAGAAGCTAAGAATGGATAATAATCTTAATTGTAGCATTGAGGGCAACAAAAAGGGGTCTAGAGGTGCCTTGGTTGTCCTAGAAGGCTTAGATCGTTCTGGAAAGTCCTCTCAGTGTACCAGACTAGTCAATTATTTGGAGGGTCAACGAATCTCTGCTGAGTTATGGAGATTTCCTGACAGAAACACTGATGTTGGGAAAATGATATCGGCCTATCTTACTAACACTTCACAATTGGATGATCATACTATTCATCTCCTCTTTAGTGCCAATCGTTGGGAGAAGAGGTTTTGTGTCTCCCCCACCCTTTCAGATGATTATAAATGTTTACATTGTTATCAGTCATTTGCTTTCTGTGTATGTTAATCAAATTTAAGGTCTTTGACTATGATTGAACTGAATTTGAAACCTTTAAATTTTGAATTTTCACTTGAGAAAGTGAAGTATCATCTCTCACCTTTGAATGTTTTCTCTCCCATATTTTCTCTTGGTCCCACTTATGAAATAAATGGTGAGAGATTACACTTTATCCTCTAAAGTGAAATCCAAAATTTAGAGGATCCAAATCCGACTGAATTCTAGTGGTAGTATGTTAGAACTCCTACACCTTTTTTTTTTTTGCTTTGGTGGAGGGGTTGTTTGGAGGTTTCAATGCTGTCGTGGTTAACATAGATAAATGAAGATTGGGCGTATAAACAATGAGATGGAGACCATACCATGGACCTTTATTGAAGTAGGAACAAGGAAGCTCAGGTTGATGGGTCCAAAAAACTTATGCTTTTTGTAATCCAAACCATATTGTGTTGGCATAACTGTTGGCTTAGCTTGTGATGTTATAATACCCAATGTTAAAGTACATGCAAGTTTTCTAGCTCTGAGGGAAGCATACCAAAGGAAGCTAGAAATACATCTGAGTGATTCTCATGACTATGCTAATATGGATGATTTGACTTTGCTGATATTGTAACAAGATGTATATCCTAGACCTTTGGACTTATAAGCTGATGTTTCTTGGAGATTTTGTGACATTGGGATTATCTGTGTAATTTTGGTAGTGTTTTTTGTTTACAAGTAAATTTCCAATGTTAATTTGAAAAATCTTAAATCAAATAAATTTTTATGTACTTATGATGGATAGTTTTGACTAGTACTATCTGCAGCTTATAAAATTTTAAGTATTTTTACAAGTTAAGGTAGTTGCCTGAAAACATTTGAACTCAGATCTTACATTCAGTTATGTGTGTGTTGGCTTTGTAGGTCACTGATGGAAACCAAACTCAAATCTGGAACAACCCTCATTGTTGACCGCTATTCGTATTCTGGTGTGGCTTTCTCCTCTGCCAAGGGACTTGATATTGAGTGGTGTAAGGTAAATGTCTTAAGTAATCTGTTTTCTGTTGAGGGGAAAAAATCAAGGGCGCAAAATGAGAGCTTCTATTCTAGTTAAGAGTTTGTGTATTGTGTATTGTGTTTTCTGTTGACTACACTAATAGGTTCTATCTCTATTAGTTAATCATGAACCCATTTTGCAGGCTTCTGAGGTTGGGCTGCTTGCTCCGGATCTGGTAGCTTACCTTGATATTTCGCCAGAGGTAATATGAAACTTCTTTCTGTGTAGCCAATAGAAAAGTTCTGTTTTGGCCTTTTGGGTTAGTTTTAAGCCTCAATTAAATATCTGCTTTGTTAAAAAGAAAATCTTATTTTCCATTGGTTTTTATTTTCTTTCATGCTGGGAAAAAAGATTTTTTATTCTGCTGTAAAAAAATCCATGCTTCTTTTCTGAAATGTGTTTCTTGGCTCTCTTTCTTTGTTCCATCTTGCTGGGATTGTTTTGAAGTAAAGGGAGTGTGGGAAGTTGGGACAATAGTTACATTATACATGTTTTACCATTTTCCAAGAGGGTGTTCTGTTCTTAATATAGAGTATGAGTTGTGCTATACTGCTATTTCGTTTGTAACATTCATGCTTTGATATTAACCTGCCTGAGCTGCACGTGGTTTTCTGACCTCTTTCGGTGTTGTTGGCTAGCATAATTAAGTATTGGTTCATTCATGTTGCTGACTATTATTGTTTTGTTTATTTGTATTTCCCCATACATTCCACATATATCAGAAAGCCGCAGAAAGAGGAGGGTATGGAGGCGAGAGATATGAAAAGTTGGAGTTTCAGAAGAAAGTTGCTGAAAGCTACAAAGCTATTCATGATGTCTCCTGGAAGGTAATTGGCTGCTTGTATGACCTTTCCTCCTGAAATTAAGTTTGACATTAAGGCTATATTTGGCAAAATGTCTTAACATAGAAAATATAGACATTAGGCAATGAAAGATAATGTCTATCCCAACTCTCCCCAGTTTTATGTAGACAAAATTTGCCGAATTTTGTTACTGATGTTTTACTTGTTCCGGACCCGTATCTGTTTCTTTCTTTGAACACGTTGATGCCTTTTTATATCCTTCTATTATGTCTTTTGTTCTTGTTTTTGCCTTTGTTCCTCCTTCTCTTTCCACTGGCTTGGTGCAGTTTGTAGATGCTTTCCAACCCATTGAAGATGTGGAGAAACAGTTGCAAGAGATAGTGTTTGATTGTGTGACAGAGTGTCAGAAGGGGAAGAAGCCACTTTCCCTCTTGTGGTCAAAATAGACTTATTATACTCTTGAAAGGGATGTGGACAAATAAGTGAGGATTAAATGATTAATCATGACCCTTATACTGGTCGGTTCTGTTTATTTCATTCCTATTTCCTATGTATCATTAGTTAGAAATTTGTTTTCTGGATATATATATATAGGCAATTTGTAATCTTGGTGAGAGCACTGTATAATTAAATCTCTCTGAAGTTGACCTTTATACTTGCACTACACTAGATTTTCATGGTTATGGTATTGAAATTTTTATCCACCAATTTGGCTTTTCCCCATAATCTTTTCCTACTATTATATATGTAGTTATGTACTAGTAGAGTAGCCCGTGCATTCGCACGGCAACATATGTTATTGTTTAGATTTGAAAAAGGATAAGATTAATTTTGGAAAAAATCTAAGTTATATTAAATAATATCAAGTAAAAATTGTATATATAATTTGAAATATGATGTTTAGCAAAGGAATATGATTAAAAAAAGGATTAAAAAAAAAATATAATATAATAAAAATGATCAATATAGTAATAGAAAAAACTCAAGTATATAACAATATAACATTCATTATCTAACAACTATAATTTATACTAGATGTGCATAATTTAAATTTAAGACACTAATCTAAGATGACTACCTGTTTTTATTTTAACAAAAAAAAAAAATCTTATTAGAAATAAATATCAACATTCTCTAAAAAGATGAATTTTTTTAAACACCTTACTTTTTAAAATTTTTTATTTATTCTTATTTATTTTAATTTATGTACTGTACTTTATATTTTATATCTTCAATGAAATAAAACAATTTTTTTCATAAATAACCAACACAACAAAAGCTCAAATGTCAAAATACAAAACTCTTCAAAAACCATAACAAAAATAATAAAACTTCAATTTTCTAACATTACATAAAATCCAATCCCTAAACCTAAACATTATCCTAACACATAGTAACTTTTAGCCTGAATCTATCGACAAAATTATAAAAACCTATAGAAATATGGATACCATTTTCATCATCAACCTACAAAAAAAACTCACAATTTTAAGAGAACTTCATATGGCATTTAGCTCAGAGTTTTTCAGTTTAATAGATATCAATTTATCCAAATGAAAGATTATTTTGAACCAGATAATATACAATAGTTAATCAACTACATTTCAATTTTATTAGTGTAGCTTTAGCTACATATCAACTTTATCAAAATTAGTCGATCTATCATCAAAATTAAAACCTGATTGATGAAACCCACTCCTGAACACTCTTGTCATTATTACAAGGTCTACAATTATAATTACATCATTGAACAAAACATCACTAATTAACCATTGTAAAAATATTGAGCAATAAAAGTGATACTATACAAAAGAAGTCAGAAACAGGATGAATTTGGTAATAATCATTATGTAACTAATGGCATACTATAATCAACAAATCATAAAGTATGATCTATATTTTATTCACCAAACTAGTGCATAAAGTAAATTATACTTGAAAGTAATGCCCCAAGACAAACAACAAAACTAAAGATTCAAATTTAAATATAAAAAAGTAAGACTAATACAACCAATTAGGAATATAAAAAACATAGAACCTCCTTTGCATAATGTGACCAGGACAGGTTTATGATTGAAGAGAAAAAAAACGTGAAGGATTATAGTAGAATTTGAATTCAAATTTGCAGTCAACATTATAATTAAGTTATAGTTCCAACAAAGTACAATAAAAAAATAAAAAAAAATAATAGTTCCATTTATATAAGAAGTAATCCAATTTTAAATTTTTTTCTCCCCTAATTACGCTCGTTTAGCTTAAGATTATATTCTTAAGTCACAATAGAATCAAAGATTATGACCTCAATCCATAACTATATTAAATAATGTCAAATCTTCATAGACTTCATAGAATTATACCAAGTTTATTCTTGTGCCCAATTGAAACTTTGGATAATTTAGAGTTCTATCCTAATATCCTCAATAGCAATCATAGTTGTAATCTGTCATGAAGTATTCCACTTTCATAAGAACAAAAAATAAACTATTAAATCTCATTAATCATAATCAAAATCAAATCAAGGATGTTGAGTAATTCACAACCTCTCTATGGGTCTAAAATGAAAACAAATAAAAGGAAAATAGTTCCTTCAAAAGAATATTAATGTCATTAATTAGTGTAAAAAAAGTTTTAGAATGAAAATATATAGTCATACACATTAGTTATTTAGAATTTTGGCCAGTAAAAATTAAACCTTTAAATCTCTATAGAAAACAATTATTGATAATGTCTATAAAAATAGCTATACTGAAAAACTTAACAAAAAATATATCATATTCCTCAAATATCAGAATTTCATAAATGATGCATTGTCAGTTCACTACAAACCAAAAAAAAAAAAAAATGCTGCAGCCTTCACTATTTTCATAACAATATGCACAAGGTCATAACTTATTATTCTTGTAAAAATGCACAAATCAAATTACAAAATAAAACAACAATTGAAAAAGATAGTTACCACTGAAGAGAGCCAACCAAGATTAAAGAATTAATCAACAACTATGGAAAGAGTAGACATTTCTCTACGAATAATAGTAATGCAATTTCATTTAAGGTGTAGAATCGAACCAAAAGATTAATGGCCATTGGAACTTAAATGTAAATCAAGAAATATGGTCTCCTATGCTATATTTACAAATCAATTTAAAATTAAAATAAAATAAAAAATAATAATCTTAAAACATAACTACTTTCCATTATTTAAGATCTAGAAAATACTATAAAAAAATACAAATTTTGAAGAAATAAAAAATAGGATATAACAATAAAATAGTAACAATAGTAATAACAATAATAATTTTAATGTCATAAAATATAAAACATGTTATTAAATAGTATTTTTTAATCTAACTCATACCAAATAGAAAAAGCGATATCATCATTAAGAGTGGGTATATGCATACAGACCATACTTTTTCATCATGGCCTAACAAAGTGAAAAAAGAAAATACAAAAATAGTTCCCCTATTCAATATCTAAGCAAAGAAATAAAATAAATTTCATTTCAAAAAAAAAAAACATGGATATCCATAAATCAAGAACTGAATTTTTTAATTTTTATTTCGTGAGCAAATTAATCAATCTTTAAATATTAAAATGATAGTTTGTTCCACAAGTCGACCAAAAATAGATAAATATTCCACACCTCACCACAAGAAGCAATTATCTTAATTTCTAATAACACAACTCCTAAATAAAAAATGTAAAATTTTTTAGTCCCTTAAACTTATTAAAATGTACAAATTATCCGATATACGTGCATTACACCTCTTTAAACTTTTAATTACGTGCAAATTGCTCCTTTGAGCTTCCCTAAGTTTGCAACTATTACACCCTAAACATGTGTTATTTTTACAACCAATCAATAGAATAATTATCACCAGGCCTAATTTACATACCTTAAAATGTTTAAAGGTTTAATTTATACACTTTTAATTCAAGGCCTAACACGTTCTTGAAGTAAAGTACAAAGAAGTGAAGTACAATTAACTTGACATTAGCATTCCTTGATTAAATGTAGAAAAAGTAAAGCAGAGGCAAGAAGATATGACAAAACAAGAGAGAAACTCGTATGATTAGTCAAAGAACACACTTATGCCGATAGCTGAAGTATTAAAAAAATGAACTATTAAAAAATGAAGATTATGAAAACAAATAAAAATAAAAAGTCATGGAAATAAGTTAAAATAAAAATGTAAAGATTATGAAAATAAATTAACATAAAAATAAATAGTTAATGAAAATTATTAATATAAGGATTATGAAAAATAAATGAAAAAATAATTAAGGATATATTTATTTTTTTTATAAAAAGATTTACTCCTCCTTCTTATAAATATTAATGAAAATATTTGGTCCTTCTTAATAAGTTTATTATTAAATCTTTTTAACGGTCTTTTAATCTAATTTTTCATGTTCTTTAATCTTATAAGATTTGAAGAGAAAAAAAAAATAAAAATTCTAATTACATTGATTAAATAAATAGTATGTCTACTTAGTAATTATCACTCATTTAAAATTACATGATTTTTTTTTTATTCTATTTCGTATGAGTTGATATTATAACATAATATCAGTGAATTTATTAAAATAGAAAGGATGTTGTTATTTTTATTTATTTTCATAATCTTCATTTTTTTATTTGTATTCTTATTTACTTATTCATGTTAATTAAAATTACTAAAATTAAAAAAATTATTTATATAACGATAACGAAATTAAATAATAAAATAATTAAAGATATCATTATCTCTTTGTAAAAGGATTTAATTTTTTTTCTTAAATATTGTACTTATAATTAAAAGTATTAGATAATAAATTTTTACTATTTGTAAACATAATTATTATCATCATATTGTAAACATAATAAGTTTTATGTATTAATAATTTGACTATAGCAATAATAAATATATTTTATATTATTATTATTAACATACATCATTCTCTCTTTTTTTTTTTTTTTGTTTCTTTGTAAAAGTTTAAAACAATGTCCCGCACGTTCTTGTTTTCTTAATCCATTTAAAAATGTAAAATCCTAACAGTTTTCATATTAGAACATAAATGATAAAAAGAAATTCAAAGGAGATTGTATAATCTCACGTTGTACAAAACAAGAAGCCCATTTACCCTAAGCAAATCCAAAACGTTTCGGCCCAATTTTCAAACATAATCACTCACATTAATAATAATTTTCTTAAACTAAAACTTGCACCAAGTATGACAACGTCTGCATCAACCTGTAGTGGCAGCCTTTTATGTTTGTAGTTCTTCATGCAAGTCAGACGAAGGAAGCTACGCGGTAATTGCCTTATGTACACACCTTACTATCTATATATATGGATGTTTTTTTCAATCCACACCACAGAACTTCTCTTTGAAATTTTGTTTTTTAAAGTAAAATTTATTTTAAAGAAAATTCAAAATTATAAAAAAATGACATGTCAGCACTAACTCTTCTTAGTTCACTAGTATAAAAGATTTATCTACATGCTTCCAGTATCAAATTGAGGCTGGAAGCCACTTTTTCTTTGTGGAAAGCGGTAAAGTTTCATCATGAATTATGTGAATTCAATCAGGGAAGCATTTCAGAAAGGTAAATTACTGCACACAAGGAAAGTGAGAACTGAAATCGCATAGCCTGGACACCCCCTCCGATGAGGTGGGTCAAGATTAACACATGGAGCTTCGATTGGAAACCCTGGAGAAGCTGGATGTGGGGGCTAATCCGAGATGAACAAGGAAGACGAGTAGCAGGATTTACCATGAATATTGGTATCTGTACAGCCTTTCAAGCGGAGATGTGGGGATTTTACAGGGGCTAAGCTAAGAACAGCTTGGGGATCTGGTCATTAGGAGAGTCATACTTGAGGCAATCTCTGTTCCGGCTCTGGAGGTACTAAAAAGAGGAAAGAGAAATCAGAATCACCCCAACTCTTTGGTGAGAAGTATTGAAGGTATAAGATGGGAATTGGCAAATTAGATTCACAGTTTCGCACACACATATCAGAAGGGGAAAAAAGAAGCTAATTGCTAATTGGTTGTCAAAAGAAGTCTCAAGACTAAGGATATTTCTTTGTTGATCACCCTACAAGAGAATTAAGTCAAATTATAATTTTTGGTTTCTCACGATATTCTTCAGTCTGGTAGGTCAAGGACTAATTGATTGTGGATTTGAGCTCTATTTAAGAATTCGCTGCTAGCCAATGAATTACTGTATCTACAAGACGGGATTCGAACCCCCTAATACTTGCTTAGACGGACTAATGAGTTAACTATTAGGCCAACATAAATTGGTATAAGACAAATTATGTTTGATGATGGTAGAAAAGCTTCTTTACCCCGATTAGTAGCTTTGTAGTTTCGATTTTCTTTGTGGGCTTTCATTTTAATAACAAAATAAAAATTGAGAAAATTACTAAATATACATACTAATACTATTTGTATTAGTGTATTCTAACTAGAGTTATTGTGTTATTCTTTCAAATAAAAATTAGATAGACGTGTTCTCTTAAATAAATAGTTATTTATTTTTTTGGCTTTTATCATTGTTTAATAAAGATGTAAGTGAAAATATAAGTTACTTTATGATATAATTTTATTAGCTGAATATTCTTTTGTTTATATAGTAATGTCAAAGGGATAACTGATTTGGTTTCAGGTGTCTTAGATTAAAGAATTTTATTTTGCATTTTGATCTTAATATTATGTATTTTGTTGAAACTGTCTTTCTCCCGTTATTTGACAGTCAAAAGCTACATCTGCTAATATAAAGGTTAATAGTCAAATTAGTTCATGAAAGATAAGATATTTTTTAAATTTATCTTTAAAAGATTTTTTTAATCAAATTAGTCTTTCAAAAATTACGAATTAATCATATTTATTCTTCAATTACTCCACTCACAATTTCGTCAACAATTAATGTGAAATATTAACTGATAGCATACATGACACATAACATGTTCAATTAGACGTTGACTAAATATATTTACGAAAATCTATTAATTTAGTCACTAGGTCATATTAGGAATATAATTTTTGTAATTGAAAAAATTGACTAAATTAATAAATTTTCATAAACATATTTAGTCAATATCCAATTAGATATATCAGGTATTATATATGTTATCAATTAACGTTTTATAACATCAATTTTTGAAAAAAATTGTTAATAAAGTGACTGTAGGACAAATATAATTAATTCATAATTTTTAAAGAACCAATTTAATTGAAAAAATCTTTTAAGAATGAATAAAAAATATCTTATCTTTCAAAAATAAATTTAACTATTAACCCTAAAAAAAATATAAGATGCTCGAGGAATAGTGCCTTACTTAGCACAAGAGAATAATGAAGTGTTTATTCCCTTGGTAGTACCATGTAGTGTTTGCCTTACTTTTGTGCATATACCTTGGCAAAGTAAGCACACTACATTCCGATGGGATAGTGTTTAGACCGGGGTGGCAGCATGTGATAAAAATATGTTATCGGTGAATGTTGAACTAAGGATTTTTCATTTAGTATAAAAAATTTTTGTTATTGAATCACGATCATTAATTAAAAATTTAATATTTTTGTTTATATAAAATCTAATTCTATTTTAGTAATATATAAATATAATATTATATCACAACATTTTATTTATATTTGTGTTATTAATTTAATAAAAAAAATTTATGTAAAATTAAATATTTGATGGTTATAATATTTATGAGACAATTGTATTATTTGTGAGATGATTGTGTAATTTGTATTGAATTTTTAATTTGTATATTCATTAAATTATATAATAATATTATATATTTGTGAAAATATACGGATAGGATCAGATATCAGCAAATAGAATTAGAGTTAGATTACTCTTAATTTGTGAATAAAATAACATTAAATTTTGGTAACAAATTCAATCTGTAAATAGAGAATTAGGGTTGAGTTTAAATTTTACTCTATTTATTGTCACCCTAATTTTTACATCACTCCCCATTTTTTTTAGTCTATTATCTTGAATTTATTGTTAATGAATTATTGTATCCACAGAATAAGATTTAAATTTTTTAACATTTGTTTAAACAGATTAGTGAATTAACTAAGTCAACTTAAATTGTTATAAGACAAATTATGTTTGATGAGGGTAGAAAAGCTTCTTTACCCTGATTAGTAGCTTTATAGTTTTGTTTTTCTTTCATGGGATTTCATTTTAATAACAAAATAAAAATTGAGAAAATTACTAAATGTATATACTAATACTATTTGTATTAGTGTGTCTAATTCGAGTGATTGTGTTATTCTTTCAAATAAAAATTAGATAGACGTCTTCTCTTAAATGAATAATTATTTTCATTTTTTTTGGCTTTTCTTATTGTTTGATAGAGATATAAGTGAAAATATAAATTACTTTATGATATAATTTTGTTAGCACAGTCTTTTTTGTTTAGATCCAAATTAAGTGCGATAATAATATCAAAGGGATAACTGATTTGGTTTTAGAGTTTTAAATTCAAAAGTTTCATTTTATATTTTGATCTTGATATTATATATTTTGTTAAAATTGGATCTTTTTCCTGCTATTTAGTGTGTGTTTAGATTACAGTTTATAAACGGGAGTTTGTATAAAATTGATTTTGCAAACTTGATTTTGATGAAAAGTAAGTTTGTGTTAAAATGATTTACGTTTGGCAATTTTAATATCAAAATAGATTATAATAAAATAAATTTTGTTTGGATTACACTACTCAAAATCACCTTTAGATAAAAAATTACTAAAATAAACATCAACTTAAATAATTTTTGTATATTATCTTATCATTTTAATTTAAATATTTGAATAGATCTTATTAATTAATTTTATAATAAAATTAATATTTATATACTAAAATAAAAATAACATATAAAAATTGACAAAATATATTTTTAATTAAAACTAACAAAATATAAATTTTAGAGAGTACTAAGAATAATAAAAAAAAATTAAATATTTACCTTGGTAGTGATTGAAATAAATCAAAAAAATTTTGATGATATTTTTTATATAATATATTTTTAGTACTCTTAATACTCTTTTTTAGTATATTATAATTTTTTATTATTATTTATGATTAATTTTTTGTTTAATTTACTTTACCTAATAGGATCAATAAATTATATTATAAAAAGATAGTAAAAAAATAATACAAAAAATTACAATTATAAAAATGTATAATATCAAACAAATAATTAACAAAAAATAAAAATAATAAATAATAGAAAAAGAGAATTCATATAAACAGAAATAATAAGAATTTCATAAATAATATAATAACATGCATAAAGGATAAAGTTGGTAAAATATAAATAAAGATTGAATGTTGATGGCTAAAAGCCGTTGGTAAAACGCAGAAGCTCAAAATTGTTGCTTCTTGTAAACGTGATTTTGAATGCAAAATCACTTCTGCATTTGTGAATAAAAAATTTGCCAAACCAAAAATTGAAACTTTCAAGAAATCTAAACTTACTTCTTCTCTTTCAACGTGTTTTCCAAACACATCCCAACTACTAATAAAAAAATAATAAGCTCGGAAAAGTAGTGCCTTATGCTTATTTTGGTTAGTGAATATCGATAAATAAGACACAAACACAAAAATATAAAATGATATAGACACAATAAGACAAAATTTAAAAACTTGTTTGGTATTTAAGGATATAATACTACTTGCAATTAAGACAAAATTTAAAAAGTTGTTTAGTATTTAAGGATATAATACTACTTGCAATTTACCATTCTAACAAAATAATAATGTTCACTGTCATAAACCATCAACACCACCTCTTTATCATTATTTCAGTTCAAATTATCATAACCACAATAACCACTTCTCTACCATTATTTATGTTCGGGACCTCCGATTCCGGACGGATCGGTGGAGCTTCAAGGACGTGATGGTAGAAACCAGCCTTGATTTGGGTCTAGAAGATGAGGACGGGGATTGACAGTGAGAGTAAATGGGGTAGTGACGTCTCCCTTCACATTGCAGCAGCTCGGGAGGTCATGAAATTCCCGTCCTACCATAATAGCGAACAGAGAATAAATTAAACATTCAGATTCAATCCAATTTAATATGTAAACACAATTTTTAATCAACATCTAAAGAAATGAATAATATATGAATTAAAAAAAAATAAAACAGAAAATTAGATGGATCTGACAACGAGGAAGAGAGGCGAAAAAATTGTATAAGATAAGCAGAGACAAAACCGAAAGAAGCAGAGAGACGAAGGTAGATCTATGAGACAGATTGAGAGAGGGAGAGCGAGGCGCGATGTACATCCCAACTTTTTGAATTAGGTTCATTATTCAATAACTAACTAATTAATTAAAATAGTAATGATTTAAGATTTAAATTCAAAATAAAAAATTAAAAAATAATACATTTAAAAAAATAACATATCTAATTTAAAATTTAAATATATGAGAACACTAGTGGTAGTGAATCTCTAACAGACAATAAATAATATTTTAAAATAGAAAAAGTATGAGGAGCCAATGGAATATTTGTACAATGTGTACAATGGAGGTTTAGGGAGTATTAGAGATATAATCATTAGTGTTACTTTTTTCTATCAGTTGAAGCTTTTGGGATGAGTGGTATCATGACATAGTATTAGAACTCTAGATCTGAAAGGTCAAGAGTTCGATCCTTGGTGAATCCGAAAATCAGTTTAAGTTTTTGGGAAGATGTTTATTATTCCTAGTACTCGGATGGTTATTCTAGATAGCATGGGAATGTTCATTTTGTAACTCATATAACCCATTGTACACATTGTACAAATAAGCCATTGTCTCCCTAGAAATATAGTCATAGTTAATTCTATATTTATTGGATTTGAATGATTTTTAGTTACATGAAAAGATAAGAAAATTAGCTTTATTCTTTAAGTCCTATACAGAAATAAATTCAAATTAAATTAGGTAGATAAATCTGTTACAAGTCTATAGTAGAAAATCGCGCTCTTATCAGCCAGCCTGATATACTAACAGTATTTTAGGAATATCTCAAGCTGTAGCTATCCGATTGGCTTCGTTTGATATTGGTTTTAAAACTAACTCAATTATCTATAAATTTATGTCTAATAGATATTTTCAAATTCCAAACATAGAAAATGTTATAGGGATTACAAAGTGACGATTCATATTAGAGATTCCACCTAAATGCGAATTAGATTCTCCTAACACAATTTGCACATACCTAAGAGCTATTTGAGTCATTCCTTCTCATTCTATTCCATTTTTTTATACAAAACTTTTTAGGTAACCTATCCTCTCTACCCTCTATTATCTCTATAAATCGTCATTCATATACTTTCTCCATTATAAGAAAAACCATTATCTCTTCTCACTTCCTTCCTCTCACTCTAAATTTTCTGCCAAAGTATTCACAAAGTCCACTCATATATTGTTCAAAAAGATATCTTTTTTGAATTATGCAAACTACAGAATATGAAGATTTTCTTCCTAACCAGTTAAGGATTCATACCTACATCAAAACATACACAAAGTCTAGTAATGAAACAAGTCTCTCTTCGCTAACAAATCGTGTCTATTTGTATCGGAATACATATAAGAACTTCACTCGAGATATGGGATTTTATGCTAATTTTTATATGTCATATGTTAAATATTTTTTAATATAGATGTTAGCATTGCATGTCATGATATAATGCCTCTTTTCTTCATACATATTATGCATTATAATAACAATCTTATGTGCATTAAAGAACTGAGAGAATGATCCTTCGGTAAGGGAAGGTGATCGACAAACTTTTGGGATAAGAACCTTCGGTAAGGGAAGGGGACTCCCATCAATTTTATATAATAATACCTCTTTGTTGACATAAATACCTTATTGTGTATGTCTGAATAACCTTGATTGTAAATTAAATTGAGAGAATGATCCTTCAATAAGGGAAGGTGACCCCCAAAGACAAGATATCGATATGATCCTTCGATAAGGGAAGGTGATCGATCGATATGATCTTTCGGTAAGAGAAGGTTATTGCCAAAATGTTTGGGATAAGAACTTTCGGTAAGGGAAGGGGACTCTCACCTTTTATACTAGTTTGAGTTCAATACCTTCCATAAAAGTTACAAGAAAAAGTAATGATAAAAAGTACAATGAAAAGTGTGATCATGATTGTTCTTCTTTTATTCTTTTTGTTTGATTTATGATTGTGTTTATTATTTCATTCAAAAATCCTTCTTTTATCCAAAGTTTCTTTTTGTTTGATTTATGATATTGATTAAGATCTTTATTTTATTCATATCTATTCTATTTGACTTATCTATACCAATGTTGCTATTCTTCTCTTATTTATTATTTATTTTGCCTTGCTTTATGGCCTATGAGAACATCAAACCAAGGTTTATGAGTTTATATTTTATATGTTTTAACGCTATAGGCATTTTGTATGCGTCACACATGTCATAACATAAGTAAATGAGAAGCATCTAAAAGTCATACCACTTCGACTAACAAAGACTTTTGAAAATAATAATTGAATAACATTGCATCATCACTGTTTTTATTTTAAAACTCAGAGTGGCTGAGGATGGATACGATGACACCATATAGATAAACTATTGAGAAATTTTTGTTTCTCACCCCTTTCTCCGTACCATCTCCAGGGACGACAGTACAAAGCAATACACTGCTCGATTGAAGTGAAAAGACAAGGGCACTATTAGGAGCAAGATATCAAAGACGTAGATACGAAACGTAAGCGCTTACCCGAATTCATATTAAGGAGGAAGAATAGGCAATGGTTTTAGTCATAGTTACACAAATTAAGAGAATTAGGATTTTTTGTGTGTCTTGTTTTATCTTTATTGAGTGATTGCAATTGTGATTATGATGTTTCTTTTTTATGATTATTTGGTATGAGTAAAGCTTATCATTGTTTGTGCCTTCATAGTTTAGCACGCCCGTTTTTCATGTTAGTACCTCCAGATCCACTTATATTTTTCAACTAATAACCATTCTAATAAAAACTAGTTATTTAATATTTTTACACATAAATTATTTTATTTAAAGATTTCATATTGTTTTAAAAATTTCGCAAGGTTTTGAATATCCATGACCAATATAATCTAAATAAGGCTTAATCCAGTTTAAAAGCATTAGGGTGTTACACGCGACAGAGGCGGCAGCAGTAAATTTGGCAAAGACAGATGTAAAGTAGAGGCGGCGACGAATCTAAGCGGAGAGAGGCTTGAAGATTAGGGAACCAGAGAGGGAGAGAAGAGTTGAGGCAGTGGAGATAAGAAAGATGAGGAGAGGCAATGAAGGAGAAAGCTGGGAATGAGGAGAAGGAAGAGAGGCAGCAAAAAAAGACAATGGAATAGAGGTGGTGGAGAGGGACAGAGAAGGTGAGGCAGCAGTTGGGGGTGGGAGACATGGAGAAAGAAAGGAGATAGTGAAAAAGAAAGTAGAAAAGAAAAGAAAAAGAAGTGGATTAAGATTAAAAGGAGAAGAATATAAATGAAAATAAAAAACGATAATAAAGACAAAGGTGAAAATAAAAAAGTGTGTTTGTGTCTCAAATGTGTATCACAAGATAAAGATGAGACACTAAAAACATGTATTTTGTGTCTATGTGTGTGTCACCGTATATACAATAATTTTGTGTCTTATTAAACAAATAATATACATATGCCACTGTGTCTATATCTCTGTTAGACATAGACACCAACCAAACAGGTTCTTACTTAGCACAAGAGCATAATGGAGTGTATATTCCCTTGTTGGTACCCATGTAGTGATTTTGCCTTACTTTTTGTGCATATGCCTTGGCAAAGCAAGTACATTCCATCTCGGTGGGACTGCAGTGTTTTCACATTACTTCCCATTTTCTTGATTCTATCCTCTTTGATAATGTGTCTTGAGCAGTGTTGCATTCCTTCCTTTCTTTGGAGGAATGTACCATTTGACCAAAAAGAATGATGTACAATAATGCATAAGTTTCTTGGTATATAATTTGTTATCTATTTAATTTAATTTCATTTTTTTTAATTTGTTATTTATTTAATTTCATTTCACTTTCTTACACTGTTGAATTATATACACATCTGTTTGAAAAAATAAAAAAGAATAAATAAAATAGCAAAAGGAAGATATATTTTTATTTTTGTCTTATTGAACAATTTTTAAAATAGCAATCGGCATATCACCCTATTAACTAATTTATGACAAAGCATGCCACTTATTTGACAAACTAGAATATAGAGTATTTTGGACAATCAAATTCTTAAATTTTGATGTTAAGGATATGGAGGAAAAGAAACTACTACAACTCTAACGAGCTTGAGAAATTTAGAATTCAAGCTTACGGCAATGCTCAGTTATACAAAGAAAGAATAAAGAAATGGCATGACAAAAAGATCCTCCTAAAGGATTTTGAATTAGGTCAGAAAGTTTTGCTATTTAAATCAACATTAAAGTATTCACCGAAAAAATCAGATCTAGGTGGTCTGGGCTCATACACAGTGAGTAAAATATCTCCATTCGGACACATTGAAGTCATGGAGAAAAATTCTATAAGAAAATTGGCCGTCAACGGACAAAGATTGAAACCCTATCTTGAGGAAGTAGACCAACGAAATACACCCCAACCGCCAATCTGAAAGACTCAACGTCAAGTTAGTGACGATATAAAAGCGTTTGTTGGGAGACAACTCAACCATAATCAGTATTTTCTCTTTCGTTCTTGTTTCTTTCAGTTAAGAGACCTTAGTCATCATTATCATCTTCTTCTCTTTTTTTTGCATACATATTTGCCTTATTTTAATTTACATAACTACCTTTCAAAAAAGTAATAAATAAAATAAAAATTTTTTTAGGCACTTCTAGCGGATGAACCACATGCCTGGCATATGAAGCCCCCATGGGAGCATGCATGCAAGGACGTCCGGCGTTCTTAACTGACGCCAAGCGTATCAAGATTGTTGAAGGTTTATTTTATTCTTTTCATGCATGTATGCTTTTTTTATGATTTACACTTATTAAAATTCTTTCAATCTCTAAGTTTGATATAAATCCTTAAGTTGTGTTGGTAACACCATGAATCATAAAGAATCGACACAAGAAGTAGTGCTAATGATTAAATAAATTTGGATAAGATCAGAATAAGATGAATCATCTCTAATGGTGGTTGGTTATTTTTTTCTCTTTTGTTCATTGTTTTTTCCCTTTTGCTTTTAGTTTTCTTTATTTTTGTTTCTTTCATTTTGTCTACTTTTTTGTTTATTTTCTTCTTCACATGCATTGCATATTCTATCTTTCTTTTCTTTCTATTCTCTAAAAACTTAAAATTTGAATGTTTATTCCTCCAATAACTATTTTTATGGAGGACATCTTAATGACAAGATTGAATTAAATAATTCAAAAACATAAGAATATGTGGTTACATTTGAAGAAATCTGAAATACTTGAATCTTGAGAAAATGAAAAAAGAATCTTCAAGAACAGAAATTTAAAGAAGTATTATGAGGATCCGATGATCAATTTCTTGAAGCATTTGAAGAAAAAAATTCTGGAAAGATCAAAGAAATAAAAAATTTTAAGGCTCTGAGTAACAATGATTATGGTCCAGTTATGTGCCTGTGATGTTTCTGTTTTAAGGATAGACTTTGGCTAGTAAATCTGAGGAGTACTTTATCACCTGATAACTTAGGCCAAGTAGACCGGGATTATGGATTGAAAGCCTGCTTAATGAGTTGCCTTAAGACAAAACATTAAGAAGTTCAAAGAGGCTCTAAGTATTAATGTCTGGATCAAAACCCTAGTTATGTGCTTGTGGTGTGACTGTGTCAAGGAGAGGCTTGAATAATTAGATCTGAGGGGTGCTTTATCACTCGATAACTTGGGCCAACTGACCCGGGATTATCGATTGAAAGTCCGTTAAGATCTGCCTTGTGACAAAACACTAAGAGTCAAAAGCCGCAAAGATCTATCCCTAAATTCAAAGAAGAAATAATTGCTCTCAAGTCATTGAAATTCAAAAGAGTTCTCATAATACAATTCGAATTTTAGTTTTGAAAATTCCTAAATCCTAAGTATGCAAGATTCATGAAGGATACGAGAGCTGAATGTAACCACAATAATTATAATGAACCCCACTTTTGTTTTCAATCTTAAAAGATTTTTAATTCTTTTTTATTAAGGAAAACTCCGTTTATCCTTCTTTTTACTTGAGGACAAGCAAAGTTTTAAGTTTGGTGTTGTGATGACACGTCATCTTAGGTGATTTTTAAGTTCTTTTCAATTTCATTTCTTAGGTTTTAATCAAATTTATTATGTTTTCTAATAGAATTTAATAAATAATCAAATATTTAGAGTTGAGATAGTATTTTCATGTTTTCAGAAGTTTTTGGCTAAGAAACAAGTAAGAATAAAGGCTTTTTCATAAAAAAAAAATACAAGTACAGCAAAAACGTGGCCTAAAGAAAGCATGCCCTAAGGAACAAGGAAAAGGAATTAGCTTGGCACGCCTAGCGAACAGCTCCCACACCCGGCTGGAACAAGCCCCATGCCTGAAGGACTGCATTCATGCCTGGCGGCTCCCACTCCACATCCAGCGGATTGATGTCCCTAGAAGGTGAATTTTGGACTTTTTGCCCAATTTTCTCTAATACAAGCCCAGGTTAAACATAATTACAACTCTCAGGAAGTGACTATTAAGACCCAAGCTTAATTATCCACATCATTAGAAGTCTTAATCACAACCAAGCATTAAAGACTCTAGAAGATTAGTTATTAATTCTTTCGAAAAACATAAGAGATTTGTTGTTAAGGTTTAATTTGAATTATTGTTTTGAATTTGAAATTGAAGTCAGTAAGTAGTTATCTTGTCTTTCTCTCCAAGAGATAAGATTAGGATAGTTTGAATTTGAATTCTAGAATTTAGGATATACATAAGTGAACCTTATTCACAAGAAAGGACCGGAGTATCTACCCAATTTAAGAGACTAGGGGAAACTTTGGTCGGCATATTGAGAACAACAAAGTGCGACATAAAGGCTACACCTACAAATACAAAATAAAGAAAGTATACTAAAAGAGCTCGAACGTCGTCCAAAAGAGTCGGGCAAAGACAAGTAATACCAAACAATGTAGTCTCAAAGAACTTCTACATACATAAAGAGTCAAAATGATGTCCCTCCTACACTATCAGTGGTGACATCATCGTATAGTAGCGACACCATTGGGAGCAACACAAAATCAATCAACAAACAACAAAACGACTACAATGCAAAATAGCTACAATTTTCAGAAATTCCAGAAACACAGCCAAACATTCGACAGTAATCTCAATCAGTGAAAATGGTTTAAAAGGATTTCTCAGCAAAAAGTAAAACAACAATAGTTAAATAAAGCCATCAAAAGAAATCCCAAGAATCAATGACAAAAAAACAAACAAGATATCAACGTCAACACCATTATTTAGGGACCACTCTAAATAGTCTCACAAAAATAGAATACAAGATTACCAGAAAGTAAATAAGACACCAATCTTGATGAAGATTGAAAAGGAGATGGGCATGTCAAGCAGCAAATCACGAACAATCCTCTTCGTCAAAAAAATCTTACAAGCAAGTCAAGATAAAGAAAATCTTAGAACTGGAGTTGTGAAGCAAACAAAGAAAGGAAAAGAGAGAATCTTCATGATGATGAGGAGTAAAGGAAGCACTTTTCAGAAGTTGGGAAAGAAGAAGAAGAAGAAGAGCAAAAGCGTTTTTATAAGAGAGAAGAGGCAAAATAGTCCTTTTGTCCCCCTCTTAAAGACGTGCGTGAATCTCAAGGAAACTGTCGCACAATGTTCACCCTTCATTTAAAGAGACAACATTCGAAATTTCAAAAATACGTCGAGTACCCGACCTCTTAAAGGTAGCGTATCCGACGTAGAGACTAAAGCCGCTAAATGCCTGAGCCCGACCTCATATAAAGCTCAGACTCAAGTAGGAGTACTGTTCATACCCTGACCCAAATTCATAAAAGCCAGACCCAATAAGGATAAGAGGCCAATCCAAATAGAAGGCCTCTAACCCATACCCGACCCAACCTTTTTGAAAAGGTCAGACACTGCGAAGGTGCTTAACTCTTTTTGCCCAAGAAAATAACTGCCTCCATGTATCTCTCCCACTATCTCTATCTTCCCTAAAAGATAGGTTTTAATAAACTCCCAAGATAAAAGAAATTGTTATCCATCAATAAAGATGGAACTACTTCAACAAAAGTGGTTATCAACTCTACTATAAGTACACTGACACCTCTCAGGTATAATTTACGTTCTAACCTTTTGACAGAGGATTAGTTACCCATAGAAAAGTGATAGAAAAACAAGAAGAAGATATGCTAAGGAACAAAATGTCCTTCTCTGTGAATAAGGTTCACTTATTTATATCCTAAATTCTAGAATTCAAATTCAAACTATCCTAATCTTATCTCTCGAAGAGAAAGATAAGATAACTACTTACAGACTTCGATTTCAAATTCAAAACAATAATTCAAATTAAATCTGTTGAATTAAGAAATTAACTAAGTTTAATTTGATGATGACAAATATTATTTTGTTGGGTTAATCACCCAATTAGTTTTGATTGTGTTTGGTTAAGTGTTGCAGGCCAAAGAATCAGCAGCCCAATTTGGAAGGAAACAAAAACAAGTCTTTCAGTGGATCTACAACCAACAAAGCCCATTAAAACTAGGCAAAGAAATCAAAGGGCTGAGTAGAATGAAGTCAACCTAAGCCCGAGTTGCTTACCCAAGTTGATTCCTCCAAGATGGTATTATCCAAAGCCAACGTTCACTTTTTCTCTCAGTCAGACTCAGAGAAAGGAGAGAGAGATAGCTTCGTTCCTTGCTCATTTCACCATAGAAGAAAGAAAGAGAAATCTTAATCTAAAAGGCAAATGTCTAATCACCCAAACCAAACCATTTCAAGCTAAGTCAGAAGTTAAAGGCCAAAATTATTTATTGGAGACAAAGCTGTAGCTCAAGGGTTCATATCTGGGTTTACCATTGAACAACTTTTTCATTACTTCTCTGAGGTTCTTGGTCAAACAAAAAGGCTCAAATTCAAAGTTCCTAATTTAAGGATTAATTAAAAATTGTAAAATGATAAGTTGGTAGCACACAGCTAGAGGAGTTGACTTGGAAGAAAGCAACTCAACAACATGGAAGGAGATACAAAAAAGAAAATGTTTCTTCCTTCTGAAGACAAGGAGAAAGAAATTGAGTTAGAGTTTCATTGAGAGCTTCCTGAGAAGGTTCAATGTTTTGGACAGTGCTATCTAAAGAAAGAAGCATTCCGCCAAGATGAAGAACTTGATTAGTGTTTGCTCAACCCGGTTCAACTCATAGCAAAAGAGGCAGTTGAAGCATCAATCTACTTCAAGTTTTACAGATTGTAATTTCCTTTTAATGTATATCTTTCTGTAATTTCTAGAGTGGTAAAAGGTTGAATGAGAGAATTCAAGAAAAAGCCAAAGAGTGATAAGACTGAGTGATACACTTAAGAGAAAAGCCTAGAGTAATTTCAAATTTCTTTAGGTTGTGTCAAATGTCTTGTGTCTTGTACCAGTGAGGTACCCCTTTCTAAGTTGGGTTAGCACTTAGAGTAAAGAGTTAGGTATTAGCATAACCAAGTCAAGTTAGGTTAGAACTTGAGAGAGAAAGGATTGTGTCAATCCTTTGGAATTGGTGTATGTAATACTTTAACTATAGTAGAAATTCCACCACAAAACTAGATGTAGGTTGCATTGCACAAGGCAACTGAACCAGGATACATGATGGTGTCAGCTTCTCTCTTCCCTTCTGTGTTCTGTTTTTTGACATTCATGAGACAAAATGAAATTGTCTTATAAATTTTTCCTGCTGAGTTCAAACAAATTTAGATTGAAAGATTGTAATTAAAGAGTTATTTCATTAAAGCAAAAGAAGGCCATAGATTCAACCCCCATTCTCTAAACTTTCTACAACCTTTAAAATCTAACAACCATATCTCTTATGTTTCTAGAAAGAATTAACAACTAGTCTTCTAGAGTCTTCAAAATTGTTTATGTGATTAAGGCTTCTAATGATCTGGATAATTAAGCTTGGGCCTTAATTGTTACTTCCTGAGAGTTATAATTATGTTTAGTTTGAACTTGTATTAGAGAAAATTAGGTAAAAAATCAAAATTCTACTTTCCAGGAGAAGACACACGCCAGGCATAAGGCATAGGCATGCTAGAGTGAAGAAGGAAGCCGCCGGATGTGGTGTTAGCTTGGGGAAATCCGTTGGGCGTGGGGCTTGATCCGCCAGGCGTGGGTGCTTGCCGCTCGACGCGCCCTTACAGAGATGAACCCTAAGGGTGTTAAAACTTCCCCTAATTGATCGCTTGATTAAAAAAATCAAGTTTTTACTTTGCTAATTGATAAACCACTATTTTATGGTTTATCCTGTGCTTAATCTTGTGGATTTTATCCATTATTCTCACACTTATTCATACAATTCGCATGATTTTACAATTCCTTCCTTATTATGTGATATATGTGAAAATATGTTTCCTATGCCTTAAAAATATTAATTTTAATTATCCTTTATTACCATTCGATGCCGTGATCTGTGTGTTAAGTATTTTCAGGCTTCATAGGGCAGGAATGGCTTAGAGGACAGAAAGGAAACATGCAAAAATGGAAGGAACGCACAAAATGGATTTTTGAAGGAAATGGCAGCGACGCGCACGCATGGATGACGTGGACGCGTGCCTAGCGCAAAGCACGAGCGACGCGTACACGTGACTGACGCGTACGCGTGGAAAGAAAAATCTCCAAATGATGCGCACGCGTGACCCACGCGCACATGTGATGGACGCCACGTGCAGAAAATTGAAGAAGTCGCCCCCAGTGAGTTTTGGGCTGTTTCTGACCTAGTTTTCGGCCCAGAAAACACATATTAGAGGCTATAAAGTGGGGAAATCAATTCATTCAACATACAACATTGAGAATACACAATTTTTAGGATTTAGATGTAGTTTCTAGAGAGAGAGGCTCTCTCATCTCTCTTAGGTTTTAGGATTTAGGATTTCTCTTAATTTTTGGATTGCTTCTTCATTCCAGGTTCAATGTTCCTTTAATTTATGTTCTCTTCTACTTTTATTTACTCTATTACTTTAGTTGCTCTATTTCACTTGCTAATTACTTATGTTGCCAAATTGGCTTATGAACTCTTCATGTTAGATTTGAATATTCTATTTAATGCAATTTGAAGTATTTCTGATTTATGATTGTTTTCTTCTATTTATGATATAAATTATTTAGATTTTTCTCCCTTTGCTTTGGTTGAGTAATTGGTGACACTTGAGTTATCAAACTCAACTGTTGATTGAAAATTGGGATTTGCTGATTGATTTGGATCCCTCTAAAGCTAGTCTTTCCACAGGAGTTGACTAAGACTTGAGGAATCAAATTGATTAGTCCACTTGACTTTCCTTTATTTAGTAAGGGTTAACTAAGTGGGAGCAATAAACAATTTTCATCACACCTGATAAGGATAACTAGGATGGGATTTCCAGTTCTTATACCTTGCAATGGTTTTCATGATAATTAATTTACTTTCTTGTCAGTTTATTTTTCCTGTTCACTATTCAAAAACCCAAAAATATACCTTTTTCCATAACCAATAATAAATCATACTTCCCTACAATTCCTTGAGAGATGACCCGAGGTTTGAATACTTCGGTTATAAATTTTACTGGGTTTGTTATTGTGACAACCAAAGTTTTTTTGTACGAAAGGATTCTCTGTTGGTTTAGAAACTATACTAGCAACGAGAACTTATTTGAAAATTCTAAACTAGCAAGAATCCGGTTCGTCAAAATGGCGCCGTTGCTGGGGAATTGCAATTGTGTGCCTTATTATTGGTTATTGTAAATATTTTATTTTGCTTGTTTATTTGTTTCTGTTTTTATTTTTTTTTAATTTTTATTAGCTACTATGAGTTCTCACCCCCGTCGCTTTGAGTTTGGTTCTAATGTTGTTGAAAGGAATGGAAGCTATAACAGGAACATGCGTCAAGGTCGAAACAATCACAGATGGAAGGAGCCACGAGGATCTGATCAACCCTTTCGGCAACAACACTTTCCAAAGTACCAGGGACAACATCCATTCTACAATGCATGCCAAGACAATAGTTATGGTGGACCCCGTCGTGACAAACCACCTCCACCTAATTACTATGGTCAAGAGCCATTCTGAGGTGCATACCAAGATGATAGATATGGTGGACTCCATTGTAGTTACCAATAAGCCCCATCATATGCCAATGAACCACCTCCTCAATATAGCTTCGAACCACCATACTCACAAGCCAACCACAACCATTCACCTCCATATGACCCTAACCCTTACCCACCCCAATTCTAATCCAATTACTCCCAAGAACCACCACTTCCATATGCATCATGTCCATATCCGTCGACCCAAGAATCACAGGATTGTCTTAAAGAAACCGTGGATAAATTTCATGCAACCCTTCATCAATTGGAGCAAGCGATAAATCGATTAGCCCCCAGTACGAAGGAGACACTAGAAGCTCCGGCGGACAGTAAAGAGCATGACTTTGTACTGGAACAAGTGGAGGAAGCTGAAATTATCAAAGAAGAAGAATTGGTTGAAGACTTATGAGACACTGAACCTCCATGGGAATCAAGAATTGTAGAGAATTTCGCCAAGAAATTTGCAATCGATACTAAGGAGGATAGTGCACAACCCTCAAAGCATGAACCTTATGAAGAACTGGACGGAACAGATCAAGAAGCGAGTTGCCTTGGTAATGATAATCATGAACTAAACTCTCCTAATAATGAACTTGCATCTGCAATTGAGTTCTTTGAGATAGAAGAATCTTTCCCAAGTGAATATGAAGATGATGTAGAGGTAGATTTTTCTCAACCTTCAACTTATGACTCGAGTGATGAGGAAGAAATTGAAGACTTTGATCAAGACCTGGTTGCAGTTGAAGAGGTTTGTCAGGAAATGGAAGAATTCACAAAGGAGTACAAGGAAGTGGAGCTTGCAGAACCACCGGAAACACCTCTCCCAAGGCCATTACCACCTAGTACAAACTTCAAGCAGGTAAAACCCTTAGCCTTTATCTTTACCTTTCTACTTGAATATGGTTTGCTTGAAACCGATGGCCAGCTTAGAGCTCTTTGTGACTTTAAGAGTAAGAGGGAGATGGTTAGTAATAGAAGTTGGCATCCAAAGTTCAATATGGTTCCACACTCCAATTGGAAGTGCAAGGATTGGTATAGAACTCGATTGGATGGATTTCGGAAGAAGTTTGGGTATCTCAGTAGAAATTCAGGTTGTGTACCGCCCGGTTGAAACAATGTAGATAAAAGCGAAGACGGTTATAAAATCAAGGTTTGGGATCCTAGAATTTATTCTGACAATCAACATCCCTGGGGCCTGAAATCCTGCTTTAACTTGCTTGAAGGCTTTACGTGCCTAGTTTGGGACCCCGGAGTCTATTGGAATTGCAAACGTTGGTGGAGATTTCTGGATGAGTTCAAGCACAAGCCACCATAACAGGGAGCTCTTCAAAAGTCCAACTTAAGGACTTTAACTAAAAGTGCTAGGTGGGAGACAACCCACCATGGTATGATCGTTCTTTTTCAGTCTTGGTTTTATTTGATTTTATTTTATTTTATTCTTAGTTTTATTTTACTCTATTTTTCTTAGTATTCATGCATATAGTCTGCATTTGCATCTGCATATTGCATAAAAAAAAGAGAAAAACGTGGCAGAAAGTTGTGTGGGAGTAATGCAAAAAGTGTGCCAATCGCACAAGCATCACCACGCGCACGCGTCCCTCACGCGTACGTGTCAATTGAAAAACTGGCACATCACACGTACGCGTCAATGATGCGCACGTGTGACCTAGGAAAATCGGCGTAAAGAGGTGTCAGGTCGAAAGTTGTGTTGGCCTGGTGCGGGCACTGTGCCCAAAACACAAATTCACCCACGCATACGCGTCCCTGACGCGAACGCGTCATTTTCTCCTCCAGGCAATCCACGCGTGCGCGTCCCTCACGCGCACGCGTCGGTTCAAATTTTGGCAATGTGCGCATTAAAACAGAGAGTTGTGCATGCGCGAGTCTGCTCTCGCGCCAATAGCACACTTCAGGTCACGTGAACGCGTCCGCGTCACTTGAAAATAGCCCAACCCACGCGAACGTGTGACCCACACGTCCGCGTCGCATGCGACACACAGTTTATCCAGATCAACGCCAGAATTCCTATTTTTTCTTCTCCAATCCTACTTATCTTTCTATTATCATTTTTTCTCCTTCTTTCCTCCTCCCTTCTTTCTTTCTTTTTTCTTCATCTCTTTAACTTCTCATCTTTCTTCACTTTCATTCTATTTTACTTAATTTATCTGCATACTTTCATTCATTGCATTTTAATTTTGTGCATATTTTTTTTTCTTTTCTAAATTTATTATTTTTTCGTTGGTGTTAAATTTTCTTATTTAACTGTTGCATCTTCTCTTGAATTATCCTGGTGCTTCATGACTTGTTTTGTTCTGATTGGGCAGTATTATTTAAATCAATGCTAATCTTTTATGATACTTGTACTCCTCTTGCATTGATATGAACTTATACTGTCTTTCATTACCCACACTCCTCCCCTTTGTTGCAAATTTTGCACCACTGTATGCCATATGCTTCTATTGCTTTCTCACTTGCATGTTGTAGCTACCATGTAATTGAAACCCCATTATTTGGCATTAACCCACCCATACTTTATTTATTTTCTTCTCTTTATTCCTGGATTATTTTTCTTCTTTTTCCTCTTCTTTCAGGATGGCCACCGAGGAAGGAAAACGAAAAACCTTTACATGGGCAACAAACAAGATCCATCTGCACAATTTTTGGAGAAAAACATCAGTTGTAGCAACCCGTCCACTTACACATCTCAGCATGCATCGAAGACAGTGCAATCTTTAAGTGTGGGGAGGTCGATACCGATCTCCATGGGTTAGTTATCTTCTTCTCAACACCAATATTTTACTTTATTTGTTAGTTCATTATTGCATTTGCATGTTTGATTGCATGTTTGTTTGATTTTGTGCATATTTTACCACTTGGTTGAAGTAATATTTTCTTTTTCAAGAAACTTTTTATAGCATTTCACTAATTTGAATTAAACTTTTTGAAAAACTTGTTTGAAGAAATTTTAATTTGGAATATGGTTTTAGAGCTCGAACACACAAAACTAATGAGATTTTGAGCCTACTTGATTGGTTGCATCTTATCAACCAATATTTTTTTTTGTGTGTTGTTCTCTCTAAATTTGTGATCTTTGTCTTGCTTGATTCTATATTTCCATGGTTTGATGTATGCATGCACTTATATGATTGAGGCCTTTGTTTCACTGAGCTTACATACCCATATGGCCTTATCCTTTTATTATCCTTTGCAAATCAATGTTGAGCCTATTATACCTCTTTGTTCTTTACTTTAGCTCATCACTAACTCTAAGCGAAAAACAATAATGTCCTTAATTTGAATCCTTGGTTAGCTTAGACTAGTGAGAGTGCTCATGAATTAAGTGTGGGAAAAGTGGGTTTGAAAACGTTTGGTTTTGGAAATTAAGTATGTTAAACTTCTTTATGAAAATGTGAAAGAAATGTTTAGGACATGTTCATACATTCAATAATTTAATCATATGCATCGAGAAAAACAAAAAATAAAAAAAAGAAAAAAAAAGAAAAAAAAGAAAAAAATAAAGGAGAAAAAGAAAAGAAAAAGAGCAAATAATAAAAGGGGACAAAATGCCCCAAAGTAAATGTTGGTAGCAATGCATATGAGTTGTACTAAAGTTGGGATGCATGAATATGTGGTAAACATAGTTAATGGGCAGTTAGATTTTGCATTGTAATTACATGGATTGTCTTAAGTTAGGTGGGAGTTTAGGTTAATTAAGGATTCAGATTTTAGTCCACTTGACCAAATACAATCCTACCTTGACCCTAACCCATTACAACCCTTAAAAGACCTCTTGATATGTGTATCTATGCATTAAATTCTTTGTTGATTGGTAGAAGAAGAGCAAGCCTTAGAAAGCAAGATTAGTAGAGAATTGAGAGATCGAACCTTAAACACCTGAACGATTAGAGTGTATATATTTCCAGTGAGGGTTCGATGCTCGATTCCTTGTTCCCGGCTTTCACGAGCTATTTTCTTTTGCAAGTTTACTTGTACCTTATTTTATGATTTGAATTAGTGAGATCCAGTTCATATTTCTTCTTGAAGAGCTTATTTACTTTTAACCAAGTAGGTAGAAGCATCTTAGCATGTAGTTGCATTCATATAGATAGGTTGCATTTCATACATTCTACCATTCCTCTTCACTCTCTTATAGCTTCTCTTGAGTTTAGCATGAGGACATGCTAATGTTTAAGTGTGGGGAGGTTGATAAACCACTATTTTATGGTTTATCTTGTGCTTAATCTAGTGGATTTTATCCATTATTCTCACACTTATTCATACAATTAGCATGATTTTACAATTCCTTCCTGATTATGTAATATATGTGAAAACATGTTTCCTATGCCTTAAAAATATTAATTTTAATTATCCTTTATTACCATTCGATGCCGTGATCTGTGTGTTAAGTATTTTCAGGCTTCATAGGGCAGGAACGGCTTAGAGGACAGAAAGAAAACATGCAAAAATGGAAGGAACGCACAAAATGGAGTTTTGAAGGAAATGGCAGCGACGCGCACGCATGGACGACGCGGATGCGTGCCTAGCGCAAAGCACGAGCGACGCGTACACGTGACTGACGCGTACGTGTGGAAAGGAAAATCTCCAAATGACGCGCACGTGTGACCCACGCGCACGCGTGACGAACGCCACATGCAGAAAATTGCAGAAGTCGCCCCCAGCGATTTCTGGGCTGTCTCTGACCCAGTTTTTGGCCCAGAAAACACAGATTAGAGGCTATAAAGTGGGGGAATCAATTCATTCAACATACAACATTGAGAATACACAATTTTTAGGTTTTAGATGTAGTTTCTAGAGAGAGAGGCTCTCTCCTCTCTCTTAGGTTTTAGGATTTAGAATTTCTCTTAATTTTAGGATTGCTTCTTCATTCCAGGTTCAATGTTCCTTTAATTTATGTTCTCTTCTACTTTTATTTACTCTATTACTTTAGTTACTCTATTTCACTTGCTAATTACTTATGTTGCCAAATTGGCTTATGAACTCTTCATGTTAGATTTGAATATTCTATTTAATGCAATTTGAGGTATTTCAGATTTATGACTGTTTTCTTCTATTTATGATATAAATAATTTAGATTTTTCCCCATTTGCTTTGGTTGAGTAATTGGTGACACTTGAGTTATCAAACTCAGCTATTGATTGAAAATTAGGATTTGCTTATTGATTTGGATCCCTCTAAAGCTAGTCTTTCCACAGGAGTTGACTAGAACTTGAGGAATCAAATTGATTAGTCCACTTGACTTTCCTTTATTTAGTAAGGGTTAACTAAGTGGGAGCAATAAATAATTCTCATCACACCTGATAAGGATAACTATGATGGGATTTCCAGTTCTTATACCTTGCAATAGTTTTCATGATAATTAATTTACTTTCTTGTGAGTTTATTTTTCTTGTTCACTATTCAAAAACCCAAAAATATACATTTTTTCATAACCAATAATAAATCATACTTCCCTGCAATTCCTTGAGAGACGACTCGATATTTGAATACTTTGGTTATAAATTTTACTGTGTTTGTTATTGTGACAACCAAAATTTTTTTTGTACGAAAGGATTCTCTGTTGGTTTAGAAACTATACTAGCAACGAGAACTTATTTGAAAATTCTAAACTAGCAAGAATCCGGTTTGTCACTAATTATCCTGCTCCCACTACCTTTTTATTTTTGGTTTTTTAAATTTGTTTAAGATTTGTATGTATTATTTTATTAGAAGCGGTTTACGTATACCTTTGTACTTTAATAGAACATTGTTGTTCCTATCATTTCAACTAATAAGATTTGTAATAAAATATAACGAAGGATGAGATGAAAGCGAGAATTTTGTACGTGGAATTGTTTGTTTGAAAAGTATAGTGAAGAAGCAACTTGCCCTTTCTTTCACCTACATAATGAGAAATAAAATTACAGTCTTATCCTTTAATGCTTTAACCAGTTTGTGTTGGAAAGGGCTGAAGGTTGTGATGGAGTAACATGATGAGTGGGTCTCTTAGCTTTTCAACTAGCATTTTTGTTACAAAATAATTATTATTTTATTTAGATTTATAATATAACTGAAATAGTATTCAATGAAATATTTTTATTCAATAAAATGTTACACACACATATATTATTTAAGCTTTCTTAATATATATATATATATATATATATATATATATATATATATATATATACAATTTTTTTCACAATAGATAAATATTTAATTTAGGCATTTGTTATATTTTGATATTTTAAAATATTCTCTTTATAAATTTATTTTATAACATTCATTTTAATATGAACTTTTATATTTACCATCATCTAATAATCTCAATGAATAATATTCACCAAAAGATCAACATTCAATTTTTTTTTTTTACCAAAACGTTTTAGATGCAACCATAAAAATATGTGTTTTTGTTGTGTTTGAAAAAGATAGTGAACTATAATAAAATGTTTTCGTAAAAATAATTTTCATATCGCTTTTTATATACATGTACAAAGAAATTATATTTTTGTGATAGAATTTCTTTGTGTTAGTTGAAAAAAAAACTTTGCAAAATTTTAATATTATTAAAAGGTTTAACAATTTTATGTTCACAGGAGGAGATTATTTAGTTTATTTTTTTTAAATATTATATATATACTAAAAAATTAACTATTATATATTTGTATATAAATATATAATATTATTTTATATATTTTTTAATTTATATTTTAACATATATTTTATAAGAGTAATTTAATTTTTTTTTATTTTAAAAACACATTTAATAGTATAATAATTAAAAATTTTAATTTTTTAATATATTAAATACATTAAAAAAATATAAAAATATATTTTTTTATAATTTTTTAATAAAATATTTTTTCGTGATAGTGTTAAAATGTTTCCTTAAGATATATGTTAATAAGATTAAAATCATTAAAAAATTTAAATAAAAAATTAATATGAGATAAAAATAATTGAATAATTTACACTTATTTGAATTTAGTTTGTGATGTATATCTATTAGGTTATTTTTTTGAGAAAAAATATTTAGAGCATTTTAAAAAAATGTTATTGTATTCTGTAAAAAAGTAAAAGTGCATCGCTCTTTAAATTCTAAATCATAAATACTAATTTTTGAATCTTAAATTTTAAACCATGAATTCTAAGTTTTAAATCCTAAATCTTATTAAATTTTAAACTCTAAATTTGAAGTGCTGATATAAAATATAATAATAAAAAACTAAAATTTGTTTAATTGACAAAAATTATAACACTCCTTACTTAATAAAAAAGTTTAAAAATTACCTTTAAAATAATAATGTTAGTAGTCCAATTTGATGAAAATTCAGTAACAATGTATTTTATATTAAAAATAATATACTAATATATGTGAATTTGAGAGAGATATTATCAATTTTTTTTTGAAGGGGCGACATTATCAATTTAAAATTATCAAAATTAACTCGTTATTTATTTATATACTATTTGCACAAAAATAAAAGATTACAATATAGTAACTAAAATCTGATCACCATATATAAATCTTTTAAGTTGTAGGTAAAACTACTTTTATAAATTGAAATTGTGAGAATATATAAAATGATAAAAGTACCTTTTTAAATTCTTCTTAAGTAGGTTATATTGAAAATTAATTACCAAAGTGTATTTTGTGTGTGTTTTAATTAGACTCTTATTGATAAAATTTAACATAATTCACATAAGAGCATAATATATAATTTTAATAAATGTGTCCTATTAAAATTTTAAAATAATAATATTTGGATAATATTTATGTATCATCCTATGAATTATTATCTGTAAATAAACATTTTTACCATATAGCAACAATATATACCTCCTAATGAATGATTATTTTTAGGTAATGTATCAAAACTATATTAATAATAATCAAGAATAAAATGTATATTTATACTATATGTATATTAAAAATTATTTACTAAATCAACATTTATATAGAATATATATTAAAATACAAAATATATAATAAAAATAATAATATTAATATACACATTGTAATATATATTAATGTATTCTGCACCTATACTAAGTATTAGTAATATTAATAATTTTAAATTAATAAATATATTATGTACATTAAGAGAAATACATAAAAAAAATAGGAGACTTTCTTATCGATGTTACTATGACAGTGTTAAAAATATGAATTTTTTTTACATTAATATATATATATATATATATATATATATATATATATAAATTAATAGTTGACTTAAAACATTAAAAATTAATATTCAAACAATCATATATTTTTAATTTTTTTTTGCACATACGGAAAAATAAAAATATTCCAACGAATAAGAGTTTTGATTTTTTAAAAATTGTTGGAATAAATCAATTTTCAATAATCCAGATCATCCATATTGAACCATAAAAAATATAACATAATGCGAAAACGTACCTTTACTCATAAGAGTTAGAAATTGATGGAAGAATTTGGATCTTGTGGTTCTTTCGATCTTTTTCAACCAAAACCTTCTGTATTTCTAAGTGGCTGAACTATAACTCTTTTGATGGGGAAAGAGCAACGAAGGCGGCTTTGGTATATTGGGGACCAAAATCCTGTAGGCCTATTTATATTTGAGCATGTCACCCATTAAACCCTTAAACCCAAAAGATAATATATCTAAAATCTAAAAAGATAATTATCTAAGGAACAAAAGACAATATCTGGTTTTATTCTCATTTAATTCCAGATCAAAAGTAATAATGACTTATTCAATTTAGCATTTAAAACAATAAATGAGATCATCATTATATAAGTCATTTAATTTAAAATAACATAATTTGTGATTATAATTAATATATGTATTGCCCACAAATAAGTTAGGAAATTAAATAATTTCCTAACAATCTCCGACTTGGGCTATATATATATATATATATTCTTTCTTGACATAATCACATCTTATAAACTTTATGCGCGCATCTGAATGCTATTTCTCTCATTACTTTAACAATCTGGTCCGTCTCATACATTAGATATGGAACTACCGCAGCTTTTATCACATTAAATGCCGTGACTAAACCACGCCAATCACCATCCTAATATACTTAACGACATAGATCAAATTTGGATGAGTAATATGAAAATTACATGCCAAGTGATCTCATGCATGTCTATTTCTAGCTGGTCCAACTTCATTGAGATCAAACACAATACAAATATTACAAAATGAACATTTCACATAACATGAAATAAACCATCAACTTAATTCTGCAGAAAAATAATTCAATATCTATCATAGGACATATAGCATAAAATAAACTCCCACTAAACCAAAGCATCACAAATATTGACTCCCATTCGAGCAGTGTGCTCATGAAAGACTTTAGGGATCAATCCCTTGGTTAATAGGTCTGCTAGCATATACTATGTTCCTATATGTTCTATGAAATCTGTTTTTTCTCGAATTTTCTCCTTGACAACTAAGAACTTGATGTCTATATGCTTCGATTTTGTCAAGCTCTTATTGTTGTTGGAGTATAATACTGCTGACTTATTGTCACAGAATATCTTTAACGGCCTTTTAATGTCATCTACTATATGAAGCTCAGTGACAAAGTTTCACAACCATATGCCATGAAATCGGAATTAGAGTACCTAATGATCTCCAAATTTTCTGATCTCCGACAAGTAAGCATGTAATCCTTTGTTCTCTTTAAATAACGCATTACGCGTTTAATAGCTATCCAATGATCCATGCCCGGATTGCTCAAGTATCTACCAAATACTCCCACTATAAATGATATATCGGGATGTGTGCAGGCTTGAGCATACATTAAATTTCCTAGTGCTGATGCATAAGTTTATCATGCATTGTTGTCCTCTCAAGATCATTTTTAGGGCATTGTTTGAGATTGAACTTGTCCCCTTTAGCTACGGGTGTGTCCATTGGTCTACAATTTTTCATGCCATATCTACTTAAAATCTTTTTGATATAGTTCTTTTGTGATAATCCAAGAATACCTTGAGAACGACCTCTTAGTATCTCAATTTCTAATACAAAAGAGGCATCACCAAGATCTTTCATTTCGAATTTGTTCGATAGAAATTTCTTAGTTTCATCAACAAGCCTATATCACTACTGGCAAGTAGAATGTCATCAACATGTAAGACCAAAAGAATGTATTTACTCCTACTGAACTTGCGGTATACACACTCATATATGATATTTACCTCAAAACCGTATGAGGTAATGACTTGATGAAACTTATGATACCATTGATGGGAAGCTTGTTTGAGACCATAGATGGATTTTCTCCTTTCTCTATTGGATCTCCTTAATGACACTTCTTGAGGTTGTTGAGCTTGCTGTATGGGTTGGGGTTGAGGAGGATTCTCATTGTTTTCCTGTACTGTAGCAGTATCTTGAGCAACAACAATATTCTCATTGTTCTCTTATACTATAGCTGGATTTACAGCAGGATTCTCATTGTGCTCTTGTACTATAACTATATCTTGAACAATAATAGGCACAAGGTCCTGATCATTGTCAGTTATAGAATCCTCATCAAAAGCAACATTCCTAATATTTCCTTCTCCCCCAAACTCAACATCCTCAAGAAATCTCGCATTTCTCGTCTCAAAAATAGACCTTGATGCAGGATTGTAAAAACTTGTACCCCATGAACGCTCAGCGTAACCAACAAAGTAGCAACTAATTGTCCTTGAGTCCAATTTTCTTTCATGCGGCCTATAAGGTCGCGCCTCAATTGGACATCCCCAAATATACAAATGCTTTATACTGGGCCTTTTCCCAGTCCAAATTTCATATGAAGTTTTGTTAACTGCTTTGCTTGGCACCCTATTAAGGATGTACACTGCGGTCTTTAAGGCTTCTCCCCAGAGTGATTCAGGCAAGGAAGAATGACTAATCATACTTCTCACCATGTCTTTAAGAGTTCGGTTCCTTCGCTCTGCAACACCATTCATGCTAGGTTTGCCTAGCATGGTGTATTGCAGAACAATACCACACTCCTCTAGGAAAAGAGCAAAAGGCCCGGGACGTTGCTCACCTGAACCATCATATCTTCCGTAGTATTCACCACCACGATAAGATTTGACAGCTTTAATTTTCTTTCCAAGTTGAAGTTCAACTTCAGCTTTGAAAGACTTGAAAACATCCCAGGCTTGGGACTTTTCATGAATTAAATATAGATACTCGTAATGAGAGTAATCATCTATGAACGTAATAAAGTACCATTGTCCATTCCAAGAGACAGTAGGGAATGGGCCACATATATCGGTATGTATCAGTTCTAAGACATCTTTAGCTCTCTCGGCACCTAATTTCCTTTTGTTTGTCCTTTTCCCCTTTATGTACTCAATGCAGACTTCAAAATCTGCCAAATTTAGGGGTCCAAGAATTCTATCCGACACGAGCCTCTGAATTCTCTGTTTAGACATGTGACCTAGGCACTTGTGCCATAATGATACTGAATTCTCATTTAGTTTTCGTTTTGTACCTGTTTGCAGTATTTCATTATTATAGGAATTTAATTCAAGCCTATAGAGATTATCCACCAAATGACCAGAGCAAATATTATTTGAATTATAGAAGAGACTGACTTTATTGTCTCCGAACGAACAAAAATAACCTGATTTGTCCAAACGAGAAATAGAAACCAAATTCCGTCTAAATGACGGTACATAAAATGTCTCTAATAAATTCAAGTAAAATCCACTCGTGGAACATAATCTAAAGGTTCCTATAGCTTCGACTGCAACTATATTACCGTCTGCCACATAGATGTATCTTTCAGCATCACTTGGTGGTCGGCTCCACAAGCAACCCTGCATAGTAACACTTACATGAGTAGTAGCAGCAGAATCTACCCACCAAGTATCAACATGTGCATAACTTAAACTAGTCTCAAAACAAACGAAAGTAAGAATTATACCCTTCTTTACACGCCATGTGGCATATTTGGTACAATCCTTCTTCATGTGTCCCACCTTCTTACAGAAGAAACAGGTTGAAACTTGATCCTGTTTCTTAGCCTTTTTCTGCTGAGAAAGCACATCCGCAGTGGTATTACGCTTTCTTTTATACTAAGAAGATGAAGCTATGTGAGCACTTTCAGTCTTATCTTGCTGTAGCCTCTTTTCTTCTTGCACACAGTGAGATATAAGCTTATTTAAGGACTAAGTGTCCTTCAGAGTGTTATAACTCACTTTGAATTACCCAAAGTGTGCAGGAAGGGAAATCAAAATGAAATGCACGAGTAAATCTTCAGACAACTCTAACTTTAGTGCTTTCAATTTTGAAGCAAGATGAGACATTTCTATAATGTACTCCTTTATGTTCCCTTTATCTTTATACCTCATGGAGACAAGTTTGCTCAAAAGACTACTTGCCTCCACATTTTCATTCTTAGTAAAAAAATTTTCAACATCTTTCAGGAACTGTTTAGCATATTTATCCTCAGTAATTGAGCCCCGAAACGCCTCAGGAATTGAGCGTTCCATGGACATAATGCTCATTTGATTAGATCTCTCTCACTTCTCTATTTTAACCTCATTGAGATTTTCTGGAGTGGAAGTGGGTTTCTCCTATCGAAGAGCTATATCCAGATCCATACAATCGAGGACAATCTCCATGGTATCCTTTCAAACTTTAAAGTTTGAACCATTCATCATAGGAATACTGCTAATTTATGCAGAAACATTGGTAGCTAAAGCCATAGTTTCTGGATTAGAACATAATGGAACATGCAGTAAACATTAGTTAAATAATGGAAAAAAACCATATTGAGATATCTAGAACAACATTAATTTTCAATCTTTGGATAGAAAAATTAACTGTAAGTGATACTCTCATTGCAGTAATCAAATATTGTCAAAATTCCTGTCACACATTGAGTCTTTCTTTGGACCGACTTAATGCGCACATGGAAACTTAAACTTCGCAACCTATTTATTACCGCATATATTTTCTATTAATTGGCCAAACAATAACCTTTCTTTGGGCTGATTATTGACCGCATAATTAATAGAAAATAAACAAAAGTGTGCAATGCTTATTATTTGGCCAAACAATAAACTTCTTTTGGGCCGATTATTATATGCATAAATAATAAGCATTACTTTATTCTTAATTAGTCACCCAAACATGTATTTACTATCAATATGTGTATATAATTCGGCCAAATATAGACCTTCCTTTGGGCTGACCAATATTCGTATAAATTATATATCACCATATTCCTTATGTTTTGAATAAATCAATTTTCACAAAAGAGGCTACTTTGGCAGCATAATATTCAATCAATTTATTCCAAAACTAAATCTTTATAATAGATGGGGTATAATAATCCAAATTATTACTAGTTTCTTTATGTAATAATTAAAAAAATATATTTAAATTTCAAAAGGAATTAAATTTTAATGGTGCCTTTCGAGACCTTAAAAAAAAACATGATTATAACTCATGTGCAAAAAATTCTTAATCCGTTAAGATTAAAATCAATCTTTATAAAATTAGTGGATATAATAATTCTTATATCTCAACCCTAGCCAATTAATTTGGTTTTGTATCTTTTTTTTCTTTCTTTTCTATTTAGTCATAAAAAAAAAACATTAATTTTATACTAATTTAATAGTACACATAATAAAAAATAAAAAAAGGAGACAATTATAATAATACTTTTGTGCTAATGTTTCAGAATAAATCAATTACTATATCAAATAAAAAAAAATCGACACGGTACGTGCATATATAATACGCGCATATATTGATTAAGGAACACAAAAATAAATAAATAAATATATATATATATATATTCCTTTATATTCCTTTATATACATTGTCATAGCGTAAAGAACACAGGAGGGCATATCGATGGATATATATACATTTATATACGTATCAATTTATATATACATTGACGCACACATACAAACTCAAACAAGTTCATATATATGCGTGCAACAATTTATATCGTAAACAACATACATATATATATTGATTCGATAATAAAAAAAATAAAAACTGAATATTTTTATGACTAAATAATAGATGGCTCTGATATCACTTGTTGGAATAAATCAATTTTCAATAATTCAGATTATCTCTATTGAATTATAAAAAATATAACATAATGCGAAAGCGTGCCTTTACTCATAAGAGTTAGAAATTGATGAAAGAATTTGGATCTTGTGGTTCTTTCGATCTTTTTCAACCAAAGCTTTCTGTATTCTTAAATGGCTGAACTGTAACTCTTTTGATGGGAAAAGAATAACGAAGACAGCTTTGGTATATTGAGACCAAAACCGTGTAGACCTATTTATATTTGAGCATGGCACCCGTTAAACTCTTAAACCCAAATAAAATAATATCTAAAGCCCAAAAGATAATATATCTAAAATCCAAAAAGATAATTATCTAAGGAACAAAAGATAATATCTGGTTTTATTCTGATTTAATTCCAGATCAAAAGTAATAATGATTTATTCAATTTAGCATTTAAAACAATAAATAAGATCATCATTATATAAATCATTTAATTTAAAATAACATAATTTGTGATTATAATTAATATATGTATTGCCCACAATTAATTTCCTAACAAAAATTTCTCAAACAAAATGATATATAATAAAAAAATGTTTTACACCTAGTCCACCCATTAAAAAGATTTTGACCCATTAATACTTTATAAAAGAAAAATATATTAGATAATATTAATCTAAAAACAAGACAAAAATTAAAAAAATATTAACTCCTAAAATTTTTTATATAGTAATTTTTTTTCAACCATCTTAAAAAAAATTACATATCAAATGGTCCCTCAAATTCACCGTAACATTTTATTTCAACACTTAATTCTTTGCAAAATTCTTATAGTTTTTGTCTTTTTTCTTCTTTATTAGAGGACTATATTTGTTATTTTACAAAAAGTTACAAGATAAATAAATTTTCCTGCAATTTGATCGTACAAAGAACATTAAAATTCCCAAAAAATACTATGACATACGTGATAATTTTTCTATTTTATTTGGCTTTATCAGCCCTAATTACCTATGGAAAGCTCCTTTTTCTCTTTACAATTCACTTACTTTTTGGTTGCACTTATGTGGTTTTTGGTTATTTTGTTTTATTTAGTTTGCCTTGTCTAGAATCATTTTGAGATTAATTATGCCTTTTTGATTTGCACAAATCTAGTTTTGTCAATATTTTATAAAATAAAATTATTTAAGATATCCAAGTTATCTTAGATAAAAATTATATTTGATATTAATATTATAATTTAAAAAAAAATATCACAGTAATTTGATTTTTAATACAAGAAAAAAAAACAAATAGTTTACATTTGTTTACCGTAACTATTCATATCATATAACAAAAAATAACATAGATTAACTAACAAACAAATTTACATATTATACATATTTTGAATTTTAGAACATGAAAAACTTAAATTTTAAAATATAATACATATTTCAAAAGTATCACAAAAAAATTTTAAACCACCTAAATAATTACTTTCTAGTTACAGAAACTTGAATTAGATGATCTTCTTTCAAAACCACCTTAAAAACACATAAATATGTGATTTTAAGTTTATGCATTTTCACAAAATCTTTTCATTTAGGATTAATTTTGTATTTTCGTTTCCTACCTTTACTTTTCAACACATTCATTTAGAAGATTTCTATTTACTAAATTCTTCTATTCGATTCTGCTCGTAAAAAAATTTTATTGTTATTTTGTTAAAAAATACGTGCAATACGTATTGACTCAAAAAATAAACAATACTTCAATATATCATTTTTAACAAAAAACACCATAAAATTTGACACTTTCCAAAATATTATGGTTTGAGTAGTTTTTTTACAAAAAAAAGGATGACTTTCTTACAAAAAAAAAAAGGATGACTTGAAGTTAACGATGATTGGCTTGAAGTAGACTCTTGTTATAAAAAAATAGAATAAAATATTAGTCACACATTTAAATTGTTTTCATATGTCATATTTTTTTTTTTAAAAAAAAAGTCCAACACACTAAAATGAGACTAAAAGAAACAAGACACGAATGTCTATGTCTTCAAAAAAATTAGATAAATTTATTGTAATATAAAAATAAAATTATTTGTTAAGATTATTTCTCTTTATAATCATACCAATTCAAAATTTGAATTATCCTTTTTTATTTATATAATTATGCCAACCTAATATTTAATATATACCTAATCATGTATTTCAAAAACTAATTACTTCAACTTAAAAAATCAGAAATCTTAAATAAAATGAAATTTTCTTATTTGAATTTTACATAAACTTTAGTAATGATCTTCCTATCTTTAGTTAAATCATAAACAAAAAATGTGAAAAAAATAGAAGGCGAGGGAAGACAATTTCATGAAAAATAAATTTTCAAGAGTAAAAATTTATTTCCAAAACTTAAAGATGCAACACAAATGTCACAATAAAGTTGGGCAGCGGAGCATATGAGAAGAGATTTACATTGTATAATGTAGATCTTGATTCATGTATTACATATGAACTAAGATAAGCAAACTTTTGTGATTTTATACTCTTCCCACTAATGGAGTTAAGAAATAAAAGACATTTTCAAATAATAATAATAATAATAATAATAATAATAATAATAAAAAGGTGAGTTCTATCCAATTTTCTCTAAATTAACATGTAAATTACCCTTTGTAACGTGACATGTTTTAATTGGATGTTTAGTTTTAATTTGAGTTAATTTAATTCAATAAGAGTTAATATCTTAACTAAAGGAGGATAATTTTGTAATTAAATATTAATAATTTTATTTGATATTAATAAATTCTTCACCGTTGCAGATCACCAATAGCTGTACTGCGTCAATATATTCTTCAATTTCAATTAGGAAACAGAAAGAAAGTGCGATGGTTTCAATTGAAGGGCAATTCTGGGGGAATGACACTGATACTCCGTCATCTTCTTCCTGATGCTCAAACCATGCTGAAATTTCCTTCCTAAGGATCAACATTTGCAAGAAGTCTTCACGATCTTGGCTAGCTGATTCTGCAAAGCCACAACATGCCTTTGATATAACATCATCAAATGAAAAGCAATGATTCATTTTTTGGGAGCATGATTTGGAGAAGAAACAAAAATTAGGTTTTTAATAGTTTAGTAAATTATACAATTACCCACTTTGGGCTATAATTTAATTACCAATAATTTAACCATAGTTAACATAACCACCAATTTAAGAGTGACATGTCACAGAGGATAATGTACATGTTATTATAAGAAGAGTAGAGTAGAATTTACCTAATAATAAGTATTAGTAGTAGTAGAAGAATGGATATTATCATTCATATTTGAATGATGTTACTCTTTTTTATAAATTTATATAAACATACAATACAAAAAATTATGTGTGGAGTAACTTTTAGAAGTTAAAATTTAAGATTTAGAATTTAAAATTTAGTGTTCAAAATTTAAGATTTAAAATTTAGATTACAAAATTTAGGATTTAAGTTTTATAATTTATGTTTTAGAGTCTAAAAATTACTGTACTCTTTAATTTTTTTTCAGAATGCATTGGTATTTGCACTAGAATACTGATTACAAAATAATGCATAAATTGTCTTGGTATACAATTTGTTAGAGTGTAATTTTAATGTATTAATAATATAAAATATTTTATACAGTAGTCTAACTATATTTATTTTGTAAAATAATCATTCACACCGTCAATGTAATAAGTTATTTTTTTTATGTTTACTTAGTATTGACCGTATATTAAAATTAATATTTTTATTATATTTTATTCTTTTCCAGAGAAATCATTAAATCAACACGGGTATATAAAACATAGGATTTAAACATGTTCATTGAAGTGATCTCTATCTTAGAAATTTAACAGGATTCAAATCTCTCTGAACTATAGAACATAATTTTAGAAGAAATCTTCATATTATTTCATTTTCTTTTCTTGTGTGTTTGGTGATGATCCAGCTCTTTCATCACCAACATATTGTTTTTGAACAAAAAAGGTTCTTCTATCTAGGGGTGCACATGGAGCCGGGTGAAGTCGGGTTCGTCGTGACCCGAATCCGACCCTAAATAATCACCGGGTCTATTTATGAGACCCTTACCCGACCCTAAACCCGATGAAATCATGTTACTTTTGGGCCACACTTAAGCCGAGTCTAAACCGGGTGAAACCCGGGTCTTGATCAACTTTATCACGACATCACCAAAAATTAGATTCTACATATTTTGAATCTCTAAATTTTGGAAAATAATTATTCCATAACATTGCAACATTCACATAATAATAATTTAGAATCCAATAATAATAATTTAAAATTTCATAATAATAATTATATCAATTACACATTAAACATTCAAAGTTCAAAAGACAATTAAAACAAAGTTAACAACCAACACAAGATTAACATAATAATAATAATTTATAGTGTCATACCAACCAATAACAACAAAATATGAAGTAACAAACAACTACACGGGTCCAACGGGCCGGGGCCGGGTGACCCGAGGCTTGACCCGAACCCGATTTAATAAATAACCGGGGTCATCTATTGAAATCTCGGGTTTGACCGGACCATAACAAAGCCAGGCCAAATTAACTCCGAAGTCATCGGACCCGGTCCGGGTCTTCGGGCCGAACCGGGTCTTGTGCACCCCTACTTCTATCTGAACAAGTGTACTACTTCTATCTGAGGACTCTTATAATACTTTCTTTCTTTCCCTTCAAACACTGCATGTGCTTTTTATTCTCACATTCTTTGAGTCTTTGTGGCTATTAAGATGCATTACATTTAAAGTTCAGTGGGGGCATAGATGGGGGTTGGGAGATTCTCAAAGTTTACTTGTAATTATGGAAATAGCACCATTTCCATTCGAAAAGCTGTAAGATGTAAGTTTGCTCATTCACTTCTTTTAGTAACTCTGAAACTAGTCTTGTTCTTTGTTTTTCTAAATTCTACCTATTGAATTGCTTTGCTTTTTTTGTTAACTATTGTCATGATAATATCTATGACTATGAGCTATGATTTACTGATTTAATGGGTTGTTATCGTGTACTTAGAGCTTGATGTGAGCCTGTTATTGAATTTTATATACAAGGAACTGGATTTATTTTATCACTTTTTAGTTGGCTTATGTATAATTGATGCTATTTGAAATTCATAACTGCTATCTTAGCTGATTAAAGGTATTTTGTTCATTTTTTTTTGGACCTGAAGTTATTTTTCTTCAGTTTGCTAACTTTGTACATCAATGTGTTTTTCTTTTTTATATCCACAGAAATAGAGAAACAAATTTGTGCATTGCATTTGGAATATGTTTCTAATTATAATATGTTTGCTTTGCTATCTTTTCTATTTCGGATGAAAATATTATGGAGGCAGAGGGCCCTTTATTTGGGATTTTTCCTAGTGTAAGCTTTAAAGTATGTTAGCTCCTAACATTTATTGAATTAGTTCACTAGTATGATTATTTAGTATTTTTGTGTGCATAGAATTATTTTATGATGGAAGGACATGAATATATCAAGAGCCTCATTTGTTCCTTGATGTTGTACTCTAGTTAGTTTCATGGATAATTTTCCCATTAAAAGGTAAAGACATGTAAACCTGTGGTTTTAAAGCATTAAGGCACAACATTATTCTTGATAGTGACATTTATGGATTGTGCTATATTCTTGTCTAAGATGTATAGTTTGATTATTTAAGGCATGGATTATTCAATGGCATTTGAAAATCTTGCTTGTCTTTTATATTTGGTATTTGCGTAGGTGTTCATCACTGTTCCATTATCAATTATTGATATGCTTTGTATCTTTAAGCATGATGTGCCTGGTTAATTTAGTTGCTCACTTTTTTTCTTCCCTTGAAGAAAAGGGTTTTTCACATCAAAGTATGCATTTAGGTTATGAAGGAGCTTATAAGAACTATCAGGGAGAACAATTTGGGCAGAATTAGTTCACTGTAAGCTTATTTCCATATTAACCAACATGTTTTATGAAGTTCCGGATGAAGTTATTAAGCTTGAACTCTCCACACCAAAGTTCCTCATGGATCAACTTGATCTGATTGGAGGAGTTCAGTTTATTTTTTTGGAGGTATTTGATTCTTCTGACATTAGTATGGAGAGAAGTCCAATCTAATAAATGTCCTTGCATTGATACGTAGATTCGAACTTTTGATTTTCTCTTCTGCCTTCCTATGATTGATTCAGTATTCCCTTACAAATTCAAGAGAAGAGAAGAAAAATCTGTATGCAGTGTTTTTTTATTACATTTTGCGTCAAATAAAAGTATCGTGCATAGTCTCAGGAGTCAGTGAATACAGTGATGAGCAGATCCAACCTCTGGCTGATCTGCTTGCTCAAATAAATGCACCTGAGGCATTTTATATTTCTGTTAAACTTGGAGTAGAGGGCATTGGAGAGATTTTGAGAAGATCAATTGCATTTGCTCTATCCAAATATCCCAACAGTGAAAGACTAAATACGATGCTTCTAGTTTTTCCTTATCTATATACTTTAAAGTTTTAAGGCTATACATTTTTCCTTTGATCTTATATGCATTTCTTCATATATATGGCTTGTAATAGATCTTCTTTGAGCTGTATGATTACTGATTTTTTTTTTCTGTTCCGGTCTAACATTTGCAGCTATTGAAAATTGTAGCAGAGAAATTTATGTTTGTCTAGATATAGAAGCAATATAATTGAACAGCTTTACGAAGCCAAAATTTTTTAATGTCATTGTGAAAATTGTATAAACCTCCGCAATACATTGCATATAGAATTACGGTTGTGGCGGTTATACTAGTCGTTGCTGAAAACCGCGTAAACACTAATCTATGTGCGACAAACCACACGCTGGAATGCAGTTTTGCTGCGATTTAATTTTTCGTGTGTGTTGTAGGAGTGACTTTTTATATACATATAACATCATTTCTAAAAGTAGAGAGTATTGATGCTATCTCATGTATTTCAAGTGGGTAGCAAAGAGAATGATGACGAGGAGACTTAAAATAGAGAATAAAGAAAAAGAAAAAGAGGTGATCCCTTCCATCATCTTGTATTTCAAGTGAGTGGCAAAGAGAATCATGACGAGGAGACTTAAAACTTGAAAGAAAAGAAAAGAAAAGAGAATAAAGAAAAAAGAGGCGACCCCTTCAAAATTGCAACAGCCAAGAGAAATTGTTATAGCATATCAATTAATGATAATCTATTTGTGAATTTGTGTGCTTCGGGTATCTTCTATGTGATGGTTTTGAAGACAGTCCAATAATACTGTGTCAGCACTTGTACTCATTCAATCTCTTAAATTAACAGTCTAACTCTTAATGTTTAACGAAAAAACTAAGATCAATGAGAATACAAGATAAAAAATTTTTGGTCGAATAAACTATTCTAAATTTCTAATAGAAGGACGACTACAACAACAACATCAACGTCAACAGAGTCTGTCACCAAAAAAGAAAACATCAACAGAGTCTTATATATGCTAGTGCGGGGGCTAAACTATTCTGAAATATTACTATTATTATTTCCCTATATCAATAAAATGATAAACCATTAAAAGAAACAATTTCTTATTATTATAATAAGATTGAAGTTGATAATCTCTAGCTGGCCGGAGTCTTATAAGATAATGATGCAGGAATAAATAAAATGAGATTTTAGAAGTTTTATTTAGTTTCTGCACTAATAATGTTTTTATGAAGGAACTGAATCGTTATTTAATCTTATTGACGATATCATTATTGTTATAATTGTTGAGGAATATATTTACGCAACTGGTATCACCTAATTTAAGTTTAATAGTTTATCATATAATTAATTAATTTTTTTTTACTAAAGATAAAAAAATTCAAACTCGTAATCTCTTAAATAAGTATAAATAGACTATATTATTTAAATTATAATTCATTAGGGATGTAATTAATTAATTAATTATTAATTGTTATAGATACTTTAGCAGTGCACAAATATATGTGGGTCAATGTTATGGAACCCAGTAAAGAACGTTGTTGGTGCACTGCAAACTGCAAACCCTTGAAATCCCTTGTGCTTGCTACAATAGCTTTTCTCATCACCTTCCAATCTTTCTTTCTTGTGATCTCATCATCTCCTGAACTTGAGGCTCAATAATCATGGTTGCAAAACTTCAGGGTAGAGCTTATCTTTCATCTTTTGTTGATGCTGTTTTGGACAAGCTGTCTGCACTCGATGCCAACTCAACTCCAATAGCAAGAAAGTTAGCTGACCAGAAGTTGTTTCGAAGTCTGAGGGCGAGTCTCCGTGCAACTCGCCTTGTGCTTGATGATGCTGAGCAGAAGCAGATCAGAGACCAAGAAGTCAGGAAGTGGGTTGTTGATCTCCAAGATGCTCTCTATTTGGCTGATGACCTGCTGGAAGAAATCTCCACTAAAGCTGCTGCTGTCACTCAAAGGGATCCAGGTAACTCTTCTTCCTGGTCTCACTATGTTGATTCAATCTTAGAAGATAGTGATGATGGTGAAATGGGGGTAGTAACTAGCATGCAAGACTTAGTTGATAAACTAGAGTCTATCGTTAAGGAGAAAGATGATCTTGATCTAAAGCAAGAGCTTGCCGAAGATCCAGAGGACATGTCATGGAGAATTCAATCGTCACTGCTTGAAAGTTTTGATATATATGGAAGGGATGATGACAAGGAGGCCATACTTGGATTCTTGTTAGATGACACTTGCAATGATAAATTGTCTGTGATGTCTATAGAAGGCATTGGTGGAATTGTAAAAACTACTTTGGCTCAGTGGGTTTATAATGATGCCAGAGTTAAGGGGAAGTTTGCTCCTAAAGCATGGGTGTGTGTTGCTACAAGATTTGATCCTATTAGTGTTTCAAAGGCTATAATAGAGGATATAACTTCTACTCCTTGTGACTTGGTTAACTTGAATTCACTTCAAACTCAATTGAAGAAAAAGTTAACAGAGAAGACATTTTTGGTTGTCTTAGATGATGTTTGGGATAATCAACAAAATTTGTGGGACAGTTTTCTAAAACCTTTTCTGAGTGGAAATAAAGGAAGTAAAATTCTTTTAACCACTCGTAATAAAAATATTGATTCTGTAGTATCAACTATGAATCGACATTACAAATTAAACACATTGTCTCCCAATGATTGTTGGTTAATGTTTCTGAAACATTCATCAATCTCTACTAATTCTACACAATATCCAATTCTAGAAAAAATTGGTAGAAAAATTGTTGAAAAATGTAAGGGATTACCTTTGGCAGTGAAGACACTTGGGGGTCTATTGCGCAATAAGCATATTAAAGGGTATTGGGAGCATATACTAGATACTAAAATTTGGGAACTTTCGGAAGATGAGAGTAAGATTATTCCAGCATTAAGAGTTAGCTATCATTACCTTCCTTCACATTTAAAGAGGTGTTTTGTTTATTGCTCATTATACCCTGAGGATTATCAATTCAACAAAAAAGAATTAATCTTGCTATGGATGGCTGAAGATTTTGTGCGTCCAACAGAAAACAACACCCTAGAAAATATTGGTTGTGAATATTTTGATGAATTAGTTGCAAGGTCATTTTTTCAACCTTCTAGTGGAGATGTTAGCTTATTTGTAATGCATGACCTCATGCATGATCTAGCAACATCTTTTACTGAGAAATTCTATTTTAGAGTCCAAGAATTTGGGATCCTACAAAAGATTTGCAACAGAATTCGTCATTTGTCATATACTACAAATCCTAGGGATCCAATCTTAAGTTTTGGAGAGGCCTATAATAGAGCATGCATATGAGAACATTTCTAAATGTTAATGTTCATTTTGCATCAATTCATATTGAAAATGAACTTTTGTTCTCACTTTTACAATTGAGGTGTTTAAGAGTTTTATCATTTAAATATTTTTTTATTGAGTCATTGCCTGATTCAATAGAAAATCTGATCCATTTATATTATTTGGATCTCTCTTACACACCTATTGTCAGATTGCCCGAGTCATTGTGTAAATTATACAATCTCCAAACTTTGAAGTTGAGTTATTGTAATAAGCTAGAGATGCTTCCTAGCCGCATGCAAGATCTTGTGAACTTGCGCCATCTTAATATTGAAGAAACTTTTTCGTTGATAGAGATGCCAAAGGGAATGAGCAATTTAAAACACTTGAATTCATTGTGGCACTATATTGTCGGGAGGGATAAAGAGAATGGGATAAGAGAATTGGGAACACTTGACAATCTCCATGGCTCACTTTGCATTTCCAACTTAGAGAATGTCAACAACAGTTGTGAAGCTTCAGAGGCAAAGATGAGTAACAAGAAGCACATCAACATTTTAGAATTGAAATGGCTTTCACATTGTGATATTGATATTGTTGATTTTCAAAATGAGAGAGAGATACTTAACAAGTTACAACCTCACCGAAACTTGAAAGAGTTATCAATTGTGGGTTATAGGAGTGAAACATTCCCAAACTGGTTAGGCTTAGGTCTATCTTGCTACTCCAATATGACCAAATTGAGAATGAATGGTTGTAAGAATTGTCGTCAGCTTCCTTCGCTGGGACAGTTACCGTCTCTGCAGCATATGGAGTTATTTGGACTTGATGGGTTGGAGAGGATTGGTGGTGAGTTTTACAAGAACGGTGAATCATCTCATGAGGGGACGCACTTCAGATCCCTTCAAAGTCTGGCATTTCATAGAATGCATGGTTGGCGAGAGTGGCATATTCCTGATGGGTTTGATGGATTTCCTAAACTCAAAAGGCTTTCAATACATGATTGTCCGGTGTTAAGTGGAGATCTGCCAGCTCACCTTCCGGCTCTGGAGCAACTTACCATTTGGAAATGCGAAGAGCTTGCGCTTTCACTTCAGAGAGCTCCCCAGCTCCACCAATTACTTGTAATGGGTACTGCGTGCTATAGGAATTCGGCACGGTGTGAGGTATTAATTTCAGAAACTCGGCAAACCAAGTCCGCATTGAAGTGCCTGCCCCGCATCCAATCGGTGTATCTCCAAGCTTTGATAATCAAGGATTGTTGGTCAGCCATATCAATTTCAGGAGATTATTTGCCCGCTACATTACAATATCTCCAAATCTGTAATTGTTCAAAATTAACATTCTCAGAGCCATTGCAACACACGTGGCTAAGGGAGATATTTGTGTACAAGTGTGATTCATTGACGTTGTTTCCGTTACTGGCTCTTCCAAATCTCAAGGCACTCTCAATCACATATTGCCCCCATTTAGTATCCATGCCGGAGCTAAGGTTTGTTGCGCCCCACCTAGAGACGCTGTATATAGCATATTGCCCAGAAATGGATTCTTTTGGAGAGGAGTGCCTCCCGCGGAGCTTGACAACTCTTCGGATCCATAATTGCCAGAAACTAGCGAGGTGGATAACATCCAATGGTTTGCGGAGTCAAGGCCTTACCCATCTTATCCTTACTTTTTGGAAGGAAGTTAAGTCATTCCCAAGAGAGGGTTGCCTTCCTACTTCCCTCGAGTCTCTACAATTGTGGTACTTTTCAAATCTGGAGACGCTAGACTGCAAGGGACTTCACCATCTGACCTCCCTCCAACAATTAACAATTAAATACTGTCCAAAGCTGGAGAATTTCACACAAGAAAACCTTCCTGCCTCTGTAGCAAAACTCCGCATTGGGGAAGAATCTCCTTTGAGGCGCAAACTGGAAGAGATGAACGATCCACGAATTCAATATAAACCTGATGACTATTTTATAGGTAAGTAATTAGGAAGGAAACGACTTTCTTTACTTATGTCATCAAATATCAATTCTTTATTTATTTTTTATTTCTGTCATTTTGGGCACTTACGAAACAATTTATAGATTTAGAAGGACTTCCAATTTTAAATTCAGTTTGATAAAGTTCTATGTTTTTCACCCATCTTGCATTTCTCCCTAATTTGACCTCATCGAATTCTATTATGTATTGCTGATCTGACTTTTGTCAGCTTCAATCCAAATTGATCTACCCAACATTCTTGCAATCTTTTTTTTTTTGTGGGGAGAGGGTTATGAAAAAAATAAAAAGCCTTAATGTTACTATCCCATTATGCTTCTATATCTACAATCACTAGTATACTCATTGGTTTCCATTTATAATAGGATCCGTCAACAATTTAGAAATACTAATGAGGATTTGAGGCAAGGTGGGACTTGGAGTACTCTGAAGTAAGTTTTAGCATTTGTTCATGTTTATAAGAACATATGGATCAGTTTGTTATACCAATGAATCTGTCTAGAACCACGAACTATTTCAATTACAGAAGTTGCTTCTCCTATAAATGAAGCAGATAATCAAAGGTAACATAACAGAAGTATAATTATTTCTTTGAGTTGATGTTATTTATTTATTGGAATTTTTCTATAATGCTTCATACTTTTTCCCTTGTCTCTGTCTGAAATGTAGAGTGTAATGTTGCAAGAAATTCATAGATACGGTAATGCGAGCATTCAATGAAAAGCAGTGCAAGGATGCCTTTTTTTTCTTAAACATCTTGTCAGTGCTTGGCGCAACACACACTTCATCCATTTTCGATGGGTAATTGCAATAGAATTTCTCATCTCTAGTGTAGAAGTTATAACAAGCAAAATTTCAGTTCCCAACCTGTGGTGAAAAAAAAAATGATTTAAATATATGCATATAAACACAATTCTAGCTCTATTGGTTGGTTATGTTTTCATCTTTCATAAAACAATGTTCTAATTTCTAACCTGTCAGCATTGTTATGGACTTATGGCTATTATGCTTATTATAGTAAAACCTGTCAATTTTTGTTTTATACAGGTTTCTTTTGATATAGATCCTGAAATTCAATATAGATTTTCTTACTGGAATTGTTGAAACTATGACTGGGACTGCCATTCATTCAAGTTTCATGATCAACAATCACAAGTTCATTAAGTCCAAACTCAAGGAATACCCTGAGTTTTGAATTGGGAACTTAGGAATAAGAGTTGGCTGTGAGTTTTGAATTGGGAACTTAAGAATAAGAGTTGGTTGTAACTCCCCATTCTGTATATATAGTTAGGGTGTTAATTTTTATTTTACTTCTATTTTGAGTCTATTTTGAATCGCTTTTTTTATTGGCTAGTTTCCTAGATTGCCTTTTTGTATCTTGTGTATAATCATTAATCAATGAACGAGGTTATTCAGTTTCATATCATTTCTTTCTCAAAAGTTTAGAAACTTTTTCTTTCTACAGATTTTGTTCCATATCTTTATATTGCAGTTCCTTCAACAATGCCTAGTGTCAAGAAGAGGGCATTGAGGTCTCCAAATGAGAAATAAGAGAGAATTTTCCTATCTGCATTTGCCAGCACCTCTGCCTGTGATGAATTGAAAAATCAGTAACATTAATTTTTTAAGATAACTTTATAGCATATATATATATATATATATATATATATATATATATATATATATATATATATATATATATATCACCTTAGATATGCTAGGATGCAAGGAACAAATAGTCAAATACTGCAATTGCAATCTTGTCCTTCAACATAAGACACTTTTTACATTAAAAATTATGCCAACAGTTATATCCATATAGAGACAAAAACAAAACAAAACAAAAAACGTGAAAAAATAAAATAAAAGGCAAGGAAGACAATTTCATGAAAAATAAATTCTTAAAGAGTAAAAGTTTATTTCTAAAACATGAAGATGCAGCACATATATCACAATGACTTTGGGCAGTAGAGTATATGAGAACTGAGAAGAGATTGCAAGTTCAAGGGTTAGTTATTGGCTAGAAAGATGCTAATACATTGAGTGAGCGAGTAGCAGCAGATATCGATGATACCGTGAGAACTGAGTAGCAGCAGATATCGATGATACCGTGAGAACTGCATTGTAGGTCTTGATTCATGTATTGCATATCAACTACGATACGTAAATACTTGTGAAGAATCATGTAACATATTTTATACTCTTCCCAATAATTGAGTTAAGAAATAAAGAAAATTTTCAAATAATAATAATAATAAGTATTAGTAGTAGTAGAAGAATGGATATTATCATTCATATTTTAATGATGTTACTTTTTTTTTAACATGATTAGTTTACTCATGGAGAAGTGAAGAAAAGCAAGAAGATATGTTGAGGAACGAAATGTCCTTTTCTGTGAACAAAGTTTTACTTATCTATTATATATATCTAATTTTACAATCAAAATGTGTCATATATCTCTTTTTCATTGTAATTGAAATTAAATTTTTTCCTCTAAAATTAAGGAGAATTCTTCTCTCTTTCATACTAATTTTACAACTAAAATGTACCACATATTACTCCCTTATTGCATTTGAAAATCAAATCTTTTCAATTCACTTATTTTATCTGGCTTTGTCAACCCTAATTACCTATTGGAAGCTCCTCTTCCTCTTTACAATTCACTTGCTTTTTGTTTGTACTTTACGTAGTTTTTAGTTATTTTGTTTTATTTAGTTTGCTAGGATCATATTTTGGGATTAATTATGTCTTTCTTTGTCTTTATGGGTCTTCAATTATAAAAAATAATTATGCTATAATCTGTACAAGCTTTATCTCGGTTAAAATGTTCTTATTTAGATTTTATATAAACTTTAGTAATGATCTCACTATCTTTAGTTGAATCATAAAATAAAAAATGTGAAAAAAATAGAAGGCGAGGAAAGACAATTTCATAAAAAATAAATTTTTAAGGGTAAAAGTTTATTTCCAAAATTTAAAGATACAGCTCAAATATCACAATGAGATTGGGCAGCGGAGCACATAGGAAGAGATTGCAAGTTCAAGAGATAGTTATTGGGCAGAGAGATGCTAATAGCATGAGTGAGCGAGTAGAAATAGATATTGCTGATACCGTGAGAATTGCATTGTATAATATAAATCTTGATTCATGTATTGCATATGAACTAAGACAAGTAAATCTTTGTGATTTTATAATCTTTCCACTAATTGAGTTAAGAAATAAAAGAAATTTTCAAATAATAATAATAAGTATTAGTAGTAGACTAGTAGTAGAAGAATGAATATTATCATTTATATTCTAATGATGTTACTCTTTTTTATAAATTTATGTAAACATACAATATAAAAAATTATGTGTGAAATAATTTTTAAAAGTTAAAATTTAAGATTTAAAATTTAAAATTTAAAATTTAGTATTCAAAATTTAAAACTTAGAATTTAAAGTACAGAATTTAGAATTTAAATTTTAAAATTTATGTTTTAGAATCTAAAAAATGCTGCGCTCTTTATTTTTTTTTTCAGAAGGCATTAGTATTTGCATTAGAATACTGATGTACGAAATAATGCGTAAGTTGTCTTGATATATAATTTGTTATAGAGTGTAATTTTGATGTATTAATAGTGTGAAATATTTTATACAGTAGTCTAATCATATCTATTCTGTAAAATGATTATTCACAAAATCAATATAATAAATCATTTTTTTTAGTATTGACACTATATTAAAATTAAATTTTTTTATTATATTTTATTCTTTTCTGGAAAAATCATTAAATCAATACGTGTATATAAAACATAGGATTTAAACTTGTTCATTGAAGTGATCTCTATCTTAGAAATTTAACAGGATTCAATTCTCTGAACTATGTAGAACATAATTTTCAAGCTCTCGGATGTACAAAATACCCCTATATAAGCAAAAACAATTGGAGGAGGAGGTTAATTACCCACTTTAACCCTGATCACCATGATTACTTGGGAGAGAAAGAAGTGTTTCGGTGTACACACTAGCAGTTGAATAAAACCTGGATCTTCCATGAGGGTTATTAGGAGGTTCTAGTAACTCCCCTCCTCTATCACTATATTTTACAAATCCTACACCATCATAAACTCCAACAACTTCACCATCTTTGCATAGGAACATAAACATGGGTGAAATGAAGTCAGAAGGGATATTGAGAAGTGACACAGTAATCAAATTAACCCAAGACGATTTCACTCCATATTCTTTCATCACACGAATATTTAATTGATCCGGTGCGTTCATCTCAATTAGGCCAAGCCATCCTCCAAACACCCCCAAGTCAGAATATTCATGGATGAAATCATCCGGCAAAGGTACTTCATGCAAATGCAAACCGTTCTTGTTTTCATTCAAATCAAAAGCGATTATTGCTCCTTGATTTGCTCTTTCACCGTCCTTGCACCAAGCCAACCAATGAATATAACCATTCAAGAACGATCCTACTCTTGGAGTATCGACATCATCGTTCCTTAGATTTATATATGTGCAATTGAGGCCATGGACATCAACTATTTTCCATGAATTGGATTTTACTGAAAAGGTTTCAAAGATGATGACCTCGTCATCAAGATAAGCTTCCCAATTCTTGTATGATACCTGAACAATAACATAATCGTCTGTTGAAACATCATAGCCAAAACCACAAAGGAATACGAACTTGTTGTCCCATGTGGGAGGTTGTGGTACTCTTTTGCATGAACCTGTTGATGGGTTCCAAATGATGAGATCATTCAAAAGAATATTGTCATTGAGAGCTACAAGTAGAAAGCCTCTACATGAACCCACGATCCTCATCCAATTGATCTGTAATTAATCAACACGAATACTAATATTAGGTATCTAAAGAAAAATGCAATAATTTTAGAGAGAATGGCATTTACTTTTTCTTTTCTTTTTTTTTTATTTGCAAAATATACATTCTCTTCTTACAAAATTAAAATAACCTACTCTTTAGTCCATTTAACCCAATAATTATTTATTATTTGGTCAATTCAAAAAATAATAATATAAAATATTTTAACTTAACACAAAATATCCAATTTAAAATTTTTACATATTATATGATTAATGAAAATATAAAAAGATCAGCGTACAATTTCAAATTTAATATTATCGTAATATATATATATAACGAAAATATAAAAAGATTAGTGTACAATTTTATTTTTAAAATATTTTTATTATTTATATTGGGGTAATAATTTTCTTCAAGCTCTGCAAATGTATGTACGTATATAGGGTAAATTTCACGTAAAGTTGATAGTTGAGAGCTGTTAGATAAAAATTTAGTCAAATTAGTTAAATCATATAACGACTCTTAACTATCAATTTCACTTAAAATTAACTATTCTTGAGTTTTCCCCGTGCAGGACTAATGGACTATAACAGGGTTACAGGGGATACGTATATATTAATATAATAACGAATTTTTGTATCATAGAACTCACATTAGCAGGTACGAGAGCAAGAGGTAACTGAATCCTTGACAGAGCAGAGTGATCAACAAAGGGTGCATTGAAATCCCAAGACCATGCAACGAAATGCAGAGTGTAGAGGATCTTATGGGTGAGATTCAAAGAAGATCGTTGGAAGTGGTGTTTGGCGAAATTGGGGTCTGAGATAAGAGACAACCAATGTTTGCAAACACACTTGAAACGCAAGAGGGACTTTACTGGCAAACGTAGGAAGATTTCCACCATCACTTCTTGTGGAAGCTCCTTCATTTCAGTTTTCACTGCTTTTACAGGTTTCATTACGTTCTATTTCTATGGGTCTTGTGATTTTAATTTGATGGTTCTTTCAAGCATTTTATATAATATATTTGATATTTGATGAAATAACCCGTTCTTTCTCTGAGGAAAATTGTAGTCAATGGAGTTTGATTTGGAATCTTGCTGAGAACGCTATATACCCACCTACTCTTGGAAGCTTTCGGCTCATTTTTTTTTGGATACGAGAAGCACGTGTTGTGTGTTGTTGTGGAGAATGTGGTGCTAGACATGGAAGTAGGACAGTTTTTTTCTAAAACAAGGACAAAGAAATTGGACTATCTGATTTATTTGTAAAAAAAATTAAGCCTACTAATTGGACAATCTGATTAGGTGGAAGAGAAAATTTAAATTTTGGCGAAGGTAATCAGAGGGTTCAATTTGTGTTCTAAAAAATCGGACAGTCCAATTTTTGTTCCTGACACCACAATTGTGTAAAGCACCTATACATTCTATAATTGCATCCTACACCATTCCCTCAACCACATCTAAATTAAAAAGTGAAAGCTTTCTCCATATGCTTTTTACTCAATATTTTCCTTCATAAATTAAGGAATATTGCTAACCTCTTCATTTAAAATAAGAATTTATAAAAATTATAAATTATAATTTGATCCCTTAAATTTGTAAAAATTAATTTTTAATATTTACAAAAAAAATGCATGTTTATTCGTTTAGAATTAGGGTTAATTATTCTTCTAAAATCTTAAGCAAACAGATTCACTATTATTGTAATTTGTGCTTTCTTAAAACAACATAAATATTAACAAATATATTATTAATTAAGATATAAATTTTTTTATAATAAAAAACATTAGGTTCAAATTTTAAAAATAACAAAGTTTTTTATTTAAACATTAGTATAGTACTTAGAACGAAAATTATATACCAAATGCTTTTAATTAATTTCCTTTATATATATACAATAATAGATATAAAACATTACGATTTTGCCAACATAAGATGAATTAAAATGGTAGATGTATTAGCCTTTAATTCTAGAAATTTGTTACAATATGTTTTTACGTATAAGAATACTAATATAATAATTAATTTAGATTTTTTTTTTGTCTTGGTATGGGCTGGAAAGACCCGACCTACAATAATTCATTTTTTTAATTATTTATATATTTTTTTTATCTTATAGTGACAACGAAATAAAAATACATATATTTTATTGTTATTATAAAATATATTTAAAATATTTTTTGTACCTATTTCATTTGTAGAAGCAATAAAAAATATGTTATATCTTTTTTTATTACTTATTTAGTGTAATATTTTTTATTACGTATTTAGTTGACAATAATAACGAAATATGTGTATTTTGATAAATAATAAAAGAAAAAAGGTAAATACTTTTAAGAAAATATATCAGTAAATAATTAAATATTTAGTTAAAAAAAACCCACTTTGTGGGGTATCCTATAATTTTATATATAGTACTATAATAATCTTTTAATTGGAGACACTAATGAATTTATATAAAATAAAATTTTAATAAACATAATTATGAATTATCTGCTTCAGAAGTCAGAACACCTTTGAATTGTCAACTCATATGACTATGATAATCCTTAGTCCTTAGGTGTTTAGGTTACATCATTCAACATCTACCATTATATTTTCTTTAAAAATGATGGGATTTCAATGCAATTTTGAGCAAAAATATGACGTATATATTAAAATTAATTATTATGTATTTATATATAATTATTTATATTATTTAATTTATTTTTAATATTATTTTATATTTTAATATATATTTTATACTAATAATTAATTTTAATAACTAATTTAGTGTATATCTACCATACATTGTTATAACCTACCATTACTGTACACATAAGTCACATATGTGACATATTCTCAAATACATATGATACGACGTGGTAGCTTCTACACCTCTTATCTTACCTACCTAACTCATAATTAATCGATGACCAAACTAATTATGTATAAATATCTCAAAGCCTTTTAAAAAGCAGAAGCCAGAAACATTGGCATTTGTTAAAAGAACAATATTCAGATTTGTAGAAATTAAATTAACTAACTAACATGGCTGAAGACAGTGGAGAAGTTCAGTTCTTTGGTGTTGGGGGAAGCCCATATGCAAGAAGGGTGCAAATAGCATTGAAACTGAAGGGAGTAAAATACACTTACTTTGAAGAAGATCTTAGAAACAAAAGTGAACTACTTCTCAAATACAACCCTATTTACAAGAAGGTGCCTGTGCTTGTCCACAATGGAAAACCCTTAGCAGAGTCCCTTGTGATTCTTGAATACATTGATGAGACTTGGAACAAAAACCATGCCATTTTGCCTCAACATCCTTATGACAAAGCCATGGCTCGATTTTGGGCCAAGTTCATTGATGAAAAGGTAAGTCTTTTGTGGACATAGTTATTTCATTTGCTTATAATTTTTAATTGCGAAATTACTTTTAGTGATGAAAATTTGATAATTACAGAAATTAATTTTTATTTCTATTAACTATGAAGATTAAATTCTTATAATTATCTATATGTATCGAAAATATATTTTATAATTTGATTGTATAAGTAAGATTTTTTTGTTTTATTTTCATTTTGATTTAATTTTGTAATTAGCCTTTAATTTATTTTTGTTTTAATTTTATATTACCTAATATTTGGAGATTATAGAATAATCTCTAAATTTAAAAATATGGATTAGTTAATGTCCAAATTGGTGCATGAAAAATCATGAGTTTAATTTGGTCTATAAAGGCTTTATCGCTTCAATTGGACCACTAAAATGTTAGCACCAATGAAATTAGTTCTTAAGATAACTTTTTAATTGAGTTATCCCTAGTAAGTGTTATTTTAAAATAAGTACCATAAATCAAATAAGAGATCAAATTGATTTATGTGTGATCTTTAAAATGTGTGTATATATTTAAAAAGTGTGATCTTTATATATATACTAAAATGTGTGATCTTTAAAAAGTGTTATATATACAGGTGTTTTTCTTTTCCATTGAATTCTTATAAATCACAACAATATATTCTCAAAATACTTGATAATAGTATAAAATTCAATTTTTAAATCACATACCTAAGATAGTTACCAAAATAACATTGGCAGTCAAATTTCAATTTTATTTTTAAAATACCAAATGAATTCAGAATTGCACTAACTTTATGTCCAAACAATCATTTTGGATTAAGCTTTTTATTAAACTAAAAATCATAATTTTTTGCTTACTCTAGTTTCGGGAATAGAAGCAAAACCGTGACTGCTCTACAATGTCTTAAAAACCAAAAAACAGCATTAGCGTACAACATTTAAAATTTCATATAAAATCCAAATTAAATCCAACTACCTTCAAAAATTAATATGGTTAAACTTAACTTATCCAAATTTCTTTTTCAATTGGTTCAGGTCAATACCATTTTTAATGAAGAAGTTACGTAGTTTGGAAGTTAGGTAATTTTTTGCAAAATTCTGTTTTAAAAATCGTTGAACATAACCATATCATATTTCGTAATTAAGTCCTGTCGTAACAAAAACGTTGGAATTAACAGAATATTAGAAATATGCCTAACATTTGACTGAATATTTTATATAGTTTAACAGAATATTCTATTAATTCTAACATTTTTATCACGATAGGGACTTAGTTACAAAATCTGATATGATATAGAGACCTAATTAAAAATAATAAAAGTATAGAGATCTAATTAAAAATTTAATAAAATTATAGAGACTGACGGAATAATTAAACCATATATAAATTATAATTATAATTGTAATAAGCATATTCATGCTCTTTGAGTTACTAATAAATTTGATTTAATTCGTGAGTTTTTGGTGAACCAAATTTTAATCTTATAATTAAACCCAGTCTATTAATGATGAACATCGTAAGCTAAGCTTAAATTTGACTTGGCTTAACTCATTTAGGATTGGTAATACTAACCTTATTCACGGATATCCAAATTCAACCTAACCAGTGCATTTGGATAGGGTTAAGAGTGGAATGGGTTGAATTACGAGTAAAGTCGGATATAAATTTAATTAGGCCTAATCTTATCTGACTTCTATATACATATATGATGAAATAGATGGAGATTGAACCCACATTTTTTCTTTTATAATTTTAATATAAATTTTATTATGATTTGTTGTTCTTAATTTTAATATAAACTTGGTTTTATATTTTTTATTTTATTAATATAATTATAAATTATAAAATAATTAAATATATATTGTGTTTAACTTAAAAAAATTAACTTCTTATGAATTAAATTGGATAAAATTAGATGTAAAATTTTAGGATGCGAGTAGAACTAATATTCTCAAATCACAGATAGAATATAACTAAATTTAAAACAAATTTTAAACCAATAAATAAAATTAAAATAAAATCTAAATTCTATATCCTACTTTACTCATTATCAGTCTAAATTATTCATCTCTTCCACCCAACTTTTAGATAACATTTTAAACACTAGCTCTTAAAAATATTATTATGAAATGTATAAATAGGGTAAAATGTAAAGCCCCATTCATTCTTGTTTTTCTTGTGGCTAGTGCATTCCTACAGTAGTGAAGGCTGCATGGACTATTCAAAATGAAGAACGTGAGAAGGCCATTCAAGAAGCAACCGAGGCCCTTCAATTTATTGAGAATGAGCTCAAGCGTTATAATCACAAGTTCTTTGGTGGAGACACAATTGGTCTTGTGGACATTGCTGCTAGCTTCATAGCTTATTGGCTCCCTCTTCTTGAAGAAGCTGCGGACTTGACTTTGTTGACCGTTGACAAATTCCCTAATCTACATAAGTGGAGTCAAGAATTCACTAACCACCCTGTTGTGAAGGACAACTTACCTCCAAGAAATGGGCTTTTGGGCTTTTACAAAGCCCGGTATGCTGCGTTGAAGTAGAGTAATGTCGTGGGTGTCCTGTTTTCACATGTTGTGGATGCGTCACGTGAATTATACTCATAATAAAAAATATAATAAGAGTATAAGCTAAAATGTTATTTCGTTATTATAGATTATTAGGTTGCAAAATTAGCCGCACTGTGAGCTCAACTGAAGACTACTTTTATTTTATTGTTATATATAAGAAAAAATTATTCATATTGCTCAAGTGAGGGAATGTAATATAGAGAATATTTACCTGGACTTCCATGAATAGTTTTACTATACTTTTAGAAAAGGATTGATTGGATAGTCTATATGATAATAATATGAATGATCAACCACCATAGCTTTTTTACACTCTTGGGCATCACAAAAAAAAAAAAAGTATTTGTATAAAAATAATTATTAAAAAATATATTAGTTTTGTTACTAAATGCTTTTATAACAAAACTAAATTGTTACAAAATTTTTATAAGTCCCTAAAAAATGAATTATTTTTCAAATTCGTTCTTAAAAAATTTTATCAATCAAATTAGTCATTCAGAGATTACAAATAAATTAATTATTTTTGTTTTTCTATCACTCAATTAATAGTTTTTGTTAACAATTGATGATATAAAATATTAACTGATAGCATACATAATACCTAGCATATTCAATTGGACACTGAATAAATATATTCATAAAAATCTATCAATTTAGTCAATTTTTTCAATTATACAAATACTAATCCTAATATTAGGGGTGTGCATGGCCCCGCCCAACCCAAAGACCCGGTCCGGTCCCGAACACTTTAGGGGCTAATTTGATGTGATTTCATCGGGTCTAGGGTCGGGTATGGGTCTCAAAAGTAGACCCGGTCATTATTCCGGGTTGGGTCCGGGCCATAGCTCGGGTCACCCGAAATCGGCCCGATGGCCCGGTTATCATACACAATTAATATTTTGTGTTATTAGTGATGGTGATGGCTATTATTATGTGAAATTTAACTATTGTAAACCTTAATATTTTGTGTTATTAGTCATTATATATAAGACTATAAGTTAATGTTTTATGTTTAAAATGCATAAGACTTTAGACTAATGCATAATCTTGTGTTATTTGTATTGATTTAAATATTTGGTGTTATTAGGCAATATTAGTATTGATTATAGTTATACTTTAATTTTAGAGAAGAGTTAGTAGTTATTATATTTTTCTAAGTGAATTTTACCATGTCAAATAATGGTTGGAGTCTTGGAAATTTGGATATTTTTACATGCTAACTTACAAGAAGGTATCAAGGTAATATAATGTTAACGGCCCGGTTTTCACCCGGTATAATCGTGGCCCGAAAGTGTATAGGTTTCATCGGGTTTAAGGTCGGGTTCGGGTCTAACAAATAGGTCCGATATATATTTCGGGCCGGGTCTGGGTCACATCAAACCCGGTTTCACCCGGCCCATGCACACCCCTACCTAATATAATCTAACGACACTAAATTGATAAATTTTTATAAATATATATTTGTTTAGCCTTTAATTGGATATGCTAGGTGTTATGTATGGTATGAGTTAATCTTTCGTATCATCAATTATTGGCGAAAACTGCGTGCTAATTGAATGACTAAAGACAAAAATGATTAATTTATAATCTTTGAATGACTAATTTGATTGATAAAATTTTTTAAAGACGAATTTAAAGATTGAGTCATTTTTTAGGAACTAATTTAACTATTAACCCAAACTTTCATTGTACTTAGAGTTACAAAATGGTTTTGTAACAAAAAAAGATTTATTACAAAAAAACGTAATATTGTGAGACAAATATTTTTAACATAATTGGTGACAATTTTTCATTTTTAAAATTTTTTGTAACACTTGAATTTTTGGCAATATTTTTTTCTTTTAATTACAAACACATAATATTAATTTTTTGCAACATTATTTTTAGAGACAAAACACATATGTATAATTTGTAAAAAAATATTTTATTATTAATTGATTTCCTATATAAGTTAAACCAACATCTATATTATAATAAATTACAATATAGATTACTAAAGCATTTTAAATGTAACTGTTCCTGTGTGAAAATAGACTCCGAGGTATAGCCTATTCTGTTAGTGTTTGAACTTGCTTTCCTTGGGAGTGAGAGGAAGGAACATCGCCTTCTTGTAAGGACGGCGGCGTTGGGCACCTGCAAAGGGACTCCAACGCTCAAGTTAATAAGAGTGTGGATAATAGAGATGATATTCAGAGTGAATAACGTACCTCCTTCATGTTATGAGTGGATATATTTATAGAATTGTTGTGCTACATGCGGTTATTTAGTGAGCCTAATTATGTGATAACTGCTCTTTAGTGAGCTTCTTTAGAGAAATTTGCGGAGAGATTCCTGTGCCTATTTGGGTTGGCACGTAGTTACTTGATTTTATGGGATAAGTCTGTTAGGAGAGCAAAACATGTACTCTCCACGTACTCCTGATATAGCGTGTGTATTTAGTTTTAACTAGATTCCAATTTATAGTTTTACCTGAGCTGAAGTATAGCCAACGGATGGAACATAGCCCCTAAGCTTGACCTGTAAAAATTTTTCAATTAAACAGGTTGAGCTTCCGACCTATAAATCGGAATTGTGATTATGGCAACCCCAAGCTCAACTTGTTAGATTGAATAGAGAGAAAAAATGAAAAAAATTGGTAGTGAAAAAGTGATATTGAAAGGTTATGAACGATCGAACAGATGAAATAGATAAACAAATAAATAAAAATGAATAAAAAAGATTAGAATGTGAGATAGTTATGGCTATTCAATGAGTGGTAGCCCCCAAACTTAGTCAGTTAATCGATATTTATTCAAAACCAATTGAATGGTAAGAGTTGTTCAATCAATATAATTATGTGGGGATACTTTTTTGCTTGAGAACAATTTTTCATGGATGGCATATAGTATTTGATTGATGCGAACTGAAAAGTTCGAAAATATGTATTAGTTGACCGAATCGATTGTATGATCCGAGGATGCAATGATCAATTGTCTTTGAGAATTTTTCCAATCCACAGCAACTTATTGACGAATTTCTTGCCCAAACAATTAATTATTGAATATTGAGTGAATAATAAAGATTTGTAACATAAATAAAATGGATTGAAAGTAAACATGCATAAATTATTGTAAAATAGAAAAATAAATTGAGATAATTGTTAATTGAGTTTGTTTTTTGGTTGGTAAAAAGTCATTTTTTTCGGATTGATTAATAGCCAATTTTATTTTTCGATGGATTGATTGATTGATTTTGATATATGAAATGATAAGATACATACATAATGTGAAGCAATTCGAATATATAGAGTAGTAGATACCTCGTAGGAAGTTATGATGTATTGAAAGTTGACATAAAACATATATATGAGCAAATTAGATTATACATATACATAATTTTACCGAAGTAGAAATGTCAACGGCGACTTATAGTAAGGTTCATAAGCTATAACTCAATCTGAGTTGGTGAAGAAGGTGAAATTTGCTCATGTATGATCGAGGTCCATTCTCATAAGTTGAAGGTGAAAAATTGAAGACACATTAAACATGTCATGTCCTGTTCCAATCGCCAATATATTAAGAATAAATTTTGTTAAATACATATTCTGAAATTATTGGCTAAAGTTAAAATTAAACTCCGTCATTCCGAATAATTGGAAAAAACATGAATAAGACAGCATGAACATTGAGTAATTAGTTAAAGAACAAGCAGTAATTACTAATAACGATAATATAAATAACAAATAGAGAAGTTTTCAATAATACATGAAAACAATTGAGAAAGAATAAAAAAAAATATAGCTTATTAGCGTGTCAATAGGAATAAGTAGTTATGTATTATGCTGTTTTGCTAAAAATCAATAAAAAAAGTGTCATTACCATGGTGAGTCTATAGTCAACAACATAAGAAAAAAAAGGAATTCGGCATAATAATAAATATTATAATCAGAGCAAAGCAATGTAAAATAAGGAATAAAACGAATACTCATTTACGAGTAATACATGAATTTAAAATGAATATAAAAAAGATTCACTATCACCAAAAAGATAGAATAAATGATAAGTTAATAAATTGTAAAAGATTGTTAAATTTGATTAAAAACTCGAATATAATTCCAACTTTATGAACTTATTTCTCTCATTTTTTCTCCCGTCGTTCAGAAGATTGGCCATTTTCTTTGCCTCCACTTGGAGAGTGATGGTCATTGCCACCAGTTCATCATGAGTAGGTGGGAGAACAACATCATCAGCCGTGGACCTGCAAAAATAATAACAAAAGGTTGTCATGGAGTTATTTAATTTCGGCCCCATGGTGGGCGCCAAATATTTCGTTCAGGTCTAGCCAAAGTATATCTCTCCCAGTGAGGCTGCTAATCTATTGGTGGAGAGCTATACGTCGTCTAGAAGGTAGCCTTCGGAAATAACCTCGGCACGGTGAAACACGGTGGTGGGAGCACCTGCAAAAAGCACTCCGACGCTCAAGTAAGTATGTGAACTATAAGAGATGAAAGTAATGAATTAGAGTGAACTCTGTTGTCGGCCATGTTAAAAGGTTGGAGAAACTGTGTGAAAGAGAGAAAATAAAGTGCAATATATAAGGAATGGTGGGGTTAGATTAACTGCTTCGGCCCCACGGTGGGCGTCAAATGTTCCTGTGTGAAAATAGACTTCGAGGTATAGCCTATTCTGTTAGTAGGGGTGTTCATAAAAAAACCAAAATGTGGTTAACCGGTTAAAAAACCATAACCACATTTTGGTTAACCAGTTTAATGAAACAATTTAAAAACCATATCCATATTTTTTAGAATTGGTTAACCAAAACCAAATTAAAAAAAACCGATTTTTAACCGGTTAACCAAAACCAAAACCAAATTAAAATCAAAACCTAATTTCAAAACCAAATTACATACTCTTTCTCTCTCTATCTCTCTCTCTCTCTCTCTCTCTCTCCCTTCCTCTCCCTTTCTCTCTCCCTCCCTCTCCCCCTTACTCTCTCTTTCTCTCTCTCTCCCTCCCTTCTTTCTCTCTCTCTCTTTCTCTCCCTTCTCTCTCTCCTCCTATCTCTCTTTTTTCCTACTCTCCCTCTCTCTCTCTCTCTCATTTTTCTCTTTCTCCTCCTCTCCTTTTCTCTCTCCCTATCATCTCTCTCTCTCTCTATTCTCTATCCCCTTCTCTCTCTTTTTTTCCCCTATTTCTCTCTCTTTTCCCTCTCTCTCCCCTTTCCTTCCCCCCACTCTCTCCCTTCTCTCTCTAACTCATTTTTCTCTTTATCTCCTCTCTCATTTCCTTCTCTCTCCGCTTCTCTCTCTCTCTTTCTCTCCTTTTTCCCTCTTTCTCTCCTCCTCTCTCTCCCCTATCTCTCTCTTTCCCTATCTTCCTCTCTTTCTCTCTCTCTCTCTCTCCCATCTTCCTCCTCTCTCTCTCCCCTCCCTCCCCCTCTCTCTCTCTCTCTCTCTCTCTCTCTCTCTCTCTCTCCACCTCGTCTTTCTTTCTCTCTCCCTTGTCTCTCTATCATTCTCTCCCTCTCTATCCCCTTCCCTCTTTCTCTCTCTCCCTCTCTCTTTCTCTCCTTCTCTCTCTATCTCTCTCTCATTCTCTCCACTCTCTCACTTCCTCTCTCTCTCTCTCTCTCTCTCTCTCTTTCTTTGCCCTCTTTCTCCCCCTCCGATCTCTCTCTTCCTCTCTCTCCTCCCCTTTTTCTCTCTAATCATCTCTCCCCTTTTTCTATCTCTCCTCCTCCTCTCTCTCCCCTCCTCTCTCTCTCCTCTCCTCTCCTCTCCTTCTCTCTCTCTCTCTCCCATATCTCTCTACTTTCTCCTCTCTTTTTCCTTCTCTCTCTTTCTCTCTCTCTCCCCTCTCCTTCCTCTCTCTCTTTTTTCTTTTCTCTCTTTCTCTCTCTCGCTCATCTCTCTTTCCTTTTCTTCTTTCTCTCTCTCCTCCTCTTCCTCTCTTCATTTTCTCTCCTTCTCCTCTTTCTTTTCTTACTCTCTCTTTTCTCTTTCTCTCTCAACCTTCTCTTAATATCTATCCCTCTTCTATCTCTTTTCTCCTCTTCTCTCTAAAGCGAGAGAGAAGAGAGAGAGGAGGCGAAGATAGAGGAGGAGAAAGAAAAAAAGGAGAGAGATAAGAAGAGAGAAGAAGGATAAGAGAGAGAAAAGCAGAGAGAGAAAGAGGACAAAGAGAGAGAAAGAGAGAGGGGAGAGAGAGAGGATGGGGAGAGAGAAGGAGAGAGAGACAGAAAAAGAGAAGGAGAGAGAGAAAAGAGAAGAGGGGAGAGAGAAGGAGAGAGGGAGAGGAGGGGAGAGAGAAAGAGGGAGGGGGAGAGAGAGCATGGGGAGAGAAAGGGAGAGAAGGCTAGAGAGAACGAAAGGGGAGGGGGAGAAAGAGGGGGAAGGGGAGAGAGAGAGATAGATAGAGAGGAGGGGGAGAGAGAGAAGAGAAAGAGAGGAGGAGAGAGAAAAATGGGGGAGAGAGAGAGAAAAGAAAGAGAAGAGGAGAGAGAGAGAAAGAGAAAAAATTATTTATAGAAAATATTGAAAAGAGATAAGAAAGAAAAAGGAACGAAAGCAATGGAAGGGACTTCATTATTTACAAATGTTACTCGTATCATTAGAAAGAAAAAAATTAGATTAAAAAATTCAATTAAAAAAAGGTTTAAAATTTTGGGTTTTTGTATGTAAAAATATTAATTTTTGTGTAAAAATCTATTTTTACATGTAAAAACCAATTTTTTAGTATAAAAACCGGTTTTTGGGACAAAAACCGGTTTTTTGTGTAAAAATTTGGGTTTTATATGTAAAAATATTAATTTTTGTGTAAAAATCTATTTTTACATGTAAAAACCAATTTTTAGTACAAAAACCGGTTTTTATATAAAAACCGGTTATTTTTTTAAAAACCGGCTTTTATTTTAATAACCGGTTAAAAACCGGTTTTGAAATTCACTAACCGGTTAATAACCGATTTCATCATGTAAAACCAATTTGGTTAATTAACCAATACTATATTTTTGGTTAACCAAAAAACTGGTTTGATTTTTGGATTAACCAAACCATGAACACCCCTATCTGTTAGTGCTTGAACTTGCCTTCCTTGGGAGTGAGAGGAAGGAACATCGTCTTCTTTTAAGGACGGTGGCGTTGGGCACCTGCAAAGGGACTCCAACGCTCAAGTTAGTAAGAGTGTGAATAATAGAGATGATATTCAGAGTGAATAACGTACCTTCTTCATGTCAGGAGTGGATATATTTATAGAATTGCTGTGCTACAGGCGGTTACTTAGTGGGCCTAATTATGTGATAACGGCTCTTTAGTGAGCTTTTTTAGAGAGATTTGCAGAGAGATTCCTGTGTCCATTTGAGTTGGCACGTAATTATTTGATTTTATGGGATAAGTCTGTTAGGAGAGCAAAACACATACTTTCTACATACTCCTGATATAGTACGTGTGTATTTAGTTTAACTAGATTCCAATTTATAGTTTTACCTTAGTCGAAGTATAACCAACGAACGGAACAATAACTAAAATGATTTTTAAGCAGAATAGAATTGAAGTTCTACGAATTCGAATAATTATAGTATTCCCAACAAACAAGTACAAAAATTTTGAGATACAAATTAATTTGATACTCATAAAAAATTTAGGCAGACCATGCACAAAATAGAAATTATTACTACCAATTATCATGCCACAAACAAGTACGCTTTCTTTTTTATATGAACTTTGTTAGGGAGACAATAAAAAATCTTGACAATACTTATAAAGGATTTTAAATTTGGTCCAATACACAGAAAAAAAAAATCTAAACAGTTATTTCAAAAAATTAACCATCCCAACCCTAATTTGCCAATGAAATTTACCCAAACACCCTCTTCCCCTCAACTGTCTGCTACCCCTATCCTCATCAATCATCCCACCTCTTCGGCGTTAGAAGCTTTCTCATCGGCCATTAAACAACCATCCACGTAGTTATTAAAATAATCATCCAACTACTTAGTGAAATGACCATCTAGCATTTGTTAATTGTATATACTTAAATTAAATCGAACAAAATAACCATTCAATTAAAAATTAAAATAACCATCTATATATCTAGTGAATTAAACATTCAGTGATGATATAAGACGAAAAAAATAATTAATTAGGATCAGTATCGAAGACAGCAATCATGGCGATGCAGTCATCATATGAACTTTCAAGACCAAGCCGCTGCAGCATCCATTGCAAACCCTTCAATTCGGAGTGATACCTGATGATGACGATGAAGCCTCCGTGTTCTCCTTCTCCCACACAAATATCTCAAAAGCTTTCGTGAGATCATCATCGTTGTTGATGGTCATGAGCGCGTTGGCATGGTCTCCGGGACCTAGGGACAGTGACGAGTTTTCGGGATAGAATAGAGGTTGAGAGATTATAGTGAAATTGAAAATAACCGTGTATTTAAATGCTAATCCTAAATTTTTAAATTTTAAATTTTAAAATTAAATAATTAATTAAAAATTTAATATTTAATATTTAATTTTTAATTTTTTTTAATTTATTGTATACATTGTACACTAATATTATTATTTTTCCATATTTTCTCATTATAATACTAAATTTAAATTCACGTGTTATGCAAAATTTAGATGAATATATAATAAAGAAATAATAATATCAGTCCTATTTTTAATAATAGTATTTTTTACATTATTTTTTTATATTTTATTTTATATAAATTTGTAAAAAATAAAGAAGTGACAATATCATCTCCCCGTAAATTAATATAAAATTTAATAATACCATAGAAAATAAAAAACCAAATAATTTCAGCAATCACCTTTATTTATTATTTTTTGTCTTTTATCAAAGTTTTATTATTTTTAAGTAGCCACTTTAATTTTATTTAGTATTTTTGTCTTTTTAGATTATATTTAAATACTAAAAAGCAAGAATCACAACTAGAAAATGAATTAATACAGACAGATTTAGTCTTTATTATAGACGGATTTTTGGTTACCGACGAAATTACCGATGGATTTTGTCCCTCTGTAAAAGCTCCGTCGGAAATTATTTACCGACGGATTTTTACTAGTTACCGACAGATTTTCCCTCTATAAATTCTCCATCCATTTCTCGAAGGCGATGAACTTTCCGACGGATTTTCCGTCTGTAATTACAGACGAATTTTCAGACGGATTTTCCATCTGTAATTACAGGCAGATTTTCAGACGGATTTTCTGACGGATTTTCTGTCTGTAATTACAGACGGATTTTTCGACAAATTTTCCGTCTGTAATTTGAACTTTGGAAAATCATCTCACACTCTGATTATAAACAGAAAATTCGTCTGTAAATCCGTCAGTAATGTAAAATAGAATTTTTTTTATTTTTCTAATTACAAAATAAACTTGTTTTCATACAAAATAAATATAAATTTAATACAAATTTTTATCTAATTTGTATTCGAATTTCAAAAATAAACAAATTCATCGTATTATCAAACTAAAAGAAAAGTACTATAAACAAGCAAGTCAATATAATTCAAAATATAGACAAAATGTATTGATCATCAACTATAATTCCTAGTATATTATTCAACCATACTAAAACTATTAGCTATAGTCTTCAGTGTCATCTTCATCCTCATCATCATCATAGTCCTTTAGTGCATTCCTGATGTGGCGTGCCAGTGCCAGTGCCAGGATTATCCATTCCTGAGGGCTTGTATATTTGGAGTAAACCAAGTCCTACATATATAAAAAACATAACCGATTCAAATTGAAAAAGAATAAAACAACTTTTTTTTCACGGACTATTTTCAAGTTACTACTCACACCAAAAGACCATTCTTCAATAAGAGATTTGATCTAATTAAATAACCTCCCATTATATAAATTAAAAAAAAATGTATAGAGATTTATATATGCAGCTATGTAGGCTATTAAGAGATCTGATAATGTATTATTATTGTAGCAAGAAATCAAAAGTGATGAATAAGATATCTATATATCCTAGTTTGTATTATTCAATTTTAATTACATCAACCTAATTTGTATTTTAATGAAGAATTAGCACCCAGAGTCTATAAATGTGTATCTTGCACTCAGAGCAAAGTTAGACCTAAGATTTTGAGATTAATTGGACAGAGAAGTCAATCTTTGCTGAAGTTCAACAGCCTTGATTGATCTAGCATACTAACTTATTTGGATAAGCTTTGGTTCAATATCTATGTTCTAGGGTTGTACATTTAAAATCCAAAATGTGATTAACCGGTTCAATAGTATTTTCAATTGCAAGCTGTTTTCAATCTTCTCCAATTTGGATTGAAGAAAATCCCAAATAATTATAAATATTTGAGTCTTGTACCTGTGCTATACTCATGAGGTTGGAGCTGCTTGGCCCGGGCCTTATCAACCAACTCCTTCCACTTTCTTGATAATGTATAGACGTCAACCTACAACATACATCAACATACAATGCAATGTGTTCCATACCATAAGTCTAGACACTCAGACTAACAATTAAATTGACAAAGTGGCATTATATTATGTATTTGACCAGAATAAAATTCCAAAAGAATCAATGTGATATTCATGTAGCATCAAGCATTACTACAATATGGACTTCAGTAAAATAGATACATAAATCATGTATCTACGCAAACAGATTAATAATGCATTAGCAAAGTAAGCCAACAAAGAAAATATATATATATATATATATATCATCCTGTCCTAAAACTAAACCTAACAATGTAAAATTCAATGAAAATGAGAATACCGAAATCAAGATACCAAATTATCAAAGTGACAAATATTTTAGAATGGAGGAAAACAATGGAAAGCAAAATATAGAAATTCGAGTTATTTTTAGAAATATAGACAATGTAAAAAGCAGAGGATTTATATGTCTCCAGGGTTACTCGTCTAAACCGCTCTATAATGGTCTCTGTGTCAGTTCTGAAAAGGGGAAGGATAGATCTCACAGTAATTAAAAACTTATCTATTAATTTAGAAGGCAAGCCATCCCCATTTGCCCAAAATAGTTCCTTATCTATTATATTGAAGCTCTCATTATTTCAGTGATAAAAATTTACTCATGGAAATCAATATTTAGATACTTATTTACCTTATTCATATCTTTAAGGAATTATAGAATAAAAATAGTGGAAGATAATTACAAGGAAAGCGATTCAAATGAAACACTTGTATTTGTACAAAAGAGCCATGAAAACTGGGGAATAATCATGAATAAACTACTGCATTATAAAAAAGAGACAGACACACTAATTAATAACACAAAGCTCTGTGGAACGTAACTCCCATGGCATCATCCTCAAGGAGAGGTAGATAAAGATCAGTAGATGGTGACAACCACAGCCTCGTTGCCACGCTCGAACAATTCTACATTCTACATATAAACCACTAAATCTTGTTCCAGTACAAAGTACTGGAAGTCTAGAACTTTAGTATTCAAAATTTAATTCTTTTTATATATTAATAATTATCAAAGGTTATACATACATCTTCCTACAAGATCAGTCATTCACGTAGATATTACAAGTTTGATAGCGATTCTTAAATTATTGGTAACGAAGATTAAACAGCAAAATAATCATTGTGATCTATAAGTCAACTATCATTTGTCAAAACAAACTCACACCAAGTATTTGGCACAAAGACACTGATAGTGCACTAGCTAGCATCTACAGATTGAGCTTCTTCTGTTACTTGTAATAAGACCCAAAAGATAAAGGGTTAATGTTACCACGTAAGGTGGGATAACTACTCCACGACATAACTGTATACAACAACAAACAACAACAAAGCCTTGTCCCACTAAGTGGGGTCGGCTACATGAATCAAACGACGCCATTGTGCTCTGTCATGTATCATGTCTACAGAGAGACCGTTTACATGTAAATCTCATTTGACCACCTCATGGATGGTCTTCTTAGGTCTTCCTCTTCCTTTCGCCTTTTGTCCATCTTCTATCTCATCCACCCTCCTGACTGGATGTTCTATCGGTCTTCTTCTCACATGTCCAAACCACCTGAGACGCGATTCAACCATCTTTTCCACAATGGGTGCTACTCCAACTCTCTCCCTTATATCTTCATTCCTTATTTTATCCAATCGCGTATGACCACTCATCCATCTCAACATCTTCATCTCTGCCACACTCAGCTTATGTTCGTGCTCCCCTTTAGCCGCCCAACACTTCGTACCATACAGCATAGCCGGTCTTATAGCGGTGCGATAGAATTTACCTTTAAGTTTTAAAGGCACTTTTTTGTCGCATATAAAACCAGATGCACTCCGCCATTTTGACCAACCTGCTTGGATCCTATGATTTACATCCTGTTCAATCTCTCCATTATCCTGTATGATGCACCCAAGATACTTAAAACTTTTAACTTTTCGTAGGATGTTTTCTCCAATCTTCACCTCTATATTGGGGTTTTCCCTTCTCAGACTGAACTCACATTCCATATATTCCGTCTTGCTACGACTTATGCGCAGACCATACACTTCTAGAGCTTCTCTCCATAACTCCAACTTCTTATTTAGGTCTTCCCTTGACTCTCCCATAAGGACGATATCATCGGCAAAAAGCATGCACCATGGCACAGGCTCTTGGATGTGCTCTGTGAGTACTTCCAAGACTAATGTGAAAAGGTATGGACTTAAGGATGATCCCTGGTGTAATCCTATACCAATAGGGAATTCTTCTGTCACACCACCTTGAGTCTTCACACTAGTTGTGGCCCCATCATACATGTCTTTAATTGCCCGAATATATGCGATCCTTACTCTCCTCTTTTCTAAAACCTTCCATAAGACCTCCCTTGGTACCCTATCATACGCTTTTTCCAAATCAATAAACACCATATGTAGATCCCTTTTATTACTACGATACCTCTCAATCATCCTTCTTAATAGGTATATTGCTTCAGTGGTAGATCTGCCCGGCATAAATCCAAATTGGTTCTCTGTTACTTGTATCTCTTTTCTCAACCTCCGTTCTATTACCCTTTCCCATAACTTCATAGTATGACTCATAAGCTTAATCCCTCTATAGTTTCCGCAACTTTGTATATCCCCCTTATTCTTGTAGATAGGTACCAAGGTGCTCTTTCTCCACTCATCAGGCATCTTCTTTGACCTTAAAATCTCATTAAAAAGCTTGGTTAACCAGTTGATGCCTTTTTCTCCAAGACCCTTCCAAACCTCAATCGGGATATTATCAGGTCCTACTGCCCTGCCATTTTTCATCTGCTTTAGAGCCTCTTTTACCTCGAAGTCTCGAATCCTTCGATAGTAGTCAAAGTTTTGATCTTCTTCCCTTGTGCATAATCGACCAAGGCTCGGAAGAGTCTTCTGTCCCTCATTAAATAACTCGTAGAAGTAGCTCTTCCACCTTTCATTAATCTTCTCCTCTTGAGCCAACACCTCTCCATCCTTATCCTTTATGCACTTAACCTGATCCAAATCTCTCGTTCTTCTTTCCCGGCTCTTTGCGATTCTATATATACCTTTTTCTCCTTTTTTCGTGCCCAAATACTGGTAGAGACCCTCATATGCTCTTGTTCTTGCTTCACTTACAGCCACTTTTGTCTCTTTCTTAGCCGCCTTATATTTTTCCCAGTTATCTGCATTGCGGCATAAAGACCACTCTTTAAAGCATTCCCTTTTTATCTTTATCTTTTCTTGTATACTCGCATTCCACCACCAGGACTCCTTGTCTCTTGGTCCTATTCCTTTAGATTCACCAAAACTTTCTTTTGCTGTTCTTCTAATAACTTCTGCCATCTCCCTCCACATCTCTTCCGCGCTTCCATTCCCATCCCACTTTGCCTCTTCTCCTACCCGTCTTAGGAAGCTTCTTTGTTCCTCACCTTTCATCCGCCACCACCTCGTCCTTGGGTTCTTCGTATGATGTCTTTTCCTCAACTTTTGCTCAACGCGAAAATCCATGACGAGCACCCTATGTTGTGTTGTCAAACTCTCTCCCGGGATAATTTTACAGTTAATGCAAAATTTCCGATCGACTCTCCTCAACAAGAAGAAGTCGATTTGAGAGCTTGTCATGATGACATAACTGTATATATGGCATAAATCAGAAACAGGGAATTGTACCCAAAACAGGGAATTGTACCCAAAAATAAATAAATAAATAAATAAATAAATAAATAAATAAATAAATAAAATACACACCTTTGGATTGTGCTAAGTCCCCTGCTTCCCAGTACAATTGAGTCTGGTTTCAGATCTTCAATAGAATCCAGAAGTTTCTCTCTTGCATTACCTCAATCAAATTGGGTCCTCTTCGATCTTCTGAGGCTCAAATAGTCACAGTAGCTGTTCTTATTGAACACTAAATCAATTTAGCTATTCTTCAACACATGTAGACATATATCTTATTAATAGCCGAAAAAGAAACTTTGGTAAGAAATAAATAATTGTAAAACTGTTTACTAAGCACTGAAGAATGTAAGATCATAAAACTTAGTTCAAATTTGATACATTCAATATAAGCACCTTATTATCATATATAGACCAGTTAGTAATGAGTTCTGAAAGATGCCTCTTAGCAAGCCAAAAAGTGCACCTTCACCTGTACACATGCATTGCAATTAATTAATTAATCTGCATTCATTGCATCACCAGTTACTACTAATCTAATCTATTCTAAGCTGCTCATTACTCATAACTAATATACTAACATTGTTCATGTTGAGAACAGTAAGAAGCTGGTTTTTGTATTTCACTCCCTCACACCTGTGAATGGGTGAGGTTAAGCCATGGTGGTTTGTTTGATCCCTCTTTAGTGTGTTTATGACCTAAATCACCAGTCATAACAAGAACAGGAAGGAACAAGAACATGCATGCAAATTCCAGATAAAAAATCTCAGCAATTCAGATATATAGTTCATAAACGAATTTATTCTATATCACAATCATAGAAATTGTTATGTTTCAGATTTCACAAATTATAGGAATATACAAAATTCATACCTTAGAATTTGTAAATGAAGGGAAGCTAAGTGTAGCTCTAGCTTGCTTAATTAATGAATAATGTGTATGTGTGTGTACCCTGCCACGGAAGAAAACAGGTATTAGAGATCCCTTATATATAGGGGAGGAGGAGGAAGGGGCTATTTGCATGAGTGAATTGCATTGATTCGAGGGCAAACAATCAAAGCCATGAGCACACCCGTTTCCGAATGCCAACTCAATTCATTATTGTGGCTAGTTGGTGTGATGCAGTTCTACAATTAATACTTTGGGCCACCACTTCCGATCTATTTTACTCAAATATTCTTCTACTGATGATACCCTTGCAAGTAAAATAAACGAATAAAATTAACTGGTTTAGGATTCAGGTATACTGTTGTTCAAGAGTAACGTAAACATCATAAGAATCTAGTAGTTCATTTTTAACTGAGAGTGACTCAGAAAGAAACTAAAACGGCACTTTGTCCCCTCTGAGTAGCCTCTGTATTATGGTTCGAAGCCTCTCATCTGCTTGAACCTCCTCCTCTAGTTTATCCCACTCGGCTGACTGCACAATTGACAATGAAGAGAGCTGAAACTTCCGAGAAAGGGCATTGGCCACTGTATTTTCACTGTCCTCCTTGTGCTTTATGTCAAAATTATACCCAAGAAGCTTGGTCATCCATCATTGCTGTTTTTCCCCTCATATTCTCTGCTCTAGAAGGAATTTGAGGCTTTTCTAGTCCGTATACACAGTAAAATATTGTCCCGAAAGATAATGCCTCCAATGTTGGACTGCTAACACTATTCCCATGAGTTCCCTCTCATACACTGACTTAGCTTTGGCACGCTCTAATAGCTTTTGGCTCATGTATGCAATTAGTTTTTCTCTTGCAGCAAGACTGCTCCCACTCCTCTACCAAAGGCATCAGTCTCCAGAGCAAAAGGCTTAGAGAAAGATGGAACAGCCAAGATTAAAAATGTTGCCATGGCTTTCTTAACTACTTCAAAAGCCTCTTGTGCCTCCGTTTTCCACCCAAAATTGTCCTTCTTCAGAAGTTGTGGAAGCCCCACGGTCGATGAGAACAATCACTCTTTGACCCATCATTCTCCCTTGAACCTTGAAAGTCTTATGGGTAGTCAAATCCCAAAAACTATAAGAAGAGAGCTGCAACTCCATTGCCTCTGGTTTAGTTTCTTTTTCTTCAAGGCCCATGTCTCCCACCTCCTCAGCCACTTCTTCCTTCTCTACTTGGTCCAAAAGAATAATTTCACAATGCTTCATTTGTCACACATGCTCTGGTCCCCACTTCCCTCCACATTTAAAGTATAGGCCTTTTTCTGTCTCTCAGCCCATTCTTCTTGGGATAGTCTTCTCACTCCCTGCTGCCTAGACCTATTTGACCCACTACTTCTTACTCTCCCTAAATTCACCAAAGTGGAAATAGAATTTGGTCCAGCATTAAACTTAAAACTTTGTGTATTAGCCACACCCCCATTTCGGATCCTATTGCCCACTTGGACACTTGGGCCTTGCCGGATCCAGTTGGAGCTCCGACGCAGAATGAACCTATTACCCCTAGTAACTGAATCCACTCTTCTTCTTCCCAGAATCATCCCCGCATCCCGCCACACATTGTTTCGGTTTCTATCACTGTTGCGCGATCCATCAACTCTTGAAGGTTAAAAAAATCTGAGATTCCCATCTCTGCACACGCCTCTAGTTTCAATCCATTCAAGAAGATGCACATAAGAGCTTTGTGCCCCAAGCCATGATGTGTTCTCGCCGCCGACTCGAACTCCCGGCAATATTGGGCCACCGTTCTCATCTGTTTCACTGTCAAAAGTGGACCCATCAGATTCGCGATGGCACCAGGTTGGAACCTCTTCAGCAAGTCTTCCTTGAATCTCCTCCATGTGAAGAATGGAGTCTGTTCCTCCCACCATTCTAGCCACCTCAAAGGCCTCTCCATTGAATGCCAGCGTCACGTAATCGAGTTTCTCCCCATATTGAATTTGTGCCATGCGGAAATACCTCTCAATCTTCGCCAGCCACCCACACACATCCTCCCCGTCGAAGGTTGGGACTTCCACCCTCCGCTTTACCTCCACGCGCGGGGTTACCAGATTCTCGCTCTTCCTCTCCGCTGAGTTTTCTTTTCGTTTCTCCGTCATTCTGATTCCCATGCGGTTGCTCACCCACCTCATTCCCTTCTTGCCTTCCTCGTGGCTCCAACTTCTGCAGTCTCTTCAAGATCATCTCAATATTTCTGGTTTGTTCCTCCTGCATCACATCTATTCAGCATTCTAGTCTGTCCATCCTTGCCTCCATTGCAGCGGCTTGCGTGGACACCATACACAACGCACTCCCAGAACCTTGCTATGATACCAGTTGTAACAGGTGGTACCTTAGGTAGTGAAATTAATAGACAAAATGAAACAACTAGAGCAATAAAGAGTAAAGCAAGATAATTTCACTCAATTTACTGATATAGAAGAAAGGAAATATAAGAAAAAAAGGATAATGGTTGTGATGGTATGAGCCAGCCTCACTCTCCTGGTCTATCCTTCATTCTTTCCATAAGTTTGCCCCCTTCCTCTCCTTATTTTGCTAATACTTATACTTTCCTTACTCCAATCATGAAAATCTGTTAGAATCATTCTTACTGACAATCTTTTACGTTTTTTTTCACTAACACTGTCGTGATTCTCTTTCCTATTCTTTTCTATTTTATCCTTCACTCTCTTTCTTTAAGTGTAATGTAAGGGCAGAGAAGAAATTTGCTTCCCTTTATGATTAGAAGCTTCTATTCCTAATACTTCATTCTTGCTTGGGTATGTAACACTATACTTCTCCTTTCTGGTTTATTCTTTTGGTTTTGTAATTGTTACATGTACTGAAGTATTGAGTGATGGTACTACCATGATGGCTTTATGGACATTTGATGAGAGGGAACATGAGAGGGGTATTGAAGAATGAGAACAAAGACAAGTTATTTTTTGGTGAAAATTCATTTGCGTTTGTAGACATACTCTCTGGCTTTTTGGCCACTATATTGCATCTGTGGGGTTGCAATTGTTAAATTGTGAGAAACTCCCAAAGCTCTTTAATTGGACCCAACGAGTTCTTAAATTTTTTGCTGTCATAGAAACTCTGCCCCCTAAAGAATTACTTTTTATCGCTTTCAATGTTCGTCTTCAAACCTTTAATGCTATAAAATAAATGTCGTTTGGTTTTATGAAGTTGTAGACATTTCTCATGTATCCTAAGATATTGTTCATGAAATTTAATTTTGATGCACTTTTATTGGAAAGTATCTTTACATGTACATTTAATTATATAATACTACATCATAAAAAATAACTATTATTTTTATTGAATACGTGAATAATCATTCAAAAAAATAGATTGTGTAAAATATTTTATATTGTCAAGACTTTAAAATTAGACTCATTGTTTATGTTAAAATTTTATATATAAATTTTTAAAATATAAAATGATTTTTTCTCTTTTTTTTTTCTTCCTATTTTAATAGCATGAATTTGTATTTTCCATCCTTTCTAATCTGCAGTAGCTCTTTAAATATATCAAAAAGCATAAGAACGCTTGGAAACAAAATTAAATGATAAGAAATTCATAAAAACAGAGTTTAACACTAAAAATTCTGATGCATTGACTGTCATTTGAACCTCTAATTCACTTCAGCAGAAAATAAACTGCATTTAATCATCATAATATGGTTTTGAAATGCGTCACAGACATACTATGGAAATCCAACTAAGAAGAAGTCAAAGCCAAAAATAATATGGGCTAAGGTCTATCTATGCTATGGAGAAATATTGCTAATTCAATTCTTAGAAAGTTATTGGATAACTGGAGAGGTGGAAACAAGTCTAGATAGAATAAGCATTATGGCTTTGCTCTTTAAATGTTAGACTAATGTAATTAACTGATCTATTGTTGGATAGTAGCTTATTTTTAAGGGGAGTTTTTTTGTGCCTATAAATTTTGTGTCTAAATTATCTAAAAATAGCGATAAAAAAAAATAGGATCTATTCTTTTATTTTTAAATTCTATAACTAACATTTAGACACCAAAAAATGTACCTATTTTTAAATACTAAGCTAAATTTAAAATTTGTTGATAGAATATCTGGTAATTTTAAATAAAAAAATTACAAATACGTAGTTTACCAAATTTTATGTCTTTTTCAATTTCTAAATATTTAAAATATGTAAATTATTTATAATAAATTGAAAATATTCAAATCTTACGATAAACACTTTTTAAATATGACAAAATTATTTATATATTTTAATAGGCTCAGATAAATCAAACAAGTCAAATAAATTAACTTGTAGATTTGTATCTAAAATTATTAGTAAATTTAGATTTTAAAAAACTTAGATCTAGTTCCTGACAGTTTTACAATGTTGGTTTGAGTATAAGCGGCTTAGATTCACTTAAATAGATTCCGAATTCGTAGTTGAGTGTATCCTATAATTATGTGCACAACTCGTGTCATGTCCAAATTAGTCGGGATGAAGTTCAAGATATCGGATAGACAACTAAAATAAATAGATATTTTTTTATACCGCTAATTGAAAGTAATTATTAATAAACGAGGTAAATATTAAATCGGTATCCAAAAGATTTTGACGCTGATAAAATGGTATATATTTTGTTATCGATAAAAATAGCCTTAAAAGATTTTAAAATCGGACAAAACCACTCAATCGTAAAAAAATGACGTCACAGTGAATGAAAAATGCTGATGTGATCGTCGAAAGAGAGTTCCGATGATGGCAGAGATTCGGCGACGTTTCCGGTGACCTCCTTCTTCATGTTCATTGCTTCTTCTTCTTCAACATGCCGCTGCGTCCCCTTCCGCCATGACAGCTGAAGAAAAAGACTGCCATGGCATGCCGTTGCACCTCGCGGCGTTCTTTGTGTTCACCGCTTCTTCTTTAACACGCTGTTGTGTCTCCTTTCGCGTTCCTTTCCGCCAGACAGCACCTCGCCGCGTTCTCGTGTTCGTCGCTTCTTCTTCTTCAACATGCTATTGTGTCCCTTCTGCGTTCTCTCTGTCATGGCAGCATCTCGCCATGGGTTTCCTTCCGCCATGGCAAAGAAGAAAAAGAAGAAGAAGAAGCATCCCCGCTGCCATGGCGAAGAAGACGGCTGGAAATGTCGCTGGAGCTCTCTACCATTATTAAAGCTCTCTTCCGATTGCCACATCACGTTTTTCGTTTACTGTGATGTCATCCTTTTCACGGTTGGATGATTTTGTCAAATTTTAAAATCTTTTGGAGACTATTTTGTCAATAAAAAATCAAGTACCATTTTATCAACGTTAGAATCTTTCGAGTACCGATTTGGTATTTACCTCTTAATAAAGATATGAATCATGCATTTCTCTTCTTCTAACTATTTGCAATAAAATATAAAACAAAAATATTATCTTGTACACTAAAATCAACTATTGTATATTTGTATATAAATACATATCTAGTTTAATTTATTTTTAATGTATATCTTATATTTTAATATATATTCTATTCTAATAGCTAATTTTAGTGTACATCTAACATAATTGAATATAAAATTTATATCTTTATTATTTTTAATAAGAGGTTTTGGACAATTTTCAGGAAATTTAAATAGAATGACAGTTAATAAAATTTTAATGAAATTATCTATTTAATAAAGTTACTTTTTTTTTTTACTAAAGGTATAGAGACTCGAACTTGCAGTCTCTTAGATAAGTATAGAGAAATTATGTCATTTGAGTTATAACACATTGATATATTTAATAACAATTCTACTAGGGAACCAAGAGGGGGTTCAGCCAATTTCTGCCAACTTTTTAATGGGCTGGACCTCGAAATTCATCTTAATAAAAATAAGTTAATATACATGGATGTTCTTCTACTAAGTATCAGAATGTTTCTTTTTCATACTAAATGGATGTTCTTTTATATATTTTTTGAATTTTTTGTATTGCAAATGGGAATGTGTCTATTTTTTTTAAAATTTCATAATTTTTTATTTAAATTTTATAGATATCTAATTATTTTTGCCAAAATATAACTGGATATTTCTTTTGTTAAGCATTAGGATGTTTTTTTCATATTAAATAAATATTTTTTTATATTTTTATAATTGTTCATGATCTCAAATCTTCATTCACTTAAACTATGGTAGATTATTTCGGCTGCTTGAAACCTTCACTCGCCATGAAGGAGTCAACGCCTTTATTATGAAGTCTTTTATATTCCAACCTATCTGCAATGGTGTATCTAGCTAGTTTCAAGCAAACAATTTCCACAAATATGTGAAGAGAATAAGGTTGAATAAATATAAAATAATCTTCACTATTGCAAATGAACATAGGTATATGATGCGATCAAGTACGATCAAGAAAAAGGCAACCTGCAGGTTAAGTTCGTTCCCCAAATGAATAGATAGATGTGAATTTATATAAACATGAGAGACTGAAAAAGGTGAGTTTCAATGAAAAAAAATACCATCAAAACTAAAACAAAATCTTCTAGGAACTGATCTTCAAGCTGATAGACTTCAAAAAACTCACTGTTAGCTTTCATAATTAACTGATAAAAAATAGCAACTAAGAAGAAAACAACCAAATCAGCTCCAAAGATATAGGTATACAGATCAATTTTCCTTTTCCCACCACCAATGATGGAAACTACCCGATACGGAAAACCAATTTCATTAAAAATGCTCACTTCCAGCGAAGAAGGCCTGACGTTGAGAGAGAGGAGTCTGTATGTGTGGTTGTTGGAGGTGGATAGGTTAATGTGAGAGAGAAGAGAAAGGTTTTTATAGGTTTTAATTAGGTTTATTTAATCGATTTTAAATTTTTTAAATTTTAAATTTTAAAAATTTAAAATTAATTATTAATATAATTATAATTAAGTTATTCTATTCTTAACTGATTAGGAGTTAGTTCCATATACTTTTTCATTTAATAAAGTTACTTATCATACACCAATATATTATCTATTATTATTAATAAGTCAAAATATAACAATAGATGAGTTAAAGAAACATTTCGCTGACTAATCTTTTTATATATGTAGTTGCAATGATGTTACATAAATTGAACAAGTCCAATATGAAAATGCCTAACCTATCGATAAAAGCAATCAAAGACCGAGACAAAGTAAACTACTAAAATTGCTTAAGCTCGCACCACAAATTGAAGAAGCTACATACAACAATAATGGCAGCAGAGCAAGAAGAGGGATTGAAGCTTTTGGGAGTCAGAGCAAGCCCATTTAGTCACAGAGTGCAGCTAGCTCTGAAGCTGAAGGGAGTCCAACATGAATACCTTCAAGAGAATCTTGAAAATAAGAGCCAGCTACTTCTCAAATACAACCCTATTTACAAGAAGGTGCCTGTATTGCTTCACAAGGAGAAGTCCATAATAGAGTCTCTTGTGATTATTGAATATATTGATGAGACTTGGGAAGGGTACAAGATCTTGCCTCAAGAACCTTACCAAAGAGCCTTGGCTCGGTTCTGGGCCATCTTTATCGCTGAAAAGGTAATTTTACTTTTCTATGCTCCTCCTTTAATTTGTGTTATTAGGATTTAAATTTTTTTGAAGGGGTACCTCGAAATCACATGCAGTTAATCTCTTCGATTTGTGTTTAGTAAATAAAAAATATCACGAATCAATTTGAGTTAGTCGAATAATTAATTTATTGTCTATTTAAAGAAGTGTCAGAAGTTTGAATCCTTTCTTATATATGTAATAACACATTGACTAGTAGCAATCTCTTATATGAGACTTAGATCTGAGACAAATTAGTTCTTAACTCCTCGGATTGAAAATACCATAAAAAATCTAAAAAATAAAAAATAAAAAAAATCATGTATTTATACTTATAATTTCAAAAAATTAGGAATGCTTTTAAAAATAACTAAAAAAATACATTTTTAAAATTAATTTGTATTTATTATCATAATTAAAAATTTTAATATATAACTCAATAACCCATATATTAATAAATATTTAAATTTATCCTAATTCATCTATGATCAAAATTTTCTAACTATTATTAATTTTAAAAATTATTTTACTAATAACAAATATTATTTATGCTTATTAAAATCTACTTTTACACATATATATCAATCATGTTAAATATATACTAAAATTAATTATTAGTGTAAAATACATATTGAAATATAAAATACACATTAAAAATAAGTTAAATTTTACATATATTTATACACAAATATATAATGACTGATTTTGATATACAAATAATATTTTTGCATATATACGCACATCAATCTAACCTGGGATTAAGCATAGAAAAAAATGTAAAGTAACTTGTTTAGTTACTTTCTGAATTACCTAGTAACAATTATTTTAATGTGGGAGCATAATTAGTGCATGTATACTATATGGACAACCGCGTGGACCTTTGATGAGGAAAAACGTGAGAAGGGCACTGAAGAAGTGAGCGAGATTTTGAAGACTCTTGAGAATGAACTCAAAGACAAGTTGTTCTTTGGAGGAGATGCACTTGGGTTTGTGGACATTGTTGGTGTCTTCTTGGCTTTTTGGTTCCCTATCTTGCATCAAGTTGTGGGGTTGCCTCAATTGGTAGCCATTGAGAATTTTCCGAAGCTTTATGATTGGAGCCAAAGACTTCTTGACCTTAATGTTGTCAAAGAAACTCTGCCTCCTAAAGAAGATGTTTTTGCTGCCTTCAGTGCTAACCTCCAAAGGAGCAATAACGCTACAAAATAGACGCAGCAGTAAATTAGTAAATTTTTAAGAATTTTACTAGCATAAATTTCTAATTTAGTTTGTGATTTTATGAGTTAAGCTTTAAAAGTTATTTGTGTAAGATACTTTTGATTACTTTTGAACTGAAATTTTATTATCTTCCAAACACTTTTTATATAAATCTCAGTGCGGTCACATGCACTATGGGGTTACACTACAAGAAAGGCACTGAATATTGTCAGCTTTAGTGTCGTAAGTTACCGACAAATTTACCAACAAATTTGGCAATTAATTCGTCAGGTCCAAATATTATCGATAGATTTTATTTTTTGACGATAAATTTGACGATACAAATTGGAGGGAAAACAACGAAAAAGTGGCGCGACATTTAACGTCAGATTGACCGGCAGATGAATCTAATAGTAAGCTCTTTTAGTGACACGCCGCATTTTGGTCATGCGCAATTCGTTACTATCGATAAATTCAACGGTAAACGTGCCCTAAATTCGAACTGCAATCTCTCTCTCTCTCCCTCTCTCTCTCCCTCTCCCTCTCCCAACCACCTCTAGTAGTCACCTTCTCCAGCGCCGGCCACTACCAACATTCTCCAAGGATTGCATGGCACGACTGGAACTCATTGCATCGTGTGAGTAATTGCTGTTGTTTGCCCTGCTGTCGCCGTTACTGTCGTTGTTGTTGTCGTCATTGGTCCTTCCTATAGGTAGGTTGTCCTCGTCCCTCTTTCTCTTATTATTTTTTGTCAATTTTAATTAATGGTATCCCTAATCATAACCGTGACGTTAGTTTATTTTGACTACGCATTTTAAAATTTAGATTGAAATTAGTGAATTTGGAATATAAATGAGGTTGTTCTTGTGTTTATTGAACTATAATTGCTTTAGATCCTGGTCATATCCTGTAATTTAGCGCTTGGTCCATGGGATAGCTATTGTTTATTTGCTTGCTTTCACATTTTTTGCTTTCTCATACTTGCAATAATGTTTTGTTTTGGAAACATTTTTCTGTGAACAAAAATGTCAATATATATAACGCACGTTCATCAATTTTAAAACTAAATTTTTTTTTCCGAAGATAGATGAATTGATGCATTTCTTTAAAATGTAAAGAGACACATTGTCCAAAGAGGGGCAAATAAAGAAGCTCAGATAGTGATATACACATCACTAAAAGACAAAAATATTAAACTTAAAGAAAGAGAAGGTGAAGTTGAAACAAGTATTCTTTGAGGTTAACGCTTCATCTTTTCTGAAGAATTTCTCGTTGCAATCTAAAGGACATTTCCATTATGCTTGACGCTGATGTTCTCTTGTTTTCAAAGATTTATAGGTTTCGAGTTTTCTATACGGACCAGCATATACATGCAAAGAGTGTGAGGGCGCATTCACTTCCTTGGCTGCATCTCACCGCCATGAGCCACCAGGTTGCAAAATCGACAGGATCCTGTTGGGTAATCACCGATACAATAGGAAAAGAGCTCCAAACTTTCCTTACTAGACCACAATATCGCAAATAGTGCACAATTGATTCCTGCTCCATTCTGCATCTTGAGCACAGTGGAAAAGTTGTTTGAAATCGCTGGTGAATAAGTCCCAACACAGGTAATTTTCTGTGGCAAGCTTTCCATAAAAATACCTGTATTTTCGATGGGATTTTTAACCCCAAAATGGCTTTCCAGGTTACATGGTTCCTCATTACAGCTGGAATTTGCTCCACTGGGTCATGGAAAAAATTGTAAGCAACAAGATAGACAGATGCTGAATCGTACTGCTTTCGCTTATTCCTGATACACTGGATTTTGTCTCTGCTATCCACATTAATGCTGGGCGAGAGAATACGGTTCCTGACCACTGAAGGGAACAACTCAGTGATCAAATCCTGGTTCCATCTTCGATTCTCGGTAAGTAAATCCTTTAGCATATTGATTCCTGTGAATGGACTGTTGTTAATGTTTAATTGAAAGGGATAAGGGGGTAGCCAAGGGTCGTGCCATATGCGAATATTCTCTCCTGAGCCAATGCTCCAACACAAACCTTTTTTCATCACCTTTCTCCTCTTTAATAAGCTCTTCCATCCCCAGGACGATTGGTAACCTTTTACAGCTTGTAATGTGTTTGAATATCTATAGTATCTTCCTTTTAGTATGCGAGCCAGCAATGAGTTAGGATTAGTAGTAATACGCCAGAATTGTTTGCCTAACAGTGCCATATTCTGAGCCTTTAAATCCTTAAATCCCAAACCTCCTTGCTTTTTTGGTCTCGTCATATGGTCCCAGCTGATCTAGGCCATTTTTCTCTCTGGACCACGCTGATCCCACCAAAATTGTGATAATATCCTGTGACTATCTTCTATGAGTGAGTCTGGTAGTCAAAAATAGGAAAGGGTGTACACAGGAATAGCTTCTCCAACTGCCTTGATTAGGACATGTCTTCCCCCAGCTGATAATAGTTGCCTCTTCCATGTCTGAGCTCTTTGGTAGACCATGTCTATAACTGCACCAAAAGTGGCTTTCTTGGATCTCTGTACAACTAATGGTAGGCTGATGAGCGGATATTTTATACGCTTTTTGGCATCATTTTCATATAATTTTTAGTATGTTTTGTTTAAGTTTTATTAAGTTTTCATAGGTTTTAGTGCAAAATTCACATTTTTGGATTCTACTTTGAGTTTGTGTATTTTTATGTAATTTCATGTATTTTTTGGCTGAAATTAAGGAGTTGGAGTAAAAGTCTGATTCAGAGACAGAGAAAGTGCTGTAGATGCTGTCAAGATTCGACCTCCTTGCATTCAAAAGAGTTTTTCTGGAGTTATAGAAGTCCAAATGAAGCGTTCTCAACGGCTATGAAAATCTAACATTCAGAGCTTTCCAACAATATATAATAGTCCATACTTTTTTCAGAATTGAAGGCCCAAAACTGGTGTTCAAATGCCAGCCTCCAGTCCTACTCTGGCGTCCAACGCCCACAAGGAGGAGACCAGCGTCCAACGCCCACAAAGGACCCCCAAGCAGGCGTTCAACACCCAAGAACCTAGCACGTGGATCTCAATTAAGCTCAGCCCAAACACTCACCAAGTGGGTTCCGGAAGTGGATTTTCGCACTAAAGACTGTCTTACCCTTCTTATGTAATCCTTAGTCATTAGTCTTGTATTTATTTGAAAACTTGTACACTTTTAGAGGACGACACACAACCTTTTGACACTTTACACGTTCACATTGTATTTTCTATCAGTATGAGTTTCTAAACCTCCTAGGTTGAGGGGAGGAGCTCTGCTGAGTTTTATGGATTAATAAAGTACTACCGTTCTATCTCAATTCTTGTTTGATTCTCTATTCTAAGATGTATCTTCGTTCTTCATCATTATGAATGCGTTGAACCGGCACAAGGTTATCTCATTCTACATGGGTTCAGAGTGAGTCTTTCATCGGATAATGATGAACCACTAGCTTGATTATACATCTCTTAGACGACTAATCCACGACTTCGTTGGGGACTTTTTGAGACACCAGTTCAGCCGAGTTATAGGGAGATTAGAGTCTTTATGGTAGAGGCTAGAACCAAAGGCACAACATTCTTTGATCTGGAAGATTCGACCTTGTCTGTGTCGTTTTGAGTAGGATCACTAAGGAGAATAAACTGCAGGAGGTTCACCCTCAATCAGAATGGATCCGCACTAACCCTGGTGTTCAGATCTGGAGGAGCATTGGCGACCTCTCAAGAAAGGCGTTGATCACAATCAGCCTACCATAGAAGAAATTATTCGCAGTTGGAGTAGATAGTAAAACCGAATTGATCCAGAAGAACAAAGCATCTCCGAAACCTTAACCATTTTCTTATCATTGCTTTCATCATCAACTGAGTAACGTTTTCTTTATTTTTCCTTTTATGTGCTTTAAACAAACAAACAACTTTTCTATCTACATGACTAAGATCTACAAGATAACCATAGCTTGCTTCAAATCACAATCCTCGTGGGATCGACCCTGACTCACTCAGGTATTACTTGGACGACAGTGCACTTGCTGGTTCAGTTGTGCGAAGTGTAATTCCGCGCACCAAGTTTTTGGCGCCGTTCTAGGGATTGTTTGAGTTTGGACAACTAACGGATTATCTTGTTGCTTAGATTAAGTATTATTTCTAATTTTGTTTGAGTCTTTTATTTTCTTCTTCTTTTTCAAAAAATAAAAAAAAATTCAAAAACCTTTTCTTTTCTTTATTAATCTTAATCATTTGTTTGAGTCTTTTTTGAATTTTTTTAGTCTTTTTCTAAAAATTTTTAAAAATAGTGTCTTTTGTTTGAATCTTGTGTCAATCTTTAAGTTTGGTGTCTTCTTGTGTCTTTTCTTTTAAAATTTTTTAAATTGGTGTCTTTGGTTTTCAAAATTTTTAAGTTTGGTGTCATTTGCATGTTCTTATTTTCCTTGAATTCTTTGAGTTTTGTTCTTAGTGTTCTTCTTGATCTTCAAAGTGTTCTTGTTTTTCTTCTTATTTTGATCTTAAAATTTTAGTTTGGTGTCTCTTTGTGTTTTTTTTTTTTGCAATTTTCAAAATTTTGTGTCCTTAGATCTAAAAAATTTAAGTTTGGTGTCTTTTTGTTATTTTTCTCTTTCTTCATTAAATTCAAAAATAAAAAAATTAAATATATTTTTTTATCTTTGCATTAATTTTCGAAAATCAACCAAAAAATTCAAATTTTAATTTCAAAATCATTATCTTATCTTATCTTAGTTTTAAATTTCAAATTTCAAATCTTTTCAAAATCAAATCTTTTCAAAAAATCATATTTTTTTCAAATTACTGTCTTATCTTTCTATATTTCTTTAAAATTCAAAAACCTTATCTTATCTTATTTCAAATTTCAAAATCAAATATTTTTCAAAAATCAAATTTCAAATCTTATATTTTTCAAATTTTTTCAAATTCTTATCTTATCTTTTCCAATTTCAATTTTTAAAATCAAATCTTTTTCATATCTTTTTAAAATCTTATCTTATCTTTTCTAATTTCAAATTTTAAATTCAAATTTTTTCTAATCTTCTATCTTATCTTAATTTCAAATCTTTCTCAATTAGTTACTTGTTTTCTCTTTCTTCTTTTTCAAAACTTCCTAACTAATTCTTCTCTTTTCTAATTTTCGAAAATATCTTCTCTCTTTCTCTCTCTTCTTTTTCAAAAATTCATTATTTAATTTTTAAATCTTTTTAGTTAATTAGTTTTATTTTTTAATTTAATTAATAAATAAAAATAAAAATAAAAATATTTTCTCTTTTTACTTCGAATTTTCAAATTTCTATCCCTCTCCTTTTGTTCATACCCTAGGTCGAGCTATCCGACCTGGGATGATTGGCGACAAAGCGACCGACCTCTTCAGGTCAGGCTACCCGACCTCTCTTCAAAGAGGTCGGCCAAATCGACAAGAAAGCCCAATAAAGGGCCCAAATAGAGGAACACGACCCAAATCCAAAGGCAATCCAAGCCTATAGAGATAAAGGCAGTTCCCTTGAAGATAAGCTGACTTCACCCTAAAATAAGATAAGATAAGATAAGATAACTAACTTATCTTATCAGAAAGGTCAGCCCACACTATTATAAATACACTGGAGCACCCATGTATAACTCATACTCTGATTCTACATAAAACCTGTTTAATACCCATGCTAACTTAAGCATCAGAGTCTCTTGTAGGTACCCCCCACCCTCCGGTGACCAAGGATCAGCAGCGCAGCCAGCCAACAAGTCAGACACGACAGCTTCGGCCGCCACTCACCAGCCAGACACGTCGGCACCAACCAATACAGAAGATCTCGACCGAGATCGACCTCCAGTTTCAGGTAACCCTTGGAACATTGGCGCCGTTGCCGGGGAACCTGGAAGTCATCCCGTCACCATGGCGGACGAACAGGATAACGACCACAACTCAGATCTAGAGGATAGAACGCCGCACAAAAACACGGATGCTACACCAAAGGATACTCCGGAATCTAACGGAGACAAAAACTCATCACATCCGGGAGTAATAGAAGCACTTCAAGATCGCCTAAAGCAACTCGAAAAAGAAAGCCAGTACCAGTAAGAAGTCGGCAAGGATCTTCAAAGAGAGGTAAGGCGACGTCGAGAATTAGAAGATAAACTCCTACAACTTGAAGCCGATCTCAAAGCAAAGGCTACCCGGACCACCCCTGAGGACAACTCTCGCAAGGATCAAGACCCATTCACTAGGGAAATCATGAAGACTAAAATCCATAAAGACTTCAAACATCCGGATATGACTTTGTATGATGACACTACAGATCCCAACCATCACCTCAGTAACTTCAGAAGCAGAATGTACCTCACCGACGTTTCAGACGCCGTTTGTTGTAAAGCTTTTCCAACGACTCTCACAAAGACAGTAATTAGATGGTTCGACAACTTTGATGACCTGGCCAAAAAGTTCCTGGCCAGATTCTCCATCCAAAAACACAAGGCTAGGCACGCCCCCAGCCTACTAGGTATCAAGCAAGGAGATCGGGAAAGTCTTCGCAACTACATGGAAAGATTCAACAAAACATGTCTAGACATACAAAGCTTGCCAACAGAGGCTGCCGTCATGGGCCTCATCAACGGCCTACGAGAGGGACTTTTCAGCCAATCTATATCAAAGAAATATCCCACATCCCTGGATGAGGTACAAGAGCGGGCAGAGAAGTACATCAACATGGAAGAAAATTCCCGACTTGGAGAAGCCTCGAAATTCGGTTTCACCTACCGAGATAAAGATAAAGAATCCAAGAAGAAAGAAGATCGAACGGGCGAAAAAATAAAAAAGTATCATAATTACACCCCTCTTTGGGTGTCCCTTGTGGATATTTACAAAGAAGTCTGTAACACAGAAAAGATACCCCCAGCTCGACCACTCAAAGGCAAAAGAGGAGGAGGAAATCGGAACGAATACTATGAATATCATCGGGTCCGAGGACATTCCACCAACGAATGCTTAGAATTAAAAAACATCATAGAAAAATTAGTGAGAGAAGGAAAACTAAATCGGTATCTGGCCACCCGAGATGATGAGCAAAGAAAAAGACGAAGAGATGAAGATGTCGGACGAGTTGAGCGATTACCTTGTACGCCAGAAAGACATGTCTATATGATACACGGAGGATTTGCAGGAGGTGGAATCTCCAAATCATCCCGCAAAAGACACCTCAAAGAAGTATATCATGTCGAAAGGAAGGAGGAAGCACTCGACATTCCTGCAATCATGTTCACCAAAGAAGACGTATCCGGTATCATCTCAGGACACGACGATCCCATGGTAATCACCATCATACTGGCAAATGCCAATCTCCACCGCACATTAATAGACCAAGGAAGCTCCGCTGACATCTTATTCAAAACTGCCTTTGACAAGCTCGGCTTAGAGGAAAAAGAGCTTAGAGCATACTCGAACAGCCTGTTCGGACTAGGCGATACCCCAGTACAACCACTAGGATACGTGTCACTACATACAACCTTCGGAAAAGGGAACCAATCCAGAACACTCAAGATAGACTACATCGTGGTCGACGTGAGTTCAGCCTACAATGCCTTAATAGGTCGGATAACACTAAATCAACTCGGCGCAATAGTCTCAACTCCACATTTATGCATGAAATTTCCAACTACAAAAGGGATAGCTACAATAAAAGCAGATCAAAAGATGGCACGCCGCTGCTATAACGAAAGTCTAAACCTCAGAGGCAGAGGAGAAGAGTTCCATACAATTGAGCTTGGTGGAGTTCAGAGACGAGAGGAACTCCGCCCAGAGCCCGAGGGTGAAGTAGAGAAAGTTCAGATCGGAGACACCTCGGACAAAACAACTAATATTGGCATGATCCTGAAAGGAAACGCAAAAGAATTACTAGTACAGTTCTTACGAGATAATATCGATCTCTTCGCATGGAAAGCTGCAGACATGCCAGGTATAAACCCTAAGCTAATGTGTCACAAGTTGACGGTTTATCCAGGATCTCGACCGGTACAGCAGAGACGAAGAAAGCTTGGGCCAGAGCGATCCCAAGCTGTGGAAGAATAGGTACAAGCACTACTGGAGGCAGGATTCATAAGAGAAGTCAAGTACCCGCTATGGCTAGCTAACGTCGTCTTGGTGAAAAAATCAAATGGGAAGTGGCGAATGTGCACCGACTACACCGATCTCAACAAAGCCTGCCCAAAAGACCCTTACCCACTCCCAAATATTGACGCTCTGGTAGATGCTTCATCCGGATATAGATACCTCTCATTTATGGATGCATATTCCGGATACAACCAAATCCCCATGTATCCACCAGATCAAGAAAAGACCTCATTTTTAACACCAAAAGCAAATTACTGCTACATCGTGATGCCGTTCGGTCTCAAGAACGCGGGAGCAACTTATCAAAGGCTAATGAATAAAGTCTTTTTAGAACATGTCGGAAAAATCATGGAAGTCTACATGGACGACATGTTAGTAAAGACACAAAGCGAAGAAACACTATTGTTCGACCTGGCCCAAGTGTTCGACACTATAAGAAAGCATGACATGCGACTCAACCCAGCAAAATGCACCTTTGCAGTAGAAGCGGGCAAATTCTTAGGTTTCATGCTCACACAAAGAGGAATTGAAGCAAATCCAGACAAATGTCAGGCCATACTCAACATGAAGAGCCCAAAGAGGTGCAGCAACTCAACGGGAGATTGGCAGCCTTATCCAGATTCTTGGCAGGATTAACGATAAGATCTCTCCCCTTCTATGCTACTTTAAGGAAGGGAAAGAAGTTCGAATGGACAACAGAATGTGAGCAAGCCTTCCACGACTTCAAGGAATTCTTGGGACGGCCACCCATCCTATCTCGGCCACGAGAAGGAGAATCACTCATATTATACCTCGCAGTCGGAAGCCGGGCAGTAGCCTCAGCACTAGTTCGAGAGGATGACAAGGGGCAACAACCTATATACTTCATTAGTAAAGCGCTGCAGGGATCCGAGCTGAACTACCAAAAGATAGAAAAGTTTTCCTATACTCTCGTACTGACATCTCGAAGACTTCGCCCGTACTTCTAGGCTCTTACCATTAAGGTTCGGACCGACCAGCCCATAAAAGGGATATTGCAGAAAACATATTTAGCAGGCAGAATTTTACAATGGGCAGTCGAGTTATCTGAATTCGACCTCCAATATGAAGCTCGGACAGTCATCAAATCACAGTACTTAGCCGACTTTATCGCAGAGTTCACAGATACCCCGGAAACCCCCACAGAATGGAATCTCTACGTGGACGGTTCCTCGAATAAAACTGGAACCGGCGCAGGTGTGATAATAGAAAGCAACCAAGGAACACAAGTTGAGCTCTCCTTTAAATTTGGGTTCCCGGCCTCAAACAACCAGGCGGAATATGAAGCGTTATTAGCTGGTTTGAAGCTGGCTAAGGAGGTTGGAGCTCAAAAACTCAACATCTTCAGCGATTCACAAGTAATCACCTCACAGATAACGGGGAGTTACCAAGCCAAAGATCCCACCATGAAAAAGTATTTGGATAAAACCAAGGAACAACTCGGACAAATCTGGGAATACAAGATCTGTCACATACCTCGCGAATAAAATGCCCGAGCTGACGCACTCTCAAAACTAGCGAGCACCAAACCAAGGGGCAACAATAGAAGCCTCATTCAGGAAATGCTACAGAACCCGTCAATGTCAGAAGAGGAAAAAGTCCTAGCCATAACAAGCCAGGATCAAGGATGGATGACTCCCATAATTAATTACCTCAAAACAGAAACACTCCCCATAGATGAAAAGGAGGCAAAGAGGTTAAAATGAGAGGTTCAGTACTACACTATCATAAACAACACCCTATATAAAAGAGGGATTTCAATACCACTATTAAAATGTGTGCTGATCTCCAACACAAGGGAAGTTTTAGAGGAAGTACACAGTGGCATTTGTGGTAATCATCTCGGAGCACAAGCTCTCACCAAAAAAGTACTCCGGGCAGGATTTTACTGGCCAACTCTACAAAAAAAAGCTACAGAGTATGTAAGGACATGCTCACCATGCCAGAAACATGCCAACTTTCACATCGCCCCGCCAGAAGAGCTCATCAGCGTAACTTCACCTTGGCCATTTGCAAAATGGGGACTTGATCTCCTCGGACCTTTCCCCCAGGGATCAGGACAAGTCAAATTCCTCATAGTAGGGGTAGACTATTTCACAAAGTAGATCGAGGCAGAGCCCCTAGCCAACGCCACTGCTCAAAGAAGCTGGAAATTCCTATATAGGAACATTGTCACAAGGTTCGGGGTTTCATATTCCATCACCACGGACAATGGCACCCAATTCACAGATGCAGGCTTCAGAAAGTTAGTAGCCGATTTGAACATAAAACACCAGTTCACATCCGTCGAACATCCTCAAGCCAATGGACAGGCCGAAGCTGCCAACAAGGTCATATTGGCTGGGTTGAAACGGAGACTGCAAGCGGCAAAGGGAGCTTGGGCCGAAGAACTTCCACAAGTCCTATGGGCTATCGAACAACGCCACATTCCACCACAAACGAATCACCATTTCGACTAGCATACAGAGTGGAGGCAATGATCCCAGTAGAGGTTGAGGAAGGGTCGCCTAGAGTAGTCCACTACAATGAAGAAGCAAATTCTCAACTTCAAAGAGAAGAGCTCGACCTACTTCCGGAAATCCAAGAAAGTGCCCGGATCAGGGAAGAAGCGCTAAAGCGACGAATGGCTTCGAGATATAATCAAAGGGTAGTGCCAAGAGGTTTCACTGAGAATGATCTCATCCTAATCCGAAATGACATTGGAACAACTCGACCCGGAGAAGGAAAGCTGGCAGCAAAATGGAAAGGACCCTACCGAGTCATAGAAGTACTTGGAAAGGGCTACTACAGACTGTCCGAACTCGATGGATGAGAGCTTCCCAGATCATGGCACGCCTGCAACCTAAGAAAGTACTATAGCTAGAGAAGGTAAAAGATCTAGGATGCACTCTTTTTCCTAAAAAGGTTTTTTAATGAGGCACCAAGTTGAGATCCAGAAATTATCCGACTTAAAGGGATGAAAAACTCCTGCATGTATATATTTGCACTTGCTTTTGAATAAAATATATTTTAGATATTCTACAAAATTTTCAAGACGCATTAATCTGAAGCATTCATCGTCCGATTATAAAGCAACAGATCGGCAGAAAGTGAAAAACAGATTCACTGCACGATCACGATAGAAGACCAATAAAGATGAAAACGCGATTCATCTAAAGGTCGACTAAACAAAGACAGAAACCACCTTCTACAAATCGGCAAAGATGAACACAGAATAATGCAAGAAGTTATCAAAAGTGATCCGAAAAAAAATCTGACGAGGTCTTATGGATTGCTAAATAATAACTTAAAAGACTGGCCGACATGGAGAAGTCGGACCAAGTCAACCCAAGTTATCAGCAAATCCTTGGAAAGAGGTCTGGCCAACCCTATAAAAGAAAAATTGCTATAACTTAGAAGAGATCGACCTAACGTAGTCGGTCTCCTACAAAGACAAGTTATAAAAGTAATCCCTAAAAGAGACCTGACAAAGGTCCAAGAAAGAGGATTACAAAAATAACTTAGAAGAGATCGACCTAATGAAGTCGGCCTCCTACAAAGACAAGTTATAAAAGTAATCCCTGAAAGAGACTTGACAAAGGTCCAAGAAAGAGGATTACAAAAATAACTTAGAAGAGATCGACCTAACGAAGTCGGTCTCCTACAAAGACAAGTTATAAAAGTAATCCCTGAAAGAGACCTGACAAAGGTCCAAGAAAGAGGATTACAAAAATAACTTAGAAGAGATCGACCTAACGAAGTCGGTCTCCTGCAAAGACAAGTTATAAAAGTAATCCCTGAAAGAGACCTGACAAAGGTCCAAGAAAGAGGATTACAAAAATAACTTAGAAGAGGACGACATGAAGAAGTCGGTCTCCTACAACTGACGAGTTATAAAAGTAATCCCTGAAAGAGACCTGACAAAGGTCCAAGAAAGAGGATTACAAAAATAACTTAAAAAAGGATGACATAAAGAAGTCGACCTCCTACAAAGTAGTCCCTGAAAGAGACCTAGCAAAGGTCCAAGAAAGAGGACTGCCAAAACGACTGAAACAAGGACCAACGTAAAGAAATCGGCTATGGATTGCTAGAAATACAAGCAAAAGCGAGAAAACCGAGAAACAAGTTGGACCCGCCCATTCACGACTGAGTCAACCCGCAAGCAACAAGTGTAAAGCGATCCAAAGAGGCCAAGAAGCAAGGCTCCAACATTTCCAAAAAGTGCTAAGACAAGCGCAAACAAATATGATATAAAATACAATATTATAACAAGCTTCAAGGTCAAGCCCAAAAGCTTGAAAGCTACTTGTTGTTTTTTCAAAATCAAAAGTTGCTGAACAAGCAACCAGAGGGAGTATCAACAGTCAGCAAAATATTCAAATTACAGAAATAAAGAGTTTAAAAATCCCACAAGCCGGGCTATCTACACAAACATCCAAAAAAGATTAGTTAAGATCGGGAGCCTTCTCGGTGGCATCAGTCTGGGGTGAAGGAGGGCGAGTCTAAATAGGCACAGCATCAACGGTTCCATCATCCCGGTTTAGAATCTGGCAATCCGGATCAGACACAACTGGAGGAACTGAAAAGGTTGACACTTTGGCAGAAGACACAGGGGGAGGTTCAACATCATCATCATCCTGGTCATCAGGGACAATCTTACCATCCCTCACAACATTGTTCAGGCTGAAGAGAGAAAGATCGACCTCGAGAGCCAGAATTCGAACCTGCTCCTTTAGGTTCTCATAAGCAGCATTCACGCTGCCGACAAGATGACCTTGGAGCTCGGAGTAATCAGCTCGGGCGTTTTCCAACTCCTCCTTCAGACGCATCCCCTCCCGATAAGATGTGACATAGCTGTCTTTATGCCTCAACGCCATGTCCTCAGCCAACCGCACAGAAGCCGCCAGAGCAAGGGAACTCGCCTTCTCATTCTCTAGATCCTTCTCCAGTTTGGCCACCTTCACCTCGAGCTCCTCTTTCAAGCCCTTCATCCGATCGAATTCCTGTTTTGCCTCCTCCATGAAGGCTTTGGTAGCGTGGAGAGGAAGGTGTTGAGCTGTTCGGTACAAGGCAGCTCCCATATGTGCCATTTTTACACTACTCCGAGTTATAAAGTCCAAATGACGAAGAAGTGATACATCATCCATAGGAAGGACACCGTAAGGACCGATCTGCTGATCTACAAACTCGACCGCGTCAAAATCAGGGGCATCAAGGTTGAAAGGCTCAATTGTTTTTTTGTTTCTTGTTGGGAGGAGCACCAGAGGTAGCAACGGAAGACTGTGGAGGCTCGGCCAGGCGAACCCGAGGAGCGGGAACCACCTTCCTCGGCCCAGGAGAGCTCGCTACGGGTGGCTTCACCCGAACTTGCAAAGATCCCTCTCCCACCGCCTTGGCCGAGATATTTTGAGCAGCAGCAACCTTTTTCGCTTTTTTGTAGGCCTGCATAGAGTAGTTGTTCTTCGACATCTCTGAAAAAACAGAATCAACCACAGCAATGGGTTACAATCACAAAAAAAGAAGTAAAGCTAAGAAGCAAGAATGTAAACAAGTCGGACAATACCTAAAACAGTTCGAACCAAAGACGGGTCACTCAAAAACCTTTTTGTGTCAAGATGGGGTGGTTTCCCCCATAAATCTTCAAGAACAACTACAAAAGCTCGTTCAACCTCGTCAAGCATCTCCCAGGTATAGCGAGACACTCTCACATTCTTTTGCCATTCTAGAGGAAAGGCAGGCTCATCATTTTCATCAATAAAAAAGGGGCGGGCCCCCTCAACAGCACAGACTTGGAAGAAATAATTCTTAAAATCTTTAAAAGATTCATCATACATGGCAAAAACTTTATGCCCTTGGGCCGACCTGAAAGAAAACCAGGAAGCTTTCTTTTTGGCGGACCCTCCGGGCTTGGCAGATACAAAAAGATAGAGAAAAAAAGTCTGAGAAGGTGTTATGCCTAACTCTCGGCAAAGCAGCTGAAAAATCTTGATAAAACCCCAGGAATTCGGATGAAGCTGGGATGGGGCAATATTACAAGACCACAACAAATCGGTTTTGAAAGCAGTAAAGGGAAAGGTAATGTCCAACTGGCTGAAGAAATATTCATAGGCATAGAAAAATGGACGCTTCCCCTCGATCGAAGTAGGAAAACAAATCCTCTCATCAGAGTCGGGCGCTACAAGCTCATAATCCCTCTCTCGAGCGCCGCTACCACAAATCCTATGACGTTTTCTCAGCTCTACACAAAAATCAGCATCCACCACAGAGACACACATCCAGACAAGGGAGTCCAACCAATTAGACATCCCCTCGGGAACTTTAGAAGACATCTCTACAATGTTATTGCGAGAAGACATGAGGCCAACTACTCCTACAATAAGAAAAGAAGATGGGATTACCAAAAAAAAAACATCTCGGACGAGGGGCAAAATAACTCGACTAGTATACAGAAGAACAAACAGAAAAGGAAAACCCCAAAACTCAAACCAAAGTCCTGGGGCATCCTTTGGAGGCAGTAACAAAGCAAGGCTTCAGGAAAGATCTACAGCTTACGTCTCGGCATCCCCCAAACAAGAAAAGAAGATTTCAAACAGCAAGCATTTTCATAGGAGAAAGACAAAACACAAAAAAGTACAAAAAGTCATCAAAGCCACTATCTTTCTGTAGTCTATCAGCAAAAAGCTTAGACAACACCAAACATGCCAAACAGAGAATCGTCAAAAGACACAACCTTTTTGTGAACCAAGCAAAAACCATCATCAGAAGCACAAGCAGAAACGGCGACAATATGCAAAAAACCCTAAAAGCATCAAGCGACAGAAAAAGGCGAAAAAATTCATACAAAAGATGAAGAAACTCCAGAACACGCAACAATCAGGCGCAGCAAAAGCAGAAAGATTCAAACTTTCTCCAAGCAAAAATCAAACTCACGCATAAAAAATGACAGAGGAGGAAAAATCAAACCTGAAAAATAGAAGAAAACCCCGAAAGAAAGCTGAGCAAAAAGCGACAGAGCCACCCCTCGAACGGAAAAAATTCGCCGGAAGAAGACGGAAGGAGAAACCCAGAATCACTCCTTTTCCACAGAAAGCGGCAGTAGAGCAGGCGTCGCAAGAAGAAACTGTGAAACTCTAAAAGTAAAGGGAGAAGTTACGAAGAGGAACGAAGAAGAGAAACCGTTTCTGATGGCAAGATTCAAAATAAAAACCAAGGGAAACGGGGCATTTGAAGTCAATTAATGAGGGTATTAAACCCTCGCACATTTCCAAAGCGTCGATATAAAAGCGCGCGCTTTTAAAGGAAAACGTTCCACATTCAAAAAGGCTCTACAAAGAAAGGAGTCGACAAAATGCTTGAGTTCGGCTTCGCCAGAGAAGGATCGAAGTCAAGGACTCGACCTCAACAAAAAAGACCGAGCTCAAGCAGGGGCACTGTTCATACCCTAGGTTGAGCTATCCGACCTGGGATGATTGGCGACGAAGTAACCGACCTCTTCAGGTCAGGCTACCCGACCTCTCCTCAAAGAGGTCGGCCAAATCGACAGGAAAGCCCAATAAAGGGCCCAAATAGAGGAACACGACCCAAATCCAAAGGCAATCCAAGCCTATAGAGATAAAGGCAGTTCCCTTGAAGATAAGCTGACTTCACCCTAAAATAAGATAAGATAAGATAAGATAACTAACTTATCTTATCAGAAAGGTCAGCCCACACTATTATAAATACACTGGAGCACCCAGGTATAACTCATACTCTGATTCTACATAAAACCTGTTTAATACCCATGCTAACTTAAGCATCGGAGTCTCTTGCAGGTACCCCCACCCTCCGGTGACTAAGGATCAGCAGCGCAGCCAGCCAACAAGTCGGACACAACAGCTCCGGCCGCCACTCACCAGCCAGACACGTCGGCACCGACCAGTACAGAAGATCTCGACCGAGATCGACCTCCAGTTTCAGGTAACCCTCGGAACACCTGTCAAATTCTTCTTCTCTCTTCTCTATCTTCATTCTTCTTTCTTTCTTTTTCACATCTCATAGAGAGTCCTCTGTTCTTGAACAAAGAGCTCCCATTCTTCTTCTTTCTTGTTTTCTTTTTCTTGGTTATGAGCAGGAACAGAGATAAAGAACCTCCCTTTAATCCTGACCCTGAACCTGAGAGGACTCTAAGGAGGCGGTTACAACAAGTTAAAGCACAACACTCCAGAAGAAACCTCTCAGAAAATTTCAAACAAGAAGCTGAAGACATGACAGATAATACTAATAATGGAGGAGATGCAAGAAAGGTTCTTGGTGAATACACCATACCAACCTCTGATTTTTATGGAAGAAGTATCTCCAAACCTTCCATTAGAGCTAACAACTTTGAGCTTAAGTCTCAGTTAGTCTCTCTTCTGCAACAGAATTGCAAGTTTCATGGACTTCCACTGGAAGATCCATACCAATTCCTCTCGGAATTCTTGCAAATCTGTGACACTGTCAAGACCAATGGAGTGGATCCTAAGGTCTATAGACTTATGCTCTTTCCCTTTGCTGTAAGAGACAGAGCTAAAATATGGTTAGATTCTCAACCTAAAGAGAGCTTGGACTCTTGAGAGAAGTTGGTCAATGCTTTATTGGCCAAGTTCTTTCTTCCTCAGAAAATGAGCAAAATTAGAGTGGAAGTTCAAACCTTCAGACAAAAAGAAGGTGAATCCCTCTATGAAGCTTGGGAAAGATACAAGCAACTGATCAGAAGTTGTCCTTCTGACATGCTCTCAGAATGGTCTATCTTAGGCATCTTCTATGATGGCTTGTCTGAGATGTCCAAAATATCATTGGACAGCTCTGCAGGTGGATCACTTCACTTGAAGAAAATGTCTACAGAAGCAAGAGAACTCATTAAGATGGTTGCAAACAACTAATTCATGTAACTTCTAAGAGAAACCATGTGAATAATGGGGCAACTCAAAAGAAAGGAGTTCTTGAAGTAGACACTTTGAATGCTATATTGGCTCAGAACAAGATCTTGACCCAACATATCAATATGATCTCTCAGCATTTGACTGGAATGCAAGCTGCAGCTGGCAGCACTCAAGAAGCTTCCTCTGAGATAGAAGCTTATGATCCTGACCAACCCATGATGGAGGAGGTGAATTACATGGGAAAACCCTATGGAAACACCTACAACCCTTCATGGAGGAATCATCCTAACCTTTCATGGAAGGATCAACAGAAGCCTCAGCAATGCTTCAATAATAATCAAGGTGGAAGAACCCAGAATAGGTTCAACAACAGGCCACCATTCCCATCTTCTCAAGGGAATATGGAGACCCCTAAGCAGAGCCTTTCTGACTTGGTAACTATAGTCTTCAACCTCTCTAAGACCACTCATAGTTTCATAACTGAAACAAGGTCCTCCATTAGAAATTTGGAGGTACAAGTTGGTCAACTGAGCAAGATAATCCCTGAGACTCCTCCTAACACTCTTCCTAGTAACACTGAAGTAAACCTGTTCCGAGGGTTACCTGAAACTAGAGGTCGATCTCGGACGAGATCTTCTGTATTGGTCGGAGATGATGTATCCAGTTGGCTGGTGGCGGTCGGAGCTGTTGTGTATGCCTTGTTGGACTGGATGCACTTCTGATCCTTGGTCACCGGAGGGTGGGGGTACCTGCAAGAGACTCCGATGCTTAAGTTAGCACGGGTATTAAGAATGTTTATTGTAGAATCAGAGTATGAGTTATACCTGGGTGCTCCAGTGTATTTATAGTAGTGTGGGCTGACCTTTCCGATAAGATAAGTTAGTTATCTTATCTTATCTTATTTCGAGTGAAGTCAGTGATGACAAGTCATCTTAGCCTATTTTAGCTAATCTTTTTCTTTAGTTTTCATTAGAATTATGCACTTTCTTGAGCTACAAGCAAGCTAATTGAGTAGATTTTCATGTTTCCCTTGATTGAACCAACCATATATGAATTCATGCCATTTCATGAGGTTTTGTGCTATATTTGTTGCATATTATGAAAGAATGAATATCTCATGATTTTGAGCATAGCTTTGATTAGTTTGGTTGATTAATGATAGGTGAAGAAAGCTTGGAGAAAGGTTGAAGCAAAGAGGAATGGCTAGAAGTGAAGAATGGAAGTTGATCCTGGAGGCATGAAGTTAGCCCCAACGTTAGCCCCCTAACTTGGAGGCTAACGTTGGGCATGAAGATCACTCCCTGGACTCCCCACGTTTGAGCCAACGTTAGCCCCCTAACTTGGAGGCTAACGTTGGCAAGAGAAACTTGAAACTCATCCCTGGGCCAGCCAACGTTTGCGCCAACGTTAGCCCCCTAACTTGGAGGCTAACGTTGGCACATGAGTTATAAAGGGGAAGAAGGCCAACGTTTGCGCCAACGTTAGCCCCCTAACTTGGAGGCTAACGTTGGCACATGAATCACAAAGGGAGGGGCACCAACGTTTGCGCCAACGTTAGCCCCCTAACTTGGAGGCTAACGTTGGCGCCACTAGCACTAAGCAAGGCCAACGTTAGGGTCAAAGTTAGACCCCTAACGTTGGCACCAACGTCCAAACCAGAGAATTATGCTTGCTGCTATGAAAAGTTAGGGTCAAAGTTAGACCCCTAACTTTGGCCCTAACGTTGGGACCAACTTTGGCTAACTTCAAAACCAGTTCAATTGGTTCACTTCGGTTCTTCTTCAAACTTCAAGAGCAATCAACCAAGGCCTCTTTCAACCCAATTCCACCAAGAACAAAGGCCCAACTCAAGGCTTGAAGATCATTTTGGAAAGTGTATAAATAGGATAGAATTCAAGTTATTAAGGGAGCTTTCCTTTGAGAATTTTCATAATAGTTTTCGGAGAGCTTTTGAACTTGAGTGAACTTTAATTTCTTGCTTTAATTGCTTTCAATTTCATTTTACATTTGTCTTGGATCTTGGATTGGAGAATTGAAGAAATTCTGTTTCAATCTCAATCTTGGATTTCTCTGTTTCTTTACTGTTAATTGAATTTCATTTCCGGTTCATTGTTCTTCATCTCTTTTCTTTGCAATTTACAATTTCCTTGCTATTGTTCTTGTTGGATCTAGGAAGGCATTGAGATCTAGACTTGGTTTTCTAGTCTCTGGGTCCTGAGATCTGAATTTCTCATTTCAATTCCCTGTTTATTGCTTTTTCTGTTAATTTACTTTATTGCTTCAAGATCCGGTTAATTCCCAATTCCCTTACCCTCTTCTGTTTGATGCAATTTAGTTTTTCCTTGTTTAAATTCTGCAAATCCATTCCCCAATTCCCTTTACATTTCAAGCAATTTATATTCCTTGCACTTTAAGATTCCGCAATTTACATTTCTTGCACTTTAAGTTTCTGCCATTTAATTTCTTGTTCTTTAAGTTTCAGCAATTTATTTCTTGTTCTCTTTACTTCAATGCAATTTACATTCTGCAAGTCACACAATCATCAACCAAATCTTGATTCGCTTGACTAAATCAACCACTAAACTAAAATTGCTCAATCCTTCAATCCCTGTGGGATCGACCTCACTCCCGTGAGTTTTTATTACTTGATACGACCCGGTACACTTGCCGGTAGGATTTGGGTGTTTTGGAAGAGATTTATTTTTCCTCCAAAATATCTCATCAGTCAGCTTATCTTCAAGGGAACCGCCTTTATCTCTATAGGCTTGGATTGCCTTTGGATTTGGGTCGTGTTCCTCTATTTGGGCCCTTTATTGGGCTTTTCTGTCGATTTGGCCGACCTCTTTGAGAAGAGGTCGGGTAGTGATAAGCGGATAATTTATACGCTTTTTGGCATTGTTTTTAGTATGTTTTTAGTAGGATCTAGTTACTTTTAGGGATGTTTTCATTAGTTTTTATGTTAAATTCACATTTCTGGACTTTACTATGAGTTTGTGTATTTTTCTGTGATTTCAGGTACTTTCTGGCTGAAATTGAGGGACTTGAGCAAAAATCAGATTCAGAGGTTGAAGAAGGACTGTTGATGCTGTTGGATTCTGACCTCTCTGCACTCAAAGTGGATTTTCTGGAGCTACAGAACTCAAAATGGCGTGCTTCCAATCGCGTTTGAAATTAGACATCCAGGGCTTTCCATCAATATATAATAGTCCATACTTTGCCCAAGTTTAGACGACGCAAACTGGCGTTCAACGCCAGCTCTCTGCCCAATTCTGGAGTTCAGCGCCAGAAAGGGATAAAAAACCAGAGTTGAACGCCAGAAATGGATCAAAACCTGGCGTTCAACTCCACAAATGGCCTCTGCACGTGGAAAGTTAAAGCTCAGCCCAAGCACACACCAAGTGGGCCCCGGAAGTGGATTTATGCATCAATTACTTACTTCTGTAAACCCTAGTAGCTAGTTTATTATATATAGGACCTCTTACTATTGTATTAGACATCTTTGGATTATATTTTGATCTATTGATCACATTTTGGGGGCTGGCCATCTCGGCCATGCCTGGACCTTTCACTTATGTAATTTTAACGGTAGAGTTTCTACACTCCATAGATTAAGGTGTAGAGCTCTGCTGTTCCTCAAAGATTAATGCAAAGTACTACTGTTTTCTATTCAATTCATCTTATTTCACTTCTAAGATATTCATTCGCACTTCAACCTGAAGGTGATGAACGTGACAATCATCATCATTCCCTATGAACGCGTGCCTGACAACCACTTCCGTTCTACATTAGATTGAATGAGTATCTCTTAGATCTCTTAATCAGAATCTTCGTGGTGTAAGCTAGAATGATGGCGGCATTCAAGAGAATCCGGAAGGTCTAAACCTTGTCTGTGGTATTCCGAGTAGAATTCAATGAATGAATGACTGTGACGAGCTCCAAACTCGCGATTGTTGGGCGTAGTGACAGACGCAAAAGGATAGTAAATCATATTCCAGCATGATCGAGAACCGACAGATGAATAGCCGTGCCGTGACAGGGTGCGTTGACCATTTTCACTGAGAGGATAAGATGAAACCATTGACAAGGGTGATGCCTCCAGACGATTAGCCGTGCCATGACAGGGCATTTGGATCATTTTCCCGAGAGAAGACCGAAAGTAGCCATTGACAATGGTGATGTATCACATAAAGCCAGCCATGGAAAGGAGTAAGACTGATTGGATGAAGATAGCAGGAAAGCAGGGGTTCAGAGGAACGAAAGCATCTCTATTCGCTTATCTGAAATTATCACCAATGATTTACATAAGTATTTCTATCCCTATTTATCATATTATTTTCGAAAACTCCATAACCATTTGATATCCGCCTGACTGAGATTTACAAGGTGACCATAGCTTGCTTCATACCAACAATCTCCGTGGGATTCGACCCTTACTCACGTAAGGTATTACTTGGACGACCCAGTGCACTTGCTGGTTAGTTGTGCGAAGTTGTGAACCATGGTATTGGCATCATGTGTTTGGCGCCATTACCAGGGAAAGAAAGAGCGATGAATTTTACATAATCAAAGTGTAATCACAATTTCTGCGCACCAAGTTTTTGGCGCCGTTGCCGGGGATTGTTCGAGTTTGGACAACTGACGGTTCATCCTGTTGCTCAGATTAGGTAATTTTCTTTTTGTTTTGTTTTCAAAAATTTTTCAAAAATCTTTCAAAAATTTTTCTTTTGTTTTCGAAAAAAAAAAATAAATATAATAATAAAAATAATGTTTTCAAAAATAAATTATTCTATGACTTCAAAATTTTTAAGAATGAATTCTAGTGTTTCATGAAGCATGTTGAAGCCTATCTGGCTGTAAAGCCATACCCAAACTGCTTTGGGATTGACCTTCAACTAATCACCTCTGTGGAGTCATGCCCAATCCTTCTGGATAGGGTATGTCAGGCATGTCATGTCTGGATTACATACTAAAGCTTGGCTGGCTATTAAGCTATGCCTGACCCTTTGATTGGAGCTTTAGAGCATAAGATTCCTGGAATTCATATTAAAAATTTTGGAATCCTTATTTTTGTTTTTCAAATAATTTTCGAAAAAAAAAATACAAAAAAAATTAGAAAATCATAAAAATCAAAAATATTTTTTGTGTTCTTGTTTGAGTCTTGAGTCATGTTATAAGTTTGGTGTCAATTGCATATTCATCTTGCATTTTTCGAAAATTTTCATGCATTCATAGTGTTCTTCATGATCTTCAAGTTGTTCTTGGTAAGTCTTCTTGTTTGATCTTTGCATTTGCATGTTTTGTGTCTTTTCTTGTTTTTCATATGCATTCTTGAATTCTTAGTGTCTAAGCATTAAAGAATTCTAAGTTTGGTGTCTTGCATGTTTTCTTTGCATATAAAAATTTTTAAAAATATGTTCTTGGTGTTCATCTTGACATTCATAGTGTTCTTGGTGTTCATCTTGACATTCATAGCATTCTTGCATGCATCACATGTTTTGATCTAAAATTCTCATGCATTGCATCATTTTTCTTGTTTTTCTCTCTCATCATAAAAATTCAAAAATAAAAAAAATATCTTTTCCTTTTTCTCTCTCATAAATTCGAAAATTTAGATTTGACTTTCTCAAAAATTTTTAAAATCTAGTTGTTTTCATGAGTCAAATCAAATTTTCAACTTAAAAATCTTATCTTTTTCAAAATCTTTTTCAAAAATCAAATCTTTTTCAATTTTCTTAGTTATTTTCGAAAATAACATCACCAATTAATTTTTTGATTCAAAAATTTCAAGTTTGTTACTTACTTGTTAAGAAAGTTTCAAACTTTAAGTTCTAGAATCATATCTTGTGATTTCTTGTGAATCAAGTCATTAATTGTGATTTTAAAAATCAAATCTTTTTCAAAAAACTAATTTCTATCATATCTTTTCAAAATATCTTCTTATCTTACCTTTTTCAAAAATTTGATTTCAAAATATCTTTTCTAACTTCCTATCTTCTTATCTTTTCAAAAATTGATTTTCAAAATTTGTTTCAACTAACTAACTAACTTTTTGTTTGTTTCTTATCTTTTTCAAAACTACCTAACTAACTTTCTCTCTCTAATTTTCGAAAATATCTTCTCTCTTTTTCAAAAATTCTTTTTATTTTAATTTTTAAATCTTAATTTTCGAAAATTACTAACATTTTTCAAAAACTATTTTCGAAAATCACTAACTCTTTTTTCAAAAATAATTTCAAAAATTCTCTTCTCTCTCATCTCCTTCTATTTGTTTATTCATCTACTAACATCTCTCCCTCACTCACAAAAAAAAGAGGATCTCTATTATTATTATTTTTCTGTGCCCTCTTCTTTGTCATATGAGCAGGAGCAAGGAAAAGAATATTCTTGTTGAAGCAGATCCAGAACCTGAAAGGACTCTGAAGAGGAAACTAAGAGAAGCTGAATTACAACAAACCAGCAAGCACCTGTCAGAAATTATCAAACAGGAAAAGAAGATGGCAGCTGAAAATAATAATAATGCAAGGAGAATGCTTGGTGACTTTATTGCACCCAATTCCAATTTACATGGAAGAAGCATCTCCATTCCTACCATTGGAGCAAACAATTTTGAGCTGAAACCTCAGCTAGTTTCTCTGATGCAGCAGAACTGCAAGTTTCATGGACTTCCATCTGAAGATCCTTTTCAGTTCTTAACTGAATTTTTGCAGATCTGTGATACTGTTAAGACTAATGGAGTAGATCCTGAAGTCTACAGGCTCATGCTTTTCCCTTTTTCTGTAAGAGACAGAGCTAGAGTGTGGTTGGACTCTCAACCCAGAGATAGCCTGAACTCTTGGGATAAGCTGGTCACGGCTTTCTTAGCCAAGTTCTTTCCTCCTCAAAAGCTGAGCAAGCTTAGAGTAGATGTTCAAACCTTCAAACAGAAAGAAGGTGAATCCCTCTATGAAGCTTGGGAAAGATACAAACAGCTGACCAAAAAGTGTCCTTCTGACATGCTTTCAGAATGGACCATCCTGGATATATTCTATGATGGTTTATCTCAGCTATCAAAGATGTCATTGGATACTTCTGCAGGTGGATCCATTCACCTAAAGAAAATGCCTGCAGAAGCTCAAGAACTCATTGACATGGTTGCTAATAACCAGTTCATATACACTTCTGAGAGGAATCCTGTAAATAATGGGACGCCTATGAAGAAGGGAGTTCTCGAAATTGATACTCTGAATGCCATATTGGCTCAGAACAAAATATTGACTCAGCAAGTCAATATGATTTCTCAGAGTCTGAATGGAATGCAAGCTACATCCAACAGTACTCAAGAGGCATCTTCTGAAGAAGAAGCTTATGATCCTGAAAACCCTGCAATAGCAGAGGTAAATTACTTAGGTGAACCTTATGGAAACACCTATAATCCATCATGGAGAAATCATCCAAATCTCTCATGGGAGGATCAAAGGCCTCAACAAGGCTTTAATAATGGTGGAAGAAACAGGTTTAGCAATAGCAAGCCTTTTCCATCATCCACTCAGCAACAAACAGAGAATTCTGAGCAGAATCCATCTAGCTTAGCAAATTTAGTCTCTGATCTATCTAAGGCCACTGTGAGTTTCATGAATGAAACAAGGTCTTCCATTAGAAATTTGGAAGCACAAGTGGGACAGCTGAGTAAAAGGATCACTGAAATCCCTCCTAGTACTCTCCCAAGCAATACAGAAGAGAATCCAAAAGGAGAGTGCAAGGCCATTGACATAACCAAAATGGCCGAACCCAAAGAAGGAGAGGAGGACGTGAATCCCAAGGGGGAAGACCTCCTGGGACGTCCAATGATCAATAAGGAGCTTCCCTCTGAAGAACCAAAGGAATTTGAGGCTCATCTAGAGACCATAGAGATTTCATTGAACCTCCTTATGCTCTTCATGAGCTCTGATGAATATTCCTCTTCTGAAGAGAATGAGGACGTTACTGAAGAGCAAACTGCCAAGTTTCTTGGTGCAATCATGAAGCTGAATGCCAAATTATTTGGTATTGAAACTTGGGAAGATGAACCTCCCTTGTTCACCAATGAACTAAGTGATCTGGATCAACTGACATTGCCTCAGAAGAGACAGGATCCTAGAAAGTTCATAATACCTTGTACCATAGGCACCATTATCTTTAAGGCTCTGTGTGACCTTGGTTCAGGAATAAACCTCATGCCCCTCTCTGTAATAGAGAAACTGGGAATCTATGGGGTGCAAGCTGCTAAAATCTCATTAGAGATGGCAGACAATTCAAGAAAACAGGCTTATGGACAAGTAGAGGACGTGTTAGTAAAGGTTGAAGGCCTTTACATCCCTGCTGATTTCATAGTCCTGGATACTGGAAAGGAAGAGGATGAATCCATCATCTTAGGAAGACCTTTCCTGGCCACAGCAAGAGCTGTGATTGATGTGGACAGAGAAAAATTGATCCTTCAAGTAAATGAGGACAACCTTGTGTTTACAACTCAAGGATCTCTCTCTGCATCCATGGAGAGGAAGCATAAAAAGCTTCTCTCAAAGCAGAGTCAAACAAAGCCCCCACAGTCAAACTCTAAGTTTGGTGTTGGGAGGCCACAACCAAACTCTAAGTTTGGTGTCAAACCCCCATATCCAAACTCTAAGTTTGGTGTTGGGAGGTCTCAACAAAGCTCTGCATATTTGTGAGGCTCCATGAGAGCCCATTGTCAAGCTATTGACATTAAAGAAGCACTTGTTGGGAGGCAACCCAATTTTTATTTATCTAACTCTATTTTTTTTTTAGTTATATGTCTTTGTAGGTTCATGATCATGTGGAGTCACAAAATAAATATAAAAATTGAAAACGGAATCAAAAACAGCAGAAGAAAAATCACACCCTGGAGGAAGCATCTGCCTGGCGTTCAACGCCAGAACAGAGCATGGTTCTGGCGCTGAACGCCCAAAATGGGCAATATATGGGCGCTGAACGCCCAGAACAAGCATGGTTCTGGCGTTCAACACTAGAAATGGCCAACAAATGGGCGTTGAACGCCCAAAATGGGCACCAACCTGGTGCTGAACGCCCAGAGTTGTGTGCAAGGGCATTTTACATGCCTAATGGGTGCAGGGATGTAAATCCTTGACACCTCCGGATCTGTGGACACCACAGGATCACCTCAAGATCTGTGGACACCACAGGATCATCTCAGGATCTGTGAATCCCACAGGAACCCCACCCACCTCACCCTCTCTCTCTCCATTCATGGTAATCCCTTCTGTTTTCCATTCACCACTCACATCCATACACACATCCCTCCATCTCCTCCGTATCATCTTCTTCTTCTTCTATTCTTTCTTCTTTTGCTCGAGGGCGAGCAACATTCTAAGTTTGGTGTGGTAAAAGCATAAGCTTTTTATTTTTCCATAACCATTAATGGCACCTAAGGCCAGAGAAACCTCAAAGAGGAAAGGGAAGGCAAGTGCTTTCACCTCTGAGCCATGGGAGATGGAAAGATTCATCTCTAAAGCCCATCACTAAGAAAAGGATGGAGTAAACAAGAGAGCCCACTCATGGAGCTCAAGAAACATATGAGGAAGCTCACCATCAAGAGATCCCTGAGATACCTCAAAGGATGCACCTTCCTCCATAGAACTTTTGGGAGCAAACCAACACCTCCCTAGAAGAATTAAGTTCCAATATGGGACAACTAAGGGTGGAACATCAAGAACACTCCAAATTCCTTCATGAAATAAGAGAAGATCAAAAAGCAATGAGGGAGGAGCAACAAAGGCAAGGAAGAGACATAGAAGAGCTCAAGGACATCATTGGTTCCTCAAGAAGGAAACGCCACCATCACTAAGGTGGACTCATTTCTTGTTCTTATTTCTTCTATTTTTTGTTTTCTCTATGCTAAGTGCTTATCTGTGTTTGTGTCTTCATTACATGATCATTAGTAGTTAGTAACTATGTCTTAAAGTTATGAATGTCCTATGAATCCATCACCTCTCTTAAATAAAAAAAATGTTTTAATTCAAAAGAACAAGAAGTACATGAGTTTCGAATTTATCCTTGAACTTAGTTTAATTATATTGATGTGGTGACAATGCTTCTTGTTTTCTGAATGTATGCTTGAACAGTGCATATGTCTTTTGAAGTTGTTGTTTAAGAATGTTAAATATGTTGGCTCTTGAAAGAATGATGACAAGGAGACATGTTATTTGATAATCTGAAAAATCATAAAAATGATTCTTAAAGCAAGAAAAAGCAGCAAAGAACAAAGCTTGCAGAAAAAAAAATAGGCGAAAAAAATAGAAAGAAAAAGAAAAAGCAAGCAGAAAAAGCCAAAAGCTCTTAAAACCAAGAGGCAAGAGCAAAAAGCCAATAACCCTTAAAACCAAAAGGCAAGGGTAAATAAAAAGGATCCCAAGGCTTTGAGCATCAGTGGATAGGAGGGCCTAAAGGAATAAAATCCTGGTCTAAGCGGCTAAACCAAGTTGTCCCTAACCATGTGCTTGTGGCGTGTAGGTGTCAAGTGAAAACTTGAGACTGAGCGGTTAAAGTCAAGGTCCAAAGCAAAAAAAGAGTGTGCTTAAGAACCCTGGACACCTCTAATTGGGGACTTTAGCAAAGCTGAGTCACAATCTGAAAAGGTTCACTCAATTATGTGTCTGTGGCATTTATGTATCCGGTGGTAATACTAGAAAACAAAGTGCTTAGGGCCACGGCCAAGACTCATAAAATAGCTGTGTTCAAGAATCATCATACTGAACTAGGAGAGTCAATAACACTATCTAAACTCTGAGTTCCTATAGATGCAAATCATTCTGAACTTCAATGGATAAAGTGAGATGCCAAAACTATTCAAGAGGCAAAAAGCTATAAGTCCCGCTCATATGATTGAAGCTCTGTTTCATTGATAGTTTGGAATTTATAGTATATTCTCTTCTTTTAATCCTATTTGATTTTCAATTGCTTGGGGACAAGCAACAATTTAAGTTTGGTGTTGTGATGAGCGGATAATTTATACGCTTTTTGGCATTATTTTTAGTATGTTTTTAGTAGGATCTAGTTACTTTTAGGGATGTTTTCATTAGTTTTTATGTTAAATTCACATTTCTGGACTTTACTATGAGTTTGTGTGTTTTTCTGTGATTTCAGGTACTTTCTGGCTGAAATTGAGGGACTTGAGCAAAAATCAGATTCAGAGGTTGAAGAAGACTGTTGATGCTGTTGGATTCTGACCTCCCTGCACTCAAAGTGGATTTTCTGGAGCTACAAAACTCAAAATGGCGCGCTTTTAATTGCGTTGGAAAGTAGCCATCCAGGGCTTTCCAGCAATGTATAATAGTCCATACTTTTCCCAAGTTTAGATGATGCAAACTGGCGTTCAACGCCAACTCTCTGCCCAATTCTGGAGTTCATCACCAGAAAGGGATCAAAAACCAGAGTTGAACGCCAGAAATGGATCAAAACCTGGTGTTCAACTCCACAAATGGCCTCTGCACGTGGAAAGTTAAAGCTCAGCCCAAGCACACACCAAGTGGGCCCCGGAAGTGGATTTATGCATCAATTACTTACTTCTGTAAACCCTAGTAGCTAGTTTATTATAAATAGGACCTCTTACTATTGTATTAGACATCTTTGGATTATATTTTGATCTATTGATCACATTTTGGGGGCTGGCCATCTCGGCCATGCCTGGACCTTTCACTTATGTAATTTTAACGGTAGAGTTTCTACACTCCATAGATTAAGGTGTAGAGCTCTGCTGTTCCTCAAAGATTAATGCAAAGTACTACTGTTTTCTATTCAATTCATCTTATTTCACTTCTAAGATATTCATTCGCACTTCAACCTGAAGGTGATGAACGTGACAATCATCATCATTCCCTATGAACGCGTGCCTGACAACCACTTCCGTTCTACATTAGATTGAATGAGTATCTCTTAGATCTCTTAATCAGAATCTTCGTGGTGTAAGCTAGAATGATGGCGGCATTCAAGAGAATTCGGAAGGTCTAAACCTTGTCTGTGGTATTCCGAGTAGGATTCAATGAATGAATGACTGTGACGAGCTCCAAACTCGCGATTGCTGGGCGTAGTGACAGACGCAAAAGGATAGTAAATCCTATTCCAGCATGATCGAGAACCGACAGATGAATAGCCGTGCCGTGACAGGGTGCATTGACCATTTTCACTGAGAGGATAAGATGAAACCATTGACAAGGGTGATGCCTCCAGACGATTAGCCGTGCCGTGACAGGGCATTTGGATCATTTTCCCGAGAGAAGACCGAAAGTAGCCATTGACAATGGTGATGTATCACATAAAGCCAGCCATGGAAAGGAGTAAGACTGATTGGATGAAGATAGCAGGAAAGCAGGGGTTCAGAGGAACGAAAGCATCTCTATTCACTTATCTGAAATTCTCACCAATGATTTACATAAGTATTTCTATCCCTATTTTATTATATTATTTTCGAAAACTCCATAACCATTTGATATCCGCCTGACTGAGATTTACAAGGTGACCATAGCTTGCTTCATACCAACAATCTCCGTGGGATTCGACCCTTACTCACGTAAGGTATTACTTGGACAACCCAGTGCACTTGCTGGTTAGTTGTGCGAAGTTGTGAACCATGGTATTGGCATCATGTGTTTGGCGCCATTACCAGGGAAAGAAAGAGCGATGAATTTTACATAATCAAAGTGTAATCACAATTTCTGCGCACCAGGTAGCCTGACCTGAAGAGGTCGGTCGCTTTGTCACCAATCATCCCAGGTCGGATAACTCAACCCAGGGTATGAAAAGTGCCCCTGCTTGAGCTCATCCTTCTTTTTTGAGGTCGAGTCCTTGACTTCGGTCCTTCTCTAGTGAAGCCAAACTCAAGCATTTTGTCGATTCTTTTGTAGCAGCTTTTGAATGTAAAACGTTTTCCTCTAAAAGCGCGCGCTTTTATATCGGCGCTTTGGGAACGTGCGAGGGTTTAATACCTTCATTAATTGGTATTAATTGCCCCGTTTTTCCTTGTGGCCTTTTATTTTGAATTTGCGATCAGAAAACAGTTTCCCTTCTTCGCTCCTCTTTGTAACTTCTTTCGTTTTCTCGCTCTCTGTCCTTTGTCTACATTTTGCTTTTCTTGCGTTGCGGCGTCGTTTGGCAATTTTCTAGGCAGTTTCCATTTTTACGTCTTCATTTTCCCTCGAAGCTTCTTTCTTCTTCAGGTTAGTTCCATTCGCATTTTCTTTTTCTTTCGTTGCTTTGGCTTTGTGATGAAGTTTTGATTTTACTTTAGAGAAAGTTTGGATCTTTCTGTTTTTGTCGCGTCTAATTGTTGTTGAAATGTGTATTCTGGGAGTTTTTTCATCTTCTGCATGACCTTTTTTGCCTTTCCTGTTGCTTGATATTTTTAGGGCTTTGCATGTTCTGTTGTTTCTGTCTGATACCGATACCCAGAAAATCTGCATCTTTCCTTGCTTTATTTGAAGATTGCTTTTTGTCTGATTCTGAAAAAAGGTTGTGCCTTTGATGGTTTCTACTTGGCGCGCTTGATGTTTGGGAATGCTTTTTGCTTGGTAGACTGTAAGGCCGTGATTTTGATGACTTTTTTTTGTTTTGTTTTACTTTGATGAAAAAATGCTTGCTGTTTGAAGTCTTCTTTTCTTGTTTGAGAGATGCTGGGGTGCGAGCTGTAGATTTTTCCTAAAAACCCTGCTTTGTTACTGCCTCCAAAGGATGCCCGAGGACTTTGGTTTGAGTCTTGGGGTTTTCCTTTTCTGTTTGTTCGCCTGTATCGTATTGATCGGGTTGTTTTATCCCTTGTCCGAGATGTTTTTAGTAATCCACTCTTCTTTTCTTATTGTAGGATTAGTTGGCCTCATGTCTTCTCGCCATAACATTGTAGAGATGTCTTCCAGAGTTCCCGAGGGGATGTCCGATTGGCTGGACTCCCTTGTTTTGATGTGTGTTTCTGTTGTGGATGCTGAATTTTGCATAGAACTGAGGAAGCGTCATAGGATTTGTGGTAACAGTGCCTGGGAGAAGGATTATGAGCTTATTGCTCCTGATTCTGATGAGAGGGTTTGTTTTCCGACCTCCATCGAGGGGGAGCGTCCCTTCTTCTATGCCTATGAATATTTCTTCAATCAACTGGACGTTACTTTTCCTTTTACTGCTTTTGAGACCGACCTGTTGTGGTCGTGTAATATTGCCCCATCCCATCTTCTCCCGAACTCCTGGGGTTTTATCAAAATTTTTCAGCTACTTTGCCAAGAGTTAGGTGTAACACCTTCTCAGGCTCTCTTCCTTTATCTGTTTGTTTCCGCCAAGCCTGGTGGCTCTTCGAAAAAGAAAGCTTCCTGGGTTTCGTTCAGGTCTGCCCAGGGCCATAAAGTGTTTGCTATGTATGATGAGTCCTTTAAGGATTTCAAAAATTACTTCTTTAAAGTTTGTGCTGTCGAGGGGGCCCGCCCCTTTTTTCTTGATGAAAATAATGAGCCTTCTTTCCCTCTAGAGTGGCAGAAGGATGTGAGAGTGTCTTGCTATTCCTGGGATATGCTTGACGATGTTGAGCGTGCCTTTGTTGTTGTTCTTGAGGATTTATGGGGAGCACCACCCCATCTTGATACAAAAAGGTTTTTGAATGACCCATCCCTGGTCTGGGCTGTTTTGGGTATTTGCCTGACTTATTTCTATACTTGTTTCTTAGTTTTGGCTTCCTCATCTTGTGATTGTGACCCTTTACTGTGGCTGATTTTATGTTTGCAGAGATGTCAAAAAACAATGAATCCATGAAGGCCTTCAAAAGGGCAAAGAAGGCGACTGCTGCTTAGAACATCTCGGCCAAGGCGGCCGAGGAGGGATATTTCCAAGTGCAAGTGAAGCCACCTGTGCCGAGTTCTCCTGGACCGAGGAAGGTGATCCCTACTCCTCGGGTTCGTCTGGCTGACCCTCCACCGACTTCTGCTTCTAGTTCTGGTGCTCCTCCCAACAAGAAACAAAAAACAGCTGAGCCTTTCAACCTTGATGCTCCTGACTTTAATGCAATTGAATTTGTGGATCAACAAATCGGTCCCTACGGTGCCCTTCCTATGGACGATGTGTCGCTCCTTCGCCATCAGGACTTTATAACTCGAAGTAGTGTTAAAATGGCGTATATGGGGGCTGCCCTATACCGGACTGCTCAAAATCTTCCTCTCCACGCCACCAAAGCCTTTATGGAGGAGGCTAAACAGGAGTTTGATCGGATGAAGGGCCTGAAGGAGGAGCTTGAAGTAAAGGTAGCCAAGTTGGAGAAGGATCTAGAGAACAAGAAGGCGAGTTCACTTTCTCTGGCGGCTTCTGTAAGGCTGGCCGAGGACATGGCACTGAGACATAAAGACAGCTATGTTACATCCTATTGGGAGGGAATGCGTCTGAAGGCGGAGTTGGAGAACGCCCGAGCTGATTACTCCGAGCTCCAGGGTCATCTTGTTGGCAGTTGGTGCACGAAATTGTGATCTCCAGGCTCGAACAAATCCTGGTAATGGCTCCAAAGCTTGGTGCTCTGATCTTAATTCATAATTGTCACAACTTCGATACAACTAACCAGCAAGTGCACTGGGTCGTCCAAGTAATACCTTACGTGAGTAAGGGTCGAATCCCACGGAGATTGTTGGTATGAAGCAAGCTATGGTCACCTTGTAAATCTCAGTCAGGCAGATATAAAGTGATAATGGTGTTTTCGAATATTATATAATAAAATAGGGATAGAGATACTTATGTAAATCATTGGTAGGAATTTCAGATAAGCGAATGGAGATGCTTTTCGTTCCTCTGAACCTCTGCTTTCCTGCTATCTTCATCCAATCAGTCTTACTCCTTTCCATGGCTGGCTTTATGCAAGGGCATCACCGTTGTCAGTGGCTACATCCCCTCCTCTCAGTGAATAATATGCTCATGCACCCTGTCACGGCACGGCTATTCATCTGTCGGTTCTCGATCATGCTGGAATAGGATTCACCCTCCTTTTGCGTCTGTCACTAACGCCCAGCACTCGCGAGTTTGAAGCTCGTCACAGTCATTCAATCATTGAATCCTACTCGGAATACCACAGACAAGGTTTAGACCTTCTGGATTCTCTTGAATGCCGCCATCATTCTAGCTTACGCCACGAAGATTCTGGTTAAGAGATCTAAGAGATATTCATTCTAGCTTATTTCATGTAGAACGGAAGTGTTTGTCAGGCACGTGTTCATAGGGGAGATGGTGATGAACGTCACACATAATCATCACCTTCATCACGTTGTTGGGTGCGAATGGATATCTTAGAAGCGAAATAAGATGAATTGAATAGAAAACAGTAGTACTTGCATTAATCTTTGAGGAACAGCAGAGCTCCACACCTTAATCTATGGAGTGTAGAAAATCTATCGTTAAAAATACATAAGTGAAAGGTCCAGGCATGGCCGAGAGGCCAGCTCCTCTGATCTAAGAACCAGGCGTCCAAAGATGCCTAATACAATAGTAAGAGGTCCTATTTATAATAAACTAGCTACTAGGGTTTACATGAGTAAGTATTTGATGTATAAATCCACTTCCGGGGCCCACTTGGTGTGTGTTTGGGCTGAGCTTAAGTGTTGCACGTGCAGAGGCCATTTGTGGAGTTGAACGCCAATTTTTGTGCCAGTTTGGGCGTTCAACTCTGGTTTTGGATCCTTTTCTGGCGCTGGACGCCAAATTTGGGTAGAAAGCTGGCGTTGAACGCCAGTTTACGTCGTCAATTCTTGGCCAAAGTATGGACTATTATATATTTCTGGAAAGCCCTGGATGTCTACTTTCCAACGCAATTGGAAGCGCGCCATTTCGAGTTCTGTAGCTCCAGAAAATCCACTTTGAGTGCAGGGAGGGCAGAATCCAACAGCATCAGCAGTCCTTTTTCAACCTCTGAATCTGATTTCTGCTCAAGTCCCTCAATTTCAGCCAGAAAATACCTGAAATCACAGAAAAACACACAAACTCATAGTAAAGTCCAGAAATGTGAATTTAACACAAAATCTATTAAAAACATCCCTAAAAGTAACTAGATTCTACTAAAAACATACTAAAAACAATGTCAAAAAGCGTATAAATTATCCGCTCATCACAACACCAAACTTAAATTGTTGCTTGTCCCCAAGCAACTGAAAATCAACATAGGATAAAAAGAATAGAATATACTATAAATTCCAAACTATCAATGAAACATAGCTCCAATCAAATGAGCGGGACTTATAGCTTTTTGCCTCTTGAATAGTTTTGGCATCTCACTTTATCCATTGAGGTTCAGAATGATTGGCATCTATAGGAACTCAGAGTTCATATAGTGTTATTTGATTCTCCTAGTTCAGTATGATGATTCTTGAACACAGCTATTTTATGAGTCTTGGCCGTGGCCCTAAGCACTTTGTTTTCCAGTATTACCACCGGATACATAAATGCCACAGACACATAATTGGGTGAACCTTTTCAGATTGTGACTCAGCTTTGCTAAAGTCCCCAATTAGAGGTGTCCAGGGTTCTTAAGCACACTCTTCTTTTGCTTTGGACCTTGACTTTAACCGCTCAGTCTCAAGTTTTCACTTGACACCTACACGCCACAAGCACATGGTTAGGGACAGCTTGGTTTAGCCGCTTAGACCAGGATTTTATTCCTTTAGGCCCTCCTATCCACTGATGCTCAAAGCCTTGGGATCCTTTTTAATTGCCCTTGCCTTTTGGTTTTAAGGGTTATTGGCTTTTTCTGCTTGCTTTTTCTTTTTCTTTCTATTTTTTTTTTCGCCTATTTTTTTTTTCTATTTTTTTTCTGCAAGCTTTGTTCTTTGCTGCTTTTTCTTGCTTCAAGGATCATTTTTATGATTTTTCAGATTATCAAATAACATGTCTCCTAGTCATCATTCTTTCAAGAGCCAACATATTTAACATTCTTAAACAACAACTTCAAAAGACATATGCACTGTTCAATCATACATTCAGAAAATAAGAAGCACTGTCACCACATCAATATAATTAAACTAAGTTCAAGGATAAATTCGAAACTCATGTACTTCTTGTTCTTTTAAATTAAAACAGTTTTTATTTAAGAGAGGTGATGGATTCATAGGACATTCATATCTTTAAGACATAGTTACTAACTACTAATGATCATGTAATGAAGACACAAACATATATAAGCACATAACATATAAAAACGAAAAACAGAGAAAGTAAGAACAAGGAATGAGTCCACCTTAGTGATGTCCTTGAGCTCTTCTATGTCTCTTCCTTGTCTTTGCTGCTCCTTCTTCATTGCTTTTAGATCTTCTCTGATTTCATGAAGGATGATGGAGTGCTCTTGATGTTCCACCCTTAGTTGCTTCCAATAATTGTGTGGAAGAAAATGTATCCCCTGAGGTATCTCAGGGATCTCTTGATTTGCAGTCAAATGTTCTACCACTGAGCTATAGACCCTTGATGGAAGCTTTTGTCTTCCCTTTCCTCTTTCTAGAGGCTTCTCTGGCCTTAGGTGCCATCAATGGTTATGGAAAAAACAAAAAAGCTATGCTTTTTACCACACCAAACTTAGAATGTTGCTCGCCCTCGAGCAAAAGAAGAAAGAATAGAAGAATAAGAAGAAGATATGGAGGAGATGGAGGGAGATGTGTATTCGGCCATATGGGTGGGATTGGGTGGGAAAGAGATGTTGAATTTTGAAGGAAAGTGGGTGTTTGGATGTGAGTGGTAAAGAGTTAATAGGGAAGAGTGTTTATTGGGAATAGAGGATGATTGAGAAGAGAGAGGAGAGTGAGTGGAGGTAGGTGGGGATCCTATGGGGTCCACAGATCCTGAGGTGATCCTATGAGGTCCACAGATCTTGAGGTGTCAAGGCATTTACATCCCTGCACCAATTTAGGCATGCAAAATGCCCTTGCACACAACTCTGGGCGTTCAGCGCCAGGTTGGTGCCCATTTTGGGCGTTCAACGCCCATTTGCTGCCATTTCTGGCGTTGAACGCCAGAACCATGCTTGTTCTGGGCGTTCAGCGCCAGGATGCTCCCATTCTGGGCGTTCAGCGCCAGAACTATGCTCTGTTCTGGCGTTTGAACGCCAGACAGATGCTCCTCCAGGGTGTGATTTTTCTTCTGCTGTTTTTGATTCCGTTTTTGAATTTTTTTGTTTATTTTGTGACTCCACATGATCATGAACCTAAGAAAACATGAAAAACAATAAAAATAAGAATTAGATAAACATTGGGTTGCCTCCCAACAAGCGCTTCTTTAATGTCAATAGCTTGATAGTGGGCTCTCATGGAGCCTCACAGATGTGCAGAGCTTTGTTGAGACTCTCCAACACCAAACTTAGAGTTTGGATATGGGAGTTCAACACCAAACTTAGAGTTTGGTTGTGGCCTCCCAACACCAAACTTAGAGTTTGACTGTGGGGGCTCTGGTTGACTCTGCTTGGAGAGAAACTTTTTCTGCTTCCTCCCCATGGTTGCAGAGGGAGATCCTTGAGTTTTAAACACAAGGGAGTTCTCATTCTATTGAAGGAATATTTCACCTCTATCAACATCAATCACAGCTCTTGCTGTGGCCAGGAAAGGTCTTCCTAGGATGATGGATTCATCCTCTTCCTTTCCAATATCCAGGACTATGAAATCAGCAGGGATGTAAAGGCCTTCAACCTTTACTAACACGTCCTCTACTTGTCCATAAGCCTGTTTTCTAGAGCTGTCTGCCATCTCTAATGAGATTTTAGCAGCTTGCACCCCATAGATTCCCAGTTTCTCTATTACAGAGAGGGGCATGAGGTTTATTCCTGAACCAAGGTCACACAGAGCCTTAAAGATCATGGTGCCTATGGTACAGGGTATTATGAACTTTCCAGGATCCTGTCTCTTCTGAGGCAATGTCAGTTGATCCAGATCACTTAGTTCATTGATGAACAAGGGAGGTTCAACTTCCCAAGTATCAATGCCAAATAATTTGGCATTCAGCTTCATGATTGCACCAAGAAACTTGGCAGTTTGCTCTTCAGTAACATTCTCATTCTCTTCAGAAGAAGAATATTCATCAGAGCTCATGAAGGGCATAAGGAGGTTCAATGGGATCTCTATGGTCTCTAGATAGGCCTCAGAGTCCTTTGGTTCCTCAGAGGGAAGCTCCTTATTAATCACTGGACGTCCCAGGAGGTCTTCCTCCTTGGGATTCACGTCCTCTCCTCTCCTCACAGGTTCGGCCATGGCGCTTATGTCAATGGCCTTGCACTCTCCTTTTGGATTCTCTTCTGTATTGCTTGGGAGAGTACTAGGAGGGATTTCAGTGATCCTTTTACTCAGCTGGCCCACTTGTGCTTCCAGATTTCTAATGGAAGACCTTGTTTCATTCATGAAACTTACAGTGGCCTTAGATAGATCAGAGACTAGATTTGCTAAATTAGAAGCATTTTGTTCAGAGTTCTCTGTCTGTTGCTGAGTTGATGATGGAAAAGGCTTGCTATTGCTAAACCTGTTTCTTCCACCATTATTAAAGCCTTGTTGGGGCTTTTGATCCTTCCATGAGAAATTTGGATGATTTCTCCATGTTGAGTTATAGGTGTTTCCATAAGGTTCACCTAAGTAATTCACCTCTGCTATTGCAGGGTTCTCAGGATCATAGGCCTCTTCTTCATAAGAAGCCTCTTGAGTACTGTTGGATGCCGCTTGCATTCCATGCAGACTCTGAGAGATCATATTGACTTGCTGAGTCAATATTTTATTCTGAGCCAATATGGCATTCAGAGTATCAACCTCAAGAACTCCCTTCTTCATAGGCGTCCCATTACTCACAGGATTCCTTTCAGAAGTGTACATGAACTGGTTATTAGCAACCATGTCAATGAGTTCTTGAGCTTCTGCAGGCGTTTTCTTTAGGTGAATGGATCCACCTGCAGAAGTGTCCAGTGACATCTTTAATAGCTCAGATAAACCATCATAGAATATATATAGGATGGTCCATTCTGAAAGCATGTCAGAAGGACACTTTTTGGTCAACTGTTTGTATCTTTCCCAAGCTTCATAGAGGGATTCACCTTCTTTCTGTCTGAAGGTTTGAACATCAGCTCTAAGCTTGCTCAGCTTTTGAGGAGGAAAGTACTTGGCTAAGAAAGCCGTGACCAGCTTATCCCAAGAGTTCAGGCTGTCTTTGGGTTGAGAATCCAACCATAATCTAGCTCTATCTCTTACAGCAAAAGGGAAAAGCATGAGCCTGTAGACTTCAGGATCTACTCCATCAGTCTTAACAGTATCACATATCTGCAAGAATTCAGTTAAGAACTGAAAAGGATCTTCAGATGGAAGTCCATGAAACTTGCAGTTCTGCTGCATCAGAGAAACTAACTGAGGTTTCAGCTCAAAGTTGTTTGCTCCAATGGCAGGAATGGAGATGCTTCTTCCATGTAAATTGGAATTAGGTGCAGTAAAGTCACCAAGCATTCTCCTTGCATTGTTGTTGGGTTCGGCTGCCATTTCCTTTACTTGTTCAAAATTTTCAATCAAGTTGTCTCTGGATTGTTGTAATTTAGCTTCTCTTAGTTTCCTTTTCAGAGTCCTTTCAGGTTCTGGATCAGCTTCAACAAGAATGCCTTTTTCTCTGTCCCTGCTCATAAGAAAGAGAAGAGAACAAGAAAAGAAGAGGAATCCTCTATGTCACAGTAAAGAGGTTCCTTATTGTTAGTAGAAGAAAAGAAGAAGAAATTCGAACACAGATAGAGGAGGGGGTTCGAATTTGGTGATGATGTGAGGAAGAGATGTTAGTAGATGAATAAACAAATAGAAGAAGATGAGAGGGGGAAGTGAATTTTCGAAAACAATTTTTGAAAAAGAGTTAGTGATTTTTGAAAATAGTTTTTGAAAAAGGTTAGTATTTTTTTCGAAATTTTTTTTTTAAATAAAAAATAAAAATAATTAGTTAATAAAAAAGAAATTTTTGAAAAAGGGGGAAGATATTTTCGAAAATTAGAGAGAGAGAGTTAGTTAGGTAGTTTTGAAAAAGTTAAGAAACAAACAAAAAGTTAGTTAGTTAGTTGAAACAAATTTTGAAAAGATAAGAAGTTAGGAAGTTAGAAAAGATATTTTGAAAAGATATTTTTGAAAAAGATAAGATAAGAAGATATTTTTGAAAAGATATGATTGAAATTAGTTTTGAAAAAGATTTGATTTTTAAAATCACAATTAATGACTTGATTCATAAGAAATCACAAGATATGATTCTAGAACTTAAAGTTTGAATCTTTCTTAACAAGCAAGTAACAAACTTCAAATTTTTGAATCAAAACATTAATTGATTATATTATTTTCGAAAATTTGATATAAAAATAAGAAAAAGATTTTTGAAAAATATTTTTTTAATTTTCGAAAATAACTAAGAATTTTGAAAAAGATTTGATTTTTGAAAAAGATAAGATTTTCAAATTGAAAATTTGATTTGACTCATAAGGAACAACTTTGATTTTTAAAAATTTTTGAAAAAGTCAACTCAATTTTCGAATTTGATGAGAGAAAAAGGGAAAGATATATTTTTTTTTTTGAATTTTTATGATGAGAGAGAAAAACAAGAAAAATGATGCAATGCATGAAATTTTTAGATCAAAACAATGAATGCATGCAAGAATGCTATGAATGTCAAGATGAACACCAAGAACACTATGAATGTCATGATGAACATCAAGAACATATTTTTGAAAAATTTTTAATGCAAAGAAAATATGCAAGACACCAAACTTTAGAATTCTTTAATGCTTGCGCACTAAGAATTCAAGAATGCATATGATAAACATGAAAAGACACAAAACAAAAAATCATCAAGATCAAATAAGAAGACTTACCAAGAACAACTTGAAGATCATGAAGAACACCATGAATGCATGATATTTTCGAAAAAATGCAAGATGCATATGCAAGTGACACCAAACTTATGATATGACTCAAGACTCAAACGAGAAATACAAAAATATTTTTGATTTTTATGATTTTCTATTTTTTTGGATTTTTATTTTATGTTTTTCGAAAAATAATTTTGAAAAAGAAAATAAGGATTCCAAAATTTTTAATATGAATTCCAGGAATCTTATGCTCTAAAGCTCCAATCAAAGGGTCAGGCATGGCTTAATAGCCAGCCAAGCTTTAGTATGTAACTCAGACATGACACGCCTGACATTCCTTACATTCAACAGCCAATTGGCTAAGAAAGATAAAGAAACTCTTTTCTTGAGTATAAGAATTGAGACATGGCTTTACAGCCAGCCAGGCTTCAACATGCTCCATGAAACACTAGAATTCATTCTTAAAAATTCTGAAAGGAAAATATATTTTTGAAAACATTTTTATTTTAAATTTTTTTTTTTCGAAAACAAAGGAAGAATTTTTGAAAATTTTTTTGAAAACAAGACAAAAAGAAAATTACCTAATCTGAGCAACAAGATGAACCGTCAGTTGTCCAAACTCGAACAATCCCCGGCAACGGCGCCAAAAACTTGGTGCACGAAATTGTGATCTCCAGGCTCGAACAAATCCTGGTAATGGCTCCAAAGCTTGGTGCTCTGATCTTAATTCATAATTGTCACAACTTCGATACAACTAACCAGCAAGTGCACTGGGTCGTCCAAGTAATACCTTACGTGAGTAAGGGTCGAATCCCACGGAGATTGTTGGTATGAAGCAAGCTATGGTCACCTTGTAAATCTCAGTCAGGCAGATATAAAGTGATAATGGTGTTTTGGAATATTATATAATAAAATAGGGATAGAGATACTTATGTAAATCATTGGTAGGAATTTCAGATAAGCGAATGGAGATGCTTTTCGTTCCTCTGAACCTCTGCTTTCCTGCTATCTTCATCCAATCAGTCTTACTCCTTTCCATGGCTGGCTTTATGCAAGGGCATCACCGTTGTCAGTGGCTACATCCCCTCCTCTCAGTGAATAATATGCTCACGTACCCTGTCACGGCACGGCTATTCATCTGTCGGTTCTCGATCATGCTGGAATAGGATTCACCCTCCTTTTGCGTCTGTCACTAACGCCCAGCACTCGCGAGTTTGAAGCTCGTCACAGTCATTCAATTATTGAATCCTACTCGGAATACCACAGACAAGGTTTAGACCTTCCGGATTCTCTTGAATGCCGCCATCATTCTAGCTTACGCCACGAAGATTCCGGTTAAGAGATCTAAGAGATATTCATTCTAGCTTATTTCATGTAGAACGGAAGTGTTTGTCAGGCACGTGTTCATAGGGGAGATGGTGATGAGCGTCACACATAATCATCACCTTCATCACGTTGTTGGGTGCGAATGGATATCTTAGAAGCGAAATAAGATGAATTGAATAGAAAACAGTAGTACTTGCATTAATCTTTGAGGAACAGCAGAGCTCCACACCTTAATCTATGGAGTGTAGAAACTCTACCGTTAAAAATACATAAGTGAAAGGTCCAGGCATGGCTGAGAGGCCAGCCCCTCTGATCTAAGAACCAGGCGTCCAAAGATGCCTAATACAATAGTAAGAGGTCCTATTTATAATAAACTAGCTACTAGGGTTTACATGAGTAAGTATTTGATGTATAAATCCACTTCCGGGGCCCACTTGGTGTGTGTTTGGGCTGGGCTTAAGTGTTGCACGTGCAGAGGCCATTTGTGGAGTTGAACGCCAGTTTTTGTGCCAGTTTGGGCGTTCAACTCTGGTTTTGGATCCTTTTCTGGCGCTGGACGCCAGATTTGGGTAGAAAGCTGGCGTTGAACGCCAGTTTACGTCGTCAATTCTTGGCCAAAGTATGGACTATTATATATTGCTGGAAAGCCCTGGATGTCTACTTTCCAACGCAATTGGAAGCGCGCCATTTCGAGTTCTGTAGCTCCAGAAAATCCACTTTAAGTGCAGGGAGGTCAGAATCCAACAGCATCAGCAGTCCTTTTTCAACCTCTGAATCTGATTTCTGCTCAAGTCCCTCAATTTCAGCCAGAAAATACCTGAAATCACAGAAAAATACACAAACTCATAGTAAAGTCCAGAAATGTGAATTTAACACAAAATCTATTAAAAACATCCCTAAAAGTAACTAGATTCTACTAAAAATATACTAAAAACAATGTCAAAAAGCGTATAAATTATCCGCTCATCAGCAGCGTAACTGCTGCTTATGAGAACCTGAAAGAGCAAGTTCAGATTATTGCTCCCGAGGCCGACCTTACTCTCTTCAGCTTGGATAATATTGTCCGGGATGGTAAGATTGTCCCTGATGACGAGGATGATGATGATGTCGATCCCCTCCCTGTGTCTTCTGCCAAGGTGTCAGCTCCTGCTGTTCCTCCTGCAGAGGTCGGCCCTCCCACTTCTGATCCTGACTGCTAGATCTTAAACCGGGACGATGGTACTGTAGATGCTGTTCCTCTCCAGGCTCACCCTCCTTCTCCTCGAACTGATGCTGCTGAAAAGTCTTCTGATGTTTAACTGAACTTTTTATCTTGATTGTGTAGATAGCCCGGCTTGTGGGCTTTTAAACTCTTTATTTTGTAAATTTCATTTTGCTAACTGTTGACACTTGTTTAGTTGCTTATTTAGCAACTTTAGGCTAAAAAACAAAAAATAGCTTTCAAGTTCTTGGGGCTGATTTGGGTAGCCTCTTTGAATTTGTTTTCATCACAACTTCGCGCCTTTAGTATCGTGTCGATCTTTATCTCGTCTAGGCCTTTTTCTAGGCTTTTTGGTAGTCTTTCGCACTTTACGTGGGTCGACTTCGTCATGTCGGGCCCTTCAAAGTTACTTTTGTAATTCTCTTTTTTGGACCTTGTTCAGGTCTCTTTCAGAGATTACGTTTATAACTTTTATGTTTTAGGCCGACTTCGTCATGTCGGATCAAGTTATTTTGTAATTCTCTTTCTTGGACTTTGTTCAAATCTCTTTCAGGGATTACTTCTATAACTTTATGTTTTGGGCCAACTTCGTCATGTCGGTCCCTTCTAAGTTACTTTTGTAATCCTCTTTCTTAGACCTTGTTCAGGTCTCTTTCAGGGATTACTTCTATAACTTTATGTTTTGCGCCGACTTCGTCATGTCGGGCCCTTCTAAGTTATTTTTGTAATCCTCTTTCTTGGACCTTGTTCAGGTTTCTTTCAGGGATTACTTCTATAACTTTATGTTTTGGGAGACCAACTTTACTATGTCGATCTCTTCAAAGTTATTTTTGTAGTCCTCTTTTTGGGATCTTTGTCAGATCTCTTTCAGGGACTACGTTTATAACTTGTTTGTAGGAGGTCGACTTCTTTGCGTCATCCTCTTTCTAAGTTATTTTTGTAGTCCTCTTTTTTGGACCTTTGTCAGGTCTCTTTCAGGGACTACTTTTTATAACTTTTCACTTTGGGCTGACTTGTCATGTCGGACCCTTCTAAGTTAAAGTAATCCTCTTTAATAAGGTTGGCCAGACCTCTTTCCAGGGTTTACTTATAACTTGGGTTGACTTGGTCCGACTTCTTAACGTCGGCCAGTCTTTAAGTTATTATTTAGCAATCCATAAGACCTCGTCAGGTTCTTTTTCGGATCACTTTCGATAACTTCTTACATTATTCTGTGTTCATCTTTGCCGATTTGTAGAAGGTGGTTGCTATCTTTAGATCATCTTTTAGGTGAATCGCGTTTTCACCTTTATCGGATGATTGTCTTTATCGTGATCGTGCAGTGAAATTATTTTTCACTTTATACCAATCTGTTGCTTTATAATTGGACGATGAATGCTTTAGATTAATGCGTCTTGAAAACTTGTAGAATATCTAAAATATATATTTTATTCAAAGGAAAGTGCAAATATATACATGTGGAAATTTTTCATCCCTTTAAGTCGGATAGTGTCTGAGTCTCAACTTGGTGCCTCATTAAAAAACCCTTTCAGGAAAAAGAGTGCATTCAATTGTGAGATCTTTTACTTTTTCTAGCTGTAGTACCTTCTTAGGTTGCAGGCATGCCATGATCTGGGAAGCTCTTGGCCATCGAGTTCAGACAGTCTGTAGTAGCCCTTCCCAAGTACTTCTACAACTCGGTAGGGTCCTTTCCAGTTTGCTGCCAACTTTCCTTCTCCTGATCGAGTTGTTCCAATATCATTTCGGATTAGGATGAGATCATTCTCTGCGAAACTTCTCGGCACTACCCTTTGGTTATATCTGGAAGCCATTCGACGTTTTAGTGCTTCTTCCCTAATCTGAGCTCTTCCTTGGATTTCAGGTAGTAAGTCGAGCTCTTCCCTCTGGAGTTGGGAATTTGCTCCTTCATTGTAATGAACCACTCTAGGCGATCCTTCCTCAATCTCTACTGGGATCATTGCCTCTATTCCGTATGCTAACCGGAAGGGAGATTCCTTTGTGGTGGAGTGTGGCGTCGTTCGATACGCCCATAGGACTTGTGGAAGCTCTTCTGTCCAAGCTCCCTTTGCGTCTTGTAATCTCCGTTTTAACCCAGCCAATATGACTTTGTTGGCAGCTTCAGCCTGTCCATTGGCTTGCGGATGTTCCACGGAGGTGTACTGGTGCTTTATGTTTAAGTCGGCTACTAATTTTCTGAAGCCTGCATCCGTGAATTGAGTGCCATTGTCTGTGGTGATGGAGTGTAGAACTTTGAACCTTGTGACAATGTTTCTATATAGGAATTTCTGGATTTTTTGAGCAGTGGTGTTGGCTAGGGGCTCTGCCTCGATCCACTTTGTGAAATAGTCTACCCCTACTATGAGAAATTTAACTTGTCCTGATCCCTGGGGGAAGGGTCCGAGAAGATCAAGTCCCCATTTTGCAAACGGCCAAGGCGAAGTTACACTGATGAGCTCTTCTGGCGGGGCGACGTAAAAGTTGGCATGTTTCTGACATGGTGGACATGTCTTTACAAATTCTGTAGCTTCTTTCTGTAGAGTTGGCCAATAAAATCCCGCCCGATGTACTTTTTTAGCGAGAGCTCGTGCTCCGAGATGATTGCCGCAAATGCCGCCGTGTACTTCTTCTAGCACTTCCTTTACGTTGTTGGTCGGCACACATTTTAGTAATGGTATTGAGATCCCTTTTTTGTACAGGATGTTGTTTATGATAGTGTAGTACTGTGCCTCCCTTTTTAACCTCTTCGCCTCCTTTTCTTCTGTGGGGAGTGTTTCTGCTTTGAGGTAGTTAATTATGGGGGTCATTCATCCTTGGTCCTGACTTGTTATGGCTAGGACTTTTTCCTCTTCCAAGATTGACGGGTTCTGTAGCATTTCCTGGATGAGGCTTCTATTGTTCCCCCTGGTTTGGTGCTGGCTAGTTTCGAGAGTGCGTCAGCTCGGGCATTTTGTTCGCCGGGTATGTGGCGGATCTTATATTCCTCGAGTTGTTCGAGCTGTTCCTTGGTTATATCCAAATACTTTTTCATGGTGGGATCTTTGGCTTGGTAGTTCCCTGTTATCTGTGAGGTGACTACTTGTGAATCACTGTAAATGTTGAGTTTTTGAGCTCCAACCTCTTTAGCCAGCTTCAAACCAGCTAATAACGCCTCATATTCCGCCTGATTGTTTGAGGCCGGGAACCCGAATTTAAGGGAGAGCTCAACTTGGGTTCCTTGGTTGCTTTCTATTATCACACCTGCGCCGCTTCTAGTCTTATTTGAAGAACCGTCCACATAGAGATTCCATTCTATGGGGATTTCCGGGGCATCTGTGAATTCTGTGATGAAGTCGGCCAGATACTGTGATTTGATGGCTATCCGAGCTTCATATTGGAGGTCAAACTCGGATAACTCGACTGCCCATTGTAAAATTCTACCTGCTAAATCTGTTTTCTGCAATATTCCTTTTATGGGCTGGTTAGTTCAAACCTTAATGGTGTGAGCCTGGAAGTATGGGCGAAGTCATCGAGATGTTAGAACGAGAGTATAGGCAAACTTTTCTATTTTCTGGTAGTTCAACTCGGATCCCTGTAGCGCTTTACTAATGAAGTAGACAGGTTGTTGCCCACTTTCGTCTTCTTTGACTAGTGCTGAGGCTATTGCTCGGCTTTCTACTACGAGATATAATATGAGCGGTTCTCCTTTTCGTGGCCGAGATAGGATAGGTGGCCGTCCCAAGAAATCCTTGAAGTCTTGGAAGGATTGTTCACATTCTGTTGTCCATTCGAACTGCTTTCCCTTCCTTAAAGTAGCATAGAAGGGGAGAGATCTTATCGCTGATCCTGCTAAGAATCTGGATAGGGCGGCCAATCTCCCGTTGAGTTGCTGTACTTCTTTGACACAGGTTGGGCTTTTCATGTTGAGTATGGCTTGACATTTATCCGGATTTGCTTCAATTCCTCTTTGTGTGAGCATGAAACCTAAAAATTTGCCCGCTTCTATTGCAAAGGTGCATTTTGCGGGATTGAGTCGCATGTCATGCTTCCTTATAGTGTCAAACACTTGAGCCAGGTCGGATAATAATGTCTCTTCACTTTGTGTCTTTATCAACATGTCGTCCACATAGACTTCCATGATTTTCCCGATGTGATCTGAGAAGACTTTATTCATTAGCCTTTGATAAGTAGCTCCCGCATTCTTGAGACCGAAGGGCATTACAATGTAGCAGTAGTTTACTCTTGGCGTTAAAAACGAGGTATTTTCTTGATCTGGTGGATACATGGGGATTTGGTTGTATCCCGAGTATGCGTCCATAAACGAGAGGTATCTATATCCGGAGGAAGCATCGACCAGAGCGTCGATACTTGGGAGTGGGTAAGGATCTTTTGGGCAGGCTTTGTTGAGATCGATGTAGTCGGTGCACATTCGCCACTTCCCATTTGATTTTCTCACCAAGATGACGTTGGCTAGCCATAGTGGGTACTTGACCTCTCTTATAAATCCTGCCTCCAGTAATGCTTGTACCTGTTCTTCCACAGCTTGGGATCACTCTGGCCCAAGTTTTTTTCGTCTTTGCTGTACCGACCGAGATTCTGGATAGACCGCCAACTTATGGCACATTAGCTTGGGGTCTATGCTTGGCATGTCTGCGGCTTTCCATGCGAAGAGATCGACATTATCTCGTAAGAATTGTACCAATAATTCTTTTGAGTCTCCTCTCAGGATCGTGCCGATATTAGTCGTTTTGTCCGAGGTGTCTCCGATCTGAACCTTCTCTATCTCACCTTCTGGCTGCGGACGGAGTTCTTCTCGTTTCTGAACTCCGCCAAGCTCAATTGTGTGAAACTCTTCTCTTCTGCCTCTGAGGTTTAGACTTTCGTTATAACAGTGGCGTGCCATCTTTTGATCTGCTTTTATTGTGGCTATCCCTTCTGTAGTTGGGAATTTCATGCATAGATGTAGAGTCGAGACTATTGCACCGAGTTAATTTAGTGTTGTCCGGCCTATTAGAGCATTGTAGGCTGAACTCACGTCGACCACAATGTAGTCTATTTTGAGCGTCCTGGATTGGTTTTCTTTTCCAAAGGTTGTATGTAGTAGTACGTATCCTAGCGGTTGTACCGGGGTATCTCCCAGTCCGAACAGACTGTTCGGGTATGCCTTAAGCTCCTTGTTTTCTAGGCCGAGCTTGTCAAAGGCAGTTTTGAATAGGATGTCAGTGGAGCTCCCTTGGTCTACTAATGTGCGGTGCAGATTGGTGTTTGCCAGTATGATGGTGATGACCATGGGGTTGTCGTGTCCCGAGATGATACCGGATGCGTCCTCTTTAGTGAATGTGATTGCAGGGATGTCGGGTGCTTCTTCCTTTCCCTCAACATGATATACTTCTTTGAGATATCTTTTACGGGATGATTTGGAGATTCCTCCCCCTGCGAATCCGCCGTGTATCATATGGACATGTCTTTCCGGTATACGAGGTGATCGCGCGGTTTGTTCGATATCTTCGTCCCTTCATCTCTTTCTTTAGTCGTCATCTCGGGTGGCTAGAAACCGATCTAGTTTTCCTTCCCTTACCAATTTTTCTATGATGTTCTTTAGATCGAAGCACTCGTTGGTGGAGTGCCCTCACACCCGATGATATTCGCAATATTCATTCCAGTTTTCTCCTCCTCTTTTGCCTTTGAGTGGCCGTGCTAGGGGTATTTTCTCCGTATGGCAGACTTCTTTGTATACGTTGACTAGGGATGCCCTGAGAGGAGTGTAATTGTGGTATTTTTTTATTTTTTCTCCTTGTCGATCTTCTTTCCTTTTGGATTCCTTGTCTTTACCTCGGTAGGGGACCCCGGATTTTGAGGTTTCTCCTAACCGAGCATTTTCTTCCATGTTGATGTATTTTCCTGCTCGCTCCTGCACTTTGTCTAAGGAGGTAGGGTACTTCTTTGATATGGACTGGCTAAAAGGTCCTTCTCATAGGCCATTGATGAGTCCCATGATGGCGGCCTCTATTGGCAAGCTTTGTATGTCCATGCACGTTTTGTTGAATCGTTCCATGTAGTTGCGGAGGCTCTCCCGATCTCCTTGCTTGATCCCTAGTAAACTGGGGGCGTGCTTGGTCTTATCTTTCTGGATGGAGAATCTGGCTAGGAATTTTTTGGCCAGGTCGTCAAAGTTTGAGATGGACTTTGGAGGTAGGTTGTCGAACTATCTAATTGCTGTCTTCGTGAGAGTTGTTGGAAAAGCTTTGCAACGAACGGCGTCCGAGGCATCGGTGAGGTACATTTTACTTCTGAAATTGCTGAGATGATGGTTGGGATCTGTGGTGCCATCATACAAAATCATATCCGGGAGTTTGAAGTCTTTTAGAATTTTGGTTTTCATGATTTTCTTGGTGAATGGATCTTGTTCTTTGCGTGAATTTTCCTCAGGAGTAGTCCGAGGAGCTTTGGATTTGAGATTGGCTTCTAATTGCATTAGTTTATCTTCCAACTCTCGACGCCACCGTACCTCTCTTTGTAGATCCTTCCCGACCTCTCGTTGTTGTTGGGTTTCTTTTTCAAGTTGCTTTAAGCGGTCTTGAAGTGCTGCTATTACCTCCGGATTTGATGAGTTTTTGTCCCCGTTGGATTCCGGAGTATCCTTTAGCGTAGCGTCCACGTTCTTGTGCGGTGTTCTGTTTTCTAGATCTGAATCGTGGTCGTTGTCATGGCCGTCCGCCATGGTGTTGGAATGACTTCCAGGTTCCCCAGCAACGGCGCCAATGTTTCGAGGGTTACCTGAAACTAGAGGTCGATCTCGAACGAGATCTTCTGTACTGGTCGGAGATGATGTGTCCGGTTGGCTGGTGGCGGCCGGAGCTGTTGTGTCCGACTTGTTGGACTGGTTGCACTTCTGATCCTTGGTCACCGGAGGGTGGAGGGTACCTGCAAGAGACTCCGATGCTTAAGTTAGCACGGTTATTAAGCAGGTTTATTGTAGAATCAGAGTATGAGTTATACCTGGGTGCTCCAGTGTATTTATAATAGTGTGGGCTGACCTTTCCGATAAGATAAGTTAGTTATCTTATCTTATCTTATTTCGAGTGAAGTCAGCTTATCTTCAAGGGAACCGCCTTTATCTCTATTGGCTTGGATTGCCTTTGGATTTGGGTCGTGTTCCTCTATTTGGGCCCTTTATTGGGCTTTCCTGTCGATTTGGCCGACCTCTTTGAGAAGAGGTCGGGTAGCCTGACCTGAAGAGGTCGGTCGCTTTGTCACCAATCATCCCGGGTCGGATAACTCGACCCAGGGTATGAACAAAACCCAAGAGAAGAGTGCAAGACCATCACCACTGAGGATGAGGCCGAATATGGAGAAACTTAGATGGCATTGAACGCCAGTGAGGAAGACCTCACTGGGCATTCAACGCCCAAACAGACATCAAAGCTGGCATTGAATGCCAGTGAGGAAGCCCTCACTGGGGGTTCAACGCCTAAACTGGCAGGGAATCTGGCATTCAACGCCCAACTTGGCAAAGGAACTGGCGTTAAACGCAGTGAAGGGATGCATGATGGGCATTCAACGCCCAAAGAACTACCAGAACTGGCATTGAATTCCAGTAATAGCATACCTACTGAGTGTGCAGCATCCACTGAAGAAATTCCTATCCAAGAATTAAAGGAAGCCAAGGCTCATATAGAGACTATAGAGGTTCCCTTGCATGCACTCCTGCAGTGCATGAGTTCTGATGAATACTCATCCTCTGATGAGGACAAGGACACTAGGGAAGAGCAAGTTGCTCGGTACCTAGGAGCTCTAATGAAGCTAAATGCCAAGCTATTTGGTATAAAACCTTTGGGGGAAGAACCTCCAGTGCTTACCAAAGAACTCAATGCTTTGGTACAGCAGAAGCTACTTTAGAAGCTTCCGAATCCCGGACGCTTCCTAATCCCTTACACCATAGGCACCATGACCTTTGAGAAGGCTCTGTGTGACCTAGGGTCAAGTATAAACCTCATGTCACTCTCTGTGATGGAGAAGTTGGCAATCTTTGAGGTACAAGCTATAAACATCTCACTAGAGATAGCAGACAAATAAATGAAAGAAGCATATGGCTTAGTAGAGGATGTCTTGGTACAGGTTAAAGACCTTTATATCCTTGCAAACTTCATAATCCTAGATACTAGGGAAGATGAGGATGAATCCATCATCCTTGGAAGACCTTTCTTAGCCACTGCCAATGCTATCATTGATGTAGCTAAGGGAGAATTGATTCTACAACTAGGGGAGAATCACATCTTATTCAAGATGCCTCACCCCACCGCTCCCTCTGAAAAAAGAGAATAACTGTGCAACACTTAGTGTTCCAACCATCTCTTTCAGTATAAAACTTTACTGAGCCCTCAAACATCAATTCTAAGTTTGGTGTTGGGCAGCCATTAACAAGCACAGAGAACAAAGGTACTAAGAAGAAAGTACCTAAAGGTTGGAAGGACAAGAAAGTCCCCACTGAAGGCCTCTCACCTGGCATGAGAGTTGTCTTCACCAAGCAGCCAGTCATACCACATACAGTGAGTCGTGTCTTGTCTCTAGAGCATGTATAGCTCATTCATGAGAAGACAAGAAGAAAGTTCACTGTAAGGGGCGAAATTTTGAGCCCATATCATTCTTCGTAAGGAACTAACCGTCAAGCTAGTGACGTTAAAGGAGCGCTTGTTAGGAGGTAACCCAACCCTATTTAGTTATTTCTATTTCTTGTTAATTCCTTAAATTTATTTTTTTTTTTAGTTATTTCTTTAGGTTCATGATCATGTGAAGTAGTGAGAACAGAGACAGGAAGGTTCAGCAATGAAAACAGAACACACTGGATAGAGTGTCTTGCTGGCGTTGAACGCCAACCAGAGGCAGAGCCAGGGCATTCAACGTCCCAATTGGCAGCATAGCTACCGTTGAACGCCAGCCAAGAGCATAGTGTTGGGCGTTCAACGCCCATGAAGAGGGCATAGATTCTGAATTCCCTAGCCTCTCAGGATTAGTGGGTCCCACAGCATCTTTACCTACCCCACTTCTTCACTCTTCTTTTTCACACTTTTCCATACACTCTTCCCTATAAACCCTAACCCAATCACATCCATATCACTTCCCCAAACTATCATAACTCCCATCAACCCCCACCCACTTCAAAATCAAATTTTCCTCCCATTTACCCCACCCATGACCGAACCCTAACCTAGCCCACTCCTATAAATACCCCCTCTTACTAACCCTTCATACACACACTTTATACACTCTAAAGCCCCCTTGGCCGAATTCCTTCTCTCCCTCCATCTCCATCTATTTTCTTCTTCTTCTACTGTATTTTTCTTTTTTATTTATTTTTGCTCGAGGACGAGCAAAACTTTTAAATTTGGTGTGGGAAAAGCGTTGCTTTTTTCTTTCCATTACCACTTATGGCACCTAAGGTTGGAGGACCCTCTAGAAAGAGAAAAAGAAAGGTGGTAGCCGCCTCCTCCGAATCTTGGGAAATGGAGAGATTCATCACCAAAGTCCACCAAGACCACTTCTATGAAGTAGTGGCAGAGAAGAAGGTGATCCCTAAGGTCCCTTTTAGGCTTAAGAAGAATGAGTATCCGGAAATCCAAAGAGAGATCCGGAGAAGAGGTTGGGAAGTCCTAACCAATCCCATCCAAGAGGTTGGGATCTTAATTGTGTAAGAGTTCTATGCTAATGCCTGGGTCACGAAAAACCATGACATTAGTGTGGACCCAAATCCCAAGAATTGGAGCACCATGGTCCGAGGAAGAATCTTGGACTTTAGTCCAGAAAGTATGAGGTTGGTGTTCAACTTGCCTTTAATGCAAGGAGACCCACATCCTTACACTAGAAGGGTCAACTTTGATCAGAGACTGGATCAAGTGCTCTTAGACATCTGTGTGGAAGGAGTACAATGGAAAAGGGATTCCCAAGGCAAGCCCATTCAACTAAGAAAGCTTGACCTCAAGCCCTCAGCTAGAGGATGGTTGGAATTTATCCAACGCTCTATCATTCCTACTAGCAATCGGTTAGAAGTGACCATTGACAGAGCCATCATGATTCATTGCATCATGATTGGGAGTGAGGTGGAAGTACATGAGGTGATACCTCAAGAATTGTACAAAGTAGTTGAAAAGCCTTCCACCAAAGCAAGGTTGGCATTCCCTCACCTCGTCTGTCACCTATGCAATTCAGTGGAATTGTCATAGAAGGAGACATCTTCATTGAGGAGGACAAGCCCATCACTAAGAAGAGGATGGAGCAAACTAGAGAGCATGCACATGAGCCTGTGCAACCGCCTCAGCAAGAAATCTCTGGGATACCTCAAGGGATGTAATTTCCTTCTCAAGGCTATTGGGACCAATTGCATAAATTTTCTTGGAGAATTGAACACTAATATAGAGCAATTGAGGTTGGAGCATCAAGAGCATTCCACCATCCTCAATGAAATAAGAGAAGATCAAATGGCTATGAGGAAAGAACAACAGAGACAAGGGCATGACATTGAAGAGATCAAGCACTATATTGGATCCTAAAGGAGGAGTAGTAGCTGCCATCACTAAGGTGGATTCGTTCCATCACCCCTTGCTCTTATGTTATTTTTCTGTTTTCTGTTATGCTCTATTGTCTGTTCTCGTATTCTTATTACATGATCCTTTCTATCTATGTCTTAAAGTTATAAAATGTTCCATATATCTCTCACCTTAGTTAAAAAAAAAATTTATTTGAAAGAGAGATTAAGTTGCATAAATTTCGAGTTTATCTTAAAAATAGTTCAATTATCTTGATGTGGTGGCATTGCTTTTGTTTTCTGAATGTATGAATGAACAGTGCATATTTGAAATTGGAATTAAGAATGTTGGCGCTTGAAAGAATGAGGAAAAAGGAGAAGTATTATTGGTAATCTGAAAAATCCAAAAATTGATTCTTGAAGTAAGAAAAAGTAGCAAAAAAGCAAGATACAATAAAAAGAAAATAATTGCATGAAAAAAAAAAGAGAGAAATAAAAAGCAGTAAAAGCCAATAGCTCTTTAAACCAAAAAACAAGAGCAAAAAGCCAATAACCCTTTAAACCAAAAGGCAAGGGTAAAAGGATCCAAGGCTTTGAGCATCAATGGTTAGGAGGGCCTAAAAAAAAAACAAAATCTTGGCCTAAGCACTTTAATTGAAAAGTGTCCTTGGTTATATGCTTGTGGTGTGAAGGTGTCAAGTAAAAAGCTTGAGACTAAGCAGTTAAAGTCATGATCCAAAGCAAAAAGAGTGTGCTTAAGAACTCTGGATACCTCTATCTGGGGATTCTAGCAAAGCTGAATCACAATCTGAAAGGGTTCACCCAGTTAAGTGTCTATGACATTTATGTATCCGGTGGTAATACTGGAAAACAAAGTGCTTAGGGCCACGGCCAAGACTCTAAAAAGCTGTGTTCAAGAATAAAAAAGAACTAAACTAGGAGAGTCAATAATATCATCTAGATTCTAAGTTCCTAAAGAGACCAACACTTCTGAGTTTCAATGGATAGTGAGATGCCAAAACTATTCAGAAGCAAAAAACTACAAAGTCCCGCTCATCTAATTAAAACTGAGCTTCATTGAAAACTCTGAGATTTATTGTATCTTAACTCTTCTTTTTATCCTACTTTATTTTTAGTTACTTGGGGACAAGCAACAGTTTAAGTTTGGTGTTCTGATGAGCGGATATTTTATACGCTTTTTGGCATCATTTTCATATAGTTTTTAGTATGTTTTGTTTAAGTTTTATTAAGTTTTCATAGGTTTTAGTGAAAAATTCACATTTTTGGATTCTACTTTGAGTTTGTGTATTTTTATGCAATTTCAGGTATTTTCTGGCTGAAATTGAGGAGCTGGAGCAAAAGTCTGATTCAGAGACAGAGAAAGTGCTGTAGATGCTGTTAGGATCTGACCTTCTTGCATTCGAAAGAGCTTTTCTGGAGCTACAGAAGTCCAAAAGGAGCGTTCTCAATGTCTATGGAAAGCTAACATCCAGAGCTTTCCATCAATATACAATAGTCTATACTTTTCTTCAGAATTGAAGGCCCAAAACTGGCGTTCAAATGCCAGCCTCCAGCCTCATTCTGGCATCCAACGCCCACAAGGAGGAAACCATCGTTCAATGCCCACAAAGTACCTCCAAGCAGGCGTTCAACGCCCAAGAAGCCTCCTAGAATGTGGATCTCAATTAAGCTCAGCCCAAACACTCACCAAGTGGGCCTTGGAAGTGAATTTTCGCACTAAAAGACTGTTTTACCCTTCTTATGTAATCCTTAGTCATTAGTCTAGTATTTATTTGAGAAATTTTACACTTTTTGGGGATGACACAGGACCTTTTGACACTTTACACGTTCACATTGTATTTTCTATCAGTTTGAGTTTCTAAACCTCCTAGGTTGATGGGAAGAGCTCTGCTGAGTTTTATGGATTAATAAAGTACTACCGTTCTATCTCAATTCGTGTTTGATTCTCTATTCTAAGATATATCTTCGTTCTTCATCATTATGAATGCATTGAACCGGCACAAGGTTATCTCATTCTACACGGGTTCAGAGTGAGTCTTTCATCGGATAATGATGAACCACTAGCTTAATTATACATCTCTTAGACGGCTAATCCACGACTTCGTTGGGGAATTTAACCGAGGTATGGGGAGATTAGAGTCTTTATGGTTGATAAGCGGATAATTTATACGCTTTTTGGCATTGTTTTTACATAGTTTTTAGTTTGATTTAGTTAGTTTTTAGCATACTTTTATTAGTTTTTAATTAGAAATCACATTTCTGGACTTTACTAGAAGTTTGTGTGCTTTTCTGTGATTTTAGGTACTTTCTGGATGAAATTGAGGGACCTGAGCAAAAATCTGATTCAGAGGCTGAAGAAGGACTGCAGATGCTGTTGGATTCTGACCTCCCTGCACTCAAAATGGATTTTCTGGAGCTACAGAAGTCCAAATGGCACGCTCTCAATTGCGTTGGAAAGTAGACATCCAGGAATTTCCAGCAATATATAATAGTTCATACTTTTCTCGAATATAAATGACGCAAATTGGCATTCAACGCCAGTTCTCTGCCCTATTCTGGCGTTAAATGCCAGAAACAGGTTACAAGTTGGAGTTAAACGCCCAAAACAGGTTACAACCTGGCGTTTAACTCCAGAAACAGCCTAGGCACGTGTAAAGCTCAAGTCTCAGCCCCAGCACACACCAAGTGGGCCCCGGAAGTGGATTTCTGCACTATCTATCATAGTTTACTCATTTTCTATAAACCTAGGTTACTAGTTTAGTATTTAAACAACTTTTAGAGATTTATTTTGTACCTCATGACATTTTTAGATCTGAACTTTGTACTCTTTGACGGCATGAGTCTCTAAACTCCATTGTTGGGGGTAAGGAGCTCTGCTGTGTCTCGATGAATTAATGCAATTATCTCTGTTTTCTATTCAAACACGCTTGTTTCTATCTAAGATGTTCATTCGCACTTCAATATGATGGATGTGATGATCTGTGACACTCATCACCATTCTCAACCTATGAACGCGTGCCTGACAACCACCTCCGTTCTACCTTTGATTGAATGAGTATCTCTTGGATTCCTTAATCAGAATCTTCGTGGTATAAGCTAGAATCCATTGGCAGCATTCTTGAGAATCCGGAAAGCCTAAACCTTGTCTGTGGTATTCCGAGTAGGATTCAGGGATTGAATGACTGTGACGAGCTTCAAACTCACAAGGGTTGGGCGTAGTGACAGACGCAAAAGGATCAATGGATCCTATTCCAGCATGAGTGAGAACCGACAGATGATTAGCCGTGCGGTGACAGCGCACCTGGACCATTTTCACTGAGAGGACGGATGGTAGCCATTGACAACGGTGATCCACCAACACACAGCTTGCCATAAGAGGAACCTTGCGTGCGTGAAGAAGAAGACAGGGGGAAAGTAGAGATTCAGAAGACAAAGCATCTCCAAAACTCCAACATATTCTCCATTACTGTATAATAAGTATTATTTAATCCATGCTCTCTTGTTCATTTGCAAGTCAACTGATAATTATAATTGATATCCTGACTAAGAGTTACAAAATAACCATAGCTTGCTTCAAGCCAACAATCTCTGTGGGATCGACCCTTACTCACGTAAGGTATTACTTGGACGACCCAGTTCACTTGCTGGTTAGTGGTATGAGTTGTGAAAAGTGTGATTTATAATTCGTGCACCAGTGGTAGAGGCTAGAACCAAAGGTGCAGCATTCTCTGATCTGGAAGATTCGATCTTGTCTTTGGCGTTTTGAGTAGGATCACTAAGGAGAATGAACTGTAGGAGCTTCACCCTCAATTAGAATGGATCCGCACTAACCCTGGGGTTCAGATCTGGAGGAGCATTGGCGACCTCTCAAGAAAGGCGTTGATCACATATAACCTGCCATAGAAGAAATCATTCGCAGTTGGAGTCGACAGTAAAACTGAATTGATCCAGAAGAACAAAGCATCTCCGAAGCCTTAACCATCTTCTTATCATTGCTTTCACCATCAACTGAGTAATGTTTTCTTTATTTTTCTTTTATGCGCTTTAAACAAACAAACAACTTTTCTATCCGCCTGACTAAGATCTATAAGATAAGCATAGCTTACTTCAAATCACAATCCTCGTGGGATCGACCCTAACTCACTCGGGTATTACTTGGACGATCCAGTGCACTTGTTGGTTCAGTTCTGCGAAGTGTAATTCCGTGCACCATAGGCCAAGGTACTTATCTTGAGCTCCTACGTGTTCAATGTTAATCACCTCTACCAAGTGCTGTCTAAGAGTATTAGGAGTGTTCTGGCTGAAGAAAATTGCGGATTTATTTAAATTAGCCTTCTGTCCGCTGATTGTTTCGTAGTCATAGAGTAGAGCTAGGATATTAGTGCATGCCTCTTCTGTTGCTTTACAAAATAGTATTGAGTCATCCGCAAAAGGAAGGTGGCTAACTGCTGGACTTCTTCTATGAATCTGAATGCCTTGTATGAGCCTGTTTTGCTCTGCCCTGTGTAACAGATAGGAAAGTCCTTCTGCACAAAAGAGAAAAAGGTATGGTGACAAAAGTCCTTCTTGCGTTTTAATCTTAAAATTTTTATGTTTGGTGTTCCTTGGTGTTTTTCCTCCAAATTTTCGAAGATAAGGAGCATTAGATCTAAAAATTTTAAGTTTTGTGTCTTTTTATTGTTTTTCTCTTTCCTCATTGAATTCAAAAATATCTTTTTCCTTTATTTTAATTGATTTTTCAAAAATTACCTTTAACAATTCAGATTTTTATTTAAAAAAAATCAAATCTTTTCAAAATTCAAAATCTTTTTTAAAAATCATATCCAAAGTTTTTCCAATCTTCTTAATTAAGCAATTACTTTCATTTTCAAATTTATTTTTCTTTTGGTTTTCGAAATTTGCATTCTAATTTCTAATTATTTTATTTTATCTTATTATTTTTAATTATCTTAATAATTTGTTTTATTCTACTTAAATAAAATAAAAAATATATATTTCTTCTTTCTTTGCAATTCATATCAATTCCATTTTATTCATCATTGATCTAAGTGGAAATGAACAGCCCAGAAGGACTCTGGGGTAATATGCTAATCCCACTGTTGCTGTATATGGGAGTAGTATCTGTATACCTCCCATCAAAGCAGGCAGTTTTGAGCTAAATCCTCAGATCATTGTCATGGTGTAGCAAAACTACCAATATTCTGGTCTTCCACAGGAAGAACCTACTGAGTTTTTGGCATAATTCTTGCAAATTGCTGACACAGTACGTGACAAGGAGGTAGATCAGGATGTATACAGACTATTACTGTTTCCATTTGCTGTGAAAGATCAAGCTAAAAAGTGGTTAAATAAACAACCCACAGCAAGCATAATGACATGGAAACAGTTATCAGACAAATTTCTGAATCAATATTTCCCTCCAAAAAGGATGACACAGCTAAGGCTGGAGATCCAAGGCTTTAAACAAGAGGATGATGAATCCCTTTATAATGCCTGGGAGAGGTACAGAGGGATGCTAAGGAAATGCCCCTCTGAAATGTTTTCAGAGTGGGTGCAATTAGACATCTTCTACTATGGGCTTACAGAAGGAGCTCAGATGTCCCTAGACCACTCAGCTGGTGGATCTATACACATGAGGAAAACTATTGAAGAGGCTCAAGAGCTTATTGATATAGTTGCTAGAAACCAGCATCTGTACATAAGTAATGGGTCCTCCATAACAAGTTGCTGAACTCAATCAACAATTGTGCTTTCTAACAAAACAGCTAGCGGAATTCAAGGAGATGCTACAAGACACTAAAAATGCTAATAAAAATATGGAGGCACAATTGAATCAGACAAAACAGCAGTTATCAAAGCAGATAATAGATGAGTGCCAGACAGTTCAATTAAGAAGTGGGAAAACATTAAATACCTCACTTCAGAGCAGCAGAAAGCCAAAGAAAGAACAACTGACAAAGGATGAGCAAAATATTATCCAAAATCCCTCTAAGGATAGTAAGAGCCCAGAGAGAAACAATTCTGGCGTTCAAATGCCAGAAACAGGCAAGGAGCTGGCGTCAAACACCCAATGGAAGCTCAGTTCTGGCGTTCAAACGCCAGAAACAGGTAAGAAGCTGGCATCCAACGCCAATCAAGCTTCTAACCCTGGCATCCAAACGCCAGTGAGGGATCAGACACACCCAAGTGCTGACAGCAACCCCTCTAAAAGGGCTTCTCCAACCACCTCTGTAGGAAATAAACCTGCAGCAACTAAGGTTGAGGAATACAAAGCCAAGATGCCTTATCCTCAAAAACTCCGCCAAGAGGAGCAGGATAAGCAATTTGCTCGCTTTGCAGACTATCTCAGGACTCTTGAAATAATGATTCTGTTTGCAGAGGTACTTGAGCAAATACCCTCTTATGCCAAGTTCATGAAAGAGATCTTGAGTCATAAGAAGGATTGGAAAGAAACTTAAAGAGTTCTCCTCACTGAAGAATGCAGTGCAGTCATTCTAAAAAGCTTCCCAGAAAAGCTTAAAGATCTCTGGAGCTTTATAATACCATGCATATTAGAGGATAATTGCACCAAGACAGCTTTATGTGATCTTGGGGCAAGCATCAACCTAATACCTGCATCCATTATCAGAAAGCTTGGTTTAACTGAAGAAGTCAAACCAACCCGGATATGTCTCCAACTTGCTGATGGCTCCATTAAATACCCATCAGGCGTGATTGAAGACATGATTGTCAGGGTTGGGCCATTCGCCTTCCCCACTGATTTTGTAGTGTTGGAAATGGAGGAGCACAAGAGTGCTACTCTCATTCTAGGAAGACCTTTCCTAGCAACTGGACGAACTCTCATTGATGTTCAAAAGGGGGAAGTAACCCTGAGAGTCAATGAGGATGAGTTTAAGTTGAATGCTGTCAAAGCCATACAGCATCCAGACACACCAAAAGACTGCATGAAAGTTGATCTTATGGACTCTTTAGTAGAGGAGATCAACATGGCTGAGAGCCTCGAATCAGAGCTGGAAGACATCTTTAAAGATGTTCAGCCTGATCTGGAGAATTCAGAGGAATTGAAAGAGCCCCTGAAACTTCCTCAGGAAGAGGAAAAACCTCCTAAACCCGAGCTCAAACCATTACCACCATCCCTGAAATATGCATTTCTGGGAGAAGGTGACACTTTTCCGGTGATCATAAGCTCTGCTTTAAATCCCCCGGAAGAGGAAGCGCTACTTCAAGTGCTAAGGACACACAAGACAGCTCTTGGGTGTTCCATAAGTGTTCTTAAGGGCATTAGCCCAGCAAGATGCATGTACAATATCCTATTGGAGGACGATGCTAAGCCAGTGGTTCAACCACAGAGGCGGCTAAATCCAGCCATGAAGGAAGTGGTGAAGAAAGAGGTTACCAAGTTACTGGAGGCTGGGATTATTTATCCTATTTCTGATAGCCCCTGGTGAGCCCTGTCCAAGTTGTCCCCAAAAAGAGAGGCATGACAGTGGTTCATAATGAAAAAAATGAACCGGTTCCTACAAGAACAGTTACAAGGTGGCGCATGTGTATTGATTATAGAAGGCTCAATACAGCCACCAGAAAGGATCATTTTCTTTTACCATTCATAGACCAGATGCTAGAAAGACTAGCAGGTCATGATTATTACTGCTTTTTGGATGGCTATTCAGGCTACAACCAAATTGCAGTAGATCCTCAGGATCAAGAGAAAATAGCATTCACATGTCCATCTAGAGTATTTGCCTACAGAAGGATGCCATTTGGGCTATGTAATGCACCTGCAACCTTTCAGAGATGCATGCTCTCTATTTTCTCTGATATGGTGGAAAAATTTCTGGAAGTCTTCATGGATGACTTCTCAGTATATGGAGACTCATTCAGCTCCTGTCTTGATCACCTGACACTGGTTCTGAAAAGATGCCAAGAGACTAACCTGGTTTTAAACTGGAAAAAATGTCACTTTATGGTGACTGAAGGGATTGTCCTTGGGCACAAGATTTCGAACAAGGGAATAGAGGTGGATCAATCTAAGGTAGAGGTAATTGAAAAATTACCACCACCTGCCAATGTTAAGGCAATCAGAAGCTTTCTGGGGCATGTCGGATTCTATAGGAGGTTTATAAAGGATTTTTCAAAAATTGCAAAACCTCTGAGCAACCTGCTAGCTGCTGACATGCCATTTGTGTTTGACACAGAGTGTCTGCAGGCGTTTGAAACTCTGAAAGCTAGGCTGGTCACAGCACCAGTTATTTCTGCACCAGACTGGACATTACCATTCAAACTAATGTGTGAAGCTAGTGACCATGCCATTGGTGCAGTATTGGGGCAGAGGCATGACAAGCTTCTGCATGTCATTTATTATGCTAGCCGTGTTTTAAATGATGCCCAGAAAAATTACACAACCACAGAAAAAGAATTGCTTGCAGTGGTTTATGATATTGACAAGTTTAGATCATACTTAGTAGGATCAAAAGTGATTGTGTACACTGACCATGCTGCTCTTAAATATCTACTTACAAAGCAAGATTCAAAACCCAGGCTCATAAGATGGGTGTTGCTTCTGCAAGAGTTTGATATAGAAATAAGAGACAGAAAAAGGGACAGAACACCAAGTGGCTGATCATCTGTCCCGGATAGAACCAGTAAAAGTGGCGTCCTTTCCCTCTATTGAGATCTCTGAAACCTTTCCGGATGAGCATTTGTTCGCCATTCAGGAAATACCATGGTTTGCAGACATTGCAAACTATAAAGCTGCAAGGTTCATACCCAAAGAGTACAGCAGGCAACAAAAGAAAAAATTAATTACTGATGCAAAGTACTACTTGTGGGATGAACCCTGTCTCTTTAAGAGATGTGCAGACGGAATAATCCGTAGGTGTGTGCCTAGAGAAGAAGCACAGAAGATCTTATGGCATTGCCATGGATCAAAATATGGAGGCCACTTCGGAGGTGAGTGAACAGCCACCAAGGTCCTCCAATGTGGCTTCTACTGGCCTACCCTCTATAGAGATTTCCGAGAGTTTGTACGTAACTGTGACAGTTGCCAGAGAGCTGGTAATCTGCCTCATGGTTACGCCATGCCTCAACAAGGAATCTTGGAGATTGAGTTATTTGATGTATGAGGTATTGACTTCATAGGGCCTTTCCCACCATCATACTCAAACACTTATATTCTGGTGGCAGCCGACTATGTATCTAAATGGGTAGAGGTCATTGCCACACCCACTAATGATACTAGGACAGTGCTGAAGTTCCTCCAGAAACATATCTTCAGTAGGTTTGGTGTCCCTAGAGCACTAATCAGTGATGGGGGCACTCACTTCTGCAATAAACAGCTTTACTCTGCTATGGTCTGGTACGGAATTAGCCACAAGGTGGCAACTCCATATCATCCACAGACAAACGGGCAAGCTGAAGTCTCTAATAGAGAACTAAAAAGAATCCTGGAACAGACTGTTAGTACCCGTAGACAGGATTGGGCGAGAAGCTTGGATGATGCTCTGTGGGCTTACAGAACAGCATTCAAGACTCCTATAGGGACCTCTCCATACCAGCTTATGTATGGTAAGGCCTGTCATCTGCCCATGGAACTGGAACATAAGGCCTACTGGGCAACCAGATTCCTAAACTTTGATGCCAGATTAGCTGGAAAAAAAAAAGATTGCTCCAGCTAAATGAGCTAGAGAAATTCAGACTCACTGCTTTCGAAAATGCCAAGCTTTACAAAGAGAAAGCAAAAAGGTGGCTTGACAGAAAGCTGTCATCTAGAGTCTTTGAACCAGGATAGAAGGTTCTGCTTTTTAACTCTAGGCTCCGGCTATTCCTCGGGAAACTGAAATCCCGATGGAGGGGACCATATGTGATTATAAGTGTGTCACCATATGGCTATGTGGAGCTTCAAGACATTGATTCTAATAAGAAGTTCATTGTTAATGGACAGTGAATCAAGCATTATCTTGAAGGCAATGTTGAGCAACAGTGCTCAAGGCTGAAGCTAGATTAAAAGCTCAGCAAGGTCCAGCTAAAGACAATAAAGAAGCGCTTGCTGGGAGGCAACCCAGCCATTAGCAAAACTTTTTCTGTTATTTTATTTTATTCTATTCTTCATTTTATTTATTTTTAAATTATACAAGTTCAATATTAATAATCTTCAAGGTAAAGAATCAATTGCATAAGTTCACAGGGTTATAGAAGGATTCAGAGCACAAAATAGGGAAAAGGAGCTCACTGGCAAGAAAACGCCAGTAAGAGGTACAATTGGGCGTTTAACGCCAATAATGATACCTTTCTGGGCGTTAAACGCCAGAATGGGTACCATTCTGGGCGTTTAACGCCATACTTGCAGCATCTTGGGCGTTTAGGAAAAATGCCCAGTAACAAGGGAATTCTGGCGTTTAACGCCAGCCAGAAGCAACAGCTGGGCGTTAAACTCCCAAAAGAGGCTACAGAGGGGCGTTAAACACCCAAAACATGCAGCAGTTGGGCGTTTAACGCCAGGATTGTGGAGGGGAGGAAGTTTTTGTTCCCAACTTGATTTTTTTCAAATTTCCATATTTCAATCCATTTTTCTTGCATAAACATGTACCCATACTTTCATTTTTCAAACTTTTTCTTTCCAAAAAATTTAAAAAAAAAATCTTAAATCAAAAATTAAATCTTTCTCAATTCTTCTTCAACCTCTTCTCAAATCTTTTTCAAAACAAATCTATCTTTTTTAAATTTCTTTCAAACTCATCAATATCTTTTTCAAATCCTCACAATATTTTTAGAACAAATCTATCTTTTTCAAATATCTTTCATATCTTTTTAATTTTAAATTACATCTTTTCCTATCATACTTATCTTTTCCAAATCATATTTTCTATCATATCTTTTTCAAAAAAATTTTGAAACCCACCCCCTTCCCTTTAAATCCTCGTTCGGCCTCCCCCTCTCTTCCACAATTCGAACTTGGCTCTCCCTCTATCCCTCTCCTTTCTTTTTTTTTGCTTGAGGATAAGCAAACCTCTAAGTTTGGTGTGTTTATCCGTGATCACTAAGCCAATACCTACCAAGATCATGGCTCCTAAAGGAAAACAAACCAACTCAAGAGGCAAGAAAGAGAATATTCCAAAACCTCTTTGGAATTAAGGAAAGTTCTTAACCAAAGAACATTCAGACTATTACTACAAAATAATGGGTCTAAGGTCAGTGATCCCAGAAGTTAAATTCGATCTGAAAGAATACAAATATCTGGAGATCCAAGAGCAAATTCGAAACAGGAGCTGGGAAGTCCTAGCTAATCCTGAAACAAAGGTGGGAAGAAACATGGTTCAGGAATTCTACTCTAATCTGTGGCAAACAGACAGGCAGAGAATAGCTGGAACCGCATTCTATGACTATCGAACTCTGGTCAGAGGAAAGATTGTTCACACCCACCCTGACAAAATAAGGGAGATCTTCAAGCTGCCTCAACTGCAAGATGATCCAGACTCCTTTAATAGGAGAATGATGAGACCAAATCAGAGCTTGGACAAAATCCTAGAGGACATATGCCTCCCTGGAGCCAAATGGACAACCAACACAAAGGGTATCCCAAACCAACTCAAAAGAGGAGATCTCAAACCAGTCGCCAGAGGCTGGCTGGACTTTATTGGGCGTTCTATACTGCCCACTAGCAACCGCTCTGAAGTCACCATCAAAAGAGCAGTGATGATCCATTGCATTATGCTGGAAAAAGAAGTGGAAGTTCATCAGCTGATTTCTTCTGAGCTTTACAAAATTGCAAACAAGAACTCCAAAGATGCCAAATTGGCTTATCCAAGCTTGATCTCCCTATTATGTAAAGATGCTGAAGTAAAGATGGGAGTAGATGAGTATATTTCAGTTGAGCAACCAATCACCAAAAATTCAATGGAAGGACAAGTGCAGGACGATCCCATCAAGAGGAGAGCATAGGAGTTCCTCCCGAAAATTCCTCAATTTGAATACTGGGGGCGCCTAGAAGCATCTATCACCAAGTTGCAAGAAGCTATGGATCAACTGAAGGAAGAACAGTAAAATCAAAATAGCATGCTTTGCAAGCTGCTTAGGGAACAAGAAGAGCAAGGGCGTGAACTGAAAGAACTGAAGCGCCAGAAGCTATCTCTTGAAGGGCCAAGCACTCCACAGACTAAAGAGGCATCTACCTCCCAAAGCAAAGGTTGTTGAGTCCTAACTCTGTGATAATCTTTTATCTATTTTAAGAGTCTATGAGTATTAAAATTAGAGTCATTTGTCTTTATGCCTTTAGTTTCTTTTCTTTTATTGCTAAGTGTCTGCTTTTATGCCTAATTTATATTATTTCCAATAAATAATAAATAAAGATTAGAGTTTATGCCTTAAAGTTATGAACATCCTATGAATCCATCACATTTCTTAAAAAAAATGTTTTAATTACAAAAGAACAAGAAGTACATGGTTTCGAATTCATCCTTGAAGCTAGTTTAATTATTTTGATGTGGTGACAATACTTTCTGTTTTTTGAATGAATGCTTGAACAGTGCATATGTCTTTTGAAATTGTTGTTTATGAATGTTAAATATGTTGGCTCTTGAAAGAATGATGGAAAAGGAGACATGTTATTTGATAATCTGAAAAATCATGAAAATGATTCTTGAAGCAAGAAAAAGCAGTGAATACAAAAGCTTGCAAAAAAAAAGAGAAAAAGAAGAAGCGAGCAGAAAAATCCAAAAGCTCTTTAAACCAAAAGGCAAGAGCAAAAAGCTAATAACTCTTAAAACCAAAAGGCAAGGGTAAAAAGGATCCAAGGCTTTGAGCATCAATGGATAGAAGGGCCTAAAGGAATAAAATCCTGGCCTAAGCGGCTAAACCAAGCTGTCCCTAACCATGTGCTTGTGGCGTGAAGGTGTCAAGTGAAAACTTGAGACTGAGCGATTAAAGTCAAAGTCCAAAGCAAAAACAGAGTGTGCTTAAGAACCCTGGACACCTCTAATTGGGGACTTTAGCAAAACTGAGTCACAATCTGAAAAGGTTCACCCAGTTATGTGTCTGTGGAATTTATGTATCCGGTAGTAATACTGGAAAACAAAGTGCTTAGGGCCACGGCCAAGACTCATAAAGTAGCTGTGTTCAAGAATCAACATACTGAACTAGGAGAATCAATAACACTATCTGAATTTTGAGTTCCTATAAATGCCAATCATTCTAAACTTCAATGAATAAAGTGAGATGCCAAAACTATTCAAGAGGCAAAAAGCTACTAGTCCCGCTCATCTGATTGGAGCTAAGTTTCATTGATATTTTGGAATTTATAGTATATTCTCTTCTTTTCATCCTATTTAATTTTCAGTTGCTTGGGGACAAGCAACAATTTAAGTTTGGTGTTGTGATGAGCGGATAATTTATACGCTTTTTGGCATTGTTTTTACATAGTTTTTAGTATGATTTAGTTAGTTTTTAGCATACTTTTATTAGTTTTTAATTAGAAATCACATTTATGGACTTTACTATGATTTTGTGTACTTTTCTATGATTTCAGGTACTTTCTGGCTGAAATTGAGGGACCTGAGCAAAAATCTGATTCAGAGGCTGAAGAAGGACTGCAGATGCTGTTGGATTCTGACCTCCCTACACTCAAAATGGATTTTCTGGAGCTACAAGAGTCCAAATGGCACGCTCTCAATTGCGTTAGAAATTAGACATCCAGAGCTTTCCATCAATATATAATAGTCCATATTTTGCTCGAAGATAAACGACGCAACGCCAATTCTCTGCCCTATTCTGGCGTTAAACGCCAGAAACATGTTACAAGTTGGAGTTAAACGCCCAAAACAGGTTACAACCTGGCCTTTAACTCCAGAAACAGCCTAGGCATGTGTAAAGCTCAAGTCTCAGCCCCAGCACACACCAAGTGGGCTCCAGAAGTAGATTTCTGTACTATCTATCATAGTTTACTCATTTTCTATAAACCTAGGTTACTAGTTTAGTATTTAAACAACTTTTAGAGATTTATTTTGTACCTCGTGACATTTTTAGATCTGAACTTTGTATTCTTTGACGCCATGAGTCTCTAAACTCCATTTTTGGGGGTGAGGAGCTCTGCTGTGTCTCGATGAATTAATGCAATTATCTCTGTTTTCTATTCAAACACGCTTGTTTCTATCTAAGATGTTCATTCGCACTTCAATATGATGGATGTGATGATCTGTGACACTCATCACCATTCTCAACCTATGAACGCGTGCCTGACAACCACCTCCATTCTACCTTCGATTGAATGAGTATCTCTTGGATTCCTTAATCAGAATCTTCGTGGTATAAGCTAGAATCCATTGGCAGCATTCTTGAGAATCCGAAAAGCCTAAACCTTGTCTGTGGTATTCCGAGTAGGATTCAGGAATTGAATGACTGTGACGAGCTTCAAACTCACAAGGGTTGGGCATAGTGACAGATGCAAAAGGATCAATGGATCCTATTCCAGCATGAGTGAGAACCGACAGATGATTAGCCGTGCGGTGACAGCGCACCTGGACCATTTTCACTGAGAGGACGGATGGTAGCCATTGACAACGGTGATCCACCAACACACAGCTTGTCATAAGAGGAACCTTGCGTGCGTGAAGAAGAAGACAGGGGGAAAGTAGAGATTCAGAAGACAAAGCATCTCCAAAACTCCAACATATTCTCCATTACTGTATAATAAGTATTATTTAATCCATGCTCTCTTGTTCATTTGCAAGTCAACTGATAATTATAATTGATATCCTGACTAAGAGTTACAAAATAACCATAGCTTGCTTCAAGCCAACAATCTCTGTGGGATCGACCCTTACTCACATAAGGTATTACTTGGACGACCCAGTTCACTTGCTGGTTAGTGGTACGAGTTGTGAAAAGTGTGATTTATAATTCGTGCACCAGTGGTAGAGGCTAGAACCAAAGGTGCAGCATTCTCTGATCTGGAAGATTCGATCTTGTCTTTGGCATTTTGAGTAGGATCACTAAGGAGAATGAACTGTAGGAGCTTCACCCTCAATTAGAATGGATCCGCACTAACCCTGGGGTTCAGATCTGGAGGAGCATTGGCGACCTCTCAAGAAAGGCGTTGATCACATATAGCCTGCCATAGAAGAAATCATTCGCAGTTGGAGTCGACAGTAAAACTGAATTGATCCAGAAGAATAAAGCATCTCCGAAGCCTTAACCATCTTCTTATCATTGCTTTCACCATCAACTGAGTAATGTTTTCTTTATTTTTCTTTTATGCGCTTTAAACAAACAAACAACTTTTCTATCCACCTGACTAAGATCTATAAGATAAGCATAGCTTACTTCAAATCACAATCCTCGTGGGATCGACCCTAACTCACTCGGGTATTACTTGGACGATCCAGTGCACTTGTTGGTTCAGTTCTGCGAAGTGTAATTCCGTGCACCATAGGCCAAGGTACTTATCTTGAGCTCCTACGTGTTCAATGTTAATCACCTCTACCAAGTGCTGTCTAAGAGTATTAGGAGTGTTCTGGCTGAAGAAAATTGCGGATTTATTTAAATTAGCCTTCTGTCCGCTGATTGTTTCGTAGTCATAGAGTAGAGCTAGGATATTAGTGCATGCCTCTTCTGTTGCTTTACAAAATAGTATTGAGTCATCTGCAAAAGGAAGGTGGCTAACTGCTGGACTTCTTCTATGAATCTGAATGCCTTGTATGAGCTTGTTTTGCTCTGCCCTGTGTAACAGATAGGAAAGTCCTTCTGCACAAAAGAGAAAAAGGTATGGTGACAAAAAGGGTCTCTTTGACGGATTTCCCTTGTTGGCTTAAAGAAGCCATAAGGTTGTCCTTCCACAAGTACAGAGTAAGAAACAGTAGTAACAAGTTCTCAAATCCAAGATATCCACTAGCATCAAAGCCCATTCTCTCCATTATAAACCATAGGAATTTCCACTCCACTCTATCATAGGCTTTACTCATATCCAATTTAATGGCCATTTCATGTACCAAGCCAGATTTCTTAGTTTTTAAATAATGCATACATTCATGAGCCACAAGAATATTATCAAAAATTAATCTACCCTTTAGGAAAGCACTCTGATTAAGGCTAATAAGATCATTCATAAAATATTGAAGTAGATGCACTAGAATCTTCGAAATAATCTTATAAAATACTGAGGATAGACTAATAGGTTTGACCTGTGTCATATGTCGGGCATCTGGAATCTTAAGGATCAAACATATTTGCGTATGATTGAAACCCTTTAAGATCCTCCCTCCACCAAAAAAGCTCACCACTGCTCTATATACATCATTGCATACCACGTTCCAGTAGAATTGAAAAAATTTACCAGTGAATCCATCATCACCTGGAGCACTCTGTGAGCAAACACTGAAAGTGGCTCTCCTTGTTTCCTCCATTGTTACTGGTCTTAGCAGCCTACGGTTCATGGAAGCTGTCACCGTAGGACGAAAATTATTAAAAAATTCTCTAGGGTCGACGCAATTAGTAGCGGAAAATAACTCTCTGAAATTATTTTCAGCCACCAATGCAATACCTTCGGGGTCGGATGCTACGTCTCCGTTATTCCCAACCAGCCCCCCGATTTTATTTTTTCGGTTTCTGGTGTGGAATTTTTGGTGGAAGAAGCGAGTATCTTTGTCACCCTCTCTTAGCCACTTACATCGTGATTTTTCTCGCCAATAACTCTCCTCCTTTAGCCACTCATTTTCTAATTTATTTTCCAACTCTATTAGCGCTTCACCCCCGAATACTCCATTCTCCCTCAGTTGATCCAGCTGCTGAGTCAAATCCTCAATTATTTTTCTTGAGTTTGTTCGGTACTATTTCTGCTAATCGACTAGTCGGTGACGACAGAGCTTCAGGTTTTGGGCTAAAACAAACATTGGTGAGCCTTGAAAAGTATTAGACCAAGCATCCACTATAATCTTCTTCACTTCCTCTATCCCACACCACCTCTCTTGGAATTTAAAGTGCCTTTTTGATGACCATCTTGGAGGGTTGGCATCTAGTAGCAATGGGGTATGATCCGATCCATTTTCAGATAATCTCCTAACAACAGATGCTTTATATCCCTCCTTCCAAGGCACACCTACCGTGACCCGGTCAAGTCTCTCCTGTATCAATTCACCCCGATTCCTCCTATTTGACCATGTAAAGTGTTGACCGATCATTCCCAAATTAGCCAGTTGATTGTCATTGATAAATCTGTTGAAATTTTCAATCGAAGTTGCTGATCTTGTAATCCTCCCTCTTTTTCTTCATTATTTTTTATTGCATTGAAATCACCCATTATAATAATATTTCCTTGAAATTGTTGAAGTTGTATGAATAATGCTTCAAATTGCCCCACTCTAATTTGTTCATGAGTACTTAGGTATACTCCCACCAACCCCCACGCCATACGCTTATTCTCATCTTTAATTGTAGTAATCACAAAAAACGAGTTTTGAGCAATTATCCTTACCTCAATAAAGTTCTTCCATGTCAGGGCTATACCTCCTGATAGACCACTTGAATCAACAGTAGTACAATTAGTGAATCCACATGATCTGAGTTTTTGTTCAACAAGTCGAGTTTGGTTTTTAGTTTCACTTAGAAAAACCAACTCGGGAGAGTAGGATTGACACATTCCTTTAAGATTATGAACTGTCAGGGATTTCTCCAAACCCCGATAGTTCCATGAAAGGATCCTCATGGTGCTGAGGGTGCCATTGAATGGGTGGTACCCTCCACCCTCTCTACTTCCATATATAACTTCTCTGCTGTTTCTTTCGCTCTTCTTTTAGTTCCACTCACTGCTTCAGCACCTTTAGCGTTCTTCCTGGCTGAATGTTTTAGGCGCTTAAACTGACTGCCATAGTGAATTGGAGGCACATTATCCCTTTACTTCTCCATTAGAGCTCTACTAGAATCAAAGACATTTAAGGTGATAGTCGCGTCCTGCATCCCGAGCTGCATTAGACTGAATTGTGTTGCATTTTCTTTACCTCTATCGAGCTCCTTTTCTTTATTGCATACTCCATTCCCTACTGCTCCCCTCACCGACTCCTTGAAACTGAGGCTAGCAAAACCCTCTATGAGGCAATTTGGCATCGGTTTCTTACGTCTCACTGGTTGGTTGGCTTGGGGCCTTGTTTGTTTCTCAATGCTGTCCTTCTCCTGCAATTCCATCCTTTTTCCAACTTGATCGGCTCTCGCCCATTCTCCTATTTTATCTTCATTAATTCTTTCTTTCTTAGAATCTTCCATGAACTTGGAATAGAATTTATAGTCATGGCCTATTTGTACACAGTAGGTACAGATTGTGCCTAATCTCTCATATCATACAACCAACTCTACTTTGTTTTTATCTGGACCAATCACGCTGAGGTTGCCTTTGATAGTTTGCTCTCTTCTTATTTCAACTTTTGTCTTGATTATTCTGGTTTCCTTCCCTTTAACATAAAAAAAAAACCTGCATCTATCACTTTACCCAATCCTCCTCCCAACTTATGAGCCACTTCTAAGGTTTTAAAGGCTTTAGGAACGCTCCAAAATTGGCCCATATTAGGATGATACTAATTCTCTGTTTATCAACCTTCGACCCCTCCTTCCATCGTTGAACGTGAAGCGCGTAATCCTTGAATAACCACAGTGAACCCTTCTCTATTCTCATTGTATCCCATTCTCTATCAAAGAAGAAGTGAAATTGGCTGTGTCCTACCTCTGTAACTCTAAAACTATCGGGACGCCCCCATATTGCCCGTAGCATTCCCTCCATTGTCCCCATAGAGAATTGTTTATCAGTGAACCGTTTGCCAATTAGACTGTTAATACAGTTCGAAATTCCTCTCTTTATATCTTTTTCCTCCAATTGTATCAAGCCCTCACCATCATCTTCATTTTCCGGTTACCTTTCCTGGTTGTTTCTCCTCCTATCCTCCATGCTCCTGTGTGATAGAAGAACGTAGACTTGTAGAATATTTTGAATTGTTGATGTGGTAGAGACTTATTGATGATTAATGTGAGAAAAATTTTTGAAATGTTGACCTTGACGGCACGGAAACTCTGAAAAGAGTAAAAAATCCTAGCAGAGCATTGTTACCTTGACGACACTTTTAGTCATAGTCTTCTCCATTTTAAAAAAAAAGTAAAACTAGATTTTCTACTAATGAAAAATTTATAAATGCAATTTTGTGTTGCTTTTTTGCATTTTTACTTTTTGAAATTGAATAAAAGTGAATTAGAGTAATATGTGTCTTCATTTGTTTTTCACATAAGCTACGCGATTGTTAAATTATTTTGTTTTAGTTCCAATTTGATAGTGTAAAGTATTATGCCCAAATTCATTAGTTGAATTTATAAATTGGACTAATTGATTTTATAAATTAGTTAAATTTATAAATGATGTTAGGTTATATTCTTCAACAACAGCCAAAGTTAATTTTTAATTTTAATCTTTATTTATGTTAATTTTTTTATAATATTAATTAATTTGTTAATTACTATTTCTTTTAATTTTTATATTTCAATCTTGACTTTCAAATTTTTAAAGACGATAAAGAGTTAAAAAAATATCAAGGATAAGGATTGAAAACTCATTTATATCTAATATTTCAATTTTTTTATGATTTTAAATTTGTAGTGATCAGATATTATTATTTTTTTAGTTTTATATTATTTGATATTATATGAATTTATGTTTGTATTTTAATTTTTGTATGAATTTTAAGTTTTTATCTTTATTTATGTTTATGTATGGATATGTAAATTTTAAAGTGTTATATAATTGTTATAGGAACAGGACGGACTAGATACCTGCAAGAACGGATTAGGGTACAGTATTCTACTACCCACAGTAGAAGTGAGGCAGGTAGTGAAAAGGTTAAAGGAGGGTGGGATCGGATAGGGCAAAAATTCACCCCTACATGCCCCACTGCCAAGCCTATCACCACCTCAGTGTTAAAGTTCAGTGAGACGAAGTCGCAAACACAACATAAAGTTAGATTCTAGAAAAATTGAATATGAGTTCTTCTTCCAGTTGCCATTGTCCTTGATTCTCAAGTTTTATTTCTCACTCTCGAGCCTATAGAGAAGGTAGAGGAGCTACCTGTGTTTTACGTTTAGTTTGGTCTTTTTTCTCTTTATAACCTAAACCAAAGAGTACCTTTTTCTTCTTCCTAGTAACAATAATCGGCTAGGTAAATGAACATGGAGTTTTTATATTTTACATTTGGTGCAATTTTACTTATTCACTTACTCAGCTAATCGTCGATAAGAGAAAGTTACGTCACTCACAATGTTACTGTTCTAGTGAAGGAAAATGAACATGGACTAAAGTTATGCATTTTTTAAATTTAGGGGACTAAATAGAGCAATTAAAAATCTCGAGAACTAAATCAATGCAACTCACAAATCTCAAATATTAAAGTGGAGCTTAACTCGTTGTATTTGGTAAAGAAAAATAAAAATAATTTCTAATAGGATTAGGTTATAAAAATTATGTCGAGTAAAAAATATTTTGATACAAAATTAACAAAAAAGTAAACACTCATTAATAGTAAAAAGAATTAACAAAAAGAATATAATAAAAAATTATTTTAAACAATAAAAAATGACTCAAATTAAACCTTACATATAAATTTATAAAAATTAAAAAAAATGTAATTAATATGTATCATTAATATATATAAAAAAATTATTATTAGTAACAAAAATTTTTGAATATTTTTTTAATAAATAGAAAGTAAATATATTAAAAATTTAATGTTTTACAAAAAAATTTCAATTTGTAATTCTAAGCTCTTAGTACATAAGTTAGGAGTTTTTTATTTAAATAAATAAAATAAAAGTAATAATTACCGAAATAAATAATTTAAAAAATATTTATCGTTTTGCATTCCTCAGTCATATCTCGTTTACAGTGTAAACGAGATATGATATGTCAGATGCACTGTTGCTATCTCGTTTACACTGTAAACGAGATAGACCCTTATCTCGTTTACACTGTAAACGAGATAAGGCCATACCGCGCCTATAAGTATAACTCGTTTACAGCGTGTGTCTGGACCCCAATTTGACTTAGTCAACCTCTTTCTCCCCTCTTTTTACCCTTTTCTACCATATTTGAGACTGATACGATGATGGCACGCTAGGCGGGGAACGACGAAGACATCAACAGACTGAACAAGACGTCGCATTACGTCGGGACGGCCGACTTCGAGGTTAGTTGCGTTCTGTTTGGTTAATCTAAGTATGTGGACATTGTTAGGGTAGTCCCGTAGTGACAAGCATTGAGTAAAATGCTTTAAGGATTGGTCGGTAGGATGAATTTAGAACTGTATTTGCTTGTGTAAGATTGTTATGACATAATTAGGATTTGCTTACTAGCATATGTGTAGACTAAAAACATAGAAGTATGTTCTTAAGTAGAAGTAGTTCTATGTTCTTAAGTAGAGTACAGAAATTTTTTATTATCTCTTTATAAGTAAAATTTTTTTTATTCCATAGAGGCCTCGCCTTCTACTGCCCTGGCAAGTCAGCCATACCCTTCCTCCACCGGACGCCATCATCCCGTATCTGGCTGAGGCCGGATTTGGCGACACGGTGCCCCTCAGGGACTTCACTTTTGACAATTCCTTGATTTCGGCACTCGTAGAGCGATGGCATCCGGAGACGCACACGTTTCATCTCCCGTGGGGTGAGGTTACTATCACCCTGTAGGACATGGCGTACCACCTAGGCCTACGGGAACACGGGAACCCCGTTGGGGGATGCCTTCGTGACTTCGGTAGGTGGCACGGAAATGTGTGCGGCATCTATCGGGGCAGGAGGTTTTGGAGGACCCTAGGTTGGTAGAGTTGCCCCTTGATGTCCAGCCCACTGCCAGCAAGCCGAGAGACGATCTCACCCTCCCGAGGGGAGTGCCGGATTAGAGGAGACGTGCGAGGGAAGTCAGAGAGGACACTCGACGACCTGCTAGGAGGGAGAGGGGCCACAGAGAGCGCTGACCAGGTGAGCCGGTCAGGAGGGAGAGGGCCAGGCCTTGACGAGCTAGGGGTGATGCGGAGTCTGAGGAGGAGGCGGAGTACGACCACCAGGAAGATGACGGTGACATCCCACGGCACGGTGTGGCTTCACCTACGGGACCGACTCCTCCACCTCCTCCCCCCTCCTCCGGGCCATGGAGCGTGGCATTCATCCGGTTCCAGTGGGCAACAGTCTCGGCCAGCTTGGGATACATCACCACTAGGTTGGTATGAGGGAGGTCCATCCGGGACCCAATAGGAAAAGGAGGTCCTCCTTGACGAGATCTTCATTGACGATGCCTTCTAGCTACACACCGTCCTTCCCGTCGCGATGGATCGGTTAGCCGAGGCATTCCGCACAGGCAGGGAGGTTGGCATCGGGGATTCCCAGCACCCATCAGCTCCCACCCAAACCTCCTCCTGGATTCCCCAGATTTCACCGGCTTCTAGCTCGTCATACGGGATGGATCTTCGACCATGTAGCCAGTACGTGACACCCCCCTCCTATGACTATGGTATGTACCTGATCTAGTCCCAGCCTCAGGTGACCCCACCGGTAGCTCCACATTCCCAGACTCAGCTTCAGTTACATCAGTATGCCACAGCTCCACCTTCCGGAGGGCTCCAGCAGTATCGTGCTCAGATTCACCAGGATTCGGCTACCCCCGGGCATAGATTCTCGACTGTCTCGACCTCAGCGCCAGACTCAGCCTCCGCCATGTGGCACCGGGCACAGGCGCCACTACCAAAATCCCCACCAGCGATGATGATTGTAGTTTTGTATGTACTGTAGTTGGATTAAGCTTATTAATGTACTGTAGTTGGATTAAGCTTATGCATGTACTTTTGTTGGATTAAGCTTATGTATGTACTATTGGATTTTAGTTTGATTGCACTTTAGTATATCGTATAGAAGTGCTGAAAAGCGCAAGTAAATTTAAGCTTACCAGTATCAGAGGTTCTGCCGAAGGGCCACACGGAGGCTCCATTGACACCCATTTTCAGCTTGACGGCACTACACATGGTACTTTAACCGGTCTGATTCGATCACCCGGTACTCCGCACTCCTCTGAATACTGCAGTTCTTCACACCTTGAAGCACTGCCTCTCGGCTTCTAAACTTGTGGCCGACCCGAAACTCTACACCGTCGTCTAGGTTGTAATCCTCTTCACCCGTGTCAAGAAACGGAGTCCTCTCTTGCATGGCGTCCAGATCCAGACTGTGATATGAGATGGCACTGCCAATAACGCCGGAATTGGGTGAGGTGGAGGCATGAATTGTCCTCATCCGACTCCTCGCCCTCCTCTGCCTCATCCACTGGAATGGCGACATGAGGGCGGTGGTGCGAGGGGTCGGTCGTCCTGTACATAGATCGAGTGTACGGAACTCCCACCACCACTGTGTCCCACCTCTGCGGAAAGCTCCATTACCTGCTCCACCATGATCCTCCCATGGATGTCGAATATCAGTCGCACATGCTCGTCCCCTAGAAGTCGGAATAGTCGAAACCGGAAGACTCCGTTACCCATGGGTTCCAGCAACCTATACGCCACCCTTCCGATTTCCCTCGCTTGTGTACCACCGACCTTGCTCAATATCAAACTCTTCAAATCCGACAACGTCTCCATATGCTGAGTGCAAAACAATATCAGATTCTCACACTCAAATGTCACCCTGTTGTCGCCATTTCTCATACGACAATTGGGATAAACAAGCACAACTATGTATGTATTACTGGCCATTAATGCCTTGTATTTGTGAGAAATATGAGACACAACAAGGATAGGAAAAGTTTGTGAAGAATACCAAGGGTTACACATCCTTTTATAGCTGTTGGGATTGTCTTCTATATATCTCGTTTACACTGTAAACGAGATGGACAATTCATGTCTCTCGTTTACAGTGTAAACGAGATATGATTAGGGAATGAAAAACGCTAAATATTTTTAAAATTATTTATTTCGATAATTATTACTTTTATTTTATTTATTTAAATAAAAAATCCCATAAATTAGAGCTATACCCATTTTAAAATGGATTTTTTAATATAAAATAAAAAATTTATTAATTCCCAAAACAACACTTTTGAACTTTATTTTCGGAAATTAATTTTTCTTTGGTATTTAGAGCACAAGTTTGTCGCACCTCGGCGAACTCTATATAAATTATGGAGTTCGTCGCACTCTTGGGAACTCTATGATTTATATAGAGTTCGCTGCACCCTCTTTCGTCGCACCCTCAACAATGGCAAATACAATAGACAAAATGTTTACATTATCATTGTTGAGGATGAGTCAAAAGAGGTGTGGCAAACTCTATAATTTATATACAGTTCGCCGGGTGCCACAAACTTGTCATAAATATGAAAAACGAATAAAGTTCAAAAATGTTGTTTTGGGAATTAATAAATTTTTTTATTTTATATTAAAAAAAAATCCATTTTAAAAACGTAGTATTTTACCATCTTTTTAGTCTTTAAACTTTAGTACGGCGCTACCCGTTGAATGAATCGCAAGCAGGAGGCAACAGCAACCTCGCCCCAATTATATTACTGACAAACCTCCCTTTTCAATCTCTAAACCTCAAAACCCCATAAAGCGCCAAACTCACTCCTCATTTTCTCACTGGTTTGTCTTTACCATCCTTCACTTTTCTTCTCCAAGTTTCTTATACCCTATGCGCCGTTACAAATTATTATTATTATTATTATTCTCTAAATTACTCACTTACAATTCTCATTTCTCGCTGCGTTTTCATAAAACCTAGCTCCTAATACCGCACTCACTCTTTCGAATTCCTGATTCTGAATGCAGATCAGTGCTTCATAAATGGCTTCACCTGCGTGGTTGAACCAGGACCCACAACCACCACCCGCAGAACCACCTCTGCCCGCCGCGCCTTCTTCCACTCCGAACCCAAATGGTGTGTCTTCTACTTCTACACTCAACTTCGCCCCTTTCTACAGTTTTAATTTTTCTTCAGTATTGTTATTGGTGTTACAACTGAATTAATTGGAGCACCTCGCGATTGAAATTTATTTATTGCTACTTTTTTTTTCAGCTCCGGCAGCTTCATTCTCTTACGGCATGCATCAAAATGTGAACGCTTCCGGGAATCCTCAGCAGTCGACTCATCCTGTTAGTATTTATTTTTTTATTTTGTGTTTTTTGGTATTTTACAGAACCAGGGCTATTCTGATCAATGAAAGATGAAAGATGTGTGTTCTTAGAATCTTACGTTTTGGGAACTTTTTCGGTTTCATTATTTTTGCTGTATTTAAAATGCAGGGGATGAAGTCTAATACGACAGTGATGCCCACGGCAGTTCAACCTCCAGTTCCTGGTCTCCCTCCACATGCTGCTCCTTCATTTTCGTATAATATTTGGCAGAGCGGTCCAGCTTTTTCGAGCAATCAGCTTACACAGTCTAACACAGTAAGCCTCATACTCTTACATTAAGCTGAAGGTATTTCATGATGGATGATTCCATGTTTTAGTGAGATTTATTAAGATGTTAGGGTATGATGATTGTTTCAGTAGGTAGAACGAACGGAATAAAAGTTAATTCACACTTGACTGATTTGAAGATGGTATGAGGCAGTTGAAAGTGGAGTGCTACTCCTTTCTGCCTCATCATATCATATTTGTTCACTCCTCTAGTTTGAAAATGAGTTGAAATTTTTTTTATCCCTCTACCAAGCAACCATCAATGAGGATAAAAGGGCTTATGTTCCATTTCCTTTGAGCTTGCCCCTATCTGCTACTGTTTCACGTTTGACATACTCAAACCATGCACTCCCTTTTAAATGCTTGAGTGAAGTGAAAAATAATTAAAGTAAGGGATGCATGAAACAGTAATATAAATAATTAATGGACATATATAATAGTTATTAGTGATAACTGAATATTTTTTCTCAGAAAAAAAAGTTTTGTTTAATAACATAATGCTGTGTGATGTAATTGTATAATAACATAATAGGGCCTACATTTGTTTTTTCTGTTTTTTTTTTGTTTTGTTGTTTTTAATACTAGGTTTTCATGCGGTTATAAGACTGAATAAATATCCTTGCATTTTAAAACTTGTGATATGGGTAGACTCTGACCATCAAAAGTGGATAATGGATATAATGTAATATTGTAGTGTCTGGTAATTAGTTTCTAAATGGAAAGTACTCGATAGAAATTATTTTCTCGTAATATTGTTTGCTTATTGCAGAATAAGTCAGATCCTGTTGTGCAGGATGTTAGTAAAGCATCATCTGTGTCAAGTGTTCCACATTCTGTCCCTGCTCATACGTCTATAATGCCTCCACCGTCTGACCCCAATTTTCGCCCAACTACTTCATGGATGCCAACTCCTCTATCTTTTCCTGGGCATCCTGTAATGCCTGGAGCTCCTGGTAATCCTGCCCCCCCTGGACTAACATCTTCGATAATATCTACAAATCTTGCTGCTCCACCAAGCACAGTTTCCTCCTCAGCAGCACCTCTAAGACCAAATATGCCGGCTGCAGCCATTGCATCAGATCCTACCCTTACACAGAAAGGCACACCCTATGCATCCATGCCTCCTATGGTTGCCCCACCACCTCAAGGGTTTTGGTTACAACCTCCGCAAATGAGTGGCATACTTAGGCCCCCGTTTCTTCAATATCCCGCTGCTTTTCCTGGTCCATTTCCCTATCCAGTGCGTGGTGTAAATCCGCCTGCTGTTACACTACCTGATTCCCAACCCCCTGGTGTTACACCTGTGAATGCTACTGCTGCAACTTCAGCACCTTCTGCTTCCGATAATCAGCTTAGACAAGGAACTGATTTGCAGACAGATTTAATTTCTGGCCCTGCTGGTATGCGCACAGAAACATCACTACTTCACTTGTGCATTGTCTCATTTATGTGGTTTGAAAATACACATCACTTCCTCATATTTGTGGTACTTGTTGTAGATGACAAGAAATCAAATGTGACTCAGAATGCTGATGCTGCTAACGAGAAATTGGATGCCTGGACAGCCCATAAGACTGAAACAGGAGTTGTATACTATTATAATGCCTTGACAGGAGAATCAACATATGATAAACCTGTTGGCTTTAAAGGCGAGGTATGTATAGTTGGAGCTGACTCCCTTAGCCGATATCCCTTATCCTGCCCTGCATCACATAAGTAATACTCTTTGTTGTTGGCATAATATTTTTTAATATCACAATTGTAACCCTTTTTTTAAGATTTAATTTTATGTTAGTTTATATATATGAATATCTAAGTATTGGATATTGGATAATGGATAACCAAACTATGAAAGGAAAAATTCAGAAGATAATTGTATACTGCAACTGAAACTGTGAAGAATACTTGGTTTCGTAGGTCATAAATATTTCAATTTATTATCCCTTTTCTAATTCAGTTTACTATTTTTTGCCTATGTCAGTCTCACCAAATTGCTGTGCAGCCAACTCCAGTTTCAATGTAAGTTTATTGTCAAGTCCTTGTGTCTATTTTGGTTTGTGGTCTCAATGTATGATATATGTGTTGTTTATTCATTTTTTCCTTATCTGGATTACCTTATTTTAATTGAGGCCATAAAAAGTGTCTTTAGTTCTTTTTAATTAAAGTAAGACACATAGGTGTCATTTGTTCATGTTGACTCTGAACTATGTTGTCTGTTACATACATCTTGATATTAGTTTATTGCTTGCTCTGAAAGGTTTGTTATCGAAACAAAGATGTACATTACTACCATGTCTTCTCTGATTATGTTTTCTTGTTATAGGGTGGATATACCAGGTACAGATTGGATGTTGGTCTCCACTAGTGATGGGAAGAAATATTACTACAACAAACAAACCAAGGTATGATTGGAATATTCATTTGATATGTTCACAACTTAATTGCATGATCTCCGTCATTGTTCACTTGGTCTTGATCTCCTATCTTTTCATTTTAGCGTGACCTGGCCTTCTTAGCTTCTGATTCTTCTCTTTATTGCTGCTTCTTCAACTTGTTGTGATATGATTTCTCTGTCAATTTGTTTATTATTTTCTGGTCCATTGTTCCATGTTAGACAAGCTCCTGGGAAGTTCCAAATGAGGTGGCCGAATTGAAAAAGAAGCAAGATGGTGATGTCACAAAAGATCATTCAATGTCAGTTCCAAATACTAATGTATTGTCTGATAGAGGGTCTGGAATGGTTACTCTGAATACTTCTGCTATTAATACTGGTGGTCGTGACGCTGCAGCTCTTAAACCTTCTAGTGTTCAGACCTCATCATCGGCACTGGATTTGATCAAGAAGAAGCTGCAGGAGTCCGGAATGCCTGTTGCTTCCTCTTCTGTTCCTGTGTCACCAGTACAAACAGGATCTGAATCAAATGGTTCCAAAGCAGCTGAATCTGCAGCAAAGGGCCTGCAAAATGATAACAAAGATAAACAAAAAGATGCTAATGGTGATGCTAACACCTCTGACACATCCTCAGATTCAGAAGATGAAGATAGTGGACCCTCAAAGGAAGAGTGCATCATTCAGTTTAAGGTATAGTTGCTTTTTATGAGTTGATGCGGTTGTTTTTCAATCTTTGTTCCTTCCTTCATTGTTCCATCCCATCATGAGAATTGTGATCTTGCTTTTCATTATATAATTTTAACTATCTTTGTCTTTATAGTTTCTCTATCTGTTCCTCTTTTCTTATTTTGCTCATTCTTTTTCCTGAGGCTTGTGTGTGCGCGCGCATATTTGGATATAGAATGGATATTGTCACTCTTTTTTTTAACATATTCAGACGAAATATCATGAAAAAAAAAAAAATCATGTATGGAGTGACATTATCAAAAATAGGAGTGACAATGTCCTCTTCCATTGAATGTTATATTTTTTTTGGGAGGGATGGGGCTTTTGTATATTTATCATTTTTAATCTTTTTAATCATGTACATTAGTTTATAACAATATCTAAATTCTACTATTATATTGGGTTTATTTTTGCTTATGATTTTTGCAGGAAATGCTTAAAGAGCGAGGAGTGGCACCATTCTCAAAGTGGGAGAAAGAATTGCCAAAGATAGTATTTGATCCACGTTTCAAGGTTTATTGAGACCTAGCCCCCTTTACTTTGTTTGGAGTTGGTGACTTTTCTTCAACTTTTTTGGGTTAATTCTTTCATGATATAGGGTGTCTAGATATTCTTTTGGTAGCTCTGCTCTTCATGTGTAAATTGTTAGTCTTGATTGAGTTTCCAATCAGTCAAAGATGGACGTGAAAAATGGTGTACAGTTTTAAGTTTACTTTTTGTATACAACTTGGTTGAATCTAGTGATTTTAGAGCAAATTTCTAACATATATAGATATATTAGCTATTTGTTTTATGTATACAAAGAACTAGCTACTTCCCTATGTAGTTCTTTGGAAAGAACGGAAATATATAATCAATTGATTTAGGTTAGTGTGCCTCGTAGGAATCTCGTTGTCCCCCTGCAAACACAAGGGAAAGAAAAAAAGAAGAAAATATTATGGAATAGAATCTCTATGGCTTCCTTGTGGGTTTCATCCCATAGTTTGTTTAGGAGCAGATATGTCTAGGAAGTTAAGTAGAAAGCTTCTTTGAGAGCTTTAATGTTTACTGTATTGTCTTTGGTTCTCTGTTTTTTCAAATATGATACTTTACCCTCTCCTTTTCTAAAAATAATATTTCTAGGTTGCTTTTGGCTTACTTCCATTTGCAAAATTCTTAAGATGGAAAAATTTATATCAATACAGGCCATACCAAGTTATTCTGCTAGGAGATCCTTGTTTGAGCATTATGTTAAAACTCGTGCGGAAGAAGAACGCAAGGAAAAGCGTGCTGCACAGAAGGCTGCAATTGAGGGGTTTAAGCAATTACTTGATGAAGCCTCAGAGGTTTTATATTTGCTCAATTTGAAGCTCATTGTACTTGTTCTTGTTTTCATCAAATCTATCTGCCTTCAACTTGTGACTCTCCTGAATACTTATACACCATGTGGTTTTCAGGACATTGACCACAATACTGATTATCAGACTTTCCGAAAGAAATGGGGAAACGATCCACGGTTTGAGGCATTGGACCGCAAAGAACGGCAGCACTTATTAAGTGAAAGGTGCCACTTAGCATTTTTAATATGCTATTTTATTCATCTTTCCTTTAGTTTTCCCATAAACAGCACCCATCCCATAATAATGCATTTCCAGGTCCTGCTTGATTGGTAGCTAAGTGGGTGCTGCTGTTAAATTTATTTGTTTGAGAATAAGGTGCATTTTTATTGTGTTGTTGATCCTCTATTGCATCTACCAACTATCTTGGATTGAAACTCTGGTATCTTGTTTGTTGCTCTTACTTTATATTCCAACTTCTTCAAAATATGTAAGTGCTAGAGCTTTGACTGTTGTGTAAATGTAGCCCATTTGCTTATAACAAAATACCATAAAGCTAATGGATTGAAGAGATGTCGGTTGACACGTTTTCATGCTGTTGCATACAGTTTGCCTTTCCTGCCATTCTTCTAGATTTCATTTTTCAAAATTTGGTAAATCAGACTCGGCTAAGTTCTTACCTTCATTTGTTGATATATTGGTTTGGTTTGCATCCTCATTTGCATTAATATTGAACTTTTTCCTAGACAGAGAAATGATTTCTATTGATAATCCTTGAAAGCAACATGAGTCAGCAGGTAGTAGGCTAATGACAGACTCTCGGATTCTCTGTGGGTGTGTCCTTATGCCCTCTGAACTTTTTGGATTTGCATGGTAAATGGTTTCTTTATGTTGATTTGGTCTCATAGAATGCTGGTTGATGGGGGTTCCTTTTTGTGTTTCAGAGTTCTTCCTTTGAAGAAAGCTGCTGAACAAAAGGCTCAAGCAAGCCGCATAGCTGCTGCTACTTGTTTTAAATCAATGCTTAAAGAACGAGGCGATATATCTATTAACTCCCGTTGGTCCAGGGTATGGGTGTATCATGAATTGGTCAACAATCTTTAGCTTTTGCGTTTAGTTATTTTTGCTGTCTGATTTGGAGGATGACAAGTTTGTTTTCAAGTGTTACTTCCAATAATCTTGGCAGTTGCAAAATCAATTGACAAATGATTTGCTCCATGATCTCATTTATTTAATGCTTAATCCTTATATAGATATGTTTTAAAATCCTTGATTGTGTTACCACGAAAGTTCAATTCATGTTAATCTGTTCTTTGTTATATTATTTAATTTATATCCTTTGGTTGATGCAGGTCAAAGAAAGTTTAAGGGATGACCCAAGATATAAATCTGTGAGACACGAGGATAGGGAGCTTTTGTTCAATGAGTATATATCTGAATTAAAAGCTACTGAACATGCTGCAGAACGAGAGAATAAAGCCAAAAGGGAGGAGCAGGTATAAATGTGTTTCTCTAGCACTTTTGTGACACATCTCAGTGATGATTCTCATTGATAATTTCCCTGATTCTTCATCTATTATTTGTGTTGGCTTATTGATTTAGTTGTATCCTAGCATTCACTCAGCAGTTTATTTTGAATAGCATTTTGACATGTTAATTACATTCAAACTACTGAAACGTATTTGCAGGATAAGTTGAGGGAGAGAGAACGGGAGCTTCGGAAAAGGAAGGAAAGAGAGGAGCAGGAAATGGAAAGGGTGCGGGTGAAAATACGAAGAAAGGAGGCAATCACTTCTTTTCAAGCTTTGCTTGTGGAGACAATCAAAGACCCTTTGGTATAACACTCATTCTATATGCCGTACCATTAATCTTATTGTTATCTTTAGGGTGAGTTTGGTATGTGGTTAAAATGGAGAGGAAAATTATCTAGATCTATGTGTGCATAAATCTTCTAATCCATACATAGCTCACCCCTAGAGGATGTACAGAGTCTTCTCTAACACTTGATGGTTGAAATTTGAAAAGTTCTATACTTCTATTGCTTGCTGGTAATTTGCATGATTTTATGAGGTTGCCTCTTAAAAATAACAATAATGAATGTTTACTATTTACTTTCAAGTAACATCATTATTGCTACCCTTATTGTTAGGCATCATGGACGGAATCTAAGCATAAGTTAGAAAAGGATCCTCAGGGACGTGCAACTAATCCTGATCTAGATCCAGCTGACACTGAAAAGCTCTTTCGGGAACATATCAAGATGCTTCAGGAAGTGAGTGACTATGTCTGAACTATTTTGTGTGGGTTTCTCTTAAAAGTTATGATGCGTGTCTCAGCAGGTTTTTGGTTTGTCAATGAGTGTGCTTATTGTATGAATCAGTAACAGCATATGCAGTACTTTATATTGCACACTAACGTCAGGGATCTCTCTGATTTGAACAGCGATGTGCACACGATTTTAGAACGCTTTTGGCTGAAGTATTGACTTTGGAAGCTGCATCTCATGAAGGTGAAGATGGGAAAACAGTTCTTAATTCATGGTCTACTGCAAAGCGCCTTTTGAAATCTGATCCAAGATATAACAAAGTTCCAAGGAAAGACAGGGAACCCTTGTGGCGCCGATACGCAGAAGATGTGCAGCGGCGGCAAAAGTCATCCCAGGAAGAGAAAAACGCAGATACTAAGGGTAGAAACACATTAGAATCTATTAAACTTGCGTTGGAAGCTGGGAGATCCCACGAGAGGAGATGATTCTTGAGAGATTAGGTCTCTAACTTTGAAGCCTTGATGTTATAGCAGATGAAGTTCTAAATTGTGTTCATTGCTTCCTCTATTAGAGAGTGGTATTATATAATCATATCGTCATTATATTGCAGAATGCAGAAGTATCATTGTTATGAGTTTGGCCAATGCTTCACATCTTATCTCGATTTCCCCTTGTAAATTGGAACGAGAAATGCCTAATCCTCTATCTATTTTTATTATATAACAGTTGGTACTAATTCTTTGTACATTAGATTTAAGCTATGTTTTTTTTATCTAATGATGTCGCATCATCATTTTTGAATACTTGGCAAAATTTAAAAATTAACCAATCAATTTTTTGTAAAATATTTTTTAAAAAAATAAAAATTAAAATCATAACTCCCACATTAATTAATTTATTACATATTATTATAGTATTAACCAAATATAATAAACATTATCATTATAAGTGACATAATATTATCACAAACAAATGAAGGAATCTATTTAGTTAAAAGTGATTCTATCATATGATTAAATACAAAATAAAAATATTTATTGTATTTTTAAAATAAATTTATGAAAAAAACACGTTTATTAATTTTACTATTTATCTTTTTTATATTATTTTGTAATACTCTACGTCTAGTTGTATTTTAAAATTCTTATAATCTATTTTTATTATACTTATTTTAATATGCTATTTAATCCAAAGAATCAATTTTGATTATTTTCAAATGTTATTTTATATTTATATCATTTAAAAAATTGTATGATAGAATGGATTAAAAAAAGATTAGCAGATATTTTTATTTTATACTATTTAAATTATTCTTAATAAAAATAAATTATTCAATATATATATATATATATACTCTCATACATACAAAAATAAATATTCTAAATTTTTATTTTTACTATTATAGATGTCATTGAAAAACTGTATGCACTAGAAGAAGAACAAATAGATGCAAAAAAAAAAAAACTACAAAAATTATAAAAATTAAAATTTTTGTGATACAACATAAAAATTATTAACAATTATTTTTACTTTATGCTATTTAAATTATTCATATTAAAATAACTTATTCAATATATATATACATACACACAAAATAAATATTCTAAAAATTTTTATTCTTACTATTATAAATGTCATTGAAAAACTGTGTCCTAGGAAGACAAGAATAAGTAGTTGTCAAAGAAAAACTCACAAAAAATACAAAAAATAAAATTTTTGTGCTACAAATCTACAACATAAAAAATTATTACAGATTCAAATTATAAAAAATTTATTCAAATTATAAATTACTAACTTAATAATTATAAATTCAAAATTGAATTAAAAGTTTTAGATTAAAGTGTTCCAACAGCTTTTGACTATTTGATAGAGAAACAAAAATATCTTTGGACACAACTACAACTACCTTAAATCTAATTACACTCTAAGACAGCAATGAAGCACCAATCCAATCGAAATTTATACAACCTCACACTTATATTTGAAATCAAAGTAAATGATTTTAACTATGCTCTCAAGTCTCAATAATACACTATTACCAAGACATTTGTCCCAACAAAAAATAATAAAACTCAATTTCTATTACAACAAATAAAACAGGTAATATTACAAAATTTTATTTATTCAAAACATCATTTATATTCTTCGTTGATTACAGAAACCAACTTCACCAACATTAATATCGTCGACTTAGATGACATACAAATAAAAAAATTAAAGAGAAAGAAAAGTAAATAAATCTAAAACACATCTTCATTTAAAGAACATATATACAAATATGGAACAAAAAAAGATAATAAAAAAATATATGCAAGTTAACAATTTAGAAAGAACATGTTTTTATAAGAACATGTCTTCACAAGAATATATGGAAGGAAAAAGAAAGAAACAACTGAAAACAAAAAAAGACAAATATTATATAAAAAGATTAAATTTATCAATTAAAACAAATACAAAAATAAAAACAACAAATAAAGATATAACTTTATACAACTTCAATGTGAAAATTAGTAAAGCTAATTTTAGAAAATAAATAAATAAATAATAACTAAATAAAATGAAAGGTAATAAACAATCCTAGTTTATAACCTTAGGATTTTAATGGTTGAAAAAGAGAAGAATTATATACCTCTAATTGACGGATGGTTCATATTGAAGATACTCACTTATAAATTGAGTTTTTCTTTAATTCATTTCAATCAAGTCTTCCAGATAAAATAACATAATATTTCTTTGAGTAGTTTTCTCCTATATATGATAGAGAGAAGTGTGTTCTCCTTTTGTCAAGAGAGAGTGTTATTGTAGTCTCCTTGTGACAAAGAGAAGTTGTAATTCTCAAAGAAAGTTATTCAATTATTTTCATATTTTATATAAATTTCTAATTTTTCATCTCTATATTTTGCTGTGTCATTTGTCTGGTACCTAACAATGGTATCAGACCCAAAGGTTAGTGATTAATATATTTTTTTTTGCTGTGAGTTACCGTCTAAAAAATGGCAGCAAAGTATGAAATTCCGAAATTCAGTGGGAGTAATGTTTCCATATAGAAATTGAAGATAAAAGCCATTATGAGAAAAGACAATTGCGTGACAGCAATTGAAGGTAGACCCACTGGAATTACATATGAAAAATGGAAGGAGATGGACAACAATGCTGTTGCAAACTTACACTTGGCACTAGCTGACTCAGTTTTATCAAGTGTAGCAGAGAAAAAGACAGCAAAGAAAATTTGGGATGCTCTCACCAAATTATATGAAGTCAAGTCACTTCACAACAAGATATTCTTGAAGAGAAGACTTTATACTCTTCGAATGAGTGAGTCTACATCGGCAACGGATCACATCAACAATCTAAATACGCTATTTTCCCAACTCTCATCATTGGAATATACCATAGCGGAAAATGAACGTGCAGAGCTCTTACTTCAAAGTCTACCAGATTCATATGATCAACTTATCATTAACTTAACTAATAATGTTTTGACTGATTATCTTCCTTTTAATGACATGGCTGCTGCGGTTCTTGAAGAAGAATCTAGGCGCAAGAATAAGGAAGATAGATTAGAGAGCTCAAAACAAGCAGAGGCTTTCTTGATGACAAGAGGAAGATCAATGGAGCGTGGTTCCAGTGGGAGTCAAAGTAGACCAAAGTCACAAAGTAAGAAGCAGGTCAAATGCTACAATTGTGGTAAGAGAGGACACTTCAAGAAAGATTGTTGGAATAAGAAGAGTATAGAGAAGGTTCCATAAGGATCAAGTTCTCAAGGATGTGTTGTGAGCACCTCTGATGATGGAAAAATCCTGTATGGCGAAGCAACAATTGGTTCTAAAGGCAGCAAATAGCTCACTGATGTTTGGATTGTTGATTCAGGAGCAACATGACACATGACTCCTCATTGTGATTGGTTTTGTACATATGAACCTATCTTGGAAGGATCGGTGTTTATGGGAAACGATCATGCCTTAGAAATTGTTGGAATGGGTACTATCAAAATAAAAATGTTTGATGGTTCTATTCGTTCACTTCAAGGGGTAAGACACGTGAAAGGCTTGAAGAAGAATTTGTTGTCGATTGGGTAATTGGATGAACTTGGTTGTAAGACCCATATTGAAGGTGGGATCTTGAAAGCTGTTAAAGGAGCTCTTGTAGTAATAAAAACAAAAAAGATTGCAGCAAATCTTACATGCTTGTGGGAGAAACTTTGCAAGAGGAAGAGGCATCAGTTGCTTCAACAAGCCAAGAAGAAATGACGATGATATGGCATTGCAAACTAGGCCACATGTCAGAATGAGGCTTGAAGATTCTTGTAGAACGTAATCTCATTCCCGGACTCAAATCGGTAAACTTACCATTTTGTAAGCACTGCGTTACAAGCAAACAATATAGATTGATGTTTGGTAGATCAACTGCTCGGAGCAAGCACATATTGGAGTTGATTCATTCTGATGTGTGGGAATCGCCGGAGATGTCCCTAGGAAGAGCAAAATATCTTGTATCATTTATTGATGATTACTCTAGGAGGCTATGGGTGTACCTGATCAAGAAGAAGTCAGACATGTTTGCGATGTTCAAAGAGTTCAAAGCAAAGTTAGAACTTGAATCTGGAAAGAAGATCAAGTGTTTAAGGACAGATAATGGAGGAGAATATGTTGATGGTGATTTTCTAACATTTTGCAAGCAAGCAGGTATTCAACGACAATTCACAGTTGCATATACGCCTCAGCAAAATGGTGTAGCAGAGCGAATGAATAGGACTCTCCTAGAAAGAGCACGAGCTATGTTGCAAACTGTAGGTTTAGCCAAGTCTTTTTGGGCAGAAGCTGTTAAAACCGCCTGTTATGTGATAAATCGGTCACCATCAACTGAAATTGGGTTAAAGACACCAATGGAGATGTGGCAAGGTAAGCCACCTAATTATTCTTCTTTACATATATTTGGTTGTCCTGTGTACGTGATGTACAATTTCCAAGAAAGAACAAAGCTAGACCCAAAGTCTAGAAAATGTATATTCTTGGATTATGCTGACAGAGTTAAGGGGTATCGCCTGTGGGATCCCACTGCCCGCAAGGTAGTTGTCAGTAGAGATGTGATATTTGCAGAAGATGAATTGCAAAAGAATAAGAAAATGACAGCACTATTAAAGAGATAAACACTGTTCAAATAGATGAAAAATGCAGAGAAGGTGATCTTTCTGAAGCAGAACCACAGTACGAAGAACAAGAAGCAGAGGCTAATGACATAGAAGTTCGTCGATCCACTCGACAAAGAAGAACACCATCATGGCACTCAAATTATGTTTTGACAAACCATGATGCATATTGTCTTTTGACAGAAGATGGAGAGCCAACAACTTTTATGGAGGCTATGTGCAATCCAGACGCTTCTATGTGGATGACAGCAATGCAAGAAAAAATTGAGGCATTACATAGGAACTATACCTGGATACTTGTTAAACTTCCAGCAGGTTGGAAAGCCATTGGTAACAAATGGGTTTACAAGATCAAACGAGATAGTAATGATCAGGTGGAACGATATCATGCAAGATTGGTTGTCAAGGGATATGCTCAAAAAGAAGGTGTTGACTTCAATGAAATCTTTTCTCTAGTGGTGAGACTAACTACTATTAGAGTAGTTTTGGCTATGTGTGCTGTATTTGATTTACATCTAGAGTAATTAGATGTAAAGACTGCTTTTTTTCATGGAGAACTTGAAGAAGAGATATATATGCTCCAACCAGAAGGTTTTGAAGAACAAGGAAAAGAAAACTTGGTTTGCAGGTTAACTAAATCTCTGTACGGTCTAAAGCAGGCGCCAAAGTGTTGATACAAGAGATTTGATTCTTTCATTATTAGCCTTGGATACAACAGACTTAGCTCAAATTATTGAAGGTACAGTTGGCTAGGGAGTTTGATATGAAAGACTTGGGACCAGCAAACAAGATTTTAGGGATGCAAATTTACCGAGACAAAAAGGATAGAAAGATTTGGCTATTGCAAAAGAATTATTTGAAGAAGATCTTGCAACGCTTCAACATGCAAGAATGTAAACCAATTTCAACCCCACTTCCTATGAATTTTAAATTATCCTCAAGTATGTGCCCTAGTAGTGAAGCAGAGATGATGGAAATATCTCGAGTGCCGTATGCATCACCAGTGGAAAGCCTTATGTATGCCATGATCTGTACAAGGCCAGATATTGCTCAAGCAGTTGCAGTGGTAAGTCGATTTATGGCAGATCCGGGTAAAGAGCATTGGAATGTTGTTAAGAGGATCTTGAGATACATCAAAGGGACCTCGAATGTTGCATTATGTTTTGGAGGATTAGAATTCATTGTCAATGGATATGTCGGCTCAGACTTTGCAGGTGATCTTGATAAACAAAAATCTACTACAGGCTATGTGTTTACACTTGCAGGAGGAGCTGTGAGTTGGCTATCTAAATTACAGACTGTTGTAGCTTTATCTACTACAGAAGCTGAATATATGGCAGCTACACAAGCATGCAAGGAAGCTATTTGGATCCAAAGGTTGATGGAAGAACTCGGGCACAAACAACAAAAGATTTCTGTGTATTGTGACAGTCAGAGTGCCTTGCACATTGGAAGGAATCCTGCCTTTCATTCAAGAACAAAACACATTGGAGTACAATATCACTTTGTTCGGAAAGTAGTAGAAGAAGGAAGTGTTGATATGCAAAAGATTCACACTAAAGATAACCTAGCAGATGCCATGACAAAACCAATCAACATAGAAAAGTTTGAATGGTGCAGATCCTCATACGGCCTATGAAATACATGAGCAACATGAATTTTGAAAATTTATCAAAATTAGCTTTAAGTGTGAGATTGTGAAAATTAGTAAAGCTAATTTTAGAAAATAAATAAATAATAACTAAATAAAATGAAAGGTAATAAACAATCCTAGTTTATAACCTTAGGATTTTAATGGTTGAAAAAGAGAAGAATTATATACCTCTAATTGACGGATGATTCATATTGAAGAGACTCACCTATAAATTGAGTTTTTCTTTAATTCATTTCAATCAAGTCATCCAGATAGAATAATATAATATTTCTTTGAGTAGTTTTCTCCTATATATGTAGAGAGAAGTATGTTCTCCTTTTGTCAAGAGAGAGTATTATTGTAGTCTCCTTGTAATAGAGAGAAGTTGTAATTCTCAAAAAAAGTTATTCAATTGTTTCTATATTTTATACAAATTTCTAATTTTTTATCTCTATATTTTATTGTATTATTTGTCTGGTAACTAACATTCAATATAAAAAACTTTTATATTATAAAATATTTTAAATAAAAAACACATTAAATTTAATATTAATTTATATATATTTTAATTAACTTTTAATTAATATAATTTTTATTAAAATATATTATATACTATCATTAATTTATCGTCCGCATACTGTGCGAGTTGCTATATATAGTTTCATGTAAACAATTGAACATTCATTCCTTAGCATCATCTAGTTAGTTTGCCCAGAAGTAGTGTCTTGTAGAAGTAAAATAAAAACAATAAAAGCATACGGAGTCCAAATTATTTTTTAATTTATATTATAGTTTTCTTTTTCTTTTTCTGAGAAGGGGGAGGGTTGTGGCTAATTTATTTTATATAGATTAAAATGTTGGGATATGCACTCTTATTGAAAAGTTTGGTGTTTTTCTTTTGATATGGAATATTTTTTTCCAATTATTATTATGTAATTAGATAATTTGATTAGTTGTGAGGCGAAGAGAAATATGAAATGGGAGAGTCATAAATTGAAAGATTCGATTTTAATATTTTAACTTTTTTAATATTTTGAAAAGTGAAATTGAAAGGTTTGAATTCAACTTTAAAAATATTTAATTTTTGAAAACAAAAATCGAATTATTAGTTTTAATATTATAAATTTTTTTTTCACAACAAATTAGATCCACGATTTGAAAAAATAGTCATAAGACTGATATTTTCCATATCATACTCGTGCATTACACCACTCCCTGACCTATTTCAAAATTAAAAAATGGTCATACCTTGGTGAAAAAAATTTGCTAAAAAGAATATAAAGAATTAAAGATACAATGAGAATTGACAAATTGAGTAAAAGTAACGATGATTATTCATTCATAAAATGATATAAATGTTCTTCAAATTATTTTAAAATACAATAAAATAATAAAAAATAATATTATTTTCTTTAATCATACTACATGTACATAATAAATCAATTATCAAATCGATTTTTCTATAGAATATTTGATATGAAAATAAGTTAAATAATATATGTATTTATACATAAATATATGATGACTGATTTGAGATATGCATATAGCTTTCGCTTGTTAATTTGATCCAATCCGGAATTTTGTAGTAATATTGTGATAAAAAATCGTAAAAAAATTTACTTTGTATAAATTACTAAATTTTAAGAATAAAAATATTTTATTTTTTTAATTATGTTTAAAAAATATCAAAATTCAATTTGTAAAAATTCTGAGAATATATATTTAATATTAAATATTTTTATCATATTTTAAAAAATTTTAACGATAATTTTGTGAGTGAATTAATAATTGAGACATTTTGGAAGTTTACTCCTTGAATTAACAAGAAGATACATAAAAAAAGGACTTAACTCGAGGTATGTACACTATTTATTATGGGATGCAAAAAAATGTACCCTCCACATCGAGAATACACAAAGGGGTTCAACAAAACATTTTTTTTCATTTGATATTGGATTGATAATAATATTTTTTTGGATTATGAATTGTTGGGGTATTAATTTTAAATATGGCATCCTTTAATTTGGAATAAAAAAAATTAGTCTTTTCAATTTTTAGGAGGTACAGAAATCGGACCATGCGATTTTTATTTCAAAAGGATTAAAAAAGTTGAGGTATATAAATCAAACCATCTAATTTATGTATCTTTCACAATTTTAAAAAAAAATCAAAAATTACAATATTTAAGTGGTGAAGTATATCACTTATCTCACTTTTATAAACATAAAAATTAGCCTCAATAAAATGTGAATGTGACCCTTTGGCAGAGAGACGTCTTTTATGAGAGATACAAAGCTTCTAAATAATCATCAATATAGGCTAAGCTAGGCCAGTGATCTGGACGGATACGAACTAAAGTTGAAACATCATCAACTTCCATTTGGAAAAAAAGATGGAACCTTGGTGGAAGAAATATCAGCAGAAGATAACAGCCCATGTATCTTTTTCTGACATTGCTAGTAACTCCCTTCTCATACTCTTGATCATTGTAAGTAAGGCGAAGTGGACCTGCCTCAAGATTAGCGACTGTAGCATCATGGGAATTATCCTCATATACGATGTCCTGGATGATTCTCCTTTTCCATAGGGCTTCAATCAGCGGCTCCCCCTCACACCTATGACAAAGCGTGCCAGATGGTGCTCGGTTGCATTGATCAAGGAGGCTACAGGAACATTTGTTAGTTAGTTAGATGGCGTCATAGTTAGACCACTACAACAAATAAGACTTTTCGCAACGGTCAAAAATCGTTGCTATAAATCAGAAAACCGTTCCTAAAACTTTAAGCAACGGTTCAGCAACGATTTTTGACCTATGGTATATGCGGCCGTTGCTAATACTCAAAGGCAACGATTTTTTACCTAAGGCAACGGAAACAAAAAAACCGTTGTCATAGTGACTGGTATAGACAACGGTTTTGAACCGTTACTATATAGACAACGATTTAGAACCGTTACATTGACATAGATAGATTCTATTAACAAAAGAGAACACGGTTTCTCCATATGCCCTGCTTCTAAGTTCTTCTATGTATATATTATTATTATTCATGAATCACATAATATTGCTTTCAATCAAATAGTAGTTAACAGTGAAAGAAAAGAGAATGTAAGATCGAAGCAATATATAAGATCGAAGCAATTTATTAATAAGAAGACTCTTGAGTTACCTAAATCAGTGATTGAGCCACAACGAGCTGAGGAGGCAAGGACCGCGTGCAATTCAGAAGTAGAGCAACCACGACAGGGGCAGATCACGACGCAATGTAAGGAGCGGCTTTAGCAACGACAGCCAGGAGACAACCAGCAATGACCACGCATTCTGGGAAGAGGAGAGGGGCAGACACAACCAACGTTCGCGGCGAGGAGAAGGGCAGACGCGACCCACGTACGCGGCGAGGACAGAGGCAGAGACGGAGCAATAGCACACCACGAACGGCTTTCTTCGGCGGTGGGTTGAGGCTTCCTAGTATAGGGAACGAAGATGGTGAGTGATGGGTTATGCTGGTGGGGGTTAGGGCTTGCTAGTAGAGGGGTGGGAAGATGATGAATTGCGTGGAGGAATGAGCAGGAATTGAGAAGTCTTCTATTGGGCTCTGATTAACATTTTGGATATTTCTTTTAAAGTTTTAAAGTAATATTATATATTAAATTTTAGAGGAACGGAGTGAAACAAAACCTAACATTTGTTTTAAATTTATTTTTTTTATAAACAATATTTATTAAATTATTTAAAGAATATTAAAAAATTATTATTTTGGATTTTTTTAAGTGTCAAAATAATATTATATGTTAAATTTTATTGCGAAAATTCAATGAAACAAATATTAATTTCTCCATAAATAATAATTGTTAAATTATTTAAACAACATTAGAAAATTATTTCTTAATAAAAAAATTGATGTAATGGTTATAAAATCGTTCTTTAAAATAGTCAAAGAGAACATTTTTATTTTGTTGCTATAGCATAGTGAAAAATTGAACTTCAACAGCAACATCGTAAAAACCGTTCTCTAAAATTATCTAATCGAACGGTTTTATAGTGTTACAATATTGCCAACGGTTTTTATGCGTATCATTTCTACAAATATTTAAACAACAATAAAAAACCGTTGCCTAAAAATAAATCATTGTAACGGTTATAAAACCGTTCTTTAAAATAGTCAAAGAGAACGGTTTTATTTTATTGTTATAATGTAGTAAAAAATTAAACTTCAGCAGCAATACTTAAAAAAACCGTTGTCTAAAACCATCTAAGAGGACGGTTTTAAGGCGTTACAAATTTTGGCGTTGCTAAAGCCCATATTTGTGGTAGTGGACTATAGTTTTTACTCCAACTTGATATTATGACGGTATGCATAACTATCAACCAGGAATTTAGATGTAACCTTTTGCAACCAATTGGGACTTATAGCGTTCAATGGATCCATCAGGCCTCAATTTTAGTTTAAAAATCCATTTATTACCAATTGTAGACTTGCCATGAGGAAGAGGGATGAGGTCCCATATCTGGTTTGACTTTAGAGCATTTAATTCTACAATAATAGCTTCTTCCTAGCATCTTTGAGTTACAGTTTTCTCATAATATGAAGGTTCAGATGCATTTGAAATAGCCAATGACAATGCTTTATGGGTGGATGAGAGTTTATGATATGATATGCAATGTGAAAGAGAATGCAAGGATGATGATGATTGTGCAATAGGAAGTTTAGAAGTTTGCATGCACTGAAAATCAGCTAGGTGGTGTGGTGGTTTGTGGATCCTTGAGGACCTTCTAAGTGGAGTTGATGTAGGAGGTTGTATGAGAGCCTTTGTGTGAGTCCTCAGTGGTGTGTGAGTGATCTGATGACGTGAATTTTGTGAAATGAGAGGCAATTGTGATGAAATGTTCGGTAAATTGTGGTTATCATGATGTTGTGGTGTGGTATCATAAGCCTCAGTGTATAGAAATGGGTCAACGGGCTTAGCACATATTGTGTGAAATATAGGAGGTGTGGGAGGCGCTGCCTCAATGAAAGATAGACTTGACTCAAAAAATACGATGTCTCTTGACACAAACAATTGTTTATTTTGTATATCTAAAACAATGTAACCTTTGGTCCCTTCCTTATATCCCAAAAACACACTTCCTAACATGCTTATCAAGTTTCATCCTACCAGCTACAAGTGTTGAGATATAAGTGAGGCAACTGAAAATTTTTAAATGTTTAAAATTTAGTTTGGTGTTAAAAATCATTTCAAAAGGTATTTTGTTTTCTAAGATGGAACTTGGCAATCTATTGATCAAATGGATAGCATGGGTGATGACTGACGAACGGATTTTCTGTTGGTAAGAAATTTACAAATAAATTCTCGTTGAAAGTATAGTTTCTAAACCAACAAAGAATCCTTTCGTACAAAAACTTGTTTGTCACTAAAGCAAACCCAATAAAATTTATAACCGAAGTATTTAAACCTCGGGTCGTCTCTCAAGGAATTGCAGGGAGGTGTATTTATTATTGGTTATGAAAGATTATCTTTTTGAGTTTTTGAATAAGGAACAAGAAAATAAAATTGCAAGAAATTAAATTAATAACTAATAAAGCTCTTAGCAAGGTATGAGAACTGAAAATCCCATCCTAGTTATCCTTATCAATTGTGATGAGAATTGTTTATTGCTCCCACTTAGTTAACCCTTACTAAATAAAGGAAAGTCAAGTGCACCAATCAATTTGATTCCTCAAGTCCTAGTCAACTCCTAAGGAAAGACTAGCTTTAGAGGGATCCAAATCAACCAGCAAATTCCAATCATCAATCAACAAAGGAGTTTGATAACTCAAGTGTCACCAATTAATCAATTCAAGCTAAGAATGTAAGAAGCTAAATAAAATCATAAATCTGAAATACCTCAAATTACATTAAATATAAAATCAAATCTAACATGGGAATTCATAAATCAAGTAGCAACATAAAGTAATCAACAAAGAAATTAGATAAACTAGAAAGCTAGAACAAATAAAAGTAGAAAAGAAACTAAATTAAAGGAACATTGAACCTGGAATTGAGAAGAAGAAGAAATCCTAAAACTAAGAGAAATCCTAAATCCTAAAACCTAGAGAGAGGAGAGAGCCTATCTCTCTAGAAACTACATCTAAAACCTAAAATTATGTATATTGAATGTTGTATATATGAATGAATGGATTCCCCCACTTTATAGCCTCTAATCTATGTTTTCTGGGCCGAAAACTGGGACAAAAATAGCCCAGAAATCGCCCTAAGCAATTTCTGATACGTCCAGCACGCAGCAAAGTCATGCGTACGCGTCGTCCACGCGTACGCGTGGATTGAGTTTTTGCCAGGTCACGTGTACGCGTAATCCACGCGTGCGTGTAGCCTATCTTCGGTGAAGCTATGGCAAATTATATATCATTGCGAAGCCCCGAATGTTAGATTTCCAACGCAACTGGAACCGCCTCATTTAGACCTCTGTAGCTCAAGTTATGGTCGATTTAGTACCAAGAGGTCAGGCTGGACAGCTTAGTAATTCCTTCAGTTTCTTGTATTCCTTCCACTTTTGCATGCTTCCTTTCCATCCTCTAAGCCATTCCTGCCCTATAAACCCTAAAATCACTTAACACACATATCACGGCATCAAATGGTAATAAGAGGGAATTAAACATAGCAATTTTAAAGGCCCAGGAAACATGTTTTCAATCATAGCACAAGATTAGGAAGGAAAATGTAAAACCATGCAATTAGTATGAATAAGTGTGCAAAGACTTGATAAAAACTACTCAATTGAGCACAAGATAAACCATAAAATAGTGGTTTATCAATGACTAAGTCCCAATAGCAATTAGGGACAAAATAGTCGAATAGAATGGATCGAGCTACTTGTAGTATGTGTTGGTGCTTGCGTTTCTACTATTCCATTCTGTTGTGGAGTTGCCACGCATGACATTTGATGCAGTATGCCTTTGGTTGCATAAAATTCACGCATTAAGAACTCCTTCCCGTTATCAGACCGAATGCACTTTATAATCTTGTGAAATTGATTTTCAACGAGGGTTACAAAGTTTTTAACCAGTCTTTCTGCCTCAGATTTTAATTTCATAAAAAATATCCAAGTGTATCTACTGTAGTCATCTACTATAGTGAGAAAAAACTTGTTACCATCAGTAGAAAGAACATTTAAAGGACCCCAGATATTAATGTGTACAATGTCAAACACTACATCAGATTTGCTATGACTAGTAGAAAAAGAGAGTCTCTTTTGTTTAGCAAATTGACAAGAATCACACAATTTTGCAGTCACGGTTTTATTAAAATTTGAACTAGAAATTGAAGGAAACAAATCATGTAAGAGTTTCAATTTATTGAAAGGAACATGGCCCAATCTGAGGTGCCACAGTTCAGTGTTGTGCATCATGGTGTCATGTGAGCTGCATTGAAGTGTATTGTGTATGATGGTGTTGGTGTTCAGTGTATACAAGCCATTAGAGTAATCAACTGCTCCAATCATCTTCCATGTTGGAAGGCCTGTATCTCACAACCAAATTTGTTGAAAACAAATTGGCAGTCAAGTGATGCAATGAGTTGTGAAATAGAAATTAAACTGTATGCAAAAGATGGAATGTATAAGACAATTTTGTAAAGTATAAAGATTTTGAGAAAATGACATGACCCGTAATAGATGCAATGATGATTTGATTTTTTGGTAACCTAACTTTACTAGTTTGATTTTATAGTACAAATCAAATGAATCTAGCTTATATGTCACATGTATGGTGGCTCTAGTGTCGATGTCCCATGAGTCATTGTGCTGTGAACAAATTGACATAACAACATAGTGATGCTTACCAGAAGGAGTGGGGCCATTGGCTGGAGCAACTTGATTCATATTATGATTGACCTTGGCTCCATGATGCTGCAAAAGAGCCAGTAGTGCATCTTTTTGCTCTGGAGTAAACTTCACATGTGAAGATTCCCCCTTATTCTCATACAAGCTAATTGGTTTACCGCAATCATCATTTTTAGCAGCGAGATTATTGATTTGGTTTTGTTTCTTGAGATGTGGATGCATGCCATGCTTGCAGTAGCAAGTGTCGATGAGATGTCCAATTTTATCACAGTAGGCACAGAGATTAGTTTAAAATTATTTTAAATTTTATTTATAAATATATAAATACCATTGGAATCTAAATACCCACAAGTTTCATTTTCCTTCTCTGCTCTCCAACTCTGTCAGGTCTCAGATTTCGCTACAGAAATTTACGATTTTAATGGATATAATTTCTCAACTACAAGAACAATGCAAGTTAAAAATTAATTTTGTAGTACTCATAAATAACTAGTACAACAATACAAGTATATTTGTTGTTATTGAATTAAATTAAATTATTAATTTAAATTATAATCATCTAAATTTTTAATTAAATATTTTTATAATTTTAAAATTTAAAATTATTTGAATTAAATTGGATGAAATAAAAAAAATAAAAATCTAATAAACATAGCATCAATTCAATTATACATATATCTCGGTGACTGAAACGCCAATTGAAAACTTTGTGCATATCTCGGATACTGAGATCCTTTACGAATTTTGCACATATCTCAGGTACTCAGTACCCATTTAGTTCTTGTAATACAGATTAGGGTTTGAGTATCCTAGATATATTCATTTTTTGAAACTCCTCAGTAATCGAGATGTGACACATTGTGTATTTACACAATTATGCTATATTTTATATAACTTTTGTAAATTTTGTATTTATTTAATTTAAATTAAAAAAAATTCCTGGTTATTTAGGATCCAATTCGATGATAAAAAAGAAATAAAAAAGATAACAAAAAAATAAGAATTCAAACTGAATAAAAAGATATATTAAAATTGAAATAGATACAAAAAAGATAGGTTGCAATTGAATAGAATCACTACTCTACTTTCTATCCAATTTCTTGACGCAACAAGAAAGAGATTCCTCAACCTAACTTGTCCATGCCATAGTTTGGAAATTGAATCAAGGGACTCCTCAACCTTCTATCCAATTCTCCGACGCAACAAGAGAGGGACTCACTCAACCTCATTTGTCCACATAATTGTTTTATCACGAAACCAAAAGAGGGTATTCAAACCTCTAATCACTGAATACTGTGACTACAATAGCTAAAGAGGTATTTATAACCTCTTATTAGAAATAAAAAAGATAGGTAGATGATAAACCACTATTTCATGGTTAATCTTGTGCTCATTTGAGTGGTTTTCATCAAGTCCTTACCCACTTATTCATATGAATTGCATGATTTTACAATTCCTTCCTAGTGTTATTCTATGGTTGAAAACTTGCTTCCTAAGAGATCTTTAATTTGTATATTTTAATTCTCCTTCATACCTTTCGATGTCGTGATCCGTGTGTTAAGTGTTTCAGGCTTTATAGGGAAAGAATGGCTTAGAGAATGGAGAGGAAGCTCGCAAAAATGGAAGGAACACAAGAAACCAAGGAGGTAACCAGCAAGCATCGACGCGCACGCATGGCTCACGCGAGCGCGCGATATGGAGAAATTTGCAGCGACGCGTGCGCGTGCCTGACGCGTACGCGTGGATTGGAGTTTGCACAAAGACGCGTGCGCGTGACTGACGCGTACGCATGACATGCCAAAACGACCAGTGACGCGCACGCGTGACTAACACGTACGCGTGACATGCGTGATCTGCAGAAATAACAGAAAACGCTGGGGGCAATTTCGGGCCGAGTTTTGACCCAGTTTCCGGCCCAGAAACACAGACTAGAGCCAGGGAACGTGCAGAGACTCAACACACATTCTCATTAGCATAGTTTTAGTTTTAGATCTGAATCTAGAGAGAAAAACTACTCTTCCTCTAGGTTTTCTTTACATTCATAGTTTTATAATTTTATGCTTTTACCTTGGATATTGAAGAGTCATCACCTCCGTTGAAGATACTATTCTAGTTTGTTTTCTTACTCTTTTATTATTCTATATTCTTAATTCTTGTTTAGATTTACAATTGGATTATTTTTAGAATTTATTAATGCAAAGGATTACTTTTACTTTTAATTGAATCGTAGTTATTGTCTATCATGTCTTCCTTTTATTTCTTATTTAATTCTATGCAAGTAATTCTCATGTCAATGGAGTAGATTCTCAACTTGACATCGGGGTTGATTAAAAGGAGACACTTGAGTTGGAATGCTCATGTGATTAGTTAAATTGGAAGTTGTTGGCTAGTTCTGTATTTACTAACGCTAGACCTTCCCAAGGGAGAGGACTAGAATTTGTGAATAAGAGTTAGCTCAATCACTTGACTTTCCTTTATTTAGTAAGGATTAACTAAGTGAAAATAACAACCTCTTTATACTACACTTGAGAAAATTCCAACAAGGATAGAACTTCCAATTAATCATTCCCCCAGTCAAGGCCTTTTATTTAGAATAATATAAATCTCTTTTAATTTTTATTGCTTTAATTTACAATCATATGCTTGTGCCCATTGCCCAAACTCAAAATTTTCGGAAAACTCCTGATTAATAAGATAGCACCCTTTTTGTCAACTCGTTAGGAGACGACCTGGGACTCATACTCCCAATATTTTTATTCTAATTTTGTGACAACCTTTCTAAATTGATGAGGCAGATTTTTGCTGGTTAAGAACTATACTCGCAACGTATTTCTATATTGATTTCTTAATTGGTTGACTTCCGCCGCTCGCGTCAATTTTTGGCGCTGTTGCCCGGGAGTTGCAATTGTGTGCTAAATTATTAATTAGTGTACATATTTTCAATTTTTGCATATTTTAGTTTATTTTATTACCATGAGCTGTATGTTTCTTTCATTGAATGACGCGTTTACTGCCTGACCCGAGCTTAGCCGCATTTGATCCTGAAATTGAAAGAACTCTTTCACGTATTAGGCGGGCTCGGCGTAGGCTAGCCTCTGAGGGTGGTGAAGTGATTATTATCAATTCACCAGTCTCATCTGAGGGCGAATCTGAACCGCCATCTGAGGAAGAAACAAGCTCATCTACTACTAATTCAGTTGATTTACGCACAGGTAACATGGCGGCACCCAGGAGGATCACTCTCTAGGAGGCAGGAGCCCCAGACTTTAATCTGCAACCCTATCAAGTGCGTCATCCAAATCTGGCTGCAGATTTTGAACTGAAGACCGCACTAATCAACTTGATGCCCAAGTTTCATGGCTTACCTGCTCAGGAGCCTATCAAGCACCTAAGAGATTTTCAGACAGTCTGTTCTACTGTAAGGCGTCATGGTGCAGATGAAACTTCTATTTTTCTGACTGCCTTCCCGTTTTCTCTTGAGGGAAAGGCGAGGGAGTGGTACTACACTCAACCTGAAGTGACCGTCACTAACTGGGATACGCTCAGGAGAGAATTCCTGGAGAAATACTTTCCAACTGAAGTTACAGATAGACTAAGGAAAGAGATCTCCTGCATTGTTCAGGGTGAATCAGAAACTCTTTATGAGTACTGGGAGCGCTTCAAGAATCTTCAGGACGCATGCCCCCATCACATGATTGACAAGTTAGTGTTGATCAGCTACTTCACTCAAGGCATGAAGCCTCGGGATAAAACTACATTGGATGGTGCTAGTAATGGTTCTCTGAAAAAGTACAAGACCGCAGAAGAAGCATGGCAATTGATCAGCGAGTTAGCTGAGTCCACTCAGAATCACAGGCACAGGAATAGCCACTCAAAGGCTATTGCAGAGGTTTTCTTTAGCAGTGAGTCCACTGCCGTCACACAAGCTATATGTCAAATGACCAACCTACTGAAGCAGATGCAATTGAATCAACAACAAATTCAGCCTCCCCCACCACAACAAAGCCAACAGTTGGTCCCCAAAGAGTATGCGGAATTTGTGCTGATTATAGTCATTACACTGATGAGTGCCCGCAGCTCCAACAAGAAGACAACACTGTGGCAGCTACTCATAACTTCTATGACCGCCCGAATCAAGGATACAATCAACAAGGCGGCAATTACAACCAAGGTTGGCAAGACCATTCCAACCAGGGATGGAGAGACCATTCCAACCAGGGATGGAGGGATAATTCTAACCAAGGTTGGAAGGACAACTATAACAGAGGAGGCAGAGACAACAATGGAAATTAGAGGTGGAACAACAACAACAAACAGCAGAATCAGAACCAGCCTTACAGAGCACCTCACCTAAGGCAGTCCCAAGGACCCCATCACAACCAACAACAGGCCTCTCAGATCACTTATCCTCCTTCCTCATCAAATGACGAGATGCTTCGTTCTCTTGCACAAGGACAACACGACATGCAGACTACACTGAACTCTACTCTAAATGGTCTGAATGCCATTTTACAAGCTCTCGTCTCCTGGATAGATTCATTACCTATTCCCACCAACCAGCCTTCAAGCTCCAGTAAAATTCCTTCTCAACCCTTACCTAATTCCAAGGGTGGCATCAATGCCATCACTTTGAGGTCTGGAACCACACTGCAAGAGAGGAACCAGGAGGAGCCCAACCCACAAGAACACGCCCCAGTTGAAAACTTAGTTGAAGTGGAAGATGCTGAAGAGGAAGAGGAAGTACAAGACATGGTTGAAGAAGAAGTAGTTCAGCCAAGGAATGGAGCACCAAAGGACACAGAAGCTGCAAGTGGCGCCATTCCTATCCCATTTCCACACCTTGTAAGAAAGTCCAGGAAGCAGATGGAACTTGATCCCAAAATGGTAGAAATTTTCAAAAAGGTTGAGGTAACTGTTCCCCTTTTTGATGTTATTCAAAAAGTACCTAAATATGCAAAATTTCTGAAAGATTTATGCATACATAAAGATAAAATTAATGAACTAGAAACTATTCCTTTAGGTAGTTCTATATCTGCTTTAATGGGGGGTATACCTAAAAAATGTAGTGACCCAGGTCCATGCATGGTTAACTGTACCATTGGAGGTGTAATATTTTCTGACTGCATGTGTGATTTAGGAGCGTGTATTAGTATAATGCCATTGTCTATATATGATGCTTTGAGGCTCCCTCCCTTAAAAAGGTCAGCAGCTCATTTTGTGTTAGCAGATAAAAGCATTATTACAGAGGTTGAAATTGCTGAAGACGTACTAGTGAGCATTAAGGGGCTCACTTTTCCCATTGACTTCTATATCTTGGAAATGCCCCCTAATGACTTAGGAAGACCATCATCAATCCTACTTGGAAGACCATTCCTGAAGACTTCAAAGTTCAAGCTGGATACATTCTCAGGAACTTACTCCTTTGAGATAGATGGCAGAGCTGTAAGTTTCAGTTTGAATGAAGCTATGAAGCAACCTCCGGAAGATCATTCTATCTTCCAGTGCAACATCATTGATGAAACTGTAACTGAAGTTCACCAAGAAGAAGCATAAGAGAGGCACATGGAGCAAGGTCCAAGTGTGGGGACACCCTCTGAACACAATGAGGACACTTTGCCATTATCCCTAGCTCCAGATGATCCAGAGCCCAGCCATGAGCAGATAGTGGAATTAAAGCCACTTCCACCCTACCCAAGTATGCTTACCTTGAGGATAATCAGAAGCTCCCAGTTATCATTGCAAGGGAACTCACTCCCCAACAAGAGGAGCAGCTGCTCAGTGTGCTGAAAAGACACAAGAAGGCAATTGGGTGGAGCTTGGCGGATATAGTAGGCATTAGCCCTCGAGTTTGTGAGCATAGAATATTCTTAGAAGAGGGAGCAAAACCTGTCCGTCAACCCCAAAGAAGATTGAATCCCACCATCTTAGAAGTTGTCAAGAAAGAAGTGACCAAGCTACTTGAAGCAGATATCATCTACTCCATCTCAGATAGTGGATGGGTCAGTCCAGTACAAGTAGTGCCCAAGAAGTCTGGAGTCACAACAGTAAAGAATGAGCATGGAGAGCTCCTGACAGCTAGAGTGCAGAATTCATGGAGAGTTTCCATTGATTACAGGCGTCTCAACCAAGCTACTCACAAGGATCACTACCCCTTGCCATTTATTGATCAGATGCTTGATCTCTTGTCAGGTAAATCCCATTAATGCTTTTTAGATGGTTATACAGGCTATTTTCAAATTCATATAGCTCCTGAAGATCAGAAAAAGACTACTTTTACATGTCCCTTTGGAACGTATGCATATAAGAGGATGCCTTTTGGCTTATGTAATGCACTGGCTACTTTCCAAATATGCATGATGAGTATCTTTTCAGATCTTATTGAGAGCTGTATGGAAGTTTTTATGGATGATTTCAGCGTATATGGTGATTCGTTTAACCTTTGCTTGGATAGTTTAGCTAGAGTATTAGACAGGTGTGTTAGTTCAAACTTTGTTTTAAATTTTGAAAAATGTCACTTTATGGTAAAACAAGGGATTGTTCTAGGCCATGTTATCTCTAATACTGGTATTTCTGTAGATCCAGCAAAGGTAGATGTCATTTCTAGTTTACCTTACCCCTCCTCCGTGAGGGAAGTCCGTTCGTTCCTTGGCCATGCAGATTTCTACTGGAGATTTATCAAGGACTTCAGTAAGGTAGCATTGCCTTTATCTAGACTGCTGCAGAAAGATGTTTAGTTCGAGTTCAGTGAGGATTGCATGCAAGCATTTGATTAGCTGAAAATCGCCCTGACTCAAGCTCCAATTGTGAGAGGACCAGACTGGAGCCAGCCTTTTGAGATTATGTGTGATGTCTCCAACTATGCAGTAGGAGCGGCGCTGGCTCAGTGCAAAGGTAAGGATCCTTTCGTAATTGCTTATGCGTCTAAGACCTTAGACACTGCTCAGTCTAATTACACCACCACTAAAAAAGAGCTTCTGGCTATTGTTTTTGTTCTGGATAAATTCCGAGCCTATTTACTTGGTACTAAGGTGGTAGTGTACTGATAAACTATTATTTTATGATTTATATTGTGTTTAATTGTGTGGTTTTATCAAGTCTTTACCCACTTATTCATATGATTAGCATGTATTTACAATTCCTTCCCAAAATTTTTCCATGGTTGAAAACTTGCTTCCTAGAGACTTTTAATTATGTATTTTAATTCTCCTTTTTCCTATTCGATGCCGTGATTCGTGTGTTAAGTGTTTCAGGCTTCATAGGGCAGAAAAGGCTTGGAAAATGGAGAGGAGGCTTGCAAAAATGGAAGGAACACAAGAAACTAAGGAGATGACCAGCGAGCAATGACGCGAGCGCATGGCCCACGCGAACGCGCGAAATGGAGAAATCGCAGCGACGCGAACGCGTGCCTGACGCAAACGCGTGGATTGAAGTCTGCACGAATGACGCGGCTGCGTGGATGACACGAACGCGTGACAAGGAAAATTGCTGAATGACGCAAACGCGTGGACGACGCGCACGCGTGACCTGCGCGATCTGCAAAAATAACAGAATACGCTGGGGGGTGATTTCGGACCGCATTTTGACCTAGTTTTCGGCCCAGAAACACAGACTAAAGTTAGGGAACATACAGAAACTCAATATACACACGGAGACGCATCCACACAGAAAGAGATTCATCACATTAGGATTACTTTAGTTTTAGATCTGAATCTAGATTAGTGTTATATTGATAGTTTATGCTTTTGCTTTGGATTGTGGATATTGAAGAACCATTACCTTCGTGAAGATACTACTTTAGTTTGTTTCCTTATTCTTTACTCTTTTCAGTTGATTATTGACTCTATTTAAATAAGTATGTTACATTTTGAGATTATTAATATATAGAGTTATTTTTATTTTAATTAATTTTAATTCTCTATTTAATTTTATTTAATTATGTCTTCTTATATTTTTATGATTATTAATTTCATGTCAATGGAGTAGATTCTCCACTTGACATGGGGGTTAATTAAGAGGAGATACTTGAGTTGGAATGCTCAAGTGCTTAGTTAAATTGGACGTTGTTGGCTAATTCTGTATCTGCTAACGCTGGACCTTCCCAAGGGAGAGGACTAGGATTTGCGGGTAAGAGTTAGTTTAATCACTATACTTTCCTTTATTCAGTAAGGGTTAACCAAGTGAGAACAACAACCTCTTTACACTACACTTGAGAAGATTCCAACAAGGATAGAACTTCCACTTAATTATTCCCCCAGTCAAGGCCTTTTATTTGGAATATCAATAATTATTCTCAGTTTATTTTTATTGCTTTAGTTCTCAATTAATTTAGTTATTCATTATCAAAACTCAAACTTTCTGGAAATTTTCTGATTAGTAAATTAGCACTCTTTTCTGCAACTCGTTGGGAGACGATCTGGGACTCATACTCCCAGTATTTTTATTTCTAAAATTTGTGATTTTTCTAAATTGGTGAGGCGGATCTTAGCTGCTTAAAAGTTATACGTGCAATGCTATTCTCTTATTTGAAATCTCTTAATTGGTTAACTTCTGCCACGCATCATGTACTCGGACCATGCAGCTCTAAAGTATTTATTAGCTAAAAAAGAGTCTGATGAGCGGATAATTTATACGCTTTTTGGCACTGTTTTTAGTATATTTTCAATATGATTTAGTTAGTTTTTAGTATATTTTTATTAGTTTTTAATTAAAAATCACATTTCTGGACTTTACTATGAGTTTGTGTGTTTTTCTATGATTTCAGGTATTTTCTGGCTGAAATTGAGGGACCTGAGCAAAAATCAGATTCAGAGGTTGAAGAAGGACTGCAGATGCTGTTGGATTCTGACCTCCCTGCACTCAAAGTGGATTTTCTGGAGCTACAGAATTCCAAATGGCACGCTTCCAATTGCGTTGGAAAGTAGACATCCAGGGCTTTCCAGAAATATATAATAGTACATACTTTGAATAAGGATTGACGATGTAAACTGGCGTTCAACGCTAGTTCCATGCTGCATTCTGGAGTCAAACGCCAGAAACAAGTTGCAAAGTGGAGTTCAACACCAGAAACACGTTACAAACTGGCGTTCAACTCCAAGAATGACCTCTCCATATGCAAACTTCAAGCTCAGCCCAAGCACACACCAAGTGGGCCCCGGAAGTGGATTTCTACATCATTTACTCAATTCTGTAAACCCTAGTAACTAGTTTAGTATAAATAGGACTTTTTACTATTGTATTAGACATCTTGGGACGTTTAGTTCTTAGATCATGGAGGCTGGCCATTCGGCCATGCTTGAACCTTTTACTTATGTATTTTTCAACGGTAGAGTTTCTACACACCATAGATTAAGGTGTGGAGCTCTGCTGTTCCTCAAAGATTAATGCAAAGTACTACTGTTTTTCTATTCAATTCAACTTATTCCGCTTCTAAGATATTCATTCGCACTTCAATATGATGGATGTGATGATCGTGACAGTCATCATCATTCTCAATTTATGAACGCGTGCCTGACAACCACTTCCGTTCTACCTTAGATTGAATGGATATCTCTTGGATATCTAATACAGGGGACTGAGTCCGAGATATTAGTGTCTTCGTGGTATAAGTTAGAACCCATGGATGGCCATTCCTAAGATCCGAAAAGTATAAACCTTGTCTGTGGTATTTCGAGTAGGATCTGGGAAGGGATGGCTGTGACGAGCTTCAAACTCGCGAGTGCTGGGCGTAGTGACAGACGCAAAAGGATAGTAAATCCTATTCCAGTATGATCGAGAACTGACAGATGATTAGCCATGCAGTGACAGCGCATTTGACCATTTTCACAGGAGGATGGGATGTAGCCATTAACAACGGTGATGCCCTACATAAAGCTTGCCATGGAAAGGAGTAGGATTGATTGGATGAAGACAGCAGGAAAGCAGAGATCAGAGGAACGAAAGCATCTCTATACGCTTATCTGAAATTCTCACCAATGAATTACATAAGTACTACTATCCTATTTTATATTTTATTTATTTTCATCCACTATAATTTCTTAATACAATTTAATCCGCCTGACTGAGATTTACAAGATGACCATAGCTTGCTTCAAGCCGACAATCTCCGTGGGATCGACCCTTACTCACGTAAGGTTTATTACTTGGACGACCCAGTGCACTTGCTGGTTAGTTGTACGAAGTTGTGAAACAGATATAAGATTATGAACGTGCGTGTTGAGTTTTTAGCGCCGTTACCAAGGAATGGAATGATCACAATTTCGCACACCAAGTTTTTGGCGCCGTTGCCGGGGATTGTTCGAGTTTGGACAACTAATGGTTCATCTTGTTGCTCAGATTAGGTAACTTTATTTTAATTTTAACCTTTTTGATTTTATTATTCTTATTTTCGAAAAAAATTAAAAAAATATTTTCTTCTTTTTCGTTTTTCCCAATTAATTCTCGAAAAATACAAAAAAAAATTTTACAAAATCATAAAATCAAAAATATTTTTTGTGTTTCTTGTTTGAGTCTTGAGTCAATTTTTAAGTTTGGTGGCAATTGCATATTTTTATTTTTTTTTAAAAAAATTTTTCGAAAATTCATGCATTCATAGTGTTCTTCATGATCTTCAAGTTGTTCTTGGCCAGTCTTCTTGTTTGATCTTCATATTTTCTTGTTTTGTGTCTTTTCTTGTTTTTCATATGCATTTTTAATTTGTTAGTTTCTAAAGTTTGAAAATTTCTAAGTTTGGTGTCTTGCATGTTTTTCTTTCATTAAAAATTTCCAAAAATAAGTCTTGATGTTCATCTTGATCTTCAAAGTGTTCTTGGTGTTCATCTTGACATTCATAGTGTTCTTGCATGCATTGAGTGTTTTGATTCATAATTTTTATGTTATGAGTTTTTTTCATGTTTTTCTCTTTCTTCATTAAAAATTCAAAAATAAAAAAAAAATATCTTTTCCTTATTTTACTCAAAATTTTTGAAAATATGATTTGATTTAGTCAAAAAGTTTTTAAATTTAATTGTTTCTTATGAATCAAATCAAATTTTCAATTTAAAAATCTTATCTTTTCAAAATCTTTTTCAAAAATCAAATCTTTTTGATTTTACCTTCATATTTTTAAAACTTTTTAAATTTGATTTTCAAAATCTTTTTCTTATTTTATTTCTTAATTTTCAAAATCTTTACTAACATTTAATATGATTGATTGAAAATTTTCAAGTTGTTACTTGCTTATTAAGAAAGATTCAATCTTTAAACTCTAGAATCATATCTTTTTAGTTTCTTGTTAGTCAAGTAATCAACTTTAAAATCAAATCTTTTTAATTTTCTTTTCAAATCTTTTTCAAATTAAAATTTCAATCATATATTTTTCAAATTCAATTTCAAAATCTTTTCTAACTTCTTATCTTTTTAAAATTGATTTTCAAATCTTATCTTTTTGTTTCAATCATATCTTTTTAAATTTCAATCATATCTTTTTCAAAAACAAATTTCAAAACTTTTTCAATCAATCTTATCTTTTTGTTTCAATCATATCTTTTTCAAAACTACCTAACTAATCCTCTCTCTCTTATTTTCGAAAATTCCCTCTCTCCTTTTTCAAAATTTCTTTTTAATTAACTAATTGTTTTAATTTTAATTTAATTTCAACTTTAATTTTCGAAATCTAACTTTCAATTTTAATTTTAATTAAATTTCGAAATTCTCTCTCTCATCTCCTTCTATTTATTTATTCATCTACTAACACTTCTCTTCCATCCAAAAATTCGAACACCACCTCCCTCTCTGTGTTTGAGTTTTCCCTCTTCTCTTCTTCACATTACATTCTTTTCTTCTTCTACTCACACAAAGGAATCTCTATAATGTGACATAGAGGATTCCATATTTTCTTTGTTATTCCCTTCTTTGTCATATGAGCAGGAGCAAGGACAAGAAGATTCTTATTGAAGCAGATCCTGAACCTGAAAGGACTCTAAAAAGGAAACTAAAAGAAGCTAAAATACAACAATCCAGAGACAACCTTACAGGAATTTTCGAACAGGAAGAGGAGATGGCAACCGAAAATAATAATAATGCAAGGAGGATGCTTGGTGACTTTACTGCACCTAATTCCAATTTACATGGAAGAAGCATCTCCATTCCTGCTATTGGAGCAAACAATTTTGAGCTGAAACCTCAATTAGTTTCTCTGATGCAACAGAACTGCAAGTTTCATGGACTTCCATATGAAGATCCTTTTCAGTTCTTAACTGAGTTCTTGCAAATATGTGATACTGTTAAGACCAATGGGGTTGACCCCGAGGTCTACAGGCTTATGCTTTTTCCGTTTGCTGTAAGAGACAGAGCTAGAGTGTGGTTGGACTCTCAACCCAAAGATAGCCTGAACTCTTGGGATAAGCTGGTCACGGCTTTCTTAGCCAAGTTCTTTCCTCCTCAAAAGCTGAGTAAGCTTAGAGTGGATGTTCAAACCTTCAGACAGAAAGAAGGTGAATCCCTCTATGAAGCTTGGGAGAGATATAAGCAACTGACCAAAAAGTGTCCTTCTGACATGCTTTCTGAATGGACCATCCTGGATATATTCTATGATGATCTGTCTGAATTAGCTAAGATGTCATTGGATACTTCTGCAGGTGGATCCATTCACCTAAAGAAAACGCCTGCAAAAACTCAAGAACTCATTGACATGGTTGCTAATAACCAGTTCATGTACACTTCTAAGGGAATCCTGTGAGTAATGGGATGCCTCAGAAGAAGGGAGTTCTTGAAATTGATACTCTGAATGCCATATTGGCTCAGAATAAAATATTAACTCAGCAAGTCAATATGATTTCTCAAAGTCTGAATGGAATGCAAGCTGCATCCAACAGTACTCAAGAGGCATCTTCTGAAGAAGAAGCTTATGATCCTGAGAACCCTGCAATAGCAGAGGTGAATTACATGGGTGAACCCTATGGAAACACCTATAATCCCTCATGGAGAAATCATCCAAATCTCTCATGGAAGGATCAAAAGCCTCAACAAGGCTTTAATAATGGTGGAAGAAACAGGTTTAGCAATAGCAAGCCTTTTCCATCATCCACTCAGCAAAAGACAGAGAGTTCTGAGCAGAATCTATCTAGCTTGGCAAATATAGTCTCTGATCTATCTAAGGCCACTCTAAGTTTCATGAATGAAACAAGGTCTTCCATTAGAAATTTGGAAGCACAAGTGGGCCAGCTGAGCAAAGGAATCACTGAAACCCCTCCTAGTACTCTCCCAAGCAATACAGAAGAAAACCCAAAGGGAGAGTGCAAGGCCATTGAAATGACCATCATGGCCGAACCTGTAAGGGAGGGAGAGGACGTGAATCCCAGTGAGGAAGACCTCCTAGGACATCCAGAGATCAATAGGGAGTTTCCCTCTGAGGAACCAAAGGATTCTGAGGCTCATCTGGAGACTATAGAGATTCCATTAAACCTCCTTATGCCATTCATGAGCTCTGATGAGTATTCTTCTTCTGAAGAGAATGAAGATGTTACTGAAGAGCAAGTTGCCAAGTACCTTGGTGCAATCATGAAGCTGAATGCCAAATTATTTGGTAATGAGACTTGGGAAGATGAACCTCCCTTGCTCACCAATGAACTGAGTGATCTGGATCAACTGAGATTGCCTTAGAAGAAACAGGATCCTGAAAAGTTCTTAATACCGTGTATCATAGGCACCATGACCTTTGAGAAGGCTCTATGTGACCTTGGGTCAGGGATAAACCTCATGCCCCTCTCTGTAATGGAGAAACTGGGAATCTTTGAGGTGCAAGCTACCAGAATCTCATTAGAGATGGCAGACAAGTCAAGAAAACAGGCTTATGGTCAAGTAGAGGACGTGTTAGTAAAGGTTGAAGGCCTTTACATCCCTGCTGATTTCATAATCCTGGATACTGGGAAGGATGAGGATGAATCCATCATTCTTGGAAGACCATTCCTAGCCACAGCAAGAGCTGTGATTGATGTGGACAGAAGAGAATTAATCCTTCAACTGAATGAGGGCTCCCTTGTGTTTAAAACTCAAGGATCTCCTTTTGTAACCATGGAGAGGAAGCATGAAAAGCTTCTCTCACTGCAGAGTCAACCAAAGCCCCCATAGTCAAACTCTAAGTTTGGTGTTGGGAGGCCTCAACCAAACTCTAAGTTTGGTGTTGAACTCCCATATCCAAACTCTAAGTTTGGTGTTGGGAGTCTATAAAATTGACCTGATCACCTGTGTGGCTCCATGAGAGCCCACTGTCAAGCTATTGACATTAAAGAAGCGTTTGTTGGGAGGCAACCCAATGTTATTTAATCATTTTTATTTTATTTTCTCTTTGTTATTTCATGTTTTATTAGGTTGATGATCATGTGGAGTCACAAAAACTACTGAAAATCAAAAACAGAATGAAAAACAACATTGAAAACAGAACACCCTGGAAGAAGGGCTTACTCGCGTTTAAACGCCAGTAAGGAGCATCTGGCTAGCGTTTAACGCCAGAACAGAGCATGAAACTGGCATTAAATGCCAGAAACAAGCAGCAGTCTGGCGTTTAAACGCCAGGATTGCACCCAGAGGAAAGCTGGCGTTAAACGCCAGAAACATGCTGCAGACTGGCGTTGAACGCCCAAAACAAGCATGGAAGTGGCGTTTAACGCCAGAAACATGCTGCAGTCTGGCGTTAAACGCCAGGATTGCATATATAGGGCATTTTACACGCCTCAAAGGTGAAGGGATGAGAAATTCTCAAACACCTCAGGATCTGTGGACCTCACAGGATTCCCTCAGGATCTGTGGACCCCACAGGATCCCCACTTACCTTTCTTTTCTCCTCTTCACACCTTTTCATATCACTTTTCCCTAAATACCCCTCACCAATCAACTCAATCACTTTTTCCCATCACCTCTTCACCACTCACATCCATCCTCTCTTCCCCAAAAACCCCACCTACCTTTAAATTCAAAATAATTTCCCTCCCAAACCCAACCCTAAATGGCCGAACCCTAACCCCTCCCCACTCCTATATAAACCCCTCATTCCTTCTTCATTTTCACATAACACAACCCTCTCTTCTTCCCCTTGGCCGAATCCACCTTCTCCCTCCATCTCCTCCATTTTTCTTCTTCTTCTACTTCTTTCTCTTTTCTTTTGCTCGAGGACGAGCAACCATTTTAAGTTTGGTGTGGTAAAAGCATTGCTTTTTGTTTCTCCATAACTATTTATGGCACCTAAGGCCAGAGAAACCTCTAGAAAGAGGAAAGGGAAGGCAATTGCTTCCACCTCTGAGTCATAGGAGATGGAGAGATTCATCTCTAAGGTTCATCAAGACCACTTCTATGAAGTTGTGGCCAAGAAGAAAGTGATCCCTGAGGTTCCTTTCAAACTCAAAAAGAATGAGTATCCGGAGATCTGACTTGAAATCCAAAGAAGAGGTTGGGAAGTTCTAACCAACCCCATTCAACAAGTCGGGATCTTAATGGTTCAAGAGTTCTATGCAATCGCATGGGTTACCAGGAACCATGATCAAAGTATGAACCCGAACCCAAAGAATTGGCTCACCATGGTTCGGGGGAAATACTTAGATTTCAGTCCGGAGAATGTGAGACTGGCGTTCAACTTGCCAATGATGGAAGAGAACGCATGCCCCTACACTAGAAGAGTCAACTTTGATCAAAGGTTGGACCAAGTCCTCATGGACATATGTGTGGAAGGAGCTCAATGGAAAATTGACTCAAAAGACAAGCCAGTTCAACTAAGAAGGCTTGACCTCAAACCAGTAGCTAGAGGATAGTTGGAGTTCATTCAACGCTCAATCATTCTTACTAGCAACCGGTCTGAAGTTACTATAGACCGGGCCATCATGATCCATAGCATCATGATTGGGGAGGAAGTGGAGGTTCATGAGATTATACCTCAAGAACTCTACAAGATGGCTGACAAGTCCTCCAACTTGGCAAGGTTAGCCTTTCCTCACCTCATTTGCCACCTCTACAATTCGGTTGGGATTGACGTAGAGGGAGACATCCTCATTGAAGAGGACAAGCCCATCACTAAGAAAAGGATGGAGCAAACAAGAGAGCATGGACCTCAACATGAGCATGAGGAAATTCCTCACCATGAAATCCCTGAGATGCCTCAAGGGATGCACTTTCCTCCACAAAACTATTGGGAACAAATTAACACTTCCCTAGGTGAATTAAGTTCCAACATGGGACAATTAAGGGTGGAACATCAAGAGCACTCCATCATCCTCCATGAAATTAGAGAAGATCAAAGAGCTATGAGGGAGGAGCAAGAAAGACAAAGAAGAGACATAGAGGAGCTCAAGAGCACCATTGGTCCTTTAAGAAGAGGAAGACGCCACCCTCACTAAGGTGGACTCATTCCTTAATCTCCTTGTTTATTTATTTTCCTGTTTTTTTATTTTTATGCTTTATGTTTGTTTATGTTTTTGTCTTCATGATCACTAGTATTTAAGCGTCTATGCCTTAAAGTTATGAATGTCCTATGAATCCATCACCTCTCTTGAATAAAAAATGTTTTAATTACAAAAGAACAAGAAGTACATGGTTTCGAATTCATCCTTGAAACTAGTTTAATTATTTTGATGTGGTGACAATACTTTTTGTTTTCTGAATGAATGCTTGAACAATGCATATGTCTTTTGAAGTTGTTGTTTAAGAATGTTAAATATGTTGGCTCTTGAAAGAATGATGATAAGGAGAAATGTTATTTGATAATCTGAAAAATCATAAAATTGATTCTTGAAGCAAGAAAAAGCAGTGAATACAGAAAGCTTGCAAAAAAAAAAGAGAAAAATGGCGAAAAAAATAATAGAAAGAAAAAGAAAAAGCAAGCAGAAAAATCCAAAAGCTCTTAAAACCAAAAGGCAAGAGCAAAAAGCCAATAACCCTTAAAACCAAAAGGCAAGGGTAAATTAAAAGGATCCCAAGGCTTTGAGTATCAATGGATAGGAGGGCCTAAAGGAATAAAATCCTGGCCTAAGCGGCTAAACCAAGCTGTCCCTAACCATGTGCTTGTGGCGTGAAGGTGTCAAGTGAAAACTTGAGACTGAGCGGTTAAAGTCAAGGTCCAAAGCAAAAAAAGAGTGTGCTTAAGAACCCTGGACACCTCTAATTGGGGACTTTAGCAAAGCTGAGTCACAATCTGAAAAGGTTCACCCAGTTATGTGTCTGTGGCATTTATGTATCCGGTGGTAATACTAGAAAACAAAGTGCTTAGCGCCACGGCCAAGACTCATAAAGTAGCTGTGTTCAAGAATCAACATACTGAACTAGGAGAATCAATAACACTATCTGAACTCTGAGTTTCTATAGATGCCAATCATTTTGAACTTTAATGGGTAAAGTGAGATGCCAAAACTATTCAAGAGGCAAAAAGCTACAAGTCCCGCTCATCTGATTGGAGCTATGTTTCATTGATATTTTGGAATTTATAGTATATTCTCTTCTTTTTATCCTATTTGATTTTCAGTTGCTTGGGGACAAGCAACAATTTAAGTTTGGTGTTGTGATGAGCGGATAATTTATACGTTTTTTGGCATTGTTTTTAGTATGTTTTCAGTATGATTTAGTTAGTTTTTAGTATATTTATATTAGTTTTTAATTAAAAATCACATTTATGGACTTTAATATGAGTTTGTGTGTTTTTCTGTGATTTCAGGTATTTTCTGGCTGAAATTGAGGGACCTGAGCAAAAATCAGATTCAGAGGTTGAAGAAGGACTGCAGATGCTGTTGGATTCTGACCTCCCTGCACTCAAAGTGGATTTTCTGGAGCTACAGAATTCCAAATGGCGCGCTTCTAATTGCGTTGGAAAGTAGACATCCAGGGCTTTCCAGAAATATATAATAGTTCATACTTTGAATAAGGATTGACGACGTAAACTGGCGTTCAACTCCAGTTCCATGCTGTATTCTGGAGTCAAACGCCAGAAACAAGTTGCAAAGTGGAGTTCAATGCCAGAAACACGTTACAAACTGGCGTTCAACTCCAAGAATGACCTCTCCATGTGTAAACTTCAAGCTCAGCCCAAGCACACACCAAGTGGGCCCCAGAAGTGGATTTCTACATTATTTACTCAATTCTGTAAACCCTAGTAACTAGTTTAGTATAAATAGGACTTTTTACTATTGTATTAGACATCTTGGGACGTTTAGTTCTTAGATCATGGGGGCTGGCCATTCGGCCATGCTTGAACCTTTCACTTATGTATTTTTCAACGGTAGAGTTTCTACACACCATAGATTAAGGTGTGGAGCTCTGCTGTTCCTCAAAGATTAATGCAAAGTACTACTGTTTTTCTATTCAATTCAACTTATTCCGCTTCTAAGATATTCATTTGCACTTCAATATGATGGATGTGATGATCGTGACAGTCATCATCATTCTCAACTTATGAACGCGTGCCTGACAACCACTTCCGTTCTACCTTAGATTAAATGGATATCTCTTGGATATCTAATACAGGAGACTGAGTCCGAGATATTAGTGTCTTCGTGGTATAAGTTAGAACCCATGGATGGCCATTCCTGAGATCCGGAAAGTCTAAACCTTGTCTGTGGTATTCCGAGTAGGATCTGGGAAGGGATAGCTGTGACGAGCTTCAAACTTGCGAGTGCTGGGCGTAGTGACAGACGCAAAAGGATAGTAAATCCTATTCCAGTATGATCGAGAACCGACAGATGATTAGCCATGCAGTGATAGCGCATTGGACCATTTTCACAGGAGGATGGGATGTAACCATTGACAACGGTGATGCCCTACATAAAGCTTACCATGGAAAGGAGTAGGATTGATTGGATGAAGACAACAGGAAAGCAGAGATCAGAGGAACGAAAGCATCTCTATACGCTTATCTGAAATTCTCACCAATGAATTACATAAGTACCACTATCCTATTTTATATTTTATTTATTTTCATCCACTATAATTTCTTAATACAATTTAATCCGCCTGACTGAGATTTACAAGGTGACCATAGCTTGCTTCAAGCCAATAATCTCCGTGGGATCGACCCTTACTCACGTAAGGTTTATTACTTGGATGACCCAGTGCACTTGCTGGTTAGTTGTACGAAGTTGTGAAATAGATATAAGATCATGAACGTGTGTGTTGAGTTTTTAGCACCGTTACCAAGGAATGGAATGATCACAATTTCGCACACCAGAATCCAAACCAAGGTTAATACGTTGGATACTGTTGCTGCAAGAATTTGATTTAGAAATTAAGGATAGGAGTGGTAACCAGAATTTAGTAGCAGACCACTTGAGTCGCCTTGAGCACATTAAGGATGACTCCACTCCTATCAATGATTCTTTCCCATTTGATAGCTTGCATGCAGTATCTGAAGTAGTTCCTTGGTATGCACCTGTAGCTAATTATCTAGTTAGCCATACCTTCCCTCCCAATTTTACTAAGCATCAAAGAGACAAGCTGAAAAGCGAGTCCAAATATTATATATGGGATGATCCATATTTATGGAGGTGTGGTGCTGACCAAGTAATTAGAAGGTGTGTGCCCCAATCAGAATTCCAATCCATTCTAGAGGCCTGCAACTCTTCTGAGAGTGGAGGACATTTTGGCCCTCAAAGAACAACTAGAAAAATTTTATACTGTGGATTCTGGTGGCCTACTCTTTTTAAGGATGCTGCTACCTTTTATAAATCCTATCCCCCATGCCAAAGGTTTGGGAATATATCCAAGAGGGATGAGATGCCCCAACAGATTATGCTTTTTTGTGAAATCTTTGATGTTTGGGGTATTGACTTCATGGGTCCATTTCCAAACTCTATTCTGTTAGGCGTCATGGTGCAGATGAAACTTCTATTCTGTTAACCGTTTTCCCATTTTCTCTTGAGGAAAAGGCAAGGAAATGGTACTACACTCAACCGGAAGCGACTATTACTAACTGGGATACGCTTAGAAGAGAATTTTTGGAAAAATACTTTCCAGCTGAAGTTACTAATAGATTGAGGAAAGAGATTTCAATGATTGTTCAAGGCGAATCCGAGACTCTCTACGAATATTGGGAGTGCTTCAACAATCTCCTGGACGCATGTCCCCATCACATGATTGATAGGCTAGTATTGATCAGCTACTTTACTCAAGGCATGAACCCCCAGGATAAGACTACACTGGAAGGTGCTAGTAATGGTTCTTTGAAAAAGTACAAAACTGCAGATGAAGCATGGCAGCTGATCAGCGACTTAGCTGAGTCCACTAGGAATCACAGACAGAGGCGTAACCATCCCAAGGCTGTTGCCAAAGTTTCTTCTGGCATTGAAACTACTGCTCTCACATAGAGTATATGTGAATGACCATATTATATGTCACTTTGGATCACCACGAGCAATCGTGAGTGATCAAGGCACTCACTTCTGTAACAGGAGGTTAGCAGGATTACTGAAGAAGTATGGGATAGTTCACAAAGTAGCAATAGCTTACCATCCCCAGACCAATGGTCAAGCAGAGGTATCTAATAGAGAAATAAAGCGCATCCTGGAAAAGATAGTAAAGCCCCATAGGAAGGACTAGAGCACCAGACTTGTTGATGCACTCTGGGCGTATCGGACAGTGTACAAGACACCCATTGGGATGAGCCCCTTCCGTTTAGTGTACGAAAAGGCTTGCCACCTTCCAGTGGAGGTGGAACATAAGGCTTTTTGGGCTGTGAGGGAGTGCAACATGGGATTCGAGCAAGCTGGTGCTGAAAGGAAGATGCAACTAGCAAAACTGGAGACCCTTCGACTCAAAGCTTATGATAACTCCAGATTATACAAAGAGAATATGAAGGCTGTGCATGACAAGCATATCAAAAGAAGAGAGTTCAGACCGGGAGATCTGGTTCTCCTTTACAACTCCAGGCTGAGACTCATGCCAGGCAAGCTGAGATCCAGATGGGAAGGTCCTTACAGGGTGGAGAAAGCAGAGCCATATGGAGTTTTCCACCTACGTCATCCTTCAAGTTCCAATTTCATCAAGGTCAATGGACATCGCCTAAAGCTTTATCATGGTGAGAGGATGAAGGAACACAAAGAGCTAGAGGTCTTCCTCTTGGAGGACCCACCAACAGAAGCAGAATGAGCTTGAAGATCGTCCAACTTAAGGACGTAAAAGCAAAGTGCTAGGTGGGAGACAACCCACCATGGTATGATCGTTCCGTTTCAGTCTTAGTTTTATTTTATTTTATTCTACTTTATTTCTCTTAGTGACTCTTCTCATAATCTCTGCATATAGTCTGCATTTGCATTAGCATTCTGCATAAAAAAAAAAGAGGGCATGCGACGCGCGAGCGTCGTTGACGCGTACGCGTCATACGTGTATTCGAAGGGTTAACCACCAAAAACGCCTCCAAATTATTCAAACGCTGACAGAAATGTATCCGAATTTTACTATCGATAAAAATACCTTTAAATAATTTAAAAATATAACAACAATACCCAATAGTAAATATATTTTTTCAAAAAATGCCTTAGAGATTTAATTTTGATGTGATTTTTTACAAGAATAATTAAAAAAATAAGATATTATTATTCTTAAAATTTAATAATTTTTTTCTAAGTATATATTTTTTTGTGATTTTTTAAAAGTATTATTAGTTGTTAACAAAAAAATTACAAAAAAAATATATACACAACGAAAAATCAACAAATTTTAAGGATACTAATATCTCATTTTCTTAATCATGCTTGCAAAAAATTGTATTAAAATTCAATCTCTAATATATTTTTTGAGAAATACATATTTAATGTTAGATAATCTTGCAAAAAAACTAACATTAAATATGTATTTCTCAAAATATACACTAGAGATTGAATTTTGATGCAATTTTTTGCAAGTATAATTAAAAAAATGAGATATTATTATTCTTAAGATTTGGTGATTTTTTGTTAAGTATATATTATTTTGTAAGTTTTTAAAAGTATTATTGGTTGTTAACAAAAATAATTATAAAAAAATTATATACTTAACAAAAAATTACCAATTTTTATGTATAATAATATATTATTTTTATAATCATGCTTGCAAAAAATTGCATCAAAATTCAATCTCTAAGGTATTTTTTGAAAATATATATTTATTGTTGGGTATTGTTGTTGTGTTTTTAAATTATTTGAAGATATTTTTGTCGATAGTAAAATTCGGGTGTATTTTTGTCAGCGTTTGAATAATTCGGGGGCATTTTTCGTGGTTAACTCGTATTCGAAACAAAGAAGGAAAGAAACAGAGAGTTGCGCGGGAGCATGGCTGGAGGCATGCCTTAGGCACAAACACGCCCATTCGAACACATCCCTGACGCGTCCGCGTCACTTGCAAAATCAGCCTTCCACGCGTGCGCGTCACCCACGCGTACGCGTGAACCTGAAAAATCGGCTTAAACAAGGTTTGGGCAGAGAGTTGTGATGCCTTGATGCTGGAATGGTGCTAGGAGCACGAGCAACATCACGCGTACACGTCCCTGACGCGAACGCGTCATTTTCCCCTCCAGGCCATCCACGCTTGCGCGTCCCTCACGTGCACACGTCGGTTGAATTTTTGGCAAATGTGCGAATTGAACAGAGAGTTGTGCGTGCGCGAGGCTGCTCTCGCGCGAATAGCACAATTCAGGTCACGCGTATGCGTACGACGCACAGTTTAACTAGATCTGCACCAGAATTCTTATCTTTTCTCCCCCAATCCTAATTCTTTCTTCTCCCTTCTTATTTCTTTCTTCTTCCTTCTTCCTTCTTTATTCTCTCTTACTTTCTACTATTTTTTCCTCCTTCTTCATCTTCTTCATCAAGGTTATTTTCTTCTTTCCCTTTTTACTTTTCCATTATTACTTTTACTTATGTTTTCTTCTTTTTTTCTTTTTAATTTCATTATCTATGTTTTCTTTGTCTTTCTTTTTACTTTTTATATCCTTTTAATTGGTGTTAGAAATTTAATTGGGTGATTGTTTTCTTCTATATTTTGTTTGTGGATATATTGAGGCATTGTTTGACAATTAATATTACTTCTTAGGGTTGCTTGCATGTTCAAATTCAATACTTTCAATAACATATTTACCATGCATGCTAAGTGTTTATGAAAAAGCCCGTATGGCATTGTGCATTTTTTAATTCTTCTATCATTCTACTATAATGCCTGTTTTTTACAAAACCCCTTTCAATATATTATTGATTGAATATAATTGTCAATACAAACAGATTGTTAGTTTGAAACATTTGATAATCAAATTGGGCAATTAATGCTTGATCTATGCTACTCATGCCTTTGCCGGCATGCCAATAAACATCTTGCATCTACTTGCCATAACATGCACTTGCTATATTCCCATTGATGAACTTAGCACATGTAGTCGCGACCATGTGTTAACGACATCCTTCTTTACCTTGGCATCGATTATCACTTGTACCGTCCCTTCCTTGCTTTAACCCTTAGCTTTACATGTTACTTTCCTTTTCCCTTTTCAGGATGGCCACCAAGAAGGGTAAAGAGAAAGCTACTCCCAAACCACCGGCAAGGAAAGGAACAAAAAGAGCACTAGCTGCGGAACCATCTTCAGCAGCAGTAAATCCCTCAATAAAGCGAGTCAAGAGGATCATCAAGGTCGATGAAAAAGAGAAAGCCTTTCCAGCAAAGGACACTGCGCGGTTCACTAACCGCTACTGTGAGCAGATGTTCCCCATCTTGGCTGAGCGAAACTATAACAATGAGCACCTACTCATCCTCCCGACCCACATTGTTGAATTTGTTGAGCCCGGCGTTGAGAACAGACAATGGGGATTCTTACGGAAACAGCCACGGCAGGTTAACTTTTCATGGGTAGTTGAATTTTACTCTAATTTTCACATGCCAATCCTGCAGTCTGTCTATGTCCGTCAGAAGCAAGTCCCCATAACGGAAGAGGCTATTCAACGAGCTTTAGATCTTCCCCCTGCTCCAGAAGGATTGGACGCATTCCAAGAAGCCTCTTTCAAGCGCCAGACATACCAATTTGACTGGGACGCCGTTCTCAGAGTTATAGCACAACCTGGCAGCAGATGGATCTATTGATACCATCGATCCCGCCCTAAGGGAATATTGGCTTCAGCACTCACCTTGGAGGTTCGAGTATGGCCACAGATTATGTCTCACTACGTCTTTCCGAGCACTCATGAGTCCTCCTTCACTGCAGATATGGCTGTTCTTCTCTGGTGTATCCTTACAGACCAGCCTCTCAATTTACCAAGATACCTTCGGCATGCCATGGGACACGTATAGATCACGGACAACCTACCCTTTCCCGCCTTGGTTTCAGATCTAGTCTCAGTAGATGGAGTCTCCTACAGAGCTGGGGACACCAAGACCATACTTCCACGGGATGATCAGTACGTCCCCAATAGGAAGTACATCAGACCTCCAGCAACCATTACTGGCCAGACTACAGAACCGGCGAAAGATATCCCTTCTCCTTCCACATCACAAGAACCTTCAACAAATCAGCTACTCCTACAGATAATTCAGAGGTTAGACCGACTAGACCAGCATGCAAAGCGAATGGAGCGCCGTAACAAGTGCCAATTTACATACCTCAAGGAGCTAATTATTGGCAACCACCCACCTGAAGAAGACCCAGACACCCCGGACTCCACTTTATCTACTAGCACAGGGAGCCATGACAATCCCGACTGTGGAGATGCTGCTACCAGCCCACCTTTGTTCCTGACTGATGGCACCGAGGACGGTGCCAAGCTTTAAGTGTGGGGAGGTCGGTCAGTACCTGACTTCCGGAGGTAATTTCTCTTTCTCAACACCAATAGGTTATTTTTCTTTTGTTAGGATAGGATAGATTGCATAGTAATAAGTGTTTGCATGTATGTTCTATTTGGTTGAAAAATTTCACTAATTTAAATCAAAACTTTTGTGTTAAAACTTGTTTGAAGATTGTAAATTGGAACATAAATGATAGCAAAGAACACACAACCCAATAAGATTTTTGAGCTTAATTACATGGTTATATTATTTAACCATAATATTTTATTCTTGTGTGTTTCCTTCTCTATGATTGTAATCTATATTTTGTTCCATCCTATATGTCCAATGTTTAATGTGTTATATACATTCATATGATTGAGGCCATTATTTGATTATTAACTCACTTATCCCAAATAGCCTACCCTTTAAATTACCCTTGTTAGCCACTTTGAGCCTTTTAATCCCCATTTGTTCTATAATTTACCAAATCACTAGCCTTAAGCGGAAAAATAATTAATTACCCCAAATTGAATCTTTGGTTAGCTTAAGATAGAGATTGTGTGTTAACTAAGTGTGGGAAAACTGTGGGAACATGGGTTAATAGAAAATGTGTCATGATAAAATATTGGGAATTTGGGTACCTACTCATGTGAGACCAAAAAAATTAATTATCCATGTGCATTGGTAATGTTATGTTTACTTTTATGCTTTAAAAAAAACCAAAAATATTCAATAAATAAATAAATAAGGGGACAAAATTACCCCAATGTTAAGTTAATGAAAAGATCAATGCATATGTGATACAAATTAAAAGAAAAGTTGATGTATGAGTTTGTAATGCAAAAGTGGGAATTTTGGTTAGCTAGGCATGAATTTAAAAAAGTATATAGATTATGTGTATAGGTGAGAGCTTAGGTTAGTCAAGGATTCAATTTATAGCTCACTTAGCCATATATATACCCTCACCTTTACCTTAGCCCCATTACAACCTTGAAAAGACCTCATGATGTTTGCATTTGTACATTAAATACTTGTTGATTGGTTAGGTGAAGAACAAAGTTTAGAAAGCATGACTAGAGAAGACTAGAGAGGATTACCCTATACACTTGAGTGATTAGAGTGTACATACACTATCAGTGAGGGTTCAATACTTGATTCTATGTTCCCTGCTTTCACGAGCTGTCTTCTTATAAGCTTACTTGTCTTTACTGTATAATTTGAATTAGTGGAATTTGATTTATGTTTGTCTTGAAAAACTTATTTACTTTTAACCAAGTAGGCAAATTCATCTTAGCATATAGTTGCATTCATACATAGGTTGTATTTCATGAGTCTTATTTTCCCTTATTTAGTCTTTTAATCTCCTTGAACTAAGCATGAAGACATGCTAATGTTTAAGTGTGGGGAGGTTGATAAACCACTATTTCATGGTTTATCTTGTGCTCATTTGAGTGGTTTTCATCAAGTCCTTACCCACTTATTCATATGAATTGCCTGATTTTACAATTCCTTCCTAGTGTTATTCTATGGTTGAAAACTTCCTTCCTAAGAGATCTTTAATTTGTATATTTTAATTCTCCTTCATACCATTCGATGTCGTGATCCGTGTGTTAAGTGTTTCAGGCTTTATAGGGCAGAAATGGCTTAGAGAATGAAGAGGAAGCTCATAAAAATAGAAGGAACACAAGAAATCAAGGAGGTAACCAGCGAGCATCGACGCGCATGCATGGCTCACGCGAGCGTACGATATGGAGAAATTTGCAGCGACGCGTGCGCGTGCCTGACGCGTGCGCGTGGATTGGAGTTTGCACAAAGACGCGTGCGTGTGACTGACGCGTACGCGTGATACGCCAAAACGACCAGTGACGCGCATGCGTGACTGACGCGTACGCGTGACATGCGCAATCTGCAGAAATAACAAAAAATGCTGGGGGCAATTTCGGGCCGAGTTTTGACCCAGTTTCTGGCCCAGAAACACAGACTAGAGCCAGGGAACGTGCAGAGACTCAACACACATTCTCATTAGCATAGTTTTAGTTTTAGATCTGAATCTAGAGAGAAAAACTACTCTTCCTCTAGGTTTTCTTTACATTCATAGTTTTATAGTTTTATGCTTTTACCTTGGATATTGAAGAGTCATCACTTCCGTTGAAGATACTATTCTAGTTTGTTTTCTTACTCTTTTATTATTCCATATTCTTAATTCTTGTTTAGAGTTACAATTGGATTATTTTTAGAATTTATTAATGCAAAGGATTACTTTTACTTTTAATTGAATCGTAGTTATTGTCTATCATGTCTTTCTTTTATTCCTTATTTAATTCTATGCAAGTAATTCTCATGTCAATGGAGTAGATTCTCAACTTGACATGGGGGTTGATTAAAAGGAGACACTTGAGTTGGAATGCTCATGTGATTAGTTAAATTGGAAGTTGTTGGCTAGTTCTATATTTACTAACGCTAGACCTTCCCAAGGGAGAGGACTAGGATTTGCGAATAAGAGTTAGCTCAATCACTTGACTTTCCTTTATTTAGTAAGGGTTAACTAAGTGAAAATAACAACCTCTTTATACTACACTTGAGAAAATTCCAACAAGGATAGAACTTCCAATTAATCATTCCCCCAGTCAAGGCCTTTTACTTAGAATAATATAAATCTCTTTTAATTTTCATTGCTTTAATTTACAATCATATGCTTGTGCCCATTGCCCAAACTCAAAATTCTCGGAAAACTCCTGATTAATAAGATAGCACCCTTTTTGTCAACTCGTTGGGAGACGACCCGGGGCTTATACTCCCAGTATTTTTATTCTAATTTTGTGACAACCTTTCTAAATTGATAAGCCAGATTTTTGCTGGTTAAGAACTATACTCGCAACGTATTTCTATATTGATTTCTTAATTGGCTGACTTCCGCCGCTCGCGTCTGTAGAAATTGAATACAAAGAGAATCACTCTACTTTCTATCCAATTTCTTGACGTAACAAGAAAAGGATTTCTCAACGTAACTTGTCCATGCCATAGTTTGAGAATTGAATCGAAGGGACTCCTCAACCTTCTACTCAATTCCCTGATGTAACAAGAGATGGATTTCACTCAATCTCATTTGTCCACATCATGGTTTTATCACGAAACCAAAAGGGGATTTTTAAACCCCTAATCACTGATTACTGCAACTACAATAGCTAAGGAGGTATGTATAAGTATAACCTCTTATTAGGTTAAAAAAGAAAAAGAATGTAAAGCCCACAAACATAAAGCTCAATTTAGTAACTAAATAAACAAAATTAAAATATATCAAATTAAATTGAAAATTCTAAAAATATAAACTAATAACATCTAAATAATATTTGAACTATTCATATCATGAACATTTGAAACATGTATCAACTGTAGTTCTACATTTTTCTTCTCTGAAATCACTCCCAATAGGAACAATACTTAAGGATGCATTATGAGATGAATCATCATTGCTGTGAGGTTTACCAAGAAGGAATGGTATGTGACATGATGGATGCCGCAGTATTGGAATCCTCCACCAGATTCCAACCAGATCCTTGGCACCGTTGTCGGTCATCAGGATGACGATTTGGCTTAATGGTTTGATCGCGTGAGTATTATGATAAATAGTTTCAAATCAAATTTACTTTGAAGTTCTTAAACCAAATTTGTATTCACTAATCTTAACTTTTTCATTGATAGATTTGCACCGAATAACAATGCGTGTACATAGAAGTGTATGAACATGATTAAGTTGATGTGCGATCAGTCCTGGCCGAGTTACAAAAAAGATTCTTGCTGAGACCAGAGAGAGATGGTTTCATAAGTGGACAGTAAAATTTGTACATATTCAAACTTGAGTTACTTTCTATTATTATTTTTTGTTTAATTATGTATTTCATTAATATTAACTCGTGGTAAATGTTTCTTCGTGCAAGAGAAATTTACATTGGAAAAGATTCACGATGCCATAATCAAGAAGATCTTCAACCATTGCATGACTCGACGGCTTCAGCAGATGTTTGAGGACGTACGTGAAAGGCATGACCCCCTCAACTAGGCGTCGCCGAGCCACAAACAGGGTCAATAGGGCATCGGCTAAGTCGTTGAAATATACCGACGAGTCAGTGACTTTTATGAAGACAAAGGCCAAGCTGGTCCGTAACTTGGTTTATTTTGTTAATTATTACTTGATTTAATTATTACTTAGTTTAACATATTGTTTCAATATGTGTAGTCTAAGTCGTTGGATCGTAATACGATGATTGCAGAGACCTTCAAGTATACTCACACATTGAAGGATAATAAGGAGAGATTTGGTGATCAGCGGTCTACAGATTATTATGTGAGTAAACATCCTGTGATATAAAGTTTAACATGTATTCATTTTCAATTAATTGTCGTCTTAATCATAACATGTGTTACACAGAAGTCCTACACATAGAGATTGGAGGTCGCAGTCTAGTAATCTCAGCACAGTGAGGAGGACGACAACAACTCTGTTGCTTCAGTCATTGATCATGTGATATAAAGTTTAACATGTATTCATTTTCAATTAATTGTCGTCTTAATCATAACATGTGTTACACAGGAGTCCTACACACAGAGATTGGAGGTCGCAGTCTAGCAATCTCAGCACAGTGAGGAGGACGACAACAACTCTGTTGCTTCAGTCATTGATCCTGATATAGTTTGGCGCAATACCACATCTGAGCCGTACAGAAATCGTGTCTACAGGATGAAGTCATTCTTCGCCATCAACATCTGCACCTCTACATTGAGGGCTTCGTCTGCCTCTGTCACCAGTACTGCCGATCTCGAAGACAGCGTTGATAAGAGGGAGCAGGTGCAGAATCTCACCCAAAGCCTTCACCAACATGCTCAATAGGTGCAACAGACTGCAGAGAGGTACAACGAGATCTTCGCATGCATGTCAAACACGGATTCTCTCAGACTGGAGCTTAGACAAGAGCTGGAGTGGATTCAGCGAATGTAGCAACAGATGGCAGTGTATCCAGAGCAGATGCACACTTATAGAAGTTGTCGTAATACTCTTGAATGATAGAACCGGAAGCGTGACATTCTGATAGTAAGGATGTTACATTATGGTATCAGAGCAGTCTTTTCTATAGAGCCCGATGAATAGACTGACTATACTTTAATCGCATACTCTGAACATCTGTCATGTAGTAAGTCTTGTTTGGATGATAGGAGTTAGAGCTTTATGCACATGATTGTCTACTGATTTAACTCTGTTAGTCTACTGTGCACATTTCATGGTATTCGGTTTGGTCAACCTAATGCTATTGGTCTGTGTATTTAAGAACACTAATGGATTATCATAGACGAAATAGAAGTAATAGGTTATGTAAATCATGTGAGTTTGAAAGAGTTAGGCATTCTTCTTTAATTGGTTTGAGTTGACGAATGTGCTTGGATTGTACCGCATGATCTTATGAACCTTTTATTCCTCTATTTCTTGTCTTGGGATTTTTAGCTTCACTGTCTTTTCTTGAAATGCGACTAGTTCTTTTGCTTCCTATCTTACATTTGCTTTCCTTTATGGATCTTAATTGGCATTGCTAGTGAACTATGTATTTCTCTTGTAACGAGACAATTTTTAGTATGGCATGCTCATACCAAAATATTGAGTGTTACTGGTGCACGAAATTGTGATCTCTGATAATGGCTCCAAAAACTTGGTGCTCTAATCTTAATTCATAATTTGTCACAACTTCGATACAACTAACCAGCAAGTGCACTAGGTCGTCCAAGTAATACCTTACGTGAGTAAGGGTCGAATCCCACGGAGATTGTTGGTATGAAGCAAGCTATGGTCACCTTGTAAATCTCAGTCAGGCGGATATAAAATAGTAATGGGGTTTTTGAAAATAATACTAATTAAACAGAAAATAAGGATAGAAACACTTATGTAAATCATTGGTGAGAATTTCAGATAAGCGTATGGAGATGCATTCGTTCCTCTGAACCTCTGCTTTCCTGCTGTCTTCATCCAATCAGTCTCACTCCTTTCCATGGCTGGCTTTATGCAAGGGCATCACCGTTGTCAGTGGCTACATCCCCTCCTCTTGTGAAAATGGTCCAAGATGGCCTGTCACGGCACGACTAATCATCTGAGGTTCCCGATCATGCTGGAATAGGATTCACCCTCCTTTTGCGTCTGTCACTACGCCCAGCACTCGCGAGTTTGAAGCTCGTCACAATCATTCAATCATTGAATCCTACTCGGAATACCACAGACAAGGTTTAGACTTTCCAGATTCTCTTGAATGCCGCCATCATTCTAGCTTACACCACGAAGATTCTGATTAAGAGATCTAAGAGATACTCATTCAATCTAATGTAGAACGGAAGTGGTTGTCAGGCACGCGTTCATAGGGAATGATGATGATTGTCACGTTCATCACATTCAGGTTGAAGTGCAAATGAATATCTTAGAAGCGAAATAAGATGAATTGAATAGAAAACAGTAGTACTTTGCATTAATCTTTGAGGAACAGCAGAGCTCCACACCTTAATCTATGGAGTGTAGAAACTCTACCGTTAAAATTACATAAGTGAAAGGTCCAGGCATGGCCAAATGGCCAGCCCCAAAATTTGATCTAGGATAGCATACAACTGATCAAAGATGTCTAATACAATAGTAAAAGGTCCTATTTATAATAAACTAGCTACTAGGGTTTACAGAAGTAAGTAATTGATGCATAAATCCACTTTCGGGGCCCACTTGGTGTGTGCTTGGGCTGAGCTTGAGTGTTGCACGTGTAGAGGTCCTTCTTGGAGTTGAACGCCAGCTTTTGTGCCAGTTTGGGCGTTGAACTCCACTTTGCAGCTTGTTTCTGGCGCTGGACACCAGAATTGGGCAGAGAGCTGGCGTTGAACGCCAGTTTGTGTCATCTAAACCCGGGAAAAGTATAAACTATTATATATTGCTGGAAAGCCCTGGATGTCTACTTTCCAATGCAATTAGAAGCGCGCCATTTTGAGTTCTGTAGCTCTAGAAAATCCATTTTGAGTGCAGGGAGGTCAGAATCCAACAGCATCAGCAGTCCTTCTTCAACCTCTGAATCTGATTTTTGCTCAAGTCCCTCAATTTCAGCCAGAAAATACCTGAAATCACAAAAAAACACACAAACTCATAGTAAAGTCCAGAAATGTGAATTTAACATAAAAACTAATGAAAACATCCCTAAAAGTAACTAGATTCTACTAAAAACATACTAAAAACAATGCCAAAAAGCGTATAAATTATCCGCTCATCACAACACCAAACTTAAATTGTTGCTTGTCCCCAAGCAATTGAAAATCAAATAGGATAAAAAGAAGAGAATATACTATAAATTCCAAACTATCAATGAAACATAGCTCCAATCAGATGAGCGGGACTTGTAGCTTTTTGTCTCTTGAATAGTTTTGGCATCTCACTTTATCCATTGAAGTTCAGAATGATTGGCTTCTATAGGAACTCAGAGTTTAGATAGTGTTATTGACTCTCCTAGTTCAGTATGATGATTTTTTAACACAGCTATTTTATGAGTCTTGGCCGTGGCCCTAAGCACTTTGTTTTCCAGTATTACCACCGGATACATAAATGCCACAGACACATAATTGGGTGAACCTTTTCAGATTGTGACTCAGCTTTGCTAAAGTCCCCAATTAGAGGTGTCCAGGGTTCTTAAGCACACTCTTTTTTTGCTTTGGACCTTGACTTTAACCGCTCAGTCTCAAGTTTTCACTTGACACCTACACGCCACAAGCACATGGTTAGGGACAACTCGGTTTAGCCGCTTAGACCAGGATTTTATTCCTTTAGGCCCTCCTATCCACTGATGCTCAAAGCCTTGGGATCCTTTTTATTTGCCCTTGCCTTTTGGTTTTAAGGGTTATTGGCTTTTTGCTCTTGCCTCTTGGTTTTAAGAGCTTTTGGCTTTTTCTGCTTGCTTTTTCTTTTTTTCTTTCTATTTTTTTTCGCTATTTTTTTCTTTTTTTTTCTGCAAGCTTTGTTTTTTGCTGCTTTTTCTTGCTTCAAGAATCATTTTTATGATTTTTCAGATTATCAAATAACATGTCTCCTAGTCATCATTCTTTCAAGAGCCAACATATTTAACATTCTTAAACAACAACTTCAAAAGACATATGCACTGTTCAAGCATTCATTCAGAAAATAAGAAGCATTGTCACCACATCAATATAATTAAGCTAAGTTCAAGGATAAATTCGAAACTCATGTACTTCTTGTTCTTTTGAATTAAAACATTTTTCATTTAAGAGAGGTGATGGATTCATAGGACATTCATAACTTTAAGACATAGTTACTAACTACTAATGATCATGTAATGAAGACACAAACATGGATAAGCACTTAACATAGAAAACGAAAAATAGAGAAAGTAAGAACAAGGAATGAGTCCACCTTAGTGATGGGTGCGTTTCTTTCTTGAGGAACCAATGATGTCCTTGAGCTCTTCTATGTCTCTTCCTTGTCTTTGTTGCTCCTCCCTCATTGCTTTTTGATCTTCTCTAATTTCATGAAGGATGATGGAGTGTTCTTGATGTTCCACCCTTAATTGTCCCATGTTGGAACTTAATTCTCCTAGGGAGGTGTTGATTTGCTCCCAAAAATTATGTGGAGGCAAGTGCATCCCTTGATGTATCTCAGGGATTTCTTGATGATGAGCTTCTTCATGTGCCTGTTGAGATTCATGAATGTGCTCTCTTGTTTGCTCCATCCTTTTCTTAGTGATGGGCTTGTGAGATGAATCTTTCCATCTTCCATGGCTCAGAGGTGGAAGCATTTGTCTTCCCTTTCCTCTTTCTTGAGGTTTCTCTGGCCTTAGGTGCCATTAATGGTAATGGAAAAACAAAAAGCTTATGCTTTTACCACACCAAACTTAGAATATTGCTCGCCATCGAGCAAGAGAAGAAATTATAGATGAAGAAGAAGAAGATATGGAGGAGAAAGAGGGATGTGTGTATGGATATGAGTGGTGAATGGAAAACAGAAGGGATGACCATGAATGGAGAGAGAGAGGGTGAGGTGGGTGGGGATCCTGTGAGATTCACAGATCCTGAGATGATCCTGTGGGGTCCACAAATCCTGAGATGATCCTGTGGGGTCCACAGATCCTGAGATGATCCTGTGAGGTCCACAGATCCTGAGGTGTTCAAGGAATTACAATCTTGCACCAAATTAGGCATGTAAAATGCCTTTGCACACAACTCTGGGCGTTCAGCGCCAGGTTGGTGCCCATTTTGGGCGTTCAACGCCCATTTGTTGCCCATTTCTGGCGTTGAACGCCAGAACCATGCTTATTCTGGGCGTTCAGCGCCAGCTCTTCTCCAGGGTGCAATTCTGGCGTTCAGCGCCAGGATGATGCCCATTTTGGGCGTTCAGCGCCAGAACCATGCTCTGTTCTGGCGTTGAACGCCAGACAGGTGCTTCCTCCAGGGTGTGATTTTTCTTCCGCTGTTTTTGATTCTGTTTCTAAATTTTTCGTTTATTTTGTGACTCCACATGATCATGAACCTATGAAAACATGAAAAACAAAAATAAAATTAGATAATTAAACATTGGGTTGCCTCCCAACAAGCGCTTCTTTAATGTCAATAGCTTGACAGTGGGCTCTCATGGAGCCTCACAGATGTGCAGAGCTTTGTTGAGACCTCCCAACACCAAACTTAGAGTTTGGATATGGGGGTTTGACACCAAACTTAGAGTTTGGTTGTGGCCTCCCAACACCAAACTTAGAGTTTGACTGTAGGGGCTTTGGTTGACTCTGCTTTGAGAGAAGCTTTTTCTGCTTCTTCTCCATGGATGCAGAGAGAGATCCTTGAGTTGTAAACACAAGGTTGTCCTTATTTAATTGAAGGATCAATTCTCCTCTGTCCACATCAATCACAGCTCTTGCTGTGGCTAGGAAAGGTCTTCCTAGGATGATGGATTCATCCTCTTCCTTTCCAGTATCCAAGACTATGAAATCAGCAGGGATATAAAGGCCTTCAACCTTTACTAACATGTCCTCTACTTGTCCATAAGCCTGTTTTCTTGAATTATTTGCCATCTCTAATGAGATTTTAGCAGCTTGCACCCCATAGATTCCCAGTTTCTCTATTACAGAGAGGGGCATGAGGTTTATTCCTGAACCAAGGTCACACAGAGCCTTAAAGATCATGGTGCCTATGGTACAAGGTATTATGAACTTTCCAAGATCCTGTCTCTTCTGAGGCAATGTCAGTTGATCTAGATCACTTAGTTCATTGGTGAACAAGGAAGGTTCATCTTCCCAAGTCTCAATACCAAATAATTTGGCATTTAGCTTCATGATTGCACCAAGGAACTTGGCAGCTTGCTCTTCAGTAACATCCTCATTCTCTTCAGAAGAGGAACACTCATCAGAGCTCATGAATGGCATAAGGAGGTTCAATGGAATCTCTATGGTCTCTAGATGAGTCTCAGATTCCTTAGGTTCCTCAGAGGGAAGCTCCTTATTGATCACTGGACGTCCCAGGAGGTCTTCCTCCTTGGGATTCACGTCCTCCTCTCCCTCTTTGGGTTCGGCCATTTTGGTAATATCAATGGCCTTGCACTCTCCTTTTGGATTCTCTTCTGTATTGCTTGGGAGAGTACTAGGAGGGATTTCAGTGATCCTTTTACCCAGCTGGCCTACTTGTGCTTCCAAATTTCTAATGGAAGACCTTGTTTCATTCATGAAACTCACAGTGGCCTTAGATAGATCAGAGATTAAGTTTGCTAAATTAGAAGTATTTTGTTCAGAGTTCTCTGTCTGTTGCTGAGTGGATGATGGAAAAGGCTTGCTATTGCTAAACCTGATTCTTCCACCATTATTAAAGCCTTCTTGAGGCTTTTGATCCTTCCATGAGAGATTTGGATGATTTCTCCATGATGGATTATAGGTGTTTCCATAAGGTTCACCCATATAATTTACCTCTGCTATTGCAGGGTTTTCAGGATCATAAGCTTCTTCTTCAGAAGATGCCTCTTGAGTACTGTTGGATGCAGCTTGCATTCCATTCAGACTCTGAGAAATCATATTGACTTGCTGAGTCAATATTTTGTTCTGAGCTAATATGGCATTCAGAGTATCAATTTCAAGAACTCCCTTCTTCAGAGGCGTCCCATTATTCACAGGATTCCTCTCAGAAGTGTACATGAACTGGTTATTAGCAACCATGTCAATGAGTTCTTGAGCTTCTACAGGCATTTTCTTTAGGTGAATGGATCCACCTGCAGAAGTATCCAATGACATCTTTGATAGCTCAGATAAACCATCACAGAATATATCCAGGATGGTCCATTCTGAAAGCATGTCAGAAGGACACTTTTTGGTCAGCTGCTTGTATCTTTCCCAAGCTTCATAGAGGGATTCACCTTCTTTCTGTCTGAAGGTTTGAACATCAGCTCTAAGCTTGCTCAGCTTTTGAGGAGGAAAGAACTTGGCTAAGAAAGCCATGACCAGCTTATCCCAAGAGTTCAGGCTGTCTTTGGGTTGAGAGTCCAACCACACTCTAGCTCTGTCTCTTACAGCAAAGGGAAAAAGCATGAGCCTGTAGACTTCAGGATCTACTCCATTAGTCTTAACAGTATCACAGATCTGCAAGAATTCAGTTAAGAACTGAAAAGGATCTTCATATGGAAGTCCATGAAACTTGCAGTTCTGCTGCGTCAGAGAAACTAGCTGAGGTTTCAGCTCAAAGTTGTTTGCTCCAATGGCAGGAATGGAGATGCTTCTTCCATGTAAATTGGAATTAGGTGCAGTAAAGTCACCAAGCATCCTCTTGCATTATTATTATTTTCGGCTGCCATCTCCTCTTCCTGTTCGAAAATTACTGACAAGTGCTTGCTGGATAGTTGTAATTTAGCTTTTAGTTTCCTCTTCAGAGTCCTTTCAGGTTCTGGATCTGCTTCAACAAGAGTATTCTTATCCTTGCTCCTGCTCATATGAAAAAGAGGGACAGAAAAATAATAATAATAGGGGTCCTTTTTACCACAGTATAGAGGTCCCTGTGTGAGTAGATGAATAAATAAATAGAAGGAGATGAGAGAGGAAGAGGATTTTCGAAAATAATTTTTGAAAAAGAGTTAGTGATTTTCGAAAATAGTTTTTGAAAAAGGTTAGTAATTTTTTTGAAAATTAAAATCAAAAATTAAAATAATTAGTTAATTAAAAAGAATTTTTCAAAAAGAGGGAAGATATTTTCGAAAATTAGAGAGAGAGAGAGAGTTAGTTAGGTAGTTTTGAAAAAGATAAGAAACAAACAAAAAGTTAGTTAGTTAGTTGAAATAAATTTTGAAAAGATAAGAAGTTAGGAAGTTAGAAAAGATATTTTGCAATCACTTTTTTGAAAAAGGTAAGATAAGAAGATATTTTTGAAAAGATATGATTGAAAGTAGTTTTTGAAAAAGATTTTATTTTTAAAATCACAATTAATGACTTGATTCACAAGAAATCACAAGATATGATTCTAGAACTTAAAGTTTGAATCTTTCTTAACAAGCAGGTAACAAACTTGAAATTTTTGAATCAAAACATTAATTGATGATGTTATTTTCAAAAATTATGAGATAAAAAAGAAGATTTTTGAAAAACATTTTTGGAATTTTCAAAAATAACTAAGAAAAATGAAAAAAGATTTGATTTTTGAAAAAGATTTTGAAAAAAGATAAGATTTTTAAATTGAAAATTTGATTTGACTCATGAAAACACTAGATTTTAAAATTTTTTGAAAAAGTCAAATCTAATTTTCGAATTTTATGAGAGAAAAAAGGGAAGATTTTTTTTTTTTTTTTGAATTTTTATGATGAGAGAGAAAAACAAGAAAAATGATGCAATGCATGAAAGTTATGGATCAAAACAATGAATGCATGCAAGAATGCTATGAATGTCAAGATGAACACCAAGAACACTATGAAGATCATGATGAACATCAAGAACACATTTTTGAAAAATTTTTAATGCAAAGAAAACATGCAAGACACCAAACTTAGAATTCTTTAATGCTTAGACATAAAGAATTCAGGAATGCATATGAAAAACAAGAAAAGACACAAAACATGCAAATGCAAAGATCAAACAAGAAGACTTACCAAGAACAACTTGAAGATCATGAAGAACACTATGAATGCATGATTTTTTTTTTTTCGAAAAATGCAAGATGCACATGCAATTGACACCAAACTTATAACATGACACATGACTCAAACAAGAAACACAAAAAAATATTTTTGATTTTTATGATTTTCTAATTTTTTTTGTATTTTTTTTGAAAATTATTATGAAAAATAAAAATAAGGATTCCAAAATTTTTAATATGAATTCCAGGAATCTTATGCTCTTTAGTCTAAAGCTCCAATCAAAGGGTTAGGCATGGCTTAATAGCCAGCCAAGCTTTAGTATGTAACTCAGACATGACACGCCTGACATTCCCTACAGGCATGGCTTTACAGCCAGCCAGGCTTCAACATGCTTCATGAAACACTAGAATTCATTCTTAAAAATTCTGAAGAAAAATATATTTTTGAAAACATTTATTTTAAAATTTTTTTTTTCGAAAACAAAGGAGAAATTTTTGAAAGATTTTTGAAAAATTTTTTAAAACAAAACAAAAAGAAAATTACCTAATCTGAGCAACAAGATGAACCGTCAGTTGTCCAAACTCGAACAATCCCCGGCAACGGCACCAAAAACTTGGTGTTGTTGCCGGATCAAACTTGGCACTGATGTTACCGGACCAAAAGCTTGCCGAAAACTCGAACAATCCCCGGCAACGGCGCCAAAAACTTGGTGCACGAAATTGTGATCTCTGATAATGGCTCCAAAAACTTGGTGCTCTAATCTCAATTCATAATTTGTCACAACTTCGATACAACTAACCAGCAAGTGCACTGGGTCGTCCAAGTAATACCTTACGTGAGTAAGGGTCGAATCCCACGGAGATTGTTGGTATGAAGCAAGCTATGGTCACCTTGTAAATCTCAGTCAGGCGGATATAAAATAGTAATGGGGTTTTTGAAAATAATACTAATTAAACAGAAAATAAGGATAGAAACACTTATGTAAATCATTGGTGAGAATTTCAGATAAGCGTATGGAGATGCATTCGTTCCTCTAAACCTCTGCTTTCCTGCTGTCTTCATCCAATCAGTCTCACTCCTTTCCATGGCTGGCTTTATGCAAGGGCATCACCGTTGTCAGTGGCTACATCCCCTTCTCTTGTGAAAATGGTCCAAGATGCCCTGTCACGGCACGGCTAATCATCTGAGGTTCCCGATCATGCTGGAATAGGATTCACCCTCCTTTTGCGTCTGTCACTACGCCCAGCACCCGCGAGTTTGAAGCTCGTCACAGTCATTCAATCATTGAATCCTACTCGGAATACCACAGACAAGGTTTAGACTTTTCGGATTCTCTTGAATGCCGCCATCATTCTAGCTTACACCACGAAGATTCTGATTAAGAGATCTAAGAGATACTCATTCAATCTAATGTAGAACGGAAGTGGTTGTCAGGCACGCGTTCATAGGGAATGATGATGATTGTCACATTCATCACATTCAGGTTGAAGTGCGAATGAATATCTTAGAAGCGAAATAAGATGAATTGAATAGAAAACAGTAGTACTTTGCATTAATCTTTGAGGAACAGCAGAGCTCCACACCTTAATCTATGGAGTGTAGAAACTCTACCGTTAAAATTACATAAGTGAAAGGTCCAGGCATGGCCGAATGGCCAGCCCCAAAATGTGATCTAGGATAGCATACAACTGATCAAAGATGTCTAATACAATAGTAAAAGGTCCTATTTATAATAAACTAGCTACTAGGGTTTACAGAAGTAAGTAATTGATGCATAAATCCACTTTCGGGGCCCACTTGGTGTGTGCTTGGGCTGAGCTTGAGTGTTGCACGTGTAGAGGTCCTTCTTGGAGTTGAACGCCAGCTTTTGTGCCAGTTTGGGCGTTGAACTCCACTTTGCAGCTTGTTTCTGGCGCTGGACACCAGAATTGGGCAGAGAGCTGGCGTTGAACGCCAGTTTGTGTCATCTAAACCCGGGAAAAGTATAAACTATTATATATTGCTGGAAAGCCCTGGATGTCTACTTTCCAATGCAATTAGAAGCGCGCCATTTTGAGTTCTGTAGCTCCATAAAATCCATTTTGAGTGCAGGGAGGTCAGAATCCAACAGCATCAGCAGTCCTTCTTCAACCTCTGAATCTGATTTTTGCTCAAGTCCCTCAATTTCAGCCAGAAAATACCTGAAATCACAGAATAACACACAAACTCATAGTAAAGTCCAGAAATGTGAATTTAACATAAAAACTAATGAAAACATCCCTAAAAGTAACTAGATTCTACTAAAAACATACTAAAAACAATGCCAAAAAGCGTATAAATTATCCGCTCATCAGTTACCAACCTGAAACTACACTGGCACTGTTATTAATAATATCAAACATGTAATCGATTTCATTCTTGAAGGTAAACTCGCCCAAGTTCAAGGGGATGCTGTGGCAACCGAGGCGAACAACTGGTTTTGGAGAATAGAGAAGTCGTTGAGGGCGCAACAGGTACCCGAAGTACAGTTTGTTGAGTTCGCAACATATATGTTGGAAGGAAAGGCTGAGCATTGATGGCATGGAGTGCAGAAGTTGTGGCGGCAAGACACGAGGGAGATTCTTTGGGAAGATTTCAAGGAGGAGTTTTAAGAAATACTTTTCGAAGTCTGTTCACGAAGCTAAGGAGATGGAGTTGATGCAACTGAGTCGTTACATCTCTTATTCAGCTTGAACTTGTTTTGGCCTAAGACACCATCTTTTCAATTATTTCTATCGAAGTTCTTTATATTTTGTTCATTTTGGAGGACAAAAATTTTTGTAAGTGGGGTAGGATGTAAGACTCCAAACTTTTGAAAATTAAAAATATGAGCTTTTGAGATTTTGAAAAATGTTTTATGAATAACAAGGAAAATAATTTGGAATATAGACTCGAGCACTATCTTAAAGGTTTTGGCCTAAGATAGGGCCAAAAGATAAAAAATACAAATCGGGCCCAAGGCCCAAAACCCAAGGCTTATAAGTCTTTCACTCATCATATTTCAGCACATTACCCGTTTTTTATAGAGAGAGAAGCTGAAAAAGAGAAGAGAGAACTGAGAGGAAATGCCCTAAATGTTACTATTCACACTCACACAAAAATCCACATAACTTTCAATCCGCAACTCCGATTGACGACCTGTTTATGGCTACGCGTTCGTCTCGACTCCCTTTTCGTTTTTATCTAAACATTGTGGTAAGAAACTTCGAAATCCTTGCCTCATTTTCTATTTCTTCACTAAAAAAGTATTTTTGTTAGTTTGGTGTTGAGATTTTGTGATTTTGATGTTTAAGGAAAGCTTAACCTAGAGTTTTAGCGGGGTTTCGACCTATGAACACATGGTACAAGATAAGGAAATTCTTTCTCTTTGATTATCCCCATTTTGAGTGAAAAACCTAGCATAAATGTTTGGATAATTGATGCAATTAGATGATTTGGAGTGGCTTAGGTACTTGATTTATTTTGGTGTGTGTTGGATGCTTGGGTTGATTGTGGAGCACTTAGTGGAGGCTCGGTGCTGTTGGTTGAGGCGTGATTTCAATTGGAGAGGGAATTCAAGGGTCGGGAACCGCCGTCAACAATGTAGGAGTTTTTCTTAAAATCGTTTTTATTATCGAGAACTGTTATAAATCGATATCGATATAAAAATTATATTTTGGTGATTATGTGAGTCTCATAAATTAGTATGTTTGATTTTTGTGGTGATTAATTAATTGGGTGGTAGCTTGAATTATGAAATGGATATATGTATGTGTATGTGTGCATAATTGTAATGATGTGGTTTAATTGCCTATTATTATTGATGTAAAAGTTTGGACCTACGACCGTGATAGGGTGAGATATCCCCTATTTGGTAAGTCATGGTAAGTGGTGTATTTATCATGAGTGATATGTTGTGGAATAATGAGAATTGGTGGTATGAATTAATTGTCGGATTGGCTATTGGTGGGATAATGTTGGAAAAAGAATGATTATATGTAATTGGGTTAATTAGGTATTTGATGGGTTGAATTTGGTTGTTTGGAGTTTTGAATGGCGAGGGAATGAATCTGAAGTGGTACTTATGGAAAGTTGATGTTTAGAAAACAGTTATGAAATGGTTTGAAACTGAATTGAATTGAGTTTTGGTAATTGGGTGAATTTGGTAAAAATAAGATTTTGACCAACTACGACAGGCCATAACTTAGTGCTTGGAGTTTAAAATTCAATGAAATTTATCTTAAATTAAAGCTAGTGGAAAGATCTTTAAAACGGTTTAAGAATGAAGGAAAACGGAATTTTGTAGCAAAAGTTATTGATATTTGAAAATGGGGGTGAAAAACTGAATTATGCATAATTGCATAATTTTTGGCACAACTGAATCTTGAGCACTATCCCTGGTTGTGAGGTGTGACAGGGCACTCTCCCTGCAAGATATGTATCGGGTATTCACCCTGCAAGGTGTACAAGATACTCACCCTACGAGGTGTGGCAGGGCCCTCTCCCTGCAAGATATGTATAGGGTATTCACCCTACGAGGTGTACATGACACTCTCCCTCCGAGTTTGGCTTGTGATAAGTCCAGAGATACTTTCTCTCTTAGAGATGTGCAACAGAGAGACAATATCTGGGCTAACTATCAGATGTGTCAGGTTCTGGCACTGTGACTGACAAGTGAGCTCATGGCCAGCAGGATAGGCATACATCATACTGCATCTTTTTTCCATTGTTTGGGTGTACTTTATTGTCTTTAGTTTGCCTATGTGAATATATCTATTTAACTGCTAATTGCCATATTTGCTGTAATTGCTCTTGATTGTGTCTGAATTTCATTACTTGTGATTGTGACTGGATGGTTCGGATTGTGGTGGTTGAGTGTTGATTGTTTTGTTTTGGCCGGAGGCCGTGATTTAGTTTTGTTTGGTCCGGAAGCCGTGATTTGATTATATATTGGGCCAGAGGCAATGATTTGATTTTGTTTAGACTGGAGGCCGTGATTGGTGTAAGTTATATGTCTCGGTAATTTTTGGTGAAATATGATATGTATTTTGTCTTGTGATGTTGTGATTGATGATTTTGGCTTTGAACGGATAGTCACATGAATTTCAAATGAAGATTTTGGTTTGGTAAATTGATGAATAAAGATTGGACGGATTTAAGAATGAAATAAATTAAGTTAGAGAAAAGAGATTCATAAGACGAGCAATGATCACCGCTGTTAAACGAATTTTGATTATTATATGTATATCCTTCTATAACAATTCTTAAACTCCTCTGGTGAGACCGTGTGGTTAGGTTCTCACCCCCTACAGCCTTATCCTTTTTCAGGAAACAGACGAGGAAACCGATGAAGATTCTACTGAGTTTTTAATCGTGCTTTTGTTTGATGTATTATCTTACCTATTGTCTTCTCTCACCATTATTATTATTATTATTATTATTATTATTATTATTATTATTATTATTATTATTATATTTTTGTAAAGAGGGATAGGAGTTGTGATTTGATGGTTTTATATATATATATATATATATATATATATATATATATATATATATATATATATATATATATATATATATATATATACACTTGTAGTAGTTATTCTTGTGCATGTAAAGTGTGATGAGATGTATTTGAATATATATTTCGTATGTACACGTATAAAAGAAAGGAAAAATCATTATAAAGGATCGTTAGGAAGATTTAATTATTAAAAAAAATTTTAATATTAAAATTATTTAGAATGACTAATTTTATAATATTTAAAGAAAAGGACCAAATATTTTTTGTGAAGAGACAAATATATCCTTAGATTATTTTCTCATTTATTTCTTTTTTTGTAAACATATGTTTTTTAATTATCTATCATACTCAAATCCTGATTCTTCATCTATAACTCATAAAGATATTTGTTGCTACCAATCACAAAATGTAAGACCTGGGAGTACCTGGGAGTATACTAATGTCTTACTATTATCATATATAGAGTAGTCAACAATGAGCATTAAACAAATCATTCAAAACTTATGGAATTTGTCTCGAGAGATCTCTTTCTTCAATTATTCAAGACTTAGCCCTTGAATCAAATATAATAATTGATGCTGATCTAATTGGTCTCTTGCATGAAATATTTGTATACCTTTGTGATAGACACCTAGCTCCTGGCAGGTAAGTTGATTTTTTAATGCTGCATTTGGTATACCCTTGCAAAAATATTACTATTGAATAATATGTTTCTTTCACACTCGTTTTTAGATTTTAATGTCTCTGCCCTCTATTACCCCTCAGGACTTGCTTGCTTTCGAGGAATCTATAATGCCTTACTATTTTGTTTTTTAGAGTAGTCAACAATTAGCAGTAATTAGACAATATTAGTATTTCTTTTTTCTTGTAATCCATATTCTCATTATTGGTTATTTATTGTTTTATATTTTTGCATAGACATGGAATCTACTGTTCGTTGACAAATTTTTTGTTATTTTCACGTTGGAGGTAATATTGAAGTTGTACCAAACCAGAAAATTATTTATCATGGAGGAAAAATCATAGGAGAGGTAATTGAAGAAGGATGTACGCGTTCAAATTCAATGCGTAAGATATGGCTTCGAACCAAGGAAAATATGCAGACTAAACGCGTTACCTACACACGCAAGTTTAACCAATCTCAACTCATAGATCTCATTGATACTGATAGTGTTAACCAATTGATCACATTCAATGATGATACAACTCATGTATACATCATGGAGGTAGAAAAGACTAACCATGATAGTACACCTCATGAGGACAATGATGACAATGTTCATAACAGGTATGTATTCCAACTGTGTTATCTTTTTATAAATTTTATTATATTAGTGATTAGTGAATTGTTATAAAAGTAATTTAATTTTTTTTATGATTAGTACACTATCAAGTAATTCAACTCAAGGAGTCGACGTCGTTGCTAATATTAATGGTCAAAATCCATTGACACCAATTCTATGTACAACCCAACTTGTCCCTACACCCCAGATTATCAATCGCTCTGCTAAGTGGAATGATCTTATAAAGGAAGAAGGACGGTTTTTTTAAAATGCAAGTAAGCTGAGAAAAGCATTGTTTGAATATGGTATTGCTCATAAGTTTACATACAAGTTCTTAAAAAATAGTGCAGGTGAAATAATTTGTGTCTGCAAGGTTGAAGGTTGTCCATGAAAATTGTCAGCTTATGCTATGGAAAAAAATACTTTGTTCCTCGTGGTGAGACATTTTATCAAGAATCATAAGCACTCAGCTCAAGATGTATTGGAGAGTACTCACTCTTTCAGGTCTAATTTGGGGTCTTCAATTATTGTCGATAAGTTGATATTAACTCCTGACAAGTTGCCTAATGACATACAAAATGACATTTTCAAAGAATACGGATTTTCACTAACATATCACCAAGCTTGGGCAGCAAAAGATAAAGCATTAGCTGAAATTAATGGCATACCTAAAGATTCATATATGCTAATTCCTTGGATATGTAATCATTTAGTGGAAATTGATCCACAAATAGTTGCAGAATGGACATGCTCTCCTGGTTATCAATTTGAAAAGCTTTTTATTGCATATGGGTGTTGTGTGATAGGTTTTCTTCATGGAGCAAGGCCTATATTATTTATTGATGGTTGCCACTTAAGTGGTCCATACAAGGGAACTCTTCTAGCTGCCTCTACATGCGATGTAAATAATGACTTATTTTCAATTGCGTATGCAATTGTTAGTGCTGAAAATAATGAGAATTGGCTTTGGTTCCTATCTAATTTGAAAGAACTAACTGGGTCAATTCCAGTTACGTTAATATCTAATAGGCATCCGATCCATCAATTATTGCAGCTGTGGAGCAAGTATATGACAGGGATAGACATGCATATTGTTATTGACATGTGAAAGAAAATTTTTGTGCAGAAACTAAAATGTTATAGAGGGGAATACGCTGTGAAGTAAAAGAAGATGCAAAAAAGCTACTAGATGCAATTTGTTATACCCGTTTTGGCACAGAGTTTACAGAGGCTGTGGAACAACTTCGTGCATTTTCACCAGAACTTACAAATTGGTTAGAGACTAAAGGAGATATTAACAAATGGGCAAAGTCTCAATTCCCTCATCGACGATGGGACCTCATAACTACCAATGTAGCTGAATCATTTAATTCATGGATAAGAAAAAGAGAGGACTCATAGTATTGTGCTTTAATAATGGAGAAGAGACAAACTTGCAAATCTGTTATATACTGCAAAGTTAGAGATGACTAAATGGAAGAATGAAGTTGGACCAAAGATTGATAAAATATTGATGGAGCATGTAGCTAGAAGTGAGTTTCTTAAAGTAGTGACATATGGAGATCATAATGTTATCGTTAGAGGGTCAAATGTTGATGTATATGTGAATCTAATACGCAAAGAATGTACATGTCTTGAATGGCAAATGACTGGAATTCCATGTCCACATGCTTGTGCTGCAATCAAATTATTACATGGCAACATCTACACCTATATAGAGGAGTGCTATCTGAAAAGTTCACAACAAAAGATTTATGCGAGCAGTATGATCCTAATTGAAACTCGTGACATGCCTGATGTCAACAACCTGACCCTAACAGACTAGGAGAATAATATTTTTCTTATGTCACCTACAACAACTCGTCCTCCAGGAAGACCATGCAAGAAGTGCCGAGAGTCACAATTTCAAGATGTGCGTGTTTACAAATGTAGCCGATCTGATCAGAGTGGTCATAATCGTTCTAAATGTAGAAATCCTAATCCAAAAAGAATATGAGTTTTTTTTAGATAGTTCTAACTTTATAGATTGTCACATTTAGAATTGCAATGTTGGTTTTCTTAAGTTATGCATATTAGATGATTTTACTGAGTTTCTTAATTGTATTTGTGAAAGTCTGCACTTAAAATTTATAGTTTTACTTTGATTTTTAATTAAATTTGTGTAATCTTACACTTGAATTTTTTAGTTTTACATTGATTTTAATAGCGTTTGTGCAAATATGCACTTGAATTATGCAACAGGTTTGGCTTTAGTTCTATTGTGCAATTCTACAATCAAATGACAAAATTCTATAATTTTGCATTAAAGTTGTTGCACTTAGTAAATAAAAATCTGCAATTATGCATTAATTTTATGATTTTGCACTAATGTTCTGTAATTTTCTGCACAAACTCTGCAATTTTACACTAAAATTGTGTAACTCTTCTCATAGTTAAACAAAAGAATCTTAGAAAAAGAAACACTTTCTATAAAATTTCTAATTGATATTTTCATTACAAGTCAAAGATCCAATGAATAATTGTGCTTCCATACCAGTCTTCCAATAAAATTAGACCACTCTAATGTTTTCATACCAATATTCCTTATGCTTCATTGTTCAAGTACACTGTAAACAACAACAATCATTAAATACAAAGACATTGCAAAAAATGTAACTGAAAGATTGATCAAAACCAGAACAATCTTCTTCTAACATTCCATCATGATCTAACAATGCATTCTTATTCTTTGTCTAACTGAAGTCCCAAATACTTTATTGCTCCAACAGTTGTCATCTTCCATGTATTCTTAAAGATTGGGATCAAGCTATTGCCACTACAACACACACTGAATATGATGCACAAAGGAACCAATAGTTGGTAAAAACCTTGCTCTAGTAACATAAATTCCATCTTCAAAATCCTGCATTTTTTTGTGTAAACATAATTAAGAGTCATGACATATAATCAAGTTCTTCTAATTAGACAAATAAAAAGAAATGCTACAATCATAAGCAACGCTAAAGCATTGCGTTTAAAGTTTATAAAAAATTTTAGAACACAAGTTTAGAAACAAAAACTGATCCATCTTCATTTTCAACCTCATACCAAACACACCTTGAACATAAACCCTTCAAATTCAGATTCATTCATTCATTAATATATTTTTTAATATAGACAACAAGTGTTATTAGAGTCCTTACTGGGGCCAAAGATAATTCTCTTAACATCAATAATGCACTACTATATTCATTAAAAAAATTGTAACTTAGATTTTGTTTAATGCATATGCCCTTATTACTTGAAAGAAACAAAATTGGAAATCACATAATCAGTAAAATGAAACAGTGACTAATAGTGTCATAAGCTTTAAATTAAGGCATTTCTAGATCACACTGAAATCTTAATCATGAATTGAAAATGTTCAAACTTCATCATGTATTGCAGTTTTCACATTAAAAGCTATACAATTTCTAATTTCAGGGATACTAATATAGCTCAAAAGCTTAAGGCAGGGACTTGAATCTGAAAGAAGCGTATGGCTTTGGGGAGCTTCAGGCGGGCATTGCTGCTGCGAGTGACTGGAGGAGTCAAAGGAGCGATGACCGACGTGGGAGGAATGAGTTTCACTACCGGCGACGAGCTTCAGAAGACGATTCTGCCCGAAGATGACAATTTTGCCTCTGGCAACCTTGCTGGATGGCAATGAAGACGAATCTCCTTTGACACGACGAAGATGGCGATGATTCCGCCTCTGATTTGACGATTCTACCTCTGGCGAATCTTCTCAGGCATGTGCCAACGACGCTCCCCTCAGGCTGGGTCAGGCACGCAATGACGTCTCTTTTCTCAGCTAGGTCAATTCTAGGGTATGGAGGTGGAATGAGTTTGAGAATCATGATTTCTCTGTGGGTGAAGAATATGGGGAAAAAAACAAGGAGAATGAGAAGAAAGATTATTGGGATAATATTATCTTTTTAATTTTTATTTTTAATAACGTAAATTAGTCCTTTTTAATAATTTTTATATTAACAATCCTTCTTATTAATTAAGTTTTATTAATGGTCCTTTACAATAATTTTCCCTAAAAGAAAAAGTATTTCTAGTTTTTCAAAGAAAGGTCAATGCAATTTCGAGTTAAAGGCTTCTATTTTTTTATTAAGTATATAGAAGTCGTCGTAATACTCTCGCTATTAGAGTGGCCAGCAGGAAGCATGACATTTTGATAATAAGGGTGTTACAGACTGATTCTTTTGCTTTCAAGAATTGTGTGAAGTTTTATCACTCCGACTGTGTTCTTGTTACCCCTGAGAAGGACAAATCTTGGATTTCTGGTAAGCCATTTGAGTTTCTTGGTAATGTAGTAGAGTTTTTGCTGGATAGCCAAATGTGATTACTGATTAGTCTTCTTTTAAGTGGAAATATGAAATAACATTATAGATACTAAAAAAAAGTTAATGTCCTATGAGTATGAAACTGTTTACCCCTGGTTCTTATCTGATATTGTTTAATTGTAAAATATGTTTCGTTTCATTCTTCTTGTAGTATGATAGTACTTTCCAAATTTTTATTGTTTAACTTCATAACTGTCCATTTGTGTTATTTTAAGAGTTCTGGAGCATATTATAAATATTATAAATCAGTAAGTGACATTTATTCATCCCCCACTTTGTCCTCTTGTTGACCTTTATTCTAAAAAGGATTTCAATTTGCTAACTAGGAAAAAATTTCTTGTAGAAATCATGGGAAAAATATTCCACAATGAAACTTAACCCATGAGAGGGTGAGTCTCTTGCTCTTTCTAGTTTCCTTTAATTTTCTGGTTGTTTGCATTTAGTTTACTTTAAACTTCTGACTGTTTAGGCTTGCCACATTGCCTATAATATAATGTTGTTAAGCCAACAGGATTGACAATGCAGCAATATGTATCACTAGTTATTGTAGAATATGTATATGGTAACCAACTGTGTATGTTGTTTTGTGATTTTACTGAGATTTGGACTTCTTATCAGATTTTCTATGATACAAATGGCTTTTTAGAAAAGAGCAGAGATTTTGAATGCAAGTGTTTTATCATGATTTAGTTGTCCATTTTTTACGTGAATAAGATATGAATTATCGCTGCCTGACTGTTCAATAAGAATCTACAAGTTCAAATGAGAACATATTATTTCTCCTGGCTCGTCATCTCGAAGGTCAAAATTAAGAACCCGCAAATCAAATTGTCATGTTATCGTGAATATGTGTTCCTTGGTATCTTGTTCTTTCTTTTTATTCTTCTTTGGTGTGTGTTCAGTAAGTTTTGGATGAAGACTATGATGATGAGGAGGATGAAGATGACAAAGGATTATAGCTTATGTTTTTAGGATGTTTGAACATAATGTATCAATATATTTGTGTTTATGTTTTGAATTGACTTGCTAGTTTTTAGTACTTTTCTTCTAGTTTGATAACATGATGAACTTGTTTATTTTTTGAAATACTATTAATGTTCTAATATAATTTTGATTTCAATTAAAAATTAGATGAAAATTTGTCTTGATTAAATTTGTATTTATTTTGTATAAAAACATGTTTACTTTGTGTTAGAAAAATATAATTTTTTTATTTAACAGTTTTTTTTAATTTGATAAGAATATAACCACGCTTTAAAAGCATGACAATAGATTTACATCTAGGCACACAATTTAAAAAGCGTGACTATAATTTACATCTAAGTACGTTTAAAAATGTAGCTATATGTCCACCAGAGAGCACATTTAGAAAACGTGGTTATAAGGTTATACATATAGCCACACTTTTAAAGTGTAACAGTAGGTAATAGCGTGGCAACAAAGTATGCGTGCCGATAGAACAATAGGCACGCTTGCACATGTGATCCTTGCAAAAGCGTAATCAATGCTAAAAAAGCATGACTAAAAGCTGTGGCTACGCTTTTTCTCACTTTATGGCACGCTTTAAAAGCGTGATCAATGCTAAAATTAGTCATCATGTATTTATTTATAAATATATATTATTTAATTTATTTTCAATACATATTTTATATTTTAAAATATATTTTATACTAGTGACTAATTTTAATAGCTAATTTTATCATATACCTAACTTTTTAAAATAAATACAATATAAATTAGTATTACTAATTTTCACTAATTTGACCTACCAAACTATCGTACATTAGATCTTTTTATATTATAATTAAGATATGATAAAACATCGCATTGCTTGAACTTGCATTCAAAAGAATAAAGAATAAAATAAAAAAATGAGCTCACACTCAAGATCGCCCCTTTCTTGTTGTGAAGACATATAGCAATTATTTGTATTATATGAATAAAAAAAATCTTATAAATACAAAAAATAAATCACTAAATTAATTATATATATTTGTGTATATTTATATATATTATTTTACATGACACTAAAAAAAAGGATAAGAGTATATGTTGTTTTATATATTTTTTTAACAATAATAATTAATCACAAGAATAATCAGATATTTTACAGCAAAATATTGAAACCTATCATAACATTATAATCAAGTTTTTTTTTTCATAATGAAACCAATCATAACAATATAATCAAGTATTGTTCAGATTTAGATTTATTTTACCTAAACAAAATTGGTAGGAGTAAACGCGGATTGGATCGGATATGGCAAAAATTTCGATTCGATTTACACTAAAATCATCGAATCGGATCGAATTTAATATCCGCAGTTTTTTAGTTTAGATCCGATCCGATCCAATTTGTACATTTGCGGATCGGATCAGATATATCCGCAAAACATAAAATTATTTTTTAAAAGTTTAGTGTGCGGATCCAATCTGATAACCTTACGGATTGGATCTATATTCATAATTTTCAAATCAAATTGAGATAAATACTGTGGATATGCGAATTGAATTTGATCCATAAATACCCCTAAAAATGATTGAGAGATGTGTAGGAACGAACACCAAACTATTGTTGATATTCTCTTACTCCAAACTCATTGTTCGAAAAACCAGAAAGGGTGGTATTTGTAAAGCAACTCCATCCCTCACATCAAAAAAATATTCGAGGTGAAAATAAGATAATAATGTGGGAACTTTTAAGTGTACCGATATAAGGTATATTGGTATTTCAATAATTTTTTATTTTTAATTTTAATTATAAAAATATATAATATATATAATTAGAATCAACTGTAAACATTTATTAAAATACTATTGTACTGGTATACCTAAAAACCTTCTAATAATATGAATGTGTCAGAGTGTAAAATCATTTCGAAAAAAAGTTAATAGTTCTCCTATTAAGCCAATTCTATGATGCCTATGAATTGGTGCTTAAATTTTACCTAACTTACTTTTTGTAGTAAATTTTAATTTTTTTAAAAATTATTTATTGTTATATCTTTTAAATTAAATATTATTTTTTTAACCTTTTTTAATAAATAAACACCCCTTTTTAGACACCATAGCATTCACCTATCTATTATATATTTCGCCTTTTAAAAGAGGGGGTAAATTTGCATTTTCTATATTTTTAATTTTATGTATTTATTTAATTGTAATCGAGTCAGTCGATTTAACTAAATTCCATTTAAGACTCTATCGACACTTGATTAAACATACGAATGAATTAACCACTCGATTAACCCAATTGGTTTAATGACCCAATAGTTAACCAGTTTAGTTCACACTAAAATTATGATAACTATGTTTTAAAACTTTATATATAAATGTAACGTGTTTTTATTTTTTTCAACGCACATGAGAAGATATACTCCAGAATATAGAATTACCTAAATATTTTGTGGTAATTTTTGCTGTTTTGATTTGGTTTGGTCAAGTCGTAATTTGTTAATAGAGATATCACAATCCGCCAAAACCAAATGGTGTCAAAAGTCAAAACCCAAATCTGCAAGTTCTTTCAGCCACTACGCCCATTTTTTCAACAATCCAACATGGCACACAAATTACCTTATTTCCTTCGATATAGTCAAGGATTGAAACTTAAAACAATATACCATCATGTCATTTTATAATCTCAACCCTTACCTTTGAAAACAAAAAACACTTGAAAAACAGAATATGATGATCCAATAGAATAGAGCTCAAGAACAATGCAAGAAACAGATCATTATAAATATAAATAAATAAGTGCCATGTTCCTTCAAATCTGGGTCATCTTCACTTGCTGGTGCTGTTAGATTCCTTGACAATTGTTACAGGGCAAGGAGCATGGGTTGCTACAAAGTTGCTGACACTTCCCAATATGATCCTATATATTATTGTTTCAGGTTCACAAAAATGAATGTCAATGAATATTGTAATCAATAGGTATGGTTATTCAAATTCTCATCAGTCTTATAATCACAATTCAATATGTTAGGAGAAAAACAATAAAAATTAAAAATAGATCAAAACTGAAAGATGTTGCTCGCCCAAAAGCAAAAATAGAGTCAAATTAAAAAGTCTATTAATAATTTAGAATTTTAAGACATTAAATTTAATGTATTTAAACAAATTATGTTTAAACACAATAAATTAAATGTACTAGCATTTGAAAGTAAAAAATATTTTAAAACAATTTGAGATCAAGTAGTAATAAATATCAAATTGATTAAATATCTTCTCTTTCTCAATAAATGTCATTTTAATTTTTAGGTTTATTGAAGAATTAGTATATTTAGGTACCTTCTATTTTTAGATATTAGGCACAGAAATACTTTAAAAACAAAAGAGGAAGCTACAAAAAACTAGGAGGAAAAACCTATGCATGATTTCCATTGCTGTAATAATTCTCATTCCAGTGGAGTCTAAAGAGTTTAAATCAAGGAGTATTCAAAAATAAAAGAAAAACAAGGAGGAAAAAAATTTATAAAAAAAATAAAAAATAAATAAATAAGGAAAGAAAAGGAAGAAGTAGGAACCTTTTGATTGTGCTGAGACCCCTGCTTCCCATAACAATAGAATCCAGCTTCAGATCTTCAACAGCATCCAAAAGTTTCTCTCTGGCATCACCATAGTACAACTTTGTAACAATGTTCACCTAAATCAAATGAAATTTCATTCATAATTTGCCAAAAACATGTGCACCCCATTAACAATCAATGTCCTAAAATTGATTTTAGAAAAAAAAATAAGGAACCTCTTTTTGTCTGGAAGCAGTGTCAAGCAAATCAAGAACCTCAATATCAATTTGGACACCATACTTTTTCATAACCTCTGGCTCTCTAAACTCTTTCAAAGGAATAAGAGCTTCAAAAGAAAAAAAAAAGGAATCAAAGTCAAAATTAGATTAGATTAGATCAGATCATAAGAGAACAAAGAAGAACATTAGGGTACTCACGAGAACCAGATTTGGCCCAAAGCTTGGTGCGAGATTCATCAAGATCATTAGGGTTAATGTGGATTATATAAAAGGTGTCACCTTTATCAGCCAAATTCTCAAGTGCCCAACTTAGAGCATTCTTGCTGCTATTGGAAAAGTCCATAGCCACACCAATTTTCCTATCTTTCACCATGATGATATCTTTCTTAGGTTCTCAACTTGTGTACAAACAAAGTTGAACAAATAACAAACAGCTTCAAAGGATGAGTGGAACTTGGTAAAACATGAGATTCTAAACCTAAGATAGCTTCAAGAGAGAAGTAGATTTGTGTCGCAGATAGCATAAGATGGCGAATTTTATTTACAGTTCCATAGCGACAGAGATATATAGTGTATTCGTTAAAATTATTTGTTTAACACGTAGAAGAAAAAAATGGAAGGAAAAGTACAGGTAAGTAACAATATTTTTGAATAATGTGTAAATAATGTGAATTAATAGGGTTAAAAGAGTAAATTTAATTAGTAGCATTAAATTAGAGTGTATTGTATTTTTATTTAATTAGTAGTTGTTTATATTGTTCAAGATAATCATTATTTACCTAGCATTTCCCAAAATTGAATTTCAATATTTATTTGAAGGGACAAATAAAAATGATTGATTTCAAGTTCGATTATATTTCTTACATGGTAAAGCATTTAATTTAATAATTTAATTTTGATATATTATTAATATAAAATTATTTTATATGTGTATCTAATTTTATAATATTATATTAATAAAAATAATATTATATTATTAAAAATAATTATTTAAAAAAATAATTATGATTATATAACTGTGTAAATTATTGAATGAAGATTAAACTTTTAATTAAATTTATTTGTCTGTATGCAATATGTTCTGATATTAGTGAAAAAATTAAAATTCAATTAATGTTATTTTAAAAATTATATAAATACAAATATTTGATTATATAAAGACATAAAACTTTTGATACTTTAAACTCTTAAGTCTTAACAATTAAGGAGTTATTATGTCTCGGATTTGGTTAGAGTGAGAAACAACGTCATAGAAACGTATAAGTTAAGCCTCAAGAAGATGAAAACATATGGTACTGACTGACACAACACAGACCAACAGAGAATATAATCTAATAAAGAAAAAGGACAAAATCGGATAGTGATTTAAATATTCGTAATAGAAGAGATTAAATATTATTTAAAAATTATTAATTTATTTAATATATTTTAATTTTTATTTATTTATTTATTAAATTAGATTTTATGTTTATAGGTTTTAGAATTTTTTTATACTAAAATAGAAATAAAAATAAAAAAATAAGTTGAAATTGAATACAAAATTTTATTTTTTACTTAATTTTTTGATATAACAAAAAAAAAACTTCTCAATATTTAACTTGTTCACATCACAGTTTGAAAATTGAATCAAATAGGACTTCTCAACTTTTTATCCAATTTCTCCTACAATAAAAGAGAAATTCACTCAATTTAACTTGTCTAAATCATAGTTTCATCACGAAACATAAAAATACTCTAACATTTCTAATCACTTAATACTATGATTACAATAACTAATAAAGTATTTATAATCTCTTATTAGATAAAAAAAATCCTAAAATTTACAAACATAAAATTTAATATAATAAATAAATAAACAAAAATTAAAATATATCAAAATAAATTAGTAGCTTTTAAATAATATTTGATCTGTTCATGAACATTTGAAACACTTATGAAAAGCAATAATTATTGGGTGGAGGTGTTGGTTTATTCTTCTAAGGTTTGTACCTCTCACTACAACCGTACGTTTGGTGTGATGAACGTGATGATTAACCATCAAATTCTTAAAATGAATCAGGGCCGTTAATTGTTTAGGTTATGTGTGATGACTTTGCTTGACGCAAAGTAAATACATTAGCGTAACGCATTAAAATAAACCAAATCCTTGATTAAAGAAACATAACAATACGAGAACACCGAGAAACCATGTTATGTTGTTGGTTTCTGTATTACATCATGTGATATGCTTTGCTGGACGATTTGCATGAAACTTACCCCCATGGTTTTTATGTGTATTTTATTTATATATAGTACCGCATGATATGCATGGTATTTTAGATATTAAATGTTTTAACTTTTATGTATCACTCTTATACACTAAAACTGGTAGTATACTTTTGATCAACCAAAAGAAGAACAGACATACTTTTTTATAAATTAAAAATTTATTTAGTATTATAAATTTTTATTAGTTTTCATTATATAAGAAAATATATTATTCTTCATATAAACAAAAAAATATATAATTTTCTTATATTTTTTAAGTAAATTGTTTTTCTGCAAAATTTAAGTTGAATTAGAATGCATATTAAAAAATCAAAGTAAATTTTCATGCATTTTTTTTTTTAACTTTCAAGTGGGCTAATCATGTCCATCCATTGGACTTGGAAAAAGTTATGTATTTTTTGTTCTGTAGGCTTGTATAATGAAATTTTTAATGGTCGTTATATCTCATTTTACGTGGGTTGTGAAAAATATTAATTAATTTTGTACATAGGTGGTGTGAGTTATGAATAAAAGCCATAGTGCTACTCATTAGTCCATTAAAAGTGATATTAATTTAAGTTGAATTGGTATAGGAGTTTGTTCACTCATTTATTTAAATAAATATTTGACTATTCAAATTCCGCCTAAAGACATAAAAGAAATTAGTAACCAATGTGTGGGGACAATTGTCTTCCTTAAGTTTATAAAAGAAAACAATAATAAGAATATACATATAGAGATAATTGTCCTATTCTTATAATTCATTTGCTCTTCAGATTAAAAAAAATTGTGTAAGAAAAATTTGTTATTAAATTATTTTGTCAATTTTTAGCAAATCAATGGTGGTTCGATTTTAATAGTCTGAGAGCGAAACTAATTCCTCTTTTGCAGTTTTCTATAAGTGCATCAAAGGTTCTCGAATTAGACGAGTATGAAGATAGAAAATAAGTTCAAAAAATGTAAAAAACTAAAAGAAATGTAACATAAAGGATTCGAAAAGTAAAATTAACTGGAATCGAAAAGGTTTGCATTGAATTTTAAAGAAAGCGATAAAAATGCCTTCGATTGGATCAAAGGACTTTAGATATGAAAATTAAAAGTACTGGAATGTAAATTGGACATGGAAATTAAAGAATGCTTGAAAGATAAAGTTTTGCAAGAATTATAAATGAAAGGTAAAGACAGTGGAAGGAACCCTACAGAAATCGAACTCGAATGCAGACTCAGAAATTCGCTAGGATATGAGTGTGCTTGAGTGTATTTCTGAAAAGAGGTTCCAACCCTTATTTCCTAAAAATTACTAATATTTATAACCCACTTCCATAACCGACCATTAATTATACAACGTTGCCTTGTATGCGAATTCTTAGGTAACTGTTCCCGCTCCTTTGCCCATGAGCGTTACCAGTAAATTCCTAACTCAGAGAAAGCCTTCGACTTCCCTACTTGTGTAACTGCTCAATTCTCCTTTCGAAAAACTATTCGATTCTTCATTCGGGTAATTGTTCGATTTGTCAAGGTGTCTAACTCGAGTCTGTGTCCAATAACTTCCGATTAATGCTTGCACGTGCATCTTTTCGGCCTCTACTTCCTTCTTGACCCTTTACCAGCATTTTGAATCAGCTTAATCTTTCAAAAAGAATTATTTCGACAAACAAATTGCCCCTAGGATTAATATGTTTGCCTTCGATGTCATTTCTTGAAAGATGAAACACTTAATCCTAATCCAGTCGTCAATCTCCTAAACCGATAATAATTACCATTTACCTTCTCCATTAATTCTGACCCGTTGGACACGTCTCCCACGATTCACACTTTCTCTCTCCACCACTTCGCCTTTTTCGCAAAGTTACTGCCTTTCTCTTTGAATTCCCTCTGTAATAACGGCTAAACCAAAACTCCCTTTAAAATTAAGACTTTCATCTTTGTTCAACTTTTCCGAATCCTTATTCTCTCAACTTCTCTTGCATTCTCCCTTCTCGTACAACCTCTATTCTTCAACCTTCATTTTCTTCTTCTCATCAATGGCTACTTCTTCATCTCACATTGCTGCTCAGGACAAGGGCAAACGTCCTATGGTGCAACCACCGGCTCCTCCAGCCTTACACGTGCTGAACCAGGTCAATGATGAAGTCATTGATGACCCACAACTTCAACTTGATGACTCCAGGATTCTTATTCCCTTTACTGTGGGTGAAGATACCCACTGTTTTGTTGGCCCCATTGAGAATTTGGAAAGGGCGAACAAAAAATCCCTTTCTTTCCCAATGCTCAAGGGGAAGATTTACTGATTAATCAGGACCTCGACATTCTATTCTTCACCAATCAGAAACCTTTTAGAAACAACCCTAAAATCACCCCTCGTGGTACTGATTTCACAGCCTGGCATGGGCATCTTGCTCCATCGAAGAATGCTGCTTGGGGGCTCTTTGGATTCAAGATCTTCTGAGACAGGACTACCAATAACTTCCACCTTCCTTGTGGGATGATTGGCATGTCACTTCTCGATGTAGCTGTCATCACATGACTTCCGACTAGTCCTACAGATTTTACCTCTGACATGCAGCCTAAACATCAATACAACATTGCTCCTATGACCTCTTACAATGACTTCATTGCTCATCACGTGGGTGCAGAGGGTACTCCCATTACAGATGATGAGCATGTGGCTTTTTTGTTCTATTGGTTAAACCCAATTGCCTTCTGCTCTTGAAGCGTGCAAATGCAGAAGTTTTTCCTTCCTCTTGCTGCCCTACTTCACGAAGGAAACAACCTCAATTTGGCCAAGCTACTTTTAGGGCATCTTTTCGGAGAACTTGGCTAATTTGTTAATTGTCTTCGAAACAACTATTTGATAAGTACGGGAGGCCCTCTCTGGCTTCTCCAACTCTGTCTTAACGCCATTTTTAAAAAGTACATGATAAAACCTGGAGATGGTGCTTCAGACAAGCAGCACATTGAAGGTTTTCGACTGGCTAACTTCAAGCCAAATTTTCCAGAAGCTCAATCGAATGAAGACCAATTTTGGGCTGTCTTTTCCCTTTTTCACTCTTGTAAAGACTTCCACAATAAGGACCGAAATTTCACCCCTTTTTTGCGTCAAAATTGTGGTCCTGCCTGGCTCGAACGTCTCCTCTTCCCCAACGATACCGAAGAGAGCGAACTCGCTAACAGGAGTTGGGCCAATTTACTAGTTGTTCAGGTGATTCCAACAGGGCTACCTCAGGATAAAAAAGAACGTTTCAAAGCAGCTCTGTATGCCCCCTCATTACACAGCTAGACAATTAGGCTTCTCATAAGCCATCCCAACTCCACTCCCCAGAAACAGCAAGCCCTTTTGCTATATCACTTTGGCTTCAAAGAAGGAGCATAATATTTGCCTCTCGAAGAATCAACAACAAAGAGAGGGTTATAATCATCTTGTTTACGATCAAAGCTCTTACATTACAAAATCTTGCTTTGATTGGTAGACCACCTACTACTCTAAATATAGTCGTACTTTAGAGGAGATTAAAAGTTCTGTTGTCCGAGTGGTCCCTGCTGCTGAAGGCTCTCCCAAGAGGCCTTCGAAAAGAAAAATCGAAGCTACAGCTTCTTCATGACAACCTCCCAAAAAGAGTCGAAGAACTCCTTCAAGAACTTCTAGAAGGGTAATTACTTTCTACTTATATATTTAAACCGAAATTCTTTGAAAAAAAACACATCCACTTACAATCTTCTTGATTTCAATCTTTCATCAGTTATAATTGCAACCATTGAGCGAGAGCTCTTCTGATGACAGTGAGCCATCCATCCAGAATCTCCTTGCTGCATCCTCACATTCGGATGATACAATTAATTCAGATTCAGGCTCTCAACTGATTCAAAGAACACGACTTGTTCCGGTAACGTTATATCGTTTTCAAATATATTTCGATTCAATCAACATAAATATCGACTCATGTATGTTGTATTTCAGCCTGTTACTGCTGCTCAATCAATCACTTCATCTCTTGCACCTGATCAACCACCTCAACAATATCAACAAGATTTAAGATAACCAGCATCTCCGTCATCAATTCAGGCCACTGTATCTGCTGAACCTCTCAAGGTAGCTTTTCCAATTTCAACTGGGACGCAAGTGGTTGATTTAACAGAGGAGCATACCCATCATTCTCCAACACAAACTTTAAATATTGAACATGTTTCTCCAACAAACCAGGCTGAAACCTCCACTGGATTTCAGGTGGCCCCTGATTCAGAATCTCCCTCTTGAGTTACTGAAACTGTTGTCCCTGATTCGGACTCACCATCTCGAATTTCAAAAACCAATACTTCTCCACAAAGAACTTCTAGTCCATCCAAACATGCTGAACTTCAAACTTCTCCTGGTCTAGGATCTGGGGATTTGTGTATGTCTACTGAATCCACCAATACTGACCTGGTTACCTTGGTCACCATCCTGAACCAAGCTATTCAGGAAGATAAAGTATGCATTTCTACCCCTACACTTATAGGTCCTTCTACATCTGGTATTCCATCTGAATGGACCAATAATACAGCCATGAACAAGCTTTTGTCAGATATTTTGAGTTCATCTCTTGAACTTCAAGTTTCGTCCCCACACTCTGCCATAGTCAACCAATTCATACAAGTTGCCAACAGAAGCGTAACTATCCAAGAAAGGCTACAAGAGATTAAAGATGAAGTGGCTAAGATCAGAACTAAATCAGAAAGCTATACCACAACTCTTCAGCCAATTAAAGCTTCCCGTGAAGAATTTGACTTAAGAATTTCTCAAGCCTTTTCTGTTCAAGCTCATTATGATAAGGAAAAAAAAGAACTTGAAGCAGAATTGGCTCAAATTACTGAAAGACTTGCCAAAATTCAGAAAAGGAAAGCTGATATAGCTATACATCTAGCCATTGTCCAACACGAACAACAAAAGCTCGTGCAAGAAATCCATTCTATTGAGGCCAAGCAAGAAGAATTTGAGAAGCAACTTGATAATGCCCAATATGAAGAATACAAGCAAGCCGAAACACTTTCATTTTTGGACAGTGAAAGGATTAAGTTACGCTCAGACTTAGCAAAGCTTATAGCACCTTATATTTCTTCACCTTAGAATTCAATACTTGTAATGACTGTCTTTATCTTCAGAATTATGCATTTTAATCCTAATTTAGCAAACAATAATATTGCTTCAAATATTTTCCGTTTATTGAATTGATTATATTTCCGAATTCAATATCCTTGACTCGATATGCATTTCCAGAATATAATCCAATCACTTGGAAAGGGCCTTCCAAGTATGGGACCATTTGCCAAGAACTCTCGATTTCTTTTCCATTGGCAAAATAACTTTCAAAACCAACTCACCTATATTGAAGCATTTTTCTTTTATTCGACGATTATAATTTCAAGCAACACTTTCTTTTTACCTAATCATGTTTTTGAGCGCTAATATTCGCTCTGAGTCTAATTCATTCAACTCATCAAACATTGCATTCCAATAATCATCGACTGGCAAATCATTTTGTTTTGATGCCCTCAAAGTATTAAGATTAATTTCCAATGGTAGCACTGCATCATGACCATATACTAATTTATAAGGCGACATACCTGTTGATCCTCTTGGTGAATTTCGATAAGCCCATAATACTTGGCTCAATATTTCATGCCAAGTTCGGGGCTACTTCCAATTTGTTTCTTGATCAAACTAATCAAAATTTTATTTGCCGCCTCAACTTGGCCATTGGCTTGTGCATAATAAGGGGTTGAAGTAACCATATTAATATTCCTTGAAGCTGCAAAATTATTGATTCGCTGACCAGTAAACATAGTCCCTTGATCAGTACTTAATGTTTGAGAAATTCCAAATCGATGGATTATATGTTCCTCAATAAAATCTATTATTTCATTTTGCCTAGCTTCTATTAAAGGAACTGCTTCGACCCACTTTGTAAAATAATCAATTGCTACCAAAATAAATTTATGATATTTCGATGAAGGGGGATGAATCAATCTAATTAGATCCAAAGTTCAACCTCTAAATGGCCATGGCTTAATAATCGAATGCAATTCAGAAGTTGGGATCTGTTGTATCGATCCATGCCTTTGACATTCTTGACATGCCTTTGCATATTCGATAAAATCTTTAATCATGGAGGGCCAATAGACATGATTTCGATATAGTACCCATTTCATTTTTATCCCAGCCTGATGAGCACCACATACGCCTTTATGGACTTTCCCTAGAACAATGTCTTTATCCTCTTGACTTAGACATCTCGAAACACTCCTGTCAATTCCTTTCTTATACAACTCATCAGCCATCAAGACAAAATTCATTGCTCGCAATTTTATCTTTCTATCGACTGGTATGCTAGGATTCTTTAAATACTTAGCAATAGGCTTCCTCCAATCATCATATGCCCATTCGCCTACACACAAAACTTCCCTTTCATCTGCAGCCACCAAAATTTGATGGATATTGGCTATGTTTCTTAATGTTTCTGGGCCAACTCTGTATTTTGAAGTAATTTGGACTAACTCATTGGCGATCTCATTCTGGATCCTCGGGATATGAACCAGGAAAACTTTTCGAAAAGAAGTTAACAACTCCCAAGCCGTTGCCAGATATTTTTGCAACTTCTCATTATTACATTTGAACTCCTTCGATAACTGTTTCAGGACTAACTGAGAATCCCCTAGGATTTGGACTTCCAAAGCCCCTTTTCCGATCAAGATTTCAAGGCCCAAAATTAAAGCTTCATACCGCCATATTATTCGAGCAAGGATATTTTAGCTCGAACAGGAACTCTGATGGAATTCCTTCTGGTGAGATAATGAGAATTCCTACCCCTGCACCATCCTTGTGCTTCAATCCATCAAAATACAACTTCCAATAATTGACTTTAATGTCGAGTACATTTTTTCCCTGGTCATTCAGATTATTCGAATTATCAACTAAAAAATCTACAATGACCTGACCTTTCACAGCTTTTGCTGGGACATACTGTAAATCGAATTCTGTTAAAGCTAGCATCCATTTCCCCAAACGATCTCGTAACATTGGAAAACTCAATATATGTTTGACAAGATCAGTTTGCGCCACAACTTTCATCGATTTAGCTACCATGTAACATTTTAATTTCATGCACGCATAATATAGGGATAGACACAATCTCTCTATTGGGGAATACCTTGTTTCAATATCAGTCAAAATGCGACTAAGGTAATAAATTGCCCGTTCATGTCCATCCTCATCATCTTGGGCTAACATACACCCAATTGTGTTTGTAGATGCTGCAATGTACAGTTTTAAAGGCTCATGTGGACGAACACTTGCCATTATTGGAGCCTTAGATAAATATACCTTTATCGATTCAAATGCCTGTCGATGCTCATGTGTCCATTCAAACTGTGAATCTTTCTTTAGTTTTACTAAAGGTGCAAACACTCGAGTTCGATCAGAGAGATTCGAAATAAACTTTCGAAGATAATTCACTTTTTCCAAGAACGATTGCACTTCTTTTTTTTACTTAGGCGAAGACAATGCTAATATTGCATCAGCCTTACTTTTATCAATTGCAATCCCTTTTTTATGAACAACAAAACCTATGAAGTTCTCGGCTGACACACCAAAGGCACATTTCAAAGGATTCATTTTTAATCCTTTCTTCCGCATAGTGACAAACGCTTCTCTTAAAATGATCAATGTGTTGATTCACCGAAATCGATTTAACCATAACCTCATCGATATACACTTCCATAAATCTCCTAATATACTCATGGAATATGGCATTCATTGCTCGCTGGTAAGTTACACCAGCATTTTTCAAACCGAAAGGCATAACCACCCACTTATAAGTGCCTAATGCCCTAGGACAACAGAAAGCCGTTTTGGACACATCATCTTCTGCAATGAAGATTTGATTATAACCTGAGTAACCGTCCATAAAACTTAAAATTTTATTTTTCGCTGCAGAATCGATCAACATGTCTGCTATTGGCATGAAATACTTATCCTTCGGGGTGGCATTCTTCAAATCCCTAAAGTCTATGCACACCCTTAATTTTCCATTTTTCTTCATTACGGGAACAATATTCGAAACCCATTTTACATAACATGCGGTTCGAATAAATTTTGCTTTGATCAACAGTTCAATTTCTTCTTTAATATTTGGATTGATTTCTGGAGCAAAACGTCGGGGAGTTTACTTCACAGGTCGAGCATTTAGTTTCAATTCTAATCAATGCTCTACGAGAGAACGATCGAGACCAGGCATCTCATGATAATCCCAAGCAAAACAATCTTTAAATTCATGTAAAAGATGGAAAAGTTCAGTTTGAAAAGAATCCGCAAGATTCTTACAGATATAAGTAATTCGAACATCATCAACAGATCCCAAATTAATTTCTTCTAAGGGATCTTGAGATTCAATCCCCGTCAAAGTGATCCTCATCTTTTACTGAATATTTTTCAAAATCCAAAGGTTCTAAATCATAGATGCAATCGAAAGAGAAATCAACAGATTCATTATGAATGAAATGAACTTGATCATTTGCTAGATTAATAACAGCTTCAGTTTCAATACAATGGACTTCTACTATTATATCAACAGTTCGACTAATAATATCATTTGCATTACATAATGAAGAAAAACTTAAACCATGACTAAATTCGTTTGAAGACATCAAATTTTTACTACTAAAAGAAGACATTACATTCCTAAATGATTCAACTTCATCAGAAAAATCAACTTTATTCTCTACTGAAGGGAAATTACTTATATAATTATTTAAAATTACCAGGTAATTCGAGACGTCTTGAGCATGTTCCATCGAATACCGTCTCGAATCCATCCTAAGATAAACAATCCCAACCAGTTGGGGGCATATCAAGGTGTGGATAACGCAGCTTCACCGTCAAGCCTTCTGAAGACAAATAGCAGCCTTCACTGTTATAAGAATTCAACACCCTGTCAACATTTAAAGGCTTCAATTTCGGACTATATACCCTAAAATCGACATGTAGCTGTTCGACATACAAATTCAAATCAGCCTTGACAATTTCAAGTTTTCCATCTTTTGTCCAAAGGAGGACACTCTGATGCACAGTAGATGGTACAGCTCCAACACCGTGAATCCAGTCTCGGCCCAATAAAGCATTATAACTTGCCCTCGATGGCACCACCACAAAAACAATATTTTGCTCAGAAGATCTCACTTTCACCCCCAAAGTAACCAGACCTTTCGCGGGAGTAGAAGTACCACTAAAGTCTGTCACAGCAATGTTGGTGGGAACCAAATCATCAGAATGCTTACCAACTTTCATCAGCATCCTCTCTGGCAAGAGACTTATTGCTGCTCCACCATCAATTAAAACTCTATTTACTTTAATTCCACTTAAAGTAGAAGTAATATAAAGAGGGCGAAGATGAGATTTTTGTTTTTCAGAAAGCCTCAGAAAATACCCTAGTTCATCTTCATATCGGATGAAAGAAAAAGCTTCTTCAGCATCCATGTCATAATCTTCTTCAGGGTCGCCTTCATACTCACCCAAGTATTCGGTCAGAATAATTGAAATAGTTCCAACCATCTCATCATCTTCTTCCTCAAAATACTCTTCCGCCAAATCGGCATCCTTATCTTTGTCTGCGCCTAGAGTATGAGCTATTCCTTGCCTTTATCCAACTTCGCAAGAGAAGGAATACCCTTTGGGCATGTTTCCCCATCAGAGGGAAAGACTATTCGGGAGTGCACCGAAGACATTGCCCCCTTGCTTTTGTCAGACTGAGGCTTCTTACTTTGAGGTAGACTCCTTCTTCCTCTTCCCCTCGGGTATCCTCTGGCCCGACCACGTTGATAGGGATACTGGTTTCGAGGATGCCCTCGATGTCCCCATTGTGGATTCTGCCGATATTGAGCATCTCGATTCTGGAATTCTTGACTATTCCGAATCCACTGGACACCTATAGCCTGAGAGCGGCTTATTGGTGCGATAGCATTCTGCTGAGGAGCCTTAGAACTTTGCCCCTCTACTCGCCAAATTGGTTGCCTCTAACGAGCCTGCTCTTCTCTATGAGCCAACTCCTTTTTCATCCTCTCTTTCTCAAAGATCGCTGCAGCCTCAGCGTCAAATACAGCATTACATCGGGGACACAGAGATACGTCCTGATCTTTGATCTTTTGCTGCACCAAGAAATCTAACAAACCATCCCCTGCTCGAGGATATACTGATCAGACTTGTGATTCGAAATCACCTAGAGCCACATCGAATCCTAACCATATTTACTCCAAAATATGGTTCAACAAAACCAACTTCCACATCGAAAGGATCAGCATCTACTTTCATCTCTTTTTTCCCATCATCAAACTTCAAACGTCTTTCCATAATGGCCTCCTGAATCAAATCCCTGAAACAAACACAGCTATTAGTCGAATGACTGGTTGCTTGGTGACATTTATAATAAGGTTTTCCTTTTAAATCTTTTGCTGAAAGTAAAGTTATACCCTCAGGTAGAATTAATTGTTTATCTTTAAGCAACACATCGAAAATCTGATCAGATTTTGAGATTTCAAAACTATACTTCTTTCCACTTTTTAGCTTTGAATCATTCGACTTTTCATTACTAGGGAGCTTTTTAAGTAGAGAACAGACATATGGAGGACCTTTCTTAAGTTCATCCAAATCAACCTCTGCTTCGAAATCGAACTCCTCTCCCGAGGAATCCATGGCTACATAAGCAACCTTTTCCTTTCAAGTAAAAGGTTTACTCCTTAACTTTTGTTCATTCTTATATTTTTCCTTTTCTTTTTTCATAAGTTCGACCTGACGAACCCTTTCAGCTAAATAGGCTAAGTCAGGTATATGCACATTAAGCAATTTTTAACGCATATAGAATCCTAACCCCATAACTGCTATTTTCACCACTTCACTCTCAGGTAATGACACGTAACATCTACTTATAGCATTTTTAAAACGTATCATATAATCATCAATGGTTTCTCCATCTGCTCGTTTCAAAGCAACTAGATCAGTAACTGCTACATTCAACTCCCCTCGATAAAATTGAGCATGAAAAGCAGTTTCCAACTGATTTCATGTCGTTATCGAATTCGGTCTAAGATTCAAAAACCAAGTAAACATATTCTTTCTTAACGAATAAGGAAAAAACTTCATTTTCAAGTTCTCATAATTAGATAGATTCCCAATCTCGACCAAATATCGAGCGACATGTTCAGTAGTTGACTCTTCGACTTTTGCTGCAAATTTTGTGATTATCTTTGGATTTTTCACCCCTCTAGGTACTTCAACCATTTGAACAACTTGAGAAAAAGCATACAAAAAATGGGGTCGGTTCATAAAACCAACGTTCAAACCAACTCGATTGAGCACTTCTTCCACAATTCTTGCGACTTGATAACGTTCACCACCATGATTAGCACGTAATCGGGCTAGAACTTCATCTGCATTTTGACCACGGGGAACTATCTGAAGATTCTCTCTGTTTAAAATATTATTTTTATTTTGAAATACATTTTTGAATCTCTAATTATTCCCCCTGACATCATGCCTTTCACCTTCATCATAATCAACAATTCAAGCAATTCGTTCAACTTGCCTTGCAAGACGTTCGAATTTCGATTCGTGATCAGTCATCATGGGATTTAAAATTGTGGTCATTTGTTGAGTCAATAAGTTGACTAAATCATGATAACTTTTCTCTACATATTGTTGAAATACCGCCATGGAATTAGAGGCATTCGATGTAGAGCCCACATTATAATAACGAGAAAAATTAGAATACTGTTGTGGATTTTGAGAATTATTTACTCCATTTACACTCTCAAACTGAATGGGAGGAAGAAAACCATTCACTGGAGGAGTATGTCCAGGAGGATGGCCATAAGGAGGCCAACCAGCAGTTACTGGAGGCTGGACTGGTGGTACGTTACTACGTGGACGAATATTACGTCCAATATTTTCAGTTCACTTACAACCAAACCTTCCGAACGTGAAGTAACGTCCGAAGATTACACAGTTACTGGTATGCTATCATTGGTGGACAAACCACCATTCACATTTGACACTTCATCAGCCATGTGAATAATCCTTCCACTTCTCAATTGCATACACCAATTGACACAAAATTTTTTTGACACACTTCACTTTAAAACTGTCCCACCGAGTGTGCCAATTTGTTTTCTCAATTTTTAGCAAATCAATGGTGGTTCAATTCTAATGGTTTGGGAGCAAAACTAACTCCTCTTTTGTATGTACCAGTTTTCTATAAGTTCATCAAAGGTTCTCGAATTAGACGAGTATAAAGATAGGAAATAAGTTCAAAAAATGTAAAAGGCTAAAAGAAGTGTAACATAAAGGATTCAAAAAGTAAAATTGATTGGAATAAAAAAGGTTTGCATTGAATTTTAAAGAAAGCGATAAAAATGCCTTCGATTGGATCAAAGGACTTTAGACATGAAAATTAAAAGTACTAAAATATAAATTGGACATGGAAATTAAAGAATGCTTGAAAGATAAATTTGCTTGAAAGATAAAATTTTGTAAGAATTATAAATCAAAGGTAAAGACAGTGGAAGGAACCCTATAGAAATCGAACTCGAATGCAGACTCAGGAATTCGCTAGGAAATGAGTGTGCTTGAGTGTATTTCTGAAAAGAGGTTCCAACCCTTATTTCCTAAAACTTACTAATATTTATAACCCACTTCCATAACCGACCATTAATTACACGACGCTGCCTGGTATGCGAATTCTTAGGTAACTGTTCTCGCTCCTTTGCCCATGAGCATTACTAGTAAATTCCTAACTCAGAGAAAGCCTTCGACTTCCCTACTTGTGTAACTGCTCGATTCTCCTTTCAAAAAACTATTTGATTCTTCACTCGGATAATTGTTCGATTTGTCAAGGTGTCTAACTCGAGTCCGTGTCCAATAACTTCCAATTAATACTTGCACGTGCGTCTTTTTGGCCTCTACTTCCTTCATGACCCTTTACCAGTATTTCGAATCAGCTTAATCTTTCGAAAAGAATTATTTCGACTAACATAAATATTAATAGGATGATAACAATTATTATATTATATATATTTAATACAAATAATAACAAAAAAAATAATAATTCAATTAGCTAGTTACCTAAAGTCAAATATAACTTTTTAAATATAAATGAGATTATTAGTATTTAGTAGTTTTTTTTATATAATATATATTGATTACTTATTTATTTTTTATCATTTCATTTAATTTATTTTTGATCTTACATATAATAATTATTTTTGTTGAAAAGTTTTTACCATAAATATTATAAAATATCCATTTTGTAATTAAATGCTAATAAATTATTTGAATATTTACATAAAATAAAAAGAGACATTATCTTATCTATACCTATATAATATATATAAAGAGAATTGTGGTTGTTTAATTTAAATTTTTGTTTCTCACAAAAGTTTTTTCCTCACAAATTTTTCATAAAAATTTAAAATTATTTAATTTGAATTATATTTTTTATAGATTCTTTAATTATTAAATTATAATTTTTTTGTATTACATAAAAAATAATCAATAAAAATATAATTTAACAGATATGAGATACTTAACAACGCACTGATATTAATAATAAATGTATCATGTAATAATACCAAAAAATTGTAATAAAAAAATACTTTTAACATAAATTAATATATTTTTTAATGTGTTAATTATATTTATTTATTAAAATCTTGACTACCTAACCTACTCTAATTTTTAAATATCTAAATATATTGATATTACTTTTTTATAATTTTTATATATTATTTTTGTCCCTACTATTATGATTTTTTGGGTTTGGAAAAAGTTCTACAAAAATGAACTTGTGATAGATTCAGAAGTTGTTGGAGATGGCGACAGAATATGTGTTAGTTTAAAGTAGTTTTTTTTAATAAAGTATTTTTATTCAATTTAAAATTTATTTGGCTACGTCTTTAAAAAAAAGTTCTTTTATTAAAAAAATAAATTATTTTTTTTAAAAGCTAACAATACCTTGCTTTTAATAAGGCAAATACAAAAAACGTTTTTAATACTTAAAAATTCTTTTTTAAAAGATAAAAAAATAAATATTTTTTTCAAAAGCCAATTTAAATTGATCTATTTTTGAAAAAGAATTCCAACCTCTATTGCTGTATCTTGTCAATTTAAAGACTAATCTGACCAATTTGATACTGCCAAGAGTCAATTCTAAAGAATTCAAAAAATATATGTTTCTGTTGTAAAATAAATAACTAAGAAGGATAAATATAAAATAAGAAAGAGAGAGAGAATATTTGTTTTTATTATTGCTGTATCTCATGCCTCATATATGAACCCCTATTTATACATGTATGAGATTCTTATTTTCAACTTTCATTAAAGTTCAGTTTGGCTTGGAAAAATCAGTCGCCCATGTAATCAATGGTCATCCACATCAGCTCTTATCACAACACTCTCCCTTGGATGACCATTTAGGATTATTGCCTCGTTAAAACCTTACTAAAAAAATCCAGTAGGAAAAAACCTTAGTGAAGGAAAAAGAGTACAATATCCTTTGTGATAGGGACTGTTTCATTAAAAACCTTGTTAAGAAAAACCCAATGAGAGAAAAACCTGACCAAGGAAAAAAGAGTACAGTCTCCCCCTCTTGTCGACATCATTTAATGTCTCAAAATCGGCGCATCCCAATCTCATGTACCAATCTTTCAAAAGAGGATTTTGGTAGTTACTTTGTAAATAAATCTGCCAAATTGTCACTTGAGTGGATCTATTGGACATCAATTGTCCCTTGATTTTGAAGATCATGAGTGAAGAAGAATTTGGGAGAAATATGCTTTGTTCTATCACCTTTTATGTATCCGCGTTTAAGTTGAGCAATGCATGCTGTATTATCTTCAAACAGGACAGTTGGAGCTATCTTATGATCAATTAGTCCACATGATGACAGAATATATTGGATCAAACTCCCGAGTCAAAAATATTCGCGACTTACTTCATGAATCGCTAGTATTTTAGTATGATTAGTGGATGTTGCTGCAATTGTCTGTTTCGTGGACCTCCATGATATAGCTGTACCACCATATGTGAATAGGTATCCTGTTTGAGATCTCCCTTTATGTGGATCAGACAAGTATCCAGCATCTGTATAGTCAACTAATTGTGACTTGGATCCATAGGGATAAAACAATCCCATATCAACCGTTCCATGAAGATATCGAAAGATTTGTTTGATTCCACTCCAATGTCTTCTGGTTGGAGAGGAACTATACCTTGCTAATAAATTTATAGCAAATGATATATCAGTCGTGTATTATTAGCAAGATACATTAGTGCTCCAATGGTACTAAGATATGGTACTTCAGGACCAAGGATATCTTTATTTTTTTTCTTTAGGACGAAATTTATCATTTTCCACATCCAAAGATCTTACAATCATTGGGGTACTTAATGGATATGACTTATCCATATAAAATCTCTTCAAGATCTTTTTTGTGTATGTTGTTTGATGAATAAAGATCCATTTTTTGTATGCTTGATCTGCAGGCCGAGACAAAATTTAGTCTTTCCAAGATCTTTCATCTCAAACTCTTCTTTTAGAGTTTTTATAATTGTTGGAATATCTTCAAGAGTCCCAATGATATTTAAATCATCAACGTACACAGCAATTATAATGAATCCAGATGCAGATTTCTTTATGAAAACACATGGACAGATATCATCATTCTTGAATTCATTTTTGGCCAGATACTCAGTAAGACGATTATACCACATTCGTCCAGATTGCTTTAGACCGTATAAAGATCTTTGCAATTTGACTGAGTATAACCCTTGTGAATATTCATTCGATGGTTTTGATATCTTTAGTCCTTCAGGAACTTTCATATAGATATATCCCGATCTAATGAGCCGTATAAATATGTTGTTACCACATCCATTAAGTGCATATGCAGTTTATGATATGCAGATAAACTGACCAAATAACACAATGTTATCGCATCCACTACAGGGGAATACGTTTCTTCATAATCTATACCTGGCCTCTGAGAAAAATCTTGTGCTATAAGTCAAGCTTTGTAGCATACAACTTCATTTTTCTCATTTCGTTTTCTCACAAATACCCATCGGTATCCAACAGGTTTTGCATCTTCTGGTGTACGGACTACAGGTCCAAAGACTTCACGTTTTGCAAGTGAGTCTAATTCAGCCTTCATGGCTTCTTTCCATTTTGGCCAATCATTCCTTTGTCGACATTCTTCGACTGATCTTGGCTCAAGATCCTTACTTTCATGCATGATATTTAATGCCACATTATATGCAAATATTTCATTGACAATTGTCTTATTCCGGTCCCCTTTTTTTTCTTGTAAAGACATAATTTATCGAGATCTCGTCATTTTCACAATTTTCAGGTACCTGAACGTCTTCTGGCGTTAAAACTATATTAGAATTTTGGACAACTGCAGGTGTCTTTACTATGTCTTTTTCAGCAGAAATAGTATTTACCTCTTTTCTTTTTCGAGGATTTTTGTCTTTGGAACCGACAGGCCTGCCACGCTTCTGGCGTGAATTTGCTTCAGTGGCTATTTGTCTGACTGGACATCAATTTGAATTGGAGAATTTTCTGCTGGTATATAAGATTTGGTTATCCTCTTTGTATCGGAAAATGCATCAGGCAATTCATTTACTATTCTTTGCAAATGTATAATCTTTTGAACTTCTAGTTCACATTGCCCTGATCGAGGATCTAAATGCATCAACGATGATGCATTCCAATTAAGTTCCTTTTCAGGAAGCTTATTTTCTCCCACCTAATGTTGAAAATTTTGATTCATCAAAATGACAATCCACAAATCGGGCTTTAAATACATCCCCAATTTGTATCTCAAGATATATACCTTACTATAGAGGGAGAATCATATCTAACATATTCCCCAATTTTCTTTGGGATCCCATTTTGGTGCGATTAGGTGGTGCAATGGGAACATATATCGCACACCCGAATATTCTTAAATGAAAAACATCTGGCTGCTGGCCAAAAGCTAATTGCATAGGAGAGAACTGATGGTAATTCGTTGGCCTCAAACGAATAAGTGCTGCGGCATGTAAAATAGCATGCCCCCAAACCGAGGTTGGGAGATTTGTTCTCATAAGTAAGGGTCTAGCAATTAATTAGAGGCGTTTAATAAGTAATTCTGCTAACCCATTTTGTGTGTGAACATGAGCTACTGGATGTTCAACACTTATTCCATTAGCCATACAATAAGCATCAAAAGCTTGGGAAGTAAATTCACCAGCATTATCAAGACGAATTGCTTTGATTGGGTTTTTTGGAAATTGTGCTTTTAATCGAATAATTTGAGCCAATAATCTCGCAAACACCAGGTTGCGAGAAGACAATAAGCAGATATGTGACCATCTTGAAGATGCGTCTATCAGGACCATAAAATATCTAAAAGATCCACATGGTGGATGAATAGGTCCACATATATCACCTTGAATCCTTTATAGAAATTTAGGAGATTCAAATTCAATCTTTACTGGTGACTTCCTTAAAATTAACTTCCCTTGAGAACATGTAGCACAACAAAATTCACTAGATTTAAGAATCTTCTGATTCTTTAGTGAATGTCCATGGGAGTTTTCAATAATTCTCCGCATCATGGTTGTTTCCGGATGACCCAATCGGTTGTGCCAAATTATGAATTCATTTAGGTTAGTAAACTTCTGGTTTACAGTGGCATGTGATTCAATTGTACTAATTTTGGTATAATATAACTCTTTTTATTTGAATCATGAATTGTGTACTCATGACTTCCCTCATTCATAGTCTCAATATGATATCTATTTCGGCGAATATCTTTAAAGCTCAACAAATTTCTTAGAGACTTGGTAGACAATAGTGCATTATTTATTATGAATTTTGTTCCTCCGAGAAACAAATTATAACTCTTCCGGAGCCTTCAATCACATTGCCTGGGCCAATAATAGTATTAACATATTCTTCTTTTGGCACAAGATGGGTAAAATATATATCACTTTTGAGAATGGTGTGCGAACTTGCACTATCCGCAAGGCATACATCTTCATTATATATTCTTGTCATTTTCTTCAAAGACAAATAATAATAATAAAATAAGTAGTATGCATAGTTGAATTGAATACTTGATCGAAATTATTTTTTTAAAAAATACTGTACATAAAAATAATGTCATATACTAAAATTTTATTTTAAAACTTGACACATTTAATCATTTCAAAATTCATAAATATTAATATTTTATTATTTATATACATCATATTTGAAACTTAAATACATAGAAAATAAAACTTAACAATAAGTTCTTTACATTATTTATTTACATGGATACTTAACAATCCCACATATTAAACTATTCCATCATTGATCAAATGACCAATATTTCTTTCAGGATCTTCAAAGAAATCAGATACATCATAATGAGTGGTGGAATTTTCAGCATCATTTGAAACAAAATTCGTTCCCTTTCCTTTGTCATTCTTTTTCAAAGATGTTTGATAAAGATCGACTAGGTGCCTTGGTGTACGACAGGTACGCGACCAATGGCCCTTTCCACCACAACGGAAACACTTATCTTCTGTTGATTTCTTTTGTCCAATATTTCTTTCTTTATCCCACTTTTGGTGAGATCCTCTCTTTTGAACATAATTCCTTTTTCTTCCATAATTTTTCTTGTTGCCAAAACCTTGCCATTTACCTCTTTTGGGGTAATGATTTGCCGCATTTACTTCGGAAAATGGGATTGTGCCAGCTGGACGCGCTTCATGATTCCTTAAAAGTAATTCATTGTTGCGTTCAGCAGCAAGAAGGCAAGAAATTAACTCAAAATATTTTTTAAATCTTTTTTCTCGATGCTGCTGCTGCAGGAGTACATTTGAAGTATGAAAGATCGAGAAAGTTTTCTCTAACATATCATTATCAGTTATCTTTTTTCCACATAATCTCATTCGTGAGGTGATTCAAAATATTGCCGAATTATAATCATTTATGGATTTAAAATCCTGTAGACATAAGTGCGTCCATTCATATCGGGCTTGAGAAAATATCACCGTTTTTGGATTATTGTACCTTTCTTCAAGGTCTTTTCACAGATCTGCATGATCTTTTAATGTGAGATATTCATTTTTCAATCCTTCGTCAAGATGATAACAAAGGAAAATTATGGCTTTGATTTTATCCTTCTGAGATACATTATTTTCAGCCTTAATGGTTTCTCCAAAATCCATTAAATCAATATGGATTTCAGCATTCAGTATCCATGATAAATAGTTGTTTCCAGATATATCAAGAGCATTAAATTCAAGATGAGATAACTTCAACATAATGAAAATTTGTTACCTGAGCCTTCCTAAAATTTGATCAGAGTCTCATGCTGATAACGCGTTGTAAAATAAATAACTAAGAAAGATAAATATAAAATAAGAAAGAGAGAAAATATTTATTTTTATTATTACTGAATCTCATACCTCATATATGAACCCCTATTTATATATGTATAAAATTCTTATTTTTAACTTTTATTAAAGTTCAGTTTGGTTTAAAAAAATCAGCCGCCCATGTAACCAATTATCATTCACATCATCTCTTATCACAATAGTTTCCGCCTAATGCAAAAGATAGATAACTACTACATACATTATAAGCTTCATTCTTTAACGTATTACATCAAATCGAGATCCTTCAAAAACCTCTTTTTAAATAATTAATCTTGATAATTTTGAACAATAATTATTTTAATACTTTCTATTTCAATTGTGTTTGTTGCTGAACTAATCATTTAGTTTAAATTTATTTGTTGCTGAAAATAATTATTTAGCTATTTTTTTTACTTAAAATCATCATTTAATTAAATTTACTATCAATTATCATTAAATTTGTTATTGTCTTGCTAAAATAATTACTTAATTAAATTTTTTATTATAAAAAATTATCATAGTTGATTGTTTTTTGTTGCTAAAAAAATTATACTTAATTTTTATTAATATATTATATTTGTGGAGCATTTTAATTTTTTATTTAATTTTATTTTTATAATTTTATATTTTTATTTATTTTGACCGGATCATCAGTAACTCGTCGATTAAACCAGTGACCTGCGACCCGGTTTTATATGATCGGCTCAATGATCAGGTTCTAATAAGTAATAACTATGTCTCTTTCAGTCTCTCTCTCACTCTGTCTGTCAGACACCTTAACCGCCGCCTACTTCTTTCTCCGGTATCACTCCCATTTCTTTACTTCGACTTTAGCTGTGTTAGTTTTCTCTCCACCGTTGCTGTTGCTATGTAATGTCTCTCCGGCGAGGCTGCAACCTGTGACCTCGACACCGATCTGCTCTCCTCTGCTGTTGCGCTCTCTGCTCACCCAGTCGCGGTCACTTCCTCTGTACTCTCTCTCTCGCCGCTGATCAGTTTTCTCCACCGGTCTGCTCTCTTCTAGTTTTGTGTCTCTCTCTCAATATCTTGATTTCTGATTAATTGATATTGAATATTGATGACTTGATATAAGAATATGGATTAGTTTAATTTTTTAAATTTCTATTTTATTAGGTTAGTTCTGGTTTTGCCTCTTTATTAGGTGAATATAAGCTTGATTAAATTCAGCGGGAGCTCTTTAATCTTTGTGATTTCTGTTCTGCCAAATAGAGCCTTACTTTGCTTATGTATGATTAAACCTTGTTACTTTATGAATGAATCAACTAATTAATATTCCGGAGCCTTAATTTTCTTCTTTGTTGCTTGTCATTTGAATTTAATTAAAGATTGGAAGAAAATAGGCCTTAGTTTGGAATTCAAACCATAAAGTCTGGAATTTTGATTCTACAAACCATAACTTCCTGTGGATGAGCTTGAGGTTTTCATGTCTTTTTCATTAGTAAGTACTGACATATACGTTGGAGATTATATCTCGATGAACCTGATGACTTAACATCTGGCCAAATGAAATAGTAAGGCATGTTCAAAGTTGATTCTGCGGACAGATCCTAAGCTTAATTATATAATTTCTAATACTGTGTGCTCGCACTGAATTTGCTATAGTTGGAACTGTAATAATTGGTTCATATGGAGCTCCCTTCTCTGTTAATGTCATAGACACATTTTAGTTCTCCAAGCTAATCCTTAGCACCTCTTTAAGCCTTTAGATAGTAATGTTGTTGGCTTTGGATATTGTTGTGACATTTTTCCTGAGTTATCTTTGTAAAAGTTTCTGACATAATCTTTAAAGTTAGGCGGTTCCTTGCCATTCATGATTTCTGAAAAATAAACAAATAAATAAAGGGAAAAAAAAGAGAACGTAATAATGATGCATATGTAGGGGGAGAAGATTTTCAACAATAGATTGTCCAAATTTCAAACACACTTCTTTGATTCTTTCAATTTACATTTATTCCCTTTGATCTAATAGGTTAATTAACTTATGAAATTTCCATTGTCACCAGCACGTGGTAAGACTGAGGAATTCCAGCTTTCATGACATTTGGTTACTTTTCAAAGTCAATATTTAAAGCTAATTCCTATAGCTACAGGAAAGCAAACAAAAGCATTAGGAAGAAGGATATAGTGACATGCGGAGCTATGTCTGTATTTTAAGGAAATTATAAAGAAAGATTTGAGAAATTTTAAAAAGAAATAAAAAACATAAAGGAAGAAGTAGAAGCAGGTTTCCCAAAACTTGGTTCTTCTTTGTTTCCTTTCGTTACTAGATGGTAATGTTTTGCAGCAAAATTCATCATAGTTTCTAATGGCTAAGTGGCGGGTCTTGCATTGTTTGTTTGCCTCATTTGTGTTTGGTAACTTGTTTGATAATATTTTGGCATATGTTTTGTAACAAGAAATCAATGACAATATGTGCACGTCATGTGTTTGATGAACCTATTGTTGGCTACCTTTGATTCTCAGGGTGAATTCTAATCATTGTCCATGAGTCTCTATGATGAATTCAAAGAGATTCTAAAGATTCAGAAGTTTCGAAGATTGGTGTCATATACTGGATTCTACTGCTTTGCCACACTCATAAGCTATGCTTATGTTAGCAATACGTGAGTCTAATGTTGTCACAACCTTTTTTTTTAATACTAGATTTTGCATGCTTTACAAGATTGGTTTGAATGCTAATCTCTGGAGTGATATATGATTTGGTGTTTCAGAACCCGAGCTGGATATTCCAGAGCCGATCAATTCTACGCATCGTACCCGGCTGGTACTGAGCTATTAACAGATACTTCCAAGGTATTTGCCATTATATAATTTAGAACATGCGCAGCTTTTATACCTTTTTTTCTTTAAGGATAATAGTAGTGTTTGCAAATTGTTATTAGTTGTACAAAGCTGCTCTTGGAAACTGCTTTGAAGCTGAAGAGTGGGGTCCAATTGAGTTCTGCATCATGGCCAAACACTTCGATCGTCAAGGGAAGGCTCCATATGCATACCATTCAGTAAGTTTCAAGCCTATATGTTACTCTCTATTTTGATTTTTCTTAATTTTAGAATTGTTTATATTAATTCTGGAATCAGAACAATTTTTACTTTTTACCACTGATATTGATACTTAAAGACATTGCTGTGTAAATCCTAGTTTTATGTGAAACTCGAATCTTATGATTCTTTCATTTTAGAGTAATTGGTCAAGTTGGTTCATCAAATTTCAGGCACGAATCAATTTAATCATTTGAATTTCTTGGTTCCTCACGTTCTGTGTCTGAATTTTTTTAACAGTTATTAAATTTAATAATTCCTTTAACTTCTACAAGGATAGTACAATAAAATCACAACTACTTTTCAAATCCCTTCCATTTCCTTTCTTCACCAAAATGAAATTACTAACACATCCTAGTGAATACACTTTTAGTCAAATTCAGAGTTATTCCTGGCCATTTGTCATTATAGCACTATTATTAAGGAACCATTGAACAGTCTCTCTTCCTGGCTAAGTGACTTTGTGAGGTCCACTTCATAGTTTCATCTAAAGTAATATAGAGAAATCATTGATAAGAAGGTGCATCAATATTTTCTTGAAAAATTGACTTTTCAAAGGATAATGCAAGTATATGGGTGAGTACGTAAAGGATGGATTTTTTCAGTCTTGTCTATTGAATGTTTGAGGAATATTATAGTTGCTGATATTGGAGAGTTAAAAGATGAAATAAAAATGCTTAAATGTTAGAATTCAGGTCCTACACTAGTGTAAGATAGGTAAGTTCTGCAAATAGAAAATATAAACAAAAAGTTATATGGTAAAGCATAATCATAGAAACGTATTGGAGGAATTATGATTGAAGTCTTTAATAATATTTGCAATTGCAAGTATCACGTAAAATATTTTTCCTTCTTAACATTTTGTTGACGGCTAAGCATTTCATTGGACTCAATCCAACCATGGGAGGTGTACTTTTAGTCAGGACTGCAAGATTTTAAACATGTTTCTAATCCTTTTAAATGGAGCAAATTATAGTTTTGGTTTCTCAAATTGTTTTTTTTTTAATCCAGATCTTTTCAAAAATGCTTGGTTTTAGTACAATCATTTTGAACAATGCATGTATCCACATTGGTCCTCAAGAATGATTTCTAGAAAAGTTTGGAATAAAGCCAAAAAAAAGTTGATGGAGGAGGGACTAAAACTAGAATTTGCTATATGTACAAGGAAAAGAAAACATATTTAAGCATAACTGCATGGCTTCAACATTACACACTTTTTTTTTTTTCGTTTTTTATTACGCTGTATTTGGTTTGGGTCTGTTTGAAGTGTATATGGAAGGTATAGGTAGTTTAGCCCACATCTTAGTGGTTAAATCTCTACATCCAAGCTTAAGAGTGTGCTTGGATAAAACATTTGGAATGTATTTTTTAAAATCCTTTAACTTAAAATGTTTTGTTTGGACATTAATACAAAGAAGTTTATAAATTCCAAGGATCTTAATAGCGTAGAGAATCCAAGATACCTCGGGAGAGAAGGAATCAAGACTCTTTTTATTATCCTTTCATGAAAACTTGATTGATAATATAGAAAGAAAAGAATTTGCAATCAAACTTGCCACATATGTATCCCTTTTCATCTTTTCTTGCTGCATATACAAATAAGGTATTTTAAAGTTCCATGTATTTGGATTTTGGCAATTTACTTATATTGCATTTTAAATTCTTTAAAATTTTAAAATACCTTATCCAAACTAAGGTCCCCAGACCATCACCTCCTTCCCCTTAGTATCTTAGGTCAAAAAAGGTTCATAGGCAAAGGATTTTGAGTTTTCACCCTCCTCTTTCCATTACATGTGACATATAGCCTTTTAAATTCAAGGGAGGATCACTTTAAAATTAAATTCTTAAATGTTAGACATCTACATTTTGAATGAGGTGGCCGGGAGAGGTTTAGCATATTTGGGTTAAATTGAAACATGATACATGATAGGGGACAATGACATTATTTGATGCATATAACCGACTCCATCTAGGGTTCAAGGACATTATTTGATGCATATAACCGACTCCATCTAGCAGGAAAATGTTTTGTTGTTTTAGAACATTTTACTTTTAATATCATTGTATTTTGGCTTCTTACAGAAATACATGGCACACTTGCTTTCACTTGGACAGCTTGATGGAAGTGGTTAATGGGAGAAGTTAACCATTTAACTCCGATGATATTTGATAATTTGGGAGTTGTTTTAATATAATAATTACATAGCCATATGAAAATTACTTGATGATTACTGAGTACTTGCTCAAGTTTTGGGCTGCCATGTATGCTATAACTGGCTTTTTATGATCAAAGAATATAGTATCTTGAGCATTGATTCTGTTTTTTGTCTTTAAAAAAAAAAAGATTTATCATGCTTCTTGTCCATATACAAACTCTTTCTATTCTTCCCAAGATATTGTATGACTTGTTGCTTGCCAATAAGTACAACATTAACTACCTTCTCTGTTTTTTAATATTCTACTCTTGAACATGAACACCTAGTAGTTGTGCAAATGTAGAAGATGATAGAGGCACCGGAAGAAAAGTTAAGTATAGCAGAGTAAAAAGGGGAACTAAGGAAAAAAGGAGGGTATTTTGGAAAAAGAATATAAAAAAATGTTGAATAAGAGTGATATTAGTAATTTTGGAATTACATTGTCGCTGCTTTACATTTTTTTTCCAGGATTTTCTTCCGATCTGTTTGTTATTTTGTCTACTAATTTGATAACCCATTTACAATATTTGTCGACCTAATAAATTTTAAAAATGTATTATCACTAATATATTTAGCCATTATATTAATGTTAAAAAATCTATATATAAAGTCCCATCAGCATCGTGCATCGTGCATCGCAAAAGCGACTACTGTAATATAATACATTTTACTCATGACCTTCTATATTGGTAAGTGGCCATGCAATATGCATATTCAAATTATGGTATGTACTTTTTGTCTTTATTATTATATATGATTGGTAGTTAATTTATATGTTAGAAGAATATTGCATTACTGTATTATTCTACTATTTCACACATCATCTCCGATCCCTATTCAAAGGTTTATATATCGTTTGTTCTTTTTGTTCTTCTTGTGTCTTCTCAAGCCTTGAATTACGTACTAGTTGAGGGTGAGTCTTCTTTTTGATTTCTTGACCAAAAATTAAAGAATGTATTTCCTATTTGTTTCTTTTCGTTTATATATATACATAATTAAATAGAGATAGTGGATGTTTAGTATGAAACTTTATTCCTGCTTGATACATGGACAGTGGAATTTTGTAACTTGTAGGTATGATAGATAAATGTTAACTATATATGTGATATTGTAATATGTATGTCTACTTCATAGTCAATTATTGTTGCTTTTGTTATGTTCCCTCTCGCATAATAACATGCATATGTGCTAATTATACATTTTGTAGTAATTTTTACTTGGTCTACACATGCAGGAAAAAATGCAACCTAACATAAATATGAAAATATATGGAGGACTATCAAAAAAGATGTGAGATTTATGAATATAAGAATAAAAGAAACAATTTGCTAAAATTTATTATCAAAAAATTGGTTCTCTAGTTGGACTCTAAACATATAGAATAGATTTCGTTTCAGTCGGGTTGAGAATAATTATAGAAAACTAACTTTTAATTAGTTAATATTAGTCAATTTTTTTTTATCATAAAATTATTTTTATAATTTTCCCTTGATAAGGTTCAGGGTTAGTGTTTAAGATTCATGATAAAGATTATGATTTAAGATTTAAAATTTAGAATTTAAGATTTAGAAATTAGGATTTAAAATTTAGGATTTATAGTAAGTCGGCAACAATAGTGCAACGGTCACTGGTTAATAATGAGTGGTAGGTGAGCAGGGAAGTTTTGTACGGTGTTAAAAAAAAGAAACAACAGTGAAAAAAATGATGGTTGGATATAAGAATAAAAAAGTCATTTAAAAAATAAATAAATTTAAAGGTTTTTTAGAGACTTGAGAAGAAGGGTTGAATTAAAGAACATAATAATAGTAACTCAAACAAATTATTTACTGATAAATCAGTAGATTATTTAGGTTTTTGTCTCCTCTCGAAAATGCAGTAACAAAAATAAAGGGAGAAGGTAACACAATGATATATCCTGACTTGGTCACTAAGTGCAATGTGTGATATATTCTGATTTGGTCACTAAGTGCAATGTCTCCACTATAAATCATGTTGAAATTTCTATTATAATCAATTTGATTTCGATCACTAATACAAGAGTTCAAATCAACTCTTTGACATCTAAGCTCTACCTAATTTAGAACATTTCTAAGTGCTCACCTAACTTAGAAAATGTGAACTATATGAACTCTATCTGAACTTAAACCTCTGAATTACTACTAAGCTCAAATCAAACTTAGGAACCTCTAAGTGCTAATTCAACTTAAAGAAAGAGGAACTAATCCTAGTTCAAGCAACCGAAAACTTCATTACAAAGATATGAATATTATGGCTTTTGTCAAAACTCTCTCTCTTGCCTTTTACCATTCTTGGCTTTTTCTATAATTTCTCACCCAAGCATAACTTTGTCTTTTTCAATTACAAAAAGATAGAATAGAAAAAGATGAAAATAAGATTATTCAAATAAGCTTTTGTGAAGAATAAGATGAAATATGAGTGCTCTGTGTTTACCTCTTTTTTCTTGAGTTCATCCTTAAAAGATTGCCAATTATATAATGATGATCAATCTCCAACCATGAATTTTCCATCTTCAATTTTAAATTTGTTGCATCAAATGAATATTTTTTTTTCTTTTATTTTTTGTACTGTTGCAACCTCAGTAGTCATTTGCATTGATTGAAAAATCTTTTCTATTTTGTTCTGCAAATCGTTGCCGCATTATTGTTATGACTGTTAGTAATGAATGAGAATCCTTTCTTTGTTTTGCTTGATATACAACATCTTTTTTTTTGTTAGACTTGATCTGATGTTGAAGGATATTTCTTGATTGTAGCTAATATTCCTAAGATATTACATGTTGAATAATTGGCCTTTTTTTCTCTCGCCTAGAGAGTGACCTGCAACGTTGGAGAGTGCTCCGTTAGGAAGATTAATCAGATAATTTCTAACCAGAAAACTACACATATACCATATATAACAACCCTAAACACACAACTTACTAAAGCCAAACAAGCATTTTGTCCCAAAACAGAAGGTTTTACACAACATATCTAGAAAGTTACAAGCATGAATTTCACTTGTTGGGAGCCTATAGAAGGCAAAGTTATCACTTTCAAGAATGAAGAGCAACAAGATTACAGGAAAGATTGCTTAAACCTAATTGGAAAGATCATCACAGAGAAAGAGGTTCCCTTCAAAACTACCAAAAATATGCTCATGGGTATATGGGGAAGTCCAGTAGGGGTATCAATCTCTGAAGTGGGTAGAAACAAGGTACTTATCAGTTTCAAATACAAAAGAAAAGGGTTGCAAATCTTGAAAAATGGACCATGGAGCATCAGAGGTAATTTGATCAATTTGAAGGTGTGGATTCAAAATGTTGCCATTGGAGAAGTGGATCATACCTTTCTAGAGTTTTGGATTCAATTTCATGGGGTACTATTGGAATTCACGAACAAAGAGAAGGCCAGAAAGATAGGAGAACTACTGGAAATCGTTGAGGAACTGGAGGACCCGATTCGGGAGAATGTGTTAGCAAGAACGTTTTTAAGGGTCAGAACTGCGATTAATGTCAACAGGGAATTAGCAACAGGATTTTGGATGGAGAGGGATGCTCTACCGCCAACCTGGATTCATTTTAAGTATGAACGGCTTCAAGATGCGTACTGCATGAATTGTGGAATCATTAGTCATGGGAAGAGAGAGTGCAAAATCCTACTGCTATGGTAGCTTGGGATCCACATAAACCCAGATACATGGAAGGATTGAGCACAACTCAGGTAAGAACGCTTAGTCACAAAGTTGTCAAGAATGAAGGAGATGAAGATCACCAACAATTGGGAATGGGTGAAGAGGCGCGTGAGCTACAAAGCACGGGGAGAAATGTAGGAATGAGCCAAGACTCTGCTGCCGGTGGGGTAGGTAACAATCTACAGAATGTTCAACGTAATTTAGGAGAAAGGATGGGAAATGATCAGATTGAGAAAGAACAAGGATCACCAACAGATGCAGAGTAGTTAGGGAAAATCCTTGAAAATCAGCTGAGAAGGAAGAAAAATTAGGGATTTGAAGAATTAGGTTTGATTGATATGCTGAACAGATTCATCAATGAAATAAAAGAGAGAACCAAGAGTAATGAAATGGGCCTGGATAAAGGAGGCCCAAGTGGAATAAAAAAAATTTCAAGATAGCACAATGACTGAGGGGCATGCCCAAACTAATAGCAATGGCGAACAAATAGGTAATGAATTTTATGGGCCAAACAAAAAAAAAGAGAAACAGCCCAAAAATGATTAAAAACAATACAAGTTCACAAATAATAGCAGGCCGGGAATTGAAAGACAAGGGTCCAGTTGGAGTAAGCCTATGCGACATGTGCGGGAAAGGTAACATTGAGCACAAAGTTGAACAAGAGCTGGGAGGAGCAGAGAAAGGAAAACAGATAATTCAGAACAGGAGAAGCAACAATAGCAAGTTGTGGAGCTATAGGGAAAGAAATGAAAAAGAAGGGAAGAAAAATAACACAAAAGGAGCTGAAGTGCATCAAACTGATGAGGGTGATATTTATTTGGTGGAGCTTGCAGGAGAAAAAGAGAACAAAGGAAATGGTGATCAACAGAATAAATTTTAGCAATGGAAAATTGAGCTTACCCAGATCCAAAACAACAAATTGAGAATAAAAAGAAAGAGGGAAATGGATGCAGTTTTTTTAATAGAGGGAACAGGGAATGTTGAAAAGAGGGTATTGTAAAGATTAGAAATTTATAGCCATTTGTGGGTATAAGTTTTCATCACTGAAGTTAGCACGTGATCCATTTGTTTACTAAATGAAAAAAAGAGCTTGGTTTTCTGATTTTATCAAAGAAAAAATGTCTCTTCAAAGTCATTTTTAGTTTTTGTCATTGTGTAGTCATTCTTTGAATATAAAATATTAAATTTTTTTTATAAAGGTCAATGCATTGTTTACTGTGTTGCTAAAGTAATACTATTTCAGATAACTTGATATGATATATTCTACTAATTGTCGAGACTATATGCTGCCATTTGTGTAGGTTATAGAGAACAAAATCTTCATTTAATACCGAGATTTATTCCCGATGAATTGGAAAAGAACAAATTGGAGTTTTTATAAGATAAACCATGCTTTTAATAGAAAATCCTAAAAAGGTTAATATAATAACTTGGAGTTTTTTTTTTTTTTTTTTGAAATATAGAAAGCTCAACACATTAAAGTGGAGCAAAACACACAAACATAAACATAAAATATAAAACATGTAGACCGAGAACCAATTCCCTGACACCTCCGGCTATGCTACCAATCACCTAAAGAATCACATCCAATCCACTCATAATAACTTGGAGTTGTCAGTATTTTTTACATTTGATCGGTGCTATATAAATTTTAAGATTGTTTAGTTGTGCATTATTTGAATTTCTAACATTTGGGTCAAATAGCAGAAAAATTTAGAGCATCATTTTTATAATTTGTCAAAATCACTCATTAATAACATAAAATATTCTATGGCATTTTTTTAATGGCAGTCTTTTCTGCTTACTTTAACATTTTTATATATTTTTTCAAATAATATCAATGCTCATTTATTTTCTATGTTAATATTTTTTTTTTACCAAAGATAAGAGACTCGAACCCGCAACCTCTTAATTGAGTATGGGGAGATTATGCCATTTGAGCTATAACTCATTAGCAAGCACTACATAATTTGATATCAACAATTATAAAAAATAATATTAGATATAATTCTTGTAACTAATATAATTTATTAGGGTATAAGTTTTTAACTAATAATTATAGATTGAGTAAAGTAAATTTTTTGGCTTTAAATTTTTTTAAAATTTTAAAAAACATCCCTATATTTTGTATTTTATTCCTGTTCCAAAGTTTCTTGCGTGTCAACTCCGTTGTATTAAAAAAAATTTAAAACAAAAGTTGTTCCAGATATGTTTTCAAGTTATTAAAATTTCATATCAGCAATTTTTTAAAAAAAATATCAGATACAATAATACCTATAACTAATATTATTTATTAGGATATAAATTTTTAACTAATAATTATAGATCGAGTAAAAAGTAAATTTTTTGGCTTTAAAATTTTTAAAAATTTTCAAAACCTTTCTTACATTTCATTTTGTTTCCATTCTTTTTTTTTCCGTTTTCAATTTGCATAAGATATATCCGTGATAGCTTAATTCTAGAACCAAAATGAGAAAAATTTTCACATTTTTATTTTTAAAATTTTAAATAAATAAAAAAAACAAAAAAAGTTTTGTGGTTAACCTTACGTACTTTTTATGTACTCTGACGGACTATAATTAATTACCATCAATATAAACTATCAAAAAAATAATCTAGGTAACTCAATACCTTTAATTTCATATATTTTTTTATTTTAATGCATATTATAATTATAATCTCCTGAAATATTTTATGTGATTATGTATGTAATTTACACGTTATTTCTTTGATTTATGTATGACAATTTTTTTTAAATCTATCTTATTTTTTTCTACACAAGAAATTTTAGTGATAAACTTAACAAAGCTAGTTATCCGATATATATTACATAATATCTGTAACATTTTCATACAGTTATTTGCTAATTTAAATAAGAAGACTGGGTTAGAATTGAAGAAAATGAAAATATTTTTTTTTGTGTAAAAAATAAGTTATAAGTAAATATGTCCATATGTTTATGTAAATTAAAAATAAATCTTAATATGGGTTGATTATATTGGATCCAGTTAGGTGTTATGATTGGAACATTGTATAATCCACTATTGATATAATCCTACTACAATTTACCGTCATACTACAATAAACATATAAATTTATGAATTTGAGAGTAATATATAAATTCAAACCCCTTCACAATTTAAGAGCCATTCTAATTGCAAGGAAAATATGAATACATAATACCCAAATCATCATTAAAAAAAAAGGGGACATGTTACTATTAATATTGTTTGTCACCTGGTGATCGCGGGTGCTCGACGGATTGGGTGATGGTGAAGGTTTAAGAGGGAGAGACCCTGAAGTAGCTTGGAACGGGTTCCTAGTCTGGAGCTGGAGAATGGCGAAACCGGTGGTTGAACGGACGAAAGGGGGATGGCCACCTGCAAGGACACTCCGACGCTCAAGTCAGCCAAATTAGGTAAGGTGATGTGTACCTCGGGGGGAGCGCTGACCTCTCCCCTTATATACTGTGCTGGGCGGGTCCAAAGATGACCTAGCCCACTGGTCAGGATGTCTGTGAGCTGTCCCTGTCCACGTGGGAGGAGCAGGTCGTTTCGGTCCTCGGGTCAGGGCTTCGGATGCTGCCCCGAGGAGGCCGACCCGACTGGTCTGGTAGGCGTGGTGTTGGGTCGCGCAGGGGGTAAAGTTGGACGTCGACCGGGTCGGGTGGTGGAAACCGACCCGTTGGATTTTCTTTGTGAGGGATAGTCTGGGCCTGGGTTAGGAATGGTGCCCCGACCCGGCGACTAGTTGGGTTGGACTTGTCATGGTCCGTAACAGTGCCCCCAACGCGCTAACCTTGAGGTTTGGAGCTCGTGGCTAGGCGCGTTTATCCTACTCACCGAGACGGGATGTATTCTTCTTCTCGGGAGTTCGTTGATGGCGTTTCGTGTTTCTTACGCGTGATTATCTCGTCTCTGACGCCGCCTCCTTGGCTTTTGCGCAGGGCATTAAATGCCCCATCGTTTCACGATTTGAAATTTGCATGAAATGTCAAATATGCCCCTATCTTTTGGCGCTCCTCCTCGACGGTTACATTCTTTGTCCCTTTTTTATTTTCGCAACCTTCTCATTTCTTTACTCTTCTTTCTTCCTGCTTCTATTTCCTGGAATCGCTGCTGCTTCTCTTATTTGCTACTTGTTCGTTCTTTTTCATCTTGCTTTTGTTGCAGCTTCAACTTTTCGGCCTACTTCTTCATCTTTTCTGGTATGTTTATTTTATAGTTTTTATTATGCTCTTTCCTTTTGGTATTTTTGTGCATTCCTCTACGCATGCCTGGGTTTCTGTTTTGTTTTTTTTTTGCCCCTTCTTCTTTTAGAGGGGGCGCCACTGGGTTTTTCATAGATTTTGCTTGAATTATGGGTTAGTGTAGGGGTATCTAGAGGGTGATTTGGGAAGTCATAGTTTTTATTTTACTGCTTTAAGGGTTCTCGACCTCCCGTTCTGACTAAGTGGTATCCTGCTGTAGGTATGGCCGAGTGCCTCGTTCTTCCGGATCAGGCTCAGCGATCGCTAGCCGACTTCGTCGATCATTATGCTTGGGTTTCTTCCGACGTGAAGGACACCCCTTCCAAGGTCACGAAGGAAGGCCTCCAAGACTTGTGCCAGGCTGGGCTCTTGTGTGGGGGTGGTCCTGAGGAAGCATTTTATCAAGTCTATGTTCCTGCTAATCGGGAGTGTGTTTGCCAGAAGAACCTGGCAGCTCCACGAGTCGTTGATTGGTTGTGGGTTTATGAACCCATGTTCATGACCTTGGGGGTTCATTTGCCCTTTTCACCCTTTGTCATGGGCTTGCTGAACCGTTGCGATGTCGCTCCGTCGCAACTGCACCCGAACATCTGGGCTGCCATCCAGTGCTTCGAGATGGTTTGTGAATATCTGGAGCTTCCGATCTCTGTAAATGTTTTCCTCTACATTTTCCTTCTTACGAACCCTTCTCGCCAGGGGAAAGCGAAGAAGGGATATATGTCCTTCAGGGCCCAACAAGGTCGTAGGATTTTTGGCCTTTTTGAGGGTCATCAACCCTTCTGGCTTACTGCCGAGGGAGAAAGGCGGATCCCGACCTGCTGGAGCTTCGGGGCGGGATCCGATTATTTGATAAAAATATCTTACGATTGGTTGAGTCCGGAAGATCGTAACATCGCCGATATCTTGTTGGAAATTTTCGGCGAGAAAAATCTTAACCCTCGTATGGTTATGGGGGACCGGGAGGCCGGTCGGTCGTATGTTGGTGAGTTCCTTACTTTTTGTATTTCAGTGTTTTTGTTCTTCTATTGCTCACACCTTTGCCTCTTTGTTCGCAGTTTCCATGGCTGGCGGGAAGAAAACCTTGGCCGACTTGATGAACCTCATTCAAGGGAATGATGAGGGTGGTGAAGACTCTTCGGCGAGTCAAGACCAGGAGGATGCCGAGGAGGCTAGTGGTCGGGTTGACGGGGCTAACCAAGGTCAGCCGGAGAAGGGTGAGGCCCCTCCTGAGAACACTTCAGGGAACCTAAGTGTAGAGGCGGAGGCTCCTTTTGATGAGGAGGATCTAGGGCTTGATGATGACGATGTGAAGGTTGTCAGCAACCCGAAAAAAGGAGGCGTGACTCCGGGAAGGCCCTCTCTGTCATGGAAAAGAATTTTGATGCTGAGGGTTTCATCGAGTCCCAGTTGCTTCCCGGTACTGAAGAGTTTTTCCGGGACGCCGACCTCTCTGGCCAGGCGAGGTGGATCTACCGCAGCCTTCTTCGAGCTGCTGCTATTGCCAAGAAGGTGGAACCTGTCTTGGGAAATTACCATGTTTTGGAAGGGAAACTTCGAAACTCCCAGAAAGATCTGACAAATTCGAGATCTCGGGAGGAGTCTCTGAAGACGAAGTTGTTTGAGCAGGAGAAGAAGGCTGAAGAGGATGCCAAAGAGATCAACAGGCTGGTGGACTGGGATCTCGTGTTGATGAAAGATTTGAATACTTCTCGTGGGGAGACTGCCGCCGCTGAGAAAAAGGTCAAAGAGTTGGAGGAGAGGCTAAAGCTGGCGGAGAACTCGGCGACGACCGTCCGCCAGGAGATGGCCGTCTTGAAGAAGAAAAATAAGGAGCTTGCCAAGGGGGCCCGGGAGGCTGTGAAGCTGACTGAAGAGGAGATTAAGCTTCAGGTGGCCGTGCTAGCTCCTGACCTCGATCTTTCTCAGGTTGGGGCCCTCAAGACGATTGAGGGCGGGAAGATTGTTGATATCATCAAGCCTTGAGGTGGATACTTCTTGCAGCTCTTGTGTTTCTTGTCTTGCTTTTGTAATTTGTTATCTTTATCTTTAGGCCTGCTTAAGGCGCCTTTTATTTGTAATGAACACTGGCATTTTATTTTGATTAGGCCGTTTATGTTTTATCGTTTGCTCGTTCGGACCGTTGTGGCTTTTTGATTACTTTGTCGTTTCCGCTTATTTGGGCCGTCGTGGCCTTTCGATGTTTGGTTTACCATTTTTTATGGTATTTACCATTTTTGTCGCTCTTTGAGTTGTGTTTTGGCTTTGGGGTCCCTTTGGTTCCCGGGGTGATCAATCCCGGATTTCTGTTAGGTCGACCAGTCGTTGTTTGTTGTTTTTTGTCGCATCGGCGTATATCTTACAAAAGACGAAGTTATTGTATGCGTATATATATATATATATATATATATACGCATATATATATATATATATATATATATATATATATACGCATATATATATATATATATATATATATATATATAAGATTTAAAGCAAAGTGATGTAATATACTTAAAGTAAAAGAAATGAGAGTGAGAAAGGGATGCAGAGAAAATTAAAGTGGGGGGGGGGGGGAGGCGAGGTCGTCAGGTCGTGCGGTTGCTTTTTCTTATGAGTAGAACCTTTTCAGGTTTGCCATATTCCATATTCTCGGTACCTCGCTTCCATCTAACCTCTCTAACTTGTAGGCGCCCTTGCCGGGGACTTCTCTTACCCTGTAAGGGCCTTCCCAGTTAGTGGCCAGTTTACCTTCTCCTAGGGTCGGCAGCCCTATGTCGTTGCGCCGTAAGACTAAGTCACCTTCTCCAATGCTTCTTTTTAGCACTTTGCCATTGTACCTTAGGGATATCCTTTGCTTGATTGCTGTCTCTGTTAGATGTGCCATTTGTCTTGTTTCGTCTACCAGATCACTTTTGACTGCCTCGCTTCCCCCTCTGAGGAGTAGCCTTGGACTCGGTTCCCCGACTTCAACTGGGATGACTGCGTCGACCCCGTATGTGAGTCGGAAGGGGGTTTCACCGGTAGAAGATTGTGGGAAGGTTCTGTAGGACCATAAGACTGAGGCTAGCTCGTCTGCCCACGAGCCCTTCTTTCCTTCAAGTCGTTTCTTCAGCCCCTTTGAGATGACTTTGTTGGCTGCCTCTACCTGTCCGTTGGTTTGGGGGTGCTCGACTGAGGAAAATTTTTGTTTGATTCCTAGTCCTGCTAAGAATTCTTTAAACTTCTTGTCGATGAACTGTGTCCCGTTATTCGATATGACGGTTTCCGGGATACCGAATTTGGTGACCACTTGCCTCCACATGAATTTTTGGCAATTTGCTGAAGATATGCTGGCTAGTGGTTCGGCTTCCACCCACTTGGTGTAGTAGTCTATGGCTACTATCAAGTATTTTACTTGTCCTGGTCTGGGTGGGAATGGTCCAAGGAGATCGACTCCCCACTGGGCGAAAGGTCGGGGCACCATCATCGTGCTGAGTTCTTCCGGTGGAGCCTTGTGGAAGTTGGCGTTTTCTTGGCATTTCTTGTATTTTCTGACGAACTCCTGGGCGTCTGACATCATTGTGGACCAGTAATATCCAGCTCGGATGATCTTTCTTGCTAGCGACCTTCCTCCGATATGGTGACCACAACACCCCTCGTGGACTTCACTTAAGACGTAGTCGGTCTGGTCGGGGCGCATTTGAGTAGGGGTTGATGGAGCCTTCGCTTGTACAACTGCCCCTGTATGATCACATATTTGGGGGCTTCCCTACTAGTGGATTGTGCTTCCTTCTCGTCTAGGGGTGTTTCCCCGTGCTCCAAGTATCGGAAGATAGGGTCTATCAATGGGGGGGTTGGAGTTTGGGTTGTGCATAAGATGATTGCTGGCTCGGTTGCTAGCCCCTGGATTAGGGATCTGTTCCCTGCCCCTAGTTTAGTGCTTGCTAGTTTGGAGAGGAGGCCTGCTCGGGCGTTCCTTTCCCTAGGAACATGCTGGATTACGACCTCTTCAAAGTTTTTGCACAACTATCTTACCTTCTCCAGGTATTTTTGTAATAGTGTGTCCCTGTCTTGATAGCTGCCGTTTATCTGGGATGTGACGACCTGGGAGTCGCTGTTAACTTCTACCCTTGATGGTCCGACTTCTTTGGCTAAGATTAGTCCTCCTATCAGTGCTTCGTACTCTACTTGGTTGTTGGAGACTGGAAAGTCGAACTTGATCGACTGCTCATAAGCTATCCCTGCCGAGTTTTTAAGAATGATCCCGACTCCTCCGAACGTTTGGTTGGATGCTCTGTCGACGTGGAGCTTCCACCATGTGTTTGGTATGTCGGGTGTTTCTCCCGTGACCTCTACCAGGAAATCTGCCATTGCCTGGGCTCATATCGTAGGTCATATTGGGACAGCTCTATTGCCCATGCCATCATTCTCCCTACGAGGTCGGGTTTCTGGAGAACTTGCCGAATGGCCTGGTCGGTTCTTAAGATGATTACGTGCCCTTGGAAGTACTGTTTGAGCCTTCTTGACGAGGTTAGAAAGGCATAAGCCAATTTTTCCAACTTGGTGTATTTCAACTCTGCCCCTTGGAGTACTTTGCTGATGAAGTATATTGAGCGTTGAGTCTTGTCTTCTTCTCGGACAAGAACTGCTGCCATGGCCTGTGCGGTTACTGCCAGGTATAGGTACAGGGGCTCTCCTTCTCTGGGTCTGCTGAGCACAGGTGGTTCCGAGAGTATCTTTTTGAAATGGCTGAATGCTTCTTCGCATGCCGGGGTCCATTCGAAGGCAATTCCTTTCTTCATTAAGTTGAAGAATGGGAGGGCTTTTTCTGCCGAGGCTCCGAGGAACCGGGACAGAGCTGTGAGCCTCCCGGTAAGTCGTTGCACATCTTTGACGCATCCTGGGCTTGTCATTTTGAGGACGGCTTCGCACTTGTCTGGGTTAGCCTCTACCCCTCTTTGTGTTATCATGAATCCTAGAAACTTTCCTGATTCCATGGCAAATGCGCATTTGAGTGGGTTGAGCCTCATTTTTAATTCTCTTAGTGCCTTGAAGACAGCTTGGAGGTCGTCTATTAGTCTATTCGATTCTGCTGTCTTTACTAAGATGTCGTCGACGTACACTTCTACTGTCTTACCAATGAGGTCGTGGAAGACCTTGCTCATTAGCCTTTGGTAGGTGACTCCTGCGTTCTTCAGCCCGAATGGCATTACTTTGTAGTAGTAGGTACCTCGTGGCGTTATGAACGCCGTTTTGTCCTCGTCAGGTCGGTGCATTGGGATCTGGTTATAGCTAGAGTACGCATCCATGAAGCTGAAAAAACGATACCCTGCTGCTGAATCTACCAAGGTGTCGATATTGGGGAGTGAGAAAGAGTCTTCTGGGCATGCTTTGTTTAGGTCAGAGTAGTCGACGCATATTCTCCACTTCCCGCTGGCTTTTTTGACCAGGACGACGTTGGACAACCATGTCAAGTAGTCGAGTTCTTTGATGAACCCTGCTTCTAACAACTCGGCTGTTTGTTTGGCGACCTCGTCGGCCCTTTCTTGAGACATCTTTCTTCGCCGCTGGGCCACTGGTTTGGCATTTGATTTTACGACTAGCCGGTGGGACATGACCTCGGGATCTAATCTCGGCATGTCTGATGGAGTCCACGCGAAAAGGTCACCGTTTGCCCTTACGACCTCCATGAGGGGGTCCTTGAGTTCATGGGACAGGTTCTTGTTTACGAAGGTGAGCTGGTCTGCTGACTTTCCTATCTGAAACTTTTCCATGTCCCCTTCTGGTTCTGGTCTCGGCTTGTCCTCCATCCTGACGTCCAGGTCTGCCAAGAACACGCCAGCTACCTTCTTGGATTCTTTCCTTAGAGAGAGACTGGCGTTGTCACAGGCGACCGCCGTTTCTGGGTCTCCCCTTATGGAACCAACTGTTCCCTTATCCGTTATGAACTTCATTGTCAAGAGCTTAGTGCATATTATGGCTGAGAATTCATTGATGGTTTTCTCCCTAGGATGATATTGTAGGCTGTGGAGTCTCTGAGGACTACAAAGTCTACCATAACCGATTTTCTGGCATCACCGGTTCCCAGGCAGATTGGGGGAGAGATCATCCTGTCAGGTTTTATGTAGTTATCGCCTACTCCCATGACTCCGTGCTGGTGATTCTTGAGGTCAGACTCCTTGAACTCCATGGCGTCGAACACATTTCTGAATAGGATGTTAGAGTCAGCTCCCGTGTCGACGAGGATTCGTCTGACTAATCCTGTCCCGACCATCGCAGTAATCACCATAGTGGGGGTTCTCGGGGAGGTCGTGAAACCATTTATCTTTCGGGCCAAAGGATATCGTGGGAGGTCTTTTGCTGGCGACGGGACCTTCTGTCGAGATGGAGAGTACCCGTGTATCCTTTTTCGCTGCCGACTTAGATTTGGGGGGGCTGTCGCGCCCGACCACGATATTGACCACAAAGGTTGGGGGGTTGCTGGCGTCCCCCATGGGTTCTTGCCTTGGCTTGACAGTTCGGCTATGATCTTCCTCGGAGCGCTCTCGTTCTTGTCTCCTCGGCTCTCTGATGAGCCGGGAGAATTCGCTCAGCTTTTCTTCTCTGATGGCCTGCTCTAAGGCATCTTTGAGATCGAAGCAGTCTTGGGTTTTGTGACCGAATGCCTTGTGATAATCGCAGTAAAGGCTTTTGTTGCCTCTCGTTCTTTCTTTCAATGGTCTAGGTCTGGATAGGATTCCCTTGTCTGCAATTTGTTGGTAAACCTCTACTATGGGCGCCGTAAGTGGCGTGTAGTTTGTGAACCTTCCTACCCGTGGGGGTTGCTTGGGTTGCTTGGCTAGGGTGCCGTCCCTGGGAGCTTCCTTGTACCTGTCGAACTGGGGGGCCTGCCGAGCTGGGGGGTTTGAGAGCTGCCGTTTGTTGGCTGCTACAACCTGACTCACTTCCTCATCATTGATATATTCCTTGGCCACGCTTTGAATTTCCTGCATGGACCAGACAGGCTTAGTAGTGAGGTACTTTCTAAAGTCCTCGTTTAACAGGCCGTTCATTAGGAAGAGACTTGCGACTGAATCCGTAAGGCCGTCGATTTCTAGGCATTCGTCGTTGAACCTGTCCAGGAACTTCCTGGTTGGCTCCCTGGGTTTTTGGGTGACCCCTAGTAAGTTGATTGGGTGTTTTGCTTTAGCTATGCGCGTCGTGAACCGAGCCAGGAAGCTTTGGGAGATGTCTTCAAAAGCCGTGATGGATCCTTGTGGGAGGGTGTTGAACCATCGGATCGCTGGGCTGGCTAGCGTCACAGGGAATGCTCGGCATCTGACCACGTCGCCTACCCACTCTAAGTTTATTCTTGCTTCAAAGGCTGTGAGGTGCTCCTAGGGATCCTTAGTCCCGTCATACCCATGTCTGTCGGCTTGTCAAAGTTCTTCAGGAGCCGGACCTTGAAGATTGAGGGGTGAAATGGAGTGGCTCCCATGAAAATGGGATCCTATTGTTTCTTGGCTTTCCCCCTCTGGGACTCCCAGTGGCTCTCGGACCTGCTTTGGGTAGGTCGGAAGGTCGCCTGTGTATGCGGCTTTTCGTGCTTTGTTAGGCTCCTTTCTCAGCTCTCGTGTCTTCGGGAGGGGGAGCGAGTGCAGGTGCGGGATCGGCTGGCGTCGCCATGGGAGTGGCTGACGTCTCCGTGGGATCGGCCCCTCGCTGCTAACTCTTGCTCAAGATTTTGTACTCTGTGCCTGAGTTCTTGCATGATCTTGGCATTGTTGGCCCCCGTTCCCTGAAGGGACATCTTTCGGGGGTCTTGGTATAGATTGGCTGGTTTGGCTGAACGGAGGATCGTGGCTGTTCGCTGGCACGGGCTGTCGAGCTTGCCCTACTCAGGCGGGCTCCGCCCCATTCGCGGAGTTCCTCCGAAGTGGGGAGTCGCTCCATGTCTACTCCAGCGTCCCCACAGACGGTGCCAATGTTCGTCACCTGGTGATCTCGGGTGCTCGACGAGTCGGGTGATGGTGAAGGTTTAAGAGGGAGAGACCCTGAAGTAGCTTGGAACGGGTTCCTGGTCTGGAGCTGGAGAGTGGCGAAACCAGTGGTTGAACGGATGAGAGGGGGATGGCCACCTGCAAGGACACTCCGACGCTCAAGTCAGTGTCCGTACGAAAGGATAGCCAAATTAGGTAAGGTGATGTGTACCTCGGGGGGAGCACTAACCTCTTCCCTTATATATTGTGCTGGGCAGGCCTAAAGATGACCTAGCCCACTGGTCAGGATGTCTGTGAGCTGTCCCTGTTCACGTGGGAGGAGCAGGTCATTTTGGTCCTTGGGTCGGGGTTTCAGATGCTGCCCCGAGGAGGCCGACCCGACCGGTCTGGTAGGCGTGGTGTTGGATCGCGCAGGGGTAAAGTTGGACGTCGACCGGGTCGGGTGGTGGGAACCAACACGTTGGATTTTCTTTGTGAGGGATAGTCTGGGCCTGGGTCAGGGGTGGTGCCCCGACCCGGCGACTAGTTGGGTTGGACTTGTAATGGTCGGTAACAAATATGAAAGTAGATTTGGGCATATGACATATATTTTCATGAGCAATCTTCCCCGTTCATACTAAGGCTAAATTAATACAAATGCTAACAACTAATGACAGCAAGAAAGATTGAAACAAAACATGATAGAAAACTAAAAACAGACACTACCAGCAAACCAAATATAACAAAGAAGACATTAAAGTTGTAAATTAGGATGGGAAGAAACTTTCGTTGAACTTGTGGATTGATTTCATTTTCACGAAGCTGTCATATTGGATCCACCGAACTGTTTTCCTTGTGTGATTTGTTTTATTGTACTTGAGAATATGGAAATAAGTGGACTTCATACCATCCATATCCAACATTGGTAGATGCCTTTCCATGATGTGTAAAAGGTTATCATCAACATATAGTGCAGGTATGTAAGGAACTCCAATACCATTAAACGTATAAAGCTCGCTCCAAATAATATCATCATTGATAGCATCAGCTTGCCAAATGGTAGAGCTATATGACTGATCATCATGATTATTTATAGCCAGACAGAGCTTATCATTTCGGATCAACAGATTATGGCAATGGGCATGGGCTTCAGTTGGGAGGAAAAATTTATGGAAAGTAAATATTACTACAGAGAATGATACAATACATGGAGGGTCAACATCCTCCTCATGAAGTAAGCAACTTACCCAATAAATAACAACATAAAGGGAAACGTAATCAGGATCCAATCTATCAACGTAGGGTGGACGTGTGAGCGACACATTCCAATCCCTGACTAAATTTGTAGACATTGTTAATGTCCATGTAGGACTTTCTGGCTTTTCCTTGAATAGGTGGACAATTGCATAATTAACGGACCTGGATAATAAACAAATGAGAAAAAAAAAAGTACAATCATCACAATAATGTTTTCCAGGATCATTCATGATGCTAGACTTTCTAGTTGTTGGGTTCCAAGTAAGTATAAAGGTTCTTTTTCCCATAGAACAACAACGTATACAAAATATACCATTCTGAACACCAATAATGTGAAACCATCCCTTTTGTGTTAACAAAAATGGAAATTGGAATGCAGAGGTTTGACCACTCTATGCATTAATTTTCATCATCTAATCTAGGGGAGTAGCCCACCTAGATGAGAATCCGAAATGTGCAAAGAGGGAACAACCATTGCTTTTCCATCTTGTTCCCATTTCTGTTATGAACTCATAGGAGTTAAGTTTGTTTCTCCAATAGCGGCATGTTGATCGAACACTTAAAAGTGTTCTTGCATCACAACAATGAAATATCTCAACCATGATCTCATTAGGAAGGTCTGGTAGGATGATTCTCTTAGGGGAAATGTCACTCATTTTTGAAACTGAGAAGCAAGGCAAAGACAATAAAAGGAAAGAGTCTATTGATAGTTATAAGTGTTAGTTGTTTAGTTTTTGAGTATGAAATGGTAGCTCATTTGAGGCCATTTTATAGCAAAGTTTTTCAGTATTAAGGTATGAAATAAGGAAAATTAAGTTGACTATTTTCATGCTTGTAGGGAGTCACAAATTTTGAATAACCATTTTTTGATAAAATGGTAATTTCTCAAAACTAAATAATGATGGCTAATATACCAGGCTTTATATAGCACATACTTCACATTTGTTGGTACCGTCCTTTAAGATTAGCCATTTCTTTTTAGTCATTTAAATGACTAAGTCTAATTTTAGTTTCAATAATGATGGCTTATCAACATTTTGCTTCAAAAGGTTACCATCGAATGAAATTGTTTATTTGAGTATATTTTACATGATCTATAAATGGATATCCAAAATCTGATTGATTGATGGGGATCATTGCAAAGATTTTAAAGCTAATAAAGTTAAGGGAAGGTTTATATTGACATTAACAAATGAACGCCATAAATGCAATTAATCGAGTGTAGAGCTTCTGTAGCAATGGTATATCTTTAAGCGGCATAATCTCTCCCTAAATTTTTCATTAATGTTGACATAGACCGTTTATTTTATCTATCATTTTTTGTTTTTGTTTCTACCATCCTTTCCTTAAAAATAAATTTATTCCTTATGTCAGGAAGCACACAGATTTTTCATCTTCTTATTTAAAAACATACATATTCCTGTATTCATGTATTGTCTATTATATATGAGTTAAAATAATCATTTAGAGTTGGAGATAACATAAAGTCTGATCTAACCATAAGGACCTTTTATTAATTAGTGAAGAGAGTACATAAATTTTATTATAGATGTGGTTTCTGATGTTATACTTTCTGTATCTCAAAAAATGTTCACAAAATAAATTTGGTTAACCTTAATTGATTACATGTCATATCTTATTGTTGAACCTAAATAAAGTAACTGTTTACACAGCTATTTTTTCTATTAGCTAATAATTTTATACTACCTCGTAAAATATTTCTCAATTAACCTCGTATAGAATTCTGAACGTGGGACGTTTTTATTCTACAATTATTTATATAAGGTTCTAATAGCTAATGGTAACCAAATGCAACTAACAAAATATATTTATCAATGTTCAAAGGTCCTTGTTTTGTTAAAATGTCGTTATATTCATGCGGTTCAAATAAAAATAGAAAGAAAGCTGATGTGCAAAATAATATGAAGGCACAAACTCGAATTAGAGTATAAATACATTAACATGTTCAGCTTATAAGGCAATAAACTATAAAATATTATCTTCGTTATTGACCATGCAGTTATGCCCAACTTCAATTTTAGTGAACCGCTTAATATAATCCTCATAAATATCTTTCCTAAAATTGATAAAAAAAAATTAATCAAATACCCATAAGTTTTATTTTGTTTTAATTTTTTGGTTAAGGTTTACGATTTGCATTAAAAGTCCCTCTCACATATAATATAAATTTCAGATAGTTTAGGATCAATGTTTTCATAATATATGATAATTATGTCTCATTTGTTTGTGTTAATTATTGTTCTTGCATAAAATATCCCTCTTATTTGCTTTCATAAATAGCAGCTCAGGATATATTTGATGTAAGTAGAAAATTCTTGGGATAAAATTAGAACAATATAAAATTATCTAATGCATAAGAAGGTCTCATATACATTTTCTAATTTTTTTTACTTGTTAAAAAAAGGGTTACAACTTGTAAAATATGATTTAAGTCAAATTTAAATTATCTATTACATAAAATGTTAAAAGTTATTATTCTCTTTTTAATAAGTAATTTTTAAATTATCTATAACGTAAAAAGTTACATTTTTTCTTTCATGCTAAAAGTTAGGAATTAAAATTAAATATTTTTTATCAAAGTGAAATTAAAACAAAACATAAAAATAAACATAAAATTCATTAAAAAGGAAAAAGAACTCCAGAAAAAGAGTAATATAAAATTTTGTATTCTGATTTGGGTTGACTTTAACCCACTTAATACATATTACAAAATTTCTTATCCTAATAAATATCCATAAAAATTATTAATCTTATAAGATTATTATTTTATATCCCGCAAGTTGTAATCAACTTAAACATACATGTCTAAAGCAACTTTTTTTTGTTTGTAAAAATATATTATTAATAATTGTATCGAATAGTATGAGTCATTTACTATAATTTTTTAATATAAATGTATTAACCGTTTACCCAAGAAACAAAAATTGGCATTACTTTAATCTTAATTTATTACTTAAGCATACATTTCTTGTAGATTCGTTTTTATTATAAATTATTACTTAAAATATTTTTTCTTAAATCTTTTCAGTTATAGTAGTAACGTGAGTCAAGTAGTATATATGATGTTGAATCTCAAATAAATAATTTTAGAACTTTTTAATGAAATATATTAAAAACGTACAACTTGTAGTTTTAAGAAGAAATTTCAGCCGGAAAGTATTTATTCTTTTTTAATCATCCTAAATATACAAAGTTAACGGAATTTATTGATATTATTAAAATATGATAATTTTATAATCATAAAGCTTGATTCTTATTTTCTAGTCATTTATATTGGCTAAAATAAATTTCACTTAAACTTCTTTTGATATCTTAATATTCATCCCACGCGAATCATGATTTAGTACATTATTAAGAAATATTGGGTATACTATTTTAAGCATTTAACTAAAAAGGGAGGTATTTGAATTCCCTAAAAGTAACCTTATACCTATTCGAAACTTTGCAAAGATAAAGACACGTTAAATTTTAGGATGAATTTAAAACAACCGTTTGTCTAAATAATCATAGTCAAAGACACTCAAACCATTACGTGCAACACATGATAACCAAATAAGATACATGTAAACATTCCTCCTACATGAACTTCCTTGAGCGACAGCAGTAAATGTCATCTCTGAACCCCTACCACCATTTGGAGTCTTCATTGTTGTATTAATCTCTTTCAACAAAATTAACTCATTACCATTAAACAGTTGAGGAGTTTCTGAAAATTCAACTTATTGGCCTTCCATACAATAATGCCATGAGTAGCTTCCTGCTTTTGCTGCAATATTCCACATGAGCCACCTATATCCATGTGTTTGATTGTAGTTGGCAACATAATACAGGGAATCATTACTAACTAACAACCTTTGAAACCTACACCTTGCTTCTAAAGGAATGAGTATATATCCGAACTCATGATTTAACATAGAATAATGTATGATACACTGGTTCTTAGTAACTCCATAATTATTCCAGTTCAACCAATAAATAATGCCATTTGACACAACATACCTTGGATCAAGACCTTGGACGTATGGTGGGCATATACAATGTCTATCCCACCGACGGGTGACTGATGAATATAAACTAAACCAAGAGTTTGTATCTAAAATTTTTTTCTTAAATATACTAACCAAAACATAATCGAAAGAGATTGGAAGATAAGTGAATGCATAAGAAACTCCACAGATACTACAATGATGTTTCACAGGATCAGAGATCCGACAAAAGATTTCCATCTGTGGATTTAGCACTATTATATTAGTTGGCTTACCTTTGCATGAGTACCTGATTGCTATATTATCATTTTGGCATCCAATGACATGAAACTGACATCCATTTGCTGGCCAAAATGGAATTCTAATAGCTTCTCTTTTGCCAGTTTCTGCATCAAATTGAATAACCCAGCCACCACTTGACCTAGAACCCTTCACAGTTAAGTGTGCCAAGATGGTACCACCTTTTTTATTCGAATGGTTTAAGTGCATTAAGATGAATTCTCGTGTCGACAAAGCTCTCCTCCAATACGTAGATGTTGTTCTGCATCGACCGACCGTTTTACTATTGGTTCTACTAAAGATTTCATAAATAATCTCATTTGGTATAAGGGGCAACAACCCTCTCTTGGCCGGTGAGTTAGACATTTGAATGGTAAATTGTGGTTTGGATAGTGCAGAAAATACAATAAGTTCTTTAAATTGAAAGTTTAATGGGCTAAAAGTGCTCCATATCCTAAACGACAAACACTGGATTAAATAGTATATTTTTTTCCAGTTGGGATCCAGTAAAAAAAGAGTATTTAACTTTATTTAGTCTGACAAAGGCAATTTATTTGCTTGCCTTAAACACTAAACTGGTTCTCCATGGTAACACAGTACATATGGACAAAATTGTATATTAACATAACCCAGCAGATATATGAACGTAGTATTATGGAATGGTTAAACTATTATTCATTGCTTCTTTTCCGCTTACGTGATTTGACAAAAATAAATAAAAAGAGTTTTTAACGCTCTTAAAAAGGCTCGTGTCACTTTTATCAGCAAAGCAATTAACTCAAGCTATGCGTAAACGTGATTAGACATAATTGACTAAAAAGCAGCGTGGTTGGTTCTCTAAATAAATGTCTTCTAATTGAAAATTCAATCACTTGTTGTGAAATAATGTATCTCTGAAAGTTGATGCGCTTCTTTTGATGAGTAGGCTTAATTTATTGGTGTTCATTGTAACAAACCTGAATTTAAAATTTAGTGGAAAGCAAACTAATAGAAAGGACAATTTTGTTTACCAATATATTGATAATAAGTTTTCTCTCGAAGCTTATATCATTTAATATTTAAGACTGTCAAGAATCAGTCATTTCTGAATACAATTTCAATTACAAACTCCATTAGATGTTGTTCCATATGACTAAAATTTAATTTTTAAATACATGAAAATAATTTGGTCTCACAAACATATATAATAAGGGAGTCACTCAGATAAAGACACTGAAAACGTCTTTTTATAAAGATATTCTTTTAATAATTAAAATTTAACACATATAATCGATTAAATCGTGTTATTTTTGTCAAAATTAGACTAGACAAATTGATTTGACCGAAAAATGGTAAAGCAAATCTTGAACTGTTCTAAATTAATATTATTTTTTATAGAAAATGACTACAATATTCTATTATAGAAAATGACTAAAATACTTCTATTATATATATTAATTTTGAGAATCCTAAATTTTAGTCCTTTATTTTTTTATCGTAGGGTTAGGATTTAGAATTTTTAAAATTAATATATATATATATATATATATATATATATATATATATATATATATATATATATATATATATTCATGAACAATAGTACCGTGAGTACACAATTTTTTTACCAAGAAATTCCCATTTTTACACACACACCACACACACACATTTTCCTTTAGCATGATAAGAATTCTATTTTAAATCAATTTTTTTACCAAGAAATTCCTATTTTTAAACACACACGTTTTTCTTTAGCATAATAAGAATTCTATTTTAAATTAATGTTGAACTTTGGATTTCAACTAAAATAAAGCAAAAGCAACATGTTCCACACATAGAATTTATGAACATAAGTGCCAAGTAAATATTACGAATATGGTTAAAATTGGTAAGTTTTCATTACACAGGTACCTCTGGATTAACCTATTAAATATATATAAATTGATATTAAAAGAAGGTACTCTTTAGTTAAGAAATAACATTTAACTATAAAGGGTTACACTTAAGAACACAGATTGGTACCGAAGCTTAGATGGTCAACCGCATTACTTCATACCTAAATAAATAGCACTAAGACATATAAATTGGAAACATTAGCAAAAGACATATTTCTCTGGACTTCAGCATATGATCAACTACATCTAAAAATATAAACAACAATAACTATAATAGATCTTCACTCAATCTTTCGTTTCCCAGCTCCACGTCTTGTGGTCTTGTTGCTGGAATCTTGCACATCTGGACTATCCATCCCGACCATTATTGTAGAATGTGAAACAAATTCAACACCCGTAGGCTTGGCAGGAGTTTCCAACCCTATATCAAAATTGCTTTCCATTACAGAGTCCTGCACAATTAAACGAATTTCTCAAATTCAGGATTTTTAATGGATTGTTAAGTAAGTTTTTATATAAGAAAATTATAAGAATTTGTTACTGACCTTTGATAAAGAAACAGCTGCTACACCAATTCCGTCCGAGTCATTAGTTTGTCCACTTATATCCAACAAATTTGAAACACTTGGATCCGTACCCTAAGCTACAACATACGAAACCAATGAAAAATGAAAAACTTATCTATAAGAACCAAAATTTTTGACAATGGTTGAAAACAGACCTCAATTTCTACAGAGGAAGCTTGGGAGCTATACATTCCAATAAGTAAGTCATCATCACTTATCTTAATTACATTATATACCTGGTCAAGAGTACTAATATTTTTCTTTCCAATGGATATTTTAAAAAGGTACTTCCTCTCAAGCAGTGAGTCAAAAGCTTTTGGATAGGAATTAGTGCTTTCAGATTTCTGCTAATTCAAGGAATCAAGCTAATATGTAAGACACAAAATACTTATAAACTGCATAGCATAATCTTATATGAAAGTAAAGAATGAAAATGTTATCTTACACTCAGGTCTCTCATGTCACCTGCAGGCTTTTCCATAATCAATTGAGCTTCCTGATTCCGTATTATAAGATTAACACATCCAGTTCCATCAGTGATGACCCATTAAACCGATACCTACAACGCAATAATGTCAACACATTTAGGCAGCACAACCTTTTCTATTATTCAAACGTTGTTCACACTATCATAACTATTTATAAATCAATTCCACAACCTCAGTGGAGGATTAAACCCAACTTTTCCACAGTACTCACAAAAATATCGATCTTTGTTATCCTTAACTTTTCTCGGGCAAGTCTTACACGAAGCATAAAACCAATCTGTAGCACCAACCTCAATGGAGACAATTGTTCCAACAACCCAACACAATGTTTCCTACAATATGTAAATAAAAATATATAAAGAAAATGATATAAATCATTTAACTAATACGAACTGACAGGAATAAAAAATCACACAGTTGTCATGTTAAGAATCTCTTCAATTATCTTTACTGGAAATGCCCCGGCTAAAAGCTCATGACTAACAGAGTATTGAGGTTGCCTATCAATGTGACTAATAGGCTGTGACGCTCTCTCACCCTGTTTCATTAAGCAAAATCGAATAATACATCAGCATGCATATCTTTTAATTATAAATCTTCACAACAATAAATAACAGTTTTAATACATTCTATAATTACCTATTCTTAAATGATACAAAATCAGCAATATCTGTATTGAAAAAAACCCGAGAAGCATAAAGACTGTTTTGAACACTGACTTCATTCAAGTAGAAATGTGGCTTAAACAACTGTGCCACCAAGATGACTGGCTCGTTTTCAGGTTTATCCATGAAACTAATAACTTTACCCATAGATTCACCAAAGAGGGTGCACTTTATCCTATTCTGCCTAAACAATGACATGAGGATTATTCACAATGATAAAGGAATTTTGGTGAAGAACATTATATATAAACAAACCCATTAATAACACAAAAATTAACTCTAAATCCTCCATGTAAAGTGCAATGTATTTACTCTGCTGGCCGAATTTTGTAACCATAGCTTGAGTATCTTCCTTACCTACCACCTGGCCGATGAAGTCTGTAAAATCAAGAAAAAAAAAAGGAAACCACAATTAAAACCAAATTATGAAACCAACAGAAAAAATGGACCGAACACAACACATAATAGAAAATTACCTAACAGGTGATTGCGATTCATTCCAACCATTGCCTCAATTTCAGGAAATCGAACAAAACTAAAAGGATTTAAAATAAACGTATCACTGGAAAGATGTGAAACACATGTCTTCATGTAAAAACTCAATTTATATTTGTGCCCCGTTGTCTTCACCAATTTGTTATTTCCTTGAACAATGAAATTTTTCATCGAGTATATTTCATTCTCACGTATCAAGGTCTTGAATACCACAATATTTGCTTTTGGGATTGAATAATATATCCGATCACCCTGAAAATAGAAAAAATTACTAATAAGATAACAAATGCCAACCAACTTTATAACCACAACACCAAGAAATTACAATCAGCACAGAAATAAAATACCTGTTCATCTTGCAGCACCATCCAAGCTATAAACATCGGCAGGATTGGATTGGCTGCATAACTCGTATAAACGGACAACACCAACCACTATATTCCAAGCTAACTTTGTTGGATTGATATCTGCAACACGATCAACAATTTGATTCATGCTACTCCTTGGTTGACTCAACAATGTTTGGGATTTGAAAACCTAGAAGCCTCTGTTTCCAAACCGCTTATGTGAGTAAAAGATACACACTATTTTAAAATGGTGAGGTTATTGCATAACCGACATGCTCCATTTATATCCTTGAGCTCATTTTGAAAACCATGCATGCGCAGCAAAAGGAAAGCATTATTTACACCTTATTATCCAATCTTACCAAAAGGATTGAAATTCGAAAATTTTTTAAAGATCCCCGCTCAAAATTGCTGGAACTTCTTTCCGTAATCCTATTAACTAAAGATTAGAACAATTACCTGGGAGATAATTACTTGGCAATCCCATATTTATACCATAAAACCAATCACAAAGCAGTATTTGAACTCGAAAGAGTAATTTGGGGATTGCTGAAGCCACCTCTGCCTTCGATCCAGTAGACAAAAAGGGACCTTGCAACCGTTCAAAACATTGCAAGAGAGAGAGTTCGAGAAATAAGTAGTTCCCTCACCTTTTCAGCTTCAAATGGGTTAAAAGAAAGATACAAAAAGGACAGATGTTGTAAATAACAATGTATAACACGTGTCTCACTAACAAAGCTTGTGGATGTAGTTTTACTATTTTGTCTAGCCATCTTTATAATTATAAATTGATTATTGACAAAAATTTTGGTAAAATCACAATTTAATAATTAAAAAATTATTGAAGGGTATCTTAAAAAAATAATTTAATTATTAAATTTTTTTAAAAAATAATTTGGTAAAAATACAATTTAATTAATAAAAAACAAATTATTAAAGAATATTTTGATAAGAAAAATTTAATAACAAAAAAATAAAATTTTTGTTAAAGGATATTTTTGTAAAAAGTAATTTATTTTTTCTTGAAAAATGGATAAAGTTAACATTAGTTAATACAAAAAATTTAAAATGGATTAAAGATGAGATTTTTTAAAAGTTTTAAAAGAGAAACATGTACATTTTATAAATAGAAGAGATGAAAGTGTCATTTTACCATCTCAAAAAAAATAAAGTGAAATTTTCTCCAAAAAAAAAAAGAAGTCAGAATTTATCTACATTTTCATTTATATTGATAAGCATTTTTAGTTAGTAACTCAATATCTCTTTAGCTAACACTTTTAAATATGGTTGGTTATCCGTTAGTCAAAAAATAATAAATTATACTAATTTTATAATATTATTTAGGGTAAAATATATTTTTTGTCCCTAAAGTTTGACAAAAGTTTCAAAAATACCCCTAAATTTTATTTTGTTTTAATTTTATTCCAAAAGTTTTCGATTTGCATCAAATATATCCTTGACGGCTAATTTTTCAAGAAATTTAAGACCAATTCAACAACAATTTCATAAGAACAACCCTCAACACAAGTAAATCAAGCATAATTTTCATGCATTATTGTTAGATTTGTCTTAAATTTTTTGAAAATTTAGTCGTCGGGGATATATTTGATGCAAATCGAAAACATTGGGGACAAAATTGAAACAAAATAAAACTTAGGAGTATTTTTGAAATTTTTATCAAACTTCAGGGACAAAAAGTATACTTTACCCTATTATTTATAAAAGAAAATGCAAAAAATAGGATAATTAAAGATAAATAAATAATTAGTGACTCAAGGCCACAATACACAGATGAACAACAAAGCCACAAATGGAATGGGAGAGGGGGGAAGTACTAGCTCTCATGGATTTGAATACTCATGGTAAAGAGTAAAGACAATACAAAATTAAGGAGGAGAAGGGCTCCATGTGCAAGGAGTGAAAAGCACGTGCCACCAATGGACACTGAGAAAAGGAATGAGCCAAAGGGTCAATGAGTATAGCGAGCAAAATGCGAAAAGGAAGCAGTGGGGGTGTGGAAGAAGGTGGCGGAGAATGTGATGGTGATGGGTATAGAAATTACAAACATGGAAGGAAGGAACATTGATTGGCTCAATTGGTCTCTTTGTCTACGGCACCTGCGTGGCAAAGTGGGACCCACCACTTAGTGGTTCAGTACGTGAGTACATGTTAGCGGATCACATGCACCACCACCATAACGGTTACCCACTAATTATTAACACTCCCGCCACAACTCATCATCTCAAATATGAAATCTCAAATCTAATCTAATTCTAATCTTCTAAAATTATTTGCCGGACTTTTATAATAATATGAACCAAATCTATGCCCATCTGCACCATGTTTCAGTGGTTGTTTGCTAGAAATTTCTTTTTCCTTTTCTTTTTCTTGTAGTACTAATTTTGTTTTTTCTCTGATTTTTTCTTCTATTATTTCTTATTTATTTTTTTTATGTTTGTGTAGGGACAGATGTATTCATTAGTTAGTAGGAGCAGCAAAATTTTAAAAATATCAAGTAGTTTTTAATTTAAAATGTTAGTTGCTCCCACTACAATATTAATCTTGACTCACTCTTTAAATTCTTAACCCTTCTTCTTCTCTTCCTTTTCAATTTTCTTTTTCTACTTTCCAGACTCGAGTTACTGTCGTTGTCCACCTGTCCCGCATCACTGTCGCCAAGGTTGCTGTGCAACCTTTCTTCTTGCGTTGCTACTCGGCTGTTCTATTATTCACGTCTGACCATTTGTTTTGCGTTCTTCTTTGTCGACGTCTGTCACCATTTCGTTATTGTCTTTCACCAGTCGACACTCCGTCATCATCTCTCACTAGTCGCTACTCTATCATCGTCTCTGAGTCTTTGACGGTCTCGCCACTCCATCATCTTTCGAGTCTTGAGTCTTGCCTCTCTAGTTTCCAGTCGCCTCGGGCACTGGCCGTACCACACCTCTTCAGTCTTTAGTCTCTCAAGTCTTTTCATCCTTGCTGCCTGTTGGGCGCTGCACCGCTGTTGATTGCTACCTCCTGGAGTCTTGGACTATTGGTAGTTGGTACATTCACTAATTTGCTTACTTTCATTGCTTGAATTTGGCATTTTGTTTAGTAAAATTTGATTTTATCCTATTTAGTAAAAAGAATTTGATTTTGACAAAGATGGTATGAATTATGATATTATTTTTTTGTTGTTGCTATTTGAATAATTGAATGATTTATGTTTGTGTATATTAAGGTGTAATTGAATTAGGATATTGTTCTTTGTTGCTCTTAAAAATTAATTTGAATGACTTTTACACTGGGTCTTTTTATTGAAAGATGATATAAGATGAAGAACAATGTGGGTAGTTATTTTTGAGATTTACATTCTTGAATTTTTTTTACTATCTACATTCTTAATTTGATATTATATTATTGTATATTTTTTAATATTTTGTTTATGTTTTGTATTTATAATTTTATATTGTACTTTTAAATTTTTATGGAATTGTGAATTATTTTTATTAATTAATTAACTTAGGTTTACAAATTTATCCTTTTGGTAATGGAGAAATATTTCAAAAGAACATTATCGTTGGAGATTGGATTCTAAAATAATTCATTGATCACTTCTAACAAAAGGAAGGTTGTAATTCGAAGTAGAGAGTCTTATAGCAAATTGTAAGACCTAAAACTTTTGAAAAATCTTATTATGAACTAATTTCAAATCATTTATTTATTTACAGCTCTAATTTTAAAAATTATTTTATTAAAGATAATTAGAGGTAGTTTTGATTAATTGAATTTGAAATAAATTAAAGTTTTTATCCAAATTCTATAATTATTGAGCATTTTCCTATTTACAACTTAAAGTTTTAGAAATTCAAAGTTTATGAGGTTTAACTATTTAAATTAGAATATTTATCTAATTTTATAATTATTCAATTATTTTCTATATTTGAATTATAAAATTAATAGTCATAAAATAATAAAATTTTTATATGATAATATTTTTATAATTAAATACTTTAAGTTTTGTGAATAAAGAAAATTAATTATATTGTATTATATTTTTAATTAGAGTATTTGAGTGAAAACCAAATAGTAATTTGATACAACAAATAAATTTTAAAGTAATTTTAAGGATTTAATTAGTTTTCAAATTAACCCAAAATCCCCAATTTTACACACAAATCATAACCCTAATTAACACATATTTTTTCTCTTTACCCCAAGAAACCCTAGCGGCCCTTCAGAAAAGAGAATCAGAGGGGCAGCTCGAAGAAAGAAAGAAAGGGAGGGCAGAGAGGAAGAGAGAACCGAGGGAGAATAGAAGGAGAAGAAGGAGGAGACGCCGCTGCTACCGTTGAGCCCGCCGTCGTGTCGCCATTGCCGTCCCTAATGAATAGAGACACGCGGGAAGGAAGGCTTCGCGAGGAGCGTCGCGTCGCTGCTGGGAGCCTACCGCCGCCAAGGCCAGTCGCTTTCCGTAAAGCCATCGCCGTCAGCCGCGTCATCGCTGTCACTGCCAGCATCCTCCGTCCACGAGCCGTCGACAGAACTGCAAAGAGAAAGGATGCGCGAAGAGAGAGAGAGAGAGAGAGAGATCGACAGGAGGGTGTACGCGCGAGATGAAGCCGTCGCGAAGCTGCCTTTGCCGCCGCCCCCAGCCGCCGTCGCGAGCTTCATTGCCGTTGCTGAAGATGTGCCGCCGAGCTCCTACCGCTGGGAAACGCCGTTGCCGTCATCAATGACCACTACCGATAAGGATTTTGAGTTTGGTTTATATTCCTGTGAGATTCGGGAACTTTATGTTATTACAGTCGCCGTCACCGAAGTTCTGGTCGCCGCTGCCGCTTGAGGTGGCTGCCAAGACTGCCGCCAAACTGGTTCAGAGACTGTTGCTGTTTCATTTTCTTATTACAGTAAGTATCTCTATTTTGAAAACTCGTGTTAGTATTCTGTTACGTGTTAATAAGGTTTTCGCAATATTAATGTTTTTAGGATTTAGTAACCGAGGTTGCATGTTTCGATTAAGGCTGTTTCTGCTATTGAGAAAGCAAGCGGAATTGTGGTTGCGGTTACCGCTGATCGCGGGTCAAGAGGAAAGGTTTTCTTTGACGCGCTTGATTTATGGGTTCGACTTTTCGAGGTAGGGATTTTTCTAAAAACTCAATTTTATAATTTGGAATTGTTATAAATGGATATTGATGTGAGAAATACACTTTTTAGTGATTGTATAAGTCTTATATATTGCCTGGCTATTTTGGATGAATATGATTGTTTGTTTGCTTGGATTATTGTTTGGTTTTGTTAAACGGACGGTTGCTGAATTGTTTCTTTAAAGTTTTAGAAATGAGTTTGATTTGTTGATAAATGAGTTGATTTTGAATCAGTTTCCTTGAGATATGAATATGGCAAAACTCCCTGAGGCGCGGGGATCCCTGCGGGGACTGCCCCGAATGGGGATCCGACTGTGGAAAATTTTTTCCGCGGGGATGGGGATGGGGGACAAAATTCCCCCGAGGCAGGCGCGGAGACCCGAGTGGGAATCCCTGTCCCGTCCCCGCTATTCCCCGAAATTTATAAATTTATTGAATTATCCTTAATAGTTTATTTCTCATATATGTTTTTTAGTCATTTCTCTCTCTCTCTCTCTCTCTCTCACATACACACACACACACACACACACACACACACACACACACACACACACACACACACATATATATATATATATAGAAATCCAAAACTCCTAATCTTCATTTACATAACCCTTCTTAAATTCAGAGATTCCTAACGTTGTCCATACTCCATCCAACCTCTCTGCAGCCACCCCCTCACCACTCTCGCTTCTCATCGAATTGTGACACTTCACCATGCCATCACCCTCACCGCGTCGTGCTTTCTATTTGCGGCGTTCCTTTTGTAACTCTGCCATCGTGTTCATTCTCCTCTCTGTTGCCGCGTCTTCCACATTGTCCATTGCTTTGTCCTTTGGCTCGTCGTTGCGTCCCCCCACTACATCATTTCGAAAGAAGTCACTATCGTGTCATTTAGATTTTTTGTATAAAATCTTGCTGGTTTTGTATATGATGGATACTTGCAGCTCTCATCATATAGAAATTAATAATTAGTTAGAACTATTAGATAGATGGGGAATTGGGTCTCCACGGGGAATGAGGCCCCGTGGAGAATGAGAATGGGGAGCAATATTTTCCCACAACGGAGAATGGGAACAGGGATGGGGAGCAAATCTTAGGGCGGGGATGGGGAGCATAGAGGCATCTCCCGCCCCCGCCCTGCCCCGTTGACATCCCTGGATATGAAAATGACATGGCTTTTTGGAATCAGCTTGATTTTGAACTGATTTGGTTTTGAACTCATTGGAAAGGGTTGCGAAATGGTTTGGTTGGAAACCGAAAAGAGTGGCAAAGTCCAAGTTTTAGGGGAGGTGCTGCCAAAATTTTTATAAAATCTGAGACTTTGTTTGAAATATTATTTAGAAAATTATGAATTTAAGAATTATATTATTTTACTTGAATTATTTAAGAAAATAATGAATTCTGTTTTGAATTGAATTATTGAAAAGAGAATTATGATTGAGCTTTATTTCTTAAGAAAAGTATTCTATTTTGAGTGCAACTTTTTAGAAAAGACTTATGTTTGAAAGTTGATTTAAATATGACAAGGGTTTATATTTTAAATTTAATTAAAGAATCACGTTTGGAGGAGTTTTTGTAGATTTAAAGGAAATTGGACCTTGATTTCCGTTTGTGATGTTTTGAAAAAAGTCATAGAATTGGTTTTAAAAGTGAACCTAAAGGTGGTTTTGATTTGAATGGATTGGTTTTGTTCTAAGTGATTCGGTTTTGAAATTTGTTTGGGACTTCTAATTCATATGATTTGGTTTTGATTTAATTTAGGAACTTCATTTGATTGATTCACTTTAAGAAAACAATTATTTTTAAGGATCTTGAATGAATTTAAGAAATTGAGAGTTGGCGGACTTCTCCTTAAAGTCTTGAGACTTTGCCGAGGTAGTTAATTGATAACTCCAATTTAAAATAGTTAAACAAATGATTTAAAAGTGAATGATTTTGAGTCTTTTCAAAGAGAATTACCATTTGATATAATTTTGAAATTGTTTGGAAGTTTTGGAAAAATGTTACATAAACTGGCTCTATTTTAAAAGGGAATTTATTTTGAGGAAAAAGTGGCTTATGAGCTTGAAATAACATGAGATATGAGGAGGATTTTGGAATCAAAACAAAGATGAGTTTAATTTGGTTTCAAAGTAAAGTGATTTGAGAAAAAAGTGATATATGGTATGAATGATGTTTTGACTTGATGTGGATTGTTCAGGAAGTGCGAAAATGATTATGAATGAATATGAATGATGAATTGGCTTGTGAACTTCTTTCTATCTGAGATACGAGTTTCCCTGGGTAAGATGCAGTGGCTTTCCACCATGTGCTCTAGGTCGAGACTCAATACTCTGTTGACCCTACGTCGTAAGATGTGGCCGGACACTTTAACGCCCCGAAAATTCCCCCAATGAGCAGAATTTGATTATGATTGAGAAAAAGCTATGCATAGACTCTTGGGATGTGCGCACGGGAGACTATCCAGGGTTTAGCAACTGGACATGTCGGGTTGGCTTTATAACCGACAGATGAGATTCATCAACCATAGGGCAGGCATTCATCATATGCATCTATGTGACATTGTTTGGGAGTGCATATTGTAATTGGTTTGCTTATGTGAATAATTATATTTAATTGCTAATTGCTATAATTGATTTAACTGCTTTGATTGTGTTTGAACCTTCTTACTTGTGTTTGTGACTAAAATTGATTGGATTGTAGTGAATTGGATGTTGATTGAGTTTTTTGGGCCTAGAGCTGTGATTGATTATGTGATGGGTCGAAGGCCGTGATTAGTTTGTATTTTTGTTTTAGTAAAGTATGAAAAATTAAACTGGTTCAGCATAGACTTAATGAACATATGCTTGGAACAGCTTGGTCATTTATACTGTCTAGGAAAACTTTTAATATTTGATACAAAAGGAAGTGGTTTTGGATTTTGAAGAATTAACGGATTTCTCTTTTAAAAAGGGTTTTGAGTTTTGAATGTAAACCTTTGGTTTTTAAAAAGATACATAAGGCGAGCAACAATCACTGTACTTTGAAAATAGTTTTATATTATGTATCTTATTATAGCAATTTATTTAACCTTCTAGTGAGAACCAGCGAGGACGATGTTCTCACTCCCCTACAGGTTCTTCTTTTTCAGGATATGGACGACAAAATTTAGAAGAGTTTATTTTGTTTCTATTTATACGATGTATTGTGTTGTTTTAGTTATTTTTCTCTCGCCTTTATCTTTACAATTTTTGTAAGAGGGATAAGAATTTTGATATGCAAGGCTTGTAAATTAATACTGTGTATATATGTATATGATTTGTAAGTATTGTATCTGGTCTGTATGTACGTATTTATGTTTTCAACCTAAAAAGTCTTTTTGAAAGATTATACGGTTTTAAGTTTTAAACATGCTCCTATTTTAGTATTAAATATGTTAAGAGTCGTCGTAATACCCAAGCCATCAGAGTGGCGTAGCCGAAAGCGTGATATCCTGGTAGCAAGGGTGTTACACAGATCCAGGACAACGACCAAAGATATTAAGTTATCATCCAAATGACAAAGACAAAGTTAGATGTGCATATTTGCAAAAAGGTCCTTGTCAACCAAGGGCTCATAATTGGTTTGATGACTATGGCAACTAATTAGAGTATTGTATATCAAAAGATGTTACTTTTTGTCTTTCTTGTTACCTTATGAAATCCAAAACTAAAGGTGGTGATGCTTTTGTAACTAATGACTTTTAAATTAGAAAAAGGAGAGACTACAAACTCATGTTAGGATTCATGATAGCACTCATAATCAAGTTTGGAGAAAATGTGAAGCACTTATGAAGCCAAAACAACACATTAGTGATACTATTGAAAAATAATCTCAGCAAGCTAAAAAGAATTTATCAAGTTCACTTGATAGCAACAATTGATTGTATAAGAAATAAGGATTTACTACAAGAAAAACACTGAATACCCTCGAATTAAGCGTCGGACATTACTGGCATATGTAGCATCGGATTTCCTGACGGTTATGAGTGAAAATTCGTCCCTCAAAAAAATTACCGTCGGAGTAGAAATTCCGCTACTAAATCCGATGGTAAATATTGGCGCAAAATTTTATTTTATTAGTGCCAATGTTACTGTCGCATTTTACTGCAAAATTTTTTTATGATGACAGATTTTAATGAAATGTGGCATTTAGGCAATGATAAACGCCTCACCAGTGAATATTTTCGCCGGTAAATTCAAGGTAAAATTGGGGTAAAATTCAAATGCGAAATCCTTCCCCTCACTTCTGCAAATTCTCTCTCTCTCTCTCTCTCTCTCTCTCTCTCACACACACACACACACACACTCTCAGCTCTATGCCGCTACTCCATTGAGGTTGCCACCGTCACCACCACCTGGAGATGTCGCCGTCGCTGCCGTTGCACGTCGTCCTTACTACTGCAGGAGCCATCGCTGCTGCTGCCGCTGTTGGTGTACGTTCTCATCCGAGGTCCTCACCTTGTCACCGTCATTGCCACGACCTGTCAACACCACGCTTCCACCATCTTGCATCTACCATCTAAGGTGATTTTTCTATTGTGTTTTTATTTTTCAGTTTTTTTTTGTAAATTTAGGATTTCGTTAGGTATTTTATTAAATTATTAATTGAATTTGTTTAATGAAGTGTATGATTAGGTTTTGTTATGTTAATTTAGTATAATTAGAAATTAAATAATATTAGGGTAGGTTAGGGTAAGGTGAAATTAAGAGCGCTTGAGCTGTTGGAAGATTTTATTTGAGTATTAAGGGTGGTTGAGCTTATGGAAGATTTTATTTGAGTTTGGTGAATGTGTTTCTTTCAATTGCATTGTATTTATATCGTTTCTTTTTGTTATGCCTATTAATTTAGTAAAATTAGAATTAGGTTTTAATTAATTACAATGTTGACTTTTATTTATTCCTTTCAAATTAGTTTTTAATGTAGTTTTACCCTGTAAATTTAATAAGTTATTTTTTTTATTAGGACGGTGTTTTTTCCTCTGAGATTAATTCGAGTTCACTTCTTTTGTAGTTTATGCAGTCATATTCTAGGTTGATTTTCTATCTCTGAATATAATGAATTGTTTAAGTTTTATTCTGGACTTACTTCTCCTATGATAAAGTTTTAGGACGGAAGTGGGAGAAAGTTGTGTAGTGGCGCCTTCTCGAAACCCTTGTTTGTTGGAAAATTATAGAGTTATAAAGGATTGTGCACTAGAACAGCTAGGATTTGATGTTTTATTGAATTTGTGTTTGTTCTAATTTATGCCTCCAGTTGTTTTCTCTGTCGAACTTTTGTTTATATTGTTTAAAACATGTTTGGCTTGTGAGAAAAGGATAATTGGATTTGGTGTGAGATTCTAATTATGAAAAAAGCTCTAAAAATATTAATAAGTTGTGTTGTTGGTTAAATTTTAAGGTGATTGTTCCAAAATCATTCTACGTCATTGTCTATGGATGTACGATAGGGATAATGTTGGACTGGTGGTTTAAAATGTGAGTTCTTTGAGGGGGTTGACGAGTTTGTAGTGTCTTCAACATAAAACCATTTAGGTCTCAAGGGATATCTAGGTGTCCGTGCTATAAGTGTCAGTTGACTAAGTGGTTAGGACCTTCGGATATAACATTTCATCTCTACTGTAATAGGCTCAAGGATGGGTATTGGATGTGGACGGAACATGGAGAAGTGGATAAGCAAGGAATTAACCAGTCTACCTCGAATTCCAATAGGTCTGAGGATTGATCAACGAGAGTTCGGGTGGTTTGAGAACTAAACATGGAAGAAATAAATTGTGAGGGTAAGCAAGAGAGATACAACGAGATGGTGCTTGATGCAATTGGTATTACCAATATGGAAGATGCTGAACAAGAGCCTAACTTGAAGGTAAAGAGATTTTATCATCTGTTAGAATCTACTACAAAATCTTTGTTCGAGGGGTGCATTCATTTGAAATTGTCTGCATGTATTAGAATGATAAGTATTAAGTTTGAGTCAAATCATACGCAAAAGTTTTTTGATAAGTGGGCCACCCTTTGCAACGAATCAATACCTGTCGGGACTACTGCCATCTATAAAAACCGTAACTAATCAACCAGTTAATGAAGTAATTAATTGTCCAAATTAGGTTCCGAAATATTAGAGTGAGAATTTGAGGTTTTAGATGTAATTTTTGGACTCAGTAGGTCTTTCTGAGTCAGAAAATGTATTTTTTGCGAAAAACCGTGAAATAGCGAACCGACAGTTGAATCGGTTCAACCGGTTCAAGTCTGCCTGGTACCGCATGAGAAAAAGTAGAAATAGTAAAAAATCTTAGAAAAATATTAGAAATGAAAAATCGGGCGTTAATTTTAAAGGGTTTGGCCCGAAGTTGGGCCAAACGTGCTAAAAACGCTAACGGGTTAGACCGGACCCAAGTTGGGCCCAAGCCCAACATATATAAGGGCTCATTAATAAACCCTTACCCTCTCACAAACACACACACCTCAGAAATTGAAAGAGGTAGGGGAGAAGAGATTGAGCACTATTCATCATCATCTTCTCTAGCTCATATCTTGAGCTACGGAGCTCCGACCGTCGCACCGTTTGCGGCTACACGTTTCTTGTAAAGAGCTCTACAAAATCCATATAAGAAACTGATAAGGGAAGCTCGAAATCCTGTCAGTTCTTCTCCTCAAAATTTTGAAAATCTAGGGTTTTGATTAAGTGAGTTTTTGTGATTTTGGATATTTAGGTTCACTCTAATCCTTGCTTAGCATTGAATTTTAGCGTCCAAAGCTATTGGGAAAGGTAAGAGGCATTGAACTCTTGTGAAATTTTATTTATGTTAAGCCTTAGGTTGATTTGTGATGGTTTATGTATATATAGTTTGATTATTGTGAGTTTGGGAGCTTTTGGAACTTGTTGGTGCTTGTTGGAGTGGAATTGAAAGCTTGGATTGTGGTTGAGAGCTTGATTATGCTAAATTGGAGTCTTGGTTCATATAGGGAATCGGCCAAGGTATGGTTTCGATTTCCTCTATGTAGTATATAATATTCATAGACACTTAGGCTAGTGACCCATATGATAGGTTTGAAAATTATATGTTGTTGATGATTGGTTTGGTTGATGATGTATAATGTTTGATGTTGTTGCTGTGGTTAAGTGACGAGATTGAGATATGATGAATTTGGGTGAATAAATATTGTTGACTATTAATGTGAATCATGGTTGAGTTGATGCTGAAAATTGATAGTGATGTAATGATGATTGGTGGATATGTGATATATGTGATATTGTGGTTGAGAATAAAATGTGGTAAGATTGGTGTAATATGACACAAAGGGTTGGCTTTCAGGAAAAATGGGAGTTTGGTATTGTTTTGGTTGGGTGTGGTTTGAGGATTTTGGAAAATTTGGTAAAGTGTGAATTTTGGTAAAAGTTGGTTTTTGATGAACTTTGTCTGATCATAACTTTTGCTTTAGTTTTCAAAATTTTTTGAAATTTGAAACTAAAGCTTATTAAAAACTCTTCAAAACGATATAAAGTTTATAAAATTTGAAATTTTGAAGAGGAAGTTATGATCAAACAAAAATCTGTGTTAAAATATGAAATTATGCAAAGTTGCAGAATTCTGTGATTTCTGGTATGTGCGCACGCACAGGCAGGGAAATGCGTTCTGTTTGCAGAGCTAGCACAGCTTGTGCGCGAACATACCTAAGAGGGAATTACAACCTGTGCGTACGCACAGCCTTGTGCATAGCACATGTTGGAAATGTCAGTCTGTTGGGGGCGCTAGCACAGCTTGTGTGAGTGAACAGATTTGTAAATTTTCGTATCTGTGTGTACGCACACCCCTGTACATACGCACACTTTTAAAATCTTTTTGGGCGTGCGCGCTCACACCCCTGTGCGGACGCTGATGTCAATTGGGATGTATTTCAGACGGCCTTTTATAAGAAATATTTCCCTGAGTCTGCAAGGGAAGCGAAGGAAATGGAACTCATGCAGTTGAAGCAAGGTTCTCTATCTGTGACGGACTACACAAGCAACTTTGAGGAACTCTGTAGGTTTTCTAGGGTATGTCAGGGTGCCCCAGAGACTTATGAGAGTTGGAAGTGTATTAAAAACCAAAGGGGGCTGATGGACAACATTATGACTGCTGTGGCTCCAATGGACATTCGTACTTTTTCTGACTTGGTGAACAAGGCGAGAGTGGTGGAAGAGTATGCCAAGACGGTAGCTTCGCCCAAGGAAACACACGGAGGATGTTCTAGTCGAGGACGTGTCAAGCATTTCCATCCGAGGGGTCAAAGTTTCAAGAGAGGAGGATATCCACATCAACGGCAAGGAGGCTTTAGAAAGAACAATCAGAATCAGTTTCAGTATGCTAAAGGGAGAGGAAATCAGAGTGGTTGCTTCAATTATTGGTTTCCTGGGCACATTGCGAGGGATTGCACTTGTGGGAGGAACCAGAATGCGGGTCAGGGTCAGCATCAAGGTCGTGTCTTTGCTGTGAACGCCAAGGATGCTTCCAAGGTGGATCCTTTGATGAGAAGTATATGTCTAATTGGTGATAAAATATTAATTACATTATATAATACTGGAGCATCGCATTCGTTTATTTCTTTTGCTAAGGTTGAGGAACTAAGCTTGAAAGTGTCAGATTAGCTTTTGATCTGCATGTACACACTCCACATCAGACGGTTATAACTAGGTCAGGGTGTAGGCAAGTAGGTTTCAAGCTTGAGGGTAGAGACTTCGTGCATGACTTGATCTGTTTACCAATGATTGGATTGGAGATGATTTTGGGATTTGATTGGTTGTCGAAGAATCAGGTTTTGTTGGATTGCTTTGAGCGGTCAATTCGGTTTATGCCGGAAGGAGAAAATAGAGCAGTGGTAGCTGTGGGGTATTACCTGAACTCTATAATAGTGCACTGTAGTGGGGAGGAGTGTCAGGGATATATCCTGTTGGCTGCTAACGCGTTGGGGGATGCCCAGGACTTAGACCAGATTCCGGTAGTTAGAGACTTTCCGGAGGTATTCCCGGAAGATATCCCTGAATTTTCACCTCAAAGGGAGATTGAATTTGTGATTGAATTGGTGCCGAGAGCCGGACCAGTGTCGATTGCACCGTATAGAATGGCTCCGATAGAGCTGGCAGAATTAAAGTCTCAGTTGGAAGAGCTTCTGAACAAGAGGTTCATTCGACCGAGTGTATCTCCATGGGGAGCGCCAGTTTTATTGGTGAAGAAGAAGGATGGAGGAATGCGTTTGTGCGTGGATTACCGACAGTTGAACAAAATGGCGGTGAAGAATAAGTACCCGCTGCCGAGGATAGATGACTTGATGGATCAACTGCAAAGAGCCGGAGTATTTTCCAAGATTGATTTGAGATCAGGTTACCATCAGATAAGGGTGAAGGAGGATGATATCCCTAAGACTGCGTTCAGGACGCGCTATGGACACTACGAGTTTGTGGTGATGTCCTTTGGGTTAACGAATGCACCTGCTGTTTTCATGGATTACATGAACAGAGTCTTTCGTCTCTTTTTGGACAAATTCGTGGTGGTTTTCATAGACGACATCTTAGTTTATTCCAAGATGGCAAAGGAGCATGAGGAACACTTGAGGATTGTGTTGCAAATCCTAAAGGAGCGAAATTTGTATGCCAAGTTGTCGAAGTGCGAGTTCTGGAAAGAGGAAGTGAAGTTCCTAGGTCACGTGGTGAGCAAAGGAGGGATAGCGGTGGATCCTTCTAAGGTAGAAGCAGCGATGGAATGGGAAAGACCAACGACGGTGACGGAAGTGAGGAGCTTTTTGGGTTTAGTTGGATATTACCGAAGATTTATTGAAGGGTTTTCCCGAATAGCACTGCTGATGACTAAGTTGACAAGGAAGGAGGTGTCTTTTGTGTGGACGTCGGAGTGTGAGGAAAGTTTTCAAACTTTGAATCAGAAGTTAACTTCAGCGCCAATTTTAATCTTTCCGGAATCGCATGAACTGTTCGAAGTGTACTGTGATGCTTCTTTGAAAGGTTTGGGTTGCGTGTTGATGCAACACCAGAATGTGGTGGCTTACGCATCGCGTCAGCTGAGACCGCATGAGGTAGATTACCCAACTCATGACTTGGAATTAGCGGCAATTGTGTTTGCGTTGAAGATTTGGAGACACCACTTGTACGGAGTAAGGTTTAGCGTTTTTTCTGATCATAAGAGTCTCAAGTACATCTTTGATCAGAAAGAGCTTAATATGCGTCAGAGGAGGTGGATGGAGTTGTTGAAGGACTACAATTTTAAACTGAGTTATCACTCTGGAAACACGAATGTGGTAGCAGACGCATTAAGTTGGAAGTCTTTAACTGTAGCTTGGATGAGAATCAAGGAATAGGAGTTAGCGGGTAAGTTTGTGGATCTTAAGTTGGATATTGGTGAAGTTACCGGAAGAGCTTGCTTGAATCAGTTACAGATCTCAAGTGACTTTAAATCCGAACTCCTAAGGGCTCATCAAAACAATGACGTGTTACCTAAGGTGTTGCCAGCTATTGAGCAAGGGAAGCAGTGGAGAGTGTCATGGGATCAAGATGGATTGTGGAGATTCAAGGGTAGAATCATTGTGCTGGATGTTGGGACTTTGCGGCAAGATATATTGAGAGAAGCACACAACAATGGGTTTTCGATTCACCCTGGGAGCACTAAAATGTACCACGATCTGAAGGCTATGTTCTGGTGGCCTGGTATGAAGAAAGATGTGGCGGAATATGTCTCAAAGTGTCTGACGTGTCAGAAGGTGAAGATAGAGCATCAGAAACCATCAGGGATGCTACAGCCACTTGAGATTCCTCAGTGGAAGTGGGAAGGAATCGCAATGAATTTTGTGACTGGTTTACCGAGGACTAGGTCGGGATTTGATGCAATTCGGGTGATCATGGATCGCTTAACCAAATCCGCTCATTTTCTACATGTTTGAGTGAATTGTTCTATGGAGGAGTTGGCAAGATTGTATATCAAAGAGATAGTAAGGTTGCATGGTGTGCCATCGAGAATAGTGTTGGACCGTGATCCCCGATTCACATCAAGGTTTTGGGGAGCTTTTCAAAGAGCTTTCGGTACGAAGCTATGTCTCAGTACCGCATATCATCCGCAAACTGAAGGACAATAAAAAAGAACTATTCAAATGTTGGAGGATATGCTAAGGGCATGTATATTGGATCAACAGGAAAGTTGGGACCATCACATGCAATTGGTAGAGTTTACGTACAACAATAGCTTTCATGCGAGCATTGGGATGGCTCCGTATGAAGCCTTGTATGGACGGAAGTGCCAATCTCCACTCTGTTGGTATGAATCTGGTGAAGTGAGCATTTTGGGTCCTGATTTGATAGTAGAGACTACTGAGAACATTAAGACAAAGAAGTTGAATCCGAGGTTCATTGGACCGTTCGAGATTCTAAGACGATTCGGGCCGGTAGTGTATCAAGTAGCTTTGTCACCTCATCTGTCTAACTTACATGACGTATTCCACGTGTCACAGCTCCATAAGTACACGTCAGATTCGGCTCATGTGTTGGAGCCTGAGTCGGTGGAGTTGAGAGAGAACTTGACTTTTCAAGTAACACCAGTGAGAATTGATGACACCAGTGTGAAAAAGCTATGAGGGAAGGAAGTCTCACTGGTTAAAGTAGCTTGGGAACGAGCAGAAATCAAAGAGCATACTTGGGAGTTGGAATCCGAGATGCGAAAGGATTACCCCGAGCTTTTCTCAGGTAATTCAAATTTTGAGGGCAAAATTTCTTATTTGGTGAGGAGAATGTAAGAACCGTAACTAATCAACCAGTTAATTAAGTAATTAATTGCCCAAAGTAGGTTCTGAAATATTAGAGTGAGAATTTGAGGTTTTAGATGTGATTTTTGGACTCAGTAGGTCTTTCTGAGTCAAAAAATGTATTTTCTGCGAAAAATCGTGAAAAACCGCGAACTGGCAGTTGAACCGGTTCAACCGGTTCAAGTCTGCCTGGTACCGCACGAGAAAAAGTAGAAACAGTCAAAAACCTTAGAAAAACATTAGAAATGGAAAACCGGGCATTAATTTTAAAGGGTTTGGCCCAAAGTTGGGCCAAACGTGCTAAAAACGCTAACGGTTGGACCGGACCCAAGTTGGGCCCAAGTCCAACATATATAAGGGCTCATTAATGAACCCTTACCCTCTCACAAACACACACACATCAGAAATTGAAAGAGGGAGGGGAGAAGAGATTGAGCACTATTCATCATCATCTTCTCTAGCTCATATCTTGAGCTACGGAGCTCCGACCGCCGCACCGTTTGCGGCTACGCGTTCCTTGTGAAGAGCTCTACAAAACCCATATAAGAAATTGGTAAGGGAAGCTCGAAATCCTCTCAGTTCTTCTCCTCAAAATTTTGAAAATCTAGGGTTTTGATTAAGTGAGTTTTTGTGATTTTGGATGTTTAGGTTCACTCTAATCCTTGCTTAGCATTGGATTTTGGCGTCCAAAGCTATTGGAAAAGGTAAGAGGCATTGAACTCTTGTGAGATTTTATTTATGTTAAGCCTTAGGTTGATTTGTGATTGTTTATGTATATATAGTTTGATTATTGTGAGTTTGGGAGCTTTTGGAACTTGTTGGTGCTTGTTGGAGTGGAATTGAAAGCTTGGATTGTGGTTGAGAGCTTGATTGTGCTAAATTGGAGTCTTGGTTTATATAGGGAATCGGCCAAGGTATGGTTTCGGTTTCCTCTATGTAGTATATAATATTCATGGACACTTAGGCTAGTGACCCATAGGATAGGTTTGAAAATTATATGTTGTTGATGATTGGTTTGGTTGATGATGTATAATGGTTTGATGTTGTTGTTGTGGTTATATGATGAGGTTGAGATATGATGAATTTGGGTGAATAAATATTGTTGACTATTAATGTGAATCATGGTTGAGTTGATGATGAAAATTGATAGTGATGTAATGATGATTGGTGGATATGTGATATATGTGATATTGTGGTTGAGAATAAAATGTGGTAAGATTGGTGTAATATGACACAAAGGGTTGGCTTTCAGGATAAATGGGAGTTTGGTATTGTTTTGGTTGGGTGTAGTTTGAGGATTTTGGAAAATTTGGTAAAGTGTGAATTTTGGTAAAAATTGGATTTTGATGAATTTTGTCTGATTAAAACTTTTGCTTCGATTTTCAAACTTTGTTAAAATTTGTATGAAACTAAAGCTTATTAAAAACTCTTCGAAACGATATAAAGTTTATAAAATTTGGAATTTTGAAGAGGAAGTTATGATCAAACAAAAATTGGTGTTAAAATATGAAATTATGCAAAGTTGCAGAATTTTGTGATTTCTGGTATTTGCACACGCACAGCCTTGTGCGCATGCACAACCCTGCAAAATTTTCAACCTGTGTGCACGCACAGGTAGGAAAATGCGTTCTGTTTGCAGCGCTAGCATGGCTCTTGCGCGCACATACCTATGAGGGAATTGCAACCTGTGCGTATGCACAGCCTTGTGCGCATGCACACGTTGGGAAGGTCAGTCTGTTGGGGTGCTAGCACAGCTTGTGCGAGTGAACAGATTTGTAAATTTTCGTACCTGTGTGTACGCACACCCCTGTACATACGCACACTTTTAAAATCTTTCTAGACGTGCGCGCGCACACTCTGTGCGGGTGCACACGCCTGTTTCTCAAATTTAAACTTTGTTTTCAACTCTTTCACCTTTCCAACAAGGTTGTAAGCTTTTGTAACACCATTTTAAGGCTTCTGGGCTTAATTTTGGGCAGGAGAACATGGGAATAATCTAAGGGTTTTAGTTGATGATTTTTATGGAAAAATTAGAAAAAATGGAAGATTAGGTTTCGGGTGTACTGAGGATGGTTTGATGTTATGCGAAGGATGATTGATATATGAGATGAGATATGATGAACTGTTGATGTTTGAAAACTGAAATGTGAATTGACAGTGGTTGAGGTGAGCCGAGGACTCTGAATGAGATGATGGATCCTTGTATACTGAAAATATTTTTTGAAAACCACTGAGGTACGGATTGGTACTGAGATTATGAGACGCTATGCGCCCGGTAGGGATGGTGGTTAATCCCGCCTGTCGAGGTAGCGGCGGCGGCATAAGGACGGTGGTTAATCCCGCTTACGTTGAGATGTGAAGTCTGAGGCAAGAGTATCCCGCTCGCATCCCTTCGGATCAATAGAGCGTGCAGGTGCAAACATCTCCATGGAGATGTGTCAGGTTGGCAGTTGAACCGACAATGTGATATCATAGCCAATAGGGCAGGCATTCATCATATGCATTTTCTATCTGATTGTTTGCTTTGCCGACTTGTAAACGTATGCCTAATTGAATAACTTGCCTAATTTCTTACTTGAAGTACTTGCTTTATATGCTTCTACTTGTGCTTTACTTGCATTGTATATAATTGTGATTTCTACTGGGATTGAGAAGGTTCGGAAGGCAGTGGTGATGGAATCGCATGGAGGATGGGTTGGTGAAGGCTGTGGGACAGCGGTGTTTGGTTAGAATAGAAATCCTCTAAGATAGATTACCCGGTTTATTTATGCTAAAGATTTATATAATCATGCTTATCTGTTTTAGTATGCCTTAAGATTGAATCTTGTGATGGATATGAAATCTAGGATTGCCTTTGGCATCCTGGGGTCTTATATCCTACATCACTAGGCACTGTTACCATACTGAGAACCTCCGGTTCTCATATCATATTTCTGCTGTGTTTTTCAGATGTAGGTCGGAACCCACCTTGGTGAGTTGCTGGATGGTGACAGAAGCGGAGGATCCGGATACCTTTTGGGAATCTTTTGATTTATTTTGTTTATACATCTCTCACTTTTGTATTCTGTTTTGCCTAGAGGCATGTATTTGAGAGAACAAAATTTGTATAAGCTATTTTTTCTGTCTGGTTTATGTATGGTCTGTATATGGATAGCCGGCTTAAACTCCGCGAGCCGTGGCTAGTTTCTTATGGTATTATACTATATATATTTTGATGTATCTTATCTGTATCTGGTGCTTTAAGTTAGTAGTTTCGTTAGTACGTTTGCGCTTTGTAAATCCTGTTTTTGAGCTATATCCTTCATCGGGCTTCTAGATTATATGATTCTATATATATATATATATATATATATATATATAAGCTTAGAACTGTCGTAATCTCAGATTAACCTTTGCTTTACGACACGAGGTAAAGCTTGGGCTAATTAGGGTGTCACACCATCCCCTAGAGCCACTACAAAACAAAGAAGTTAGTTTCGAAATTAGGTCTAAATTTGGTGAAAATCGATTTTTGTTTGAATAGTTGTATATTGTATTACAAGGGGGACGTAGATCTAACTGCTTGTAGATTTTGTTATGCATTGAGGTTTCAATTCGAGAGAGAACGGATTGGTAAATGGCGGGTCCAATTTAGGTGGATGTAACCTTTTGAGAGGATGATCGAATCCTTCAAGCGCACCATGAAGAACAGAGCTTAGATCGAGGGTAGCATCTACGAAGCATTCCTAGCTAAAGAAATATCCGCATTTTACGCTTTCTATTTTGAGCCTCTTGTTGATTCATGTAGAACAGGAGTTGGAAAGAACAATGAGAAGGAAGAATCTTCGTCAACTAGAATAACCTATCCAATATTTGTTCTAAAAGGAGTTGCAATGGGTACGGGTAGTGAATATTGGTTAGAGAAAAAGAAAATCGATGCCGCGCATCTGCATGTGTTGTTTACTGTGACCAGGTTTCACCCTACCTGAGATGAGTTTTTTAAGTCTTTGTAAATATTATAATTAGTAAGATAATAACTTTTTCATCTAATCAAAACTTCAGTATACTGAAATTTCATTGTTTATCATATTGTATGATAGGTTATTCCAGGAAACAAATTCTGATACATCACTGAATAATTTTTCACATTGGTTTAGAGAATATGTCAGTGTCTCTCTAGTTGACACAACGGATTAAGAACTCGTTGCACTTAGTTAAGGCCCAATGAATAAGGGCATAAGCTACCCGATATACAAAGTTAATAAATATCGGTTCATTTTTTACAATGGTCGGTGAGAAAGAAAACAGATAATACCAGAGTCTGGGTTTGTGGGGATGCAGGCAGTAGTCATTCTGATTGGTATGGTGTGTTGCACACTATAATTCAACTATAGTATTTTTGTCACACTACGTACAAGATGTGCATGTTTAAAATGAATAGTATGATCCATATTCGCAACAGGAGGCATGAAAGCACAAGGACTACAATATCACTGTAGCAAATGTAACAGAGCATATAGGCACTGCGATCTTTTTATTCTACCTCAAAATGTATGACAGGTATGCTATTTGTCTTATTCGAGGTCATGCAAATCTAGTTGGGTTGTTGTTGTGATCCAATCACCCTTAGATCGGCTGTTATGGATGATGGCATCATTGACCTTAGGGTAGATGACAACACACTACCATAAGAGGACGACAATCTTTAAGAAGAAAAGATGGTCGATGGAGACGAAGAAGAAAAAGACGAGTTCGATGATCAAGAAATTGCCTCGGAAAAGGAGGATGATGAACCAGAGGAAGAAAATGATGAATCTGAATAAGGTTCACCTAAATATAGTTTAACTAGCTTGTTGTATGTTTAAACCTTATTTTAGTTAGATCATATAATTACAACGCATGCTAGCCTTAGTTCTATCTTATGTATTTCTTTATTCCTTATGTGTTTTTATTCTATATATTTGATATTTTATATCATATATAAATAACTTTTTTCAGATAAATTACTAATTTATTCTTTACTAAATAGGAGTGGACTATCGATTATTAACTATTGGGGTCCATTATAGATTGAAGAAGAAAATAAAAAAAAATGACTTTTTCGTCGGATTTACCGTCAGAATTTTTCGATAGTAACGATTATCCAGATTTAAAAAAAAATTGATGCTTCCGTCAGATTTTTCCGACAATAATGCAGCACGAGGTTTCAATGTTTGGCGCCATAATTACCGTCGGAAAAATTCCGACGGTAAGTCGCATCAGATTGTCGTAATTTAAACATCGAATTTCGCCGTTAATTCTACCGCAAGTTACCGTAAAAAAAATAATAAATCCGTCGATAAACATTTACCAGTGAGGTTTATAACTTCGGATACAATCTAACGCAAAATCTAATGGTATTCAGCGTTTTTCTTGTTGTGATTGGTCTTTCGTGGTAATGATGAGACAGATGATTCTCTTAATAAAAAAAATTTGAAACCTCTAAACTTTCTTGTACAACATAATGAAGAGATTGATCATGCTTTCAAAAATGTTTATGAAAATATTAAACTAATAACACCCTCAATTCAAAAAACATTGTAAGAGCTGGTGCAAGAAAAACAACAAAAGTTATTGTTGATGATATTGGGAATGAATTGTTTGTTGTTTTGGTTGATGAAGCCCGCGACATTTCTATTAAGGAGCAAATGTCAATTTGTTTGAGGTACGTGAATAAAGAAGGATAAGTTAGGGAGCATTTTCTTGGTCTTGTTCATGTTTCTAATACGAATACTTTATCTCGAAAATTAGCATTGGAGTCATTATCAGAAACATATAATTTATGTTTATCAAGAGGATGTGGACAAGGATATAATGGTGCAAGTAACATGCAAGGAGAATTTAGTGGCTTGAAGATTTTGATTTTGAAAGAAAATTCTTATACTTTCTATGTTCATTACTTTGCCCACCAACTTCAGTTAGCTCTTATAATGGTTACAATAAAACAAGTTGAAATTGCTTTATTTTTTAATTTATTAACCAATTTGTGCAATGTTGTTGGAGTTTCATGTAAATGAAGAGACATGCTTCGTGAAAGTCAAATGACTAGGATAATTGAAGCATTAAAAAGTGGAGAAATTTTCAGTGGATGTGGTTTGAATAAAAAAGTAGGTTTATAAAGAACTGGAGACACTAGATGGGGTTCACACTATGAAACTATATTTAGATTAATTTTTTTGGTTTTCTTCCGTGGTCAATGTTCTTGAATATGTTGAGGAAGATGAAAATAATTCAGAACAAAGAGCTTAAGCATGTCATTCAGTTCTTTGAATTCATTTTCAACTTGCACTTGATGAAAAATATCTTGGGAGTTACTAATGAGTTGACTCAAGCATTACAAAGAAATATAAGAGATCATGGTTGGTCTCTTCTACTTGACGAAGTCTCATTGTTTTATAACAAATATAATATTTCTATTCCAAAAATAGATTATATATTTGTGACAAGGAAGATCAAGACCCAAAACTCAAAAGATCTCAAATTTGCATAATTTTCAAGTTGAGATATTCTATCAAAGAAAAAATATCTTGGGAGTTACTAATGAGTTGACTCAAGCATTAGAAAGAAATATAAGAGATGATGATTGGTCTCTTCTGCTTGACAAAATCTCGTTGTTTTATAACAAATATAATATTTCTATTCCAAAAATAGATTCTATATTTGTGATACAAGAAAGATCAAGATGTAAAACTCAAAAGATCTCAAATTTGCATCATTTTCAAGTTAAGATATTCTATCAAAAAGTCAATAATCATTTTATAGAGGTGAATACTGAATTACTTCTTTTCAATTCTTTATATAACTTATCTGAATCTATGACAGTCATTTTTTTTCATTTGATAAGAAGAAGTTGATTCAGTTAGCTCAATTCTATCCATTAGAAATTTTTTCTACTCAACTTTTAGCACTTGATAGTTAACTTGAAAACTTCATATTAGATGTGCATTCTTATGACTAATTCTCAAACTTAAATGGGATTGATGCTCTTTCTCAGAAATTGGTTGAGACAAAAAAATATTGTTTATCTATTAGTATTTTTTCTTTTGAAGCTATCTTTAGTTTTGTCCGTAGCAACTGTATTAGTTGAAAGAACTTTCTCTGTTACGAACATCATAAAGAGTTGGCTACATAACCGTATGGGAGATAGATTTTTAAAAGGTGAATACCCATCCCGGCCTTTGATAATTTCTTCGAAGGACTTCAAAGCTCCCGACAAAAAAAATACCATTTATGCCCCTTGATATTTAACTTTGTAGGACTGATTAGCCCTTCTGTCAATGATCTCTCTTCAAAACATACTTATGTGACACGTTAATCACTAATATATTTTCCATTTAATTTTAAGTAAAAACAATTTAAAATTAATATGTTAGGATTGATAGAGACAAAGAAGGAGGTGATTACTAAGTTTGATGTAGTGCAATTTTGGGGTAATGATGCGGTGGGTTTGGAATTTGTGGGACCGGAAGGTGCTTCTAGAGATTTATTAATAATGTGGGATGATATGATGTCTAGGTTGAGTAATTGTTACAAAGAGGAGAGATGGTTGTGTATAGAAGGGAAATTGACAAACAATAATTTTCATATGTGCGGTTTGCTTGGTGTATGCTGCGTATACAAGGGAAGAGAAGCTTGCTGTGTGGGAAGAGTTGAGTTTTTTTATAGGGAATATATCAAGTTCCTCTTTGCTACATGGGTGTCTTCAATGAGGTTCTGCAGTTAGAAGAAAGGAAAGGCGCTAGTGTGTTAAGAGCAATATGAAACTGGTGGATATAGAGCTGAATGTAAAATTAATTGAAATGTAAAATTTACAAGAAAATAAATTGAAATAATAAGGAAGGTGGAAGGAACCCTACAAAAAAAATTACTCGATCGCAGACTCAGGAATTCTCTGAGATGTGAGTGTGCTTGAGTGTTTTTCTGAGTAAAAGTTCCAACCCCTTTTTCACTGAAATTTCCTAGTATTTATAAGCTAACCTTACATAACGGTAAATTAATATTACATTAATTACAATTAATTATAATTAAAATAAATTACAATTTTGAAACACAACCGCCCTTGGTAACTGTTCCCGCTACACGATTATAGATATTCTCCATGTGATTAATTATCCACTAACCTTCTCACTTCTTTGACAACTCGACTAAATCTTCGAAAGTCTTTCAAATCAAATCTCCTTCTCGACTCAGCTTCTTCGATTTCGACAAAGTAATTGGAAACAATTTCCGCGTCATCTACTCCCATACTTGATATTTTTCGATTTGACTCTTTCTGATCGAAAATAATTTTTTGATCTACAAATTGCCCCCTTGGATTAATGTGGTTTCCTTTGATATTATTATCGAAAAGTAAAGCACTTAATCCAAAAACGTCAGTTTTCAAATTAATAATAATTATCATTTAAACCTTCCATTATCACCAATCCACTCTACACGTCTCCCAAGAGTCACGCCCTCTCTCTCTCCACCATTCCATCTTCCTCAAGAAGTTACCTCTTTTTGCATTTTCTCTATAATAACGGTTACATTAACACTTTAAATCCACCGTTCTTACCTTCAGTCAATTTTCCTGAATTCCATCATTCTCCAAACTTTCTTTACAACCCTGCATCTCTTTGCAAAACTTTCTAATCTGAGAATGGCTGGCTCTTCCTCACAAATCACTTCCTCTGACAAAGGTAAAGGCCATACATCAACACCACCACCTCCACCAGCTCTTCGCATTCTCAATCAGATCAATGATGAAATCATTGATGATCCTCACATTCAATCTAGTGATAATAGGATTTTAATTCCTTTCACAATCGGAACTGAAACACATTGCTTCCTCGGACCAATTGAGTCTCTGGAAAAGGTGAACAAGAAGTCTCTTTCTTTTCCCAGTGCTGAAGGGGAAGATTTGCTAATAAACCAATCTTTCAACATTTCCCATTTTATCAACCAAAAGACGTTCAGGAACAACCCGAAAATCAACCCACGAGGATATGACTTTACAGCCTGGTACCGATGTCTCGAACCCACCAAAAGTGCCAGTTGGGGAACTCTAGGGATTCACGAACTGCTGAGACTCTCTCATTTTTCTTTAACCACACATCTTTGGATGATCGGGGCTGTTACATACTTCTGGAACAGAACCACCAATAATTTTCACATTCCTTGTGGAATGATTGGAATGTCTCTTCTCGACGTAGTCGCAATCATTGGACTTCCCATCAATTTACCAGATTATACTTCTGAAATGCAACCTGAACGTCAATACAACTTCGTTCTGAGCAGCTCTTACAGTGAGTTCATTACCCACAACATGGGTAGAGAAGGTACCAGGATCACCGATAATGAACATGTAGCTTTCCTGTTCTACTAATTAAATGCAATTCTATTTTGTTCTCATAGTGCCCAAATGTCAAAACTTTACCTCTCTTTGGCCATACTTCTCCACGAAGGTAAAATTTTTAACCTGGCTAAACTTCTCTTGGGGCACATCTTCGAGGAACTTGGCCAATTTGTTTGTGACCTACGAGATAACAAATTAATAAGTGCAGGAGGCCCTCTATGGCTTCTTCAGTTATGGCTCAACGCCATCTTCGAGAACTTCATGACTAAACCTGAAAGTGGTCATACTGACAAGTAGTATATTGAAGGGTTTCAATTATCTGTGTACAAACCCAATTTCCCAAATGCACAATCAGATGAGGATAGGTTTTGGGCTGTTTTCGCCCTTTTTCATTCTTGTAAAAATTTTGAGAATGAACAACTGAATTTCACTCCTTTCTTACGCCGCAACCGAGGCCCTGCCTGGTTATACCGTTTGCTCTTTCCAAACTCATATGAAGGAAGTGAACTTGCCAAACGAAGTTGGGCACACCTATTAGCTGTTCAAGTAATCCCCACAGGATTATCTTTACAGAAAAAAGAAAAATTCAAAATAACTTTGTATGCTCCTCACCTGTCCGCCAGACAATTAGGATTTTCACAAGCCATTCCCAAACCTCAGTCTCGAAACGATGACCCTTTCTGTCACTTCCTTCTGACTACCCAAGAAGACTTCGATTCTTTCCTTGCCATGAATCAATAGCGCGGGGATCGTTTTAGTTTCATGGAGTATGAACGCAGTTCTTACATTACCAAATCATGTGTTGAATGGTGGGCTGCATATTATGCTAGGTACACTCGTACCTTAGAAGACATTCAACAAACTGCAATCCAAACTGCCCCTATTGCTGAGAGTTCTCCAAAAAGAGCTCAGAAAAGGAAAACTGAAACTGCTCGACCACCATCAAGTAAAAGCAGGAAAACTCCCACTAAAACTTCTCGAAAGGTAACTTTATGTTTCCTTTCTTTATTTAAAACATATTTCAACTTTTGTCTTTTAGATCACACTTAATTTTGGATTTCTTATCAGTTGATACTACTTTCATCAACTGAGAGTTCTGAGGAAATCGAACCGGCCAACAAAGACACTCCTGCTGTCTCTTCCCAATCAGAAGATATAGCCGATTCTGATTCTAGCCCCCAATTGATCCGCAGGACCAAAACTTCTCAAGTAACACGATCGTCACTACAAACTTTACCTATTTTAATGTAAAATTCAAATTCACAAATGTGTACCTTTTTGTTTTAGACTGCCCACGTCACTCACTCAGTCACTTCTGCTGAAGAACTTAACCCATTAACTTTGCCACAGCAACACGGTCAAGAACAGTCAACGTCACATGACACGATTCAATTTTCAGGACCCAGAGTAATTCCAGCCACTTTTCCACTTTTCTCTCACACAACCCAAATAGTGGATCCAACAACCAATCCTTTGCAACATTCTCCAGCAAAAACTCAAAGGATTGAATCAACTTCATCAGGTTATTCTTTCCAAAAAGAATCTAATAGTTCCTGACTCTGATTCTGCTTCCAAGGCTGCTGACACTACCAACTCAAACTCTTCCAAATCCAAGGTTTCAAAAACTCCACCAGAATTGCAACCAACACCTTCAGATTTAGCACAACTTCAAACTCCTCCGGGACCAAAACCAAGCACATCATTTATCCCGACGACTCCATCTAGTGCTACCTTGGATGACTTAACTTCTATTTTGAATAAAATCATCCAGGGAACCAAAGTACCAATACCTGTTCTAGTCATCCCAAGTCCAGTTTATACAAGACCTCCAATCGAATTAAATTCTGATACTCGGGAACAACTTCGATCGCTCATCAAGCTCTTGGATCATCCTCCTGCCACATGGGTTGATGACCCAATTCTTAATCAACTTTTAACCTCTCTTTTAAGCTCCTCTTTTGAACTTCCAACCAACATTCCCAATTTTGACTTAATTCAAAGATTCAAACAACTCATTGAAGAAAGTTTCGCATTCCATTTTCAATTCTAGGAAATTGAAAATCGAGAAGTCACAGCCGTATCCAAAATTGAAAATTACCAAGCAAATGCTCAACCAATCAAAGTTGCTCGTGATGAGTTTGATTTAAAGATTGCCCGTGCTATTTCTGTCCAAGCCTTTCATGACCAAGAAGAAGCAAGGCTTGAAGCAGAATTGGCTCTAATTCAAGAACTCACCACTCTTCGCCAAAATCGGACCACCTTGGCTAGACCTTTGGTTGCGGCTCAGCAAGAACAACACCTCCTTATCCAACAACTTGTCTTGATTGACACTGAGTGAGAGAAAGTCGAACAAAAACTTGAGAAGATCCAAACTGATAAATCTAAACAAATTGGGATGCTTACAACTCTGGAAAACAAAAGGACAACACTATGCTCTGTTCTGGCTAAATTATTGGCGCCTTAAACTTTTCTTTATTTTGTAATGACTTTTGTCTCTTTTAAACTTTATGCATGCTAAATTTTCTGTGTTTGCCAACAATAGAAAAGTTTTAAATATTTTCCATTAATCGAGCTAATCACCTTTCCTGACTCGATATCTTTAATTCGATAAGCGTTTCCAGAATATGTCCATATTACTTGAAAGGGACCTTCCCAACTATGGGACCACTTACCAAGAAATCTCGATTTCTTTTCCATTGGTAAAATAACTTTCAAAACCAATTCGCCTGTTTGAAAAGATTTCTTAGAAATTCGACAATTATAACTTCAAGCAATACTCTCTTTCTGTCGAATTACATTCTCTAGTGCTAAAATTCTCTCTGAATCTAACTCATTTAACTCATCAAACATTGCATTCTAATAATCATCGATCGGCAAATCGTTTTGTTTCGATACCCTCAAGGTATTCAAATTAATTTCCAATGGTAATACTGCATCATGGCCATACACCAATTTATAAGGTGAAGTTCCTATCGAACCTCTTAGTGAATTTCGATAAGCCCATAATACCTGACTTAAAGTCTCATGCCATGTTCGAGGCCTATTCCCAATATGATTTTTAATCAAGCCTATCAATATCTTGTTCGCTGCTTCAACTTGGCCGTTAGCTTGTGCATAATAAGGAGTCGAAGTGACCATATTAATATTCCTCAAAGCTGCAAAGTTATTAATTCTTTGACCAGTAAACATAGTTCCTTGGTCAGTACTTAATATCTGAGGAATTCCAAATCGATGGATAATATTTTCCTCGACAAAATCAATTATCTCACTTTGACCAACCTCTACCAACGGAATAGCCTCAACCCATTTTGTGAAATAATCAATAGCCACCAAAATAAATTTATGTCGTTTCGAAGAAGGAGGATGAATCAACCCAATTAAATCCAAAACCCAACCTCTAAACGGCCGCTGGAATTTGTTGTATCGAACCATGTTTCTGACATTTTTGACACGCCTTTGCATAATCAATACAATCTTTTATCATAGATGGCCAAAACACCTGATTACGATATAACACCCATCTCATTTTCCTTCCTGCTTGATGAGCACCACAGATTCCATTATGAACTTCACCCAAAGCAATTTTCTGATCTTCTCGTCCCAAACACCTCAGCAAACTTCCATCAACCCCTTTTTTATACAACTCATCAGCCAATAAAACAAAGTTCATTGCCTATAACTTTATTTTTCTATTAACTGCAGTATTGGGATCTTTCAAATACTGAGTAATAAGCTTTCTCCAATCAGAATCCTCCCATTCATCTATACACAACACTTCTCTTTCACTTGCTGGCACTAAAATTTGATGGATACTAGAAAATTTTCTAATAGTTTCCGGGCTAACCCGATATCTTGAAGCAATTTAGGCCAATTCATTAGCAATTTCATTATGAATTCTAGGGATATGTACCAAAGAAACCTTCTGAAAAGAAGTTAACATCTCCCAAGCAGTTACTAAATATTTCTGTAACGTTTCATTGTTACATTTAAATTCCTTTGAAAACTACTTTAAAACCAATCGTGAGTCTCCAAGAATTTGAACTTCTAAAGCCCCTTTGTCGATTAAAATTTCGAGACCTAAAATTAAAGCCTCATATTCAGCGACATTATTTGAACAAGGATACTTTAGTTCAAACAAAAATTCTGATGGAACCCCCTCAGGTGAAACAATAAGGATTCCAACCCCTGCACCATCTTTGTGCTTAGATCCATCAAAATATAATTTCCAATAATTGACCTCTATATCAATAATATTTGCCCCCTGGTCATTCAGACCTTTCGAATTATCCACAAGAAAGTCTGCAATGACCTGTCCTTTAACAGCTCTCGCTGGGACATATTGCAAATCGAATTCTGTTAATGCTAACATCCATTTTCCTAAACGCCGCCTTAACATAGGGAAACTAAGCATATACTTAACAACATCAGTCTGCGCTATCACCTTTATCGATTTAGCCACCATATAACACTTTAATTTCATACAAGCATGATATAATGACAAACATAATTTTTTAGTCGGTGAATACCTTGTTTCGATATTAGTTAAAACTCAACTAAGGTAATAAACTGCGGGTTCATGCCCATTTTCATCATCTTGGGCTAACATACATCCAATCGAATTCTCAGATGCTGCAATATATAATTTTAAAGGCTCAACTGGACGAACATTCGCCATAATTGGGGCTTTGGCCAAATAATTTTTTATCGAGTTGAATGCCGCCTGATGTTCTGTAGTCCATTCAAATTTCGAACCATTCTTTAATTTTACTAGAGGCGCAAACACCCTAGTTCGATCTGACAGATTCGAAATGAACCTTCGAAGATAATTAATTTTCCCCAAAAACGATTGTACTTCTTTTTTCGATTTGGGTGCAGACAAAGCTAATATTGCATCTGCTTTATTCTTATCGATAACTATCCCCTTCTTATGAACGACAAAGCCTAAGAAATTTCCCGCCGATACACCAAAAGCACACTTCAAAGGATTTATTTTCAATCCTTTTTTCCTCATAGTCAAGAATGCTTTTCTTAAGTGGTCTATATGTTGATTTACATAAATGGATTTGACCATTACGTCATCAATATACACTTCCATTAAATTTTCCAATAAACTCATGGAAAATGGCATTAATTGCTCGTTGATATGTCGCTCCAGCATTTTTTAAACCAAAGGGCATAACCATCCATTCATATGTACCTAATGCCCCAGGACAACGAAAAGCAGTTTTGGCCACATTATCCTCTGCAATAAAAATTTGATTATATCCAGAATAACCATCCATGAAGCTTAGGATTTCATTTTCCGCTGTAGAATCAATTAACATATCTACAATTGGCATGAAATACTCATCCTTTGGTGTAGCATTGTTCAAATCTCGAAAATCAATACACACCCTCAATTTTCTATTTTTCTTCATCACTGGAACTATATTCGACACCCACTCTACATAACAAGCGGTTCGAATAAATTTGGCTTTAATCAAGCGTTCTATCTCTTCCTTAATTTTCACATTGATTTCAGGAGCAAAACGTCTAGGGATTTGTTTCACAGGTCAAGCATTGGGTTTTAATGCTAATCGATGTTCTACTAACGATCGATCAAGACCAGGCATTTCATGGTAGTCCCACGCAAAACAATCCTTAAACTCATGTAACAAATCGATAAGATTAGTTCAAAAAGGATCAATAAGATCTTTACAAATATATGTAATTCGAACATCATCATGAGTACCCAAATTAACTTCTTCTAAAGGATCTTGAGATTCAAACCCCTTATAATGATCATCTTCAGTTGTACATTTTTCAAATTCCAAATCATAAATACAATCGAAAGTAAAATCAATAACATCACGAGAGAGAGTAGAAACTTGATCTTTGATTGAATCATCATAACTTTTATTCTCTAAACAATGAGCCTCTGCTATTAAATCGGCAGTCCGACTCATATTGTTAATTTCATTACAAGTAATAAAAAGATCATTACTACATTCGACTAGAGGTGTCGAATCAAACATATTACTACTAACAAATCTATCAATCCTATCTGATTCAACTTTATCAGAAGAATCATCTTTATTCTCTAAAACTTGGAAATTATTTAAATAATTATGCAAAGTTACCAGGTAATCGAAAACTTCCTCAACCTGGTCCATGGTGCAGTCTTCAAGATCTTCAAGAAGAACAATCCCAACCCGTCAGCTCGAAAGGCATATATGGGTGGCGCAACTTCACCGAAAGTCCTTCAGAAGTCAAATAACAGCCTTCACAATTGTAAGGATTCAAAGATCGATCAACATTTAAAGGCTTCAATTTTCGATTATATATCCTAAAATCGACATGCATTTGTTCGACATATAAACTCGAATCTGCCTTGACAATTTCAGGCTTGCCCTCTTTAGTCCATAGAAGCACGCTCTGATGCACTGTAGATGGCACAGCACACACTCCATGGATCCAATTCCTTCCAAGTAAAGCATTATAACTAGTCTTCGACGGGACCACCACAAATACAGAGTGTCTTTCTGAAGACCCCACCTTCACTGTCAAAGTAACTAACCCTTTTGCTGGTGTGGAATTTCCACTAAAGTCAGTTCCAGCGATATTTGTAGGGACCAACTCTTCAAAATGTTTTCCTACTTTTCCCAGCATCCTTTCAGGTAAGAGACTTATCGCTGCTCTACCATCAATCAGCACCTTATTTGGTTTAAAACCATTCACAATAACAACAATGTGAAAGGGACGCAAATGAGACATCTGCCTCTCAGTTGGACGAGCAAAGAAACCTGGTTCGTCTTCTATACGGATGAAAGAAAAAGCTTCTTCATCCTCTTGATCGTAATCCTCATCTGGATTACCTTCACATTCCCCAAGGTACTCGGTAGGGATTATCAAAATCGTCCCCACCATGTCATCATCTCCTTCGTCGAAGTGTTCCTCATCGACATCAACATCTTTATGTTTATCTACCCCAGAAGACTGAGCGACTGCCTTTCCTTTGTCCATCTTAGCTGGCGATGGAATCTCCTTAGGATAAATCTCTCTATCAGAAGGAAAGACAATTCGGGAATGCACCGAAGGAGTTGCCCCCTTGCTTGCTTCCTTCCCTGTATCAATTTGAAGTTTTTTATTTTGATTGAAACTTCTCCTTCCTCCTCTTCCTCTTGGGTATCCTCTGGCTCGCCCTCGAAAAGCTGCATATTGATTTCGAGACGGCGCTCTATGTCCCCATTGAGGATTACGTCGATATAAGGGATGTATTCACATCATGTAGAGGAATTTTCGAACCAGAACCTTCTACACGTCGAATTGGTTGTCTCTGACGTGCTTATTCCTCCCTGTGGGTTAATTCTTTCTTCATTCTTTCTTTTTCAAAGATTGCCGCCACTTCAGCATCAAAGACAGCGTTACACCGTGGACACAACGACACGTCCCGGTCTTTGATTTTTTGCTGAACCAAGAAGTCCAACAAACCATCCCCCGTTCTGGGGTACACAGCTCTTACTTGTGACTCAAAATCATCAAGAGCCACATCAAAATCATAAGACATCCCCACTATATTCACTTCAAAGCAGGGTTCCACATAACTGGCATCAGTTTCGAAGGGATCTACATCGACCTTCATTTCCTTTTTGCCATCATCAAATTTCAAACGTCCTTCCATTATCGCCTCCTGAATCAAATCCCTGAAACGAACACAACTGTTAGTCGAATGACTTGTTGCTTGATGGAATTTACAATAAGGCTTTCCTTTCAAATCCTTCAAGGAAAGTAAAGTTCTACCCTCAGGCAAAACCAATTGTTTATCTTTAAGCAACACATAAAAAATCTGATCAGATTTTGAGATATCAAAACTATATTTCTTTCCACTTTTAAATTTTAAATCATTCGACTTTTCACTACCAGGGAGTTTTTTCAACAAAGAACAAACATATGGAGGGCTTTTCTTAAGTTCGGCCAAATCGACTTCTGTTTCAAAATCGATTTCCTCCTCTGAGGACTCCATGGTTACATAAGCAACTTTCTCCTTTCGAATAAATGGTTTACTTTTCGACCTCTGTTCGGTTCTATGCTTTTCTTTCTCCTTTTTCATTAACTCAGTTTGCCAAACCTTTTCAGCCAATTGAGCCAAATCAGGAATATGCACATTAAGCAACTTTCTGCGCATATAGAATCCTAACCCCATAGTTGCTATTTTCACTATCTCATTCTCAGGCAATATGACATATCACCTACTTCTAGTATTTTTGAAACGTATTAAATAATCATCAATGGTTTCACCATCTTCACGTTTCAAAGCTACTAAATCGGTAACTGCTACATTCATTTCCCCTCGATAAAACTGAGCGTGAAAAGCAGTTTCCAACTGATTCCATGTTGTAATCGAATTTGGTCTAAGATTCGAAAACCATGTAAATGCATTCTTCGTCAATGACGACAGAAAAATTTCATTTTCAAATTTTCATCATTTGCTAAATTTCCAATCTTGACCAGATATCGAGCAACATGTTCAGTTGTTGATTCTCCAACTTCTCCAGCAAATTTTGTAGTTATTTTCGGATTCTTTACCCCTCTTGGCACTTCAGCCATTTGAACTACTTGGGGAAAAACCGAAACAAAATGTGGCTGATTCATAAAACCAACATTCAATCCGACCCGATTTAACACTTCTTTTACAATTCGGGTGACCTGATAACGATCACCACGCAATCCATGTAAAACATTATCAGCATTCTTATGTCGATGAACTATGCGAGGATTTTCTCGATTTGGAACATGATTTTCATTTTGAAAAATATTTTCCATCCCCTCATTAGTTCCTCGAGCATTATGCCTTTCACCTTTATCATAATCGACGATTCGAGCAATCCTCTCGACTTGTCTAGCAAGACGCTCGAATCTCGATTCATGATCGGCCATCATAGGATTCAGAATTGTAGTCATTTGCTGAGTCAATAAATTAACCAAGTCATGATGACTTTCCTCCACTTGTTGTCGATACGCTGCCATTGAACTTGTAGCTTTCAAAGTGGGGCCCACTTGATACTCACAAGAATACTCAGAGTGTTATTGTGAAATTTGCATAATATTTACTCTATTTGCATTCCCAAAACGAATAGACGGGACAAACCCGCCCACAGGTGGGGTGTAACCAGCAGGAAGACCATAAGGGGGCCAACCAGCGGTTAATGGAGGTTGAAACGGTGGCACAGGGCCCCGTGGACGAATATTACGTCCCACATTTCCAGTTTGAATAGTTGTGACAACTATGCTTTCAGTTCCAATTGCACCTTCCGAACGTGAAGACACGTCGGCCTGTTGCATGGATACCGGTATGCTATCATTGGTGAACGAACCACCATTCACATTTGACAATTCATCAACCATGTGAATGATCTTCCCACTTCGTAATCGCATACACCAGGAAACTTGTGGAAAACCACTATTTTAACACACTTCGGTTTAAAACTGTCCCACTGGGCGTGCCAATTTGTTTTGTCGGTTTTTAGCAAATCAATGGTGGTTCGATATCTAGTGATCTGGGAGCGAAACCTACTCCTCTGTGCGAGTACCAGCTTTCTATAAGTGCATCAAAGTGTCTTCGATTAGGCTAAATTTGAAAATTAAAATAAAATAAAATTAAGAATTGACAAATAAAATTTAGAAATTAAAGTTTTGTAAACTAAATTAACAATTTTTAAAGAAATTAAAGATAAACAATAAATTGCCTTTGTTTGAAGCAAAGAACTTCCACATGAAAAATGTAAACACAAAAAGGTAAATTGAACAATAAAATAAAGAACATTTAATAGATAAAATTAATTGAAATGTAAAATTTACAAGAAAATAAATTGAAATAATAAGGAAGGTGGAAGGAATCCTACAGAAAAAGTTACTCGATCGCAGACTCAGGAATTCTCTGGGATGTAAGTGTGCTTGAGTGTTTTCTGAGTAAAAGTTCAAATTCCTTTTCACTGAAATTTCCTAGTATTTATAAGCTAACCTTACATAACGGTAAATTAAAATTACATTAATTACAATTAATTATAATTAAAATAAATTACAATTTTAAAACACAACCGTCCTTGGTAACTGTTCCCACTACACGATTATAGATATTCTCCATGTGATTAATTATCCACTAACTTTCTCACTTCTTTGACCACTCGACTAAATCTTCGAAAGTCTTTCAAATCGAATTTTCCTCTCGACTCAACTTCTTCGATTTTGACAAAGCAATTAGAAACGATTTCCGCGTCATCTACTCCAACTTAGCCTCCTAAGCACGTTTTCTCGAAACCCATACTTGATATTTTTCGATTTGACTCTTTCTGATCGAAAATAATTTTTCAATCAACACTATTTTAATTTGTTAGTTAAATAATTTAAAAAATAATTATATTTGATAATATTATGTGTAATTATAAAAATTATTATATTATGTGTATTTTATTTCTGCGAACGAAATTTTCTGAATCTATTTTGTCGAAATTATGCAAATATGACTGGGGTTGTTCCGTCTCTCTCTCTCCCTCCTCCGAGTTGGACATGCACAATACATAATATTAATAAATAATCCAACGAGCCAATCAAAATACTAAACAAATAAGTTTTTAAAAGATGATTTATTAAATGTTCAATTTCACTTCTAAAAATGACTGAGCTTACCTCTTGAATTCCCATGAACAAGATGATTGTGCTTATTACATTTGATAAGAATCCCGTGATTAAGAAGAACTTTTTATTTTTAATATTGGAGTGGTAGTGGTATTTTTTTAAAATATGGATTGTTGAGGTGCTATACTCAAATGTGGAATCGTTTAACTAGAGAAGAAGAAATCGGACCGTTCGATTTATTAGAGATACAGAAATCAGACCGTCCAATTTTTAAAGATACACAAATCGGACCGTCCAATTTATAAAGGTACAGAAATTGGACCGTCTAATTTTTATTCCGCAACAATATTATATATATTTACTTTTATTATTTAATTTTAATTTTATTGTAATTCTATATATTTATTTTTTAATTATTATCAGTTCAAACAGTATAACTAATGACTTATCGATTGAACTATTAATTCAATAATTCAATAATTTAATTTTTTTATAATTATGTTAAAATATATATTTTTTAGCAAAAAATAAATATTTTATATTTTATTATTATTTTAAATCGATTAATTACCAAAAACTATATTGATTTATCTAAACTAAACTGATTTGGTGACCAATTTTCAATTAACCTAATTGAACCTGCTAGTTTGGTCTAGTTATTTGAACCATAATCTAGACCATTGCTATAGCCACGGTTGAGCAACCAATAGACAGCCACCGAAGCATTGCCAATTGCCATTGGACTATACCATTGATAGCTAACTTCAATCATTTATTATATGAATTAGCATCTAAAATGAGAAAATTAGTAAAATAATAAAATAAAAAATTAATTATCATTAATTTTATAATTTCTATAAAATATACACCTTCATCATCTTAGTTGAAAAGTGATCAATTTTTCATTTTATCAATTTATCAATTTTTTTACTTTAAAAAGTTTTAATCTCTTATTATATTGGTTAGAATTTAATTAGAGAGTAAAATTTTTTATTTAATATCAAATAAATTTTTATAATAAAAGAATACACTTCAAATAAATTTATAAAAGAATACAAGAATAATTTTATAATAAAAAATAACTTGATTCACATAATTAAAATTTATAAAAATAAGACAAATTTTAATGCACTTCGAAAAAAAAAAGTGTTACGTCTTTTTAACTTTAAAACCTAAATTCTAATATGTAAACCATAAATTTGAATTTTAAATTTTAAATTATAAATTTTAAATTTCGAATTCTAAATTCTAAGATTGTGTTTGGAAGAAAAAGTGAGATTGATAGAATAAAACCAAATTAAGTTTTTATATTGTATTTGATATAAAATATACTGAATTAAATTATGTCTAAGTATTATATTTAATTTAATATAAATATGAAAATTAAAGGATAGATTTGAAATTTAAAAAGTTAAATGAGAATATTTTAAAAAAAAATATTAAAGATTCAGTCTCCAATTCTAAAAATTTAAGTTTTTTTGTCTCCACTAAAGTTACTGAAAAAATTATAATTTATGTCTCGAGATTAAAATTTTAGTTTCAATTTCTAAGCACCAATCATAATACTGAGTTCTAGTTCATAGTCTCAGTTTCAAAAAACAAATCTACCTAAATTCTAAATCATAGATTTTAAATTCTAAATCTTGAATTTTAAACTTTAAATATGAGTTATTGACATAAAATATAACAAATAAAGAATTAAAATTTGTTTAATTAAAATAGTGTTCATCAACACTTTTTATTTAATAAGAAACGTAAATAAAAAGAGTTTAAAATTAAGGTCAAAATTAGAAGCAAATTAGTATCTTTTTCCGTAATAATATTACGAAAATATAAATATTTTAAAATTATGTCGATCCTAATATTATAGATTATGGCACAAAAAATTTATAGCATGAAACTACTTTTACAAAAAGGTTAAAAGGGACAAAAATTCCTGTTAACTAAGAAGATTAGAATATCTGTAGATAAAAAAATAAAGAGTAAAGTATATTTTTTGTCCCTGAAGTTTAACAAAAGTTTCAAAAATATCTCTAAGTTTTATTTTGTTTCAATTTTATTCCAAAAGTTTTCGATTTGCATCAAATATACCCCTGACGACTAATTTTTCAAAAAATTTAAGACAAAGTCAATAATAATTTCATAAGAATAATCTTCAATACAAGCAAATCAAGCATAATTTTCATGCATTATTGTTAGATTGGTCTTAAATTTTTTTGAAAATTTAGTCGTTGAGGGTATGTTTGATACAAATCGAAAATTTTTGGGACAAAATTGAAACAAAATAAAACTTAGGGGTATTTTTGAAACTTTTGCCAAACTTTAGGGACAAAAAGTATACTTTACCCAAAAATAAATAATAAGTTTTTTAGTTATTATTTTTATAAAAAAGAGTTTAATTTTTTATTAATAATTAATTTTAACATTCGTTATCTAAAATTTAAATGAATTTGACGTGTATACTTTTATATTTGATTAGATGTTAACTTTGTTGCACAAATAAAAATAATTAATTTTATATTTGATATTTAAAAATAATTTTTTCTCCATACATATAAAGATATAATTAGATATTAGCATAAAAAAATTTATATTGATAGTTATAAAATTAACTCAAATCTATTTATTTTTTAAACAATTGAATATTGATTCTAATTTTTAATCACAATATTAGTATTTTTTTTAAATTATAGGTAATAAATATTTGAAGAAAAAGAAGTAAAAATATAGATTAAAAAGATAAGTAGTAAAAATTTAAAATTAAATAAAAAATATGTATATAATAATATTTTTTATTTAAATTATATTATATTATTAATTTTATTTTTTTATAGAACAAAGAGGTAGAGAAAAATAGAGAATGAGACAAAAGAGAGAGAAAGATAAAGAAGAAGAATGAGAGAAGGAGTTTGTTAATTTTGGAAATTAAGAAAAAAATTATTTTAATTATAATAAAAAATATTTAATAATTTTTTGTTGATTTTTAGCAAATCGATGATGGTTCGATATCTAGTGGTCTGGGAGCGAAACCTACTTCTCTTTGTGAGTATCGGTTTTTTTAAATGTGCATCAAAGGATCTTTCGATTAAACAAAAATAAAAAGAAAATCTGAAAGACAAAGTAGTTTCGAAAATAAATGGACTAAAATTAAAATAAATTGCATTGAATTTAAATAAAGTAGTAAATTGCTTTCAACAAGATCAAAGGACTTTGAAATTGAAAAAACAAAGTGCTGAATCTTAAAGAGAACAGGAAAAGTAAATGATGCTTGAAAAGTAAATTTGCAAAGAAAGTAAAGTTTGCGGAAAATGTAAATGAAAATATAAAAACAAATGGAAGGAATCCTACAGAAAATTGACTCGAAGCAAACTCAATAAGTCACTGAGATGTGAGTGTGCGTAAGTATTTTTCTGAAGCAAAGTTCCAACCTTTTTTCCTTCGAGTCTTCTCATATTTATAAATATCTCCTACCAATCAGATTGAGATGTAACTTCCACGCTCCTTAGTTTTAAACAACTGTTCTCGCTCCTTTTAGACTAGCAAAAATAACTGCTACAAACAATCTTTGACACTTGAACTCTTCGATTCGAACATATCAGCCAGCATCCTCGATCAGATCGATCGATTAGCTCCTGCTTCGTATTCTTTGCCATAAATTTTCTCGATGCGGACTTTTACTCTTTAAGATACAAATTTATTAAATCTCTAATTCAGCATCTCTTTGAAATATAATATTTTTTATTAACAGTGATATATTTTGATTTGTCAAATTATTTATATAAAATATAAATTATAAATCATATATAGAGTGGGAAGGATAAAGAAAAATAGAAAAAAGAGAGAAGTAGATAAGAGAATGTAAGAAGGAGATTTATTAATTTTGGAGAGAAATATTTTTCTAAATTTTAATAAGACAGTGTTATGTGACACATTTTTAGTTATTAAATTAGTTAGTAATATATAAATATAATATAACTATATTTTAATTTTAATATTTTAATTTAATTTAATTTAAATGTAATTAAAAAATGCCATGTTATATAAATTGTTAAATTTGTAATTAGTTATTAATAATGATATATAAAAGAGATAGAATGAGTGAAGAAATGAAAAAAATGAAGAAAAAAAAAAGAAAAAAAAATTAATTTAAAAAAAAATTACTTTTAATTGTAATAAAAAAATAATATGTAATATATTTTGGTTATAAAATTAATAATATATAATAAATAATATATTATAATTTTATCTTTCTATTTAAGCCAAAAAACAAAAAATCCGAAACTTTTAATCTCCTATAACGCTTTGTAGAAGATTGTGGGTGGCAGTGGCACCGTCCCAGGCTTAATTAGTAGAATTTTAAATTTGTGACTTGAGCTAATGATTCGATGCTTATTGTTTGGCCATTTAAGAGCTTGAGGGAGAGAAATTAAGTTATTAGAAAAAGATTTTGAATTAGTTTGAATTAAACTTTGAAAAAAAAATATTTATATTTTTTTAAAAATTAATAAATAAAAATTATTTTATATTTGAATAAATTCTTAATTTTTTTAAATATTAAATATATTTCTTATTTTTATTTTTCTAAATTTTTTAAAATGTATCCAAATAAATTTAAAATTAAATAAAAATATTTTATTTGAAAAATATTTTTTTATTCAAAAAAATCATTTCAAATCAACGTTTTTTTAATAAAAAAGATTTTTTTATTTTTTATGTTTAAAAAATTTTAATAATAAAAAAATAAAAAGATCTTTGTTTAAAGTTATAATTTATATTTTTTTAAAATTTTTTACTTAAAAAAGATATTTTTAATATAATAAATAAATAAAAATTATTTTTATGTTGTTATATTTAAATATAATTATTAAATGAGTAATTATCCAAATTAGTCCCCAACGTTTTTAGAATCGAACATTTTAGTTCCAAAGAAAAATAAATACACACATCAATTCCTAAGGTTTTATTCCGACAGACAAATCAATCCCCAGGTCATTTTCCAGTAAAGTAATTACCCAGATCAGTCCTCAAAGATTTTAAAAACGGACATTTTAGTCCCCAAGAAAAACTAATGTACAAATCAATCCCTAACGTTTCTCTCTGTTAGACATAATAGTTCTCCGTCCAAAAACAAAATAAATAAAATTATTATTATTATTAATTGCACAACAGTATTGTACTATATTTTTTGGACAAAAATAATGATAAATTTATTCATTAAATTCTTATATATATATATATATATATATATATATATATATATATATATATATATATATATATATATATATATAGTCACTCAATAATAATAATAATAATAATAATAATAATAATAATAATAATAATAATAATAATAATAATAGAGATTATTTTACAAGAAATTTAAGATTAAAACCATTTGATATTTTTGTATTTAATATAATCAAAAGATGTCTTATGTAAAAAAAAATATTTGTATTAAAAAATGTGTATTAGAAAATGTGTATTAAAAAAAAATATTTTAATTTGGATTTATATTAAATACATATTTTTTTAATACAAACATATTTTTTAAAATAGTACATCTTTTGATTATATTAAATACAAAAATATCAAATAGTTTTAATTTTGAATTTCTTATAAAATAATCTCTAATAATTTTATTGATTATTATTATTATTATTATTATTATTATTATTATTAATTATATAATAATATTATACCATAATTTTTTGTATTTTCTAGAAAAAACCAATGATAAATTTATTCATTAGATTCTTATATATATAGTCACTCAACAACAACAACAACAACAACAACAACAACAACAATAATAATAATAATAATAATAATCAATAAAATTATTAGAGATTATTTTCAAGAAATTTAAGGTTAAAACCATTTGATATTTTGTATTTAATATAATCAAAAGATGTACTATTTTAAAAAATATGTTTGTATTAAAAAAATATGTATTTAATATAAATCTAAATTAAAATATTTTCTTTTAATACATATTTTTTAATAAAAACATATTTTTTAAAATATATATAAGAATCTAATGAATAAATTTATCATTATTTTTGTCCAAAAAATACAAAAAAATATAGAATAATAATAATAATAATAATAATAATAATATTATTATTATTATTATTATTATTATTATTAATTTTATTTTATTTTATTTTATTTTTGGACGGAGGACTGTTATGTCTAACAGAGAGAAACGTTGGGGATTGATTTGTACATTAATTTTTCTTGGGGACTAAAATGTCCATTTTTAAAATCTTTGGGAACTGATCTGGGTAATTAGTTTATCAGAAAATGAACTAGGGACTGATTTGTCTGCTGGAGTAAAACCTTGAAGATTGATTTGTGTATTAATTTTTTTGATGACTAAAATGTCCAATTTTAAAATCTTTTGAACTAATTTGGGTATTTATTTTTTAAAATTCTTTTAAAAATTAAAAAGGGTTGTTTTCGTTGATGTTTACCAAACGACCCCTAAAAGTACTTAGGATTTACGGTAGGCGATTCGATCTTCCTATCAATAAATCCAAGTTATACTTATGGCCTTATGCAATGCATAATTATTTAAAGGCATCCAAGAATGATTATGTTCAATTCAATTATTGATCAATCAGGGGGTAAATACATGCACGGTCTACACATCATGTGAAATAAACAATCGAACATCGCGTAAACAAAAGGGATGATGAGAAATAATTGAGAATTTATGATGTATTGACCCTCACACATATATAAGATACGATACGATATGATTACGAAATATGTAAATATATAAATTTTAGAATTTTATAAGATATAGATATAACATATATAAAATATAAAGTATTTTTATATAAATTATAATGATATTTTGATATTTATTGATATAAAAATATAAAATATTTTTTAAATTATTTTTAATGTCTTTTTTAATTATATAAAATATTTAAAATATTTTTTATTTTAAAAAATAATAATATATATTATTTCTAAACTCATTTTAAGATACAGGTTATAAATAAGGTTAAATATGTTGACATGTGATGGTATTTATATGTCCAAGTGTATTCGAAAAAGAATTTTTTTTAGGATTTTGCTAGGTAGACAATGACTTTTGTGAACAATGGAATCTAAAATTGGTCCAATAAATTTAAAACACACTACACCCCCAAATTACTCATCTAAATTTTAATATTAGGATAACCATCCGCACACCTAGTGAATTGAACATCCGATATATTCATTGTTCACATTGTTTAGTATTTTCATTGTCTACCTATACTTTTCTTTTTTTATTTTTTTATTAAGATACGGTTAGGCACAATAGACACGGGTGTCGGTCTGTCGGACGAGTGTCGATGAGTGCCATGTCCAAAATATGTCTGACACGCGGACACGACAACTCAGCAAAGTGTCCGTACTTCATAGTTGAGAATTATTTCAATTTTTTTTAAACAAAGGAGCTCAACAGACAAAGTGGAGCGAAGAAACAAAGAAATAAAAACGAGTAAATAGCCAAAATCGTCCCTTAAAGATACCCCGATCTTCATTTTGGTTCTCGAAAGATAAAGTTAATAAAAATCGTCCCCGAAAGATACACGATTGGTCACGTTAGTCCTTCCGTTAGTTGGATGATGACGTGTTACGTTAAGTGCCACATGGCATATGATGACGTGGAGGGCTAATACCACGTGTCACAAGATGATTGGTTGACGTGTCAGATCAGTGACACGTGGCATGCCACGTGGCACTTGACATGTAAAAAAGTTATTTATAATCAAAATAGTACTTGAAAGTTCAGACGCAAGTCATTTTCATCCCTAAAATTTTAAAAAATAATCAAATTAATCCTTATATATTTTTTTATTTTTTCTTGATACTATTAAATTTAAAATATTTTTTGATACTACTAATTTTAATAGAAATGTAATTGACAATAAAAAAATTAGTAATTGTATCTTTTCTTCTTAAAAATTTTTTCAATAAAAATATCTCTCTCTTTTAATTCTTGTCAAAATCTCTCTTATTCTTTTCTATTCTAAAACTTTTTTCTTACATTATTACATTTTGCTGGAATATATATATGTGTGTGTGTGTGAAATGTAGGTATTTGTTAACCTAAACAAAGTTATATGCTCAAAATAAAAATTAATAAAAATTTATACATCTTTTTTTTTCATTACGGTATTACTTTCATTTAGGTTAACATACATAAATTTTGATTTTGAGCATATAACTTTGTTTAGGTTAACAAATACCTACATTTCAATTTTGAGTATATATATATATATATATATATTCCAGCAAAATGTAATAATGTAAGAAAAATGTTTTAGAATAGAAAAGAATAAGAGAGATTTTAACAAGAATTAAAGGAGAGAGATATTTTTATTGAAAAAATTTTAAGAAGAAAAGATACAATTACTAATTTTTTTTATTGTCAATTACATTTCTATTAAAATTAGTAGTATCAAAAAATATTTTAAATTTAATATTATCAAGAAAAAATAAAAAAAATTATATAAGAACTAATTTGATTAATTTTAAAATTTTAGGAATGAAAATGACTTACGTCTGAACTTTCAATGACTATTTTGATTATAAATAAGTTTTTTACATGTCAAGTGCCATGTGGCATGTCAGGTGTCACTGATCTGACACGTCAACTAATCATATTGTGACATGTGGCATTAGCCCCCCACGTCATCATATGTCACGTGGCACTTAACGTGACACGTCATCATCCAACTGACGGAAGGACTAACGTGACCAATCGTATATCTTTCGATGATGATTTTGATTAACTTTATCTTTCGAGGACCAAAATGGAGATTGGAGTATCTTTCAAGGACGATTTTGGCTATTTACTCAAATAAAAACTAGTCAACATAAACCATAACCATCTAGTAACTTACCAAACAATAACATGTCCCCTTGTCATCTTCGGCATTGCCATCAACAACAAAAGGGATCATCACGCCTCCATTCCTGATAACTAAGACTAGACATGTTAACGAGCTCTCCTACCCCTTTTTCTTTATTCTGAAATATCCTCCTATTCCTTTCGATCAAGACGTTCCAAACTATCGCAAAGAAACATATGAACCATTTCTTACGATCCTCCTTGCTACAAGTTGCACCTGTCCAGCTTTAAAAATGTTCCTTCAAAGTACCGGAGAAGGACCATTGTCTGTCAAGATGAGCTAACCATGCACACCACACCTGTCAAGTAAATTCACATCTAAGAAATAAGTAATGAACATATTCCACATCTTTATTACATAGTACACACATATTATCCTCATGATTAACTATCCCAAGCCAACACAATCTTTCTTTGGTATTCACCCTATCTATCAAGACGAACTAAACAAACAGCTCCACTCTTGGAGGAACTAAGCCTTTCCAAATAGTATTAGTGAAACTATAACTTATTACGTTCTCCGAAAGCGTTTCTTCCTGCAACACCTGCACAAATGATTTAGTAGAAAATACACCTTGTCTACCAAAATTTCACATAACCGTATCCTCTCTGTCAGCTGTTAGTTTAACCAGCCTCAAAGTGTCATGTAATTGATTCACAAGTTCCAGCTCTCATTGGAATAACTCACCTCCATTGGAAGTTCCAAATCCACTCTAACCCATCTCAGAACCCACAATCCTCGATGATAGATCCTTTCTGGATTAAAACTGAGAAGAGCCTTGAAAATCTATCCTTCAAAGGACCACAATATAGCCAGACATCCTCCCAGAAACGAGTTCTTCAACCATTACCAACTTCCATAGTCAATCCGGTTATCATCTTGTCTCTTACATGTTGCTCCTTAACCTGTAGTTAACAAATATCCTTCCATGGCCCTCTAGTAGGTAATGTCTGAGTAGAAAGTAGCTCATTAGTATTGAGATTATTACAAGAGCATACCATCTTTTTTCACAACGGACATTCTTCCTCTGAAAACCTCCACCACCACTTAAACAACAGGACTGTATTACGAACCATCGCATCTCCTACTCCTAAACCACCTAGCTTTTTCGGAACCTGAACCACTTCCCATCTAACCAAAGCTATACCATTCCTACCATTCTCCTTACTCTACAAGAATTTTCTCTGTAATGAAATCAATTTCTCAGCAACAGCATTCAGCATCTTATATAAGTTTAAATAATATATCGGCAGGCTATTTAAAACAGTTTCAATAAGCACCAACTTTTCCGCTTTGTTGAGCACCTTCGATTTTCATAAGCTGAGTTTTTTCTCCACTTTGTCAATTATTGGCTTTCAAGTCTTGACTAGCCTCGGGTTAGTTCCTAGAGGAACTCCAAGGTATTTGACGGAAAGAGTAGCTTCCTTGCACCCCAACAAGCTGCACATACTTCATACCCACTATTGGCCACAATTGATTGGGATCAAACTAAATTTGTCAAAATTGATGCTTAATCCCAACATCAATTCAAAGCAACATAAAAGCCTCTTGTAGTTCTTAACAGTCTCCTCCTCTGGCAGACAAAACAAGATAGTGTCATCTGCAGACTGAAGATACGACAATTCTATATTGTCTCTCCTAACTAATAAAGGGGATATACGTCCGTTCCTAACTGCCTCTCCGACCATTCTATGTAGGATGTCAACAACAAGTACAAATAAAAAGGGAGATAGTAGGTCACCTTATCTCAACCCTCTTTTCATCTTAAATGGCTTTGTTGGTGAACCATTTATCAAAAACCGACATAGACGTTGTGCCGACACACTCCATAACCCACTCCCTCCACATTCTTTCAAATTTAAACGAAATATAGAAAACTTAGAGTGATACTATACTTCCAATCCCTTTTGGCAACTAAGTCCAACCAAATTAGTTCAAAGTCTAATAAAAATCAACTTTATTATTAGTGCGTGTAAACACGTTACCTTTTCATATCTTGCACTTGTTCTTCGCGTTCTTCTTCTTCTACTTCTTCTTTGCATTTTTCTTCTTCTCCTTCGTGTTCCTTTTTCTTTATATATTTTCTTGTCATCGTCATTCTTTTATTGCTTTACTATTGCTGTATTTTTTTCTTTTTCTCTTCTTTTTTGATAATTTTTGCAGCATTATGTATGCGTTCTTCTTATTTGTTTGATTTTTCTTCTCTTTTTATTGTTTTTATTCTTGTTACGAGGGTAAAATAAAAGAATTATGAGAAGTTGAATTAAAACAAGAAGAAGAAGATGATGATAACGAAGAAGAAGTGGAGAATGAGTTTTGAGTTATGTAGAATTTATCAAAAAATAATACCAAAATTTTTTTACTGTGACACATAAGTTTTTTAATTTTAACACCGAAAATTTTTAACGGTGACACTAAGAAGGTGAAATAAAGATGATAAGGATGTGAAAGAAGAAGAAGAAGAAAAGGAGGAGGAGCAGGAGGAGAGTTTTGAAATATTATTTAATTGAATGAATGTATGTTTATACTTATTGGATGGAATTCTTGCCATAAACAAAAATAGAATCCAAAATTCATAATTTTACGCCGAAATTTTGTTACAAAATATAGAAATTTCTTCTTTAATGCTGTATTTTTTTCTTCTTATTCTTTGTTTTATTTTTTCTTCTCTTTTTCTTGTTTTTATTCTTGTTATAAGGGTAAAACAAGAAGAATAATAAAAAGTTGAAAAAAAAGAAGACGATGTTGATAACAAAAAATAAGAAGAGGAGGAGTTATTTTGAGTTATGCATAATTTATTAAAAAATAACACCGAAATTCTAAAGAATAACAATGAAATATCTTTTTTAATGGCTTAATGCTGCATTTTTTTACTTTTTATTCTTCTTTCTTTGTATCTTTCTTTCTTTCTTTTATGTTGCTCATTGTTTCTCATATTAGTCTTGAATGAACATGTTTGTAATTACAATTTATTTAATTAGATGAATGTAGGCCTACACTTATTGAACTGAATTCTTGCCATAAATAAAAATAGTACCGAAATTTCTTAATTTTAATACTGAAATTTTGCTATAAAAATATTGATTAATCTCGTCTTTAATGCTGCATTTTTTTTATTCTTCTTTCTTTTTTTTTTCTCGTACTTCTTTTTTTAGGATTATTACTTCTCATATTAGACTTGAATACATATTTATTAGATTGAAATCTTATATGTGCAAAGAAAAAGAATAAAGTAGAAAAAAGAATACTGTAACAATAACGATAACAATAATGATAACGATAACGATAACGATGACGACGATGACGATGATGATGGAGGAAAAAGAAAAGAGAAAAAAAATTCAAATGAAAAGAAAGGAGAATGAAGGAAGAGGAGGAGGTAGTGACGGCGGCGATAGTGGTGGTAACGATAACGACGACAATAAAAAAATAAAAAAAAGAAAGAGAAGAAGAAGAAGAAGAAGCAGCAGCGGTATACGAAAGAGGAAAAAAAAAGTATGTGTGAATATAAAAAATAATTATACAACTTACTCGATTGAACTTGATTGAATAAATTAAATCACTTATTTGTAAAATATTTTTTGAAAACTTAATCATTATACTATGAATTTACCTTGAAAATTATAAATATTTTTAAAATTTTTAATAAATATTATAGATAAAAGTATATATCATTATATATTTAAATAAACAAAAAACCAAAACAAACTATAAATTTTGGGGAAAAAAAAATGTGTATCATAAATGAAAAAATTAAATTACATCGGACACAAAAAAGTAATTTAAGTAGTTGAGTTTGAGCAAGTGTTGTTGCCACCCCCACACCATGCATGATCGTGTGATAGACAATGGTTTGACATTTGGACAAGATTAAGCACCGACTCTATTTCTATAGTCTATAGTATATTCCATACTTCCTCCTTTTGCTCTGTAAAACATAAACATAAAGACATAGAGATAAAGATATAAAATATCAAATATAATGGAACATAAATTTTTAAATTTATTTAGTATTTAAATATATGATATTATATTTAAATTACAATTCTAATACAACAACACGGTATTAACTCTATCACCATTATCACTTTTTCATTTTTATTATCATCACCATTATCATATTAATTCAGACTATCATCATTAATAACTTTTAATGTAATTATAAATTCAATTCAACAAACCAACAAATTAACATAAAAACATTTTAACAACAAAATTAATCAAAATTTAAATAAAAAATAAATAAAAAATTCTTCTACTAGATTATTTTTTCATCTTATTACCTGCAAAAAGCATGATCTAATTATAGTTACAAACAAAAAAAATTGAAATTAAAATTAAAAATAAAAAACTATTCTCATCACCAAAAAAAAAAAACTCAAAGAACTGAAAAGAAAAAAAAAGTAAAAATAAAACCAGAACAAAATAGATGACCACATAGTAAAAGAGAGACAGAGACATAGAAAAGAGACGGAAGCAGATCTAAAAAGAGAGGTGCAACAACGGTAATGAGACAGAGAACGGTGGAAACGCATGAATGAAAAATACGATAGTGGCGACGACAACAAGAAAAAAGGAGAACAACAGAGACTACGACAACACGTGAAGGAAGAGATGACAATGGCAAAGACGACGTAACGCGGCAGTAATTGCGACAACGCGTGAAAGAGGAGATGACAGTTGGTGGCAATGACAACGACGGCAACAAAGTGCAAAGGAAAGAGACGGTGGTAGAATGAAAGAAGAGTAGGAGAAGAAGAGGAGGGTGTATGATGGAAGGAGGTGAATCAACGAAAGAAAAAGGAAAACATGAGAGAATAACAAATAAAGGATAAAATTAAAATTTAAAAAAAGAGATAATATTAAAAAAATTTGTATTTTAATATCTTAAATTAAAGGAAAGACACAAAATAAATATTTTATGTACTTTTGTGTATCATCAAATTTATTAAAAATATGTGTCTAATGTGACAAGAATGAGTATGTGGATACTATTTATTATGAGCGGCTCACACATTTTCAAAACTGATTACATTAAAGAGGTTTGAAAGTGTAAACATTTCACCTCTATAAATAGGAAAATGTAATTGTACATTCGTACACAACAACATAAATAAAAGCACTTCTCTTTCTTTTCTTTCCATATTCTACTAATACAATATCAATATATTATAATAGTATTGGTGAATATTAATATTGGTGTCTTCTATTTATACTTTGTTGTTTTTATTTATTATATCTTTTTCATTTATTTATTTTACAACACGTTATCAGCACGAAACTCTAACCAAATTTTAGAAGACTCCAGGTAACAAATTTTTATTATATCGAAACTCTCTCATCTTGAATTTAATGTTCTTGATATATCTGAAAACAATTATTTATCATGGATACTAGATGCTAAAATTCATCTTGATTCAATGGATCTTGGAGATACCATTAAGGCTGAAAATAATACATCCCAGAATAATAAAGTCAAAGCCATGATTTTTCTTCGTCGTCATCTTGACGTATGATTGAAAAATAAATATCTCACATTAAAAGATCTTGTAGATCTGTGGAAAGACCTTGAAGAAAGGTACAATCATGTGATACTTCCTCAAACCCGATATGTTAGCGAAAACTTTCTCGACCTTCCATGCCTCGAATGTGCTCCTGCAGCAGCAGTATCGAGAAAAAGGATTTAAAAATATTCTGAACTAATTTCTTACCTTCTTGTTATTGGGCTCAACGATGAGTTACTCTTAAAAAATCATGAAGCGCACCCAGCTGGTGCCGCCCCATGTCCTGAAGCAAATGCGACAAATTATAACCCCAGAAGAGGTAAATGGCAAGGCTTTGGTAACAAGAAAAATTATGGAAGGAAAATGAATTATGTTCACAAGAAAGGATCTCACCAGAAGTGGGATAAAGAAAGAAATATTGGGCAAAATAAATCAACGGAGGATAAGTGTTTCCGTTGTGGTGGAAAGGGCCATTGGTCACGTACCTGTCGTACCCCAAGGCAGCTAGTCGATCTTTTTCAAGCATCTTTGAAAAAGGACGACAAAGAAAAAGAGTCGAATTTTGTTTCAAATGATGCTGAAAATTCCACCACTCATTATGATGTATCTGATTTCTTTGAGGATCCTGAAGGAAATATTGGCCGTTTGATCAATGATGGAATAGTTTAATATGTGTTTTTGTTAAATATTCATGTGAATAAATAATGTAAGAAATTTCTTGTTAAGTTTTATGCATTTGAATTTCAAAATTATTGAATGTGCTAATAATAATAAAATTTTTAGTATATACTATACTTTTTAAAAAAATATTTTCAATTAAGGAAATAATTTTACTGAGCAAACATTTCTACTCATTCTATTATTATTTGTCTTTGAAGATAATGGCAAGGACATATAGTGAAAATGTTTGCCTTGCGAATAGTGCAAGTTCGCACACCATTCTCAAAAATGATATATATTTTACCCATCTTGTGCCAAAAGAAGAATATTTTAATACTATTATTAGCTCAGACAATGTAATTGAAGGCTCCAAAAGATCTATAATTTTATTTTCCGGAGGAACAAAATTCATAACAAATAATGCACTATTGTCTACAAAGTCTCTAAGAAATTTGTTGAGCTTTAAAGATATTCGTCGAAATGGATATCATATTGAGACTATGAATGAGAGAAGTCATGAGTACTTATATATCACAACTCATGATTCAAGTAAATATGTTATATTAGAAAAGTTACCCTCACTTTCATTTGGGTTATATTATACCAAAATTAGTGCAATTGAATCACATGCCACTGTAAACCAGAAGTTTACTAACCCAAATGAATTCATAAATTGGCACGATCGATTGGGTCATTCGCGAACAACCATGATGCAGAGAATTATTGAAAACTCCCATGGACATTCACTAAAAAACCAGAAGATTCTTAAATCTAGTGAATTTTGTTGTGCTGCATGTTCTTAGGAAAAGTTAATTTTAAGGCCATCACCAGTAAAGATTGGATTTGAGTCCCCTGAATTCCTAGAAAGGATTCAAGGCGATATATGTGGACATATTCATCCATCATGTGGATCTTTTAGATATTTTATGGTTCTAATAGACGCATCTTCGAGATGGTCACATGTGTGCTTATTGTCTTCTCGCAACCCGGCATTTGCAAGATTACTGGCTCAAATTATTCGATTGAAAGCATAATTTCCGAAAAATCCAATCAAAGCAATTCGTCTTGATAATGCTAGTGAATTTACTTCCCGAGATTTTGATGCTTATTGTATGGCTAATGGAATAAGTGTTGAACATCCATTAGCTCATGTTCACACACAAAATAGGTTAGCAGAATCACTTATTAAACGCCTCCAGTTAATTGCTAGACCCTTACTTATGAGAATAAATTTCTCAACTTCGGTTTAGGGGCATGCTATTTTACATGCCACAATACTTATTCGTTTAAGGCCAACGAGTTACCATCAATTCTCTCCTATGCAATTAGCTTTTGGCCAGCAGCCAAATGTTTCCCATTTAAGAATATTCGGATGTGCGATATATGTTCCTATTGCACTACCTAATCGTACCAAAATGGGACCCCAAAGAAAATTGGGGATATATGTTGGATATGATTCTCCCTCTATAGTGAGGTATTTTGAGATACAAACTGGAGATGTATTTAAAGCCCGGTTTGCGGATTGTCATTTTGATGAATCAAAATTTTCAACATTAAGGGGAGAGAATAAGCTTCCTGAAAAGGAACTTAATTGGAATGCATCATCGTTGATGCATTTAGATTCTCGATCAGGAGAATGTGAACTAGAAGTTCAAAAGATTATACATTTGCAAAGAATAGCAAATGAATTGCCTGATGCATTTTTCAATACAAAGAGGATAACCAAATCTTATATACCAGCGAAAAATGCCCCAATTCGAATTGATGTCCCAGTAGGACAAGTAGCCACTGAAACAAATTCACGCCAGAAGCGTGGCATGCCTGTCGGTTCCAAAGACAAAAATCCTCAAAAAAGAAAAGAGGTAAATACGATTCATGTTGAAAAAGATATAGTAAACACACATGCAGTTGTCCAAAATTCTGATATAGTTTTAACGCTAGAATACGTTCAGGTACCTGAAAATTGTGAAAATGACGAGATCTCGATAAATTATGTCTTTACAGGAGAGAAATGGGACCATAATAAGACAATTATCAATGAAATATTTGCATATAATGTGACATTAATATCATGCATGAAAGTAAGGATCTTGAGCCAAGATCAGTCGAAGAATGTCGACAAAGGAATGATTGGCCAAAATGGAAAGAAGCCATGAATGTTGAGTTAGACTCACTTGCAAAACATGATATCTTTGGACCTGTAGTCCGTACACCAGAAGATGTAAAACCTGTTGGATACCGATGGGTATTTGTGAGAAAGAGAAATGAGAAAAATGAAGTTGCACGCTACAAAGCTCGACTTGTAGCACAAGGTTTTTCACAGAGACCTAGTATAGATTATGAAGAAACGTATTCCCCTGTAGTGGATGCGATAATATTGCTTTATTTGGTCAGTTTATCTGCATATCATAAACTGCATATGCATTTAATGGATGCGGTAACAGCCTATTTATACGGCTCATTAGATCGGGATATCTATATGAAAGCCCTGAAGGACTAAAGATATCTAAACCATCCAATGAATATTCGCAAGGGTTATACTCAATCAAATTGCAAAAATCTTTATATGGTCTCTAAAGAAATCTGGACGAATATGGTATAATCGTCTTACTGAGTATCTGGCCAAAAATGGATTAAAAAATTATGATATATGTCCTTGTGTTTTCATAAAGAAATCTGCATCTGGATTCATAATAATTGTTGTATACGTTGATGATTTAAATATCATTGGGACTCCTGAAGAGATTCCAACAATTATAAAAACTCTAAAAGAAGAGTTTGAGATAAAAGATCTTAGAATGACCAAATTTTGTCTCGGCCTGCAGATTGAGCATATAAAAAATGGGATCTTTATTCATCAAACAATATACATAGAGAAGATCTTAAAAAAATTTATATGGATAAGTCACATCCCTTGAGTACCCTAATGATCGTAAGATCTTTGGATGTGGAAAAGGATCAATTCCGTCCTAAGGAAGAAAATGAAGATATCCTTGGTCCTGAAGTACCATATCTTAGAGCCATTAGAGCACTAATGTATCTTGTTAATAATACACGACCCGTTATATCATTTGCTATGAATTTATTAGCAAGGTATAGTTCCTCTCCAACCAGAAGATATTGGAGTGGAATCAAACAAATCTTTCGATATCTTCATAGAAATGGGATTGTTTTATCCCTATGGATCCAAGTCACAACTAGTTGGCTATGCAGATGATGGATACTTGTCAGATCCACACAAAGGGAGATCTTAAACAGGATATCTGTTTACATACGGTGGAACAGCTATATCATGGAGGTCCACGAAACAGACAATTGCAGCAACACCTTCTAATCATGATGAAATACTAGCGATTTATGAAGCAACTCACGAGTGTTTTTGGCTCAGGAGTTTGATCCAATATATTCTGTCATCATGTGGACTGATTGATCATAAGATAGCTCAAACTGTCCTGTTTGAAGATAATATAGCATGCATTGCTCAACTTAAAGGCGGATATATTAAAGGTGATAGAACAAAGCATATTTCTCCCAAATTCTTCTTCACTCATGATCTTCAAAATCAGGGGACAATTGATGTCCAACAGATCCGCTCAAGTGACAATCTGGCAGATTTATTCATAAAGTTACTCCCAAAATCCTCGTTTGAAAGATTGGTGCATGAGATTGGGATACGTCGATTTCGAGATATTAAATGATATCGACAAGAGGGGGAAACTGTACTATTTTTTCCTTGGTTAGGTTTTTTCTCATTGAGTTTTTCTTGACAAGGTTTTTAATGAGGCAGTCCCCATCAGAAAGGATATTGTACTATTTTTCCTTCACTAAAGTTTTTTTTCCATTGAATTTTTATTTAGTAAGGTTTTAACGAGGTATAATCATAAATGGACATCCAAAAGAGAGTGTTGTGATAAAAATGAGTATGTGGATACCATTTATTATGGACGATTCACACATTCTCAAAACTGATTACATTAAAAAGGTTTAAAAGTGTAAACATTTCACCTCTATAAATAAAAAAATATAATTGTACATTCGTACACAACAACAACATAAATAAAAGTTCTTCTCTTTCTTTTCTTTCCATATTTTACTAATACAATATCAATATATTATAATAATATTGATAAATATTAATATTAATATCTTTTATTTATACTTTATTATTTTTATTTATTATATCTTCCTCATTTATTTATTTTACAATATTTAATAAATTAAACGATGAATATGTATCATCATATCCATTTTTTAATAGACATGTATGACAAAATAAACGCTGCGTAATTTATACACAAATTTTTCTTCCCTTTCCCACACCTACCTCAATCTAAAGCAAAAATATGCACAGTTCAATTTCCCAAATTGAAATCATGGTTCTTGTACCATTAATTTCAGCTGTCTGAGTCCAAAAAAATATGAAAAAATTAAATTGATTAATTTTATAGTGTTTATAAATTAATACTAAATTTTTGTTTAATTTATTTTTTATAAGATATTTTAAATATTTAAAATTTATTTATTTTAAATTAAAAATTAATTCTTAATCTTTTTTAACAAGTTAAGTATTATTTTTAAACACTATAATAATTACCAATTATATTTTACCAATTAAATTATACAAAATCACTTATCAACTCAATTTAATTAGATTTGTATTGAATCGCTATATATTTTCTTTAAATTTTAAATTTTATAATTTAAAAATTTTTAATGATTATTCTATTTTCCAAAATCAAATAGTTTAGCGTCTATGTTAAATTTAAAAAATGTAACTTTTTTAGATTTTTAAATAAGTACTTTTTTAGAAGCTAATTTCTAGCATTTTCCAAACTGGTAAAAACAGTATATCATATAATTTATTGAAGCATGCTCGTTAATTAGTTTAAGTTCACACTTGTATCAATGAACACGAGACCGAAGAAAAAGAAATTTAAAAAATAGAAAGAAGAAAGAAAGAAGAAAGATTTCAAAAGGTACTAAAGCCAAAGGCATGCCTACATGTGGACAATTGCGAGCTTCTTCATCATATCTTACATTCATTCCAAAAGTTTTCGACTTTCGCAAGTTCATTTTCACATGGCTAACTTTATTTTGGATAAAAAATGCTATGTCCAAATCAGTCGCTCTATATTTCTATATATATATATATATATATATATATATATCATTTAACTTATTTTTAATATGTAATTTATATTTTAATATATATTTTATATTAATAATTAATTTAAATTGTGATAAGAATATAACGGTTAATAATATTAAAAAAGAAATGATGATATATATATTGGTAGTGCTGTATTATATAAGAAAATGTTTTTACTAATATAAAGTTACCTGAATACACTTTCACAATAAATAAAATGTTTTTCTCTCTGTTTTCATCAATCTTTTTTATTTAAAAATTAATTTCATATGGTATCAAGAGTTCTGGTGAGGATTCATGACAAATTAACTAGTTACTGTTTTAAACCTTCTTACCACCATAAAATTCTCTTTGTCTATATCAATCATAGATAAACTTGACAAATTCGTTCAAAAAGAACAACATGCTCTTTACATTATTGAAGCTAGTCACCTGAAATATCATTTTTAGAAGGATAAAATTCTCCTAAAATTTTCTACTGATGCTGAGTATCAAGTTGGAACTGAATCCGAAAAATACAAAGAATGAAAATAGAAGGATCATTCTCTCATAATATGGTTGCTTATATTCATAGATGATTCCTTTCGTGTTTTTTATTGTACATTTTAGTTAATCAATTAATTAATTACTAAACCGAATCTCAATTTTCTAAGCATAAGTAAAATTATTAAAAACTTTTTCTGTCTTGAAAAATAGTTGAGATAGAAAAAAATATTATCTATCTATTAATTAGTATTTTTATTTTAAAATTATATAATATTTTAATTTTAATTTTTTTTTTCAAAGATAGTAGGTTATATTTCATTAATTATTGAAAAATGAAATACAAAGATGTCCAAAAGCAGGACAGCATAATGAAAGGTGGGGATTTCCCAAAAACATTACACTGAAGGTATTCATCCAACGGTGCGTGGTCGAAAAACGAAGAAAAATCTTAAAGAAGAAAGAATGATAAATTAAATTGGATGCAACTAAGAGCTTGCCTCATGGAGATGACGGCCTAAACTGGGAGTTCTTTGGATTTCACGGAGCAACTTGACAGAGCTTGCTAGAATGGAAGATGGCATTGAAGTAGAACCTTCAAAAATCAACTGGTTGCGAGCTTTCCAACAGTTCCAGCAAATGATGGCAAGCAATTGAGGATTACGGTCAACATTCTTCAACGGGTTAAGCATCTCTGTTGATGCAATCCACCATGTCCAAAAGTCGTTAGGACTCTGAGGGGGAAGACAGTCACGAAGATAACTCTGAGACCATACATCTTTAATTCTAGAGCAATCGATCAAACAATGAGTGACTGTTTCGGTTGCTTCATGACAGCAGGGGCATATTGGTGATATAGATGGGATGCGGTGATGAATCTGAGCAAGCACCGGAAGCCGGCCATGGAGAACTTTCCAGATAAATAGCTTAATTTTGTGAGGCAAGTTCAACTTCCATAGATCAATAATCCACGGCTTTTTCTGCTGCATATAATTAGGGCAAAGCTCCATGAAGCGGATGGTAAAATAAATAGCCAATTCTGTAACCTGAAGCTGTATCATATTGCTTGGATTTGTTCAAATCCATTGCAATTTGTCCCTACTCTGCTGAATTCTAATTGACAAAATTCTGTTTGCAACATCTTGGGGAAATAATTCTTGAATAAGATTCTGATTCCAATTCTTATCTTCAGTAATTAGATCTTTAACTCTTGGAATCAACTCAGAAATAGCCTATCTATTTGGCATGTCAGAAATTATTAAAGGATACGGAGGAGGCAGCCAAGGATCCTCAAAGGTTCGGATATTCTCTCCAGTGTCCATAGCCCAATTAAGACATTTTTCAACAATCTTTCGGCCTTCCAGTATGCTCTTCCATCCCCAAGAAGGTAAGACTCCAATTTCTGCCGTTATAGCATTACCATTGCTAAAGTATTTACCTCTTAGGATTTTGGATAATAAGAAAGTAGGCTGTGTTACGAGTCGCCAAAATTGTTTGCCTAAAAGCGCCAGATTTTGGATTCTGAGATCTTTAAATCCAAGGCCTCCTTCTTTTCGTGGGCGAATCATAGTGTCCCAGCTAATTCAAGCCATCCGCCTTTCAGAACCTTTTTGTCCCCACCAGAACTGAGAAAGTAGAGAGTGAATTTCTAAAATTAAACCATCAGGTAACTTGAAGCAAGACAATGTATAAATAGGAATAGCTTCTCCTACTGCCTTAAGCAATATGTGTCTATTACCTGACGATAGAAGATTGCGCTTCCACCCTTGGATTCTTTTCCGAACCTTTTCTTTGATCATACTAAAAGAAGCCTTTTTCGATTTAGAGACTATAAAAGGCAAACCAAGGTATTTATCCTGAGCCCCAATATGATTAATATTCATAGAGTTAGCCAGTAGTGTACGAGTAGTGGAGGGAGTGTTGTGGCTAAAGAATACAGCAGATTTATTAAGATTTACCCTCTGGCCACTGATGCTTTCATAAGAATTCAATAAATGCAGGATATTTGAACATGCTTCAGGATTAGCCTTACAGAATAAGATGGAATCATCAGCAAAGAGGAGGTGGTTGACCTTGGGACATCGCCTATGTATCTGAAGACCCTGAATTAGTCTGTTTTGTTCTGCCTTGTGTAGCAAGAAGGAGAGACCTTCTGCACAAAAAAGAAAAATATAGGGAGATAGAGGATCTCCTTGTCGAATACCTCTATTTGGTTTGAAGAAACCATAAGGTTGTCCTTCCACAATAACAGAATAAGAAATAATTGTCACTAATTCTCGAATACACATGATCCACCGGGAGTCAAAACTAAACTTCTCCAATATAAACCAAAGAAAGTGCCATTCCACCCTATCATATGCCTTACTCATATCTAATTTTAGCGCCATTTCATTTTCGAGTCCCCTTTTTTTGTTCTTCAAGTAATGCATACACTCGTGAGCAATTAGGATATTATCAGAGATTAATCTGCCTTTAATAAAAGTACTCTGCGTAGGGCTAATTAGTCTATTCATCATACCCTGAAGTTTATGTACAAATACTTTGGAGATAATCTTGTAAAAGACTGAAGATAGGCTTATTGGTCTTACCTGAGTCATATCTTTAGTATCAGAAATCTTGGAAATAAGACAGATCTGAGTGTGGTTAAAACCTTTCAAAATTCTGCCCCCTGAAAAGAAGCTCTTAACTACTCGAAACACATCACCACTAAGTATGTTCCAGAAGCTTTGAAAAAATTTTGCTGTCATGCCATCATCTCCTGGAGCACTTTGAGGATGAATGCTAAATGTTGCACGTTTCACTTCCTCTATAGTCACTGGTCTTTGAAGCCTACGGTTCATGTGAGCTGTAACCTTAGGTTCAAAATCAGTAAACGGAGGTTCAGAGTTCTCATGACAAGTGGAGGAAAAGATGTCCTTGAAATAAGATTCAGCCACAGAAGCAATACCAGCATTTGAAGTAGCCACTTTACCATCACTGCCAGTTAGTTGCCAAATTCTATTCCTTTGGGTTCGATTTCTAAATTTATGATGGAAGAAAGCTGTATTCTGATCACCGGATTTGAGCCATTTGACTCTAGACTTATCTTTCCAATAAGACTCCTCATTTTGCAATGCTTTTTCAAGTTTGTACTCTATTTTTGAAATAATGTCGCCTCCATGAATTCCTGCTAAACGAAGTTCCTCTAATTCAGACTGTAGTAAATCAATCTCCACCTTCGAATTAGATCTGTGTTCTTGCTACCATCTGACAATCTTATGCTGACAACGCTTTATTTTTTGAGCTAGGATATACATGGCTGAACCATCAATCTGTTCGTGCCAAACCTCTCTAACAATCTGCCTTATTTCATCATTGGAACACCATCTTTCTTGGAATTTGAATCGGCGTTTAGATCTCTCAGTTCTCGGATTAGAGTCTAAGAGAAGAGGGGAGTGATCCGAGCCTGATTCTGACAGTCTAAGAACCGTTGCATTGGGATAGAGTTGCTGCCAATCAACTCCTACCAGGAATCGGTCCAGTCTTTCCTGTATCAACTCATCATCCCTCCGTCTATTCGACCAAGTGAATGGTCTTTCGACCATACCAATATCAATCAGAGAATTATCATAAAAAAACTGTTAAAGGTTTCAATAGAAGAAGGAGATTTAGCACCCCCACCTGCTTTCTCCAATTGATTAGAAATGGCATTAAAATCACCCATTAACACAACCTTACCATCGAACTGTTGGGTGACTAAAGTTAATTCAGCAAACTGAACCATTCTATGTTGATCATTTGAACTGAGATAAACACCTAGAAGGCTAGAACACCATAGGGATCATTAGAACCAGCTGTCATAACTGATGCCGCAATGAAAAATCTACCATGCTATAAAATCTGAACAGTGCAACCATCCCTCCATGCCATTGCCAAACCCCCTGATAATCCATCCGGATTATTTTAATTCTTAAATAATCTTTAACAACTCTTTTGATTTAAATTTTTTTTGTCACAAATATCGTAACAAATAAACTTTATAATTGTGACGTAATCAATAATTGAAAATTTCAATGAGTAGTAAAATAGTTGTTTCAGACTTTCAGTTCATAGAATTTAATTTTGACAAGTTAAAATATGTTTTTTTTACAGGATTTTTTATTTTAATAAATAAATTAATTATAATAATTATTGAAATAAATAATTTAAAAAATATTTACTAAAATAGATATCTCTTTCTTATCTTGTTTATACTATAAACGAGATAATTTTGCACGTATCTCGTTTATCGTGTGAACGAAATATGTGTAGTTTTTCAATTTTCATATATCTCGTTTACAGTATAAACGAGATCTGTAAACGAGATACATGAAAGATTATTTCGTTTACAGTGTAAACGAGATATATGTATTTGTAAATATAAAAATATATTTTCTAAAAATAATAAAAAATATTAATAATATTAATGATCCAAACTTTTAGCATGCAATTAATTAGTATTTAAAAATGTTGGTAGAAGAAATTAAAAGGAATATTTTTGATCAATTAGTACTAAAAAAGAGTATATAAAAAATTTTAGATTAAATTATAGATCGAATTGGATTGATTTAAAAATAGAAAACTCTTACGATGTTCAGGTTCCATGATGAGAATAAATACGGTAATTGTGTCCACTCCTAAAAATTGAAAGAGGGAAGCGTGAAATTGATGGATAAATAAAATAGAAAAAGAAGTGGGAGATAATTGTTTTAATTATGTGTTAGGGAGATAAATAAAACAGAGGAAGAGTGAGAAATAACCGTTTACCAATTGTTAGGAGAGGTTAATGGGATAAATAAAACAGAAGAGAGTAGGAGATAACCGTTTGCCAATCGTTAGGAGAAGTTTGCCAATTGTTAAAAGAGGTTGATGGGAATAAATAAAACGGACAAAGAGTGGGAGATAACAGTTTCAATTCTCTTCTTATTTTGTTCTGTTTTATTTATTGTGCATCAACTTCATGTTTCCCATCCTTTAAATATATTCCCATGCAACAAATCAAATTTTTATATACTCACATACAACAAACAAAATTTGAAATATAATTATATTTAAATTATATTTCAAATTTTTATGTACTCTTTTATAACAAAAAAATTTGACATATATATAATTTGAATTTAAAAATTAATATTTAAGAGAGTACATAAAAAATTTAAAAATTTTTGTCGGTTAGAAACAATAGTATTAATAGTGGATAGTTTGAAAAATGTAATCGTATTAATAGTGGGTAATTTAATGGTCCATTTATGCTTCCACGTAAAAATGTGCTTATTTTTCATGGACAGTCCATCTTTCATATCATTTAAAATGGACGGTTTATCTTCTCTATTATTTAAAATCGTTCATCTTCTTTATTATTTGAAACGTTCTATTTTAAAGAATTTTATCCAATTTAAATCATTGATATTTTTTATTATTTTCAAAAATTATATTTAATTATTTATAAATACAGATATCTCGTTTACAGTGTAAACGAGATAAGAGAGTGGTATTTATTTTGGTAAATACTTTTTAAATTATTTATTTCAGTAATTATTATAATTAATTTATTTATTAAAATAAAAAATCCTTTTTTTACATAGTCATTCAACCACATTAATTCTTTTGAATAGATATACAGTCACCACTTTTTACTTTAGGTCACGGTTTTTCAACTATGACTTATTCTAGCGTGACCATAAATTTTATGGTCACGATTTTTTTGTCATAGTTTGTAATATTTTTTTTATCGACAGTTTAGATCACAGTTTTTAACCGTGACCATAAGTTACTCAATAGTCACATGTAAAAATTGTGACCATAGCTTGCTCTATGGTCACGGTCAGTGATGCACGGACACTGACACTGACACGAACACGGGACACGACACGACACGACATGAAACACGCTGACGCACGAATTTTAAAATTTTATAAGACACAGGGACACACCTATATATAAAATATAAAGTATTTTTTAGATAAATTGTAATGATATTTTGATATTTTATTGATATTAAAACATAAATTAATTTTTTAATTATTTTTAATATCTTATTTTAATTATATAAAGTATTTAAAATATCTTTTGTGTTAATAAATAATAATATATACTATTTCTAAATTTATTTCAAGAATACATATTAAGAATAAGGTTAGACACGCTGACACGTGATGGTATTTGGGTGTGTCCAAGCATGTTCGGAGAAGAATTTTTTAGCTTTTATTAAGATACAGTTGGACACAACAGACACGTGTGTCAGACGAATATCGAGGAGTGTCGTGTCTGAAATATGTCCGATTCGCAGACACGACAACTTAACAAAGTGTCTATGCTTCATAGGTCTCGGTATTTTAAACTGTGATCATACCTTGACCTATGGTCATGCTATTTTAAAACCATGACCATAGCTTGCTCTATGGTCACATTAATTTTAAATTATAACCATATGTTATTTTATGGTCACGATTTAAGCATAACTACAACTTATTCTACAGTCACGCTATTTTAAACTGTGACCATAGTTTATTCTATGATCATGCTATTTCAAAATCATGACCATAACTTACTCTATGATTATCCTAGTTTTAAACCATGATCATAGCTTAATCTATGGTCACGATTTTAGCGTGACTATAGCTTATTCTTTGGTCACGCTATTTTAAAACCGTGACTATAGTTTACTCAATGGTCACGGTTTTAATACTCTATAGTCAATATTTTTCGTAGCATAACATTTGATTCAAATAACTAAATGACTCTTGAAAGAACGCAAGGAAAAGTGATATTCACATTCCTTTAGTACAAGTTTCATATTTGTCTTATTACAACAATAGGAATCAACCACTATTAATTTAACTACTAATTTGTACAGTACTTACTTCCAAATCTTTTTGCATATGACTCAATCTAGATGAAGGAGGAATGTTTCGTCACACATCATTTAGTGCACTATTTACATCAGGCTGAGATTGTTAAGTAGTTTCTATCATAACTTGCATTTATTCTACACTAATACCAGGATTGATTTGTTGCAACAATGATTTAACTAAGTTTGTTAAACCATCCAACTTGCAAGTTAAGTTATTTTGATTTTTCTCTATAGTTAAAATCACTTTAGTATGTTGTTGTTGTATTTGTTGGAATTGCCTTCCTTTTTAAGAAAGGATTTTGTGATTGATCGACCACAGAAACAAACTCTACTATGTCTCTCCATTCTAAAAATTATTTCAACTGCTTCATTATCACTGTATCCTGTTTGCTTCAAATTTTGAAGATGCTCCTATTACACACAAATAATATCAAAATGAGTTCATGCACCCAAATCAGTCTCTTATGTACATTTCTAAGAAACTAAACAACTCACAATTGACTCTTGTGTTTCCGAATCATTCTCTCCTTTTTTGTTTGTCTGAGTTGTAACACCCTTACTATCAGAATGTCACGCTTTCGACTGTGCCACTCTAATAGCGATAATATTACGACGACTTCCAAATATTTAATAATAAGATATGAGCCTTTAACTCGAAACCGTATCGCTATTTTCTTTGAAAAATCGAAAATACTTTTTTATCTCAATCAAACATGCATATATAGCCTAATTCAAATCAAAATTCTCATATATATATATATATACAAAATTTTTTATACAAATAACTTACAAATATACATACATACATACATACATACTTATCATTACAACTCCTATCCCTCTTCTAAATATAATAATAAAGGTGAGAAAAAACTATAATATATATACACAATAATATATAACAATTAGATGTGCAGAAGAAACTCCTTAAACTCTTCGTCTGTCCTGAAAAGAAAAATCTGTAGGAGGTGAGAACATTGTCCTCACTGATTCTTAACACGGGATAAATGTTGGCTTAGAAATTACCAAAGGATTTTTCAACTCAATGTCGCAAGTATAGCCTAAACTGACAAGTGACCCCGAGCCAAAGTTTAGAATAATGTCACAACTATCAAATCAAATACCGGGAGTGAAATTCCGAGTCGTTTTTTCTAGGAATTGCAACATAATGCACATCATTGGTTAAGAATTTTTGGAGGTTTTTGAGTTGAGTACAGGAAAAGTAAAGTGACTAGAATTTAAAGCAACGAGCAACTAACAAATAAATTGAAGCAACTAAGACTATCAATCAACAACTAATTAACTATCAAGCATGCAATAGAAAAATAGAAATAACAATAACATGTAACTAAATGCAAGTAATCAAGCTAAGAGAACTAAGGAATCAAAGTCAACAAGAGAAAAGTCAATCAATCAATATAAGAAACCTTAGCTAGGGGTGGGCATTAGAATTTCTATCCTCATTGCACTCCTCAAGTGTGATGATAAATGCCTATTGCTCTCACTTATTCATCTTCTAACAATTGAAGGAAAGTTAAGTGAGCTAAATTAACTCTAATCTACAAGTCCTAGTCAGGTCCTAGTGAAAGACTAGATTTAGTGGAGATCAAACTAACTAGTAATATTCAATTACCAATCAACACTAAATTCTTACAATTCAAGAGTCTCTAATTACTCCACCCCAAGGCCAAAAAAGAAAATCTACTCCATAGTCATAAGTGACATTTCTTCAAATACTTGGTGAGCAATGATAAAAAGTATCATAAAATTGAGAAAACAATCCAAATTAAAGATACTCACTAGCAATAATCAACAATAACAATTCAAATAACAGAATTGGAACATGAGAATCTCCAATGCATTAATAGAATCAAAATCCAATAAAATCCAAAATCATAACTCAAAATAATTAAAATTGCAAGAGTGCTAAGTAAAATTAGAAAAGAAAAACTACAATTAGAGTAATAAAAACCGAAATTAACAAGAATATAATCCATGGGTTAAAGTGAAAATGAACAAGGAATACTAAAACCTAGAGAGAAGAAGGAGTTTCTCTCTCTAAAACTCAAAACTATCTAAAAACTAAATTAATGGAATGTGTGTCTAAGCTTGCTTCGCCCCCTAGCCTCTAATCTTCGAATTGGGCTTGAAACTGGGTCAAAGGAAGCTCATAAATTGCCCCCATTGTGTTTCCACTAATGAGGCACGTGCTAGTATTCCTGCATACGCGGCACTGTGGTCCGCATACGCGGGTGAGGAGAAAATGAAAGGTGCGTACGCACGGCTGCAATGATGCATATGCACGGATACAAAAATCCAGAATCTTCATTTCTTCATGATTTTCTACCCTTGCTTGCTCTTTTTTCCATCTCTTCAAACCTAACCTTGATTTCTAAGACTTGAAATTACTTAACAAACATATCAAGGCATCGAATGAAATTTAAGGAATTAAAATTTGCATTTTTGGAGCCTAAAAAAGATATTTTGCAATTAAGTGTAATTTAGAAGGAAATAACAAAGGCATGCTATTTTAGTGAATAAATGTGAGATTATGTGATGAAATCTATTCATTTCAAGCCAAAATTTATCATCAAATATGGATTCATCAATTTTTCCACATTTAGACAACAGCATGTCCTCATGCTAATCAAAATGAGAAAGTAAAAGAAAGGGTGAACAAGTTATTGAATGCAACTACTCATGTGTATGCAACTATACTAATGCATGATATCTACCTATATCTATACCATAATGTCTTATGAAATTGGCAAAAACAAACAACCAAACTCTCAAGCAAGTATATAAGCACATAGGGTTAAAACGAGTCACAATTGCAATGTAATCATAATCCAAAGAATTGATTCAAGTTCATAATTGAGCAACTTGCAATACATACCAGATGTGTGTACACATATCCAACAATTAGAGTGCACACACATCCTATATCAACACTAATTGCATATGGTTAAGCAAATTGACAGATGAATGCATACCCATTTCCAATATTTTCAATGAAGTACCCAAACAAAATTTTTCATTCACAACTAATGTTTTCAAAAATTTTTCCCCACACTTAATAAACACACACACACCTCAACCTAAGCTAATCATGGATGCAATTCAAGGTTATTCATGATTTTTCACTTAGGGTTAGTGATGTGGTAACACATAGAACAAAAAGGGATTGAAAAGCTCAAAATTGGCTACAAAGGTAAATGTAAGGGTATGGCCATATGAGTTAGTGAGTTTCAATTGAAATGATGGCCTCAATCATACTAAATGCATTCAAAACATCAAATATCGGATATAAAGAATTAAGCAAATTCAAGATCAGAATCAAAGAAGGAGTATAACACACAAGAATAAAAATTTGTGGTTGGAATATGCAACCACACATTAAGGTTCAACAACTCACAAGGTTGCTTGTTCTAGCTCTTTCCTATACTCCACAAAACATTTTAAGCAAGTTCAAAAACAATTTCTCAAATCAATTCAATGGAGAGGTGTTGGCTCAAGAGGAGAAGATTAATGAAAAGTGGAAGAGCTACTTCTATGAGTTATTTAATGAGGGACAGAAGACTCTTCCGAGCCTTCGTCGATTATGCACAAGGGAAGAAGATCAAAACTTTGACTACTATCGAAGGATTTGAGACTTCGAGGTAAAAAAGGCTCTAAAGCAGATGAAAAATGGCAGGGCAGTAGGACCTGATAATATCCTGATTGAGGTTTGGAAGGGTCTTGGAGAAAAAGGTATCAACTGGTTAACCATGCTTTTTAATGAGATTTTAAGGTCAAAGAAGATGTCTGATGAGTGGAGAAAGAGTACCTTGGTACCTATCTACAAGAATAAGGGGGATATACAAAGTTGCGGAAACTATAGAGGGATTAAGCTTATGAGTCATACTATGAAGTTATGGGAAAGGGTGATAGAACGGAGGTTGAAAAAAGAGACACAAGTAACAGAGAACCAATTTGGATTTATGCCAGGTAGATCTACCACTGAAGCGATATACCTATTAAGAAGGATGATGGAGATGTATCGTAGTAATAAAAGGGATCTACATATGGTGTTTATTGATTTGGAAAAAGCGTATGATAGGGTACCAAGGGAGGTCTTATGGAAGGTTTTAGAAAAGAGAAGAGTAAGGATCGCATATATTCGGGCAATTAAAGACATGTATGATAGAGCCACAACTAGTGTGAAGACTCTAGGTGGTGTGACAGAAGAATTTCCTATTGGTATAGGATTACACCAGGGATCATCCTTAAGTCCATACCTTTTCACATTAGTCTTGGAAGTACTCACAAAGCACATCCAAGAGCCTGTGCCATGGTGCATGCTTTTTGCCGATGATATCGTCCTTATGGGAGAGTCAAGGAAAGACCTAAATAAGAAGTTGGAGTTATGGAGAGAAGCTCTAGAAGTGTATGGTCTGCGCATAAGCCGTAGCAAGACAGAATATATGGAATGTAAGTTCAGTCTGAGAAGGGAAAATCCCAATATAGAGGTGAAGATTGGAGAAATCATACTACGAAAAGTTAAAAGTTTTAAGTATCTTGGGTGCATCATACAGGATAATGGAGAGATTGAACAGGATGTAAATCATAGGTTCCAAGCAGGTTGGTCAAAATGGCGGAGTGCATCTGGTTTTATATGCGACAAAAAAGTGTCTTTAAAACTTAAAAGTAAATTCTATCGCACCGCTATAAGACCGGCTATGCTGTATGGTACGGAGTGTTGGGCGGCTAAAGGGGAGCACGAACATAAGTTGAGTGTGGCAGAGATGAAGATGTTGAGATGGATGAGTGGTCATACGCGATTGGATAAAATAAGGAATGAAGATATAAGGGAGAGAGTTGGAGTAGCACCCATTGTGGAAAAGATGGTTGAATCGCGTCTCAGGTGGTTTTGACATGTGAGAAGAAGACCGATAGAACATCCAGTCAGGAGGGTGGATGAGATAGAAAATGGACAAAGGGTGAATGGCAGAAGAAGACCTAAGAAGACCATCCATGAGGTGGTCAAACGAGATCTACATGTAAACGGTCTCTCTGTAGACATGATACATGACAGAGCACAATGGCGTCGTTTGATTCATGTAGCCGATCCCACTTAGTGGGACAAGGCTTTGTTGTTGTTTGTTGTTGTAATTCAATGGGATGCCCTTAAAAAAAATCTTCCTTGGAGAATTTCTTTGTTGTTTTTACTAACTTATTCTTTATGTATGTATGTACTATGTGTTGGATGCAAACCAAAATTCCTAGCTCTTTCCTAACTTCACTATCCAAAAATCAATCATGATATTTAGGTAAAAACAAGCATGTGCTAGGCACTATCAACTATTCACAATCATCCAATCACAACCACTATCCATAGCATATATACTAAAATAAAAGACAATATATACACTAACTAAGATAAAAGAGCATGCCATACTAGAATTGAAACTAGAGCTAACCCAAAATGTATATCTATCCAAAATAAAAGTGTGCAATGTAAAAGTCAAAAGTAGAAAATATCCACAAAGTTCTAATAACTAAAGTGAAATAGAGTGAAACTAAAAGCAAAACATAATGCAAAGTGTTTAGAATAGAAATTTACGACCCAAGAGTGTTGCAAATCTTCCCCCTCCCCCCCACACTTAAACTTAGCATGGTCCTCCGTGCTAGCAAAAGTGTCAATCAACGGGAGGGGTAGGTGGTGCGGCCTCCGGCTGTGGGAACAGAGCTACCTCAACGTCAGCCACCGGCATCTCAGCATCTGCCACCTGTGTCTCAATCTCGGCCTGCACCTCAGCTGCTAGCTCAGCATCCTCAGCCTCTAAAACTCCTCAGGAGTGTCTAACGCTTCAATCATGGGGTCCTACTCTTTGTTCTGCAGCTTGATGTTTTCATATATCCGGTTTATGCCCCCTCTTTAAGCACTCTAGCCGCTCCAGGATCTTGAGACCGAGCTCTTGAGTCACGGGGGCCTGAAGACTAGATGATGATGGTGCTGGTGGTTGGCTCGGCTCTCCATTGGTTACTTTTCTCTTTTTCTTCTTCCTTACATAACCAAAGCCTGGGTAATCCTTCAGCCAATCGCCATAAGGGATGTACAAGTCCTTGTTCGTTAAGGTAGGTGGATAATCATCTCCCTCCCACTCAAGGCCGGCTTTGGCAATAGTGACCATAACCGGAAAAGCCGCCTTCCGCTTGATAGATATCGGCACCTTCCACATCAAATGCTTGATAACCTTAGGCAAATTCATCGGCTCTCCCTCTAATACAACCCAAACCAAAACGGCCATCTCCCATGTAATATTCATCTCACGAGTAGTTGGTATGTGCACATTTGCAATTCTCCGGCAACGGCGCCAAAAACTTGACAGAGGAAAATCGTCGGTTAGAAATTTTCACAAAAATAATTTCATCAAAGTATAAATCCAAACCAACAATTAACCCTCTTTTAAAGTTTAATTTGTTTGTCACTTAAGTCAAACCAATAAAAATTGAGAGTATTTAAACCTCGGGTCGTCTCTCAAGGGATTGTAGGGAAGTGTGCATATTATTGGTTATGAGAAATTTTGGGTGTTTTTTATATGATGAGCAAGGAAGTAAATAACAAGAAAGTAAAACTACAACTAAGATAATATAAATCTTAAAAGGCACTCATGGCAATGATTAAGAGTCAAGACTTCCTATCTAGATCATTGACCACAACATGGTAATTACAAAGGGTTAATTCCACTTAGTTTTCTTCTAACATCAGAGGGTTAAGTCAAGTGGATATAATTGATTCTAAAATCAACTAACAACCCTAAATCACCAATGATACTAGACATCAATGATATCAAGGCACCTAAGTCTTCAATCACAAGCCAAGAGTATAAAAATCTACTATAAAACCCAACCAAGCATTTTATCAAACACTTAGAAGGCATAAAATGAAAGCATATTAAAATAAAAAAGAAATATAAAACCTAAAGCTACCAAATGCAAGACAACAATAATAAGAACTCAATTAAACAACAAGAAACATCAAATTGCATTAAATGGAGATTGAAATTAACAAGAGTGTTCATAAACTAAAAATACCAAATAAAGGAAATAACAAGTAAAACTAAGAGAACCAAAATGTAAGAACAAGAAATTGTAAGGAATACTAAATCAAGACAAGATTAAACCTAAATCTAAGATGAAATTAACCTAATTCTACCCTAATTTTAGAGAGAAAAGAGAGCTTCTCTCACTAGAATATGACCTAAAACATGTTCCTAAAACTAAACCTAATTGCTCTCCTTTTGTCCTTCTTGAATTTGGCCTCTAATAGCTTCAGAAATGAGTTGAATTGGGATTTGGCAGATCCAGAAATTGTCTCCAGCGTCTTCTCATTAATGAGTCACGTGATTGCATTCGTGCGTACGCATGCCTAACCATGCGTACGCATGATTGTAAAGAAATGTGATCGTGCGTACGCATCATTTCCTGTGCATATCCATGGATGTAAAAATTACAGTTGTGCGTACACATGAATGCTTGTCCGTACGCATGGCTATAAAATACTTCAACCTTCATTTCTTCATAAATTCTTCACCTTTACATGCTTTTCCTCACTCCTTCAATCCATACTTGCCTTGGAAACCTGAAATCACTTTATCAAACACATCAAGGCATCAAATGGAATTAAAGTGAATTAAAATTAGCGAATTAAGGACCTAAAAAGTATGTTTTCAATCTTAAGCACAATTTAGGAGGAATTCAAAAAACCATGCTATTTTAGTAAATAAGTGTAGAAAAAGTTAATACAATCCACCCAATTAAAGCAAATAATAACATGAAATGTGGATTCATCACATCCCCACACTTAAATAATAGCATGTCCTCATGCCATACATCAAGAAGGAAAAGACTAAAGGGTTTGAATTTTATTCAATGCAAACTATCTATATGAAATTTATCTAAATGCATGCACTACTTGGTCAAAATAAATCAATTTCCAAGAATACATATATGAACATAAGGGCTAAGGCAATCACAACTAAGTCCAATCCAACAATTGAATTGAGTTATTGAAAAGACTTTACAACTCGCAAGATAAGAAGTAATCATAGGTGAAAACATAGAATTGAGCAATCGAACCCCTCACCAGATGTGTATACACTCTAATTGCTGAAGTGTATAGGGTTGATTCACTCAATTCTCCTCTAATCATGCTTTCTGAGATTTGTTTTTCATCTAACAATCAACAATTCTTCAATGCATGCATACAAGTATCATGAGGACTTATCCAAAGGTTGTAATGGGGCTAGGATCAAGGTAAGATTATATTTGGTCAAGTGAGCTTGAAATTTGAATCTTTGATTAACTTAAACTCTCACCTAACACATATAACAACCTATACAATTCGAATGCAAACCTAACTACCCATTTTTTACTTTTTCACACACTCATGCATTCTTTTTAATTCACATTCCATATGCATTATTCTTATTACTTTACTTTGGGATTAACATTTGTCCCCTTTTCATTGCTTTTTTTCTTTTTCTTTTCCTTTTTTTTTCTTTTTCTTTTCAAAATAAAATATATACAAAAGTATCAATGCATATGGTTTAAACATTTAATACATGAGTATGTACTCAATTTCCAAGATCTTCAACAAAAATATAAAAATACACTATTATCTCAACTAATGTTCCCAGGCTTTCCCACACTTAAATGATACATACTCTCACTAGCCTAAGCTAATCGAAGATCCAAATTAAGGACATTTATTATTTTTCACTTAGGGTTAGTGATGTGCTAAAATTAAGAACAAAAGGGATTAAAATAGGCTCAAAATTGGCTAACAATGGTAGATAAAAGTTAGGCTATTTGGGTAAGTGAGCTAATTGAAATCAAGGCCTCAATCATATAAATGCATTCATACATCAAATAATGGACATAAATAATCAAACAAATTAAAGATTACAATCATAGAAAGAAAATAACACACACAAGAATGAAATAATGGTTATATGATGTAACCACACAATTAGGCTCAAAACTCATAAGGTTGTGTGTTCTTAGCTCAAAAACCATGTTCCACAATATAGTTCAAGCAAGTTTCAATGAAAAGTTTTACTCAAATCAATTGGGGTGCCCTATATAAAAGGAAGTTTCTTGGAAATTTCGTTAATTCAACTAAGCTTATTATATATATGCATATATGAAAGGAAATACAATAAACTAGGAAAAATGCAAATAAATCTCTAAAATATATACAAACCAAGAAAGAAAATGCAACTAAGAATTCAAAAAAATTGTGAAAGTGTTTGGAATTAGAACTTTTCACCCGAGATTGGCGATTAGTCAGACGACCTCCCCACACTTAAAAGTTTGCACCATCCTCGGTGCACATGAAGTCAAGCAGAGTGGAAGGATTCGTCATCACCCTACCTTCAACTGGTGGGTCATCCGGCTGCTACATGTGCTTTCTTCTGCTTTCCTTTTTGCTTATGGTGTCTCATCCTAGCACTTTTATTTATTATCCTTAAGTTGGACCACTGGAAAGTTCCTTGTCATGGTGGCTTGTGCTTGTATTCATCCTAGAACTTCCAACAATGCTTGGATCTCCAAAATGCTCCAAGATTCTCAATTGATTGCCCAAGCCTTGATGAAGTTCTAAACAAGCCATGAGCTCCCAAAGTTGATCCTCATATATTCCGGGGTCCCAAATCTTGTTTCTTCACTCGTCTTCTAATTGATCATCAAAGTTCCAATCGGGTGACAAACATTCCGAATTCTCATTCACACACTAAAGCATCTTCCTAGACCCATTCAATGTAGCACTATGCCAACCTTTGCATTTAAACATTGATGATGCAACCACAATAAACCTAGAATGGTGTTTCCAGCCACTAACCATCTCCTTTTTGTTCTTAAAGCCGCAAAGAGCTCTAAGTTGACCATCCATCTCAAGCAAACCATTTTCAAGTGGAATAAGAAAGCTTAGGGATAAAAGATTTACCCAATTGAATGGAAAAATGGATGGTGATGGCTTGGAGAGAGGTGTTTCCAATGGTCTTGCAAGTTTCACTTGCTTGTGCTCTTCTTTGATTACCTCCATCTCTTGGCAAGCTTCTTCCAATTCAATCTCTTCCTCACCAAATTCTTCTAGCTCTTCCTCATCGCTCAAGTCATAAGTTGGAGGTTGAGTGAAGTCTACATCAACATCCAATTCAAATTTCATGGTGGAAGATTCAAAAAACTCAAGGAGATTATACATTAGTGCGGAATCATCATCAATAAGAGGACTTGTTGCTTGATTAACCTCTTCCAATTCTTCATTCACAATATGCATTGGAGGTTGCGCACCCTCCTCAATATTACTTTCAAGCTTAACGGAAGAAGGCTCTATAACTCTAGATTCCTCCTTGCACTCAACATCTCCTAAGTCTTCAACCACTTCTTCTTCTTCAATGATTTTGGCTTCCTCCACTTGTTCTAATACAAAAGTCCACTCCTCATTCTCCACTTGAGTTTCTAACCTCTCTTTCATACTACGCTTCTTCATTGATTCTCCACATTTGGCCATGAGAGTACTTTGAGTGCATAAGCATTGGGAGATTAAATTGGTCACCACCTCGGTCATGGCAGCCATGAATTTGTCATGTCTCCTTTGAGATTCAAGTCTCTCTTGAAGAAATGACATGAGAGTGTCAACCATGAATGCTTGAGGTGGAAAAAAGGGTTCAATGTTTGGGAGAAAAAGTTTATAATTAGAAGATGGTTCATATTGGTGGGAGTATTGAGGTGGTGTATACGAAATTTGTGGTTCTTGGGAGTATTGATGTTGGAATGGGGGTGATTTTAAGGGTTTTCATTCATAATGGTCACAAGGGTAAAGTATAGGAGGTTGGTGGTATAGTGGATATGAGTTAGGGTCATATGGAGGTGTTTTGTGACATGGGGGCTTGTGAGTAAGGTTGAGAACAATGTTGTAGAATTGGTTCATATTGGTGTGCACTATGGGGAGGATTATGATCATTGTTGGATGGAGGAAATTGGTATGGATACCATGAGGTCCGTTCATAAGAATGCGACTCCTCCCTCGATTGATTTCCAATCCCTAGCGCGTACCATCATTGAAACTCTCATTTCTTACAACATAGTTGTAACCAAACTCATGGCCAAAAGAATGAGAATTCATAGTGAAAAAAGCAAATCAAAACAAAAGCTAATAAGAAAGAAAGAAAACAAAGTCCTAGAACTAGCAAAGAACTAACAAAGAAACAAAAGCAAACTATTCACAATATTAGCATATATACAATAACCAATAACAAGAGCACATTTGCAATTCCCCGACAACGGCACCAAAAACTTGACGGAGGAAAATCGTCGGTTCAGAATTTTCACAAAAATAATCTCGTCGATGTATATATCCAAACCAACAATTAACCCTCAATCAAAGTTTAATTTTGTTTGTCACTTAAGTCAAACCAATAAAAACTTAGAGTATTTAAACCTCGGGTCGTCTCTCAAGGAATTGCAAGAAAAGTGTGCATATTATTAGGTATGAGGTGTTTTTGGGGTTTTGGAATGATAGACAAGAAATATAAATTGCAAGAAAGAAAAGCCAACAACTAAGATAATATAAGTGCTAAAAGACACTCATGGCAAGGATTAAGAGTCAAGGCTTCCTATCTAGATCATTGACCACAACAACATGGTAATTACAAAGGGTAAATTCCACTTAGTTTTCTTTAACATCGGAGGGTGAAGTCAACTGGATATAATTGATTCTAAAATTAACTAACAACTAACACTAAATTATCAATTGTACTGGACATCAATGATATCAAGGCACCTAAGTCCTCAATCACAAGTCAAGAGTATAAAAATTTACTCTAAAATCCAACCAAGCATTTTATCAAATACTTGGAAGGTATAAAATAAAAGCATTGTAAAATTGCAATAATAGTAAAATCTACAACTACCAAATGCAAGATAACAATAATAACAACTCAAATAAACATCAATAACATAAAAATATCAAAATTTGTGCGTATGCATGTCTGTAAAAAATGCAATTGCGCGTACGCATCAATTTCTGTGCCTACGCATGGATGTAAAACTACAGTTGTGCGTACGCATGGCTGTAAAACACTCCAAACTTCATTTCTTCATGACTTCTCCACTTTTGCATGCTTTCTCCTCATTTCTTCAATCTATACTTGCCTTAGAAACCTGAAATCACTTCATCAAACACATCAAGGCATTGAATGAAATTAAAGTGAATTAAAATTAGCAAATTAAGGGCCTAAAAAGCATGTTTTTACTCTTAAGTATAATTTAGGAAGAATTCACAAAACTATGCTATTTTAGTGGATAAATGCAAGAGAAGTTAATAAAATCCACTCAATTAAAGCAAATAAATACCATAAAATGTGGATTTATCACATCCCCACACTTAAACAATAGCATGTCCTCATGCTAAATCCAAGAAAGATATATGAAAGGGGTATTAACATTTATTCAAAGTAAACTACCTATATGCAATGCATGTAAATACTTGGTCAAAATAAATCCATTTCCAAGAATACATATATGAACATAAGGGTTAAGTAATCACAACTAAGTCCAATCCAACAACTGAATTGAGTTATCGAAAAGAATTTATAACTTGCAAGATAAGAAGTAATCATAGGTGAAAATATACAATTGAGAAATCGAACCCTTCACCGGATGTGTATACGCTCTAATCGCTCAAGTGTATAGGATTGATTCACTCAATTCTTCACTAATCATGCTTTCTAAGATTTGTTTTTCATCTAGCAATCAACAATTATTCAATGTATGCATACAAGTATCAAGATGACTTTTCATGGGTTGTAATGGGGCTAGGTCAAGGTAAGGATGCATATGGTCAAGTGAGCTTGAAATTTGAATATTTGATTAACTTAAACTTCCCACCTAACCTATGACAACCTATTTAATTCTAATGCAAAACTAGCTACCCATTATTCACTTTTTCACACACTCATATAAAATCCAAAATCATAACTCAAAATAACTAAAATTGCAAGAGTGCTAAGTAAAATTAGAGAAGAGAAACTACAATTAGAGTAATAAAAACTGAAATTAACAAGAATCTAATCCATTGGTTGAAGTGAAAATGAACAAGAAATACTAAAACCTAGAGAAAAGGAGGAGTTTCTCTCTCTAAAACTCAAAACTATCTAGAAACTAAATTGATTCAATGTGTGTCTAAGCTTGCTTCACCCCTAGCCTCTAATCTTTGAATTGGGCTTGAAATTGGGCCAAAGGAAGCTCAGAAATCGCCCCCAGCGTGTTTCCACTAATGAGGCATGTGCCAGCATTCCCGCGTACGCGGGAGTGTGGTCTGTGTACGCAGGCGAGGAGAAAATGAAGGGTGCGTACGCACGGCTGCAATGATGTGTACACACGGATGCAGAAATCCAAAATCTTCATTTCTTCATGATTTTCTACCCTTGCTTGCTCCTTTTTCCATCTCTTCCAATCTAACATTGATTCCTAAGACCTGAAATCACTTAACAGACATATCAACGTATCGAATGGAATTTAAGAGAATTAAAATTTGCATTTTTGGAGCCTTAAAAGCATGTTTTTGCAATTAAGTGCAATTTGGAAGGAAATCACAAATGCATGCTATTTCAGTGAATAAATGTGAGATTATGTGATGAAATCCATTCATTTCAAGCCAAAATTTATCATCAAATATGGATTCATCAGTTCTCAGTAGAGAATTTTTAAGAATTGTCATAAGAGGATATTTAAAAGAAAACTGTTTTTCGATTGCAGTGATCATCGCTCGTCTTATAAATCTTTTTGAAAACCAACTGTTAATCATCCAAAAACCCCAAATTTTTGAAAAACTATGATTTAATTACCCAAAATCCGAATTCATATTTTGAACTTGCAAAAACTCCAAGTAAACACAATATCTCGTAACCTTTCACTACATGTACCAAAGGAGTAATTTCATCAAAATTACCACTGATTCATCCAATCACGGCCTCCGACCCAAACATAACCAAATCACGGCCTTCGGCCTAACACAAAATCAAATCACACTCTAACCACCATAATTCTTTCCTTAATTAATCCAAATCAAATAAAATAATTCTACAATTGACCCTTTAATTAAAAGTAATCAAATGAAACTCGTTCTCAAATTTACTAACTTTTCAAAAGACTCAAAAATAATCTTTCTTTACTAATCAAAATTCAAATACTTTAAATTCACTAAAACTCCTCAAAATGTGGTTCTTTAATCAAACTCAAAATAAAAAATAAGTTCCTTCTTGATATTCACTTTTGTGCAAGCTTATAAAAATTTCGGTAGCACCCCCATAAAACTCAGACTTTGCCACCCTTCAAGGGTTCCATCCAAACATCTTTCAAGCCCTTTTCAACCATTTTTAGTATCAAATCATTTCCAAATACCAAATCATTTCCAAAATCAACTCATTTCCAAAATCAGACCAAATTCCAATATTAAATCTCTTCTAGTAAATCAAGAAAAACCAATTCAACAACATCAATCAACTAATCAGAATATTCAGCTTTCTCAACCGATCAAGAAATCAATCAAAGAAACAATTGTATTCATCCAAAATAGCCCAGTTTAATCCATAAGACTCACACAATCACAAAAAAATATTTTTGCATCAATATCGATTTATAACAATTCTTGAAAATAAAATGAGTTTAAGGAAAGCGCCCCTACCTCGATCGCGACTCAACTATGTGGCAAACTCTCTTTTCTGTCAGCCCGCAACAGCGATAGCCGCAACCACAGCTCCAAACCAATTTGCAACAACAACGACAACTCTAATTGCAAAATGTAATGATCAAAACTCAATCCTATAGTAATAACGTCGCAAAAATCTCAGCATAAGATAACAGAATATTAACTAAAAGGGTTTTCGAAGTAAAAGTAACTTACTGCACAACAAGAAACTAAGAGCAGCATAGTCGCAGCTCCGGCGGCCCTCATCGGCAAGAACAGAACCGGCTTGAACATGACACCACTTAGGACAGAGCTGGCACAAAGGATTTGCACCAAACCAGAACCAAACAACAGGAGAATAAGCTTACAGCGATGGCACCAGCGGCATCTGCGGCGAAAATAGAAGCAACAGTGATGGCATCTCAGCGACGGTGATGGCAGCAATCTCCCCCTCCATACGTGACCTCTTCTCTCATCTACATCTCTCTCTCGGTGGCTCAACGGCGGCGAAACTGGTGGCCTTGGCGACAGTGACGTGGCTAAGAGCTCGACGATGGCGATACAACAGCAATGGCATGCTGGACCAAACAGCACCCTCCGTCTATCTCTCTTCTCCCGCAACAGCAATGACGATGGTGCTCCTTGCCAGCGCTGCGCTGTCTTCTCCTCCTTCATCAGTGTCGGCGGCGATGGTCTGCAGCAGCTCGACGACGCTCTTCCCTTTCTTTCTCGGATCTCCTCTCCGTGCATGTGTGAGTGTGTTAGTTTAATGTGTGTGGGTTGATGAGTGAAGGCTGAAGGTGAGGGTGTGAGGGAGATGAGGGTGACGACGTGTGTGTTAATGAGGTGAGGGTAGTGTGAGTTGTGCTAGGGTTAGGGTTTTAATTTGAGAAAAATGAGTAAAAGTAGGTTGGTAATTTCAAATAAAAATAGGGATAATATAGTAATTGAAAACCAATTTTAATCCAATAATAATTATATATAAAATATTATTTGTTCATCAATTTACAAATTATTTTTAAATAAATACTCTAATATAAGAATTAGAGATAATATAATTAATTTTTTATTCATAAAAATTAAAGTATTAAATTCTAAAATCTCAATTATTTAAATCAATTCATATAAAATTCTTAATATTTTACAATTACTAAATATTATAATTTAATTATAAAAATGATCTAATAATTATAAAATTAGATAAAAGTTCTAATTTAATTATTAAAGCTTGATTTAATTAGTTTTAATAAAATAATTTCTAAAATTAAAGTTTTTAATGAATAAATAAATTAAAATAGACTCATAATAAGATTTTTCAAAAGTTTTGGGTCTTACATGAGTTACAACAAACATGTGAGATTGTGATGGATCTTCATTATTTCATTCTTTACACACTACAAAGAAACCACCAACATGTGACTAAGTCAACACAGAAAATATAACGACCCACATTTTCAAAAAATCTAAATATAAATAAGTTATAATTTATTTTATTAATTGGAGCTCCTTATTTTTAGAAACTAATTTACTAAGAATAATTAAATTGATTTTATGATTATTAAAGTTTAACTTAATTATGATTTATCCTATTAATTTGAACTATTTCTTAGAAATTATTTTATTAGAAAAAATTAAATTGATTTTTATAATTATTATTATTATTTGAATTTGGATAAATTAAGGTTATTACATAATTTTTCTATAATAAGATATTTTACATAATTGATTTTATAATAACTTGAGTTTAAATAAATTGGGATTTTTATATAATTTTTATTATAACAAGATATTTTGAGAAAGAATAAAATTATTATTATTATTAATATTTTTTACCCGCTTTAATTAAAATAAAGTTTAGTTAATATTATTATTATCGAGTTCAAAATCTGCCGATATGAGTAAATATCGATACTCCTCAGTGAGCTTAGCTTTGTTAATATTTTATCGTATATCTTTTATCATTATATTACTAATGTCATTTATATTAGTAACTCATACATATTTATTCCTATATATATTATTACTTGTGTTTCAATATATCTAATTTTCATCATTATCCGTTTAAGATATTTATAATTTGAACCGCTAACTCAGCATCTTTATAACTGGACACCTAGCCTACCATGACACATAATCCCCCATGTCTCATCTTAACACTAATTAATCACCATTAATCATTCTTCCTCCATGCATGACCTAACCATTAAGAAAGAGCATGCCGTGAGAAAGAGAGAAAGAAAACCATGGAATCTCAACCCTTTCGAGTTTGATTTCTTGTGATCCGTAACTCCAATAAAAAATCTAATCCAATTAAAGTGTTCGTATCTTCCTCCTCTTCACGTTGACATCATTTTTGTTCGAGAGAAGTCGTCGGAGGGAGCCGCTGAATCTTCCATAGCCGCAGCCGTGAGGAGCGTCGCTGTCGAGCTACCGCAAAAAGAGTCACACGAGATAGAAAGAGAGGACGCGATGGAAAATAAGGGAAGTTGTGGTGGTTTTCTTCACCACCGTTGCAGCCACCGGAGCCGTCAGGAGCCACCGCCGATGTTGTTTGAGGCTGACCGGAAGAGTGGAGGTGACGGTGGTGCTGCTGTATGTGACAACAAGTGGTTGCGTCATCGCCGAAGCTTTCTGCCGCTATTACTGGACAAGAGAAATAAGGTTTTTAGACGCGTTTGTTTTATGGGTTTGACTATTTGAGGTAAGGGCGCTTTTTTAAACTTATTTTACTTTCAAGAGTTGTTACAAGTCGATATTAATGCGAAAAGTATATTTTTGTGATTTCGTAAGTCTTATGGATAGAATTAAGTTATTTTGGATGAATGAATTTGTTTGATTGATCGATTGAGAAAGTTGAATATTTTGAATAGTTGGCTGATGTTGTTGAATTGGTTTTTCTTGAATCACTGGAAAAGATTTAATATTGGAATTTAGTTTAATTTTGGAAATGATTCGATTTTAGAAAAGGTTTAATATTGGAATTAGGTTTAAAACAAATTTAAAAAAAATTGATATTTGGAAATGGTTGGATTATTGAAAATAATTTACTATTTAAAAATGATTGAGAAGGGCTTGAGAAATGGTTTTGTTGGGACCCAAGAAGGGTGGTAAAGTCCAAGTTTTAGGGGAGGTGCTGCCGAAATTTTTATAAAATTCTGAGAATTATGTATTTTGGAGTTTTTTAAATAGAATTAAAGAATGGATTGTTGAAGTTGATTTGAGACTTTTATTTTAGTGAAAATGAGTTTTTATGAAAGAGAAATAGATTTAAATTGTTTTTAAGGAGAGATTTTGATATTTGAAACACCTGAGCAGTACGCAAGGGTTGTGGTTCGTCTCACTTGCTCCAGATCAAGATTTTTAAAAGATTGTGGTTTTGAATGTAAGCTTTGACCTGGTAAGGATTGTGGTGGTGTACCGCTTGTCCAGTGTCGCAATGTCTGTGGAGATCGTGGTTATTTACCGCCCACGGGTGTGTGTTTTCCAATTGAAAATCTTGCGAGGATCATGGTGGTGTATCGTTCGCAATCGTGGGATCGTGGTGGTGTACCGCCCACTAGGTAGGGATTGTGGTGGTGTACCGGCTACCGGTTTTCAAGAGGACGATATCCGGGTTAGCTACTGGATGTGTCAGGTTCTAGCAAAGTAACTGACACATGAGCGCACGGCCAGTAGGATAGGCATGCATCATGTTGCATTTGTTTACTTTGTTTGGGTGTGCTTAAGTGTTTTAGTTTACCTATTTGATGAATTCTGTTTAACTGGTAACTGTGATACTTGTTGTAACTGTTCTTAAATGTGTTTGCCTTGTATTTATTTGTGCTTGTGATTGATTTCTGTTTTGAGTATTTGGTGGTAGATTGATTATAGCGGTGATTTGTTTTGAATTGGGCGGAGGCCGAGTTGATTTGATTTGGGCCAGAGGCTGTGATTGGTTGGATCAGAGGTAAGTTTTGGTTAAAACAGTTTCTTAGTAAGCGGTGAAATGTGTGGCATGTTATTTTGCGTGGAATTTTTTATAAGAAAAAATATGAGTTTTAATTTTGGATAATGAACGGATGATCACTGCGACTGAAAATAATTTTATTTAAAATATCTTCTTATAACAATTCTTAAAAACCTTCTACTGAGAACCAGCGATGACGATGTTCTCACCCCCTACAAATTTTATCTTTTCAGGACGGACGAAGAAGCTTGCGGAATTTTTGTTAAGTACTTAGATATGTTGTTTCTGTTTGTATACACATGTTATAGATTTTCCACGCCTTTATTATTATATTCTTGTAAGAAGGATAGGAATTGTGACTGTAATGATATGTATATATATAATATTTATAAGTTGCTTGAGTAAGAAGTTTTGTATATATGTATAAGCTTGTTTGTTTTCATGAAAAAGTATTTCCATGTTTTTAAAGAAAACAGCGATATGGTTTCGAGTCAAAGGCTCCTATTTTATTAAGTATATGAAGTCGTTGTGACACTTCTCACTATCAGAGTGGCGTAGTCAGAAGCGTGACATTCTGATAGTAAGGGTATTACAGAAAATATGAAAGATACTTAAATGTGAAGTAAAAATATAATACTAAATCAGCGCATACTAATTCAAATCTAACTGGACCCATTCGATGATTCCATTTTTGCTTGGATCTATTTTCACGATTTTTGCCATATATGACTTACATTTCTTTGCAAAGTAAAAATTCATACATAGAGTCATTTAGATTTGACAACAAATACACGTTACAAACATTAAAGCCAAGAAAGTAGGTTTAAAATATATCACTTTGATGATATCAAGCCTCTAAAAGTGAACTAATTTTCGAAAATGAAGTTCAGGTACAGTCATTAGACAATTTTTCATCATCTCTCTAAATGAGTTATATGATATATAATGATACTTTTTAATCGTTTCTTAAATTGCTTCTATAACTCTCCAATAGTATCTATCATCTAATGCTCAGCATCACTTAAAATATTATATTTAGACTAGAATGAAACAAAGAATTAGATTATTTTACATTGCATGCTAAGACCAACACTAAAAAAATTAAAATAGAGAATGATCTACTCACATTTGCATAATTCAACATTGAAATTTTAGTCTCACTTGGCACAGCTTGCCAGCTAGTATATAATAATGTGACCAAATTAGAGTTTCTTGCAAGTGTACCTAAGAAACGACTAAACAATTGAACATGTGTGCTTGTTGGGCCTATATGTTTGCTGTTGTACCATGTTAACTCTATCTGTCTCTCCATAACATAAATATGCTTGAGTTGGGCAGGACCACGAACACTTTTCATTTTGATACCTATTTTCAATCTCATTACTAGAGAATATTAACAAGAATATTAATCTAATAAATAAAAAATTAATCTAATAAATAAAAGAGTTAGGTTAGTATCTTTCATTATTTGCTATTGAAACTAAGAATAAAATCATTATCGTTGTTACTGTCACTACTATCACGAACACTTGGAATATGATCATCATAATTATACTCATATTCTTCATTATTTTTATCCGATGATATCCCATATTTTTCAAAGAATTTATCTAAAGTCATAGCTGGGATAAGAGACTCGATCTTGTGTTCTTCTTCTTTGTTGAATTTTTTCATTGGCATCTTCTTCCTAGTTAGCTTCTTGCTTTGACCTTCATTTGCATTGGTTTTCATCTTGTCTTGATCATCTTTTTCATTGGCATCTTGTCTTGATTATCTTCTTCATTGATCATCTTGTCTTTATTATTTGTTATCCTCTTTTTCGTTGGCATCTTGCTTTAACCCTCATCTTCAACTTTTGTCAACTTTTTATTAACATCTTGCTTTTTTTTTCTTTGTTTCATTATTGCTATCATCCCCACGTGCAGCTAATACATGTTTCCTTTTGATTTGAAAATGTTTTACCAATGCATAAGTACTCATGAATTGAATTTTTCGAGTTCTTTATTAGACTCTTGTTCTTCAAGGGACTTCTTTGTGACTCCATTTCGGATAGGGTCATTATCCATCTTCTTTTGGAATTTCCTTTATTGTTCATCTTGTATCCCAAAAAGAGAAGTCAAATAAAGCATAAACATAATTCAATTAAAAAAGAGAAGTCAAATGAAGTATAAAGATAATCCAAGACCTTAAAGTCACTCAATTTCCTCATCACTATCAAACTTACCAAACTCTGTTTCTTCGTCTTTAAGGTGGAGCTTATTTGGTGCCACATTAACAACAGGTCGCACACCTTGTCTAACCAAGTCTACCTCACCAATATCACTTAAAGGTATCAGACTATTCGCAGATTCATGTGGCTCTCTTATATTATGATCAAACTATAATTGGACACCGATATTAAATAAGTCTCTTGAAACCGTTTTCATCACATATTGCTTTTTGGGAAATGTATGGATCTTTCACATAAAAGCACTGGTGTGCTTGGCTTGCCAACGCAAATGGTTCTTCTTGGTAACATCTTTTGTTGAAATGAATATATGTCAAACCATAATTATCTTCCTTAGCCATATACCACTCACACTTAAATAACACAACTTTAAATTGGCTATAATAATCAAACTCAACAATATCGATAATTCTACCATAATATTTTATGTTGGCCTTGATTTTTTTTTGTCCTTAACACTAGCAAAGCTTGTAGTTTCAACCACCACAATGACACCATTGTTTTGCATTTTTCGCATAACTTCTCGCTGCTTAGTATGAAATCTGTACCCATTGACGATATTAGCAGAAAATATTTTTGCAAATTTATTTGGACCCTTAGATAATTGTCGTATCTAATTGGGAACATCATCCTTTATGGCATCTCTTGCAAACTATTCTAGAAAGTCTTCATTTTGATCTTTAACGACGTTCCACTTTCGCTTCCGCTGGCCTTGCTTTTGTTTCTCACCATGTTCTCTACAAGGAATGTGCATTATTGTTTATTGGTAAAGAAAATGCTACCAAAATTAGTCTAAGAAAAAGACAAATGAGAAGTTAAGATATCTCATATAAGGCTCCATGTTATCGCAATTGTTTAATACATATGCATTAGCTTGAAGGAGTGATATCTCGTCCAAAATAATTAGTTGCCTTTTTTTTTCACCCAATGGACTTCTCTTGTTTGTAAACAAATTTGAATCAGGATCTTTGCTTGTAGTGCATTCATCATTATTCCGAGATACTCTGTTGAATCTTGTTTTCACTCCCTCATGAAAATATCTTGAACAAAAGGTTAAACACTCTTCAGCCAAATAATCCTCTGCAATTGATCCTTCTGAACGACTTCTATTATGAACGCATGATTTTAGTGTGAACATGTATCTCTCAATCAGATACATCCATTGAAACTGGACGGGACCACCTAACCTTATTTCATCAGCTAAATGAATAGGCAAATGAACCATCATATCAAAAAAGTTAGGGGAAGATCCTCTCCAACTGGAACATAGTCTCTACAATCTCTAACTCCAAACCATTAATCTATTCTAAAGAGATTTCTTTTTGACATAGCCAACAAAAAAGGAACACAAGTGAACTAGAGGAGCAACAACATGATCAGGAAGAATGCTTGTGATTGGTATTTGCAACAGGTAATGCAACATGATTAGGAAGAATGCTTGTGATTGGTACACAACGAAAAATGTTTGAAGCACTTTCATCAGGCAATTTTGTTTTCTTTAAAACACCGAAAAAATAGATTTCTCCCTTTTGGTTATGGAGAAGCATGCTCTAACAAGTTTAGTTCTTTTGTCATCCTTTGTATTTTTTTGGTGGAGATTCTTTCGAATGTCCATCTCCTTAAGATCATAACAAGCCTTTGCATGATCCTTTGTCTCTCTAGGAATATCTACTAATAAGGTCTCAACTATACTGTCAACTATATTTTTCTCTATATGCATTACGTCAACGTTGTGTCTAATCATACAATCCTGCCAATATGGTAACTTAAAAAAGATTGATCTATTTTTTGCTTGGCCTTTATTTTTGTTTTGCATCTTCCCAAAAACATTCTCTTTGACTTAAATATATCTAGAACCTCTGCATCTGTTAACATTCGTGGTGGATCCCTGATTTTGGTTTTTCCATTAAAAGATCTCTTGTTAGACCTCTATGCATGATCAACTGGCAAAAACTTCCTATGGTCCATGTAAACTATCTTTTGGCTATGTTTCAAATAACAAAAAGAAGTATCATATTTACAACAAGGGCGAGCCAACTTCCCTTTTGTACTCCAACCTGACAACATCGCACACGCTGAAAAATCAGCGATTGTCCAAAGAAGTGCGGCATGCATTTGAAAAGTTTCATTTTTAAAAGAATCATATGTATTTATTCCTAACACCCATAGCTCCTTTAACTCTTTATTCAGTGGTTGCATAAAAACATCAATATTATTTCTTGGTGAATAGCATCTAGGTATGAACAAAAAGAGCATGCAATATTTTGACTTCATGGACATCCAAGGAGAAAAATTGTACACCATTAAGACATACTACAAGAAAATTGCCTGATACGGTCGGATTTACCAAAATAATCCACTAGTAATCTGTTTACCGTCGGAATAAATCTGACGGTATAAATCTTGCCAGTAATTATTTACCAACAAATTTTCTTATCTGCTGCTAATTACTGTCAGAAATTTTCCGCCGAAATCTTTTACCGTCAAATTTATTCCCCGGTAAATCTGACGGTAATATGTTATTTAATAATAACTAAAATAATAATTTCCAGCGGATTTATCCGACGGTAAATCCGCCGATAAACTTAAAATTTTAATTTTTTTTTATAAATTTACTCATCATCATCCTCTTCCTACAGCAGAAGAGAACAAAAGCATATATAACTATTACCAATCAATCAAACAAGTAAAAAAGGATAAAATTAAAGTACAAAAAAAAGTATAATAACCAACTACACTATAGGATAGTAATCCCCATATTCTGCAAATAGAAAGAAAAATTAAGTATATATGCTCATTATGACTAGAAACTTGTCTTAAAGTATTATTTGCACACTTATGAAAAAAATTAAACCCAATTAAGAACCTTTTATGTTCAATAAAAGATAATCCATATATCATATCTTATTACTCTTAATGGCCTATGCTGTTGACTTAGTAAGCTTAATCCAAATTAAAATTCTACCCACTACCAGCAAATCAATATATAAATTTGTTCACTTTTTTCTCCAATTATTACCGGTGAATTTACCGTCAAAAAGTCAAATCTAATGATAATCTTTTTTATTTGAGGAATTTATTGCCAAATCTGTTGGTAAATCCGCAGGTAAACCCATTGCTAACGTTCGACGCTAAATCCGACGGTATTCAGCATTTTTCTTATAGTGACAACTGGCTATGTGCTATATGACATGTTCATAGTTCGAAAATGATTGAAACCATCACTTGCCAAACAAAGTCTCTGGTTGCGAAGTTTTTTTGCAAAGTTTGGGTACCGACTATCCAGGTTCTTCCATGCTTGGCCATCAGCAAGATGCCTTATTCAACCATCCTTCAAACGCTGCTCATCATGCCACCTCAACGCCTTTGCTGTGTTCGCAACAACCTTATGAACTTTCTTTGGTAGCATAAAGTCATCTTCGTTGTCATCCATAGTAGTAGTCTCATTATATCAAGAGATTCCACAAATATGGCAAACTGAGTCATTTATATACTTATTTTGATACAGCATACAATCATTAGGACATGCATCGATCTTTCTATAGTCAAGACCCAAGTCTTTAAGAATTTTTTAAATAAATAATTTAAATATTTTATTTACCGATATACATAATTTGAAGCATTTTTACGAGTTTTCATTTTATTACTTTTCTCATTGACAAACAGATTTTTGCCGGTATAGAAATTATCAATTGATCAATCGTAGTATAGTCTAAACCGACGCAAATCCTTCATCAAACAAATCTACAATCTATATCCGAGAGTACTAGTCTCCTGAGTCGTTCTCCCTTGGAATTGCCAAAGTGTGCATCTTATTGATTTAGTAAACTTTGTTGGAATTCTTTGAAGGTTTTAGCAAAGCAATGAGAAACAAACAATCAATTATCAAAAGACTTGGCTTAGGGTTGGTGTTGGAAATCCTATCCTTATAGTCCATTCAATGTTGATAACAATTAGGCCTTGCTCCATTTAGTTATCCCCTAGGTATAGAGGAAGGTCAAATGAAAGTAATTAACTTGAGTCACAAGTCCTAGCTTCACCTTATGGGAATCTAGCTTTAGTGCACTCCAAGCCAACTAGCAATCCCTAATTCCAAACCAACTATTGATACACTATTCAACTTCTTCCAAAGACCAAACCCTATGCCAAGTGTGAGAATTCTACTCCATAGCTAGTGTTGTCATTTTATCAAACATGTGATGAGCAAGAAGGAAAGGCATAGTAAAATGAGAAGAAAAGTCAAATTGAAAGTATTGCAACACAAAGATCTAACAACAAGTCTCAAAGAGTAGCAATGAAAATCCAAAATAGAGATGAAATCCAAAATTACAAAGTTGAATTCTAGATCTATGAAAATTGATCAATTGTATCTACTACTTGAAATTGGAAAAGAAAATCTATGGCATGAACAAAGTGGAGTGAGAATTGTAGTGGATCTCACCAAAAGGTCATTGAAAATTCAGAAATTAGAAGAGGATGAACCCTAGTGAAGCTTGGAATCTCCCTCTTCTTCTCCCAAAAAGTGTAACTAACTCTCTCTTCTCTCCAAAAAAGGGAAAAATATCTAGATCTAGAAGAAATGAACTAAAAGTGTCCTTAACCCTTGTTCCTTTGGTCTTCTTAAGCTTTTCCCGCCAAGGTGCTTCTCTAAGAGTGGAATCCTCAACTGCCTCCACGCCTAAGTCACGTGACTTCTTAAAAAAATCATATTCGCAAATTGGCGCGCACGCGCAAGGCACGCGCACGCGCCGTTGAGACGTCTTGCAATGTGCGCGGAGGCGTGATGTACGCGTGCGCGCCCATGAAGATCCTGGCTTAGCCGCTTCTCAAGACGGCTCTTGGCTTCGGCTCCATGTAGCCGTATCCGCGCGGGCGCGCCAGGTGTGCGCACGCGCCTATGCGAAAATTCCCAAGGCTTAATCCTCATGCTTCCTTTCTTCGTACCCGTCTTCTTTCTCCCTTTCGGTCCATTCCTACTCTATATCCTGGAACCACTTAACACACAAGTCACGGCATCGAATGGCATCAAGAGAAGATTAGAAATGTATCTATTTTAGTGTAAAACAAGCATGTTTTCATTCATGAGGCAAAACTAGGGAAGGAATGCAAAATCTTGTATTTTCATATGGAAAGTGTGTGGAATCATTGATAAAACCCTTGAAATCATCACAAGGTAAATCCTCAAATTGGGGTTTGTCAACCTCCCCACACTTAGATTCTAGCATGTCCTCATGCTTAGAGAAATACAAAGAAACACAGAAGACCGAGGGATCGCAAAAGTATAGGACTCATGAAGTGTGACCTACTTATATGCATGCAACTATGACTAGTGCTACTATCCACTTGGTTGGGAACAAATTAGCCTTCTTAGGACATGTGCGAGCACATGGGACATGATGGTGGTCAAAGCATAGGACTTGCCACTTTCTAAGCATCAAATGCAATATGTGCAACCTTGCATGAGGAGTGCTCGCGAGAGCCGGGAATCAAAGGATTGAGCATCGAACCCTCACCGGAGGTGTTTACACTCTAATCACTCGGTGTTTGGGGTTTATTCTCTCAATTCTCCCCTAATCATGCTTTCCAAGATTTGTTTTTCATCTAACAATCAACAATTATTCAATGCATGCATACACTTATCATGGGGTCTTTTCCTTAGGTTGTAATGGGGTTAGGGTCAAGGTAGGGTCATATATGGCTAGTGGACTTAGGATTTGAATCTTTGATTAACTTAAACTTTCCCACCTAACCTATATAATGACCTATACAATTAGGTACTAGCCTAACTACCCATTCCTCACTTTTCTACATACTCATGCATTTTCTTTCCGTTTCACAATACTTATGCATTGATTCCTCTTGAGCTTCACTTTGGGGCATTTTGTCCCTTATTCATTATATATATATATTTTTTTCTTTTGTTCTTTTGTTTCTTTCTTTTTCCATTTTTTTCTTTTTCTTTTCCATATTGTTCTCTTCTTTTTTTTTTCTTTTGTTCTTTTGTTTTTCTCAAATTTTTTTTTTTATATACAAGAGCGTCAATGCACAAGGTTTTACATTTGATCAATTCATGAGTATGTACCCAATTCCCAATATTCCAATAATAATACAAAATACCCTTCTATTCACCCAATGTCCCAAGGTTCCCACACTTGAATGATACTCACACACACTAGCCTAAGCTAATCAAAGATCCAAATAAGGACTTTTATTGTTTTCCGCTTTAAGGCTTGTAATGTGCTAAATTAAGAACAAAGTGGGTTAATCGTAGGCTCAAGTTTGGCTAACAAAGGAAGATAGAAGGTAGGGCCGTTTGGGTGAGTGAGCTAATGGAATGATGGCCTCAATCATATAAATGCATGAATACACCAAATAATGGACATAAAGAGTCAAACAAATCGAAGATCACAATCATAGAAGGAGAATAATGCACACAAGAAGGAAAGATAAGTGGTTATAAGATGTAACCACACCATTAGGCTCAAATCTCACAAGCTTGTGTTCTTAGCTCAAAACCATGTTCCAAAATATAATTCTTCATGCAACTTTTGCATCAAAGCATTTAAAATTTGCAATGCCATGGTTGCCCCAAAATGTTGGTTTCCTAAGAGAGAATTTCATTGTTCCAACCAAGCAGACTTATGCCTACTAAAACCTAATCATGCAACCTATTCTAATTTATTCAGATTTATTCAGATTTATTCAGATGTTACCTATGGAGATCGGTCGGCCGACCTCCCCACACTTAAAACTTAGCACGGTCCTCCGTGCTAGAGGTTAGGCGCACTCGGCCGAGTGTGCCACATCTCCAAAGCCATTGCTATCTTCGCTTGAAGTTGCGGTGGAGGTGGAGATATCGGGTTCTTCCATAGGTGGGGTGATTACGCTTAGAAGCCTCTTCACATGAGCATAGCGGCGTTGGTTATGCCTCTCATAGCGGTCTAATTTGTTGTGAAGGTCTTCAAGGCGTTGGGCGGCCGATTTTTGTGATGTAGATGAAGTGGTGGCGTGGCCAGTTGGTGTGGGCAATGCAATGTCCATGGTGACTTCCGGGGGCTTGAGGCATCTCTTGGTCGGAATGATATCACCTTCGACCGGTATTGAGGTTCGCCTATCTTTAGTCTCCCGGTTGACGCCGGCTTTCGCAACTAATGCCGTCACTAAGGCGGGGAATGGTAGGTTTCCCTTGGCATGAATGCGCCCCATGGATTGGCGGATGGCATGCGGAACGTCGACCGGTTTCTCGGTCAAGATGCACCATATCAATAAGGCAAGCTCGGCGGTGATGGATGACCCATGTGTGCTCGGGAGCACGTAGTGAGCTAGAATTTGGGCCCATGCCGTGGCTTCTTGAGTGAGGTGGCGGACATCTAAACCCTTGAGTCTTCGCTTTATGGTTCCCCGAATCCAATATGCGTCGGGTAAAGCAATGACGCGGAGGATTGCGCTCCAATCGAATGCGCGGTCAATGCATGTAGCTAAGACCTCTTGGTAGGCGTCATATGCATCCTGTGGCGGTGTAATTCCAAGGACTTCTCGGATGGCTTCCACTGTGACCGACACTTGTTTTCGGCGCACAAATATGGATGTGAGATGTGGTGAGTGGAAGTTGGAGTAGAATTCCACCACCCATGAGAGATTGGCCTCCGTTGGTTGCCTCAAGAGGAACCTCCATTGCCTCCGGTCAATATGTGGCATCACAATCGGACTGAGGTGAGCCGGTAAGACTAGGAGGGGTTCCGGATGGTAATTCCTTTCAATCATTCTGGAGTAAACAAGTTCGCAATAACGGTTGGGAAACTTGTTTGAATCCTTAGGAGGGTTGTCCTTCTCTAGAATGTCAACGGGGCCCTTAGTCTTCTTTAGGAGGGGCTTGGCCGTTAGTTCTTGACGCGCTCTAGTGGAGGCCGGCCTCTTGGGGCCTTTCCCGTTGTCCTTTTTGATGACCATCCTGTAAAAGCAAAAAAGGAAAATATCAACCCAAAGAAGTGGAGATACATGAGTTCGATGTAATGAAAAGTTATGCCATAGAATATGGGTATCTTAGTTACATGACAGCTGCAACATGTACTAGGATAATGTGTGAAGCGCAAGGCAAATAATTCCATGTGGTGCAAGGGTAGTTTAAGCATGCAAGGGAGTGGCATGAGAAGCATACACCCTTAGGGACCATAAATGGGAGGCAAGCCAAGAGAATGGAAAGAATGGTTTGTGGAAAGTGGGGATGCACTCCAAAGTGATTGGTGAGAGGCAAGGTAGTCACAATGAGTCCGAAATTCAAGTATGCCTTTCATCGAACACTTGGTGTGCATCCTTCAAGTAGTATGTGATTGTGTGAAAATGAGAGCAATGAAGCTTTCCACAATCCATTATTAATGATTATAGTGCATATTGATTGCAAGAAAATTAAGCAACACCATTCATCTACTTATGTAATGAGTTTGAGACCTAAGTGCTCATGAAGAGCAAGGAAGAAAGAAGGAAGTAACTAGAGAGGGGAGGAAGAGAGAAATAAAAGAAGAAGGAAGCCTACCTAAAAGATGGTGCAACTTAAATGAGTAAGAACTACAAGAGATTAATGGACTAAGAGGGAGCTTAGTATAATACCTTGTGAGATGGAGAAGGATGTGGAAGAAGAAGAGAGGTGGAATGAGAATGAAGGGGTGAGTGTGTCCCTTTTATTTTTATTTTTTTTTTGGCGTCGATCACCGGCGCGTGCGCGCGCGGTGCGCGCTCGCGCAGGGAGCGAGGTGGGCTAGGGGCGCGCGCGCGCGCAGGTCGCGTGCGCGCCCATACGCTTGGGCTGGGGGCACAGGGGAGGCATAGGGGTGGCCTAACTCTCTGGGAGAAGTACCAGAGATGGCTGCAGCGTGCTTTGGCGCGCGCGCGCGCGCGTCCTCGTAGTTGTGCCCCAGGCATGAGAGGGGCCTGGAGGGGGCTCAACTCTCTGTGAAATGGCCCAGAGAGGAGTGCATAGTGAAAGGGCGCGTGCGCGGCTGTGGCGCGCACGCGCATTCCGTGCTAGCTTTGGATGGACGCGTGCGCGCCAGGTGCACGCACGCGGCAAAGGTGTTGGGCTGGTGGCTTAGTGTAAGCATGAGAAAGGCTTAACTCTCTGTAGAATGTACTAGGGGGGGTAGCAAAGCAATCGGCGCGGACGCGCGCCATGCGCTTGCGCGTCGATTGGCGGATTTTGCTCATGTGCGCGGACGCGCCATGTGCGCGCACGCGCGGAGGGGTGGGTTTTGTCTAAATTTGCAAGTGGTTACACCAATTTCAACATTTCAAACCCCTCTTTCCATACAGCCACTTAAGCACTATAGCAAATGAAGTCAACAAATAAAGGGGAGTTGGCATTAAAATCTAGCTAACAAACATGAAGTCAAGTGTCTATGTACAAGTCTCAAAGGAAGATCTTACCATGGTGGGGTGTCTCCCACCTAGCACTTTTGTTTAATGTCCTTAAGTTGGACTTTCAGCAACTTATAGTGTTTATTCAAGAGTTGCATCCCTCAAGAGGAACACTTCGAATTCCTTGGCGTTCTTTCTTTGCTCACCATGATACAATTTGAGACGGTGCCCGTTTACCTTGAAGATGTCCGGGCTTGATGGGTGGCGCAAGTGATAGACTCCATAAGGTTCTACTTTCTCCACTTGGTAGGGTCCATCCCACCTTGATCTAAGCTTTCCGGGTAGTAATCTCAACCTTGAATTGTAGAGAAGGACTAGGTCACCGGGTTGGAATTCTCTTCTCCTAATGTTCTTGTCATGGATGGCTTTCAACTTTTCCTTATAGAGTCGAGAGTTGTCATAAGCTTCCAATCTCATACATTCTAATTCCGCCAATTGAAGCTTTCTTTCTACTCCGGCCCCACCCAAGCTCATATTACACTTCTTTACGGCCCAATAAGCTTTATGTTCGATCTCTACCGGTAGGTGACATGCTTTGCCATATACAAGCCGGAAGGGGCTCATGCCAATGGGTATCTTGTAAGCCGTTCGATAGGCCCATAGTGCATCGGGGAGTTTGATGCTCCAATCTTTTCTATTCGGCCTTACAATCCTTTCCAACACATGCTTGATTTCCCGGTTAGAGACTTCGGCTTGGCCGTTTGTCTGAGGGTGGTAAGCCGTGGCGACTTTGTGGATGATGCCATATTTTCTCATGAGGCCGTCTATTCTTTTGTTGCAAAAGTGGGATCCTTGGTCACTTATGATTGCTCTTGGGGCGCCAAAGCGACAAATGATGTTGTTCCTCACAAAAGAATACACAACATTAGCGTCATCCGTTCGGGTGGGGATTGCCTCAACCCATTTTGACACATAATCGACGGCTAACAAGATGTAGAGAAAACCATTGGAGTTTGGAAATGGTCCCATGAAGTCGATTCCCCATACGTCAAAGATTTCGCAAAAAAGCATATTTTGTTGGGGAATTTCGTCCTTCTTGGAAATATCTCCAAACCTAATACATTGGGGACAAGATTTGCAATAGAGAGAAGCATCTTTGAGAAGAGTTGGCCACCAAAATCCGCAATCAAGGATTTTTCTTGCCGTTCTTTGGGGTCCGTAGTGACCACCTCCTTCGGAAGCATGGCAAGCGTCCAAGATTGCTTGGAATTCGGTTTGAGGTATGCACCGTCGCACTATTTGGTCCGCTCCACACCTCCACAAATAGGGATCATCCCAAATATAGTATTTGGATTCGCTTTTCAGCTTATCCTTTTGGTGTTTGTTGAGATTGGGAGGGAAAGTGCGTGAAACCAAATAGTTTGCTATTGGGGCATACCAAGGAACCACTTCCGAGATTGCATGCAAAGCATCTAAAGGAAAGGAATCATTGATAGGAGTGGTGCCGCCTTTTGTGTGTTCGAGGCGACTTAAATGGTCCGCCACTAGGTTTTGGGCACCGCTCCTATCTTTGATTTCCAAGTCAAATTCTTGTAATAAGAGCACCCAACGAATTAATCTCGGTTTGGATTCCTTTTTTGCCAATAAGTACTTTAGTGTTGCGTGATCCGAGTACACTACTACCTTGGAACCAAGAAGATAGGCTCGGAACTTGTCCAAAGCAAAAACAATAGCTAGAAGTTCCTTTTCGGTAGTGGTGTAGTTGGATTGGGCTCCGTCTAATGTTTTGGAAGCATAAGCTATGACATAGGGAATCTTACCTTCGCGTTGTGCTAACGCGGCTCCTATCGCATAATTCGAAGCATCACACATGATTTCAAAGGGTTGAGTCCAATTGGGTCCTCGTACAATAGGGGCTTGTGTCAATGCTACCTTGAGTTTGTCATATGCTTCCATACATTCCTTGCTCATCTCAAATTCGGTGTCTTTTTGTAGTAATCGAGAAAGAGGTAAGGCCACCTTGCTAAAGTCCTTAATGAATCTCCGGTAGAATCCTGCATGTCCAAGAAAAGAACGGACTTCCCTCTCGGAGGAGGGGTAAGGTAAACTAGATATGACATTTATCTTTGCCGGATCTACGGAGATGCCTTCCTTTGATACTATGTGTCCCAAAACAATACCTTGTTTGACCATGAAATGACATTTTTCAAAATTTAAGACAAGGTTTGTTTTGGTGCATCTTTCTAAGACTTTTTCAAGGTTACCTAAGCAATGCTCAAATGACTCACCATACACGCTAAAATCATCCATGAAAACTTCCATTGATTGCTCTAGAAAGTCCGCAAATAGGCTCATCATGCATCTTTGAAACGTTGCCGGTGCATTGCATAGGCCAAATGGCATACGCTTGTAAGCATACGTTCCAAAGGGGCAAGTAAATGTGGTTTTTTCTTGGTCTTCTAGAGCAATATGAATTTGGAAGTATCCGGAGTAGCCATCAAGAAAACAATAGTATGATTTACCGGCTAACCGATCAAGCATTTGATCGATAAATGGTAGTGGAAAGTGGTCTTTTCTTGTGGCCGCATTCAATCTTCGGTAGTCTATGCATACTCTCCAAGAATTCTGCACTCTTGTTGCTATAAGTTCACTGCTTTCGTTTTTGATTGTTGTCACTCCGGACTTCTTTGGCACTACTTGGACCGGGCTTACCCATTCACTATCCGAGATAGGATAGATGATGTCCGCCTCAAGTAGCTTAGTGACTTCTTTCTTTACCACCTCAAGAATAGTTGGGTTGAGTCTCCTTTGAGGTTGTCGGACCGGTCTTGCTCCTTCTTCAAGAAATATGCGGTGCTCGCATACTTGGGGGCTTATTCCCACTAGGTCCGCCAAACTCCACCCAATTGCCCTTTTGTTTTTCCTCAATACATTCAGCAATTTTTCTTCTTGTTGAGGAGTTAACTCTTGTGCAATTATCACGGGTAGCTTTTGGGCTTCATCAAGGTATGAATACCTTAAGTGAGGTGGTAGTGGCTTCAATTCCATCTTCTTGTCATTCCTTGAAGTTTGAGTTTCCGGATGGCTTGTATGATGTGTGGTATTTAGTTCACTTGACTCTTCATTTGCCTCTTTGACCATGTATTTCTCATCTAATCTTGCAAGATGCACTTCGGCTACTATGTTATCGATTGGGTCACACCGAAATAGAGAATGGTTCTCCGGTGGATGCTTCATTGCTTCCTCTAGGCTAAAGCTTACAATTCTTCCATCAATTTCAAATGAGTAGTTCCCCGAGTAAGCATCAAGTTTAAATCTAGAAGTTCTCAAGAAGGGCCTTCCAAGTAGGATAGAGGATGCTCTCTCGATTTCGCTTGACGGCATTTCAAGGACATAGAAGTCAATCGGAAACACCAATCCCTTTATATTCACCAGTACATCTTCCGCCACACCCGCTACGGTTATTATGCTTTTATCCGCTAGGACAAATCTTGCCGTCGACCTTTTTAGTGGGGCAAGTTCAATACCCGATAAACGGATAGCGGCATGATGCTAACACATGCTCCGAGGTCACACATGCAATCTCTAAATTGAACTCCATTGACGGTGCAAGTGACCATACAAGGGCCCGGGTCATCACACTTCTCCGGTAATGTTCCCATCAAAGCGGAAATAGAACTCCCCAATGGGATGGTTTCCAATTCAAGAATTCTATCCTTGTTTATGCATAAATCTTTGAGGAATTTAGCATATCTAGGAATTTGATGGATGGCATCAAAGAGGGGAATGGTTACCTCAACTTTCTTAAACATTTCTACCATTTTGGGGTCGAGTTCTATGCGCTTTTTAGCTTTCTTCGCAAGTGTTGGAAATGGAAGTGGTTGAGCAATTCCTTCTTCCAAGGTTCTTTTGGTCTTGGGTGTCTCCCTCGTTGGTTGGGCTTCATCCTCAATTATGGCTTGTGGTGTCTCCTCTCCCACTACCTCCTCTTCCACTACCTCCTCTCCCACTACCTCTTCTATATCTATTCTCTCTTCCTCTTGGGCGGTTGTGATAGGACTTGGGTCCTTTGCTTCCTTTTCTTTTAGTTGTGTACCGGATCTAAGGGTAATGGCATTGATGCCCCCTTTTGGATTTGGTTGAGGTTGAGAGGGAATGACACTTTGGATTGGGGGTTGAGGGGTAGAGGTCGATGGTGTGTCCATACGTGCAAGAAGAGCTTGTAGTGTAGAGGTGAGGCCGGTGAGGCCGGAAGCAAGTGTGTTTTGTAATTCCTTTTGGCCTTGGATGATGGTCCGGAGTGTTTCATCTTGGTTGGAGGGGGTGGTTGCATATGTGAGTTGAGGAGTTTGTGATTGGTTGGGTGGTGGTCTTTGATGTGGTGGTTGGTATGTTTGGTAGTTTGTTTGTGAGTTTTGTTGGTTGTATGGTTGATTTTGGAAGTTGTATGGTCGGTTTTGTGAGAAATTTTGCGAGTTGTTGTTCCATCTTTGACCTCCTCCATTGTTGTTGTTATCCCTATTCCCTTGTTGATGATTGTCTTTCCAATTTTGATTATTGTGTCCACTACCTTGGTTGTAGCCTCCTCCTTGATAAGGGTGTCCTTGGTTAGGATTACCTCCTTGGTAGTACCCTTGATTGGGGCGGTCATAGAAATTATGGGTGGCCGCCAAAGTGTTGTCTTCTTGAAGGTTTGGGCACTCATCCGTGTAGTGAGAGTAGCAAGAGCAAATGCCACATACTCTTTGAGGGACCAATTGTTGTTGGTTGTGTTGTTGAGATGGTGGAGGTTGTTGTTGATATGATTGAGGTTGTTGATTCAATTGGAGTTGCCTCAAGACGGATGTCATCTCATTCAAGGATTGAGTTAGAGCGGTGGCTTCACTACTAGTTGATACCTCGTTCACGGTCCTTGGACGGTTGACTCTTCGCCTCATATGTTGATTGGATTCGGCTAAGTCAATAATGAGTTGCCATGCCTCCTTTGCGGTTTTATATTTGGACAAGGAACCATTGCTAGAAGTGTCCAAGAGGGTTCTATCTTGCTCTCGCATCCCTTGACATATGTATCCGAGCAATACTTGAGTGTCGAGCATGTGATTAGGGCACGCATCTAGTAGTTTGTGAAACCGTTCCTAATACTCATATAGTGGTTCCGTCTCACCTTGCACAATACAAGACATTTCTTTCCTTAGCCTATCCATCTTTTCCGGGGGCAAGAATTTATCCAAGAATCCCCTTCTAAGTAGGTCCCAATCGGAGGTAACTTCGCTAGAGAGAGTGTAGAACCATTCTTTGGCCTTGTCCTCAAGAGAGAAAGGGAAAGCAAACAACCATATAGCAACTTCATCGGAACCTTCCCGTCTAGTAGTTGAGCATATGCGGTGAAAGTCCTTGAGATGTCGAATAGGGTCTTGTGCGGGAAGCCCGTGAAACTTGGGTAGGAGGTTAATCAAAGCGGTCTTCAATTCAAAATTCGCATTCAAATTGGGGTGAGTTACATGGAGGGGTTGAAGGACATAATCCGGTGCACCCGCTTCCTTGATGGTAACTCTCCTTGGAGCATCCATAGTATTAGTACCTAAAACAAAAGAAGAATTGTTAGTGAGGTTGATGGGAGTATGATTAATGCCTTCTTTGAGTGACGGTTCAATGTTCACTTGTAGTAAGGTGGTTGAGGTGGTGAAGACCTCTTCACCTTTTCCAAATCTTAGCCGCCTCCGAGCTTGTCTAATATGAAACAAAGTTCTTTCTATTTCCGGATCAAAAGGGGCTAAGCTCGGATTCGGTTGTGAACGCGTCATGCAATGAAGGGGAAATGGAATTCATTGTAACGATGAGAAGTTAATCAATTGAGCAATTTACAATGAAGTGCAACTATGTACATATACACACACTTAGTCCAAAACAATAACATGGCACACTAAGCAACTTCCCCGGCAACGGCGCCATTTTGACAAACAGATTTTTGCCGGTATAGAAATTATCAATTGATCAATCGTAGTATAGTCTAAACCGACGCAAATCCTTCATCAAACAAATCTACAATCTATATCCGAGAGTACTAGTCTCCCGAGTCGTTCTCCCTTGGAATTGCCAAAGTGTGCATCTTATTGATTTAGTAAACTTTGTTGGAATTCTTTGAAGGTTTTAGCAAAGCAATGAGAAACAAACAATCAATTATCAAAAGACTTGGCTTAGGGTTGGTGTTGGAAATCCTATCCTTATAGTCCATTCAATGTTGATAACAATTAGGCCTTGCTCCATTTAGTTATCCCCTAGGTATAGAGGAAGGTCAAATGAAAGTAATTAACTTGAGTCACAAGTCCTAGCTTCACCTTATGGGAATCTAGCTTTAGTGCACTCCAAGCCAACTAGCAATCCCTAATTCCAAACCAACTATTGATACACTATTCAACTTCTTCCAAAGACCAAACCCTATGCCAAGTGTGAGAATTCTACTCCATAGCTAGTGTTGTCATTTTATCAAACATGTGATGAGCAAGAAGGAAAGGCATAGTAAAATGAGAAGAAAAGTCAAATTGAAAGTATTGCAACACAAAGATCTAACAACAAGTCTCAAAGAGTAGCAATGAAAATCCAAAATAGAGATGAAATCCAAAATTACAAAGTTGAATTCTAGATCTATGAAAATTGATCAATTGTATCTACTACTTGAAATTGGAAAAGAAAATCTATGGCATGAACAAAGTGGAGTGAGAATTGTAGTGGATCTCACCAAAAGGTCATTGAAAATTCAGAAATTAGAAGAGGATGAACCCTAGTGAAGCTTGGAATCTCCCTCTTCTTCTCCCAAAAAGTGTAACTAACTCTCTCTTCTCTCCAAAAAAGGGAAAAATATCTAGATCTAGAAGAAATGAACTAAAAGTGTCCTTAACCCTTGTTCCTTTGGTCTTCTTAAGCTTTTCCCGCCAAGGTGCTTCTCTAAGAGTGGAATCCTCAACTGTCTCCACGCCTAAGTCACGTGACTTCTTAAAAAAAATCATATTCGCAAATCGGCGCGCACGCGCAAGGCACGCGCACGCGCCGTTGAGACGTCTTGCAATGTGCGCGGAGGCGTGATGTACGCGTGCGCGCCCATGAAGATCCTGGCTTAGCCGCTTCTCAAGCCGGCTCTTGGCTTCGGCTCCATGTAGCCGTATCCGCGCGGGCGCACCAGGTGCGCGCACGCGCCTATGCGAAAATTCCCAAGGCTTAATCCTCATGCTTCCTTTCTTCGTACCCGTCTTCTTTCTCCCTTTCGGTCCATTCCTACTCTATATCCTGGAACCACTTAACACACAAGTCACGGCATCGAATGGCATCAAGAGAAGATTAGAAATGTATCTATTTTAGTGCAAAACAAGCATGTTTTCATTCATGAGGCAAAACTAGGGAAGGAATGCAAAATCTTGTATTTTCATATGGAAAGTGTGTGGAATCATTGATAAAACCCTTGAAATCATCACAAGGTAAATCCTCAAATTGGGGTTTGTCACTCATTTACAGTATAAATGAAATAAGACACAGATCCACATGCACGTATCACGTTTGCACACGTGTTGTGAAACATGCTTATCTCGTTTATAGTGTAAATGAGATATACACAGACTTATTTCATTTACATTGTAAATGATATAAGTAATAGCCGTGCCTATATAATGAACTCGTTTACAGTGTGACTTGAAGTCACTTTTAAACCATTTCTACTTGTTTTCTCCCTCGAACATTATGACGCACGCAAATGCATGAGATGATGACATCAACTGCCTAAACGCGATGTGGCATATCGCTGGGACAATCGACTTCTAGGTTAGTGTTGTTATTTTCCTATTTTAGTTAAATAAGCATACAATTATAGTTATGGTTAGGGTACTTTTATAGATCTAGTATCATTGGACTAGCACAGTGCAAGGGTGGTGGTGCAAGAGGTAGGTCATCCTAGACCAAATTTGAGCTGCCAGAACCACCACCACCAACATCACCAACCACCGCAAAAAGCTCCATCACATGTTCCGTCATGATTCTCCTGTGGACATTAAACATGAGGCGCACACGCTCATCGCCATCGAGCCAAAATAGACGAAATCGAAATACTCCATTTTCCATCGGTGCTAGCATCCTATAACCAACTCTTCCAATCTCTTTTCTCTTATTAGCACTGAGGTGTGTCAATATCAGACTCTTTAACTCAGACAAAGAATTTGCTCTCTAAGTGCGCAGTAAAATACGATTATCACACTCAAATATAACTCCAGTATCACTGTTTCTCATGTGACAGTTGGGATATACGATTACAACAAAATATCCACTACCACTAGACATTTTACTAAATTTATTGAAGAATCAGATGAGAAGAAGGATTGAGATGTTTGTGGAGAAGAACAATGGTTGTAGATCCTTTTATAGCTGACTGATTATTGTCGTACATTATCCCGTTTACAGTGACAATGTTTTATTTTTGCATACATCTTGTTTACATTAGAAATGAAATAATACTGTGTATATCTCGTTTACACTGTAAACGAGGTATGTGAAGTTCACTCTTTCCCATGTATCACGTTTGCAAACGTGATACGTGCAAGTGGAAGTCTTATCTTGTTTACACTATAAACGAGATAAATAAAAGAATGAAAATTCGTTAAAATGCTCCAAATTATATATATCGGTAAATGAAATATTTAAATTATTTATTTAAAAAAATCCAGTCTTTAATCATATTGTTAACTTTATTAAAAGAAGTGGGAATGTTCAAACTAGATATAACTTCTTTCAATAACTCCAAGAAGGAGATAAAAGATGTGTTACTCCAGCCATGTAGACACTTAAAGGGGTAGAGGCAAATGATAAATGATAATATCAAAAATTTAGTAGTACAATTCGAATATAATTCTAGACCTGCTTCGTCTATCAACCCATAAAATCTCTTCATATCTTCATTCAACCCTTTGTTTCCCTCTTCAAGATTTGTCATATCTTCGAATGCATGACGCAACGACCCATCAACATCATCATAGCCGCCTCGATCATCCATGTCACGTCCTACAGCTATTAGGATTTATGGTCTCCCATGATTAATCCATCTTTTATAACCTTCGACAAACACGTAGCAAATAAGATGCTCATATACGTCATCTCACTAATGCCAATAAGTGTTTCCACACTTTGCACACGGACATTGGATTTATTTTTCAACTGGTTGTCCAATTAAGAAGGTAAAGTCTAAAAAACTATTAGCACCTTCTATATACTTGTTCTCAAATCTTAGTAAATCCATCCGATCTTTTGATGGAATATGATTAAACCTAAGAATGTAAATATATGAACTTACTAAACATGATCTAATATTTCGATTATAGTCACAATCTAGCTAGCATATATCCGCTTAATACCTAAATAAATGGAAGAAAAAAATTATTTAATTCACAAGTATAATATTAACTTAAGCTTACTGTTTTGTTCCTTGATTATGAGATGTCATGAAGTTGTTATGAATAGACCACAACAACTAATAAACTCCTTTTGTCTTTATCAGTGCAAAAAAAAATTCCTATATACAAAACAAAACAAAACAAAATTCAAGAGAAGGTAAAGAACATTAAAGACCCAAAGAAGACCATGGTAGCAACTTTTAATGTGACATGCATTATTAAGAAAAATCATTAAATCGTTGAAAGTCATGAAAAATCATTGAATCACAGTCATTTCTAAATTCAAGAGTAGCAAAACATTTAGCTCATAAACGGAAACTAGAACCCATATAATTAAAAAAAAAAGATATTGAAAAGTGGATCATCGTTCAAAACAAAACAGTTTCAAAATAAATGGCAAGATTTTCAAAACAGGAACTTTGACAAAACAATAATTATCCAACCTTAGCACATCTATGATCCATCAAAACCATATCATTAAATCATGAAGAGAAGAACTAGCACCATCATTGGCACACCAAACAATCCTACTGCATATTTCAGAATCCCCTGTTTCATTGATCAGTGACTAGTGATTCAGTGTTCAGATCATCTATATCAAAACCAACAATCCCTCTAAACATAACAAGATCACTCATTTTTGAAATTTACTCAATTTAATTCATCATCAAATAGTTTCAACAACACACAATAATTTATTGCTAAAACAAAATAAATTAAAAGCTAAATTTAAGCAAAAAAAAAAGTATACACTAAAATGTAGTAACAGTAGATAATCTCACTATCATATTGATATTGCTATAATGATATAAAATCATGACAAATAATACATGATCATTTTATTTTAAAAATGCTAAAATGCTCCTTGATTGGCTCCAAAACCCTCGCGTCGATGTCGAGTCCAGTGTTGGCTCTATGGGCAAGCTCAGATGGAGGCTTAATGGTTCCGAATGGACCACCAATCTTTGTAGTCACATAAAAAATTCCAGCAGAGTGACATCTAGAAAAACACAAAGTCACACTTGGACACAAATTTCCATTAAATGCTATTTGGAAGTCAGAATAAGCTTATCCAAGCAACACAGAATCATTATAGTCAACAAAAACAAAATCAAAATCAGCAACTCATAATCACTATAACCATTATAATCAACAAAAGAAACAAAGAAGCAGCAGCAAAAGTTCTGTCCAACAACTAGACTCCAAAATCAACAAAAACTTAGAATCATTATAGTCAACTTCAGTTTCATAAAAATTATTAAAACAAAAAAATAACAAAATCAACAACTCAGAAGAACAAATTCTCTCTAGAAAATTTAACAAAAGAAGCAAAAATTAACAAAATCAATATTATTAACTCAACAATTTAGAATCAGAATTCCTGAACCCATAATCCAAAATTGCTAAACCCAGAACTCAAAACCAGCTATAAAATAAGCAAAAATAATCCCTAAACCTACAGTACTTACCGACAGCGAGAGAGGAAGGGAAGACGGAGGAATGGATTCACGACGAGCAACCCTTCATAACAGTAGCACCAAAAACGTAACGCATACCTTCATGCAATGGCGACGAGAAGAGGAACGACGAGAACAGGGCCGAGTAGATGAGAACAGGAACGATGACACCCATGGCAGTGATAGCACCCTCTACTTGAGGAGACGAATTCGTCGACGAGCTTGAAGTGGATGGTGGCTGGGTGTTGCTGTTCTCTCCTTGTTTGGGGTTAGGTTTGCTGGGAAAGGGGGGATTCAAAAACTGAGGATGGTTGGCGACGAGCGACGACGACAGATTACATAGGAACGATGACAATGACGATGGTTCGTGCTAGAAAGGTTGGAACAACAATGTTGACGGCACTGTGTTTTCATTCAAGCGCGCACAGAGAGGAGAGGAAGGAGCAAATTTTTGTTCTTCCCTCCTTTCTACCCCTCCTCAATTTTATTTCCATCTCTATTAAACCCCGGCATATACAAGTTCAATAATGCTCTACATCCATGTAAAAAATGCATCCAAGTTATCCAAGTAATTTTTGCCCAAACGCGCCTCCCCCTCACTCGTTTGTCATATACGCGCTACATATAACGTTCTGCAACCTAAAGCTTTGCTCAACGTAAACCTTCTGGTGCAAGCTAAACCTTCTTTTCTACTCGCATTTTCTTCTCCTTCTTCTTTCTTCTCCTTCTCTTTCTTCTTTTCCTTCTCCTTCTTCTCCTTCTTCTCCTTCTCCTCCTTCTTCTCATTCTTCTCATTCTCCTCCTCCTTCTCCTTCTCCTCCTCCTCCTCTATCTCCTTCTCCTTCTCCTTCTCCTAGCTAAACCTTCTTTTCTACTCGCATTTTCATCTCCTCCTCCTCCTCCTCCTCCTCCTCCTCCTCCTCCTTCTTCTTCTTCTCCTTATTCTTATTCTTTTTCTCCTTCTTCTTCTCCTTCTTCTTCTCATTCTCCTTCTTCTCCTTACTTCTTCTTCTTCTTTATTGATCTGTATTGCCTTCGAAGTAATAAGCTTCGTCGTTCTCCTCTAGTCACGCTCATCTTCTCATTTTCTTCTTTTGATTTGCATATCTTGTATTTATCTTCTTTGTTTTCTTCTTCGATCTGTACTTCTGAATCGAAACAATGAATAATTCAACTTCAAATCAGTTGAATGAGAGTAAATTGAATTATTCTTCTGAAACGAATCAACTAGATGAGGTTTGGATTATTCAATTTTGAATCGAATTGAATGGAATGCAATTGTTAATTTGAATTGAATTAAATTGAATGGACGCAGGTGTTCTGAATCTGAATTAAATTGAATTGAATTGATAATCTCTAAATTGTAGGTAAAGGTGTTTCGAATTTGATTTTATATAATGGATTATGTTTCGTTCATTCAGTACTATACAATTGTTTCACCATGAGTACGTGTTCGGTTCATTCTACAGAAAGATGTTTGAATTTGATTTTATATAATGGATTATGTTTCGTTCATTCAGTACTATACAATTGTTTCACCATGAGTACGTGTTCAGTTTATTCTATAGAAAGATGTTTGAATTTGATTTTATATAATGTATTATGTTTCGTTCACTCAGTACTATACAATTGTTTCACCATGAGTACGTGTTCGATTCACTCTGCAGAAAGTTGTTTGAATTTGATTTTATATAATGGATGATGTTCCATTCATTTAGTACTATCAATTATTTCACCATAATGACGTGTTCGGTTCATTATTCAGAAAGATGTTTTGAATTTGAATTTATATAATGGATAATGTTCCATTCATCTAGTTCTATACTATTGTTTCACCATAATAACATGTTCGGTTCATTCTGCAGAACAGGTGTGTTGTGGATGAACAATTCGTCCCAAAGGTAGGGATGATTTTCAAGACACTATAAGAAGCTGAAAAATTTTACAAACATTATTCCAAACTTGCCGATTTTTCTACAAAAATAAGGAACACGACTCGGGACAGAGACAAGATTAAGAATCAACTAATCGTATGCAGCAGAGAAGGGAGGTGGAAATCCAAGATATCTCCTATGCTGAAGACAAATCCCTCATTCGGCATAAGCTGTCCAGCCAGGATATACATACACATATTGAAGGACGTCGGTCTCTGAACAATTTCCAAAGTCGTTTTGAATCACTCACACCCTTGCTATCCAGACCGGGCAGAGATGCTCAAATAATACAGGGAGCTCAGCATGTTTGTGCACTACTTTGTTGAGAGAATTGGAGAAGACTCCTCTTAGATCCATTCAATGCATTTTGGCAGACCTTCAAGCTGAAGTGGCATCTTTGAGGGAGTCAAAAAATGAGCTAGAGGGGGGAAAAGGAGGCCCTTGTTTTCGACCATGCCAAGGCTCGGGAAAGGGTAAAGCAGCCTGAAGCTGCTTGTGCCATGACGGAGGGCCTAAAGAAAAAGGCTGAGGAGAGTTATACCAGAGTCTTCGGGGAGAAGCTAGATTTGATGGATGGGTTACTAAGTCAAAGGAGAGATATGCATATTTGGAGGAGACTATAACTCAGGAAATTGGCGAGCTGGTTGAAAATTTGAGGGCCCTGTTCTGAGTTATATCTCTCGAGGTGGACCTCCCCCTCATTAACCCGGACAACATCGTGGTAGATGAGAAGATTGTCCCTATGCCAGAGGATGAGGAGGACACTCCTATGCTCGACCCGAAGACTTCGGAAGTCTGAGCCGAGGGAGCTCTTTGGGTGGACGATGAGGCTATTCCTTCTCAACCAGAAATGCTCCCGTCCTCCTCCATGCAGCCCAAAGACACTTCTAACATGACCTCCAACGAACATATCTTTCCTTCTTAATTTTTGTTTCAAAGTATTGGATGGCCCACCTATGGGTCTTTATGAACAATTTAATTTTGTAATTGCTGTAGTTTGAATAATTTCTCTTTTATTTTTCTGCTCTTAAAAAAAACTGTCTCCACTACCTGAATATGTGGTGACTTTTGTATAAATGAATGTTTAATCATCTTTTATTAGTTAGCACAGCTATTTATTTAGCCATTCATGACTTAGTAAAAAAATTCATTAGGTCATTTTTTATAACTTTTGATACTGTTTTTGTCAAGTTGTGGAAGAAGTCGATCTAAAATAGGTCGGGCGTTATTATGAACCTTTGCTTGTAAGGTGCATATCGTTTCCCTTTATTTGTTATGATCCGACTTTTAGTAGTAGGTTTGGATAAGTTACTTTTGCAATTTATTTTAGGCTCAACTCTTTAAGTGTAAATGAGGTCGAGCCATGATCTGCTTATATAACTTCTTACACTAATTTGTACCTCGTCGCTTCATCTTGCCAACCATCTAGGTCAAACAATAATTTTTGTGATTTGTCAAGCTTAAATTAGTGCGTTCGAATGGGAAACCTTATGGGAAAATAAACTATCATTAATAAAAAATGATTTACATAAGTTTTGTTGTTATTAAGAGTTTTTGTATTAACCCTTAGCCTTTGCTATGTTACCTTGTTAAAACCCCCTCCAGAAAAATCCTTCTTGGAAAAAATCATGAAGTCAGAAAAAAGAGTACACCAAGGAGCAAGGCATGCTTCTAACTGAAGCAACATTTTATGTTACATGCGTGCCACTACCTTGGAAGCTCATTCTCCTGCAAGTCGAACAATTTGCAATAACCCTTTCCAACGACCTCAGTGACCTTATAAGGTCCTTTCCAGTTTGCAGCCAGCTTTTCCTCACCCGACTTCTGTGTTTCGATATCATTTCGTATTAATATGAGGTCATTCATGGCGAAGCTTCTTTTGATGACTTTCTTCTTGTACCTTAAGGTCATTCTTTGCTTCAAGGCTTACTCCTTTATCCGAACTTGTTCTCGGACTTCTGGGAGGAGGTCAAGTTCTTCCTTTTGAGCTCGAATATTTCCTACCTCGTCGTAGAATCTAACCCTTGGAGATTCTTCATTGACTTCTATAGGTATCATGGCCTCTATGTCATAAGTGGAAAGGAGATTCCCTTGTTGTTGAGTGGGGGGTTGTCCGATATGCCCACAAGACTTGAAAAAACTCGTCTGCCCATGCTCTCTTGTGTCTTGTAGTCGGCATTTTAACCTGGCCAACACGACTTCATTCGCAGCTTCTGCTTGTCCATTGGCTTGGGGGTATTCTATTGATGTGAATTGGTGCTTAATCTTGAGGCTTGCCATTAATATTTTGAAGGCCGAGTCGGTGAATTGAGTTCCATTGTCCATGGTGATGGAATGTGGAACACCAAACCGGGTGACAATGTTCTTGTAGAGGAACTTCCGACTTCTTTGAGCTGTGATGGTTGCTAAAGTTTCAGCCTCGATCATAATCAAAACCCACTATGAGGTACTTTACTTGTACGGGGGCCTGTAGGAATGGCCCGAGGAGGTCTAAGCCCCATTTTGCAAATGGTCAGGGTGAAGTGATGCTGATGAGCTCTTTTGGTGGTGCCACATGGAAGTTAGCATGCTTTTGACATGGCGGGCATTTTTTAACGAAGTTGGCTACCTCTTTTCATAAGATCGGCCAAAAGAAGCCAACTCGGATCACTTTCTTAGCTATTAATCGTGCTCTTAGGTGGTTTTTGCATATGTCGCTGTGGACTTCCTCTAAAACTTTATTAGTCTTGGAGGTCGGGGTGCACTTTAATAGAGGTGTAGATACTCCTCTTCTATACAGAATGTTGTGAATTAAAGTGTAGTTTTATGCTTCTATTATGAGCCTCTTTTCTTCCCTTTTTCTTTAGGAATGACAATGAATTTGAGGTATTAGATGATAGAGGTCATCCAACCTAGATTTAGATTAGAGATAGTCATTGTGTTTGACTTGTTGACCTCTTTAGCCTCCGATGGTGTGTTAAGAGTTTCTTGGATTAAGCTTCTATTGTTGCCTCCTGCCTTGGTGCTGGCCAATTTGGAGAGGGCATCAGCTTGGATATTGGATTTCCGAGCTATATGTCGGACTTCTACTTTCGGAAATTGTGCTAATTGTTCTAGTGTTTCTTCCGAGTGATTCTTCGTGTTGGGATCTTTAGCCTGATATGTCCTATTGACTCGAGAAATTATTACTTTAGAATCACTAAAGACAATCAAATTTATTGCTCTAACTTCTTTGGCTAACCTTAAGCCAGCAAGTAAGGCTTCATATTCGGCTTGATTATTAGAGGTTAGAAACTCGAATTTCAGTAAAGTTCTATCCAAGTTCCTTCTTCGTTCTTCAGAATAACTCCTGCTCCACTTCCAAGTTTAGTGGATGATCCATCTACATATAAGTTCCAGGCTGTAGGACTTTCCTGAGCTTCAGTGCATTCGGCCACAAAGTCAGCTAAATATTGGGATTTGATTGCTCTCTGAGTTTCATACCTTAAGTCAAACTCGGACAGTTCTATTGGCCAATGTAGCATCCGACCTGCAGCATCCATTTTTTTGTAACATGTGCTTCATAGGCTGATTAGTTCGAACTTTTATGATATAAGCTTGAAAATAAGGTCGGAACCTTCTGGAAGTAAGCACAATGGCATATGCGAACTTCTCTATTTTCTAACAGTTTAGTTCTACATCCTGTAAAGCCTTGCTAACAAAGTAAATTGGTTGTTGTATGCTCTCATCTTCTCAAACTAAGGCTGAGGCTATGGCTCTATTTGCAACTACTAAGTATAATACGAACTCTTCCCCTGAAACAGGTCAGGTGAGGATTAGTTGTTGACTCAAGAAGTTTTTAAAGTCTTGAAAAGCTTGTTCAAATTCCTGAATTCATGCAAATTGGCTCCCTTCTTGAGTATTGAGAACAGGGGTAGAGATTTTAGAGCTGATCTTGCCAAAAATTTGGATAGGGATGCTAACCTTCCATTTAATTTTTGGACTTTTTTTAGACAAGTGGGGCATTTCATGTCTAGTATTGTCTTGTATTTGTTCGCGTTGGCTTCAATACCTCTTTGGATGAGCATAAAACCTAAGAACTTTCCAGTTTCCACTGCAAAGGTGAATTTTAAGGGATTTAGCCTCATCCTGTTCTTCCTGATTGTGTTAAATACTTCAGTTAAATCAGATAAGAGGTTGGCATCTTCTTTAGTCTTAACAAGCATGTCATCCACATATACTTCCATTAATTTTCTAAGGTGAGGTGAAAACACCTTGTTAATTAGTCGTTGGTATGTGGCTCTAGCGTTCTTCAATCCAAAGGGCATTATTGCGTAACCATAGCTAGCTTTTGGAGTGATGAAAAAGGTCTTCTCTTGGTCCAACTTGTACATCGAGATTTGGTTGTAACCGGAGTATGCATCCATAAAGGACAGGTATCGATATCTTGAAACTGAGTCTACTAAGGCATCAATGCTAGGAAAAGGGTATGGATCTTTGGGACAAGCTTTATTAAGGTCGGTATAATCAACACATTCTCCATTTGTCATTCTGTTTCTTCACTGAGACTACATTAGCTAGCCACAAAGGATATCTTACCTCCTTCATGAACCCAGCTTCTAATAAGGCTTGCACTTATTCTTCTACGACTTGTGCTTTTTCAGGACCGAGCTTCCATCACTTTTTTTAACAGGTTGTGTGCCCAGGTAGACAGCGAGTTTATGATACATAAGGTCGGGGTTTACCCTGAGCATATCGGAGACTTTCTAGGCGAAGAGGTCAGAGTTTTGTTGTAAGAGCTTAATTAGGCCTGGTTTTAATTCTTCCCCAATGTTGGCTCATATACTTATTATTTTCTCTGCCTGGTCTCCAATTTGAACCTCTTCAATTTTTCCACCAGGTTGTGGTCATAGCTCTTCTCGTGCTTGGATACCACCGAACTCAATAGTGTTGACTTCTTTACCCTTTATGCTTTCCCATATATTCAAGCTCTCATTATAGCATTTTCGTGCCAACCTCCGATTTCTTCTTATGGTGGCAATTCCCTCTGAAGTCAGGAATTTCATGCAGAGATGGAGAGTGGAAACGACCGCAGCTTTTCGGTTCAAAGTTGTCTGACCTATCAATGCATTGTAGGCTGATGCTACGTCGACCACAATGTAGTCTATACTCAAATTTCTGGAATTCAACCCCTTACCGAAAGTAGTATGCAAGGAGATGAAGTTGAGGGGTCGAATAATATATCGGCCAAACTTCCCTGATCTATCAGAGTTCTGTGGAGGTTTGCATTGGCGAGTATCATAGTGATCACAATGGGATCGTCGTGACCAGGTGTCACGCCTTGAAAATCGTCTTTGGTGAATGAAATTGTGGGGAAGTCGGGAACGTCGCAGTCTCCCCTCCCCCTGATTTGGTATACTTTCTTGAGATGCCTTTTGCGAGAAGACTTAGTTACTCCCTAATAAACCATTATTTTATGGTCTATATTGTGTTTAATTGTGTGGTTTTATCAAATCTTTACCCACTTATTCATATGATTAGCATGTATTTACAATTCCTTTCCAAAATTACTCCATGGTTAAAAACTTGCTTCCTAGAGACTTTTAATTATGTATTTTAATTCTCCTTTATTCCATTCGATGCCGTGATCCGTGTGTTAAGTGTTTCAGGCTTTATAGGGCATGAATGACTTGGAGATTGGAAAGGAGGCTTGCAAAAATGGAAGGAACACAAGAAGTTAAGGAGATGACCAGCGAGAAGCGACGCAGACGCATGGCTCACGCGACCGTGCGAAACAGAGGAAATTGCAGTGATGCGCTCGCGTGCCTGACGCGAACGCATGGATTGAAAACCGCACAAGTGACGCGAATGCGTGGACGACGCGCACGCGTGGCAAGGCAAAACGTTGGATGACGCGAACGCGTGGATGACGCAATCGCGTGACGTGCGCGATCTGCAGAATCTGCAGAATTCACTGGGGGCGATTTTGGGCCCTGTTTTGACCCAGTTTTTTGCCCAGAAAAGCAAATTAGAGCCAGGAAACATGCAGAGACCAGAGGACGACATTCATTCTGCATAATTCTAGTTTTAGATATGATTTTACTCCTCCTCTAGGTTTTTCTCTCTACATATTCATAGTTCTTAGGATTTTGATTTTTATTGCTTTTTGGATTGGGATATTGAGAAGGGTTATTACCTCCGCCAAGACTTCATCATTCTAGTTTGTTTCCTTACTTGTCACTTACTCTTTCATATCCTTAATTTATTCAGAGTTACTATTGGATTATTTTTAGAATTTATTAATACAAGAACTATTTTTATTTTTAATTGATCCTTTTGATTATTATTTATCATGTCCTCCTTTATTTTCCTTTCTTATTTTGTGAAGTTTACAATCATAATGAGCGAGTAGTTCCATAACTTGATTGGGAGTTGGTTGAAAGGAGAACCTTGAGTTGGAATGCCCAAGAGTAAAATTATAATTGGGTTTATCGTTGGGTCGCCCTCTAGTCACTGACGCTAGTCCTTCCCAAGAGAGAGGATTAGAACTTGTGAATAGAAACTGACTTCCAACTTGCTTGACTTTCCTTTATCTGGTAAAGGATAACTGAGCAGAATAACCTTCAATTATCAATTGATCTTGAGAGAACTCCAACAAGGATAGGATTTCTGACTAATCTACTCCCGGTCAAGGTTTTTATTTAAATTACATAAATTCTCTGATTTAATTTCCTGTCTATCAAACTCAAACCCTTCTGGAAAACATCTGATTAATAAAATAGCACATGTTTCTGCAAGTCGTTGGGAGACGACTTGGGATTCATACTCCCAGTATTTTAATTCTAATTTTGTGACAACCCTTCTAAATTGATAAGCGGATTTTTGTTGGTTAAGAACTATACTTGCAACGTATCTCTTATAGTAATTTCTTAATCTGCCAATTTCTGCCACGTCAATTTTTGGTGCCGTTGCCGGGGAGTTGCAATAGAGTGCTAAGTTATTGATTGGAATTTATTTATTTGCATTTTATTTTATTTTGCTACTATAAGCTACATGTTTCTTTCATTAAATGACGCGTTCACTTCCTGATCCAAGCTTGCCAGTATTTGATCCTGAGATTGAAACGCGTCGGTTAGTCCTCCCTGAGGGCGAATCTGAAACGTCACGTAAGGAAGAAACAAGCTCCCTTTCTACTGATTCGGTTGATTTACGTGCAGGTGACATGGAAGCACCTAGGAGAGTTACTATCCAGGAGGCTGGAGCCCCTAATTTTACAATGCAACCGTTTCAAGCGCATCACCCAGCGGTGGCTACAGATTTTGAAATAAAGACTGCACTACTCAATTTGATGCCTAAGTTTCATGGCTTACCTGCTCAAGAGCCTATCAAGCACCTTAGGAATTTCCAAGCAGCCAGTTCTACTGTCAAGTGTGATGGTGCAGATGAAACTTCTATTTTGTTAAAATCATTTCCATTCTTTCTTGAGGGAAAGGCGAGAGAGTGGTACTACACTCAACCCGCAGCAATTATTTCTGACTGGGATACGCTCAGAAGAGAATTCTTGGAAAAATTCTTTCCAGCTGAAGTTACTGATAAACTGAGGAAAGACATTTCCATGATTGTTCAGGACGAATCCGAGACTCTCTATGAATACTGGGAGCGCTTCAACAATCTTCTGGAAGCATGTCCCCACCATATGATTGACAAGATAGTATTGTTCGGCTACGTCACACAGGGCATGAGGCCTCAAGATAAGACCACATTGGAAAGTGCTAGCAATGGGTCTATGAAAAAGTACAAGACCACTGATGAGGCATGGCAATTGATCAACGACTTAGCTGAATCTACTCGGAATCACAGGCAGAAACAAAGCCGGTCAAAAGCTATTGCAGAGGTATCCTCTAGCAGAGAGACTACTGCTCTAACTCAGAGTATATGTGAAATGACCAACTTACAGAAGCAGATGCAGTTGAGTCAACAACAAGCGCAGCAGAGCCAACAGTTAGTCCCGCAGAGAGTGTGCGGGATCTGTGCTGATTATAGCCATTATACTGATGAATGTCCGTAGCTCCAGCAGGAAGACAACACTGTGGCAGCCACTCATAACTTCTATGACCGCCCCAATCAAGGATACAATCAAGGTGGCAGCTACAACCATGGATGGCAGGACAATTCCAACCAAGGTTGGAGAGATAATTCTAATCAGAGTTGGAGGGATAACAGTAACAAAGGAGGCAGAGACAATCAAGAAAATCAGAGGTGGAATAATAACAACAACAGGCAGCAAAACCAGAACCAGCCTTACAGAGTACCTCACCTGAGGCAATCCCAAGGAGCACAGCACAACTAACAACAAGTTCCACAGATCACTCAATCTAATTCCACTCTGAGTGATGAGGTGTTTCAATCCATTGTGCAAGGACAAAGGAACATGGAAAGTTTACTTAACGGTCTAACATCCGCTATACAAGCTCTCATCTCTCAGCTGGGATCATCCAATACTTCAAACACTCAACATGCAAGCTCCAGTGGAATTCCTTCTCAACCCTTACCCAATCCAAAAGGTGGCATCAATGCCATCACCCTAAGGTCCGGAACCACACTTCAAGAGAGGAATCAGGAGGAGCCAATCCCATCAGAACATGCCTCAGCTGAAGAGGTGGTGGAAGTAGAGGATGCTGAAGAGGAAGAGGACATACAAGACATGGTTGAAGAAGAAGAAGCTCAACAACAGAAGGAAGCACCAAAGGATGCAGACGCTGTAGAAAACGTCCTTCCTATTCCATTTCCACAAATTGCAAGGAAGCTCAGGAAGCAGATGGAACTTGATCCCAAAATGGTAGAAATATTCAAAAAGGTTGAGGTAACTGTTCCCCTTTTTGATGTTATTCAGCAGGTACCTAAATACGTAAAGTTTCTAAAAGATTTATGTATACATAAAGACAAAATTAATGAATTAGAAACTATTCCTTTAGGTAGTTCTATATCTGCTTTAATGGGAGGTATACCTGAAAAGTGTAGTGATCCAGGTCCATGCATGGTTAATTGTACTATTGATGGTGTGATATTTTCTAACTACATGTGTGATTTAGGAGCATATATTAGTATAATGCCTTTGTCTATATATGATACTTTGAGGCTCCCTCCCTTAAAAAGGTCGGCAGCTCGTTTTGTGTTAGCAGATAAAAGCATTATTACAGTGGTTGGAATTGCTGAAGATGTATTAGTGAGCATTAAGGGGCTCACATTTTCCATTGACTTCTATATCCTGGAAATGCCCTATAATGACTCAAGAAGGCCATCATCAATCCTGCTTGGAAGACCATTCCTGAAGACTTCAAAGTTCAAGCTGGACGCATTTTCTGGAACTTATTCTTTTGAAATAGATGACAGAATAGTGAAATTCAGTTTAAATGGAGCTATGGAGCACCCTTCGGATGATCATTCTATCTCCCAGTGTGACATCATAGATGAAACCGTGGCTGAAGTTCACCAGGAGGAATTAGAAGAGAAGTACACATGACAAGGTTCAAGTGTGGGGACATTCTCGGAGGACAATGAGAGCACTTCACCATTATCACCAGCTCCGGATGATCCAGAGCCTGGCCATGAGCAGAAATTAGAATTAAAGCCCCTCCCTCCACACCTCAAGTATGCTTACCTTGAGGACAAGCAGAAGTTTTCAGTTATCATCGCAAGGGAACTCACTTCTCAACAAGAAGAACAGCTACTCAGTGTGCTGAGAAAACACAAAAAAGCAATTGGATGGAGTCTGGCGGATATAGTAGGCATCAACCCTCAAGTTTGTGAGCACAGAATATTCCTAGAAGAGGGAGAAAAGCCTGTCTGTCAACCTCAAAGAAGATTGAATCCCACCATCTCAGAAGTTGTCAAGAAAGAAGTGACCAGGCTACTTGAAGCAGATATCATTTACCCCATCTCATATAGCGAATGGGTCAGTCCAGTACAAGTGGTGCCCAAGAAGTCTGGAATCACAACAGTAAGAAATGAGCATGGAGAGCTTCTGACAACTAGAGTACAGAATTCATGGAGAGTTTGCATTGACTATAGGCATCTCAACCAAGCCACTCGCAAGGATCATTATCCCTTGCCATTCATTGATCAGATGCTTGATCGCCTGTCAGGTAAATCCCATTATTGCTTTTTAGATGGTTATACAGGCTATTTTCAAATCCATATAGCTCCTGAAGATCAGAAAAAGACTATTTTTACATATCCTTTTGGCACTTATGCTTATAAAAGAATGTCCTTTGACTTGTGCAATGCACCAGCTACTTTCCAAAGGTTGATTCATTTAGCCTTTGCTTAGATAGTTTATCTAGAGTATTAGATAGATGTGTTAGTACGAACCTTGTATTGAATTTTGAAAAATGTCACTTTATGGTAAAACAAGGGATTGTACTAGGACATGTTGTGTCTAATACTGACATTTCTGTAGATCCAGCAAAGGTGGATGTTATTTCTAGTTTACCTTACCCCTCCTCTGTGAAGGAAGTCCGTTCGTTCATTGGCCATGCAGGTTTTTACCGGAGATTCATTAAGGACTTCAGTAAGGTAGCACTACCCTTATCCAGACTACTGTAGAAAGATATTGAGTTCGAGTTCAGTGAGGATCACAAACAAGCATTTGATAAACTGAAGACCGCCCTGACTCAAGCTCCAATTGTGAGAGGACCAGACTGGAGCCAACCATTTGAAATCATGTGCGATGCTTCCAACCATGCAGTAGGAGCAGCGCTGGCTCAGCATGAAGGTAAGGACCCTTTTGTAATTGCTTATGCATCTAAGACTTTAGACGCTGCTCAGTCTAATTACACTACTACTGAGAAAGAGCTTCTTGCTATTATTTTTTGCTCTGGATAAATTCTGAGCCTATTTACTTGGTGCTAAAGTAGTAGTGTACTCAGACCACATAGATCTAAAGTATTTATTAGCTAAAAAGGAGTCCAAACCAAGGCTTATACGTTGGATACTGCTACTACAAGAATTTGATTTAGAAATTAAGGATAGGAGTGGTAACCAGAATCTAGTGGCAGATCACTTGAGTCGCCTTGAGCACATTAAGGATACCTCCACTCTTATAAATGATAATTTCCCATTCGATAACTTACAAGCAGTATCTGAAGTAGTCCCTTGGTATGCACCTGTAGCTAATTATCTAGTTAGCCGCACTTTTCCTCCAGACTTTACTAAGCATCAAAGAGACAAACTGAAAAGCGAGTCCAAATATTATATATGGGATGACCCATATTTATGGAGATGTGGTGCTGACCAGGTAATTAGACGGTGTGTGCCTCAATCAGAATTCCAATCCATTTTAGAGGCCTGCCACTCATCTGAGAGTGGAGGACATTTTGGCCCTCAAAGAACAGATAGAAAAATTTTAGACTGTGGATTCTGGTGGCCTACCCTTTTTAAAGACGCTGCTGAATTTTGTAAATCTTGTTCCCTATGCCAAAGGTTTGGTAATATATCCAAGAGGGATGAGATGCCTCAACAGACTATGCTTTTCTGTGAGATTTTTTATGTTTGGGGCATTGACTTCATGGGTCCATTTTCAAATTCTAATGGTCATTTTTATATATTGTTAGCTGTAGATTTCATTTCTAAATGGGTGGAAGCAATTCCTACCCACACTGATGATGCTAACACTGTTGTTTCCTTTGTTAGAAACCATATTATCTGTCGCTTTGGATCACCACGAGCAATCGTGAGTGATCAAGGCACCCATTTTTGTAACAGGAGACTAACAGGATTACTGAAGAAGCATGGGATAACTCATAAAGTGGCAATAGCCTACCATCCCCAGACTAATGGGCAAGCCGAAGTGTCTAACAGAGAGATAAAGCATATCTTGCAAAAGATAGTCAAACCTCATAGAAGAGACTGGAGCACCAGGCTACAAGATGCACTCTGGGCATACAGAACGGCATACAAGACACCCATTGGGATGAGTCCATTCCGCTTAGTTTATGGAAAAGCCTGTCACCTCCCAGTTGAGGTAGAGCACAAAGCCTTTTGGGTAGTGAAGGAGTGCAATATGGAATTTGAAAAGGCCGGAGCTGAAAGGAAGTTGCAATTGCAAGAATTAGAGAGCCTTCGCCTAGAAGCTTATGAGAACTCAAGGCTGTACAAGGAAAAGATGAAGGCTGTGCATGATAAGCACATCAAGAGGAGAGAGTTCCAACCTGGGGACTTTGTCCTCCTTTACAACTCTAGACTGAGGCTCATGCCAGGCAAGCTGAGATCAAGATGGGAAGGTCCATATAGAGTAGAGAAGGCCGAGCCATACAGAGTTTTCCACCTAAGTCATCCTTCCAGCTCTGAATTCATCAAAGTTAATGGACATCGCTTAAAGCTATATCATGGTGAGAAGGCGAAGAAAAACAAAGAGCTAGAGATCCTCCTCTTGGAGGATCCACCAACAGCAGAAGACTGAGCTAGTGGAGCGTCCAACTTAAGGACGTTAAAACAAAGTGCTAGGTGGGAGACAAACCACCATGGTATGATCGTTCCTTTCTTTCTTTTTAGTTTTCTCTTTCAATAACTCTTCTCAGTACTAGTGCCTATAGTTTGCATCTGCATTTGCATATTGCATATACAAAAAAAAGGGGGGCACGCGACGCGACAGCGTCGCCGACGCGTCCGCGTCATATGTGCGCAAGGAAGAAAAAGAAATCAAATAGAGAGTCACGCGAGAGCGTGGCTGGAGGCGTGCCTTTGGCACAAATTGTCCCACGCGACCGCATCACTGACGCGTTCACGTCATATGGGAAACATGCCTCCCACGCGTCCGCATCGCGCACGCGGACGCGTGCCTTGAAAATCGACGTAAGAAAGGGTGTATGGCAGAATGTTACACTGGAATGGCGCTAGACGCACAGGTCCTACCACGCGAACGCGTGCCCCACGCGTCCGCGTCATCTTCCAATATTGGCCATCCATGCGATCGCGTCCACCGCGCGAATGCGTCACCCTGGAATTTGGCAACAATGAGTTTCAAACAGAGAGTTGTGCGAGCACGAGGCTGCTCTCACGCCAGTAGCACAGAACGAGTCATGCGTCCGCATGACCGACGCGTCCGCGTCGTTTCATCGAAGCGCCATTCGCGCGAACGCATACCCCATGCGTCCGCGTCGCTAGCGCCGCACAACATATCTATACCTGCCAAAATATCTTATCTTTCTCTTCCCCAAATCCTACTTTTCCTTTTCCCTTCTTATTTCTTTCTTCCCCTTTCTCCCTTCTTCCTTCCTTCTCACTTTCTACTTTTCCTCTCTCACCACCATTATCAAGATTTTTCTTTTCTTCTTCCCTCCTTACTTTTCTACTCTTCTTCTTATTTTATGTTTTCTTCTTCTTTTCTTTTTCTTTTCACTTTCATTATCTATGTTTTCTTTTTCTTTCTTTTTCTTTTAATTGGTGTTGGAAATTTATTTGGGTCATTGTTTCTTATGATATGCTTGTGGATTGTTACAAAATTGTTTGACAATTATATATTACTTTTTAAAAGGGTTGCTTGCATGTTTAATTTATTATTTTCATTAGCTTATTTACCATGCATGCTATGTGTTTGTGAAAACGCCCGTATGGCATTATGCACTATTTTTCGATATCTTTTATTCTACTACTCTAAGTGCTTGCTTTTCACAAAACCCTTTCTATATTATTTATTTAAATATAATTATTATTACAAACAGGTTATTAGTTTGAAAGGCTTGGTAATCTGACTTGGACATTGAATGCTTGATCTATGCTACTCATGCCTTTGCCTGCATGCCAATAAACACCTTGCATTTAATTGTCTTCATATGCACTTGCTATGTTTTCATTGATGATTTCTCACATGTAGTCATGACCATGTGTTAACATCATTTGTCTTTTAATGTGCATTGATTACCACCTCTCTCGTTCTCTTCCTTGCTCTAACCCTTGACATTTTAACATACTTTCTCTTTTCTTTCTTTTAGGATGGCCACCAAGAAAGGCAAAGAGAGAGCTACTCCCAAATCAACAGTAAGAAGAGGAACAAAAAGAGCATTAGTGGCAGAGCTATCTTCAACTGCAGTTAAGCCCTCAACAAAAAGATTTAAGAGGATTATAAAGGTTGATGAAAAAGAGAAAGCCTTCCCAGCAAAGGACACTGCGCGATTTACCAACCGCTACTGTGAGCAAATGTTCCCCATCCTGGCAGAAAGGAGTTACAACAACGAATACCTTCTTATCCTCCCGACCTGTATTGCTGAATTTGTTGAGCCGCAAATTGAACGAAGACAATGGAGATTTCTACAGAGACAGCCACGGTAGGTTAATCTTTCCTGTGTAGTCGAGTTCTACTCTAATTTCCACCTGCCAACCTTGCAGTCTGTCTATGTCCGTCAAAAGCAAGTCCCCATTACAGAAGAGGCCATTCAACAAGCTTTAGATCTTCCCCCTATTCCAGAAGGACCAGACGCATTTCAAGAGGCTGCACTCAAGCGCCAGACGTACCAATTTGACTGGGACGCTGTTCTCAGAGTTATCGCACTACCTGGCAGCAGATGGATCTACGGATACCATCGTTCCCGACCTAAGGGAATATTGGCTTCTGCACTTACCTTGGAGGCTCGCGTGTGGGCACAGATTATGTCCCATTACGTATTTCCGAGCACTCATGAGTCCTCTTTCACTGCAGACATGGCCGTTCTACTATGGTGTATCGTTACAGACCAACCTCTAAACTTACCAAGACACATCCGGAATGCAATGGGACACGTACAAATTGCGAGTAACTTACATTTTCCCGCCTTGGTTTCAGATCTCGTCTCAGCAGCCGGAGTCTCCTACAGAGCTTGGGACACCAAAGCCATGCTTCCACGGGATGATCAATACGTCCCTAACGGGAAATATATCAGACCTCCAGCAGCCACTACACGCCAGCCTACTGAACCGACTGAAGACATTCCCCCTTCAACACCACAAGCACCTACAACAAACCAACTGCTCCATCAGATACTTGAGAGGTTGGATCAGCAGGAACGCAAAGCAAAGCTAAGAGAGCGCCGTAACAAGCGCCGATTCACATACCTCAAGGAGCTACTTATGGGAAAATACCGAGACCCAGACACCCCGGACTCCACTTCATTTACCAGCACAGGGAGCCATGACGGTCCCGACTGTGGAGATACTGCTACCAGCCCACCTTTGTTCCTGACAGATGGCACTGAGGACGATGCAAAGCCTTAAGTGTGGGGAGGTCGGTCAGTACCTGACTTCCGGAGGTAATTTCTCTTCCTTAACACCAATAAAATAGGATATTTAGTCAGTTGTTCTTTTGTAGAATAGGATAAATTGCATAGTAATAGGTTAGTTGCATGCATGTTCTACTTGATTGAAAAGATAATAAGTTTCTTCTAAGATCCTATTGTTGTTAGAACAAAATTTCACTAATTTTAATCAAAACTTTTATGTTAAATTTGCTTGAAGTTGTATTTGGAATATGGTTTTTGAGCTAAAGAACACACAACCTATGAGACTTTGAGCCTAAATACATGGTTACATTATTTAATCATAATTATTTTATTCTTGTGTGTTTACTTCTCTATGATTGTAATCTATATTTTGTTTCATCCTATATGTTCAATGTTTAATATATTTACATGCTTGCATATGATTGAGGCCATTATTTGTTTAGCTCACTTATCCAAATTAAGCCTACCCCTTAAGTTACCTTTGTTAGCCACTTTGAGCCTTTAAATCCCATTTGTTCTGTATTTTACCACGTCACTAGCCTTAAGCGGAAAAACAATTATATATCCCAATTGAATCTTTGGTTAGCTTAAGATAGAATTGTGTGTTAATTAAGTATAGGAAGATTGTGAGAACAAAGGATAATAAAGGAATGTGTCATGATAATATAATGGGAATTTGGGTACCTACTCATGTGAAACTATAAAAGAATTAAGAATCCATGTGCATTGGTAAGCTATGTTTACTTTTATAAAAAAAATCTAAAATTATTCAATAAATAAATAAGGGGACAAAATTACCCCAATGCTAAGTTAAAATTCAAGGATCAATGCATATATGATAATTCTCCTTTATTCCATTCGATGCCGTGATCCGTGTGTTAAGTGTTTCAGGCTTTATAGGGCATGAATGACTTGGAGATTGGAAAGGAGGCTTGCAAAAATGGAAGGAACACAAGAAGTTAAGGAGATGACCAGCGAGAAGCGACGCGGACGCATGGCTCACGCGACCGCGCGAAACAGAGAAAATTGCAGTGATGCGCTCCGTGCCTGACACGAACGCATAGATTGGAAACTGCACAAGTGACGCGAATGCATGGACGACGCGCAGCGTGGCAAGGCAAAACGCTGGATGACGCGAACGCGTGACGTGCGCGATCTGCAGAATCTGCAGAATTTGCTGGGGGCGATTTTGCGCCCTGTTTTGACCCAGTTTTTGGCCCAGAAAAGCAGATTAGAGCCACGAAACATGCAGAGACCAGAGGACAACATTCATTCTGCATAATTCTAGTTTTAGATCTGATTTTACTCCTCCTCTAGGTTTTTCTCTCTACACATTCATAGTTCTTAGGATTTTGATTTTTATTGCTTTTTGGATTAGGATATTGAGAAGAGTTATTACCTCCGCCAAGACTTTATCATTCTAGTTTGTTTCCTTACTTGTCACTTACTCTTTCATATCCTTAATTTATTCAGAGTTACTATTTGATTATTTTTAGAATTTATTAATACAAGAACTATTTTTATTTTTAATTGATCCTTTTGATTATTATTTATCATGTCTTCCTTTATTTCCCTTTTTTATTTTGTGAAGTTTACAATCATAATGAGTGAGTAGTTCCATAACTTGATTGGGAGTTGGTTGAAAGGAGAACCTTGAGTTGGAATGCTCAAGAGTAAAATTATAATTAGATTTATCGTTGGGTCGCCCTCTAGTCACTGACGCTAGTCCTTCCCAAGGGAGAGGATTAGAACTTGTGAATAGAAACTGACTTCCAACTTGCTTGACTTTCCTTTATCTGGTAAAGGATAACTGAGCAGAATAACCTTCAATTATCAATTGATCTTGGGAGAACTCCAACAAGGATAGGATTTCCGACTAATCTACTCCCGGTCAAGGTTTTTATCTAAATTACATAAATTCTCTGATTTAATTTTCTGTCTATCAAACTCAAACCCTTTTGGAAAACATCTGATTAATAAAATAGCACATCTTTCTGCAACTCGTTGGGAGACGACCTGGGATTCATACTCCCAGTATTTTAATTCTAATTTTGTGATAACCCTTCTAAATTGATAAGCGGATTTTTGTTGGTTAAGAACTGTACTTGCAACATATCTCTTATAATAATTTCTTAATCTGCCAATTTTCGCCACGTCACTCCCCCTCATGCAAATCCTCTATTTATCATATGTATGTGCCTATCAGGGGTTTGTGGTGGCCGATCTCGTCAACCCCCGCCTTTGTCACCTCTCTTCCTTTTTCCAGGACCGTCTGATCTTTCGGTGAGGTACCTCTCTAACCGACCTTCTCTAACCATTTTTTCTATCACATTTTTCAGATCATAGCAATTATTGGTAGAATGACCATTTAGCTTATGGTACACGCAATATTCCGTCTAAATTCCAACTTTCTTCTATTTAATAGGACGGAAAGGAGAAAGTTTTTTAGTGTGACAGATTTTCTTGTAGATGCCGATAAGAGAAACTCGGAGTGGGGTGTAGTTATGATATCTTTGAGGCTTCTCCGAACTGTATTTCTTTTTTTTCTTCGCCTCTTTGTCTTTATCCTGAGTTTGATAGGGAGGGTTTTGCCTTAAACTGGCTCTATAAGTCAGAAATTCTCTTCCATGTTAATGTACTTCTCCGCCCGTTCTTGTACTTCGTACAAAGAGGTTGGATATCGCTTGGATTAGATTAAGAAAACGGACCTTCTCTGAGGCTGTTAACCAAACCCATTATCACTGCTTCTGTAGGTAAATTTTGAATCTCCAAACAAATTTTGTTGAATCACCCCATATAAACTCGGAGAGTTTTTCCAACTTTTTGTTTCACCCCAAGAAGGCTAGGGGCATGTTTGACTTTATCTTTCTGGATAAAAAAGCGGGTGAGAAACTTTTTTGGAAACAAGTTACTAAGCTAAGTGGTAGACTATCAAACTACTTCATTGCCGCTTTAGTTAATGTCATCGAGAAAGTTTTGCAGCAAGTTACGTCAGACGCGTCAACCAAGTACATCCGACTTTTAAAATTACTGAGGTGATGTCTCGGGTCGGTCGTTCCATCATAGAGGTCCATGTCGGGACTTTTGAAATTCCTAGGAAACCTAACCCGCATGATCTGTTCTATCAATGGATCTTCTCCTCCAAGAGGGCTTTCCTCCCAATCCGCATGATTACTCCGACTTCGGAGATCGGCCTCTAGTTTCGAGAGCTTTTCTTCTAGCTCTCTTCGTCGACTTAACCCCTTTTGCAAATCTCTTTTAGCTTCTCTTTGTCGCTCAATCTCCTATTCAAGTTGTTCTAATTGGCCATGGTGCCCGTGTACGAGTCCCATAATCTCGATTGGATGCGGGGTCTTTTCATTCTCTGGTGGATGTATCTCTGAATGGATTCGCCGAGGTGGTGGATTTCCTGACATACCTTCTCCACGGGGGAAACTCGCTCTTTCATGTTGTGGAGGTATCATGAGTGCTCGGTCATCGTTATGAGGTTCTGATTCTGATTCAGACACCATGTGATCGTCTTTGAATTGATTATTCGCCATGATTGTGTGTAAAATTCCGGATCCCCAACAACGTCGCCAATGTTCCAATGGTTACCTGAAATTGGGTTGCTTTAGGGCCTAAATGTGAGGTCCAGATTCCTTTTAAGGTAGCGTCCGACTTCATTGGTCCCGAGGTGCCGCCGTCCGAGTTCCTCATGAGGAGGTAAGAGTGGTACCTGCAAGGGACTCCGATGCTTAAGTTAGCAAGGGTTTAAGCAGATTTTTTGTAGATTAGGATCTGAATATATACCTGAGGGTGTCAGTGTATTTATAGTAGAATAGATAACCACCTTTTTAAAGTAGTTTTACCTTTGATGGTAGATAGTCGTTTTTCTTTTTCCTAGGAAAGTTGTTGAGATCTTCCTTCTAGATAAGTAGGAGATAACTTAGGAGTTAGTTACTTATTCACTTACGTAGAGCTAAACTTTCGTCGTTGCGCTAACCTCTATGAGGTCGGGTAGGGGTAGAGGTTGGATTCTTTGAGTGAGCTTCTATTATTCTAGGCCTAACTTTGTTTTTTGGGTCAGGGTATGAACAGAACTCTTTACGTCACGCAATAAAACCGTGCCCATTGACTTTTTTTAGGTCACTGTTTTTATCAAATTGTAATTAAAGACCTTTTTAGGTTTCTCTTTAAAATTGTGACCATAAATATCTTTAGGTCACACTTTGAAACCGTGACCATAAACCCTCTAGATCATTCTTCACAACCGTGATCATAGATCTTTTTAGGTCACCTTCCAAAATTATGACCATATATCCTTTTAGGTCACACTTCACAACCGTAACCATAAATCCTTTTAAGTTTGATTTTTTAATCTTGACTATGTAAAATTTTTAAAACAAATATTATAAGTTTTTATTATTTTATATCAATCTACTTTTTATATATAGATATAATTTTTTTTAGGTCCTTATATATAGTTTTAGTTTCAAATTATAAATACTAATTCATTAATATTGGCTATTGATTCATTCTTATATTTATTAAATATGTATAAAAATAATAAAAAAAATTAGTGCAAGTTTTGGAAATAATAAAAAAAAGTATTTTTTATAAATTATATATAATAAATAATATTTTAAAAAAATTATGTACTAATTCTTTTCAATATCTATATCTCAGTTAGATACCCTATAAATAAGGATATTTAACAAAATTTATTTTAATATAATTTTGTCTTTCTTATTAAAATTTTTTGAGTTCGTCACTAATAATTATCATATGTCTGGAATTTGATCCAGGGTATTCATTTTTCACAATTCATCTATTTTATAAAAAAGAGTATAATTCGCCTTCAATAATTGTTTTCAAATATTTTTTTGAACAAAATTACAAGTTGTTCCGGAACGAATTGGCTTTTTAAAAAATTTGAAAGAATGCAATTTGTTCCGGCAAATTCGATTTCACAAAATTAAAAAACAATTTTACAATTTCTCATAGCATTTTCTGAATTTCCCATATTTTAGGAAAAAAAAAGAAATATCTCAATTTTTTTGCATATATAGTTTTTTTTCTAGTTCTAATTAACCCTCTAATTATACTGAGAAATAAAGTGAATTATCAATTTAGTCTTTATTATTTTTTTTTTTAAATGATTTTGGTCCTTATCCTTTACTTCTGGACATAACACAATTTTTGTAGGTGTTTTTCTGTCAATTTTAAAAAAAAATGTTGATGTATCAAATTCAAAAATAGATAAAGACCTAATTGTTTCTAAATTTAAATTGGTTAGAAATATATTTATTTTTATTTTTTAAATAATATCTTTTTAAATTATTTTTTATTCATTATATTAATATTTTTTAATAAATTATTGAATATATGGTATAATAAGTATAAACTAATTAATAAATTATTTAAATTTAAAATATTATTTATTATAAAACTAAATAAATAATTTTTAAATATAAGTTTTATTAAATAATAAACATTAAAATACGGTTAATACATTAATAATAATAACCTTATAGTATACTATTAGTATTATGATCTAAATAATTTTCACAATAAATAAAAATTGATGAATACATTATTTGATATATAGTAAAATTTTTTTAGTAATAACAAATTTAATTTTTTTTATCTCTTTAAACTAAATTAATAATTTTATTTGATATTTTTGCACTAAAATACAATGAATAGGTTATTAATATATATAGAGAGAGAGAGACCATTTATAAGCTTATTAAATTTAAAATATCAATAATATATTATATTTTATTTCATTTAGTATTAATAGTCTATTCATAGTGTATTTTAGTACAAATATATCAAATAAAATTATTAATTTAGTTTAAAGAGATAAAAAATTAATTTGTTATTACACAAAAAATGTTACTATATATCAAATAATGTGTTTATTAGTTTTTATTTTATTGTGAAAATTATCTAGATTATAATACTAATAGTATATCATAGGTAAGGACGGATCCAGAAATCTAAGAATAGAGGGATCGAAAATTAAAATCTTGTATAATCAAATATAATGCTATATATTTAATAATTGATATAATTATAATTAATTTTTTAATTAAAAATTAATAAATACTTATCAAATAAAAGAATTATCTCAGTTTTTATGATTTTTTCATAATTTGTTTATGATTTTATATCTAATAAAATATAAAATTATCTACTTTTAAATATTTTATTAATTAATTTATTTTATTAAGTATTTATGTGTCAGTGAATTATATTTTTATGTTTTATATTATTACAATATATGACATAAAATAATATAAATTAATTGCACTAACAATTTTGTTATGTAAATTTAAAATATATTAAAGTATTTTTATATAATAATAGGAATAAAAATTAACAAAAAAATAATAAAAAAACAATTAAATAAAATTAGAAAAAAATAATATTATTATAAATAATATTAATGTATTTTTTTATATGATTATAGATGTTAAATTTAATGTTAAAAAATGTAAAAAAATTTAAATCAAATAAAAAATACAAATAATATAAATATATGTAGAGAAATTTAAATTCTAATATCTAAAGAATACCAATTTTTTTTTTAATTACTATTACACTATTAAATTTACTCTATACAATGCATCTATATAATAGTATGAGTTTAAAATTTGTTGGGGAGTTAAGATGACTACTTGACCTACCTTGAGTCTGTTCCTAATCATAAGGTTATTATTATTAACGTATTAACCGTATTTTAGTATTTATTATTTATATATTTAAAAATTATTTATTTAGTTTATAATAAATAATATTTTTAAATTTAAATAATTTATTAAAAAATAATATTAATATAATAAATAAAAAATAATTTAAAAAAATATTATCTAAAAAATAAAAATAAATAAAATTTTAACCAATTTAAATTTAAAAATAATTAAATTTTATCTACTTTTGAGTCTGATATGTCAATATTTTTGTTTAAAATTTACGAAAAAATATTCACAAAGATTATATTATATCATAGAAATAAAAAATAAAGACCAAAATAAATAGTTTTTAACTTAAAAAATAGTTCACTCTGGGAAATATGGGCATCGGGGTCGGTGTTGAAAAGGAAAGTGACAAAATCGAGTCAAAAGAGAAATGCAGATAACGTGAAAACTTGAAAGCAAAGGTTGCTTAGCCAAAAATATGAAAAGAATTAGGAAAAGAAGAGCCCAAAAAAAAAAAAGAAAAGAAAAACAAGAAAATGGACAAAAGGATGCTTCGGGTAGAAAACAAACAAAAAAATCTTCATGCAATGGAATGAGGGTGCATCGCCAGGTGGACACTCTATTGACAAATCATACATTCACAGTCACACTCCCCTTTTTTTCTTTTTCTTTTTTCAAAAGAAATTATGATTATATTATATATATGATATTCTTTATTTTATTGCAGTTGCTTTTCATTTTTGTGTGGGACCCACATTACAGTGTAGTGGTGCTGCCTGCGCAATGCTTCAACTGCTAAGCGAACGAGGGATGAGTGAGGGAACGCAACAACTAGCGTCGTGGTGCCAAGTCAATCCTTTTCAAACTTGAACCTTCACACACAAACACCCTTTCTTCCCGCAAGTGTGTTCCACGCTCCTGGTAACTGATTAATACTAAAATAAAAAACCAAAGGTTAATACTAAAATAAAAAACATAAGGTTAATTATTCTTCAATTAAATTATTTAGAGTATAATTAGATACTATGTATGATGTATGATATTTTAGATTTAATTCCATAATAATCGTTAATGTAGCAGAAAAAAACGATTATTCAATTATTTAGTAAATTCTACACATAACACAAATTATTAAATTTTTTGTTAAAATATTAATCCAAAAATGTTTAACATTTTAATTTCTAGATTTCATTAACTTATGTGCTTTATAAGAAAATTCATTATTGCAAGATTTTAATTTGGAATTTGATGCAATGTATCAGTGTCAATGAAATAAAAAAGTTGATACAAAATCAGTAACGGTTTTAAAAAGAAACTTTTTAATATTTTTATTTTTATCTCATTAAATACCAAAAATTAATTATATATTCTTACCATTATATCTAAAAGAGTAGATAAGAAAAAAAATTGTATCTAAATTCATGTTTTTTTTTTAATCTTATAATAATACAAATTTGGATTTTTTATCGTATTATATTAAAAAAAATAATACTACATATTTAAGTATTTTTTTAATTAAGTACAATCAAATTTATTAAATATCAATAAAAATTAGTTATAAATAGTATTATTCTAAATTTTATTGTTTAATTTTATTGAACTTAGTTATAAAAAATTTTAAATATATAATATTATTTTTAAATTTAGACAATTTTTAAATTTATTTAGATTCAAAATGAATATTATTCATTTTTTCATAAAAACAAGATGAAAACCATAAAGGATTAGGAGGAAACTTAAATAGCAAGAGTGACTAAAAAGATGCTACGTCTATTTTAATTTCATTAATTATCACACAAAAATGGTAATATTGATAGTACAACTCAACATGAATTTGTAACCTGTTCACCCAGAGCTATGAATTATGATTAACGTGAGCAGTCAAACTAAAAAACGTGAAAGGAATTCGAATACCATAAATTGTCGAAATAAAACATTGCCTAATTAGATATCTTACTGTTTAAAAATCATGATTAGTGTGAGAGGAATGTGCCGGGAAGTGCCACGGTATTGTCAGTATCACATTCTACGTACAATCCCAACATCGACCAACTAATAGCCAGAAAGGATAAAACCGAAATGGTAAAAGAAACTCAGACCGCATGAAAATTCATGGATGGCGCGTAGCTTACAACACACCCGCGCCGCGCGTCACTAACTTGTACCAGAAAAAGCACCGCCTCTTTCCGCTCTGCTCTACAAAAAGTACACACCACCCCCTCCCCCTCTCTGTCTTTTCGTCCCTTCTCTCTCTATATCTCTCTCGTTCTCTCAATTCCATTTTCCATTGTTTCTTTTTGTTTTTTCTTAATACACAAAAAAAAAAAAAAAATCCACCGCGTTTGAGAGAGACACATAAAATGAAAAATTGAAAAAATAAAAAATAAAAACAGAAGAGACTGTGTTGTTAAAAGGCACATCAAATCCTTCCTTCAATCCATGCTCCGTTTCTCTTCATTTCATTTTATGTCTCTTTTTACACCCATAGCAGCTACTACTCTAGCCGGGTCCCTTTAAATCACTTCACCACCACTATTAAAAAACCAAAATCTCTTCCCTCTCGAAGTTCCAGAGAACTTTACTTCATCTTTTTTCATTCTCTTCTTCCGTTCTCTCTTTCTTTTGTCTTCATGGCTGAGAACCTGGACGACGGTGAGTTTTGGCTCCCACCACAGTTCCTCACAAACGACGATACGCCTTTGAAAAACATCAACGATTTCAGTTACAACCACGTCACTTCCTTGCTCAATCGCCAAAACGACGTCGTTTCGAGGCAGATGTTAAGTTATGCGAGCAGTTACCTCTATTCTCCTGTGGAGTCCAGCGAGACAGAGAGCAGCGACGAGGAAGAACACCACCACCACCAAATCGCCGATTTGACTCGCCGAGTTGCACACACCAAACTTGGACTCGACTTCCACCACCATCACTCCTTACCCTCACAAAAACCCAAGGTATTATAAAATTTAAAAAAATAAATAAAAAATATACGAGTTTGTCTTTTAAATATAATTGTCTTTCTTCTAGAGTGTGGTTGTGAGCGGTTCGCCACAGTCGACTCTGTGCGGTTGCGGGGGAAGAGGAGGTTCATCGTCGAGTCCGAACAGCGGGTGTCACGTGACTTCTCAGAGGGCCACGTGGGATCTCCTGCGTGCTGCTGCAGGGGAAGTCGAGAGGATGCGCCTCGGCCACCCCCACTTGAACGACAACTTAACCATAGAACGATGCCGTTTCGACCATAACAACAACACAAGCGTTGTCGTTCCACCAACAAACCCTGGAATCGTTGCATTCAACAATAACAACCACCATCTCTCGGTCACTCAACAGAAACTCCAAGTAGCACAGGTAAAAATAAAATTTCTCAAGAATTCAAAAAAATTTGCGTTATGTGGTTATGCCGTTAATGGTTAATATTTGTGTTTTTAGTTTGAGATGCTGAGGCAACAACAGTTGGCGAAGCAGCAGCAGGGTTCGGTTCCGGTGTGGTGCGGTGCACAGAACAGGGGAAGGAGTGATGTTGGTTCCGTTGGAGTAAGGAACGTTGGTAGTTTGTGTGATGCAGCTGCATGGCCTTCTATGCAGGCCCAGCCGCACGCGAAGCAACAAAATCAACAGCAATATGGGTCGGGAATGAGAGCAGTTTTTCTTGGGAATCCTAAGAGAGAAAGTGCTGGAACCGGTGTGTTCTTGCCACGACGTGTTGATAGAGCAGCTGAATCAAAGAAGAAGTCAGGTTAAGACAAAATCAAGAAATAACTTGCGCATCCATTTTTATCACTTATTTCCTTTTATTGTTTTCTGGAGTTATTATTTGTTTGTTGCTTCTATTGTCTGTTTTTTGTGCTGGAAACTTTTCTATTTTATTGGGGATTAGGGTTTTATTAAAAAATTATTCTTCCCTCTCTTATTTATATCTTTTGTTTACCGTAATTCTATTTTAAAAATATTTGCGGTGGTTTTTGTTGGGTTTATTGTCTTGGGCGTTATTTTATTTGGCATTAGTGTTGCTTTTTCTGTATTTTTTTTCTTTTTACTGTTTAGTTTTGGTTTTACTACTGTTTTGACGTTTTTGTTATTTTTGGTTTGTTTTTACCTTTCAGGTTGTTCAACTGTTTTGGTTCCGGCACGAGTGGTGCAGGCCCTGAATCTGAAGCTTGAAGACATGGTGCCGGTACACAATCACCACCACTCACGTTCCAATGTGACCTCCAACATGGAAAATGGTAAAAAAATTGAATAGTGGATTTGGCACCTTGCGAAATTTACTTTTTGTCCTCCCCCAAAAATAATATATTTTTTGTATTATTCCAATTTTGTAAATACATGGTTTAATTCTTTTTTGTATTTGTATTATTTTCCCCAACTTCTCAAGTCCCTGCACACTTATTATAGAAAATTTTCAAATTAAGATATTTAGTCTCATTGTATAATATTAGGGAATGTTAAAGGGCCAAATTCTTTTATTGGTTTTGGCCGTCAGTTAGCAGTGTGATGTTCTTGGATTAAATGATGCCAAAAGCAATAAATTCTGATGACGGTCGTTTTTTTCATCTCTAGCATTTTTCATACCAAAAGGCCAGTTTCCTTTTATTTAATTTGATTTTTTATATACACTTTTACATTGATAATACTACTTTCCTATTGTAGAAAATTTAATTTCTATGATCACCATCGAAAATAAAATAAGATAAAGATAGAGGTATAATTTTTTCACAAATTTGGAATGCCAATATCAAGTTTGAAAGAGGCAAAATCACTTCCATTGATGTATATATTAGAGAGTATATATTATATCATTCTCTTGGCTGTGTTTATATTATTGCGCGACTCTGATTTTTGGCATATGCAGCAGCTGGATCAACTATTCCAAGGATTCGGAGTAACTATAACTATGGATTCAGTCACCAGAAGCGTAACAATCTAAGGCCACAGCCACAAGTGAACCATGAGATCCGTTTGCCCCAGGAGTGGACTTACTGATCAAAATATTTTATTTTACCCATATCCCTATTTAGTGGTGGTTGATCTTGTTGGGAAGTGGGTTTATTTTCTTTTCTTTAGGGTCGTAAAAGAAAAAAAAAGGGGGTGGTTGGTTACTGGTTAGGACTTAGGACTAATGCTTTTAGTGAAGGGATAAAAAGGAAGAAGACATGTTTTACTGGCTTAACTTTCTATAGCAGAGAATGAATAGTATAAGTGAAACAGTAGTTTTTTGGTTGGTAGGTAAAGGGATTGGCCCCCTGTTGAAGGCGGTGGGAAAAGAACATACTAGTGCCTTTAGTTTTTTTTTTTTTTTGAGTAGAAAAATAAATTCGGAGGCTCAGAAAAGAAAATTAGCTATAAAAGTGATGCAAAGCAAGGAGCTGCAGAAGCAAATTTGCAGTGATATCATCAACTTCTGTTCTTTTTCATATCTTGGGAAAAAGGCAAAGTCTTGGAAATGGAAGAGTAAAAATTTTGCCCCATGTTTTATTGGGTTCTTTTGGATATAATAAATAAATTAGATGGTAATTTAGGGATTATGCCGAGACCTGAGTTGGGGAAGGATTATGGCCTTTCGGCATGGTTGAATGCAATGTAATCAACAAATCATTTGGGGAATTAACTTGTTATTGGATTATTGATTACAAGCCGTGCATCCAATTACCATACAAGTAATAAAATTTATTATCCGTTATATGGTATGTGCTTATATATTTTTATCTGTACTTCGATTATTTATCTGCCAGCTTTAATTTGATCACTGCTGTTATTTGAGTCGGAAGTTTTAGTTTCTAACGAATTTTATTATCGAGGTTTTTGAATTTTACAAAAACCTATTTTTGTAAAGTTTAAATGTAGTTTAAAAATTTTGTTAGGGACAAAGGTGTTGGAGGCAAATTTTTTAGAGATTTATTTAAGTATATATTTTTTAGATTAAAACATATGTATAAATCAAACACAATAATATTACATGAAAGTTTTAAATGAAATAACGTTATGCGTATGTTTTCGTTAATGATTCTATATAAAATCGAATTCAATATTCATTGAATTTGAATTAGTTATTATAATACTAAATTAATTCGAATTACTTATTATAATATTTAAAATAATTCGAAATAAGTAGTTGAAAGCATTTTTTCTATAGGCATCAATGAATGTCATATTTTGAGTTGTGAAAATTCTCAAGTTATGTCCTATGAGTTTGTCCACTGCTAGGGTTTCACATTGGTTTTCATGGTTACACTTTTTTTGTCTTTTTTTTTCAAAGTCTTTTTCATCTTCTTTTATTTTCTTTTCTTAATTTCTTTTCTACTTAGTTCTCTAATTTTCGTTTCTTCTTCCAGTTTATTCTTCTTTTAATTCATTTCGTTTTCTAATTCACTCATGCCATATATTTTATTTCTCTCTGAAATCATTAAATACTAATTCTGATTTTTTCTACACCATGAGCAACAAATCAAAGACTCAAAACCCTCGTATAATTGATGGTGATAAGGAGGATGATTTGATCGTTTTAGCTTATGAAGATGTTTTCGAAGGAATTTAAGCCTGCACACGGAGCCTGTCCGGAAGGATTTTCTCATATCGGATCTTTTTCGTAGGTATCATGGAAGAAACTCTCTATGCAATATGGAATAAAACAGAAGGATTCAGAGTAGTCGAAAAATCCAGGAACCAGTTTCAATTTTTCTTTGAGAATGACTCTGATGTGACTCGAATTTAGAGGGGTTCGCCTTGGTTATTCAAGAGTTTTGTTATTCATGTTCACAGATGGAAGCAATCAATAAACATGGAGGATAATCACATCTCTTCTTTTTCTGTATGGGCACAATTTTAGGGATTGCCTGAACAATACAAAACGCTTGAGGTTGGTCGAAAATTGGGTGGGAGACTTGGTCAAATTGAAGATGTTGCTCTATTTGAAGTTAAAGGCAAAGATACACGCATAGTGAAGGCTAAAGTGGAAAATTGAAGAGTGAGGGATAAAAGAGTGAGGGATACACTGAGCTTGATCCTAATCAGAAAATGCTGAAAATTGAAGTACGCTATGAACGTATAGATGTGTTCTGTATTTATTGTGCAAAATAGGGACATGAATCTAAGAACTGTCAATTTTTTATTGATAATTCTGGCCAAAACAATATCAAGGAAGATAGAGTTGGTGAATGGCTTAAGGCAGATCAAGTTGGTAGGCGTTTAACTGAAAAGAGAGCTTCCTTCAACCCTAACCAATCTCGGGATGGTATTATTCCAGCTTAACCGAAGAACAAATCTCCACCTGCTTGGCTTTTTGATAGTTTTTCAAAATTGAGTGTGTAAGATGATCAGAAAAAATAGAATAATAAAAAAATTGCTGCCAATTCTGGTTTTAGAGCAGAAAATGAGGGTGAATAAGAAAATACAGGTACGACTGCTGATACTAATTCTTCTAATGCTTTATTGGAGATATCCTATTCCATGAATAATGTCCAACACAATGACAACGTCATATCCAAGCTTAGAAAGGAGAACAAAAAGCCAAACCTAAAATAACTTACCAGAAAGTCTGTGATAGGTTTCAAACGGAGGAGTGAAGGTAATAGTACTGAAGATATTTCAAAGAAAATTTGTCTTAATGATATTGTATCTAATACTATGACGGTGGAGGGTGTCAGCCTTCAAGTGGCACCCAAAAAAATATGAAACTGTTCTCGTGGAATTGTCGGGGTTTGGGAAGACCCCTGACAATCCACAATCTTAAAGGGATTTGCAAATCCTACTCCCCCGAGGTTGGTTTTATCTGTGAAACAAAAATCAATCTCGACAAGTTGAAGAAAAACTAAGATCTTGTGGTTTGAAGGAATGGTTTATTGTGGATCGGGATGGATTATCAGGGGGTTTGGCAATGGCATGGAGGGATGGTTACACTGTTCAGATTTTACAGCATGGTAGATTCTTCATTGCGGCATCGGTTCTGACAACTGGTTCTAATGATCCCTATGGTGTTCTAGGTGTTTATCTCAGTTCAAATCATCTACATAGAATGGCTCAGTTTGCTGAATTAACTTTAGTCACCCAACAGTTCGATGTTAAGGTTGTGTTAATGGGTGATTTTAATGTCATTTCTAATCAATTGGAGAAAGCAGGTGGGGGTGCTAAATCTTCTTTTTCTATTGAAATCTTTAACAGTTTTATTGATGATAATTCCCTGATTGATATTGGTATGGTCGGAAGACCATTCACTTGGTCGAATAGACGGAGTGGTGATGAGTTGATACAGGAAAGACTGGACCGATTCCTGGTAGGAGTTGATTAGCAGCAACTCTATCCCAATGCAACGGTTCTTAGACTGTCAGAATCAGGGTCGGATCACTCCCCTCTTCTCTTAGACTCTAATCCGAGAATTGAGAGATCTAAACGGCGATTCAAATTTCAAAAAAGATGGTGTTCCAATGATGAAATAAGGCAGATTGTTAGAGGTTTAGCACGAACAGATTGATGGTTCAGCCATGTATATCCTAGCTCAAAAAATAAAGCGTTGTCGGCATAAGATTGTCAGATGGCAGCAAGAACACAGATCTAATTCAAAGGTGGAGATTGATTTAATACAGTCTGAATTAGAAGAACTTCGTTTAATAGGAATTCATGGAGGCAACATCATTTCAGAAATGGAGGACAAACTTGAAAAAGCATTGCAAAATGAGGAATCTTATTGGAAAGATAAGTCTAGAGTCAAATGGCTCAAATCCAGTGATCAGAATACAGCTTTCTTCCATCAGAAATTTAGAAATCGAACCCAAAGGAATAAAATTTGGCAATTAACTGGCAGTGATGGTGAAGTGGCTACTTCAAATGCTGGTATTGCTTATGTGGCTGAATCTTATTTCAAGAACATCTTTTTCTCTACTTGTCATGAGAACCCTGAACCTTTGTTTGCTGATTTTGAACCTAAGGTCTCACATGAACCGTAGGCTTCAAAGACCAGTGACTATGGAGGAAGTGAAACGTGCAACATTTAGCATTCATCCTCAAAGTGCTCCAGGAGATGATGGTATGACAGCAAAATTTTTTCAAAACTTTTGGAACATACTCAGTGGTGAATGGTGATGTGTTTCGAGTAATTAAGAGCTTCTTTTCAAGGGGCAGAATTTTGAAGGATTTTAACCACACTCAGATCTATCTTATTCCTAAGATTTCTAATGCTAAAAATATGACTCAGGTAAGACCAATAAGCCTATCTTCAGTCTTTTACAAGATTATCTCTAAAGTATTTGTACATAGACTTCAGGATATGATGAATAGACTAATTAGCCTTACACAGAGTGCTTTTATTAAAGGCAGATTAATCTCTGTTAATATCCTAATTGCTCACGAGTGTATGCATTACTTGAAGAACAAAAAAGGGGACTCAAATGAAATGGCGCTAAAATTAGATATGAGTAAGGCATATGACAGGGTGGAATGACACTTTCTTTGGTTTATATTGGAGAAGTTTGGTTTTGACTCCCGGTGGATCATGTGGATTCGAGAATTAGTGACAACTGTTTCTTATTCTGTTATTGTGGAAGGATAACCCTATGGTTTCTTCAAACCAAATAGAGTTATTCGACAAGGAGATCCTCTATCTTCCTATCTTTCTCTTTTCTGTGCAGAAGGTCTCTCCTTGCTACACAAGGCAGAACAAAACAGACTAATTCAGGGTCTTCAGATGCATAGACGATGTCCCAAGGTCAACCACCTCCTCTTTGCTGATGCTTCCATCTTATTCTGTAAGGCTAATCCTAAAGCATGTTCAAACATCCTGTATTTATTGAATTCTTATGAAAGCATCAGTGGCCAGAGGGTAAATCTTAATAAATCTGCTGTATTCTTTAGCCACAACACTTCCTCCACTACTCGTACACTATTGGCTAACTCTATGAATATTAATCATATTGGGTCTCAGGATAAATACCTTGGTTTGCCTTCTACAGTCTCTAAATCGAAAAAGGCTTCTTTTAGTATGATCAAAGAGAAGGTTTGGAAAAGAATCCAAGGGTCGAAGCGCAATATTCTATCATCATGTGGTAGACACGTATTGCTTAAGGCAGTGGGAGAAGCTATTCCTATTTATACATTGTCTTGCTTGGAGTTGCCTGATGGTTTAATTTCGGAAATTCACTTTCTACTTTCTCAGTTCTGGTGGGGACAAAAAGGTTCTGAAAGGCAGATGGCTTGGATTAGCTGGGACACTATGACTCGCCACGAAGAGAAGGAGGCCTTGGATTTAAAGATCTCAGAATCCAAAATCTGGTGCTTTTAGGCAAACAGTTTTGGCGACTCGTAACACAGCCTACTTCCTTATTATCCAAAATTCTAAGAGGTAAATACTTTAGCAATGGTAATGCTATAATGGCAGAAATTAGAGTCTTACCTTCTTGGGGATGGAGGAGTGATGAGCGGATAATTTATACGCTTTTTGGCATTATTTTTACATAGTTTTCAGTATAATTTAGTTAGTTTTTAGTATATCTTTATTAGTTTTTAAATAAAATTTACATTTCTGGACTTTACTATGAGTTTGTGTGTTTTTAAAGTGATTTCAGGTATTTTTTGGCTGAAATTGAGGGACTTGAGCAAAAATCAGATTCAGAGGCTGAAGAAGGACTGCAGATGCTGCTGGATTCTGACCTCCCTGCACTCAAAGTGGATTTTCTGGAGCTACAAAACTCCAAATGACGAGCTCTCAATTGTGTTGGAAAGTAGACATCAAGGGCTTTCCAGAAATATATAATAGTCCATACTTTGCCCAAGTTTAGACGATGCAAACTGGCGTTCAACGCCAGTTCCATGCTGCATTCTGGAGTTAAACGCCAGAAACAGGTTACAAACTGGCGTTCAACTCCAAGAGAAGCCTCTACACATGTAAAGCTCAATTCTCAGCCCAAGCACACACCAAGTGAGCCCCAGAAGTAGATTTCTGCATCATTTACTCATTTCTGTAAACCCTAGTAACTAGTTTAGCATAAATAGGACTTTTTACTATTGTATTTACATCTTCAGTTTCATCTTTAGATCACGTTTGGGGGCTGGCCATTCGGCCATGCCTGAACCTTCATCACTTATGTATTTTCAACGGTAGAGTTTCTAAACCTTGTCTGTGGTATTCCGAGTAGGATCTGGGAAGGGATGGATGCGACGAGCTTCAAACTCGCGAGTGCTGGGCGTAATGACAGACGCAAAAGGATCAATGGATCATATTCCAGTATGATCGAGAACCGACAGATGATTAGCCATGCAGTGACAGCGCATTGGACCATTTTCACTGAGAGGACAGGATGTAGCCATTGACAACGGTGATGCCTAACATACAGCATGCCATAGAAAGGAGTATGAATGATTGGATGAAGACAATAGGAAAGCAGAGGTTCAGGAGGAACGAACGCATCTCTATACGCTTATCTGAAATTCTCACCAATGAATTACATAAGTATCACTATCTTTATTTTATATTTTATTTATCTTTTAATTACTAAATCTCCATAATCAATTGAATCCGCCTGACTGAGATTTACAAGGTGACCATAGCTTGCTTCAAGCCGACAATCTCCGTGGGATCGACCCTTACTCACGTAAGGTTTATTACTTGGACGACCTAGTGCACTTGCTGGTTAGTTGTGCGAAGTTGTGATAAAGAACTAAGATTATGAACGTGCGTATTGAGTTTTTAGCGCCGTTACCAAGGAATGGAACCGTCACGATTTTCGCGCACCAAGTTTTTGGCGCCGTTGCCGGGGATTGTTTGAGTTTGGACAACTGATGGTTCATCTTGTTGCTCAGATTAGGTAATTTTATTTTAATTTTAAGCTTTTTGCTTTTGTTAATTTTATTTTCGAAAAATAAAATAAAAAAATTTCTTCTTTTTCGTTTTTCCAAAATAATTTTCGAAAAAAACCAAAAAAATTAACAAAATCATAAAATCAAAAATAATTTGATGTTTCTTGTTTGAGTCTAGTGTCTAATTGTAAGTTTGGTGTCAATTTCATGCTTTTAACTTTTCTTAAATTTTCGAAGAACACATGCATTGAGTTTCTTTCTTGTTCTTCATGATCTTCAAGTTGTTCTTGATAAGTCTTCTTGTTTGATCTTTAAAATTTCTTGTTTTGTGTCTTTTCTTGTTTTTCATATGCATTCTTGAATTCTTAGTGTCTAAATATTAAAAATTTCTAAGTTTGGTATCTTGCATGTTTTCTTTTATTAAAATTTTTTTTCAAAAATACATACTTGATGTTCATCATGATCTTCAAGTGTTCTTGGTGTTCATCTTTGCATTCAAAGTGTTCTTGCATGTTTCCTTTGTTTTGATCCAAAATTTTTATGCATTGAGTCTTTTTGGTGTTTTTCTCTCTCATCATTAAAAATTCAAAAATAAAAAAAATATCTTTCCTTTTTTCACTCATAAATTTTCGAAAATTTGAGTTGACTTTTTCAAAACTTTTTAAAATTTAGTTGTTTCTTATGAGTCAAATCAAATTTTCAATTTAAAAATTCTATCTTTTTCAAATCTTTTTCAAAAATAAAATCTTTTTCATTTTTTTTCTTTCATAATTTCGAAAATTTCAAATTGATTTTCAAAATCTTTTTCTTACTTTTTATTTCATATTTTCGAAATTAATACTAACAATTAATGTGATTGATTCAAAATTTTTAAGTTTAAATCTTTAAACTCTAGACTCATATCTTTTTAGTTTCTTGTTAGTCAAAATCAAATCTTTTTAAATTTCTTTTTCAAATCTTTTTTTTTAATTTAAGTTTCAATCACATCTTTTTCAAAATCAATTTCAAAACCTTTTCTATTTTCTTATCTCTACAAAATTTGATTTTCAAATCTTTTTCAATTAATCACTTGACTTTTTGATTGAGTCTTATCTTTTTCAAAACTACCTAACTAATTCTCTCTCTAATTTTCGAAAATCCCTCCCCTCTTTTTCAAAATTCCTTTTTAATTAAATAATTGTTTTAAAAATTTAATTTAATTTAATTTCAATTTTTGAATTTTAACTTTAATTTTTAAATATTTTTATTTTATTTTGTTTAATTTTTGAATTATTCTCTCATCTCTCATCTCCTTCTATTTATTTATTCATCTACTAACCCTTCTTTCACCCAAGAATTCGAACTCATTCCTCTCCCTTGTGTTTGGATTCTTATCTTTTCCTTCCTCCATTATTCTCTTATTATACTTACATAAGGAATCTCTATACTGTGACATAGAGGATTCCGAATTTTCTTTTCTATTTTCTTCTTTTTCATATGAGCAGGAACAAGGATAAGAACATTCTTGTTGAAGCTGATCCTGAACCTGAAAGAACTCTGAAGAGGAAGCTAAGGGAAGCTAAAGCACAACTCTCTGGGAAAAATCAGAAATTTTTGAAAAAGAAGGAGACATGGCCGAAAATAATAACAATACAAGGAAGATGCTTGGTGACTTTACTGCACCAAATTCCAACTTACATGGAAGAAGCATCTCAATCCCTGCCATTGGAGCAAACAATTTTGAGCTGAAACCTCAATTAGTTTCTCTGATGCAACAGAACTGCAAGTTTTATGGACTTCCATCCGAAGATCCCTTTCAGTTCTTAACTGAATTCTTGCAGATCTGTGATACTGTTAAGACCAATGGGGTTGACCCCGAGGTCTACAGGCTTATGCTTTTCCCATTTGCTGTAAGAGACAGAGCTAGAATATGGTTGGACTCTCAACCTAAAGATAGCCTGAACTCTTGGGATAAGCTGGTCATGGCTTTCTTAGCCAAGTTCTTTCCTCCTCAAAAGCTTAGTAAGCTTGGAAGAGATACAAGGAACTGACCAAAAAGTGTCCTTCTGACATGCTTTCAGAATGGACCATCCTGGATATATTCTATGATGGTCTGTCTGAATTATCAAAGATGTCATTGGACCATTCTGCAGGTGGATCCATTCACCTAAAGAAAACGCATGCAGAAGCTCAAGAACTCATTAACATGGTTGCAAATAACCAGTTCATGTACACTTTTGAAAGGAATCCTGTGAGTAATGGGACGCCTCAAAGGAAGGGAGTTCTTGAAATTGATACTCTGAATGCCATATTGGCTCAGAATAAAATATTGACTCAGCAAGTCAATATGATCTCTCAGAGTCTGAATGGATTGAAGGAATCATCCAATAGTACTAAAGAGGCCTCTTCTGAAGAAGAAGCTTATGCTCCTGAGAACCCTGCAATAGTAGAGGTGAATTACATGGGTGAACCCTATGAAAACACCTATAATCCTTCATGGAGAAATCATCCAAATTTCTCATGGAAGGATCAACAAAAGCCTCAACAAGGCTTTAATAATGGTGGAAGAAACAGGTTTAGCAATAGCAAGCCTTTTCCATCATCCACTCAGCAACAGATATAGAATTCTGAGCAGAATCCTTCTAGCTTAGCAAATATAGTCTCTGATCTATCTAAGGCCACTGTGAGTTTTATGAATAAAACAAGGTCCTCCATTAGAAATTTGGAGGCACAAGTGGGCCAGCTGAGTAAAAGAGTCACTGAAACTCCTCCTAGTACTCTCCCAAGCAATACAGAAGAAAATCCAAAGAGAGAGTGCAAGGCCATAGCCTTACATGATATGGCCGAACCCAAAGAGGAGGAGGAGAACGTGAATCCTAGTGAGGAAGACCTCCTGGGACGTTCAGTGACCAATAAGGAGTATCCCTTTGAGGAACCAAAGGAATCTGAGGCTCATCTAGAGACCATAGAGATTCCATTGAACCTCCTTCTGCCCTTCATGAGCTCTAATGAGTACTCTTCATCTGAAGAGGATGAAGACATTATTGAAGAGCAAGTTGCTAAGTACCTTGGTACAATCATGAAGCTGAATGCTAAATTATTTAGTAATGAGACTTGGGAAGATGAATTTCCCTTGCTCACCAATGAACTAAATGCATTGGACAGGCAGAAATTACCTTAAAAGAAACAGGATCTTGGCAAATTCTTAATATCCTGTACCATAGGCACCATGACCTTTGAGAAGGCTCTGTGTGACCTGGGGTCAGGAATAAAATTAATGCTACTCTCTGTAATGGAGAAACTTGGGATCTTTGAGGTGCAAGCTGCTAGAATCTCATTAGAGATGGCAGACAACTCAAGAAAACAGGCTTATGGACAAGTAGAGGACATGTTAGTAAAGGTTGAAGGCCTTTACATCCCTGCTGATTTCATAATCCTAGACACTGGGAAGGAAGAGGATGAATCCACCATCCTTGGAAGACCCTTCCTAGCCACAGCAAGAGCTGTGATTGATGTGGACAGAGGAGAGTTGGTCCTTCAACTGAATGAGGACAACCTTGTGTTTAAAACTCAAGGATCTCCTTCTGTAACCATGGAGAGGAAGCATGAAAAGCTTCTCTCACTGCAGAGTCAACCAAAGCCCCCACAGTCAAACTCTAAGTTTGATGTTGGGAGGCCACAACCAAACACTAAGTTTGGTGTTGAACCCCCACATTCAAACTCTAAGTTTGGTGTTGGGAGGTTCCACCCTTGCTCTGATTATCTGTGAGGCTCCATGAGAGCTCACTGTCAAGCTATTGACATTAAAGAAGCACTTATTGGGAGGCAACCCAATGTTATTTAATTATATCTATTTTATTTTCCTTGTGTTATTTCGTGTTTTATTAGGTTGATGATCATGTGGAGTCACAAAAACTACTGAAAAATCAAAAACAGAATGAAAAACAGCATTGAAAACAGCACACCCTGGAGGAGAGCAGTCTGGCGTTTAAACGCCAGAAACAAGCATCTGTCTGGCGTTTAACGCTAGAAACAAGCATCTGCCTGGCGTTAAACGCCAGAAACAAGCAGCAGTCTGGCGTTAAACGCCAGGATTGCACAGCAATAGCATTTTACATGCCTAATTGGAGCAGGAATGTTAAGTCCTTGACCCCACTTGATCTGTGGACCCCACAGGACCCCACATAATTTGTGGATCCCACAGGATCCCCACATTTTCTTCTCTCCTCTTCACACCTTTTCATAACTCTCTTCCCCAAATACCCTTCACCAATCACCTCAATCACTCTTTCCCATCACCTCTTCACCACTCACATCCATCCTCTCTTCCCCATAAACCCCACCTACCTTCAAAATTCAAACTAATTTCCCTCCCAAACCCAACCCTAATGGCCGAACCCTACACCCCCTCACTCCTATATAAACCCCTCATTCCTTCTTCATTTTCACACAACACAAACCTCCCTTCTTCCCCTTGGCCAAATACACCCCTTTCCCCATCTCCTCCATTTTCTTCTTCTTCTACTACTTTCTTTTTTCTTTTGCTCGGGGACGAGCAAATATTTTAAGTTTGGTGTGGTAAAAGCATAGCTTTTTGTTTTTTCATAACCATTTATGGTACCTAAGGCCAGAGAAACCTCTAGAAAGAGGAAAGGGAAGGCAATTGCTTCCACCTCTGAGTCATGGAAGATGGAGAGATTCATCTCAAAGGTTCATCAAGACCACTTCTATGAAGTTGTGGCCAAGAAGAAAGTGATCCCTGAGGTTCCTTTCAAGCTCAAAAAGAATGAGTATCCGGAGATCTGACTTGAGATCCAAAGAAGAGGTTGGGAAGTTCTCACCAACCCCATTCAACAAGTCGGGATCCTAATGGTTCAAGAGTTCTATGCAAACGCATGGATCACTAGGAACCATGATCAAAGTGTGAACCCGAATCCAAAGCATTGGCTTACCATGGTTCGGGAAAAATACTTAGATTTCAGTTCGAAAAATGTATGGCTGGCGTTCAACTTGCCAATGATGGAAGAGAACGCACGCCCCTACACAAGAAGGGTCAACTTTGATCAAAGGTTGGACCAAGTCCTCATAGACATATGTGAGGAAGGAGCTCAATGAAAAATTGACTCAAGAGGCAAGCCGGTTCAACTAAGAAGGCAGTAACTCAAACCAGTGGCTAGGGGATGGTTAGATTTCATTCAACGCTCAATCATTCCTACTAGTAATCGGTCTGAAGTTACTATAGACCGGGCCATCATGATCCATAGTATCATGATTGGAGAGGAGGTGGAAGTTCATGAGATTATACCTCAAGAACTTTACAAGGTGGCTGACAAGTCCTCCACTTGGGCAAGGTTAGCCTTTCCTCACCTCATATGCCACCTCTACAATTCGGCTGGAATTGACATAGAGGGAGACATCCTCATTGAAGAGGACAAGCCCATCACTAAGAAAAGGATGGAACAAATAAGAGATCATGGACCTCAACAAGAGCATGAGGAAATTCCCCACCATGAAATCCCTGAGATGCCTCAGGGGATGCACTTTCCTCCACAAAACTATTGGGAGCAAATCAACACTTTCCTAGGAGAATTAAGCTCCAACATGGGATAACTAAGGGTGGAGCACCAAGAGCACTCCATCATCCTCCATGAGATTAGAGAAGATCAAAGAGTTATGAGGGAGGAGCAACAAAGGCAAGGAAGAGACATAGAGGAGCTCAAAAGCATCATTGGTTCTTCAAGAAGAGGAAGACACCACCCTCACTAAGGTGGACTCATTCCTTAATCTCCTTGTCTATTTATTTTCTGTTTTTGGTTTCCATGCTTTATGTTTTATTTATGTTTGTGTCTTTACTATATGATCACTAGTGTCTAAGTGTCTATGCCTTAAAGTTATGAATATGAATCCATCACCTCTCTTAAATGAAAAAAATGTTCTAAAAACAAAAGAACAAGAAGTACATGGTTTCGAATTCATCCTTGAAACTAGTTTAATTATTTTGATGTGGTGACAATACTTTTTGTTTTTTGAATGAATGCTTGAACAATGCATATGTCTTTTGAAGTTGATGTTTATGAATGTTAAATATGTTGGCTCTTGAAGAATAAGGAAAAAGGAGAAATGTTATTTGATAATCTGAAAAATCATAAAAATGATTCTTGAAGCAAGAAAAAGCAGTGAATACAAAAGCTTGCAGAAAAAAAGAGAAAAAAAAGCGAAAAAAAAAGAAAGAAAAAGAAAAAGCAAGCAGAAAAAGCCAAAAGCTCTTTAAACCAAAAGGCAAGGGTAATTAAAAAGGATCCAAGGCTTTGAGCATCAGTGGATAGGAGGGCCTAAAGGAATAAAATCCTGGCCTAAGCGGCTAAACCAAGCTGTCCCTAACCATGTGCTTGTGGCGTGTAGGTGTCAAGTGAAAACTTGAGACTGAGCGGTTAAAGTCAAGGTCCAAAGCAAAAAAAGAGTGTGCTTAAGAACCCTGGACACCTCTAATTGGGGACTTTAGCAAAGTTGAGTCACAATCTGAAAAGGTTCACCCAGTTATGTGTCTGTGACATTTATGTATCCGGTGGTAATACTGGAAAACAAAGTGCTTAGGGCCATGGCCAAGACTCATAAAGTAGCTGTGTTCAAGAATCAACATACTGAACTAGGAGAATCAATAACACTATCTGAACTCTAAGTTCCTATAGATGCCAATCATTCTGAACTTCAATGGATAAAGTGAGATGCCAAAACTATTCAAGAGGCAAAAAGCTACAAGTCCTGCTCATCTGATTGGAACTAAGTTTCATTGATATTTTGGAATTTATAGTATATTCTCTTCTTTTTATCCTATTTGATTTTCAGTTGCTTGGGGACAAGCAACAATTTAAGTTTGGTGTTGTGATGAGCGGATAATTTATACGCTTTTTGGCATTGTTTTTACATAGTTTTCAGTATAATTTAGTTAGTTTTTAGTATATTTTTATAAGTTTTTAAATAAAATTCAAATTTCTAGACTTTACTATGAGTTTGTGTGTTTTTCTGTGATTTCAGGTATTTTCTGGCTGAAATTGAGGGACTTGAGCAAAAATCAGATTCAGAGGCTGAAGAAGGACTGCAGATGCTGTTGGATTCTGACTTCCCTGCACTCAAAGTGGATTTTCTGGAGCTACAGAACTCCAAATGGCGCGCTCTCAATTGCGTTGGAAAGTAGACATCCAGGGCTTTCCAGCAATATATAATAGTCCATACTTTGTTCGAGTTTAGACGACACAAACTGGCGTTCAACTCCAAGAGAAGCCTCTACACGTGTAAAGCTCAATGCTCAGCCCAAGCACACACCAAGTGGGCCCCATAAGTGGATTTCTGCATCATTTACTCATTTCTGTAAACCCTCGTAAGTAGTTTAGCATAAATAGGACTTTTTACTATTGTATTTACATCTTCAGTTTCATCTTTAGATCACGTTTGGGGGCTGGCCATTCGGCCATGCCTGAACCTTCATCACTTATGTATTTTCAACGGTAGAGTTTCTACACACCATAGATTAAGGTGTGGAGCTCTGCTGTTCCTCATGAATTAATACAAAGTACTATTGTTTTTCTATTCAATTCAAGCTTATTCCGATTCTAAGATATTCATTCGCACTTCAACATGAATGTGATGATCGTGACAGTCATCATCATTCCAACCTATGAACGCGTGCCTGACAACCACTTCTGTTCTACCTTAGATTGAATGAGTATCTCTGGGATTCCTTAATCAGAGTCTTCGTGGTATAAGTTAGAATCCATGGATGGCCATTCTTGAGATCCGGAAAGTCTAAACCTTGTCTGTGGTATTCCGAGTAGGATCTGGGAAGGGATGGCTGCGACGAGCTTCAAACTCGCAAGTGCTGGGCGTAGTGACAGACGCAAAAGGATCAATGGATCCTATTCCAGTATGATCGAGAACCGACAGATGATTAGCCATGCAGTGACAGCGCATTGGACCATTTTCACTGAGAGGACAGAATATAGCCATTGACAACGGTGATGCCTAACATACAGCTTGCCATAGAAAGGAGTATGAATGATTGGATGAAGACAATAGGAAAGCAGAGGTTCAGGAGGAACGAACGCATCTCTATACACTTATCTGAAATTCTCACCAATGAATTACATAAGTATCACTATCTTTATTTTATATTTTATTTATCTTTTAATTACTAAATCTCCATAATCAATTGAATCCGCCTGACTGAGATTTACAAGGTGACCATAGCTTGCTTCAAGCCGACAATCTCCGTGGGATCGACCCTTACTCACGTAAGGTTTATTACTTGGACGACCTAGTGCACTTGCTGGTTAGTTGTGCGAAGTTGTGATAAAGAACTAAGATTATGAACGTGCGTATTGAGTTTTTAGCGCCGTTACCAAGGAATGGAACCGTCACGATTTCCGCGACCAAGGAGCATACTGGAAGGTCGAAAGATTGTTGAAAAAGGTCTTAATTGGGCTGTGGGTACTGGAGAGAATATTCGAACCTTTGAGGATCCTTGACTGCCTCCTCCGTATCCTTTAATGATTTCTGACATGCCAAATAGACAGGCTATTTCTGAGTTAGTTCCAAGAGTTAAGATCTAATTACTGAAGATAGGAATTGGAATTAGAATCTCATTCAAGAATTTTTTCCCCAAGACGTTGCAAACAGGATTTTGTCAATTAAAATTCAGCAGAGTAAAGACGAATTGCAATGGGATTTGAACAAATCCAAGCAATATGATACAGCTTCAGGTTACAGAATTAGCTATTTATTTTACCATCCGCCTCTAGAGCTTTGCCCTAATTATATGTAGCAGAAAAAGTCGTGGATTGATCTATGAAAGTTGAACTTGCCTCATAAAATTAAGCTATTTATCTGGAAAGCTCTCCATGGCCGGCTTTCGGTGCTTGCTCAGATTCATCACCGCATCCCATCTATATCACCAATATGCCCCTGCTGTCATGAAGCAACAGAAACAGTCATTCATTGTTTGATCGATTGCTCTAGAATTAAAGATGTATGGTCTCAGAGTTATCTTCGTGACTGTCTTCCCCTCAGAGTCCTAACGACTTTTGGACATGGTGGACTACATCAACAGAGATGCTTAACCCGTTGAAGAATGCTGACCGTAATCCTCAATTGATTGCCATCATTTGCTGAAACTGCTGGAAAGCTCGCAACCAGATGATTTTTGAAGGTTCTACTTCAATGCCGTCTGCCATTCTAGCAAGCTCTGTCAAGTTGCTCCGTAAAATCCAAAGAACTCCCAGTTTAGGTCGTCTTCTCCATGAGACAAACTCTTATTTTCATTCAATTTGATTTATCATTTTTTTCTTTAAGATTTTTTTTTTCGTTTTTCGATCACGTACCGTTGGATGAATACCTTTAATGTAGTATTTTTAGAAAATCTCCACCTTTTATTATGTTGTCCTGCTTTTGGACATCTTTGTATTTCATTTTTTAATAATTAATAAAATATAAACTACTGTCTTTGAAAAAAAAAAAAGAAAAGCATTTTTGCTATGTAAAAATAATTTAAAATAAGTAGTTAATCAGATAGTTTTGATTTATGTTTTATGCGTTTAGAATAGTAAATAAAATGAATTGGATTAGATTTTTTAAAAGAGCACCATCTATATAAATTAACGTTTATCAATTTGATTTATTCTTAAATTTTGTTTTCTTAAATATTTTTAATACTTTTGAGTTTTTATTGTTATAAATTTTTTGTATTTCTTATTTTAGAAATTTTTAGTATTTTTGTACTGTTAATACTTGTATTTTTAATATAATTATTATTTGTACATAAAAAATTAGATACTAAATCAATAGTTATATTTTTAATTTAATTTTTTTATTTTGAGTATTTATATAAATGATATTATTTTTATTTATTATCACTATTTAATATTATTTTTTTATAATTTTGATAATTAGAACATAAATTATATGTCAAGTAGGATAAAAGTGAAATATGATAATATTGGATAAATCTAAAATTTATAAATATATTATTATTGGTTGTCATACATTGAATTATAAATCTATTAATGAGACACTGTTAAATATAATTCAATTTATAACAATCAATAATAATATATTTATAAATTTTAAATTTATTCAATATTATCATATTTCACTCTTATCTTACTTGACATATGATCTATGCTTTAATCATCAAAATTATAAAAGAAAATAATATAAAATAGTGATAATGTGTAAAAATAGTGTCATTCATGTAAGTACTTAAACTAGAAAATAATGTCTACACCAAAATCAACCACCAAAGTTAATCATTGTAAAGTGTTTCTCCTTTGTGGAGTGGTGTACCAACTCTCAACATCTTTGCTGCTCTTTCTAATTTACTAGTATATTTTCCTCTCTTTAGTTTATTGGTTATTATTGTAGCCATTTATGACTTGAATGAGGAGAATTTTGCTATTATTTTTTTGGTCCCACATTGAACTTTGTATTACTTTCTTAAAGTAATGCAATTACCTCTATTTTGAAAAAAAAAATCCACACATATATTTATACACAAATATATTAGTAGCTGGTTTTAGTGACTAAATCTAATATACGAACAGCATTTTTGAATAAAAAAAATTAAACTGAAAGTATAATTATTGATTTAGTATCTAACTTTTTATGTATTTATAATATTTTTACTAAAAATAAATACTAACTGAACTAAAAATTTTTAAGATAAGTAATACAATAAATACCAAAAATTTTATAATAATAATAAAAACTTAAAAATATTAAATAAAAATAAAATCTAAAAATAAATCAAATTGATAAGTATTCATTTATATAAATTGTGTCATTCAAGTATATCGAATTCAATTTATTCTATTTATTATTTCAAACGCATAAAAACGTAAATCAAAATTACCTAATTCTATTTATATGAAGAGAATATTTTCAGTTTCAACTACTTGTTTCGAATTATTTGAGTACCACGTAAATTAAATCATATTAAGTCAATTTAATATTATAATAACTAATTTAAATTTAATAAATTTGATTTATATAAAATTATAAATGAAAATATATATGTAAAGATATGTAGTTTAAAATTTTTATATAATATTATTATGTCTTTTATCCTATTCTTTAGTTGAGAATTATTTTATGTTTATTTTGGAAGGCATATGTCATTACGCCTACTACTACCAAGGCAGCCAGAAATATTTAAGGCAAATCATCCATATAAATCAAGTTGGAAAAAAATTTACTTCATTCAACCAAACCAATAATTATTATAGGATTTAACTAAGAGGGCATTTTTATGTAATTCAAATTAGTCTAATTCTAATTACATTTTTAATGTAATTCGAACTATATCTACACATATACACACCCACTAATTCAAATCAACCTGATTTAAATTACAACCACAATAATTCAAATTAGGGTGATTCGAATTACACACTCATGATTTAATTCTACACATTCTTTTATTAAAAAATTAATAATAGATTAAAAAAATTAATAATTTAAAATTAAAAAATATATTTTTTATTTCATGTATTAAAAAAAAAGCTAACAAAATATTTAATTACGAGACTTCTTTAAAATATTAATGAGCTATCAATTCGAATTTCATACAATACTCTTTTGCCCATTTTTAATAGCTCATGAATATTTTTTTATAAATATTTTTAATAAATTTATTTAAATTATACCACAAAAAATATTTTATTCTATACAAAATAATTAAAAAAATGGCTTAAAAGATATTAGAAGTACTATAAAAATTTGTAATGTGCTAATGACTTAAGACATTAAAGAAATACTCTACATAGTCAATAATAATTTAAAAATAAAAAAATATAGTTATAACCAGTATTTACCTAAATTACTAGAATATTACAAACTTTTATAATACTCCTAATATTTTTTAAGCCATTTTTTCTTTAAATTATTTTGCATAGAAAATGGCTTAAATTGGCATAAAATGTTCTTTATTCTATGCAAAACAATTTTTAAAAAATGGCTTAAAAAATATTTGGAGTACTATAAAAGTTTGTAATATTCTAGTAATTTAAGTAAATATTGGTTATAACTATTTTTTTTTAATTTTTAAATTATTATTGACTATGTAGAGTATTTTTTTAATGTCTTAAGTCATTAGAACATTACAAATTTTTATAGTACTCCTAATATCTTTTAAGCCATTTTTTTAAATTATTTTATATAGAATAAAATATTTATTTGTGGTATAATTTAAATAAATTTATTAAAAAAATTTATTAAAAAATATTCATGAGCTATTAAAAATGGACAAAAGAGTATTGTATGAAATTCGAATTGATAGCTCATTAATATTTTAAAAAAGTCACGTAGTTAAATATTTTGTTAGTTTTTTTTAATGCATGAAATAAAAAATATATTTTTTTAATTTTTAAATTATTAATTTTTTAATCAATTATTAATTTTTTAATAAAAGAATGGATAGAATTAAATCATGAGTAATTCGAATCTGGCCAATTCGAATTACTATGTGCAGCGTGTGTGAGTGTAATTCGAATCAGGTTGATTCGAATTAGTGAGTGTGTGCGTGTGTAGGTAATTCGAATAAGTATGATTTGAATTATATGGAGATAAAGTTCAAATTAACCTAATTCGAATTATTTAGATATGTGTCTCTAGTTGATTCATGAACCTGGCTGATTTGTGTAATTTTGAGCTCCTATTAACTTATTTCAGTGATTTGTCCAATATTTAATCACCGAGTTAAAAATAGAAGAGTAATAATGTCACTCTGAATTTAACAATGATAGCCTATTTTTTTATTTATTAACGTTATTTTATTTTTGTTTTAATTTTTATCGATGATATAAAATTTAAAATAAACATTTAAATTAGTTCTCATATTTTAATTTTTAATAAATTCTTATTTTTAAAAATTGTAAAAAAAATCGAATAGGATGATCTTTTCAGCTTTTTGAAAGGGAAGGACAGTAATTTCTTTATAGTAATATTTTATACGATTTAATTGTTTTATATTTAAATTTAATAAAATTTGACAAAAATACAAGTATATTAAAAATTTGATTAATAGTGCATAGAGATTGTTTTAGATATTAAAAATTTGATTAATGGTGCGTAGAGATTGTTTTAGAGAATAAAAATTTGTTAATTTATATATTAATAAAAAAATTTTTGAAAAATAATTTAAATATTTACTTGAGAATTTTTAAAATTTGAGGTTAGTTTGAATTTTGAAAATTGTATATAATAAGAGTAAGAAAAATATAAGAAAGCAATTATATATATATATATTAGGACTTTTAAATGCCTTATGAATTAAATTCCTTTTAATCTAGTGTTTAAAGGTATTTAATTTTAATCAATGCTAACGTCGCTAGTAAGCTATTGTTGCTTTTCCTTATTGCAAGAGCGGCCAAGGCAGCTGATTTGATCTGGTTACTGTTGTAATAAATTTTAAATTTTGCTTTCTTTTTCCGAGTAAATCCCCAAAATGATTCTTCAGATTGAGCCCGTGCACCAATGTTATTCCTGACTTTTAAAATGCTCTAATTGCATCCTTCAGATTGAGTTCCGTGCGAAATCCTGGTCCTTCCACCCATTTTTGGCGTGACTCAGCAGCCGGAGCGCTGAGCTGGCAGTTTATGGTCCACGTAGGCAGCCTTAAACGACGCCGTTTTGTCTGGAGGGTACTTCCATTGCTTATTAAGAAGAGGACGGTACTACCTACCACAAGGTTTCTTCTTCTACTTCTCTTCCTCTCAGATCTACTTGCTCTTTCTTGCTTGTTTTGTTGATCCGCTTTCTAATTTTGCTAAAAAGTTGATTTGATCCTGGAGACTTGCGATCTAACTAGCTTTTGTAGTGTTAATCTGAGATCAGGTGTCATTGTGATAGTTCTAGATGATTGATTATGTTCCGTTAGTTTCACCCTAGAAATCTTGATTGAGATCTGTATTTTGATGACAGGGATGCAAGAGGCCGCAATGTGAGATTAGAGGAACTCCAGCGAACATGAGTGGTTGTTCTTCACTACAGCCAAGCCCACAGGCATCAACGTTCCCAAGCCCTGTTCCTTCCTACCATGCTAGCCCAACTTCCTCATCATTCCCCAACCCCTCTCGCATTGATCGCAACCTTCAAAACCCCTCTTCATTCCTCCTACCATTCATTCATAACATCACCTCCATCCCCACAAACCTTCCTCCTCTTAGAATATCCAATAGTGCCCCTGTTACCCCTCCTCTTTCTTCCCCAACCTCTAGGGGTTCTAAAAGGAAGGCGGATTTTGAATCCCTCTCCAATGTTTCCTCTCTTAATTCGTTCCGCCATCCTCTCTTTTCAGTATCCGCCCCATCCAGTCCCTTCCGCCGCCACCAATTGGCTACTTCCACCATTCCTGAGTGTGATGAATCTGATGCTTCCACTGTGGACTCCGGTCGCTGGGTTAGTTTTCAGACAACGACGGCCTCGGCTGCTCCTCCATCGCCTACCTTTAACCTTGTGAAACCAGCAATGCAGCAGATCACTCCCCAGAGTTCCATGGATATGAATGAAGGCATGCAATGGGGCCAGACTGCAGAGAAAGGAAGACCATCGGATTTTGACTTTGAGAATGGTAGAGTGAAGCCATGGGAGGGTGAGAGGATACATGAGGTGGGAGTGGATGAGTTGGAACTTACTCTAGGCTGTGGAAAGGCCTGATGTTGAAAAAATTGTTTAGGGCTACCTCCAGGCAAAACGGCGTCGTTTAAGGCTGCCTATATGGACCACAAACCGCCAGCTCAGCGCTCCGGCTGCTGAGTCACGCCGGAAATTGGTGGAAGGACCAGGATTTCACACGGAGCTCAATCTGAAGGGTGCAATTAGAGCATTTTGAAAGTTAGGGGTAACATTGGTGCACGGACTCAATCTGAGGGACCATTTTGGGAATTTACTCTCTTTTTTCTTTCCATACAAGTGGTGGAGTTTGGAGGGACTTCGAATAAAATACTAGATAACTACAAACATTTTAATCAGTATGGATTAATTTAATGATTAGTTAATTAGTATAATTGAATAATTGTTAGGAATTTGAATTTTATTTTATCTTTGTAGTAATTTATATCTATTCATGAATTGGACTGAAAAATGAGTAAAATATCAATTCAGATCCTGTCCATTTTTCATAATGGCAACGCGATCCCATAAAATAAAAACGATCTATTTTTATTTCTGTCTCTTACTTTCGTGACATAACGTGATTTCTGTGGATCATTTTCTGTCAAGGCTGAGCTGTCACATGAGCAATGTTGTTATATTAGCTTGCTGACATGTTCGTTTTGTGTTTAGTTGGACAAACTCAAATGAACAGTGGGCTTAACTGTCCATTTTCACGTACGTCTTCAAAAATAACGTTAGTTTGCGCGGGAGGAAACCCTTCACTTGCTTTAGAGATACATGGTCATCATCAGAGGCACTTGCTTTCTTCTTAGTGGTTGATTTTGTAGTGGGCCTTGGAAATGGAAGAGCTTTTTTTCTTAATTTTCTTCTTGATATTCTTCTGCTCCTCATCAGCCATTTCACCTTCTTTTAATCTCTTCTTCTCAGATCTTCTCATAACCTTTTTGTCTTTGGATCCTTTGATCCTTTCTTTGTTTTAGGAGGATTTTTTAGAATAAACATAGTTAGCTTGTCCCTCATATCCACATCTGACACAAAATCACAGGCAGCACATTTTAGTTGGATCATTTGGTTCTTGGTCAATATCTCCATTTTGAGGTTTCACAACCATAACATTGAATAAATCTTTTTATGAAGTTCTCAAGAAGACCAGCAAATTTTGTAGTGTCGTGTGCTCCATTAACATGAGAAGTACCACATTTCTCATAAGATTGAGTAGGCTCTAAGTTCATGCCTAAAGTATTTGGTTGTGCAAGAGGTTGGCCTTGCCAATATCTTGACAATATCAACCATATTGACAATATTTGTCTTGATATCACTCCTTCTACCCTCGATTTTGGTAATCATTTTGGGCATCTTATTATACCTTTGCAGCACCAATATTTTGTGAGGCCATCGTGGCTTCAACAACAAAATTTGCAAAGACATCCAAACACAGTTAGGTAGACGATGCAAAAATTTCAAGTATGATGACAAGTTGTTGGTAATCAGAGGTCTGCTCTTTGAGCAATCAAAGAAGGCTGCCAATAGTAACAACGGAAGGTTCACATCAATGAAGGGTTTCTGATAAACCCCGTTTTCAGGGTTTATCTTGTGTTGGATTTAGAGTATTTTGCTAACCTTTTCTCACATTTAGCCAATGATTTAGCATGATTGTGTGATCTCTCTCTTATTTGTGCCTAAGTGTAAAAAGCATACTTTTTGGTCTTTGATTAGATAACTTTAACTTCTCCTTGATTCCATAAGATGCCTTGATGTGTTTGTTAGCAATCTCAGGTTGAAAAAGGCTAGGAAAGAATCAAGGGAGTAAGGAAGGAAGCATGCAAGTGGAGAAGATCATGAAAAGCCAAAGAGTTGAACTCGGCCAGTTTCCTTGAGCGTAAACAACGTCATTTTTGAAGATGTGGAGGTGGATAGTTAAGCCCCTATCCATTTGAGCTTGTTCAACTAAGCACAAAATGAATTTGCAAGCTAACGTGACAGGTCACATTGCTAACGTGATAGCTTAGCATTTCTGTCAGGCCTTGACGGAAAATGATCCACAGAAACCACGTTGTGTCATGAAAGTAGGGGACAAGGATCGAAGTGGATCGTTTTTATTTTGAGGTGTCGCATTGTCATTCTAGGAAATAGACAGAAGTTGGATTGGTAGTTCATTTTCAGAAAATAGTGAAAAAAGCAAAAAGAATAACTAAATAACTAGAAATGTTCTATTTAGTCTTATTTATCCCTCTTATTCTTCTAAAAAATTGAAAATATGTTGTAAAATAAATAAATAAGAAAGAGAAAATAAATATAAAATAAAATAAATATAAATAGATGACTCTAGTATTAATATTTACCAATATTATTATCTCAATACAATAGAGATGATTCACATATATATTCACTAACTATATGTGTTGTGAAATAAAGAGAGAGAGAAATGTTTGTTGTGTGCAAGTTATCCCAAACCTTACCCCTATTTATAGACGTACCAAGTTCTTATTTTTCAAACTTTATTAATTTAATTCATTTTGAGAACTTGATCCTTCTTCTTCTTGAGAAACTGAGCCGTCCACATTAAGTAGACATTCATCCTTATCACAACACTATCCCTTAGATATCCATTTAGAATTATGCCTCATTAAAACGTTACTAAAGAAAAATCCAATGAAAAAAAATTTAATGAAAAAAAAAAAAGTACAATATCCTCTGTAATGACGACTATCTCGTTAAAAACCTTGTCAAGAAAAATTCAATGGGGATAAAAACCTTATCAAGGAAAAAAGAGTACAGCCTCCCCCTTTTATCGACATTATTTAATATCTAGAAATCGGTGCATCCCAATTTGATGTACCAATCTTTCAAAAGAGGATTTTGGAAGTGACTTTGTAAATAAATATGCCAGATTATCATTTGAGCGAATTTGTTGAACATCAATTGTTCCTTGATTTTGAAGATCATGAATGAAGAAGAATTTGGGAGAAATATGTTTTGTTCTATCGCCTTTGATGTATTCACCCTTAAGTTGAGCAATGCATGTTGTATTATCTTCAAATAGAATAGTTGGAGCTATTTTATGATCAATCTGTCCACATGATGACAGAATATTTTGGATTAAACTCCTGAGCCAAAAACACTCGTGACTTATTTCATGTATCGCTAGTATTTCAACATGATTAGAGGATGTTGCTGTTATTGCCTATTTCGTGGATCTCCATGATATAGCTGTATCACTGATAAACCCCGTTTTCAGGGTTTATCTTGTGTTGGATTTAGAGTATTGCTAACCTTTTCTCATATTTAGCCAATGATTTAGCATGATTGTGTGATATCTCTCTTATTTGTGCCTAAGTGTAAAAAGCATGCTTTTTGGTCTTTGATTAGATAACTTTAACTTCTCCTTGATTCCATAAGATGCCTTGATGTGTTTGTTAGCAATCTCAGGTTGAAAAAGGCTAGGAATGAATCAAGGGAGCAAGGAAGGAAGCATGCAAGTGGAGAAGATCATGAAAAGCCAAAGAGTTGAACTCGGCCATGGACGCGCGCGCGCACCAGGCGCTTACGCGCACATTGCAAACTTACCCATGGACGCGTACGCGTGCTGTGCGCGTACGCGTCGGTGCTGATTTATGATTTTTTTTAATGAAAACGTGGCCAGCGAATTCTCAAAGCCTGTGGGGCCCAATCCAAGCCAACTTTGGCACCAAAACACTCAAAAGGACCAAAGATTGAAGGGGGATGATCATCTTGAATCATAACACACATTAGGATTAGTTTTAGTCTTAGTTTTAGAGACTTCTCTCTAGGATTAGAATTAGGATTAGGTTTAGTTCAATAATCTAGATCTAGGTTTCAATTCATGCTTTCTTCTTCTTCTACCTCTCAATTCTATGTTGTTACATTCATCACTTTTCTATTGTTGTTATTACTTTCTTCTATTTTGTTTGTAGATCTACTCTTGTTCATCCTATTTTCTTTTAATGCAATTTGAGGTAATTCATAATAATTGTGTTTCTTTTGATTGTTGTTATTAATTCCTTGCAATAAGTAGTTGTTAGATTTCATTGTTGCTATCAATTTACCTTGCTTTCCTTCTATGCCTTCCAAGTGTTTGATGAAATGCTTGGTTGGACTTTAGTGTAGATTTTGTACCTCTTGGCTTTGGTAGAGTAATTAGTGACGCTTGAGTTATCTAATTCATTTGTTGATTGATAATTAGAAGTTGCTAATTGATTTGGATACCACTAAAGCTAGTCTTTCCCTTGGGAGTTGGCTAGGACTTGTGGAATCAAGTTGATTCATCCACTTGACTTTCCTCCATGATTAGAGGTTAACTAAGTGGTAGCAATGGACAATTTATGATCACAATTGAGGAGGATAACTAGGATAGGACTTCTAATTCTCATAACCTTACCAAGAGCTTTCTTAGTTATTAGTTTACTTTCATTTCCATTTACACTTCTTGTCTAAAATCTCAAAAACCCCAAATATAACTCATAACCAATAACAAGACACTTCATTGCAATTCCAAGGGAGAACGAACCGAGGTTCAATACTTCGGTTTATAAATTTAAGGGTTTGTACTAGTGACAAACAAATTTTTGTATGAAAGGATCATTGTTTGGTTTAAAAACTATACTTGCAACAAGAATTCATTTGTGAATTCTAGACCACACAAAAGCCTAATCATCAAAATGGCACCGTTGCCGGGGAATTGCAATGGTGTTGTGTTATTGGTTATTGTATATATGTGAATAGTGCAAATAAGTTTGTCTTTTGCTTGTCTACTAGTTTTTGTTAGTTTTATTTTATTTTTCTACTATGAATTCTCACTTTGGCTATGAGTTTGGTTCTAATTGTGTTGTAGGAAATGTGAACTTCAATTATGACACTCATTATGGATGGAACCAACAAAGATGGGAGGAGCCTCAAGGAATTGATCACTCCTATTGGCAATAACCTCCGGATACTCATAGGTATAATCACCATCCTAATGCATGTCAATTCAATGGCTATGGTGAAACTTTATGTGAAAATCAACCACCACCATCATATGCCTATGACTCTTATCCTCAACATGAACCTCAACCATTCTCACAAGCCTCTCATTACCAAGTATCTTCCTATGATCCATATCCACCATATGACCAATCACCCATACCATATTCTTATGACCATTATGAGCAAGAACCTTTTGAACCACCACAACCTTATCATGACTACTATGAAGAACCACCTCAATGCACACCATCTCCATACCCTTACCAAGAAGAACCACCTTTCTACTATGAACCCTCTCTCCAAAATGATGAACCCTCTTATCCACCCCAAGCCCCAATAGATGATTCTCTTACCTTGCTACTTCAAGGACAAGCGGATATGCAAAAGAACACCCTAGAGTTTGTGACTAACTTGACCAAGGTAGTGCATACTTTAGCCTACCAATGCTTGAACACTCAAGGTGCTTCCATAACCACACGTGAAGAATCAATTGAAGATCATAGCATGAAGGAGAGATTGGAAACTCCGGTGGAAAATGAGAGACGTTATTTTGTATTAGAGCAATTAGAGGAGCCTATGGCTATTGAAGAAAAGGAAGAAATGGTTGAAGATTCAGGAGATGTTGAAAGTCCATAGGAATGTAGCATCATGGAGCATTCCTCCAAGAAGTTTGATATTGATGTTGAGGAGGGTGCGCAACCTCCAAGGCATATCATAGTAGGAGACTTGAAAGAGGCTTATCAAGAGATGGATTCCATCATGGATGAATTTCTCTCTACAATGGAACCCTCTCCCATTGGACATGAAGTTGAAATTAGAGAAGAACCTGCACAACCTTCCATACCCTTGGTGAGCAATGGGAAAGAGAGCAAATCGGAAGAAAGCTACCAAAGGGAAAAAGTTGAATTGGTGTATATCGAAATTGAAAAATATGAAGAGGTTGATCAAGAGATGAATTCATTCATCAATGAATTCCTATCCAAAATTGAATCACCTCTCGTGGAGCAAGAAATTGAAGTTCGTGAAGACAACACCAAGCCAATTGATAAAAAGGAAAAGGTTAAAATTGAAGAAGTTTGCAAAGAGGTGGAAACAACTAAAGAATAGCCTAAAGAAGTAGACCTTGCCCTATCTAAGGGTGGGGAGGTCTCCCTCCCCAAGTCACCATCCAACACAACATTCAAGTGGGTAAAATTCTTATCCCAAAGCTTTACTTTCTCACTTGAATATGGTTTGATTGAAAATGATGATCAACTTAGAGCTCTTTGTGGAGTTAAGAGTCGGAAAGAGTTGTGCAGTGGTTGGAAGTTTGGAATTAGGCTCATTGAGGTCAAAGATTCAAAATATGGGAACTATGATTGGAAGCATGCTACTTTATATTGGTCTAGGAAGAAGTCTTGCTATGCTATAGAGAATTCTTCTTGTTCTACTCATCAACCACCCGGATGGAAGAATCATGACAATCAACTAGAAGATGGGTGTGAGAATAAGATATGGGATCCCGGATCGAAGCATGAAGACCAACTAAATAAGCTCATATCTTGGGTGGAACTTCATCCAAACTTGGTGAAGAAGGTTGGGATTTCTGTCAACCATTTGAGGCGCATAAATCCTTGGAAAATTAAGGATGAGTACAAGCATAAGCCACATGACAAGAGCTTCCCAAAAGTCCAACCTAAGGACTTAAACTAAAAGTGCTAGGTGGGAAACACCCCACCATGGTAAACTCTTTCCACTCTCTTGTAGATTTGATTAATAAGTGATTTGAGTTGCCATTGTAGGTAGTTTCTCCTCTTCATGAAGTTTTATCTTACTTTCTTGGTTGTTAGTTGCTTAAAGTGCAATTTATGTTTGTTTGCACTTGAAATTTTTGTTCAATTTGCATTTTAGTTGATCTTGTGTTGTAGGTAGTGTTGGGAAGATTTTTGGCTGTTTTTGGTATTTCTGAAAAAAAAAGGGGGGTGAAGGACGCTCGTGCACGCTGTACGCGCACGCGTCCATGAGGAGATGCTGCCCATAGATTTTCCAGAGAGTTGGGCCTCCCTTGTGCGAACGTTGAGCTTTTAGCCCAACTCGACCCACGCAGACGCACACAGTACGCGTGCGCGTCCATGCAGCGCTGAGGGAAGACACGCGAGCGCGCACATCGCGCTTGCGCGCCCCTACACTAGATGGCCATGCACGCGGACACACGCATTACGCGTACGCATCCCTAAGCGGCTGGCACCAGCCCATACATTTATCCAGAGAGTTATACTGGCGCTGGGCCAGCACTAGGCCTTCAGCCCAACTCATAGCACGCGGACGCGTACAGTACGTGTGCGCGTCCTTACTAATTCTTCCAGTCATGCGTGAGCGCACTCTACGCTCCCGCGTCCATCCCAAAAAGTCTTCAAAGCACGCGGACGCGCACTGTGCACGCCTGCGTCGATTCTAAAGCTGGGATAACCCTAAGGTGCGACAAACAATCGCACAGACGCACCAACCCCAACCCTCTTCTCTTCTCCAGACCCTCGTTCTCCCCCAACCACCTCTCCAACTGCCGCGCCGACCGCCCTGCCGCCGTCGCCGCTCTCTTCTCTCACCCTCACCCCCGTTCTCTCTCTCTTCCTCACTCATTCCCTCTTCTCTCACTTCCTCACCCTCTCTGTCTTCCCTCAACCGCCACCGCGCCGGCCCCTGCTGCGCCGCCGTGGGGTCACTGCCGCCATCATCTGAGGCGCCCACCGCATTTCTACCCCGCCTCATCCCTACTTCCTTCCCAACCCCATTCTACTCTGCTCCCAGGTTTCTCTTCACTGCCTCTGCTCTGTTTCCTTTCATTCTCTTTTCTTACCTTACTATTAGTCCATAGTAATTAGTTAGTTAGAATGTGATTATGATTGTTAGGATAGATAGAAATTTCTGCTGTTAGGTAGTTAGGTTCTGGATAGAGGATTCTAGGCCTGATAATTACGCCATAATTGTTTACCTATTTGAGCACCTCTTGATTGACTGCTGAGTGGTATGATCATAGTATGCCCTGTTTGATGTTGCCTACTGCATTTTGACTCTGTACTTGTGTTGCTACTGCCGGGATATGTAACTATTACTTGGTTGTTGCTTTGTGGATTCATATAACTCTCCTGTTGTTTTCTGCCTATCTGGGAACATCCAATACTATGCCAGAATGCTGTCCGATTTTTCCAAAACTGTTTTTAACTTCACATTCCCACTTCGGATTGAACTTGGCATTTTCAAATTGATTTTTGCCAAACCCACACCAAATTCAACCCCCGGGACTTTTGGGCCAGCCTCCTATTTTCATTTTGGTTCCCATGATTAGTAGTGACTAAAGGAACTCCAGGAAATGCTTAAATGTTGCATTGAACCAAAATTTGCAATTTCCTTTTACACTGTTCATTCTTTCACAATAATTTCACTCTATTTGGTTTTCACCCCTTCACAATTACACCAATGCACTCTATTGCTTACAACATCAATTATTGCACACGCAATGGCCAAAGAATTGACTGATGACTTGTTTCTAATTAATTGCTTTTCTTGCAATTTCATATTTCATCATCAATGACTGCACTTCCCTCATGTATGTGAACATGCTTGTTGCACCCATTCTGCAATTCTTTGTTAATTAGGCTATTCTCCATCATACCACTAACTTGCAATTTCAATTTTTTTTCTAACTCACTAACTTGTCTAACCTACTAACTTCACTTTTCAGTTCACCTAACTCTCTAACTATTCTTTTGAGGTGTGATGATGAATATGCCTAATGCATGAGTTTTTATGTTACATTAGTTGAAATGTTGAATTCTTGGTTTATGGCTATGTTTTCTGTGCTTACTTGCATTCCAAGTTTTCAATTTTGGTTCACAACATGATTAACTGCCATTTACCTTGCATCCTGAACATGTTTTCCCCTTGCTTCTTGCTACTTGCATACTTGCTTATTCTCTATCATACTCTATTTTCAGGATGTCGGCTAAAGGGAAAGGCAAGGCCAGCTCCAGAAAGAGGAAAAGGGCCCCAGATTCCACTTTCTCTCCCTATGTGGATTATTCAAAAAATCCTATTGATGATGTGGAGAGGGCAAACCAATCCCTACCTGCCCAGGATTCAGTCAAGTTCCTGAATCTCAACTGTGAGCTTCGGTTCCCAAGCTATAACTCAAAGAACTTGAACATCGAAAAGAAGTTGGCCCTTCCATCTGACCTGAGGCAAATAATTAATAACTGCATTGAGAGGATGGATTTGGACTTTGTGGATCGAGAGCTCAGCCGGGTGAACCGGTCTTGGGTGCAGGAATTTTATTGCAACTTCTTCCGCCACACCCTTGACTCGATTCTGGTTAGAGGTATTCAGGTGCCCATCACTGAGCAGGCTATTGAGGATGCCCTTACTTGTAGGCCCAAGGCGAGTGATACTGATGCCTTTGAGCAGGCCGAGGTGGAGCTCCACTGCATGACCTTCAATTTTGATGCTTTGAGGGTAGTGGTAGCTACTCCGGAGGCTCCCTGGGTCATGGATGCGGAAAACAAGGCACCCAAGGGGTTGCGCTTTATCTATCTGAGCAAGGAGGCCAGAATATGGCAGTAGATTTTCGCCCACTACCTCATGCCGATCACCCACTTCTCAGAGATCCCTGTGGCTATGTTGATCCTGATCAGCTGTGTGCTGGAAGGGAAGGAGGTCTATTTCCCCCAGCTGATCAGGCGGTTCATGTGGCGGGCCCACATCAGAGGTATCTTTCCATTTCCCGTCCTGATCACACAGATGCTTCAGCGGGCCGGTGTCCAGTGGCTACCGGAGGACGTATGGTGTGGTAATTTACAACCACACTTACTTACCGGCAAGTGCACCGGGTCGTACCAAGTAATACCTTATGTGAGTAAGGGTCGATCCCACGAGGATTGATGGATTAAGCAACAATAGCGTTTGATAGGATTAGTTAGACAAAGAGAAAATAATGTTTGGGAGTTCAAAAGACATTAAACAATATTAAAAATATTAAAGACAGGCAGATAAATAAATTGGGAATAAAATATGGAGAAAAAAGTTAAGGTTTCAGAGTTATCTACTTTTCTGGATTAACTTTTCTTACTAACTAATTTAATCATGTAGGATTTAATTTATGGCAAACTATATGTTACTAGACCCTAATTCCTTAGACCTTCCCAGTCTCCTCTAAAATTCATCAACAGCCAATTCCTTGGTCAATTAATTCCAATTAGAGGGTGATAATCAAATTCCAGTTTATATGCCACAAAACTCTAATTACCCAAAAATAAAAGGATTATATGTCACGTATCCCGTTAAGTCCAAATAATTAAAATTTAGGAGAAAATATTTTCAAGCTGTTGTTCAAGTAAAGAGCTTTTCCAAGTTTTACAGGAACTCAAATAGAAAGAGGGTCATACTTCCGTTCCACCCAAATTCATAAAATAAAGAGCGAAAATAATTCTTAAATTATAAATCCATACATAAATTAAAATAGAAAAAGCAATAAAATCAATCCATAGAAATAGACAGAGCTCCTAACCTTAACAGTGGAGGTTTAGTTGCTCATAGAAAAGAGAGAAAATTAGAATTGTCAATTATGTTCCCCTGATGGGATCAGGTGGAATGTTCCCAGGACCTCCACAAAAGAAGGAAAGCTTCCTCTTTTTATAACTAATCCTAATAAATTTTAAAAATCTAATATCTAAAACTAAAAATTAAAATAATATCTTTTCCTAGAATTAAAATTTGAATTTAAATTTGAATTAATTAACAGATCTTCAGTTGATGGGTGGGGTCCACTTGTTCTGTCCATTCTGCAACTTCTAATCTGTGTTTTCTGGGCTGAAAATTGAATTAAAACAGCCCAGAAATCGTCCCCAGGATTTTTCTGCATTTTCTGCACGTGGCGCATGTGACGCGTCTGCGTCGTCCACGCGGTCGCGTCATTTGTGCAGATTCCAGTCCACGCGATCGCGTCAGGCACGCGATCGCGTCATTGTGATTTCCTCCATTCCGCGCGGTCGCGTGATCCATGCGTCCGCGTCGGTATTTGCTGGTCATCTCCTTGGCTTCTTCTCTTTCTTTGCAGAAACTTCATCAAATCCATCCGAATGCTACCTAAAATAAATAAAATTGCACAAAACTCAAAATAGCATCCATAGGGGCTAAAATATAATTAATTCTTAATTAAACTCAACAAATTACATACAAATTCACTAGGAAAAGATAGGAAAGATGCTCATGCATCAACGTATCACCACCCCCACCGCTCCCTGAGAAGGAGCCGGAGACCATTCCATGGGGGCCCTGGGTGACCAAAAAGCCTCCTTCCCGGTGCAGATCTCGGGCTAGAGCAGCAGAGGAGGGAGCTGGACCCTCTTCGTCATCAGCCCCAGCAGGGGCCTCTACATCAGCAGCTGCAGTAGCACTTCCTTTACCACCACCACCACCAGCACCTCAGCCGACTTACTTACTGGTTCAGCGTCTTTTCCTGTTCATGGAGCGCAGCAACCGTCAGATCATGCGTCGCCTGGATCAGATTGATCAGATGTTTGTGGCCCAGGGCCTTGAGCTGCCCCCTCTTCTAGAGTTTTCCGGTTCAGATGAGGAGACCCACGGGGAGGAGCATGCAAATTTACATGATGAGGATACTTATGAGGAGGAGCCAGTTCACGTGGGGACAGCACCACCCCCACAGACCCAGGCCACTCAGGAGACACCTCACCCACAGCCCCAGCCAGAGCCAGAGCCGACCGGTGTACCTCTCCCTGAGCCCGAGGATTAGCATCGAGGACGATGCTTGATCTTAAGTGTGGGGAGGTTGCCATTGGCACCATTGGTGGATCGGTGAACATTTTGGCATATTTCCTAGTTATATTCTCCTAGTTATCTTGTTTTGCACACTGTTGTATATATTGGTTGTTTTGGATTACTTTAGATACTTTTACCTTAGTTGTTGCACACTTTGTCATTTTGGATGTTAGGTATTTTTCATGCTAGATTTCATACTATAGTTGGATTTTTCTTATATAGTTATCTTTTAGCTTGTGGTTGTGATTAAAAATTATTTTGGAATTCTTAAGACCTAGTTAATTAAACCCTTTTGCATGTAAACTTGTTTTGATTGGAAAAGGAAAGGGTAAACTAAGGAATCTTTGAACCTTTCCAATCACAACAATGCTTAGTCAAAATGATAAAATTTTTCCAAGGAATCCATCTAGAGAGCACAACCCAATTGATTGAAAACTCTTGAAACTTGCTTGAATTCATATTTTGTGAAACATGTATTGAGCTAAGAACACAAGCATATGAGATTTGAGCCTATTGATGTGGTTACATTTTATAACCACCTATTTTCCATTCTTGTGTGCAATTGTCTCTTCTTATGATTATGATCCTTGGTTTGCTTGATTCTATATGTCCATTTATTCCTTGTATTCATACATTTATATGATTGAGGCCATCATTTCAATTAGCTCACTTACCCAAATAGCCTACCTTCTATCCTCCATTGTCAACCAATTTTGAGCCTACGCTTAACCCACTTGTTCTTATTTTAGCACATTACAAGCCTAAAGCGGAAAACAATAAAGTCCCTTGTTTGGATCTTTGATTAGCTTAGGCTAGTGAGAGTGTCTTATATCCAAGTTTAGGGAGATTAGGAACATTGGTTGGGATAAAAGAGTGTTTTGTATTTGTATTTGGGAAATTGGGTGCATACTCATGTATTGATTAAATGTATAGACCTTATGCATTGAAAAAAAAGAGAAAAAGAAACAAAAAGAAGAGCACGGAAAAGAAAAGAAAAGAAAAGAAAAGAAAAGAAAAGAAAAGAAAAGAAAAGAAAATAGAAAAAGAAAGAAAAAAAAGAAAAGAAAATGAAAAAAAAAGGGACAAAATGCCCCAAAACAAAGCTCAATAAGGGTCAATGCATAAGTGTTGTGAAATGAAAAGGAATACATGAATATGCAAAAAAGTGAGAGAAATGGGTAGTTAGGTTAGCTTTGAAATTGTATAGGATGTCATAGGTTAGGTGGGAAGTTTAAGCTTATCAAAGATTCAAATTTCAAGAACTTAACCATATATGCATCCTACCTTGATCTTAACCCCATTACAACCTATGCAAAAGACCTCGTGATGAATGAATGCATACATTGAATGATTGTTGATTGTTAGATAAAGAACAAATTTTGGAAAAACGTGATTAGGAGAGAATTGAGTGAATAAACCCCTAAACACTTGAGTGAATAGAGCGGATACACATCCGATGAGGGTTCAATAGCTCAATTACATGTATTCACCCCTATTATCTATATTCTTGCAAGTTTGAAATTCTTTTGATAATTCAATACAATTGTGGTTTGAACTTGATCCCTATTACTCTAGCTCTTATGCTCATATATATATTCTCTTGGAAGTTGAATTGTTTTGACCAAGTATTTGCATTCACCATAGGTAGTTGCATTAGATAGGATTCATGTAGTTTAGTTGCATTAAATAAAGATCATACCCCTTGTTTCCCTTTTAATTTAGCACGAGGACATGCTAAGGTTTAAGTGTGGGGAGGTTGATAAATCTCGTTTTCAGGGTTTATCTTGTGTTGGATTTAGAGTATGTTGCTAACCTTTTCTCACATTTAGCCAATAATTTAGCATGATTGTGTGATCTCTCTCTTATTTGTGCCTAAGTGTAAAAAGCATGCTTTTTGGTATTTGATTAGATAACTTTAACTTCTCCTTGATTCCATAAGATGCCTTGATGTGTTTGTTAGCAATCTCAGATTGAAAAAGGCTAGGAATGAATCAAGGGAGCAAGAAAGGAAGCATGAAAGTGGAGAAGATCATGAAAAGCCAAAGAGTTGAACTCGGCCATGGACGCGCGCGTGCACCAGGCGCTTACGCGCACATTGCGAACTTACCCATGGACGCGTACGCGTGCTGTGCGCGTACGCGTCGGTGCTGATTTATGATTTTTTTTTTTTTTAATAAAAACGTGGCCAGCAAATTCTCAAAGCCTGTGGGGCCCAATTCAAACCAACTTTGGCACCAAAACACTCAAAAGGACCAAGGATTGAAGGAGGATGATCATCTTGAATCATAACACACATTAGGATTAGTTTTAGTCTTAGCTTTAGAGACTTCTCTCTAGGATTAGAATTAGGATTAGGTTTAGTTCAATAATCTAGATCTAGGTTTCAATTCATGCTTTCTTCTTCTTCTACCTCTCAATTCTATGTTGTTACATTCATCACTTTTCTATTGTTGTTATTATTTTCTTCTATTTTGTTTGTAGATCTACTCTTGTTCATCCTATTTTCTTTTAATGCAATTTGAGGTAATTCATAATAATTTTGTTTCTTTTGATTGTTGTTATTAATTCCTTGCAATAAGTAGTTGTTAGATTTCATTGTTGCTATCAATTTACCTTGCTTTCCTTCTATGCCTTCCAAGTATTTGATGAAATGCTTGGTTAGACTTTAGTGTAGATTTTGTACCTCTTGGCTTTGGTAGAGTAATTAGTGACACTTGAGTTATCTAATTCATTTGATGATAATTAGAAGTTTCTAATTGATTTGGATACCACTAAAGTTAGTCTTTCCCTTGGAAGTTGGCTAGGACTTGTGGAATCAAGTTGATTCATCCACTTGACTTTCCTCCAGGATTAGAGGTTAACTAAGTGGTAGCAATGGACAATTTATGATCACAATTGAGGAGGATAACTAGGATAGGACTTCTAATTCTCATAACCTTACCAAGAGCTTTCTTAGTTATTAGTTTACTTTCATTGCCATTTACACTTCTTGTCTAAAATCTCAAAAACCCCAAATATAACTCATAACCAATAACAAGACACTTCATTGCAATTCCAAGGGAGAACGATCCGAGGTTCAATACTTCGGTTTATAAATTTAGGGGTTTGTACTAGTGACAAACAAATTTTTGTATGAAAGGATTATTGTTTGGTTTAGAAACTATACTTGCAACGAGAATTCATTTGTGAATTCTAAACCACACAAAAGCCTAATCATCAATCACCATATGTGAATAGGTATCCTATTTTGAGATCTTTCTTTTATGGATCAGACAAGTATCCTGCATCTGCATAACCAACTAATTGTGACTTAGTTTTATATCGATAAAACAAACCCATATCATCTATTCCATGAAGATATGAAAAAATCTGTTTGATTGCATTCCAATGTCTTCTGGTTGGAGAGAAACTATACCTTGCTAGTAAATTCGTAGCAAATGATATGTCAGTCTGTGTATTATTAGCAAGATATATTAATGCTCCAATAACATTGAGATATGGTACTTCATAACCAAGGATATCTTTATTTTCTTCTTTAGGATGGAATTGATTATTTTCCACATCCAAAGATCTTATGCTCATTGAGGTACTTAATGGATGTGACTTATCCATATAAAATCTCTTCAAAATCTTTTTTGTGTATGTTATTTGATGAATAAAGATCCTATTGTTTGTATGATCGATCTGTAGGCCAAAACAAAATTTAGTCTTTCCAAGATCTTTCATCTCAAACTCTTCTTTTAAAGCTTTTATAATTGTTGAAATCTTTTTAGGGGTTCCAATGATATTTAAATCATCAATGTACACAGCAATTATAATGAATCCAGACGCAGATTTCCTTATGAAAATACATGGGCAGATATCATCATTCTTGAATCCATTTTTGGTCAGATACTCAGTAAGATGGTTATACAACATTCGTCCAGAATGCTTTAGACGATATAAAGATCTTTACAATTTGACTGAGTATAACCCCTGCGAATATTCATTAGATGGTTTAGATATCTTTAGTCCTTCATGAATTTTCATATAGATATCACGATCTAATGATCCGTATAAATAAGTTGTCACCATATCCATTAGATGTATATGTAGTTTATGGTATGCAGATAAACTGATCAAATAACGTTATGTTATTGAATCTACTACAAGAGAATATATTTCTTCATAATCTATATCAGACCTTTGTGAAAAACCTTGTGTCACAAGTCGAGTTTTGTAGCGTACAACTTCATTTTTCTCATTTTGTTTTCTCAAAAATACCCATTTGTATCTAACAGGTTTTACATCTTTTGGTGTACGGACTACAAGTCCAAAGACTTCACATTTTGCAAGTGAGTTTAACTCAACCTTTATAACTTCTTTCCATTTTGGACAATTATTCCTTTGTCAATATTCTTCGACTGTTCTGGACTCAAGATCCTTATTTTCATGCATGATGTGTAATGTCACATTATATACAAATATTTCATTGACAATTATTTTATTTCGATTCTATTTTTCTCTTGTAAAGACATAATTTATCGAATTTTCAAAATTTTCAGATACCTGAATGTCTTCTAGCGTCAACACTATTTCAGACTTTTGGACATTTATTGGTGTCTTTTCTATGTCTTTATCTTTTTCAACAGGAGTACCATTTGTCTTGGTAATATCAAATGCCTCTCTTCTTTTTCGATGATTTTTATTTTTGGAACCAATTGATCTACCACGCTTCTGGCATGTACTCGTTTCAGTAGCTATTTGTCCAACTGGAACGTCAATTTAAATTGGGACATTTTCAGCTGGTATATAGAATTTAGTTATCATTTTCGTATTAGAAAATACATCAAGCAATTTATTTGATATTCTTTACAAATGTATAATCTTTTGAACTTCTAGTTCACATTACCCTGATCGAGGGTCTAAAGGACGATGCATTCCAATTAAGTCCCTTTTCAATAAGCTTATTCTCTCTCCCAAATATTGAAAATTTTGATTTATCAAAATGATAATCTGCAAATCGAACTTTAAATACATCTCCAATTTGTATCTCAAGATACCTTACTATAAAGAAAGAATCATATCCAATATATATCTCCAATTTTTTTGGGATCCCATTTTGGTGCAATAGAGTGGGACAATTGGATTATATATCACATACCAAAATATTCTCAAATGAAAAATATTTGACTGCTGGCCAAAAGCTAATTGCAAATGAGAGAATTGATAGTTGTTGGCCTTAAGCGAATAAGTGCTGCAACATGTAAATGGCATGTCTCAAAGCAAAGGTTAGGAACTTTGTTCTCATAAGAATCTAGCAATCAATTGGAGTCATTTAATAAGTGACCTTACTAGTTCATTTTGTGTATGAACATAAGCTACTAGATATTCAATACTTATACCATTGGACATATAATTAGCATAAAAAGCTTGAGAGGTGAATTCACCAGTATTATCAAGATGAATTATTTTGATTGGATTTTCTGAAAACTATTCTTTTAATCGAATAATTTGAGCAAGTAATCTCGCAAATGCCAGGTTATAAGAAAGACGATAAGCACACATATGACCATCTCGAAGATGTATCTAATAGGACAATAAAATATCTAAAAGATCTACATTGTAGATGAATAGGTCCATATATATCGTCTTGAATCTTTTCTAGAAATTCAGGAGACTCAAATCCAATCTTTACTGGTGATGGCCTTAAAATTAGCTTTCCTTGAGAACATGCAGCACAACAAAATTCACTAGATTTAAGAATCTTCTGGTTCTTTAGTGAATGTCTATGAGAGTTCTCAATATTTCTCTGCATCATGGTTGTTTCAAGATGTCTCAATCGATCATGCCAAATTATGAATTTATTTAGGTTAGTAAACTTCTAGTTTACAATGGAATGTGATTCAATTGCACTGATTTTAGTATAATATAACTTAAAAGAAAGTGAGGGTAACTTTTCTAATATTACCTTTTATTTAAATGATGAGTTGTGATACATAAGTACTCATATATATATACGACAGTACCTGTATGCGTATGTATGGTCTATGCTATGTGTTGTGGTTATATATAATGCTGACTTGAGTATGTTTAATTAGCTGTCCTCGCAAATCTTTTTATAAAGTAAAAGTCCTTCCAAAAATCGATAGTACGCTAACCCGATTACAGGCTTAATAATAAATAGTAAAAATTTCAGGTGAACAAGTTGGTGACATTTGATTTCTAGTATGATCGTGACTTACCGGGAATTGGGTCGTTACAACTGATTTTTTTCATTTATCGTTTCAATATGTATCCATTTCGGTGAATATCTTTAAAACTCAACAAGTTCCTTAGAGACTTAGTAGACAATAGTGTATTATCTATTATGAATTTTGTTCATCTAGGCAACAAAATTATATCTCTTTCGGAGTCTTTTATCACATTACCTGAGTCAATAATTGTATTAACACATTCTTTTTTTGGTACAAGATGAGTAAAATATATATTACTTTTAAAAATTGTATGCAAACTTGCATTATCCACAAGACAAACAACTTTATTATATGTCCTTGCCATTTTTTTCAAAACAAATAATAATAATAATAATAATAATAATAATAATAATAATAATAATAATAATAATAATAAAATGAGTAAAAGTATAGGGTAAAAAACAAAAATAAGCCAAGGGAGAAAATAATTTACGTGAATAAGCCAAAACGAAAATTGCTTCGTGAATCCACCAATGCACGTTAATATGTAGTTCGAACCAGCTTGGTTCGAACTCCATTTCTACATAATTCGAACCAGCTTGGTTCGAATTACACACAAACACACCCACACACATAATTCGAACCAGCTTGGTTCGAATTACACACACAATAATTCATGGTATAATTCGAATTATGCTGTTAAAAAATTAATAATTTATTAAAAAAAATTTATTAAAAAATTAATAATTTAAAAATTAAAAAAATATATATTTTTATTTCATACGTTAAAAAAAAGCTAACAAAATATTTAATTACGAGAATTCTTTAAAATATTAATGAGCTATCAATTCGAATTCCATACAATACTTTTCTGTCTATTTTTAATAGTTCATGAATATTTTAATAATTTTTTTTAAATTATACTACAAAAAATATTTTATCCTATGCAAAACAATTTAAAAAAATGGCTTAAACAATGTTAGGAGTACTATAAAAATTTGTAATGTTATAATAACTTAGGTAAATACATGCATGTACTCAAATTTTAAATAAAATACTCTACATAGTCAATAATAATTTAGAAATGAAAGAAAATATTTTATTCCATACAAAATAATTAAAAAATATATTTTATTCTATACAAAATAATTTTAAAAAATGGCTTAAAAGATGTTATGAATACTATAAAAGTTTGTAATATTCTAGTGATTTAGGTAAATACATGATAAAAATATTTTTTCTTTAATTTCTAAATTATTAGTGACTATGTGGAGTATTTCTTTAATGTCCTAAGTCATTAGGACATTACAAATTTTTATAGTACTTCTAACATCTTTTAAGCCATTTTTTAAATTATTTTGCATAGAATAAAATATTTTTTATGGTATAATTTAAATAAATTTATTAAAAAATATTCATGATAATTTTTTAATAAATTTATTTAAATTATATGGTAAGATATTACATGATTCGAATTACACATAGGGAAGTTCGAATTACTCTGATTCAAATTATATGGTGAGCAATTTGAATTCTATACAATACTCTTCTGCCCATTCTTGATAGCTCATGAATATTTTTTAATAAATTTATTTAAATTATACCATAAAAAAATATTTTATTCTATGCAAAATAATTTAAAAAACGGCTTAAAAGATGTTAAAAGTATTATAAAAATTTGTAATGTCCTAATGACTTAGGACATTAAAGAAATACTCCACATAGTCACTAATAATTTAGAAATTAAAGAAAAAATATTTTTATCATGTATTTACCTAAATCACTAGAATATTACAAACTTTTATAGTACTCATAACATCTTTTAAGCCATTTTTTAAAATTATTTTGTATAGAATAAAATATATTTTTTAATTATTTTGTATGGAATAAAATATTTTCTTTTATTTCTAAATTATTATTGACTATGTAGAGTATTTTATTTAAAATTTGAATACATGCATGTATTTACCTAAGTTATTATAACATTACAAATTTTTATAGTACCCCTAACATTTTTTAAGCCATTTTTTTTAAATTGTTTTGCATAAGATAAAATATTTTTTGTAGTATAATTTAAAAAAAATTATTAAAAAAATTTATTAAAAAATATTCATGAACTATTAAAAATGGACAGAAAAGTATTGTATGAAATTCGAATTGATAGCTCGTTAATATTTTAAAGAAGTCTCGTAATTAAATATTTTGTTAGCTTTTTTTTTAACGTATGAAATAAAAATATATATTTTTTAATTTTTAAATTATTAATTTTTTAAATAAATTTTTTAATAAATTTTTTTTAATAAATTATTAATTTTTTAACAGCATAATTCGAATTATACCATGAATTATTGTGTGTGTAATTCGAACCAAGCTGGTTCGAATTATGTGTGTGCGTGTGTTTGTGTGTAATTCGAACCAAGCTGGTTCGAATTATGTGTAACCATGTGTTTGTGTGTAATTCGAACCAAGCTGGTTCGAATTATGTAGAAATGGAGTTCGAACCAAGCTGGTTCGAACTACATATAAACGTGCATTGGTGGATTCATGAAGCAATTTTCATTTTGGCTTATTAACGTAAATTATTTTCTCTCTTGGCTTATTTTTGTTTTTTACCCAAAAGTATATGCACAGTAAAATTATACTTTTAATTGAAATTATTTTTTTAAAAAGCATTGTACATAAAAATATATCATATACTAAATTTTATTTTATTATTATTATTATTATCATTATTATTATTATTATTATTATTATAGAATTTGATACATTTAATAATTTTAAAATTCTTAAACATAAACATTAATATTTTATTAAATATTATTTATATACATCATACGTAAAATTCACATATATAAAAGATAAAACTTAACAAAAAATTTCTTATATTATTTATTTATATAAGTACTTAACGAATTTAAGTATTGAACTTATTCATCATTGATTAAATGACCAATATTTTCTTTAAGATTTTCAAATAAATCAAATATTTTATAATGAGTGGTATAATTTTCAACAATATCTTTTGAAATAAAATTTGTCTCCTTTCCTTTGTCATCCTTTTTTAAGAATGCTTGATAAAGATCAACTAAGAACCTTGGGGTACAATGGGTACGTGACCAATGACCCTTTCTACCACAACGGAAATATCTATCATCTGTTAATTTATTTTGTCCATTATTTCTTTCTTTATCCCTCTTCTGGTGAGATCCTTTATTGTGAAAATAATTTTTTTCTTCCATAATTTTTTTTGTTACCAAAGCCTTACAATTTATCTCTTCTAGGGTTATAATTTGCCGCATTTGCTTCAGGAAATAGGACGGCGCCAGTTGGGTGCACTTCATGATTTGTTAAAAGTAATTCATTGTTACGTTCAACAACAAGAAGGCAAAAAATTAGCTCACAATATTTTTAAATTTTTTTCTTGATACTGTTGTTGCAGGAGCACATTCGAGGCATGGAAGGTCGAGAAAGTTTTCTCTAACATGTCATTATCAGTTATCTTTTTTCCACATGATTTCATTTGTGAGGTAATTCGGAGCATTGCTGAATTGTATTCATTTATGGATTTAAAATCCTGTAAACGCAAGTGTGTTCACTCATATCGAGTTTGAGGAAGTATCACTGTCTTTTGATGATTATACATTTTTTTAAGGTTTTTCCATAGATCTGCATAATCTTTTAGTGTGAGATATTCATTTTTCAATCCTTCGTCAAGATGACGACGAAGGAAGATTATGGCTTTGACTTTATCTTTCTAGGATACTTTATTTTCAGTTTTAATGGTATCTCTAAAATCTATTGAATCAAGATGAATTTTGGCATCTAATATGCATGATAAGTAGTTGTTTCTAGATATATCAAGAGCATTAAATTCAAGATGAAAGAACTTTGATATAATAAAAATTTATTATCTGAATCTTCTTAAATTTTTTATCAGAAACTCGTGCTGATAACGTATTATAAAATAAAAAGATATAAATAAATAACTTTAATATTAATATTTATCAATATTATTATCTCAATATAATAGAGATTAGTTATATATATTTACTAATTATATGAGTTGTAAAATAAAAAAATTATTTGTTGTGTATATATTATCTCAAACCATCCTCTTATTTATATACGAACTAAATTTTTATTTTTAAAATTTTATTAATTTAATTCATTTTAAAAACTTGATCCTTCTTATTCTTAAAAATCTGAACCGTCCACATCAAATAAACATTCATCTATATCACAACAAAATAAAGGTTTTAGTATGGAGGAGTTGTTATTATTTTTAGGTTTAATTATTGTTAAAAAACTAGGAGTTCATAGGAAGTGGACCTAAGGCTTTTCACTGAAGTTTTAGCCTTTGCTTGAGAGTAAAGCATTTTACGGCACTGTGTTTGGGGGATTTGATGTAGAGGCTATGGTGTGTTAAGTGGGGTCTATCTTTGACATGTGTCATGCAGAAGCCAGAACGATTGTGCTTTTGAAATTGCCCACAAATCATTTTCATATCTTGCTTTTCATTAATGGTAAAAGATCTCAATTCTATCTTGGAACTCACCGATAAGCGGTTCATGATTTTAAAAGTCATTGGAAATTACTTTTTGTTTTAAATAATATTTTCTTTAATTTTAAAAATGTTCTGTAAACATTAGAAATTACTTACAAATAATTTAGAAATTACTTACAAATAATTTAAAAGTATCATATGTATACGAAAAAATTAACCTTCAAATTAATTATTATATATTTTTATATAATATAAATATATATTATTTAATTTATTATAATATATATTTTATATAAATAATTAATTTAATAATTAAATTTTTTATATATATTTAATATAATTGAATAATTATAATATTTATCTGTTATTATCTGATAGGATTTATATGCCATCTAATAAAATAATAATTAAGAGGTGATATATACGAGATAATATGATGATAGTTACATAGATAACTAATTTATGCGAACTACCGTACACCATGATGTATATAGTTTAGGATAGTTTTGAGAACAATCTCGTTGTTTATATTTTTTATGATATGGATTTATTTATAAAATAAAATTTTTATTAAACATATAAAAAATTTAAGTTTTTAATATATTTATTTTATATTTTTTATAATTATTTTATTTTATATTTTTTATAATTATTTTATTTTATATTTATTAAATAAAAATATTTAAAAATATTTATTAATAATAAATTTATTATGTATTCTTAAAATATATGTTAGTTAAATTTTTATGATAAATACTATTTTGTTATTAATATTTTTTAATAATCGAATACATCTTTTTTAATTAAAAAATAATTGAAATATATAATTAATTAATAATAACTATATGTTTATAAAAAAATCAATCGTATTTGATGTATGAATAATAATTTTTTTTTTAAAATAGATCATAATATGTAATTTTAAAATTGATGAATTATATGATTAAATTATTTTAATAATTAAATTTAATTAAAGTGATCTAATAAATTAATAATTGATAACAAAAATTACTTGTTCACCAGTTATTTTTCTTCTAAATCATACGAGTAATAATTACACATTAGTTGTTAATGTAATATTTTAGATTATAATTATATTTTTTTTAAAAACATAAAATTCTTTGCAAAGCTTTGGTCCTCTTATTTGGAAAAATACTAGCGTCCCCGCGCAGGAATAAGATTACTCTGTCCACATCTTACACCATCGAAGATCTTATGAAAATGATTAGTACAAGTAATGAAATGAAAACCTGATTTGATGGAGTAAAAATGTAAAATATATATAGAAACAGAATTGATGTTCAGATATCTCCCTCTTTCTCAATCAGAAGGCACAGCGAGGGGCATGAAATAATGAAATGTAATGCACAACGCAAAGGACATGCATGGCAGCATAGCTAACTGCATCAGTGCTATCACTATCAGATCAGAGTATCAGCTATGTGCCTAATGCTAATGCAAATACGCCAATGCTACTTATTATTCACTTTTTAATTTAGATCTAGAAGGAGGAATAATGTAGGACGTAGTTATAGAGTGTAGAAGTGCTTTACGCAACTGTGGTGTTAGGAGCAAAAATCGGACCGTTTGATTTGTATACCCTAAATTTTTTTAATTTTTTAAACATAAATTGAAGGGTCCGATTTACCTTCGCCAAAATTTTAATTTTTTCTTGCACACTAATCGGATTGTGCGATTAGTAGGCTTAATTTTTTTTACAAAAAAATCGAATGGTCCGATTTTTTTATCCTTGTTTCAGAAAAAGTTGTCTCATTTTCATGTCTAACATCCACATTCTCCACAATATCTCACAACACACATGTTTCTCATATAAAAAAAAAATATTTTTTATGATAAATTTTAAATATTTAAAATAATTTATTTTTATATTTTTAAATTAAATATTATTTTTTTATTTTTTTAATAAGTTAAACACTATTTTTAAACATTATAACAATTATCATGCAAAGCTTTCTTCAATATGCTTTAGGAGACGCACCACGCGCGCGCGTAAAGGGTGACGGCTGAGGAGTTCGTTGTTGGTGAGGGAATTGGTGAGGCACTACGCCATATTTTCAGTTCTTCCTATATTCGTGCCTCCCATTTTCTCCTTTCTTTTCCTAAGCTTTTTATTTTTAAAAAGAATTATATTTTGAGTTTTTAAAGTAAAAACTTTTGATTAAGAAAATGTTAACGAGTATTTTTAAGAACACTAAATAATTTGTCTTTATTGAAAACAAAGCATTAGTTTGGTTTGTAGAAAAAAGTTGTTGGAGTTCTTAACTGATCAACTGATCTGCTTGTTTTCTTTTGTTATTATTATATGTATTTTTTGGGTCACTCACGCATACACCTCACTACACAAAGGGTTCTTTTCTCATGGAAAAAATGTTTTACTTGGTCCATTCTTAACCCAATAATACCTAATGTCAACTGCAGTTGAGGTCTTAGTTTAGATGCTACATTTGAATACTTAATTGAATAGTGCATTGGAATTCAACTCCCAGCTAAAGTTGGATGTAATTTAGAAACTCCGAAAATGTGTGTGAGTACTGAGTAGTGTATAATGACAAAAACAAAAAAACACACACACAACTGAGGCAAGCACTCCATCAAAACCTAAGAGAATGAATCATTTTGGACATAGAAAAATTCTAAAACTTTGAAACATGAAAAATTTTCATTTAAAATTGTCAATAAGTTCTTGGGGGAACAAATCATCTTAATTTATTCTCTTAATTGATTTTATAAAATGTGATCACACTATATACAACTATAATGGTATAAAAGTATATTTTAGAGCAATTCCAATATTAATTTCTATATAAATTTTATTTTGGATCCTTAAAATATCACATTAACATTTGTAGAACTATATGTTATATTTTATTTGAGATTTAAATATGAGATTTATTATTCTAATATTTAGTCTCAATTTAATTTTAATTTTATATTATTTTAATTATATCATCAAGATAATTATACAAATGACAAAATTTTATTAGTTTTCATTAATGATATCATTTTTCTAAGATAGGATTGGTTTTATTTTATCTATTAATTTTAATGCAAAGTTTAATTCTAAATTAGTTTATTTTTCGTACAAAAGTAATACTCCAAAAACATTCCATTAGAGTTGATCTATTATTTTTTTGAGAAAAGGACAAATAGGTTTATGATTTTTTGTCCTGCCGACATTTTCATCCATAGCTATTTGAAAATATTTTTAAGTTCCTGACTTTTTTTTAAATTGGATATATGTATCTAGATTCCGCAGACTTAACAGAAATGTGTGATGTGACTCCCATCGTATGACCGATGCACACTTTCAAAAAGGAGACTAATTTGTCCCATTTTAAATTCTCTTCTACTACATGTGGATTCGTAATGATTAGGTCGACACAACAAGAATCACATTACATATTTTTGTTAGGTCTAACGGATCTATACGAATTGAGTGATATTAATGTTCAACTTTTAAAGAGGTTAAGAACTTGAAAGTATTTTCAAATTGTTAAAGACAAAAATATCCACAAAACAAAGAATTAGAGACCTATTTTTTAAAAAAAAAAATTTTTGAGTATGTTTTCCGATAAATAATTGAATTTGTGTTTACAAAACTTCTATGAAGAAAAAAAATAGAATGATTTAGAATTTAGATTCTAAATCAGAGATTCAGAATTTGTGATAAAGAATATTTTTCTACCTTTGATCGAAGTGTCAAAGTCAAATTTGGAGGAAGAATGTAAACTCTTCCAAAGAATGTGCAGGAGCATGAATGAGGGGTACCTAAAGGAAAACACATGCAATTTACACATTGAATGGTATGCGTATTACGCATGACATAAGCCAGATTCTAATGTGATTGATCTGTTTCTCAAACAGTGCTTTGGCTTCTGCTGCTGCTGCTGTTTTTTTTTTTTTTTTTTTTTTTGCGTTGTTTCTTTTTTAATGCAATTATTTGTTGTAGGAAATAAGATCATTAAGGTGGTGCCCCTTACGAAATTGAAGCATCGGATTCCATTCTACAGTTTTGTTATTCTTACAATCTATTCTGACAATATATTACACGACCACTGTTGTGATCATTTGCACAGAAATGTGAAACTAAAATATTCGCTGTGTGATGAGTTATAGAAAACATCATTTTCATTCATTTTATTTCTATCAATTTTTGAAATATTATTGAGTGTGATGTTTTTTTTTCTTTTTCTACTAACAAAAATACTATTTACACATCAAAATCAGTTATTATATATTTATATATAAATATATATAGCTTAATTTATTTTTAATATATATTTTATATTTTTATATGTATTCTATACTTATTATTGATTTTAGTGTACACTTAACATGGTTGTTCTATCAAATATAGAACTTTTATTTTTGTATATTGGATTATGAGTGGTGAAGTCTTTAAAAGTGATCTAAATTAGGTGTTAAACGTTATTGTGGGTGTTTACAAAACGTCAGTGACGTTTTCACTTTATATAATTAAAATAATATTTTTTTTACAAAACGTCAATGACGTTTTCTCATTTTATAATTAAAAAATATTTTTTTACAAAACGTTGGTGACGTTTTGTTTTTTTATATTTAAAAAAATATTTGTTTTACAAAATGTTAGTGACGTTTTGTACTACCATCATAGCATTGTAAAATACCAAAATGAACAAATATTGTCGTATTTCACATTAAAATTATCCATAAAAATATTGTCTTAAGTGTACACTAAAATCAATAATAAGTATAGAATATTGTAATATTTAAGAGATTTAAGAGAATATTACTCCATAATTTGTTTTAATATTCTCTTAAATCTCTTAACTTTTCTGCTCAATATAGTTTTAAACAATATCATAAGACATCATAACTTAAGTGTATTGTAATTGGATGATATAGTTTGTCGCCTTTTGTATGCCATCCTCTCAATAAAAATATTAATGACGTGAACTGAATATCAAAGAACTCATCCCAAAAGGTTAGTTTATTGGTGAAAAACCCTTAAATTGCACTTGAACTAAAATCAATAATAATCTTCGTCTATAAATAACAAACAACTAACCGATAAAAACACCATATTTCTTTCTGTTCAGAAGTGGTAAGACTCACTAAAATGAATCTGTAAGGTGTATTACATGGATATGGATCATGCCTTTTTATAGATTGCAAAAAATAACTTTATTTGACATTAGAGGCATTCGCAGAGTACCAAAAACAACCCATTACACATATCATCTACCTTAGATTTTTGTAGGTTGCCAAAAACAATTTATGTTATCTTTTTGGCAAATTCTGGAAGCAATAGGTGTTTTCTTTTGCAACACGTAACAAACCAGTTCATAGCCGCAGAGCGTTAGCTCAAGTGGCATTTCACCCTCTCCCATAGTTATCAGAATCGAACCGGTGATCGAATCGGTCAGATTATTGGGTCACTAGATCATTGGTTCAACCGGTAGGTCACTGGTCGAACCGGTTAACTCGGTATATATATATTTATTTTATTCTTATATTATTATAGGCAAAAACTCACATACAATTGTTTTCATGTGAAGTTGATATTTAAAAACCGTTAGATGATTTGACAAGTTTAACTAAATATCATTTAAGGATTTTCAACTATCAACTTCATATGAAGACAACTGCATGTGAGTCTTTACCTATTATTATATACTAAAAGTATTTATTAAAAAAATAATATTAATAGATATCATATAATCATGAAAAAAATAAATTGTGATTAATAAAATTTTTTGTTTATATTTTTAATTTGTATATATTTAATAAAATTTATAGTTAAATAAAATATAATTGATTTAAAAATGAGTGACTTTAAAATTAAAATAAATTGAATATAAATAAAATAAAAACTTGGTATATGTATTATAATATGTATATATATTAGTAAGAAGTGTGTCAGCTTGTTGGTACAATCTTCCTCCTTACATCTTTTGAATGAAGGAGCTTGAACCTTGGGTTAGTCATTTTGAAAAATTTTCCAAAAATTCACAAGGTTTGAGACATGGAAACTAAAATCATGGTACATTTATTCAAAGCAAGAAAATAAAAATTGTGAATCAAACCCACACTAAAACCGATCAGAATTCAAAGTGCCACTATTTCTCATGGGATTTAATATTTGCATGTATTAGATAAATCTCATCTTCGTCATTATAAATCCCTCGTAATTTTACACACAAAAAAAGGAAAATAAATACTTGAATGCACACCTAGGAAACCTCACATTGCCCTAATTATTTCTCTGAAATTTCCACCAACGAGAGGCTGTCAAGAACCCAAACAAGCAGCTTCAAATTTTCTCACAAAAGGGAAATACCAATCTTAACAGCCAGCAAAATAGAGAAATGATGAAGTTGAGAAGGCAAAAATTGTCAACTTCAGAAGCCACTATTGGATGAAGAAGCTGCAGCTCTGAGATCAGAAGTGGATCCATTACTTGTTTTGCTGATGATCCCTTTCCCGAAATATTCGGCAATGACAGAAAACCCATCTTTGGAGTTCTTGATTTGATGGAAAAACCTATCCTGGTCCTTAGAATTTTGCTCCAGATTTCTTTTCATTTCTAAGACAGATCTGTATTCAGGAGCACACTCAGGGCATTCTTTTTCGTTGTCACCGAGGCAGCGCAGATGAAATGAGTGCATGCACATGAAGTGCACAGCAGGGAGATCAAGGGTAAAAGTGCATGTAGTGCACTTGCTAAGCTGGAAAATTCGAGCATTTGTCCGAAGATCCTGAATCTCTTTTCTCATTGCTAGTGTATCTTCCTGTAGAGAAATAATTTATTAATCTTCGCCAAACAGAGAAGGAATATCCATTAACTAAGACTACCACCACTGATTAACATCAGGTGGAATTTTCATCTGCGAAACTCAACTGAAAATTTTCTCATATTATCTCTCCTTATCCAAAATAATATTTGTATGCCTACCAAATTTAGCATTACAGTGCACAAATCTGCCAATGCAGCAAGAACTAGGGATTTCTAATTAATGAAAATTCAATTCATAATACCAAGAGACATACAGCATGCACTACAACTTGGAGATGTTTACTTCAAATAAATAATTACACGGTAAAGCACTAGTCTTACAACAGAGAACAGATTCTTCGCATTATATAATCAAGATCACCCAGCTCCAATTCCACATATATATATATATATATATATTCCACATATATATATATATATATATATATATATATATATATATATATATATATATTTTTTTTTTTCACAGGTGTTCACAGATAAGAGAGAACCAATTCAAATATCTCCATTTTCTGTTCAATCATCTATATTACTGCTTCTTTTATGCAGTCAGTATTCATAATTTAAAGAATGAGTAGGGAATGGTTCAGGAGTTATTGATACTAAAGGGAACAGAGGGAAGTGAGGCAGGATTTTAAAACCATACACTGATAAATGTTTGAAGGTAATAGACTAATAGCCATAAAATTTTAGATAACTAGTATCAGTCAAATCAATTTCCTATTCATAATTCTTCAGAGTCATAACTTTCTCTCAATAGAAAAATTTATTCTGGAGTTTGGACACCATCAGAGTAATGAGGAAATACAGAAAGCATATTATGTTTCACTAATTAGTCATGCCATTAGGAAATTAAACATATACTAGTTATATGGATATAAACTACCAGATAAAATTAGGACCCAACCTGATATTTCTCAATAGCTTGTCGATCCTCCTCAATCATCTTTGATTCCTGCTCAAGCTTTCGAGCAATGTAGTCTTTGATTACGGAAAGTGTGAGGCATGGATTTCTTGAAAGAGTTTGAAGGACAATTATGGGGGGCAAAATATCATCCCTCTCAATATAGGTCAAAACTTCTTTTACTTCTTTGGAGCAATCTTCTCCGAGCTCACCAAAATATTTAAGTAAATCTGCCCAGAGAGTTGGATCCCCTCCTTTAACTGAATCCCCCAGCTTTTTGCAGCATGCAATTAACCCCTCATGATCGTGCGCCTGCATATAGCAAGCAATCACTTCTTTATAAAGTTTCATCTTTTCATACAAATATAGAAGTCCGTCTTTGAATGCATTCATTTCACATAATATAATTGCTAAATCAACATCATAAAGTGGATGTTCTGCCTCTGCAGGCCATGCACTCTTAAGCAAGCGTAGACCCTTCTCACGCCTTACAAGACGGTCCTTCTCCTCCTTTGAACCCTTTTTACCAGCAGTGGTTCCATTGGATTCGGCATTTAAAGTCGCAGCTTTTGCCGATGCTCCATTAAGGTAATCTCCACCCCCATTAACTTGTGACATTGAAGGAAAGTTCAACTCATTGGCTATATACAATTCTAAGAGGGTATTGTGAATCTCCACTTGAGCAGGTGAATCCTTGACCTTATTGGTATATTTCTCGAGAAATTCCATAAGGGACTGAGGATGATGAATGAAGATGCTGAGAAAATCAACCGGAGATGGCAACATAGATACATAGAGACCATTCGAGTCTCCTCTTTTGTCTCCATCCTCTGTACAGAGCCTTATGAGAATCTCAATTGTCTCCACTGGTTTGTGCTCTATTAGAATTTTACCATACTCCTTTATTGTCATCCCTGCTTGACTTGCTTCAAGACTTGAAATATATTCCAAAGCCTCTTCATATCTATCAAGATCTTCAAGCAAAATTTTCAAGTACCACTCATGTCTCCCCGCTTTCTTTGCAACATACATTGCATGCTCATGATAATTGGCAGCACGACAAACCCTGATTGCTGTCTCCACATCAAACTTAAGTTCCCCAACACTGTCATCACTTTTAATAAACAGATTTAGCTTTTCAACATCCTTAAGTTTGGTGTAACAGTTCAATAGAAGAGTGGTGTGATCTTTAGAAGCAAGACCCTTCTCATGTAGTTTTTCCAAATAATTTGTCAGGTTGTAGATTCTTTGAGCATCCAAAAACTTCTGTATTACATAAGACGGTTCAAGGTGACCAATAGTATGAATGTATTGAGCCATTGCCTCATCATAGTCTTGCTTGCTATACAGATGATCTCCATATTTTCTTAGCACCTCAGCTGTGGCAGCAGCATCAGCTTGCTGAGTTTGAACAAGATTAATTGCTACCGTATATAGGTTCTTCTTAAATAACATGTCTAACTTGCTTTCCATGTCTTTTTCCCCTATACATAAAGCTGACTTGTCACTCATTATGAGTATGATGTTACCCCATTCATACAGCATGTGAGAAACCTCTTTAACCGACGCACTATGGGCTATTAAACGATTCTTCAGGTCATAAATGTTGAAAGTGTGCTTTCGTGTTCTTTGATCAGCAATGACACACAAAAGGTACCCTCGAAACCATCCTAGCAATTTCTTCTCTCCCTCAAAAGCCCAACATGGACCACGCCCATCAACTTCATAAAAATATACTGCCTCAGGTCGCCCAATCATCAGCTCCTGCCAATATTACAAACATGAAAATATTTAATATTCAGAGATAATATAAACATGAGAATATGCTAAAACTTATTATGAAGGAACAAAGACTGCATACAGAGCGGTCACTCATTGCAACACTGTGTCCATCACATCCAATCTGATCAAGGGTCTGCCTTCTTGGTGGTTGATCATGCAATGAGAACAAGCTCACTGAACTTGGAGTTACAGCAAACAGTTGTAGAGATCGACCATCTACCCTAAATCCAAGACCATTTATGGAGGACAGGGTTTTGTCTGAATAGCTTTCCACCTGAAGCTTGAATCGGCTGATACGTTCCCTTGCAATATCTCCTTTGATGCAGTAAATAGAACCATTGTCTAAGCCAATAGCTATGAGTAGTATAGGAGGCACTTCTTCTAAGACTAAAAAAGAAGTAATCTGCAGTGCAACAAATTTCCCGCATTGTAAGAAACTAAGAATAAGCAACTGAAATAGTCAATATACATTATTTTCAGCTTCTATATTCAGTATGCATAAAAGTCTCATTACCTGTGCCTCAGGAAACTGATTGGTGAATATACGCAATATCCCAACACAATCAGGACTCGTCATGCTTGAACTCTCTGGTTGCATCTTATCAAGGTCAAAAACCTTCAGGCACAAAGGTGATTGCTGGGGAGAAAGTTGTTCATCTTCCCCAATAGTTACTAAGAAGTTGCGTTGCTGGTTAATCAACATACAAAAGAAAACTCCGTTGTTAAATTCAATTCAGAACCCCAGCAATATTCATCAACTACTCATACAAACATTTAATCACAGAAGTCTTTCACCAATCTTGAGGGGGGGAAAATATTACCAACCCTTTAAGTCTTTCATCAATTCGATATTAACACAGTAGACACTAGACAGTACAAAATGTTCAGAAATCCCAACAATGAGAAAATAGCAACCCTTAGCAGCAAGGAGCAAATAGCAATGAGAAAAAAGGAACTCTTGCTAAAGAGTTACATACCTATTTAATCCAAAACAACAATTCCAACATTGAAGCACCTAAGTTTTATTATCTCCCTTATTTTTCCCAGTTTATATACTCCCTCATCTCTCTCAAACCCAACTATTTATCATCAAAAGTTGCTCGATGGTACCATCAACCAGCAATCAAACACAAAATAAACAAAATCTTAATGCAAATAAGTGAATAATTCAAATAAATGCAAGGTGAATTGCATACACATGTTACAGATTAATAATCTCCACACCTAAACAACTATCTCCAATCCAAATAACATTTCTATTTCACGGAGGCATCTACAGAGTGAAATCAATTGATTACCTTGAGCTGTTGAAGAAAGAGGACACTGGAAGCGTGAGGCTTGAAGGCGTAATTGAACTTGAGACCTCGATCAAACAAGCAAACGTTACCATCATCAAAACCAGTCACCACCTTTCCCCTGCCACTGGAACAGCAAGTGATCTTCTTCGTGGCGAGATCATCGTCTTCCTCGCCATCCGGAACCACGCATTTCGCCGCATACTTCTCCTCGAAGAACTCAAACTTCCTCCATTGATACATCGATCCGGCTTCACCAAAATGCTCCCTTCTTCTTTGAATCACTTCCCTTCTTTAGAGAAGGGTACCATCACCATGATTCTATCTACTCTCAGATACCTAGGCTTAGAGGTATAGAATACACGGAATTGCAATTTTTTTTAGAAAAACAGAATAATAATAAAAATCAGAACATATTCAAGATGTAGAACAAATAGCTGAATGAAAAAAATTTGTAATTGGGGATCTAGTGACGTGGAAGGAGAGAAGCGAAGGAAAATTGAATCAAATTTAGAGAAGATGGAGAAGGAAAGGGGCACCAGTGCCTTTCTCGGTCCGTGAATGAGAGTGATCAATTGCGAACAGCGACGGTAGTTGTGAGACTCTCTCTGGCGGCGGCAGCGACGGTGGTGGTGGAGTAAGACGGGCAGTAGAGCGGCACGACGTGATGAGCTGGTAAAGAGATGAGCGGCGGTGGTATGGTGATCCTGAACTTATGTTGTTTCAACTTTCAACGTACGCAACGGACGGACGGAGTAAAAAAATTTGCTACTAATTTAGATTTTAATTTAATTTTTAGTCACCAATATTATGTACCAACAAAAAAAAATATAATAAAACTCTACAAACAAGTGATTTATCTAGCCAACTTCAACTAAATCATCTAGGTACAGGCACTCCTAATGTATATCAGACTTTTAACGAATTAAACCCTAAAATGGTCTTTCAGATTGGCGTCGTACACTAAAATCGTTCCTGAGATTTCAATTGCATCAATTATATCCCTGAAATTGAAAAAAGTGCACCATATTAGTCCCTGACCTATTTTTCATTAGCGATGTGATGACATGGCATGATGATATGGACTGTAAGTGACACATGTCACTTCATGATTTGGCCACGTGTAATGGTATGATGATGTGGTGACCAGTGACACGTGGCATGCTGACGTGGATGGTTGTGCCACGTGTCACAATGTTATTTGACCACGTGTCCATTTGTGCCACGTGTCGCAACCTTATTCGTCCACGTGTCATCCATCATGTCATCGTTGTATATACACCAAATTAGTCCCTCACTTTGCATTAAGTGATTCATTTTAGTCCCTGAAATTGAATGTCGTGCACCAAACTAGTCCATTCACCAGTTTTTTCTCATTTTTTCTATAAATTCAAAATTCTCAATATTTTTGAATGCATTAATTTTAATTCGATTTTTTCACATGTTCTTCAAATAAAAGTGTTTTTATAAAATATTTTTTCTCTTGCGAATACCCTAACCGCCAACTTAGAATTGACGTGAAGGGTTTTCAAGTACCTTCACTACCATCTCCGACCTCTTTCAGTACTTTTATAAAATATTTTTTTTCTTGCGGATACCCCTAATAACCGCCGTCTTGGAGTTGACGTGAAGGCATTTCAAGCTTCTCTCATTACCATCTCCGACCTCTTTCGTCTAGATTGCAGAGGTCAAAGATGGTAGTGAAGGTGCTTGAAGTGCCTTCAATCTAGTTCATTTACACATAACGAAAACGTGTATTTCATAAGAAAAAAATATTTATTTTAATTATTAATTTATTGTTAAAAACACATATTTTTTATGAAAAAAATGTGTCTAATCAATCATATAATTATTTTTTTATAATAACATACTTATATATTATAAAATTTACTAGTGTTAAATTATTAAAAAAATTATATAATTAAAACTAAAAAGTAAAATCTTAAAAAATTTTATGAAAGCACTTGTATTTAAACGATATATGAAAAAATAGAATTGAAATTAGTGTATCCAAGATATTAAAATTTTAAATTAAAAAAAATGAGAAACAATTGGTGAAGGGACTAGTTTGGTGCACGACATTCAATTTCAAGGACTAAAATGAGTCACTTAATGCAAAGTGAGGGACTAATTTAGTGCATATACAACGATGACATAATGGATGACACGTGGATGAATACTGTTGCGACACGTGACACAAACAGACACGTGGCCAAATAACATTGTGACACGTGGCACAACCATCCACGTCAGCATGCCACGTGTCACTGGTCACCACATCATCATACCATTACACGTGGCCAAATCATGAAGTGACACGTGTCACTTACAGTCCACGTCATCATGCCATGTCATCACGTCGTTAATGGAAAATAGGTCAGGGACTAATATGGTGCATTTTTTTCAATCTCAGGGACGTAATTGGTGCAATTGGAATCTCAGGGACGATTTTAGTGTATGACGTCAATCTCAGGGACCATTTTGGGGTTTAACTCATAGCATAAATGGTTTTTTTCTCTACATTTTTTTACAGATTTCATTTGTTATCTCTGACTTGTCTACGTTGAGATGAAATCCATTTCGTGCCCCACATTTGTCCTTGTCGATAGTTCCGTTAACGGAACGCTGATGTGGCACGTTAAGTCGCCAGCGTGTGTATCCATGTGTCACGCAGCTTGCCAGGGTGGATTCTTGATGAGTGAATGATGTGGCAAAATTTGAATCAACTCAATTTAACCCCTCCATAGATGATAAAACCCTAATTTGCAGCCCTCTTTTCCGAATACGGTGAAGACTGTGCTGGAGAAATGATGAGTTCAGGAAGCCTACCTGCAGTGAGTTCTGCACGATCACGTTCTCATGGGGCTTCCCTGAAGAACCTTAATGGTGGGAGGTTGGAGAAGATTCCTGACTGGTGTGGTTGTGGAATGCGTCCAATACTTCGCTAGTCTGGAACAAATGTCAATCTTGATAGACCCTTTTATGGGTGTCCAAATTATAATGTAAGTTCTCAATGTCGTCTTCTTCTTCCTCAATGTGTTGCTACTGGTATTTGTGTTTGATGAGTAATCTTAAGATTTTTTCTTTTTGTTGGTTGTTGCAAAATTGGCAGAGTTCTGGGAGAATATGGTGTGGTTTCTTTATGTGGGCAGACGGTGAAGAATAATAGAGTTTAGTGGGTAAAACACAACCTACAAGCAGTGATGATAGTTGGAAGATGAATTTAGCATGGAGAATTACTTCAATAGAAGTTGAAATTAGGTGTTTGAAAATATGGATTAATATTTTAAGTTTGGTTATTTGTTTAGTTATGTTTCTGATTGTTATGTATAGTGTAAGTATGATTAAATTTTGATTAAAAGTGTGGACCTGAAGGTGTGTACTCTGAGGGTGAATGAAAGCATTGTATTCAGATTTGCATGAAAAAGAAGCATGGTTTTAGCTCCTCTGGTACATATATCATATTGCAATAGTGAGAAAGGAAAGCTACATATTAAACATATTGGTACCATTCATAAACCTGAAATAAAGTGTCTACATTTAGTGAATATCCAAAAGCATTGCTTGCCAACAACTGAACAAATATCCAGAAAGTCATTAACAAAATACATCCAGAAATTCTTTAATAAAATAGCCAAGTATTTGGACACACACATAACCATGTTCTAGTGACACAAGATAAATATAATTAAGAAAATAACTACCCTAACTATAATAGTCTATCACAACTAAACATCATTCATTTCTTCCTAGGAGGTTTGAATGCTGGCTTTACTCCTGGTGTTGGGACAAATTTCATGAATTCAGCCATCCTTAAAGATGTTCCAGCATTTGCTCCTTGCAATGGGTCAACACTTGATGATCCTGGGGCTGGAGATGCTTTCCTCTTAGGTTGTAATTTGTTGGGCCTCGTTGCAGAAGTTACCTATGGTTGCATGAGTAGAATACAAGTCCCCGTCAGTCAAGTCAAAAAATTAAATTAAACAGATATTTTTTAAATAATCATTAAAAACACAAATAATAAGACATATTGGATTTCTACTTGTTCCTGATCTCCATTATCTGGTTGTGAAAAAGGGGTCTGTGAAAGCACAATCTCTGAAGGAGAATTTGTTGGGGCTGCAGAAGTGGCAACATTAGTTGCTGCATTAGCACCCTTTTCTTTCTCCTTAGCTATTACAACTGCTGCAGCAGCAGCAAGGGCAGCTGCAACGTCATCAACTTTTTTGTAGGAGCAGCTTCTCTTCGTGTGACCTTTTGTCCCACAGTAAGCACAAGAAAACTCCTTGTACTTTCTAGGTAGCTTTGTTGCATCTGTCTTACTCTTCTTACTTCCTGAAGACTCTTCATCTGCATCCTTTCGTCGTTTCTACTTCAAAGGACCTGGCTTTCTCCGAATCTTGGAAGCCTAGGGCCTACTATACTGAGACTTCTCTCACATTGCTTGTCCAGGGATGGGATTCAAGGAATGCTTATATGTTTCTTTATATGAGTCCATTGTCAACCACTTGTGACAATAATCTTCAAGATTCCCATTGAGTCTAGCTATTGCAGCACATGCGTGGACACATAGCATGCCTGAAATCCAGATTATATTCAATCAGAGAGGAGGTTCAGTCACAAACAGTTTATATTCATTCACGTCACAAACAGTTTATATTTCAATCAACGTTACAATTCCTACAAAAGTTGCCAATGAGACCTCATATGTACTTCTGAAACATTTTATAACTACTACCAAGTAAGAAAAAAAAGAATCTTATACCTGTGATCTGTCAGAATCTTCATGTGCATATATGCTTTTCCAAGTCAACAGCCATGTTTATTGGAAACCCATGAATCTCAAATCTATGATAGCCATCATCACCACACCACACCGGACGCCATTTTTGTGACTCCTTCCTTATCTTCTCTAGTCTGCTCCTCTGAATAGGAGGAAACCTGCCAATGTGGTATTGTAGCTTCACTTTTTTTTTGCAATTGTTCTCATCACGAACATGCGTACTTCCTCTAGTAGAGTGAGTATAGGCTTTTTCCTATACTCCTTTATCCTTGCATTGAAGACCTTGCACGCGTTATTACAAATGTTATCCAGCTTTGGATCATGGCTAAAGTATGCCTTCGTCCAACTTTTCTTTGGCCATTTGTTCAAGTAGGCCCAGGCATCCTCATTCTTTCTCTTTACTTTCTCCATTTTCTGTTCAAATCCATGCCTCGTTGTCTCTCTTGCACATTCCCATAACATAGTTTTTAACTCTTGCTCTTTCCATTGCTTGTTAAAGTTCTTCCACAGGTGCCACACACAAAACCTATGGTGCACTCCAGGCATCAATTCACAGACTGCTGGAATTAACCCCTGACATCATATGCAGCACTATTAGCAATTACTGTTATCGAGCCCCAATTGAGCCCACCAAATAAACAGTTATGACTCTATCTGAACCCTTAAATTTAAATTATGTCCCAACAGAGTCCTCGATAGTTGCAGTCAAATTTTTTAAAGCTTAAATGTTACCTTTTGCATGTCAGACATGAAGCACCATTTGTTAGAGGCTACATCACCCAGATCATCTAACAGAAGCTCCAGAAACCATCGCCAATTTTCCTTGTTCTCAACCTCTACAATGGCCCAAGCGATGACATATATATGGTTGTTGGCGTCTTGTCCAACTGCGGCTAGTATTTGTCCTCCAAAGTGTGTCTTCAAAAAGGCTCCATCTAGCCCAATTAGAGGCCGACACCCAGCCTTGAATCCTTTCTTGCATCCATCGAGGCACATGTACATTTTTTCGAAAGTTGGTTCTCCTTCAGGTTGCGGCTTCACTCCTATTTTAATAGTTGATCCAAGGTTACTTTTCAATAGCATAGTTGTCAGAACCGAACCGGTGATCGAACTGGTCAGGCTACTGGATCATTGGGTCACTGGTTCAACCAGTGGGTTACTGGTTGAACCGGTTAACCCGGTCCTATGTAAATAAAAAATAAAATATAGTACAAAAATTAGAATTAAAAATTTAAAATACATATTTTTACTAATATTTTAAAAATATCTAGCTATTCTAAACAATATGGAACAGAAACAATAAGTATTTTGTTAATTTTACTCTATCATAAATATTTTTATTTTGTTTTTATATTAAAATAAGTATTATTTTCGAATTTTAATAATTTATTAATTAGTTTATATCTATTATACTATTATATACTACAAGTATTTATTAAAAAATAATATTAATAGATATTATATAATTATGAAAAAAATAATAAGTGAGTTTATAATTACTGTTAAATAAAAATATAATTAATTTAAAAATGAGTGAGCTTATAATTAAAATTAAAATAAATTAAATAAAAGTAAATTATTTACCGAAAGGTATTAATATATATTTTAATTTGTATCCATATTAGTGAAAGACAAGGTAGCCTGGTGGACATAGGTACCTTTTATTTCCTGGAGGGATGGGGTTCGAACCTCAACTGCTTCATTTTGAGGAAATTTTAAACTGTTCCGGTTCGGTCGGACCGGTTTCTACCGGTTCTTTGCGGGTTTGACCGGTTCTTAACCTTGTACGGTCCAATCATCGGACCGGACCGGTATAGGATCCGGTTCACTGGTTTTTCGGTCGAACCGGCCGGTCCGATCCGGTTCTGCTAACATTGTTCAATAATGTCTCTGCATAGTCTCTCAGAAGTGTGTCTGCCGCATCTCCATATACAATGTTCCTTGCATCACTTAAGGCTCTAGTCAGAGAGGACTTATTGAGGTCAAGATCACACTTCCTCTTGAAGTAATCAGACGCTTCTCCATGTTTCAGGTTAGGATATTTTTTTATTTTCTTTACCAGCTTTGAGGCTAACCACTTCCTATTTGCTGCCCTATTTTTAGTTCTCCTTGCACATATGTGGTTGTTGTTTAAAGTTTTCATCTGCCAGCAAGTCTCTTCATGATCCATAGAGGCATATGCAACCCGCTTACAACCCTCCTTCTTGTACTTACAAACAGCTCTCACCCTATAACTCTCATTTCTTCTGAAATTGATTTTCCTCCCCTCTTGTATGGTGAACTCTCTCACTGCCTCAATAAAATCATGTTTGCTATTGAACTTCATCCCGATCTCCAACTTTAGCTCATCAAATCTTGCTCCCTCCATGAACATTGGAAAAGCATCGTCCTCATCCGCATCAGATTCTTCATCCGAATTAGGTGGGGTCTTTATTTCCTCAGATTTCCATGAGTCATTTCCATCAGAATCATCGTGGTATGCATCAAAGGCGTCATATGGTGGCTGGACCTCAGGGGCTTTTCCAATCACTTGGCCCAGATCAACTTCCTCATTAGAATTCTGAACTATCAGCTCATTTTCTTCACACAAGTTTTCGAGACATATCTTACCTTTTGCCTTATTCTTTTTCATTTTCAACTCCCTGGGTCTTGCTGTAGCAACTTCAGAATCAGATTCATCATTACTTGAACTCTCAAAAGCCTCGGGTCCAGGCCTATAAAGTTCATCTTCCGCACTCTCATACGAGTCACTACTGTCACTGCTTAATGTCACGGATGGGACCTCACCAACAACCTTCTTCCCTCTGGGTGCAAATCTTGAAGCTGATCGTGTCACTCGTTTTGGTGGTGGTATCGGTACCTTCTTGACAGCACCTTTCTTTGGGGTAGACTTTGAATTTTTTTTACACTTGTTTTAAAATTCTTTGTAGTGGTGGGTGGAATAGACTTCTCAGATTTATTATTTTTTGATTTAGAAGAACATGGATTAGAAATAGGCATTGGTTTAGGCTGGGATAGAGGTGTGGAGGTGGGCTGGGCTGGAAGTGTGGATGTGGCTGGGCTGCAAGTGAACAGTTGGGTTGGACTGCAGGCTTTGACTTGGGCTGGGCTGCAGGTTCAAAGGTGGGTTGGGCTGGATAATTTGAGGTGGGTTTGGTTTGAGGTTTAGAGTGGGGCTGACTTGGAGGAACAGAGTTCAGTTGGCCTAGGGGTGCAGAGTTTGCTTCAGGGAATGTGATTGTATCTTGTTCAAGGGGTGTGTTTGGAATACATGAGGATGGATTTGAGGTGTGTCAGATACCATGATTTTTGGACTGGGGGTCATAGGGACCAGTTGTGGAACCTCATCACCTTCATGTTCAGAATTTCCATGCTCAAGGTACACATACACTACACCTTCATTATTCTTTGCGTGAAAGCACATCTCTAGCTAAGAGCTCGGTCATGTGACAGTGCTCTCAATCCAGTCTTCAAAGGCCTCCCAGGAGCTAGCCACCAGCACTTCTTCAAGTTGTCATATCCTAGAACCTTCTAATAATTTCTTATTGAGAACACGTCCAATGTATCTTCCTCTAGTCCAAATAACTGTTCAATTTGGTCTCCGACATACACAACTTCTCCATCTTCTTTTGTCTCAAAACTTCCTCCATGGTGGATAACAATTGTTATATCATCATCCATCTACATTGCAAAATAACAAAAATCTCAACAATAATTTTAAAAAATAAAGCATACTGACTTAACTGACTTCAAACTTCAAACAGGACAATAGATCATCATTCATTTTAAAACAACAGATTTTTTAAACATAAGCAATAACACACACATGATAACATTTTTTCACAGACAGCAAAAGATAAAATCGACATTCTCTTCTTCATCAAGGAAAAAAAAACCTAGCATTATTCACATGCAACAATTTTCAATGCCCTAAATATAACCAGCACCTTGCTTCGACAATAACAATGCAATACAAAAACCCAAACAAAAGCCAAAAACAGAGTATTAAGAAATTTGTGAAAAAAAAATAAAACTTCACTTCCTAACCTGATCTTCTTCGTTTCTTTTTTGCGCCCATGTTAGTTCGTCAGCAACCTCACCCAGCAGTCCAATACACCACCAATGTTACTCTGATTCTTCTTTTTCATAGTCAAGCATGCGAGAAGAACAACAACGTGGAGAAGAAGAATAGAAGACAAAGAGAAGGAAGAAGAAGGGTTAAGCTACGTCTGTGTCTTCATCTACACGTTGGCCCAACTTTTTTAACCCAATGAAGCCCTTAAACGACGTCACATTGAGTTAAAACTGGGAGGGAACATAAAACGACATCATTTTAGGCTTTCCTATGTGTCAATTTAACATGCCACATCAGATCTCCGTTAACGGAGATAGCTACGGGGCAAACGTGGGTCACGATTCAATATTTGAGGGTTTTAATTGGGCAACTATAAATTTTGGGGTCCAAATTGAGGCTACTCAAAAATTTTAGGGGCCAAAATAAGTATTAACTCTGTCTACGTTCTTTACAAATTTTTTTCTCTTTCTCTATAGATTTTTGCTTTTATTATGAATGCTATTTGATTTGAATTTGTTTTCGATCAAACAGTGAAATCAACTAGTGAAATTAAATTCGTATAAGTTTTTTGTGTTCGAAAACAATGAATAATGCAAGTTTAGATCAGTTAAACTAGGGCGAATTGGATTATTGTTCTAAATCGAATCAAGAGGACAATGTTTGCTTTGTTTCTAGTTAATGTAGCTCGTTAGTAGTTGATGTTCGTGTAGTTGTTTTGTCTACAAGTTGAATAATTTCGTTAGCAAGAATTGTGTCAAAAGCATCCAATTTTATGACTCCTTTTCTCACAGATGTTCTCTCAGAAGAATACTAATATTGGTTATTAGCAACCATCTCAATCAAATCTAGAGCCTCCTCAGGATCTTTTTCATGTAAAGAGATCCGCCTATAGAATTATCCAAAGACATTTTGGCAACCTCAATAACTCCATCATAGAAAATCTGTAACTGAATCCAGTACGAAAACATGTAAGGAGGACATTTTCTGAGCATCAACTTATACCTCTCCCAAACTTCATAGAGAGATTCACCCTCTTTCTGCCTGAAAGTCTGAACATCTATTCTCAGCTTACTTAGCTTCTGAGGTAAAAAGAATTTGATTAAAAATCTATTGACCAACTTGTCTCATGTATCCAAGCTCTCCTTGAGTTGTGTGTCAAGTCACTGCTTGGCTCTGTCCCACATAGCAAACGGAAAGAGCAACAACCTATAGACATCAGGATGAACGCCATTGGTCTTCATCGTGTCACAGATTTGTAGAAAATTAGAGATGAATAAGTTTGGGTCTTCCTGTGGGAGTTTATGAAACTGAGAATTTTGTTGCACCAGAAAAATAAGTTGAGGCTTCAGCTCAAAGTTATTAGCACCCACAGGAGGTACAACAATATTGTTACCATAGAAGTTAGGACTAGGAGAAGTGTGTGAGTCAAGTGTCTTTCTAGGATGCTCAAGTACATTAGGAGCATAAGGAGCATTAGGAATAGCAACAATGTTGTTGTTCAGCTCTATAGTTAATTTTTCAGATTCCTTCTTAAGATTATCCTTGAGATTCTCAGCAGCTTTGTAAATTCTAGCCTGCTGTAAACTCCTTCTCAAAGTCCTCTCAATCTCAGGATCAAAGTCAAGAAGAGGTTTCTTGTCTCTGTTCCTACTCATAAACAAACAGAAAATAAAAAAAAGTGAGAATCTCTACGTCAGAATGAAAAGAATTTTCCGTGAGGTAACCTAAGTAAAAGAAATAAAACTAAATAAATGGAGCTAAAAATTTCGAAAACATATAAGAAAAAGGGAACAAAAATTTTCAAAAATATAAAGAAAAGAAATAAGAAAATAAAATAAATAAACTAAGAAACACCAAACTTAATTTCGAAATTCAGGGAAAAATTGCAAACAAATTAAAGCAAATAACGTCTAATCTAAGCAATTAAACAACGGGTAATTATCAATTATAGTCAATCCCCGGTAACGGCGCCAAAAAATTGGTGCGGATTTTATAAACCACAAACTAACCGGCAAGTGCACTGGGTCGTACTAAGTAAACCTCAGGTGAGTGAGGGTCGATCCCACGAGGATTGATGGATCAAGCAACAATAATTGAGTGATCAACTTAGTCAGACAAAAGAAAAGGAGTGTTTTGAGTTCAAATTGCACCAAACAGTGATTCAAAAAAGTGAAGAAAGCAAATAGTAAATTGGTTGGGAGCAATAATGTAAGAAAACAGTTAAGGTTCTAGAGATGTTCAGATTTCTGGATTAACAATTCTTATTAGCTACCTTGATTATAAAAAGATTCAATTCACAGTAAACTTTAAGTGATTAGACTCCAATTTCTTGGTAATTTAATCCTCTTCTAACTCAATTAACCGCCAATTCCTTGGTCACTTAATTTAATTAGAGGGTTTAAGTTCAAATCCTAGTTTATAAGCCACACAAAATCCTAAAAATTCAAAGATGATATGATTATATGCCACGTATCACATTAAATCTTGATAATTAGAGAGTCATGAGAATTCAGTTTCAAGCTATTATTCAGGTGAGATAACTTTTCCAAGATTCAACAAGAATTCAATTTAGAAAAGAGTTATTTTTAATATACTCTAATCCGTAGGATGAAGAACGAAATAGATTCTTGAATGTAAATTAGTGCATAAATCAGAAGTAGAAAACAATAGTTATTAATCCATCCAAATAAACAGAGCTCCTAACCTTAACAATGGATGTTTAGTTGCTCATGGTGCAGAAAAACTCAAGAAGTTGTAAAATTAAAAAGTGCAGTCGAAGAGAAGCGAGCCTGCAGGGCTGAGATATCTTCTCTTTTATATTTAACCTAATTGATTTGAAAATTAAATTCCAAAACTTAATTAATATCTTTTTTCTAATTAAAAATAAATTAAAATATAAATCAAATATACGGGATTGCGTTGCAGGATTCGTTTGGGCGCAGGGATTGGCGCCATACTTGGAAGGAGTGGCGCCTGACTTGAGGAGTAGGTGTGGCGCCATACTTGGTAATCCAGGCGTTTGGCTTGAGGGCTTGTGATGTATGGCATTCAACATGGCACCAAACGCCGTGATGTAGTGTTTGGCACCACTTTTTGCTCTAAATCCAGCAAGTAACAATAAACTATTATATATTGTTAGAAATCTTTGAAAGTTGGCTTTCCAATACTGCTGAAAATGCATCAATTGGACTTTTGTAGATCAAGTTATGCTCGTTGTAGTGTGAGGAGGTCAGGATCGATAGCATTCACAAATTCTCTTTGCACTTTGCCAAACTCGCCCGAATGCCACCTGTAATAAATCAAATTGTAAAACATCTCAAAGTAGCATTCATAGTGGTTTAAAACACCTAAATTTCAGAACAATATAGCAAATCCACATGCAAATTACTAAGAAAAGACAAGAAAGATGCTCACGCATCAGCGGCCCGTTGTACTTTCAGACTTTCTAGTAGCTTTTTCTCTGCCACATAGTCACACGTATCAGCCAATTACACCCATTTTCAAACTGCATACACTTTCCATGATGCTTCAACTAATTGGACTCAAACACCTTATACTCTACACTCGACGAATATTATAACTCTTCACTGTCAACACAACTTCCTCCTTATTTTGGAACCGTTGCCCGATTTAAAACTCCTCTGTGCCAAGTATACCATGCCCGTCTCCGTGAATAGCAGACAGTTGTTGACCTAGAAATGCTGGTTAATTCATCGCGTTAAGATCCAAAGTAGAGAAGAGTGGAGGGTACTGTTGTGTCTGAGAGCTTGATTGCCCTTGTAATCTCCCAACTCATGTTGTGTCTTCCTCACCGTCTGTATCATTACCAATAATGGGTGGTTCCGAATCTGACTCATCATCGCCCATGGCCTCAACAAGTGGATCCCTATCTCTGACCTCTATGAATGCTGGTGTACCATTCAATAACGGTGCTACTCTAATTGCAGCTGCAAGCTCCCCAAAGGTACGCACATCACCTAAGTCGACTACATTATCGGCCTAAACGGGCAAATCTGCTGCAAATGATGGAGATGAAATATGGACGATGACATCGTGATCGGTTGGAATGGCACTAGAACCATATTCTAGCCCGACGGTTGGCAGATTCGGAGTAGTTCCACCTGAGCTACCCTCCACACCAACCATTCTCGCAAACAACTCCATAGCCCCCAAATCTAAAAATCTAGATTGACTGTAAAATATAACACAAATGTCGTTATCGCCTAACATCACATACTTTCCAAACTTCACATAACCTTGCCTGAGTGAGATAGGAATCCGAAAAAATAATTACTTAACACTTTTTTACCGCACTGTCCTAACTTCTATAATATACTATTTCGTAAATCCTCTAAACTCGTTGAAAGATTTACGAACACTCTGACCTGCTTTTTACTAGTGAACGTTACACCCTCACTTGTGTTTTTATCAATTTTTCTCAGTAATGAACTAGCAAAAATACACTCTCAGCCATCTTCCAAAATCCTCAATTTAACTATGGCTCGATATACGTCATGTTTGTTTATTTATAGCCTCTTTAAGTACATAAATCGTTCCATGGTCAAGAGCTTTATGTTTTTCAACGTAAATTATCACAGCCTAATGTGCTTTAAGATATTTGCATATAAATCGTGCTAAGGTGCTGGGAGTTGAATAGCTGCACGTAAATCGTGCTAGAGTTATGAGCTTTAGGTTAAAAAGCATTATACATACTGAGGTGGGACGATTTATATACATCTTGCGAAGCATAATAGCCTGGGATAATTTATGTATATTTATCCAATACATTTCAAGCACAAATCATCCTAGAGTAACATGTTTCATGCATTATATAACACATATCACCCTAAAACGATTTATATATTATATGGTTTAAAAAATTTACGTTGTCAAATTTCATTTAGAAGATTTAAGTAATTTTGATCTTCTATTATTTTATTTAAATAAAAAATTTAAAAAATACTAGTAATTTTTTATTTATAGAAATTAAACGGAGTATATATTTTTTAATTTTTTATTATTGTTGTTTTAAAAATTGGTTAAAATACTATATTATTAAAATTATGTTAAGTTTTAGATATATTGAATTTAAATTAACTATTATAATTCACAAAAAAATCATCATCATCATTATCATTATCATTATCATTATCATTATCATTATTATTATTATTATTATTATTATTATTATTATTATTATTATTAGAAGTATATATTTTATTTTATAATAGATAACAAAAAATAATATAATATTTTATTTAAAATAGATGCAACAAATAAGAATCTTTATGTTAATTAATTATGTAGATATAATATAATATTAAAAATTTAAATTTTAATATTTTAAAATAACTAATAACAAATAAATAAAATTGATAACAATAATTAGTAATATTTTTTTATTAATATGTATTTTTTTTATTCAATTTTTATAAGAGAAAAAATTTTAAATCACTAATATTTCTTAATTTTTATACAATAAATTTAGTCAATATATATAAATAAAAGTACTGAAAAATAAAAAATTTTTTAAAAAATTCGAATAATTATTTTAAAAAAGACAACAAAATTTTTAATAAAAAAAATTCGTCAACCTTAATTGGTATTTAATTAAGTGCCATATAGACACATTTCATTAACTCAAAAAAAATCATTAATAGAGAAAATAACTAAGCTTACAGAATTAAAAATCAAAAGTGAAAAAAAATAATTTTTTTTGTTAAAATCTCGTAACAAAAAAATTATTAGAAGTGGAGATAGATATTCACTTTTAAAAGAATGTAGCGATTTTAAGAGGTTGATTTTAATATATATGAATATTATTTAAAATAAAAAATAAAATTATATTTAAATTAAATTTGATTTGATAATATTTTTTTTAATAGATTACTTGCCAATAAAATTATATTAATAGATTACTTACCAATAAAATAAATAAACTATAATTGAGAGGACATAATTTTTCTATACTTATTTTAAAGATTGTAAATTCCAGTGTCGCTCCTAATTTAAAAAAAAAAAATAGATTACTTATATTAGATTTCCTGGAATGCTTGAATAGCATTTTTCTACATCGACATGGTGATTTACTTAACCAAACACAATTTCACACATACACACATCTCAATTATTGAACTTTCCCAAACATAACGAACATAAAATCAAAAACAACTGAAAATCCAAAAACACAATCATGCATCATCATCATCATCCAAATCAAAACATCATTACAACTCAGCCAGAGATCTCAATGGTTTTGACCTCAGGCTTCTTCTCCGGCAACTTAGGAACCGTAACAGTGAGCACACCATTCTCCATTGAAGCCTTAACCTCATCAACCTTTGCATTCTCCGGAAGCCAGAACTTCCTCAAGAACTTTCCACGTCCCCTCTCCACTCTATGCCATTTCTCATCCTCCTTCTTCTCCTCCTTCTCCACGCGCCTCTCCCCGCTTATCTGCAGCACGCGCCCTTCTTCCACTTCTACTTTCACTTCTTCTTTCTTCAGCCCCGGCAAGTCCGCTTTGAACACGTGCGCTTCCGGCGTCTCCTTCCAATCCACACGTGCGTTTGTGAAGCTCGAAACCTCGTTGTTGGAGCCGAATGGTGCCCATATGTCTGAGGAGAATGGGTCCAGCAAGGTGCTCCTGTTGCTTAGCAATGAAGGAATCAGAGACATGTTTCTTGATGAGCTTTGTTTTTTGTCTTGTGTAAAAAAGAGGAGAATTGAGCTTTGAAGGAATTAAATCTTCGATGATTATTCTAGTGATGATGAAATTGAAGGAAGATGAGTGGCTTATTTATAATAATAATTCAAGTGCCGATGATGGGTTATCGTGAAGTTTCGGGCTTGTTCGATGGTTGTGATGATTGAGTTATCGATGTGTCTCCACAATGTTCTACTAATTTCTTTTACTATTTCTCAATGGCTTTTCTGATAGGTTTAATTTCCTTTATCATGATTTGATTTGGATATGAAGCAGAAGAGAAGAGAAGGGAAGAGAACCTTCTTCTCATTTCCTTAGCTTTAAGTATTTTCCTTACTTCTTTAGAAAAAAAAAAGTATTTTAAACATTTTTTTTTCAAGCTTAAATAAGGCCACCATTGGTATAAAGACATAAAAACAACGTTTTCTAAAATTGTTTATTTATTTTAAATTTTTTATTTTATAATAAATTTTAGATTTATCCTATTAGTCTTTATAATTTCACTAAATTTTAATTAGATTTTTATATTTTTTTAATTGGATTCTTACACTGCTTTAATTTTGTAATTAAGTCCTTTCTAGTGTAAAAAATATTAGAATTAATTGAATATTTTTTTACAAATTGAAGGTATTTATGATTAAAAACTTAATTAAATCTTTGACCACATATATTTTAGTAAAAATATTATGTTAATTTTAATATTTTTAACATGAAAAGGACATAATTACAAAATTAAAAGCAGTGTAGGGACCTAATTGAAAGAAAAAAAAGAATAAGAACCTAATTAAAAATTTGATAAAACTATAGAGACCAATAGAGTAATTAAACCTAAATTTTATTCAAAAAAATTAAAAATGAATAAGAATGATTAGATTAAAAATATAATAATTAGCAATAAAAATTAGACAATTTAATAAATTAAAATATAGATCTTTAAAAAGTGAAAAAAAATATTAAAAGAATTATAAATAAAATTTAATTCAAAATAAATTATTAAATTCACAAAAAATAAAATATATCAAAATGATAATAAAATAAAAGTAAAAAATAATATTATAAAATTTACAAAAAATAATTAAAAATAAAATAATCTTTTATTAATTTTTTGTTAAAAATTTAAATTTTAAACAAATTCAAGAATATAACAATCTAATCAATAGACAAGATCAAACGTTCCTATTTAAACGCATTTTGTTATAAAATAACTAAATAAATAAATAAGGAAGATGTAATAAATATAAAATAAAAAAATATAATTAGATAGTTCTAGTAGTAATGTTCACTAGAATTACTATATCAATATAATAGATATAATTATGTATTGAACAATATTAAAATAAAATATATAAGAGAGAGAATAGTATGAAAGAGAGAGAGTGAAGAATGTTATATTCTTATTGTTGTTGTATATGTTACGTGAGGATATGCCCTCTATTTATACATACAAAATTCAAACATTCAACCTTCATTAATTCTCAATTTGTATTGAGAAGTTAAGTTTTGAAAAGCTCAGCCGCCCAATTGATAAATGGGCATTCATTCCATCTTTATCACAATACTCCCCCTTAGATGCCCATTTAGGATTATTGCCTCGTTAAAACCTTACTAAAGAAAAATTCAGTGGGAAAAAAAAAACCTTAGTGAAGGAAAAAGGGTACAATATCCTTTGTGATGGGGGCTGCCTCATTAAAAACCTTGTCAAGAAAAACCCAATGGGAAAAAAACCTGACCAAGAAAAAAAAAAGTACAGTCTCCCCCTCTTGCCGACATCATTTAATGTCTCGAAATCGGCTGATCCCAATCTCATGTACCAATCTTTCAAAGGAGGATTTTGGGAGTGACTTTGTGAATAAATCTGCCAGATTGTTACTTGAGCGGATCTGTTGGATATCAATTGTTCCTTGATTTTGAAGATCATGAGTGAAGAAGAATTTGGAAGAAATATGCTTTGTTCTATCACCTTTAATGTATCCACCTTTAAGTTGAGCAATGCATACTGTATTATCTTCAAACAGAACAGTTGGAGCTATCTTATGATCAATCAGTTCACATGATGACAGAATATATTGGATCAAACTCCTGAGCCAAAAACACTCGCGACTTGCTTCATGAATCACTAATATTTCGGCATAATTAGAGGATGTTGCAGCAATCGTCTGTTTCGTGGACCTCCATGATATAGCAGTACCATCATATGTGAACAGGTATCCTGTTTGAGATCTCCCTTTATGTGGATCAGACAAGTATCCAGCATCTACATAGCCAACTAATTGTGACTTGGATCCATAGGGATAAAACAATCCCATATCAACCGTTCCATGAAGATATCAAAATATTTGTTTGATTCCACTCCAATGTCTTCTGGTTGGAAAGGAACTATATCTTGCTAGTAGGTTCACAGCAAATGATATATCAGGTCGTGTATTATTAGCAAGATACATTAGCGCTCCAATGGCACTAAGATATGGTACTTCTGGACCAAGGATATCTTCATTTTCTTCTTTAGGACGGAATTGATCATTTTTCACATCCAAAGATCTTACGATCATTGGGGTACTCAAGGGATGTGACTTATCCATATAAAATCTTTTCAAGATCTTCTCTGTGTATGTTGTTTGATGAATAAAGATCCCATCTTTTGTATGCTCGATCTGCAGGCCGAGACAAAATTTAGTCTTTCCAAGATCTTTCATCTTAAACTCTTCCTTTAGAGTTTTTATAATTGTTGGAATCTCTTCAGGAGTTCCAATGATATTTAAATCATCAACGTACACAGCAATTATAATGAATCTAGATGCAGATTTCTTTATAAAAACACATAGACATATATCATCATTCTTGAATCCATTTTTGGCCAGATACTCAATAAGACGATTATACCACATTCATCCAGATTACTTTAGACCATATAAAGATCTTTGCAATTTAACTAAGTATAACCCCTGTGAATATTCATTGGATGGTTTAGATATCTTTAGCCCTTCAGGGACTTTCATATAGATATCCCGATCTAATGAGCCGTATAAATAGGCTGTTACCACATCCATTAAATGCATATGCAGATAAACTGACCAAATAACGCAATGTTATCGCATCCACTACAGGGGAATACGTTTCTTCATAATCTATACTGGGCCTTTGTGAAAAACCTTGTGCCACAAGTCGGGCTTTGTAGTGCACAACTTCATTTTTCTCATTTCGTTTTTCCACAAATACCCATCGGTATCCAACAGGTTTTACATCTTCAGATGTACGGACTACAGGTCCAAAAACTTCACGTTTTGCAAGTGAGTCTAATTCAGCCTTCATGGCTGCTTCCTATTTTAGCCAATCATTTCTTTATCGACATTCTTCGACTGATCTTGGCTCAAGATCCTTACTTTCATACATGATATTTAATGTCACATTATATATAAATATTTCATTGATAATTGTCTTATTTCGGTCCCATTTCTCTCCTGTAAAGACATAATTTATCGAGATCTCATCATTTTCACAATTTTCAGGTACCTAAACGTCTTCTGGCGTTAAAATTATATCAGAATTTTGGAAAACTAGAGGTGTCTTTACTGTGTCTTTTTCAACAGGAATAGTATTTACCTCTTTTCTCTTTCGAAGATTTTTATCTTTGGAATCGACAGGCCTGCCACGCTTCTGACGTGTATTTGCTTCAGTGGCTATTTGTCCTACTGGGACATCAATTCGAATTGGGACATTTTTTTCCCTGCCACGCTTCTGGCGTGAATTTGCTTCAGTGGCTACTTGTCCTACTGGGACATCAATTCGAATTGGAGCATTTTCCGCTGGTATATAAGATTTGGTTATCCTCTTTGTATCGGAAAATGCATCAGGCAATTCATTTGCTATTCTTTGCAAATGTATAATCTTTTAAACTTCTAGTTCACATTGCCCTGATCGAGGATCTAAATGCATCAAAGATGATGCATTCCAATTAAGTTCCTTTTCAGGAAGCTTATTCTCTCCCCCTAATATTGGAAATTTTGATTCATCAAAATGACAATCCGTAAACCGGGTTTTAAATACATCTCCGGTTTGTATCTCAAGATACCTCACTATAGAGAAAAAATCATATCCAACATATATCCCAATTTTCTTTGGAGTCCCATTTTGGTGCGATTAGGTGGTGCAATGGGAACATATATCGCACACTCAAATATTCTTAAATGGGAAACATTTGGTAACTCGTTGGCCTCAAACGAATAAGTGCTGCGGCATGTAAAATAGCATGCCCCAAACCGAGGTTGGGAGATTTATTCTTATAAGTAAGGGTCTAGCAATTAATTGGAGGCGTTTAATAGGTGATTCTACTAACTCATTTTGTGTGTGAACATAAGCTACTGGATGTTCAACACTTATTCTATTAGCAATACAATAAGCATCAAAAGCTTAGGAAGTAAATTCACTAGCATTATCAAGACGAATTGCTTTGATTGGATTTTCTGGAAATTGTGCTTTTAATCGAATAATTTGAGCCAGTAATCTCGCAAACGTCAGGTTGCGAGAAGATAATAAGCACACGTGTGACTATCTCGAAGATGCGTCTATTAGGACCATAAAATATCTAAAAGATCCACATGGTGGATGAATAGGTCCACATATATCACGTTGAATCCTTTCTAGGAATTCAGGAGACTCAAATCCAATCTTTACTGGTGATGGCCTTAAAATTAACTTCCCTTGAGAACATGCAACACAACAAAATTCACTAGTTTTAAGAATCTTCTGATTCTTTAGTGAATGTCCATGGGAGTTTTCAATAATTCTCCTCATCATGGTTATTCCCGGATGACCCAATCTATCATGCCAAGTTATGAATTCATTTGGGCTAGTAAACTTCTGGTTTACAATGGCATGCGATTCAATTGCACTAATCTTGGTATAATATAACCCAAATGAAAGTGAGGGTAATTTTTCTAATATAACTTTCTTATTTGAATCATGAGTTGTGATACATAAGTACTCATGATTTTCCTCATTCATAGTCTCAATATGATATCCATTTCGGCGAATATCTTTGAAACTCAACAAGTTTCTTAGAGACTTGGTAGATAATAGTGCATTATTTATTACAAATTTTGTTCCTCCAGAAAACAAAATTATAACTCTTCCGGAGCCTTCTATCACATTGCCCGAGCCAATAATAGTATTAACATACTCTTCTTTTGCCACAAAATGGGTAAAATATATATCACTTTTAAGAATAGTGTGCAAACTTGCACTATCCGCAAGGCATATATCTTCAGAATATGTCCTTGCCATTTTTCTTCAAAAACAAATAATAATAATAATAATAATAATAATAATAATAATAATAATAATAATAATAATAATAATAATAATAATAATAAAATGAGTAAAAGTACATGCACAGTAAAATGATTCACATGAATACTTAACAAACACACATATTAAACTATTCCATCATTGATTAAATGGCCAATATTTCCTTCAAGATCCTCAAAGAAATTAGATACATCATAATGAGTGGTGAAATTTTCATAATTTGAAACAAAATTTGTTTCCTTTTCTTTGTCATCCTTTTTCAAGGATGCTTAATAAAGATCAACAAGGTGCCTTGGGGTACGACAGGTACGTGACCAATGGCCCTTTCCACCATAACGGAAGCATTTATCCTCAATTGATTTACTTTGTCCATTATTTCTTTCTTTATCCCACTTCTGGTGAGATCCTCTCTTTTGAACATAATTCATTTTCCTTCCATAATTTTTCTTGTTACTAAAACCTTGCCATTTACCTCTTCTGGGATAATTTGCCGCATTTACTTCAGGAAATGGGGCGGCGCCAACTGGGCGCGCTTCATGATTCTTTTAAGAGTAACTCATTGTTGCGCTTAGCAACAAGAAGGCAAGAAATTAGCTCAAAAAAAAATTTTAAAATCCTTTTTCTCGATTGCTACTGCAGGAGCATATTCGAGGCATGGAAGGTCGAGAAAGTTTTTCCTAACATATCAGGCTTGAGGAAGTATCACCGTCTTTTGATGATTGTACCTTTCTTCAAGGCTTTTCCACAGATCTGCAGGATCTTTTAATGTGGGATATTCATTTTTCAATCATACTTCAAGATGACGACGAAGGAAAATCATGGCCTTGGTTTTATCCTTCTGGGATGCATTATTTTTAGCCTTAATGGTATCTCCAAGATCCATTGAATCAAGATGGATTTTAACATCTAATATCCATGATAAATAATTATTTTCAGATATATCAAGAGCATTATATTCAAGATGATAGAGCTTCGACATAATAAAAATTTGTTACCTGAAGTCTTCCTAAAATTTGATCAGAGTCTTGTGCTGATAACATATTATAAAATAACTAAATAAATAAATAAGGAAGAGGTAACAAATATAAAATAAAAAAATATATAATTAGATAGCTCTAGTAGTAATGTTCACTAGAATTACTATATCAATATAATAGATATAATTATATATTGAATAATATTAAAATAAAGTATATAAGAGAGAGAATAGTATGAAAGAGAGAGAGTGAAGAATGTTATATTCTTATTGTTGTTGTATATGTTACGTGAGGATATGCCTTCTATTTATACATACAAAATTCAAACATTCAACCTTCATTAATTCTCAATTTGTATTGAGAAGTTAAGTTTTGAAAAGTTCAGCCGCCCAATTGATAAATGGGCATTCATTCCATCTTTATTACAACACATTTTACCTTAGTCTTCATCTAAAATAAAGCTCTACAATAATTTCAAATAACATCAAATTAAAAGATTATATATATATATATATATATATATATAAAATATGTTATGGAATCGGCCCACTTGCAGCATATGACCCATCTTAAATTTAAAATATTCTTTTATGGAAAAATTTTACTAATCGTCATTAGTCAAGAAATTAAAATTTAGGGGGTGTTTAGTTATTTATTTTTTATTTTATTTTCACAAAAAATAGAAAACAACATTAGAAACTCGATTAGTGGGTGAATTTCATATTCAATTTTGTATAGAAGTGTTACCTGAGTTGTTTGAAGGAGTTTGAATTTTAGGTAAAAATGATTTAAAATTCTAAAAATATTCTTCAAATGATAATTGAAGTATTTATAAAAAAATTTAATGCCAAAGTTAACAGATATTTTAGTAGAGCGTAATTAATTTAGGACAAAAATTACCTAATATAAATATAAATGAGTTATTGTAAATAATTGTTCCAAAGTAAAAAGTTTTATGTTGGGTCGTATGTCATTTATTTTTCTTGGTGCTAGAATTATTAGCACAGTAGGAAGTTAGATTTTACTAAACTCATGAGATCATCTTACGAATATAAGGCTTCCAGTGTGCTTCCTGAGTTAAGATCTAATCAAGTTGATGTGATCCAACTTAATTCTTAAGTCAGAGTAGACTTATACAATCATATGGCTTTGGCCTATCTTAGGCTTTTTTTGAGTTTTGATTCCTTTAAAGTGTAGGTGATTTTTTTTTTTGGTAGAAGAAAGGGGTTTAAGGCCCAGTGTAAACAACAAAATAGAACTAAACATCAACTACTACAATGTATAAGAGTGAATTCTCAAAATTTCTCTCAGGATGGAGAGAATCCTCTCTCACTAGGAGAGTATCTCAGAACTCTTGGTTCTGTACCTAGAAAGTAAGTAACCTTTACCTCAAAACTTCTTTTAGCATATCCTTATCTCATAACTTTAATCCATTCTAATAATTTCTTTCACCACAACAAGTAACTGTGAATCCTACTCATAAACTATAACACATTGTGCTAAAAAACGGTATATCTCACCCATATCAGTTTAGTCCATCCGTTACTATCTGTATTTACAATCTGACTTCATACATTCTTGTCTCAACCGCAAGCATAATTACCCACCTCTTTCACTTTATCCCACCAGTTCACATGTCAACCAGATACGGCAAAATTTAATAGCACCAGATACATCACCTTTTTCTTACACTACATCTCTCACACCATCACACCCTTTATCTACTAACTATCACATAGCCTAGCTATAACATGGTTAGACCAAATATGGGAACCGACCATTGAAGGTGTCATCATCACTCTTAACCTACAATCTAGCCCAGGTTTTAAAATAGATAGCTTCAATTTGGTTGGCAAAATTATCACAGATAAAGAGCTGAAATTCAAAACCATTAAGAATTCCATTCTCAACATGTGGGGAAGCCCCAAAGAGGTCTCAATTTCGGAAGTGGAAAGAAACAAAATTCTTATAAGCTTCAAGGATAGTCGAGTGGAAAATAAGTTTCTCAACAATGGTCCCTGAAATATTAGAGGGAATCTGCTAAACCTCCAAAGATGGCTACAGGAAAAGGCGATATTGGATGTTAGCCACGACTATATGGAGTTTTGAATTCAAGTACATAGACTTCTGATCGAATACCTAAATGTTGAAACATCAAAACCATTGAAAATCTCATTGGAATACTGGGAGAGGTGGAAAACCCAATAAAGGAGGGAATAATAGAGATGAATTTTCTGCATTTTTGAGCTACCATTAACATAACACAACCTCTTCAGAGAGGTTTTTGGCTTGACCGAAATAATAAAGCCAGAACTTGGATTAGTTTCAAATACGAAAGGCTTCAGGATTGCTTCTGCCTTAAATGCGGTGTTATTGGACATGAGAAGAAAAATTACAACAATCCAGTAGCCATGGCATGCTGGAATCTAACAAAACCAAGGTTCACCAAAAGATCTAGTAACAGAGAGGGTCAGACCTTTGAATGCAGAAAAGGAGGAAGAAAAATGGAAACAACAGTTCATGGAATATGAAGAAGCGTGTGAACATCACACGAGGGAGGATGAAGGTAGTCAAAGCTCAGAAGACAAAGTTAAGGACTAGCAGATACTAGAGATTTTAGAGATAGAGGTGTCATCGAGAAAAGCAAGAGGTCAAGATGTGATAGAGAGTGGTGGTGAAAAGAAAGAAAAAGGTAGAGAAGCTAAACCACTGCCACAAGAAAAATAACTGAATGATCGAGAAGAGCTTCTTCTCAATCTCCTAGAAATAGCATTGAAAACCCTGATGGCAGCAAAAGAAAATGGCGTGAAAAATACAAAAGAAAGCAAGCAAAAGGAGAAAATGGTACAAGGTGAAGAAAAAAGGATGCAAAGGGTAAAAGATATAATTGGGCCATCTAATTGGGACAATCCCAAAGACTTACACACAAATGAAGCTATGAAGATAATGGAGCAAGCCCAACAAAAAATAAACAGCTTTCATGATTTTAATCATTTGGACCTACTCAATTACCAATCAAGTGGACTTCAAGCCTCTTCAGTAAACCACAAAGAAGGCTACTATCAACAAAAGGATCCTCAAGGTCATTTACCTCAGGCTCTAGACCTCAAGCAACATCAACCAGGCCTGTGAAAGTAATAGTCAGAGAATGAAGAATAGGATAAAGAACAAAAAGTAAAGTAGACTACAAGAGAGGAAGTAGAAAACTGGATGAATATTAGCAGGCACAAGGAGAGACAACCTTTTAGAAATGAAAAAGGAAAAATCTACTACTATGTGAAAATGATATCAGATGAGGAGGACGAGAAATCAAAGGTAAGTAACCCATTTAACAGCAACATGAAAATTTGGGAAGAGGTCCTAAGCATAGGAATGCAACACAATCTGAAAATCAAAGGAAAAAGAGAAGGGACAGAAGCTATGAGATTGACTGACTCCAACTGGGAGGAGGATCAAGAATCAAGGAACAGCAAAAGGATCAAGAATATAAACCAACAGTAAGGACGCAGCACAACTAGGGTTGAGGAGGCGGGCCTAACCATGCCCCTCCCCAACCATGATTGTCCTAAGCTGGAACTGTCGCGGAGTGGTGGCGGCCGCGATAGCTTCCGAGTTAAAATATCTGTGCTTGAAGCACAAGCCGACCATAATATATCTAATGGAAACTAGGGATAAGGAGGATAAAATTAGAAAAATTGCTAGAAAATTCCAATTTAAAAATATTTTTTGTATAGAACCTCGAGGTCTGTCCGGTGGTTTATGTCTTTTATGGAATGAAAAAGTTAATGTTTCAGTTTATTCATGGTGCCAAAATTTTATCATTGCTAATATTAAAAGTAACAATAATTCAGATTGAAAATGCTGCTTTACCTACGAAAATCCCATATTCATGCAAAGAAGAAGAACATGGCAAACATTATCCGAGTCAAAGGACCTGGTAAACGAGCCAAGTTGTTTCATTGGGGACTTCAATGACATTCTCAACCAGGATGAAAGGATTAGCAAATAACCAAAACCACCTATCCAAATAGAAGTGTTCAAAGAATAAGTGAACAAGAAGAATCTCATGGACATGAAGCTTAAAGGAAGTAAATTCACATGGTTTAGCAACCCAAAAGATCGCTTTGTGACCAGAGAAAGAATTGATAGAGCCATGATCAATTGGAAAAGGAGACAAATTTTTAGTCATGCCATGCTCATTGCCTTACCAGCTATTTTATCAAACCACTGCCCCATTCTCCTTAATCTTAAACCAAGTTAGAAAGTCCCAAGGCTGTTCAAATATGAAGCCTATGGGATGACAAAGAGGAATTCAAGCAGATGATCAAGGAAGGATGGTTCGAGAAGAATAGCAATGGAGGCAACTGGAATAGATTGATAAACAAAACAAAAAATTGCATCAAGAAGCTGAAAGAATGGAACAGATCAAGTTTCAGAAGAGCGGGCAAGGAGATAGCGAGATAGTAACTCAAGATTCAGCAACTCTAAAATTCTCCCTACACTATTACTCAACAAAACCAAATCAACGAGGCAAAGCAAAAAATCAAAGAGCTATGGAGTCAGAAAGAAAAGTTTTGTGGGGCAAAGGGCAAGAATCAAATGGCTTAAATGGGGAGATCGCAATATGAGCTTTTTTTATGCATCAACTATACATAGGAGGGATAGAAATCACATTGACAAATTGAAAAATAACGAAGGCAATTGGGTTCAGAACTAGGAAGACATCTTGAGATTGATTGAAGAGTAGTATTCGGGGATATATTCTTCAAAGGATACTACAAACATAAATGAGTGCATCAAATCTATCCCTTGTAAAGTGACCTAAATAATGAATAATAATCTTTTAAAAGAAGTCACTGAAGAGGAAATTAAACAGGTTGTCTTTAGCATGGATGGTACTAGAGCTCCCGGGCTAGCTCGACGGTCTTAGTGGTAAATTTTATCAAAAGCATTGGAATACCATTAAAGAATACATATGTGCGGTTGTCAAATATTTTTTTGAAGAAGGCCACATTCCCAAAGAGATTAATAAGACTCAAGTTGTTCTTATTCCAAAAATCAAGCAGACAAAAATTCTCAATCACCTGAGACCCATAAGTTACTACAATTATGTGTATAAAATTATATCAAAGGTAATGGTGGCTAGGCTTCGAGACATCATGGAAAAGATTATATCTCCTATCCAGAGTGCGTTTGTGAGTGGAAGATTGATCCAAGACAATATTGTCATTAGGGATGGCAATACTACCCAAATCCGCGGGTACCCACCCCGCCCCTACCCGCTCGGGGCGGGTTTTTAGTAGGGCGAGTTCTTGGGAGGGGCGGGGCGGGGCGAGGTCGGGTTTAGGTAATACCCGCCCCTACCCACCCCGTTATATATATATAATATATATAATTTTACTATATAATATGTATAATATATGTAAAATAATTAGTAAATGATTAATAATATTGTATCATATTTAAATTTTTACTTTAATTTATGTTATGTATGTGGTGATGGTTATATAAATTTTGAAATTTAATTTTATTTATTGAATTTTAATAATTATAGGAGCGGGGCGGGTACCCGCAGGAGCGAGTTAGGGTTCAACATTATACTACCCGCGGGTAGAAGCGGGGCGGGTTCTATGCGGGTTTTTGTACGGTGGGACGGGGTCGGGTAGAGCAAAAACCCGCCCCTACCTGCCTGTTGCCACCCCTAGTCATTGTTAAGAGGCTTTCCACAAGATTACCAGTACAGGGAAGCATGCATCATAAGACTTAGCTATCAAGTTGGACATGAATAAAGCTTATGATATGATGGAATGAAATTTTATGGAGAAAGTACTTAAGGCTTTTGGATTCCATCAGTAGTGGGTAAAATTTATCATGGAGTGCATCAGGAGCGTGACATACAAGTTCAAAATAAATGGAACTCTTACCAAAGAGATTACGCCTTAGAGAGGATTAAGACAGGGAGATATTCTTTCACCCTATCTCTTTATGATTGCATTAGAAGTGTTTTTTATTCTAATGGATAATGCACTAAACAAAAATCTTATTGCTGGGATTAAGTTAGCTCCTTCAGCACCAGTGATTACCCACTTGTTATTTGTTGATAATTGTATTATTTTTTCAGGAGCAAAGGAAGAAGAAATATACCAATTTGTCCAAATTCTAAACCAGTACACCTTAGCATTTGGCTAAGTTATCAATTTAGAGAAATCTGGAATAATTTATGGTAACCATATTCCAATTCAATTCAGAGTCAATAGAGAAGAAATTCTTAACATTCCGCTTTGGGACAACCTAAAAAAATACTTAGGCTTACAAGCACAATGGGATAGATCAAAGAGCAGATCACTAGACTGGATAATAGAAAAGGTGGATGGCAAGATTGAAAGGTGGAAAAAAAATTTGTTAAATCAAGCAAGAAAAGAGGTCTTCATTAAATCAGTCATTCAAGCAATTCCAACATATGCCATAAGTATCTTAAAATTTTCTAAGTCTTTTTGCAACAAGTTAAGTACAAAAGTGGCCAAATTTTAGTGGAAGAATCAAGGAAAAGAACAGGGTATCCATTGGAAGGCCTGGACAAAGTTCTGCACAAGCAAAAAAGAAAGAGGACTAGAATTTAAGGAATTTCAACACCAAACACTTTCCATCTAGCAAAGCAAGCTTGGAGGATCATCAAACATCCAAATGTTGTATGGATACAAATACTTAAAGCTCTATATTTTTCAGATTATAACTTTTGGGATGCCAAAAAAATCGAAGAGGATCTTAGATTTGGGATAGTATATTACAAGGGAGGGAGCTTTTGAAGAACAAAGCAAAATGGATCATAGGTCAAAGAAGGAACATCAGAAACTAGATATATGGCATCACCCATGAAATAAGGATAGGAATGAAGACCAAAGAGTGGAGGAGCTGATCCTACTATCAAGAGAGTGGGACAAACTTAAGATCAAAAAATTTTTCTCCCGATCATCACTGAAAAGATCATCCGAACACCAATCAACAGAATAGTGGAACAGGACAAACTGATTTGGCCATATAGACAGGATAAAAACTAAACAATCGAGACCGGCTATCACATCGCAAAAAAAGAAGAAGAGGAAAAAGGTGCAATGGACAACCCCTCAACAAGCTCCTCAATAGAAGATATTTGGATAGGAATATGGAATATGAAAACTCCCCAAAAGATCAAGATGTTTATGAGGAGAGCTACTCACAATATTTTGCCAGTTAAAATTAATTTAATAAAAAAGAAGATAACTAATTGTAATCTATGTCCTATTTGTTTGTAGGAGGAGGAAACAACTGAGCATGCATTACTACTATGCGATTGGACGAGAGCTATATGGTTTGGCTCACAAATATAGTGCACACTAAACAAAGAAAACATCGTCAAATCAATAGGATTATGGTTACAAGAGATGCTTAGAAAATACAATCAAAGAAATAAATCAGAAGCAATCCAGAATTGGAGTAAAATCGGCATCATAGTGTGGGCAATTTAGAAAGCATGGAACAAAAAAGTTTATCAAAACTCAGAACTAAATCCAGAGTCAACCATCAACTATGCTAAAGTACTTGAACTAGACTATCTCAATTCAGCAGAAGAGAGCAATAATGAAATCAAAAAATAAATCAGGAAAAGTTCAGTACCTATCATATGGAGAGCACCTCCTTCCAACTGGCTCAAATTAAACACGGATGCATCCTTTTTCAACAGATCAAATTCTGGAGCAATAGCAACTATCATCAGGGATTATAATGGATCACTTAGGGGAGGGACTATATCTGAGATCCATACAAACTCTAGTCTCACTGCAGAAGTAATTGCAATTAGAAGAAGCAATGATTCTAGCAGATAATCTCAACATTGAAAATACAATAATTGAATCAGACTGCCGCTAGTTAATTCAAATTCTGAAATAAGAAAAAAATTTGTGGGAAGTGGATCCAATTATTCAAGACATAAGAACAATTCAGAAGAGACTCTCGAACTGTGGATTTACCTGGATTCCTCGAGAGGAGAATGAGCTGGCTCACAATCTCGCCATCTTAAAGTCAAAGAACCAACTTGTCAGCAATTGGCCAACATACCCACCCAGCCAAATTGCACAAATTATCAGAAAGGAAAAATTGGGCATACCTCTCTATCTCCACAAATAGCGACTTTGGTTCTCACGATAGCCGAAATTGCAACCTTCGCTGGCGGCAGCTCTATATGCGTCTCCCTTTTTATTTGGTTTGCCGTCGCCAAGAAAGGAAGTTTCTGGCTCCAACCTCGCAGCATCACTCAGTCTGGTGTAGCAGTAGTTCCTTTCATAATCGAGTCTGGTTTCTGTGAAGAACTCCTTCCAAGATCTCTCTCTATGTCAAATCTCCATCATCTCTTCATTTGCCCGTGTGCAATAATGCTAATGGGTTTTAATTTAAAATAGCGTTACAGGGAAGGAAACATGCTTTGGGATAGTCAAACTGGATAGTGATAGGAATGGTTGTATTGGTGTCAGGTTGGGTCTTAGTTCGGGTGGTTTTTTACCCGAACTCCGTCCAAAAAAAACATCAAGTACAATATGGGGTATTGAAACCCCTTTAGCATCATCACTCAGGAAGACTTTGAGTTCCTCCAAGGATTGATTGACAAAGTGAAATCCTGGTTCCTTATGAATGCTGCTTTTAGCAATCTAGTCAACACAAATGTTAGCTTCTCTGTAAGTATGTTGGAATTTAATTTTCCATAATTTCTTTGTCAAGCTCTCGATACCTCTAAGGATGGTGTTGTGGCTACTGTTGTAGGTTATAGGCCTTGTTATGTTCTTATATCCAAATTCTAAATTCATCTCTACCAAAACTCCACACATTTCCAACTGTCACACCAAGCTCAAACCATAAAGAACGCCCCAAAGCTATGTCTCTTCCACACTACAGTGTTCCAAATTTACCATAAATTTTCCGATCCACTCATCTAGGTATGTTTTGATTAAACTCCACTCTCAACTTTGTTCTTTGTGATTTTTCATGCTCCATCAGTGTTTAGCTTGTCCCACTTTTTTAGAGAAGATGTCATTTTATATGAATATTTTTTAATTTCTTTTTCAATGTTATATTATTAGATTTCTCTTGTTGTATGCTTTTTTATAAATTTTTTGAATGTCCATTTTCATATTCACCAGGTTGTAGTTAGAAATTCATCCAGCCAATTTATAGTACTGATCTTTTTCATGTTACTATGAAAATTCTTCAGGTGTTATCAATTCAAGTTAAAAATTTCAGGTGTCGTACAAGGGTTTAGAATTTGTGATCATATAACTGCTATTTTTAGGCAATTTCTAAGGACTAAATGTGATAATTAAGTAGACTCATTAAGTTTTTAGACTATTGGTTTCTAGTCCTGTATAAAAACAAATTTCAAAAACATTCTCAAAATTCTTAAAAATTTTAAAAATAGAAAGACATTTTTTATTTTTAGGAAACAAACAGCTACAATTAAATAAATAGACAAAAATACATATAAAAAAATTTAAAATAGTCAAAAATACACAAGATTCGTAAATATCAAAATACACTTTAAATATTATTTTTGATAACAAAAATACATATAAAGATTCATAAATATCAAATCCTTACTATAAAAATATGACATTTTATTCATTAAAAATAATTTTTAATGTGTACTTTTATCCATCCCAATTTTTTTTATTGTACTGTGATACCTCCTCTTTCCTTTCTCTTTATTCTTTCACCCGTCCTTGGTATTCCATCCTTAACAGCATATTGAGGGCCCTTCAAGCCACCCCCTCGCCAACATCAAAGGCTCCGAAGCATGCCACTAACTTTTAAGTAGTTTGTTATTGTATACATAGATTACATTTTAAAATAGTTGTCTCTAAATTCTAACAATAACGGTAACACAACAACTATTTTTTGGTTAAGTAAGAACCGTGGTCAAATATATTATTAGTAACTAATTATTTTCTTGAAATTTTTTACTTATAAGCAAATGGTTGGCCATTGAATACTTTCTAAAAACAAAATTTAAATTTCAAATATCTTGCAGGTAGGTTTGTCACAAATAGCAGATTTGTTGGTTTTTATGCAGCTGCACTCAGGTTTGAAATATGAGTTTAGCACATATAATAGAATATAAGAATCTATCAAATTGTACGTGTATAGTTGTGCGTGAGTTTGTAATTAAATACCTAAAATTTAAAATTGTCAAATTCATTTGAAAAAAAAAAAAAACTTCAAACATCTTGGTTAAAGAACAAGATAATATTGAGCTATTAGGTCACACCCACGAGATTGCTATAACAACTATAGACTCAATTGATCCTAGTTAACTATAAAGGCTTCAACATCCAACAATAATGCAATGTATTTCGCATTGTGAACACTCCAAACACGACAAAAGGAAGGAATAGATATTCAATTTTGTTCTCAAGATTATAAGTATGACTTAATTTAGTTAGTTTTTTTTTTATTAATTTAGTCTATGAAACTACACTTTCTTATATAATTCAATTCAATTTCATGAAACTCCACAAAAATTAAATTGAATCAAGAAATGTAATCTCAATGACTAAATTAACTGTTTCGAAAAAATAAGAAACTAAACTAAATCATACTTATAATCACAATACAAAATTGAACTTTACTCCCTAACGAACCCACATAAATTAAGGCATTGATTATTATTTATTAATAAATTAGATCCTAGAATCTAACTCCATAATTGTGCTAAGGTTCATGGGGCTCATGTATTCAGTGGATCCAGTCATGAATTTGTCTACGATCAATCTATTAGCTTTCTCTGAGGGATGGAAGGGATCCCAAAATGCAAAGAGGTCTCTGTTTGGACACAAGTTTGAAGCTGGTGTGCATAGCCCTATTCCATTGTATGCTCCTTGACCACAACATGCTACTTTTGATGTTACAAATCCTGCACACATTTAATAACGTGTTCAATGCTTCTAAATATATAGATACAAACCATAACCATGCATGTGCTTCACGCACCGAATTACTCAATTTAAATAGTTACAATTTACTAAAGTAAAAAAAATAATTTAAATTTCATATACATCTCATTAAATAACGAGTAAAGAACAAATAGGTCTCTAACCTTTTTTTTACGAACATTTTCGTCCTCAAAGAAGAAAAAATACATTCAAGTCCCTCATCCCCAAAAAACGTAGACATTTCAACCATTCCGTTGAATTCAGACGGTTGGACTGGACGAAAAAGTCTGACCTGGCAGAGGTGCGCTGACCTGGCCATTACGGAGCCCACATGGCAGTGAGCTTTTTGTCTCCGGGGACTTAATGTCCTGTTTCGAAAAGCTCACTGTCACGTGGGCTCCATAACGGCCAGGTCAACACCACCTCTGCCAGGTCAGACTTTTTCGGTCCAGTTCAACCGCCTGAATTTAACGAAAGGATTGAAATGTCCACGTTTTTCAAGAGTGAGGGACTTAAATATATTTTCTCTTCTTTAAAGACAAAAATATCCGCAAAAAAAAAAAAAGATCAGTGACCTGTTTATCCTTTACTCATAATTATATCTGTTGTATACGTGGAAAGCCAAAGCCAATAACCATCCATATTAAGTGACTGGCATGCCATTAATTCTGGCTTCACTGTACTGAGACACAATGCATGCATGGGTAAGTCATCAATCCTTTCCTTTGATACGTCAACTATACAGATTACAAAGTGGTCCAAATTAAAAGGTCAATTTCTCATGCCAATTTAACCTAATTGTAAAAAATCTCTAGAATGAAAAGAATTATAAAATAATAAATTAATTATTGTTGAATTTATAATTTTTATCATATCTAAATTTTACTATTTTAATTCAAATTAAAGATCATTATTAGACTTTTTTTTTTATTGTTTTGTTAACTTTTTTACTTTAAAAGTGTTTGATCCTAATCTAGTTATATATTTGGGAGGGAAACTCTTGGTTTTTATTTATTTTTTGGCTAAATTCTTGTTTAATTTTAGACATGAAAATTATCTTCTTATTTTTTTTTTCCATATATTTTAAGGAGTATAAAACATGATTATTAACACAAGAAATTCTCACATAAAAATTTCTCCCTATAATATATATGTAAGCTAAGCATGGCAAATGCAATATATGTCAAGTATGTCACTCTTAAATTATTTTGAAAATTTTCATTTTGTCTTTAATCCTAATTGAACTATTGGAATTTGGATTAAATTATCTAAGACAATTTTGCAAATTAATTAAATTAAATGATGAAGAAGATAAGCAATAAAACCAGATGATTGGTTAAGAAACACACACATACCGTATTCCTGTGGATTATTAACGAAATCCAAGTGCATAGTGAAGGCATTTGCAGAAATAAAAACATTGGATCCAATTTGAGAGTTGAGTTGGTTGATCAATTGGACCAATTGAGGGTTGAACAAGTTAACAGCGGCTTGAAGCTGAACCGCACATTCTCCATTTCTACTGTGAAGGGCCAATTCTGCAGGAACACATCCTAATGGCCCTGTTCCTGTCACCAGAACTCTTCTTGCTCCCAATTCATACAGGCTCTGCACAAATTCATCTATTTCATTCAACATTACAACTTACAATGCAATCACAGGTATTCCAACCTAGAAATACTAATCAATTCAGTTCTTGAGTTTTCACCTCGTACTTAATTTCGTGCTAAGTTGTAAATAAAAATAATTATCGATAATAATTAAAATTATTTTATTTAATTTAATATTTATAATTTTATATATAAATATTTAAAATGATATATGTAATATATTTAAATAAACTCAAAATTTTAGTCTAACCTATTTTTTTTGGCAAATTAAATGAGTCCGTCCAATAAATTTTGATTCGTTTGTTATCTTTACTAATCTTTAATTAAAGACTTATAGTATATACATTAATTAAAGATATTATTCTGTTAGTTAAATAAATAAAGACTAGCCACTAGTTAATACATTATTAATTATTATTAGTTAACTGCTCTGTTAATACAGCGTCTCTAATACTTTAATTTCTTTGTTCTACGAATGTGTATATATCAACTAGCTATGTTATGTATGTAAAAAAAGTAATTATTTATATAAAATATATATTAAAAATAAATTAAATAACATATATATTTTATATGTATATATGAATCTTATTAACTTATACTTTGAAAACACAATTTAAAAATATTATAAAAATAAAAAATTTACTAAAATTTATTAAAAATAAAACATTTTTTATAATATTTTAAATATATTAAATATATAAAAAATTTATAATTTTTTATTGTTATATTTTAAAATATATTCTTAAAATATAAATTAACTAAATTAATTAATTAATTAATTATATATATATATATATATATATATATATATATATAGATAGATAGAGAGAGACCCTCCTCCCCCAACTTTTTTAAATAAAAGTTAATAATTTTAACTATATACAATTATTATAGATTACATAATTTTATTTTTTATTAAAATAGAATAAATAATTATTTTATATAAATAATAAAATTATTAAACTGAAAAATAAGTAACAATCCTTAAATTGATATTGTCAATCACTTTTTAATTAAATAAATTTCTAAATTCTTAAACATTTAAATTTTTTTCTCTTTTCAAATTTTTTTTTAATTTTCACATTTATTATCATATAAAAATATTTTAATATTTATAATAACTAAAAAAAATTTTATATATTATAGTACATACAAAAAATAAATTATTTTAAATTTTTTTCATGATATAAAAATTATAACATATTAAATAAATTTATTAAAATGATTATATTTTATATATTTTATTTACGAATATGTTTTAAACGCATATATAACGACGTTATTAGAATAATTTATTTATATTATTTTATAGTATGTTTTTTATGATATGAAGCATAAAAATATAATTTATTATCATAATAATACTCAAAAAAATAAATTAATTAAAAATAGATAATTTTTATATTTTATTAAATTCAAAATAAAAAATAAAATTTATAAGAACGAAGATAATTTTTTATATAATAAATACTTATTAAAATTTTTTAATAAAAAATATTAATCATGATTATATATATTACTAAATATATAATATTATATTTAATTATACAATATTTTAATTTTCGACTTTTTTTACCAAATTATGTGAAAAGAGGACTTTTTATAGGAATACTACTGTAGTATCCTTGCTGTATACTCCTATTTTATAGAGGACAAATAGGAGCTATAATATTATAGAGGGTAACCCATTAAAGATTACCCAACTCCTAGTATAACTCTCTATAAAGGTCTCCGGAAGAGTATTTTATTAATTATTTTAGAACTTTTCGAGGGCTAGCTCCCTCTATCTCACCTCCTTTGGTACTGTATGTACCGGTTTTGAATTTGACATTAGTCAAGCCGGGGCATACAGTATTCACCAGGGTATGGAGAAGACGTCAGTTACAGGCGTGCTGCATAAAGTTACAACTTCTCATTCGACAGAAAGGCGTAAGCAACTCAGTATTCTGTTCGTACATTCTAATTGCAGTCTTCTTGTCCTTTCTCAATATGGACACGGAAAATAGGGGCCTTCGTCAGGTGGGGTTCTAACTCACCTAGGATTATTGGTTTTCAACCTTCATAATGGATACTGACTTTTTCAAACTCAAATCCCTAGAGGAATTCAATACTGATTTTGCAGGTATGGATGGTTCCTCACCATGTGCGTGATGCTGATCGAGAAAGATTTCTACAATCACATATGCCATTTCTTTTCGAGTAGCTCGTGACTCCTGGGTAAGGGACAAGAGTGATATTGGCGTTAATCCCCGAAGAAAATCTGGAGTAGGTGTAATAGTCTCGCAAAAAAATTTCTCTAGTGAGAGAAGTCTGGATGGAGTTCCCAAACGATAGACCTTCCTCTAGTGAGGGAATTCGAGGTGGGATTCCCGAGCAATATAAGTTAAGTCCTTTTTTTGACTTGACTTGACTACATAACTCTTGAAAGTAAGACACTTACTCACGGGTATGAAAAAGTGTCGATTATAGTTCCTTCTCTCTGGTAGGAGTGCCGCCCCCAAAGTACCTAAAAAGCGTAGGGGCATCGGCTCTCCCTTTTTCTTAGATTGGAGGAAGTGCTTCATAGGTGTGGAACACTTCCGAAACTGTTGAAGTGCTTCACAGGTGTGGAGCACTTCCGAAACTGTTAGACCGCTATTCTTGATTTTAGGAGGAAATAAACTAAGGCCTTTATATTTTCTAAGCCCGCTTATATATATATTTCCCTTAGATTAGAGGAAGTGCTTCATAGGTGTGGAGCACTTCCAAAACTGTTAGACCGCTATTCTTGACTTTAGGAGAGAATAAATTAAGGCCTCTACATTTTCTAAGTCCGCTTATATATATACTCAACTCCCTTTTTCTATTTTACATATGATATCAAGGTCATAACATTATTTCACCATAATTTCAACTACCTTCTCTTCTTGCCCTTCTTTGAGGTATTGGAACTCATTTTCTCACCTTTTCCTTTCATTTTCTATGTTAGTATATGTTGAAGCATCTCAAAATTCATTGGCTTATGAAACTTGCACACTTCAGAAATATCTAACCTTCTTTAAGTAATTTCTGCATTGACCAACCTTACCCCCACCTTGAATGTTACAGCACACAGCAATATAATAGCAAGTGCCTTAAATTCAAGTACGTATAAAGAAGAAAGAGAGTATTGATTCTGATGAACGTACAATACGGCTTACTCACTATCTTAATTAGGAGATGAATATTGATGATGGAATTCATGTGAATTTTAATAAATCGGCCCAATGACCGCTGGTTTCAACAACCATTCCTGTCCCGTTATAACTCCCATCCATTGCCTTATAAAACCTACATCTCTATCATATTAATTACTTACAACAAAAAATATTTTCCTTAATTTCCAAAAAAAAAAATATATATTTGCCTTTTTATGGAATTGTTGTGCTACATATATACTCTACTTGTGTATTTTTTGAATTATACGTACGGATTCTAGTGTAATATTTGTTCAGATTTTGGACATCCAATAAATGATGCTATATAAATCTGAAATAATAATTTTCCAAAATTATATTTTATATTTTATAACAAAATGTGATTTTTTTTAAAAAAATTAGAATTAGACGATACTAATTTTCTTTTCAATTGTATCATTATTGTTAAGAAAAAGAAGAGTAGTAAAAAAGAAATAAAAATGTTATGAATAAATTTTATAAAATATATATTACTTAACTATTTACACCAATAATATTAATCTTTGAAGAAGAAAAAGAGGGAACATTCTTCCCGGGCCTGTAAGAACAAGCAAGAAGACATAGAGAGGAAACCCTTAAATTGATTTTCAATAAACTTTTATTATATTTTTTAAAAATTATTTTTGTCAGACAAATTAATTCATTTATTTATTTTAATAAAATTTTTAATATTTATATTAGACAAATAAATTATTAACAAATTTATTATAAAATAATTACATTTTTAAAAAATATCATTTTAAAACAATAAATTATTAAGGTGTCTAATTAATTATTTTTCAGAGATCAATTCAGATATTTACTGGAGCTAGCTAGATAGATAGAAGGAGAAGCAGGCATACCTCAAGAATTTTGCGATACTCAGAAATGAGGAAGACAACGTAATCAGGAAGAGCAAATTCTCGAGATCTTGCAGAGAAAGGAACCAAGTAATAGTTGTTCACAAAATCATTGCCCCCTAATGTTATAAGCACCAATGCTTGGTTCACTAAATCTTGAGTTTCTTGCTCTCCAATTAGTGCTGCCACCCTTCTTTGATACTGCTTAAAGTACTCTAATTGCTCTCTAATTCGTATTATGTTTATCTGTAATACACAAATTCAAAATCAACTAAAAAATGGGGAAATTAAAGATGAGCAAATATATCAGTACTGAATAGTGAATACTGATCAATTCATGGTACATTGGTATTTGGTACTATAGCAGTCATAATTTGAGAGAAAAAAAAAAGAAATATTTTATTACTATTAACTTTGTCTGCAACCTTTCTATTTATGGCACAATATCTACTCATTGAAATTTGTAACACTTGCACAGTGTCTGGATTTTATATACTATATATCATGTGAGAATATGTAGAAATATTAGGAGTCAACAATTTAAAATAGAAAAAAATGATTAGTATTGATTTAAATATAAGACAAATGTTAGAGACAAATATTAATCACCCAACATTTTTCATATATATATATTGAGTTTAGCTACTAATACATATTAAAATTATTTTTATAAAAAAACTTTTCTAGATTAATAATATAAAAGGGCTATTTATCAGTAAAATCATATATATGTATCAAGTATCATGATTCATAATAAATAATTGTAAGCACAAAAAAATATTGTAGAGTACAACTTACAAACTGGATTCCAGTGTCATTGAGAATTCCTATCCCAGCTGAAGCAAAGTTGGCACCAATAAGTAACCTCTCTCCATCAAGCTCCGGACTCAAATATGGCAATGTGGGTTCAGACCCTATTTTCTCACCTGCATACATTTATGCATAAAAAACTTATACCCTGTTAAAATGTTTCAAAACAAAACAAGAATGAAATTAAAGCATGCACAACAAACAAATGAAGCCTTAACACTGAAAGTACCTAATTTAAGCTATGTAGTAATTAAACTTCAAAATTTAAAATAAACCTGTAAAGTCTTATAAGTTGATTCAAAAGTTAGATAATTCTGACAAAATAGGATTGGTATTTAGTGACTATTTTTCTTTTTCCCAAAATACTCTTCCTCGTATATTAAAATAGCATAAAAGATTTGTTTAATGGAGTAATATAAAATTAATATGAGAACGTAACTGATAAGATCAGGCATGTTGAGGCCATTGGAGAAACGACCAGAGGCTCTATGAGAAGGAGAGTCAATGCCATAAGGGTATGAGTCAGCACGAGCTGTGGTTGCTAAGAAGTTGTTGTTGCCATTGTCAACAAGCGAATCCCCGAAAACGAAGAACGCTCTTGCTGCTTCAGCTTGTGGAGTATGAACAATGCTCCAATGTATCAAAACAGAACAAATAATCAATACCAACATAGATGAAGAAGAAGAAGAAACAACGTTGTTCCTTTTTGTTATTGTGTTGTGTTCTTCCATTGGAGATGTAGGAGTGTGTTTATGTGTTTACAAGAATAATAATAATAATAATAATAATAATAATAATAATAATAATAATAATATAATAATGATATTGATGAATAAAAATGTTGATCGTCCCCTTACCAAATATTCTGCGTCTGAATGAGAAAGTTAAGGTACTATATATAGGTGTGTGCTCATCAACTATTGCAATCTTGTTTGTTTGGCGGGGTGTTTAATTTATTGCTCATCAACTATTGTATTTTTTTTTTTTTTTTTTGCGGTTAATGTTACCTATCACAGAATAATTGATTGTTGTATTTATGATTATAATTAGTTAACTAATCATTCTATGACACATAATATTAATCTGTCATATCATTATGTCTAGGGGTGCACAGACCCGGCCCGATTCGAAGGTCCAGCCCTGTCCCGAACATTTTTGGGACTAATTTGGTGTGATTTCATCGGGTTTAGGACCGGATAAGGATCTCAAATATAGACCCGGTCATTATTTCGGGTCGGGTCTTGGCCATAGCTCGGGTCACCCAAAGTCGGCCCGGTGACCCGGTCATCATACAAAATTAATATTTTGTGTTATTAGTCATTATAAGACTATAAGTTAATGTTTTATGTTTAGAATGCATAAGACTTAGACTAATGCATAATATTGTGTTATTTGTATTGATTTAAATATTTGGTATTATTAGACAATATTAGTATTGATTGTGGTTATACTTTAGTATTGATTGTGGTTATGCTTTAATTTTGAAGAAGGGTTGGTTCTTGTTATATTTTTCTAAGTGAATTTTACCATGTTAAATAATGGTTGGAGTCTTGAAAATTTGGATATTTTTACATGCTAGCTTACAAGAAGGTATCAACGTAATGTAATGTTAACGGCCCGGTTTTCACCCGATATAATTGTGGCCCGAAAGTGTATTGGTTTCATCGGGTCTAGGGTCGAGTTCGAGTCTAATAAATAAACCCGGTGTATATTTTAGGTCGGGTCTAGGTCACATTAAACCCTGCTTCACCCGACTCATGTGCACCCCTAATTATGTCATATGACAATTAGCATAATATGTTGTGACAAATCTAATAAATTTTGACAAAAACAAAATAAATTTAGAATAATATTACACATTTAAATTTTTTATAAATTGAGTCCAATTAAATTAATCAATAAAATTTAAAATAATATTAATTATAATTAATTTTTGTTATATTAAATTAACTTAATTAAATTTAAATAACAAACAAACTTAGATGTATAATATTATTTATAAATTTAATAATATAATAAATTTTAATAAATATTATTGTTATATATTACAAAAAAAATTTTCAAAATGCAATGGGACACTTGCCCCGTGTTCATAGATTCATTTTGGGTGACACATTATCATTTATCGAAAAGAGAGACCGACTTGATTTTTAGTTATATGTTTTATGAATTATTATGGTTAACAAAAATTTGTAGAGACTACTTTAAAAATTAAATTAATTTTTAAAAACGAATTTGAGTATTAACCCTATATAAATGAGTAATAAAATTCTATATTTAAGTCATATTCCTAATCAAGTTTAATCAAATATTTTAAATTCACGCGTCTGCCATCACTTTTTCTTCTTAAATTCACGCGTGTGCCGTCACTTCGTTATATTTCTCTTTCGTTATCATCATCACCAATACCACCACCATTTCATCCTCTTTCTTTTTTCATTTGAATTTCTTCTTTTCTTTATTTTTTCTTCTCCTTCTCCTTTATTAGCATTATCATCATAATCATCATCATTATCGTTATCATCATTTTCTTCTTGTACATATCGTTGTTATCGTTATCGTCATTGTTATTGTTATCGTTATTGTTATTGTTGAATTTTTGCCATGTTGATGATGTTATCTGATCCAAAATTAATTTTCGTTGTATTTTTATTCGTGATTCAGTCTTGTTTGTATGATTGTTTTCAAACTGAGTTAATTGTGTCGCAATCCATTATGTAATTTCGGTTCATTTCTAAGTGAATTAAGGTGCATTTGGACTCGTTGTCCTGCACAATTCAAAACTCTTTCTCCTCATCTTCTACTGCTTTTTTTTTCTTCTTTTTCATTTTTTCCTTTTTCATTTTCACTTTCTTATTTTATTTTCTCAAAATTCTTTTTTATTTACTCTCTTGAGAAGAATAAAACTAAAAAAAAGAAAAGAAAATATCAAAAAAAAAGAAAAAACATATTAATGACGTTATCTGATCCAAAATTGATTTTGGATGTGTTTTTGTTCATGATTCAGTCTTGTTTATGTGCTTGTTTTTTAACTGAGTTTATGTGTCGCAATCATTTTGGTACATTTTTGAGTTAATTGTATCGCAATTGTTATGTAATTTGGTTCATTTTTTAGTGAATTAATATGCATTTGGATTCGTTATGAAAACACGCGAAAAAGAAGAGGAGGAGGAGGAGGAGGAGACAATGATAACGTAGCACGTAAACATAAATGACTTAGTTGAAAGAATGATGTGCGTGCGTATAATCATGTTCTTTTTAACAAGAGTGATTTTTATTGGTATGGAATATATTTAGTTGGACTTTGATAACATATTACTTGGGTGTAGCAAATTTGATAAATGAGCAAGGCAGGGCAAAATCTTTTTACAAACAGACCAAATTCTTAAGAGCTAAAAGATTGACCATCGATAATAAAAAATCTCCTAAGATTATCTATCTAACACGAAAATGCTAAAGGATATATTAAAGTAATGAAAACTTTGAATTATATACTAATATATTAATAATTTAATGATGTTAACAATTTTATTTTGATAATATGTTAAAATTAAATTCTATATAACTAAAAATAGGCTAATATATAAATATTAGAAATTAAATTTAATCTAGTCCAGCTTCAAATTTTAGTTTAAAATATTCTTATCGTGCACTTTAAAAACTATATATCATGACTCTAAACAACAACCACAACAACAATAATAAATCCTTTGATATGAAACGAACATTTAAAAAATAAAAATAAATATAAATAAATAAAGGACCTACTAGCTGCTAGAGATTCATAGTGATTCCACACTCTCAACAAAATAGTGATTAAAATTACTGTGTTTTAAATGTTACATGGCCCACGGCTAGCTGTTCGTTTACCATCCTGATGTCTAATACTTGCTCGTCTATGCTGTCACATAGACACCATAGTTATTATTTTTCTACTTTGCTGTATGTCAAGAATTTACTCATGCAAGTACTAATGCCCCACATGGTGGTTCAAGCTATTACTTGCTTTGTAATTAGAGATAGGGACGAATTCACCTCACAAAGTTGAATGATGCATTGAAGTGGATCATTAACTATATGGGGACAAACCCTGCCAAGATCGTATACAAGCATATGATATACTTTTTTTTGGCTTCACGACTTGAGTAACCATGTCCATGACGAAGATCGAACTTTCGACATTCAATATTTGGTTAACGAATGATAAACCACCATGTTGAACCGCACTTTGGTACTAATACTAATTCTTTTTTGGTTCAAAGGAAGAATTAAAATACTCCCAAAGTAAGTACCAGATATAGGGTTTGTATATAGGGACAGTTCTACTATATATGGTTTATAAAAGAATTCTACCTAACTCTTTAAAATAAAAGATAAATTATCCTCTTTTAACATGTTTAATAATTATTAGATAAAATGGATTAATTTATTGTAGTTAATATTAACTATTAATTTAACCTACGTTATTATAATCTAACTAGCTAATTAACTAAGGTATAAATTTTTTTGCAATTTATAAGAATTACTAGAAAAAATACATTTTGTAATTTTAACCAACAATAAAAATTTTAAAAAAATAAAAAACAAATAAAATTTTTAGTGCTTCTTTAAGGTTAAAAGACAATAGAAATTCTGTTTATGTCATTTTATTTTAAGACCAAGAGAAGGTACTATTACACTCTTTGCACCAGATCATTTATCATTCAATATTATTAACTAATTTTGTTCATATGTTCCTATTTATCAATCATTCAACATTATTAACTAATTTTTTTCATGTAGTATTATATAGACTAAAGTATCGTTTTTGTCCTCAATGTTTGGGGTAAGTTTTAAAATTGTCTTTAATGTTTAAATCGTCCTATTTAAGTCCCTAACGTTTTAAAATTGACTCAATGTTATTCTGCCGTTAGAGATCTGTTAACAGAATTGACGGCAGGACAAAATTGAGACGATTTTGAAACGTTAAGAACTTAAATAGGACGAAAATGTTAGGGACAAAAACGATATATAAAAATAAAGTTTAGTTTTATCCTTCAAAAATATCAAATTTTACCGTACATAGTTGTTGTTCAATTATTTTTTAATCACATATAAGTAAATTATACTTAATCACATTATTTTTATTCTAAATAAATTTATTTTTTTATAATTTTACTTTTAAAGCTTTTTATTTATCATGAAATATTTGTAGAATGACTAGTACATAAACTTATGGAAAAAAAATGATACATATACAACAAAGTAATGGGATTCTAGTAATTCTACAAACATTTCATGATGAGTAAAAATCTTTAAGAGTAAAATTATAAAAAAATAAATGTATTTAGAATAAAAATAATGTGATTAAGTAATTTACTTAAATATGATTAAAAAAATAATTGAATAACTATGTAAAGTAAAAGATTGATATTATTAAAGGATAAAATTAAAATTTATTTTTATGTATTATTTTTGTCCCCAACATTTTCATCCTATTTAAGTCCCTAATGTTTCAAAATTGTCTCAATTTTATCCCGCCATCAATTCTGTTAACAGATCCCTAACGGCAGGACAACATTGAGTTAATTTTGAAATGTTAGGGAGTAAAATAGGACGATTTAAACGTTAGGAACAACTTTAGGATTTACCCTAAACATTGAGAACAAAAACAATACTTTACTCTATTATATATGTACATGTAATCCTTCCTCTCTCTCTCTCTCTAAATGTTTTTTAGTTGCCCACGATATTTTCCAACTCAATAGGTTAAGGACTAATCCATCGCGAATCTAAACTCCATTTAAAGATGTGCTGCTGATGAATGGGTTACTGAAGGCGATAAATCTTTTATGTATGGTGATTTTTATAACTTGGTATTTTTTTTTTTGGGTCAAACACGAGTTAATCTTGAATCAATGTTCCTCTTAGCTCGGCCCATTTTCTTCCCCAGCACTAACCAAATATGAAGATCTCTATGGTTTTCAACATTATGGGAAGGCTTTGGAAAATGACGAGATTTTAGCTTTGTAGAAAACACAAACGATTTACACAACTAAACGACTAATAACTCCCCTTAAAAATGTTAAATTGTATTTATTTGTTAAATGCGTGAAAAATAATTGTCCACTAACATAAATTTTAATCACATTGCCATGCTTCAAAATTTTAATGTTTAAGAATCATTTTCAGGAGATATTTGAGGGGAGAAGATGGAAGTCAAATACACAATTCTGGAAGATATTTTATGGAGCATTCGAATTGTTCATTTTGCATGAGATATTGTTGAGAAATCCAATTAACGGATTCAGCCACCAAATCTTTGCATAAAACTTATATTGTTTTAATGAGAGCAAAGAACCTGATAATTCCTTTAACTCCTTATACATGTTACCATGCATACGGTGATACAGGCTTATATAGAAAACTTAGACATAATTGATCCCTGCAGCACCTTAATCAAGCTCTAACAGTATTTGCTATTTCTTAAACTGAAGTGTAACAAGTTCTTGTTGATTATCAAAAAGAGATCACATGAATAATTAGTAAATCAAACTAAATTAATGTCGACCCTTCATCTTGAATCAAAATAAGAAAAACTACTTGGCAAATTTCATCTTTCCTTGACACAAGGTGAAACAATTCTGCGTTTCACAAACCATATCAAAGATGTGAGTTTTTGCCACAAACTCCAAGAACTAATAATTTTAACTGAATTCCTAAAGTTAACACTAACAACTCGATGTGAGTTCTGAATTCTCCCTAACAATTCACAGCAGCTGATCAGCTGATATTTAAAAAATGGGTAATGGGTAATTCACGTGCCGGATAAGGAACATGGCGCTATATACTATGTGAGATCACATGAACAAAGAAGGCTACATGGATTGGAGAATAATATGCAAATAAGACTTCTAAAATGAAGCATTGTAATCACTGGATGACAACTGGACTGTAGAGAAAGAATAATATGAAGATGAGCTTAATGTGGCGAAAGCAGTTTGCAATATATCACAAATGTCTTGGAGTTCAGGTGGAGCCCTTGGTGATACATCAGGGGAAGAGAAGATTAAAATGAAAAAAATAAGCTCTGAAGATGTATCAACGAAGTTTGGCATGGCCGGTGATGCAAAAGCCAGAGTTAGATATGATAAGTAGGTTAGGCAGAGTCTGTTAACTTGCAACCGGTAGAGAAATCAGAATAACTTAAACGCAGCTTCAGTAGGTGCTCCTCAAACTGAAGTAATCCTAATGGCATCCTAAGTGTGTAGAAGATAAGGTCATGGAAATCAAAACAGAATAGATGACCATTACAAATGTAATGGGGAAATGAGCTAGGAGTGAATTAGGAATTCGGTCAATGAGATATTGATACTAATAATGGTCTTGAAACTTATGCCTATACAACATGGAAAAAAAAATAAAAAATAAAAATCAGTGACAAAGACAAGCTCGCTCACTACTTGGATGCGGAGGCTGTGTTTGGGAGCCAACAATACCATGAAATGAGACGACTAAAAATGGTGCAAGGAGAGGCAAGGGAAATAGTATAAGGATGGATGCCACCCTCTGTTTCGTTATGCAAGAAAGGATTGAACTTTGGAGGGTAAAAAGAAGTTGAGTTTTGAGTGGCAAGGGAAGAACACCATCACCGACCATCCAATGCCATTTAAATCCCTTTCTCTATAAGGCTTCCAAGACCAAACACACTTTAATTGCATTGGGTCATCCGCTTCCTGGTCATTCCCCCTTCACCGTCCTACCAAGCATAGACACCGGAAAAATTTGAGGCTTCAAAGACACACATTGTTCCCGATTCACATATCAGATGGCATGAAAAGACTTGGTGCTGAACAGGGTAAAGAGCAAACCATTTTATAGATTCTATTTAGAGCACACTAGTAACAGGCATCTAACAGAAAGTTTCAATATTTAACATAATATAAAATTATCCTAGAAGGAAAAATTGTTAGGAATACATTCTTCAGAGGTAATTTCTATTGGAGTTTCTCTCATAACATGAGTCTTCAACAACAAGCTTAAACATCACATCCAACAGCCAGGGCAAATGAGAGACTATACGAATGGCAATCACCTGCGGACAGGTGGTACACCCCTTCCAGGTGCAGCTCCACGGCCAGCAGCCTGAGCCTACATAAGCAACAATTTTCAGTTACACCGCATGTATTAAATCAACAAGCCCTTCAACTACAACAATTTAGAATAAATAACTGAATACAATAGAATGTGATAGAAATATATGGGGTGAAATAAAACAAAAATACAGAATGTAATAGATTCTCCATTCCATTGTTAGAATATCACAAGATAAAGTATGGAGAAATCCCATTGCCATACAATGGGAAAGGGTGGACCAAGAATGTATCTAAATTATATGGTCTCACCTTCCATTCGATTCCATTAAAATTGGAGGGAAGATAAAAAGGATTGTATTCAATATCATTCTATCCTATCCTATCCTAATTTTAAAATATACAAACAATGAGACCTAACACCATTCACCCCATTCCATTTTAATCCCATAACTTTCCCTCTATCCAAAACATAGCAAGAGAGTGAGATCTATAAAAAGGAAAAGGAAAAATACCTTTGCTCGCATTGCAACTGCTCGGCCTCTACCAACACCCAGAGATGCACCCTTGCCCTACATGAGATTCAAAGGTGTAAAATGCCAATAACAACAAACAAAGTATTCAATCAAAAAGCAAAAATAAAATGTACCTTAATTCTTGCATCCAAGCGCTTAAACATAGGAGCATTTTTAAGCATGTCTGGTATGACCATAAACCTGCCCCCAAAAAAATCTCATCAATTGCCTTAGTTCAAAAAATAGAATTAACATATCATTCAAACACGCAGCAACATATAGTAGATTCAATCCATCCAATATCCATACCTAACTTTGCTTCCTCGAATAAACACATGCTCAAGTTGCGATGTCCTTCCATCCTGAAGCAGGTCAAAGAAAACATCAGTCAAAAATTCAGCAACAACTCACATTACGAAGCACATTTTATGCAAAATATTTGCAATAACATTAAAAATCTCTTCAAATAAGTTAGTAACGGAGCATAAGATTATTGATTCGAAAAAAAATAGCGAAGTTGGGGGAAAAATGTGAACCTTCGCAGTGTAAGTGATACTCTCGAGTTGGCAGTTCCAGTTGTCCTCACACTCAATCATGCTGCCACGGTAGAGTTCTCCGCTTTTGAGCTCAACGGTGACAACGTGACCCGAAGCCTCGTGAAGAAGCTTCACTGGAATTCCCAAGCTTCTACTCATCTTCTTCTTCTTCTCTCTCTTTCAACGAAAAACCCTAGGTAATGTACTTGATGACCCTGTGCACAATAATTATAAACAACTACGCAAATTCAAAATATACAAAGAGGAGAAGGCGGCGAGAGGAGGAGGCGAAGCGGCAGTGAGCGGGGCTTCGCGGTGACAGTGAGAAGCGAGAAGAATTGAAGAATTGAAGAATGAAGACGAAGAGAGTAGAGAGAAATTCAGCCAGTTAGGGTTTCGGGTTTCCTTTTGGGTTTTAGGGATTTTGTTTTGACCCAAAACGAAGCGCTCGTCCCGATGCAAAATACATTGTTTTTTTTTTTTTTGTCATGATATATTGGGTTGAACCATCTTGTTTCAATTGTTCTGGTAATCAACCGAATTGGGCTCAGGTTCTTATCAAATTGGTTTGACCATCAGCTCCGGTCCAATTTCTAGAGCTATTTATATTAACTTAACGTAACAACTTACAAGTTAATCATGACCAAAAATAAGTAACAAGTTAACCAAAAATAACCTAGGATCACAAAAAAAAACATAACAAGTTAAACAATTATCTGACTCCAAAAAAGAAATATTAATAATGAGTAATATATAATTATAATCAACTGAAGTGATGAACGAAATCCAAATTCCAATTCGACTTGTTTAATATACGAGTTTAAGTTTAGGTTCACATTCAACTTTTTAGACTCATAAATAAACTTATCGAGTTATTAACGAACTCAGTTCGAGTTCGTTCATGAATCAACCTGAGTTACTCTTGGTATGAAGAAGCAGAACAACCAAAATTTGGGGTCAAACAATCAAAAAAGTTCCTCACGTGGGTGGTTTCATTTGCAACAATAGAACTTCTTAAAAACAACAAATTTCATAAATCCTCTTAGCAGTTAGCACCAACAGGCAACAAGGAAAATAGTGAAATAGATAAGATAAAATAAAATTTTCATAAAATGTTGGTGCAGACGTGCAGTGGGCCAACTGCAGCTAATTAAAACTCATGTTGAGGAGTGAGGACCACTGAATCTAATAGCCCTAAGCAACTCAAGAGTCACATTCTAATCAACCGATGCAATGATCCTTCAACAATTGCTGTGTTTGATTGGGAACTCACGCATTAACAATTTGTTGGCTCCTGAAGGAAACAACATGTTTTGATTTGCAAAGTTCCAAGTTGCAATTGATGCCTTCGTCTCTGCCTTTGGAAGTTTTTTCACATTTCGGGCACTGAAATATCTTTTGCCAGTTACTGTTAGACTTAATATATATAGCGTTTGTTGATTTATGTACTTATTTATTTATTTTTTTGACACGGCTTAACATATTTCCTATTATATTTTGCTGGTCATTACCATTATTATATTTCAAATTTTCAATATATTAGGTCCACCTGTTTTGTGTTGTTTAGTTTGGAATATAAGAATTAAGAAAAAGAAGTCATTTAGATAAAAGACGCCTAAAATGTTTTTTTTAAGATGTTTTTTAATAATTAAAATTTAACATATATAATCGATTGAATCATGTTATTTTTGTCAAAATTAGGCTAGACAAATTGATTTAACCGAAAAAATGGTGAATCAAATCTTGAATTGGTCTAAATTAATATTATTTTTTTATAAAAAATGACTACAATATCCTTATTATAGAGAATGATTAAAATATTCTTATTATATATATATATATATATATATATATATATATATATATATATATTTTAAAAATTCTAAATCCTAACCCTACGATAAAAAAATAAAAGATTAAAATTTAGAATTCTCAAAATTAATATATATAATAAAGTATTTTAGTCATTTCCTATAATAGGTATTATAGTTATTTTTTATAAAAAAATAATATTAATTTAGACCAATTCAAGATTTGATTTATCATTTTTGGGTCAGATTAATTTGTCTAGCCTAATTTTAACAAAAATAACACAATTTAATCGATTATATGTATTAAATTTGAATTATTAAAAAATATCTTTATAAAAAGACATTTTCAGCGTCTTTATTTAAGTCACTCTTAAAAAAAAATATGACCTTGACTGCGAGTAAAGATTTAATGTAACAAAAAATACACTACTTACATAAATTTCAGTTACACATTGAATACACTATTAAAATAATATTTAAAAAATTCTGATGCCCGACAGAAATACACTAACGATAAAATAACTAATAGAATGAATAACATGACAAACTTTTTTTTTTGGAATAATGGAGCTCAACATTAACATGAGAAACAGTGATGGATCCAAAAAAACTTTGTTAATAGAAACAAAATATATATAATATAATAATAATTTTTATAATAAAAATATTATATTATATAAAAATTAATTATTAAATTATTTACTAACTACTATATATTTTTTTATAAATATATATATTGTTTAATTTATTTTTAATATATATTTTATATTTCAACGTATTTTATATATGTGGTTATTATTTTTAATGTACATATAATATAATTATTGTTATAATTATATGTTGTTATTATAAAATATGATTAATTTTTAAAATATTTAGTTTATAATTAAATATTAAAATAATAATTTAAATAATAATATATAATTTAAAAATTTATTTTTTAAATTTTATATTTTAAAAAAAATTGAATTTTTTTAACAATATAATCAAAATGTCTCTTTTTCTATATATATATATATATAAAAGTAAATAATTATTTAAAAATTTACTTTTCATACAATTAATTAAAAGTCAATTCTTATTGATATTTATAATTGAAAATTTTTTTCAATTAGTGTAGTTACTATTAAAATAATTAAAACTAATTTTAAAAGAAAATAAATAATACTCTTTTGAGTCGATTTCTAAAAAAGAATATCAATCTCTTTTTTTTTTGTTTCTAGAATATCAATCTGTTTTTTTTTTTTTTTTGGTTTCTCACGGTATTCCGATCCCCCAACCTGACCGGCCAAGGACTAATCCACTGCGGTATTGAGTTCTATTTTAAGAATTTGTCGCTGGCCAATAATTGTTGCATGCATAAGGCGGGATTCAAATATCCGACACTTATTTAAGCGAACTAGTGATGAGCTAACCACTAAACTAACCCAATTTAATTACACCAATCTCATTTAAATTGAGAATTAATCATTTTAGTAGACATCTAATATAAATTGTAAAATTGATTATTAAGTACTAAAAGTTAAATAAAAAATTATTATGAGATCAAATTTAATAATTTATAGAGACTAATAAAAATTATTATCATATATCACTCAAAAAAATTTTAAATAGTAGTAAAACACTTACCCCACAATAATATACATAAATCCGTCCTTGAGAACAAACTAAGGTTTATGGCATTGTTAATTATTTTAAAACTAAATAAACCCTAATTTTCCAAATCAATTCCCCAGTGTCCTCCCTCCTTTCCTAGTTTTATATCTCTCTTTAGTCTTTAGTTCCAAATCTATTTCCTCGCTATCTTTGATTTCTCCGGATTCAATTCCCTTCCTCTAAGATAATAGAAAATCACACAAGATAAAAAAAAAAAAAATTTACAAGATGAAAAATCAAAATTCCCAAATTAAGCAAATGAATTCTCTATTTAATGGCATAATCTTTATTTCTAACAACTGATCATGTTGATGAACAAAGAGATTTAGCATTTTTATTATTCAAGTATAATAATGAACTGAATGAATGAATATAGAGACTTAAAATAATAATGGCATACAAAGTCAGTGCACATATATTCCGAGCAAAAAAAATTAAAAAGAATAAAGAAGGTTATGTAAACGTTAAAAATCAATTGTTATATATTTATATATAAATATATTTATTGTTTAATTTATTTTTAATATTTATTTTGTATTTTTATATGTATTTTATACCAATAATTAATTTGGTAACTAATTTTTTATGTATACATAATATGGTTGATCGAGGAGGTTAAAGAGCACTCTTTTAAAAGGTTGGTTATTTTCGTAAAATTTAATAAATTTTTAAAATTATTTTATCATTCATCTCTTTTAAAATTATTTTTATCGGCATTATAATTTTTTGATACTATTTTAGTAGTTTATTATTTTTAAAATAAGGATGATTTTTATTAATTATTACTATTCTAGTAGGACGGAAATTACAATTACAATTAGAATTAGATATTAGACAATAGATAATTATTACCAAGTCAAAACCTTGAAAGGTCGTGGACAATAAAGATAGCAAATGGTTAGCTTTTCCCATTTCTCACCTACAAAATATACCATATTGCTCCTTTCCGATTTAAAGAATAAAGGCATGCCAAATGCAACCCTAAAAAAAGAAACAATTACAAATTAAAGCACGCCAATCTTTTCTTTTGTGGTTGAGCATATCATGATATCATGCCTTTATTTTAAGCCAAGGGAACAAAGTATAAGAACAAGGAAAACTGGAAAAGAATGTAACGCATGATTCGAAGGCCTACGGGCGTATCAAAGAAAAGAATGTAACCCACAGAAATAAAGTAGATAGATATTTGAAGATTTGTCTCACCTTCAGTACTGTTTACGTAATGCTTGATATAGTTTCCAAGTCTTATAAGATAAAATTAAATAACTAAATTATTTTAAAACCAATTAAAAATAATTTTAAAAGATTGAAATAATAAAAATCTTTAAAAGGAATGATTTATTGTGGATCTGGATAGATTATCTGGGAGTTTGGCAATAGTATGGAGGGATGGTTGCGTTTAGGTAAATTTTTTATTGCGGCATCAGTTCTTACAGCTGGTTCTAATGATTTATATGGTGTTCTAGGTGTTTATCTCAAATCAAATGATCAACATAAAATGACTCAGTTTGCTGAATTAACTTCAGTCACTCAATAGTTCGATGGTAAAGTTGTGTTAATGGGTGATTTTAATGTCATTTCTAATCAATTAGAGAAATCAGGTGGGGGTGTTAAATCTCTTTGGGGATGGAGGAGCATACTGGAAGGCCAGAAGATTATTGAAAAATGTCTTAACTGGGCTGTGGGTACTAGAGAGAATATTCGAACCTTTGAAGATTCTTGGCTGCCTCTCCCGTATCCTTTAATGATTTCTGACATGCCAAATATACATGCATTTCTGAGTTGGTTCTAAGAGTTAAAGATCTAATTACCGAAGATAGGAATTGGAATCAGAATCTCATTCAAGAATGATTTCCCCAAGACATTGCAGACAGGATTTTGTCAGTTAAAATTCAGCATAGTAGAGACAAATTGCAATGGGATTTAAACAAATCCAAGCAATATGATATAGTTTCAAGTTACAGAATTGGCTATTTATTTTACCATCCGCCTCTGGAGCTTTGCCCTAATTATATGCAGCAGAAAAAGTCGTGGATTGATCTATGGAAGTTGAACTTGCCTCACAAAATTAAGCTATTTATCTGAAAAGCTCTCCATGGCCGGCTTCCGGTGCTTGCTCAAATTCATCACCGCATCCCATCTATATCGTCAATATGCCCCTGCTGTCATGAAGCAACAGAAATAGTCACTCATTGTTTGATCGATTGCTCTAGAATCAAAGAAGTATGGTCTCAGAGTTATTTCCATGACTGTCTTCCCCCTCAGAGTCCTAACGACTTTTGGACATGGTGGACTGCATCAACAGAGATGCTTAACCCGTTGAAGAATGCTGACCGTAATCCTCAATTGCTTGCCATCATTTGCTGGAACTACTGGAAAGCTCGCAACCAGCTAATTTTTTAAGGTTCTACTTCAATGCCGTCTGGCATTCTAGCAAGCTCGGTCAAGTTGTTCCGTGAAATCCAAAGAACTCCTAGTTTAGATCGTCATCTCCATGAGGCAAACTCTTAGTTTCATTCAATTTGATTTATCATTCTTTCTTCTTTAAGATTTTTCTTCATTTTTCAACCATGCATCGTTGGATGAATACCTTTAGTATATTGTTTTGGGAAATCCCCACCTTTTATTATACTGTCCTGCTTTTGGACATCTTTGTATTTCATTTTTCAATAATTAATGAAATATAACCTACTATTTTAAAAAAAAATAAAAAATAAAAATCTTTAAAAGATTATATTAATTCAATAAAAATAACAAAAAAAAAACATTAAATATCGCAAATGACAAAAGATTTGTATATTTGATCTAAATTTTTGTATAAATATTTACATAATTATTTGAAAAGTATATAAAAAAAATCAAATAAAAATTGATCTCTAAATTTTTTTTTAGTCATTTGCGTAAAGATAAAAGTGCAAAAGAAAAATCCACATAGCATAAAATTAAAAAATGTTAAGAACGGAACAATCTCATTATTCTAAAATTATTGCAAAGAACTATATTAAAATCTAATTTTTTTAAATTTGATAATATTAATTTGATTTTAAATTTTTTTAATTATTTTTATCAAATTAATATTATATTATCTTCAAAACTTCTTTTGGTGTTTTTATTTTCTTTAGGGGTGGCAACGGGGCGGGTAGGGGCGGATTTTTGCTCTACCCAACCCCGATCCCGCCCCACTTGACAAAAAATCCACATGAAACCCGCCCCGCCCTACCCGCGGGTAGTAAAATGTTAAACCCTAATCCGCTCCTGCGGGTACCCGTCCCGTCCCTACCTGCCCCTATAATTATTAAATCCAACAAATAAAATAAAATTTTAAAAATTATATAATCACCATTACAAACATAACATAAATTAAAATAAAAATTTATATATGATATAATATTATTAATCATTTTACTAATTATTTTATATATGTTACATATATTATATATTAAAAATATATATATTATATATACCGGGGCGGGTAGGGGCGGGTTTAACCTAAACCCGATCCCGCCCCGCCCCGGCCAAGAACTCGTCCTGTTAAAACCCGCCCCGAGCGGGTAGAGACGGGGTGGGTACCCGCGGGTTCGGATAGTGTTGCCACCCCTAATTTTTTTTTGGAATTTTTTGGTCAGCGCATATATCAAACACTTTAATATATGATAAATTTAACCTATTGAATTTTTTTGAACAAATACTATACTTACACACACCCAAAAGCATAAATTTATCTCATTTACAATGAGATAAATAATACAAATTTCTCACTTATTTTATTTAAAAATAAAATAAGAGTAGATCAATTTCTAAAAAGATCAGGTCTAATTTACACGTTAAATAAATAACAAAAAATTGTTATTTATCTCGTTAACAATCATTATTCTGAGAACCTGATCGGATCGGTCGGTTGAACCGATCCAACCGTGAATAAGATTTTAATATGGTTCGATCTACTGTTAAAAATCACTCTCTTCAAAATCGTTTTTAAACCGTTGAACCGGTCGAGAATTAGCCAGTCAGACCGAACTGCGATTTGGCCGGTTCTAATGAGTTTAAGGTTCTGTGCCTAGGGATAAAAAAACCTCCTCCTCCTCCTCAAGCCATTTTTTATTTCCCCAATTCCTCAGACTTTCTCCTCTCTCAACTCTCAACCCTAGGTTATAGCCTCCGCCACCGCCGTAAGGAGAGACTCAGCGCCGCCGCTGTCCATTGTGCTCAGGGGCCAGCACCGCAGGAAGTGAGAAACTGCCATCGTTCACTGCGTTGTGGTCGTGCTCCAAGTCTCCCCTGTTCACTCTCACGGTCTCACCAATCGCAGCTTCTTCTTCGAGTTCGGTGTCCGACGTTGTCTTCTTCTACTCAGCCCCACTTCATATGGCTTCCCGTGGTGGCTCCGTGGACTGTGGTAACTAAGAAGATCATAGCTACTGCAGAAACTATTAGAAGCACCAAAATCCCAACAACTAATGCTACATTACTACTACAGGAATAGGTACATTATTTTTCTTCTTCTCAACTGTTTCGATGTGTTGGTTGCATGATGATGCAGAACTACATAGGTATGGATTTTGCCCCACAATAGCATTTTCAGATTAAAATAAAATGATTAAAATTAGATCAAGAATTAAGAATATCTTTGATTACTAGTCATTAGAAACTTTAGACTTTGGATTTTTTACTATTTGCTATTAACTAAGCATGCATGCCTCAATAATAGTGAACCTTTAATGTCTTTGATCTATTAAGGAGTTTATTGGGAACTAAACCAGTGAAGTTATTATTCTCCAAGTTTCTGCGAAAATAGAAATTGCTATGACACCATTTTCTCTTTTATAACCAAATAAACTGTACTTATCATCTAAATAGAGGATTAACTTATAAAAATTTTAGTGATTGTAGCTATATCAGAAAAATAAGGTATAGATCCACTTAAGCTATTATTTGATTAATCACTATTATGTCAACTTGAAAGTAATTGTGTGCAAAGTTTGAATGTTGTTAATTTCACATTGCAAAGTTTGAACTTGTGATTTTAATTTACTGATTATTGATTTTGTTTCATTTTTCTTCAATTCTTCTTCTTCGATCTTGGTTTGAAGTTTGGTTCTAAATGTATTTGTTGATGGATCTGTAATTAGTAATTACCCATGTTAGTGTTTTAGTGTTTTATCTATTTTCAAATTTATGTTCCTGTAATTGCTGGCTTTGATTTGTTTATAATTACCCAGGTTCTGAATGTATTTGTTGATGGATCTGTAATTGCCCAGGTTCTGAATCTATTTGTTGATGGAGTTGTAATTGTTGGCTTTGATTTGTTTTTAATTACCCAGGTTTTGAATGTATTTGTTGATGGATTTGTAATTGCCCAGGTTCTGAATCTATTTGTTGGTGGAGTTGTAATTGCTGGCTTTGATTTGTTTGTAATTGCTGGTTTACTAGTTGCTGGCTTTGATTTGTTTACTAGTGTTTTGTGATTATTGGTTAATGTTTTGGTTTGTTTGTTGCTGAATGCTTTAGGCAGATTTCAGATATGGTCTTGTTTGTGATTTTTTGAGTTTTTATTGCGCTGTGGCTGGTCTTTAATTTCGTATCTGTTTTATTAATTTCAGTTATGGATAATAGTATTTAGATATATTATTGATAAATTATGATGTTGGGATTTACTATTTAACTTTTGAGTTTGTATTTTGATAAGATCATATGGATTTGGTTGATGATAGTTTATGTAGTGTTTTAAATTTGGAAGATATTTTAAGATTTATATTAGACTATAATTATATTTTACGATGTTTATTTATAATTTGTTTATTATTCTATTCTAAAAAGGTTTTTCGGTTGAACCACCGTTGGACCGGTTAGACCAATAAACCAGTGAACCAGTGACTATAGTGGTTTGATGACCAGTCCGGTTCTCAGAACCTTGTTAAAACATAAAAATTAAAATTATTGAAAAATATGAGTAGCAAAAGAAAATAGAGTAGAGACGGTGGAAGTAGAGGATTTTTTAAAAGAGAGACACACAGTGAGGTTTCCAACAACGCCGGAAAAAGGTATAAGAGAGAGAATGTAAAATGCATAAACAGTAAAATAGTAAATAAAGAAAGAAAATAAACAGATTGGAGTAAAATAATGATGAGAAAACAGTTAAGGTCTTAGAGATGTTTACTTTTCCGGATTATAATGTCTTACCAACTATTTTAACAATGAGTGATTCGTTTTATGACAAACCATAAGTGATTAAAACCTAATATCTTAGCGATTTAATCTCCTCTGATCTTACTAAAACGCCACAGACAAGGTTAGTTAATTCAGATCAGAGGGTGAAGTTCAGAAAACTAGTTTAGCACCACAAAAACCTCAATTACCCAAAGCTAACCGGATTTTATGTCACATATCTAATTAGCCCAGGTAAATTACAGTTTAGGAGGAGTGTTTTCAAGCTGTAGCTCAAGCGAGATAGCTCTCTCGAGAATCACAAGAGCTCATGTAGAAAAAATGGTCATACTCTCGTTCCACCCCAGATTCATAAGATTAAGAACGAAAACAACACCTTAGAATTGAATCATACATTAACTAAAATAGAAGAATAATAACCTTAATTCATAGAAATAAATAGAGCTTCTAACCTTAACCAGGAGGTTTAGTTGCTCATAACTTTATAAAGAAAATAGGTTTCTGAAAAGTGAAGAAGAAGATCTGATGTGATCTCCTCTATTTAGACCTCATTGATCTCTTCCTTAAATACTAAATGCTAAACCTAAAAGATATTATTTTAAATTAAAAATTACAAAGATAAAATAAGATAAGCCTAAGAAGTGCTAAAATCCACATGGAGGTCCAATAGCATGTGAAACGGACAGCAAGCTAGCGTTCAACGCTAAGAGAGGAGTTGCGCTTCTAACTTCTTACCCCCTTGCTGGCGTTGAACGCCAGTTTGGGCGTTCAGCGTCCATGGGGGAGCTGACAGCATTTTTGTTTCTTGCTCCAAGTTTCTCCAAACTGCTTTGAATTTCACCTAAAACCATAAAAACACAAAAAAAAAAACTCAAAGTAGCATTCAAAGGTGAATTTTGCACTAAAATATACTAAAACTTAATAAAATCTAACTAAAAATAATATAAAAACAACGAAAAAATGGTATAAGATGCTCATGCATAAGCTATATTTGTGGAGAAATAAGGTGATAATGATATTTCCTATATTCACTTCACCCCAGAAGCTAGAAAGGCCCTAGCGAAACCTTACAACAATATCATTAAGATTCTCGGAAAAAAACTTCAGTTATACTAACATCATTCACAAGCTCAAGAGTGTATGAAGAACAAAAGGAGGTATGAAGTCTTAGACGTTAAATATGGGTATTTTCTTGTCAAATTCAATCGTATGGAGGACAGGAATTGAGTCCTCTTAGGAGGTGATAAACTCTATTTTATTATTCTAAATTGTGTTAAAAAATATGGAGTTTATCAACTAACTTAAACAATTTTGGCTTAATTAACTGAGTTTTTTAAATTTTGCTTCTAATGAAATTATGTGTGAAAAATATTATTTTTCTTCTTTTAATTGTTAATTTCTTAATCTCTTTTTGTGCCATTTGATGTTGTGATAAAATTTCTTTAAGTGTTTCAGGATTAAGGTGCATCAACGGCCAAAGGATGGTACATAATGGAACCAAGAAGCAAATTTGGAAAGTAATTCGCAAGAAAAGCTGTCTAGCAACTCGCTTAAACGAGATTTTCTCGCTTAAACAATACTTTCTTACCTAAATGAGAATCTCGCACGCACGAGATTTTCTCGCGTGCACGAGATCGGATCATGTGCCTTGATTAATGAAGCACGTGTATTCACATGCTTTCCAAGGGCCCCGGCAGTTGTGTGAGATGGTATTTGGAAGCTAAGATGAAGGAGAAAAGGCTACGTTATAACATACACACTTATTTTTCTTTTTCTAGAGTTTGGGAGTTTGAATTCTAGAGAGAGAAGTTCCAACTTATTTCTAGAATGTAAGGGTTTCTTATGAATTTTTCTCTTGTTTTTAGGTTTTAATTTGTTTAATTGTAATTCTTAGTTTATAATTTCTAGTTTCGCTATTCTAATTTTTTAGAATTTCTTGTTACTTCCTCTAGTTTGCTATTTTAGTTTATGGACCCTAGTTGAATTCTCAACTTTTTTTAATGAATTTAATATTTTATGCTTTATTCTTACTTGCTTGAGTTGTTATTGTCAATTTCTTACATTAGGGAGTAATAAATTTTTATTATTCTTGCAAAGGGATTGATAAAATGTCTTACTTAATTATAGATCAGAGTAGATTTTGTATTCTTGACTTGGGTTGGGAACTTGGGTGAACTTGAGTTACTAATGTCCAAGTTGATTGATAATTTAGAGATGTTAATTAATCTTGTTTGTGCAAACGCTAATATTTTACTAATTCAATTAGTAAGTTGGTTAGGACTTGTGGATTAGGATTAATTAAGACTAACGATTTTTTTCAATTTGTAGAGATTAACAAATTAGTTTTGTTCTTTGTAATTATTATGTTATGGTTAGTGCCAAGGATAGTGATTCTTAATTCTCAACCCTTGCCAAGATCTTTTTCATATTTGAATTTACTTTCTTCTATTAGTTAGTTATCCTAATTATTCTTAGTTTAAATTTCTCTTACCATTTAGATATTGCTTACTCTTTAACTTTTTGCTATTTAATCCGTTAATTGCGATCAAAATCCTCAATTTTCCCATAGCCAATGATAATGCACTCAATTGTGATTCTAAAGGAGAATGACCCGAGATTAAACTCCCGGTTATTGATTTAAATTGTGACATCTATCTACTTAATATACTAAAACTGTGTTTTTCTCCAACTAATAAAAGTGGTGTTAATTTTTCATGAACTCTTTTTTCCTCCCAAATAAAAGTACTATTCTCTCTTCTAACTTTATTTTTAGAAAAATATCTTTATTATAATTATATTACAATTATATTACAATTAGCATTTAATGAATAATGCATGATTATACTAATTTAAGAAAATATCTTTATTATAATTACACATAAAATGAATATTTAATGCATTATCAACTAATGAAAGTGAGGTGTTAATTTCTCATGAATTTATTTTTCCTTTAAAATGAAAGCACTATTATCTCTTCTAAATTTATTTTAGAAATATATTTATTATAATTATATTACAATTATATTACAATTAGCATTTAATAAATAATACATGATTATACTAATTTAGAAAAATATCTTTATTTTGATTATATAAAATCAATATTTAATAACTTATTAAATTAATTATCAATCAAAAGTATTGTTAATCATTTTAATTATATTGATACAATTCTAATTCTTATTTATTATGTAATAATTTTATTAGTGGCAAGTTGTTAAGTCAATGGTGACCCATTTATAATAATAATAATAATAATAATAATAATAATAATAATAATAATAATAATAATAATAATAATAATAATAGATATCAATAATTAAATGCTAAAAGAGATAAATACCAAATCGGTATCTGAAAGATTTTGGCGCTGACAAAATGATATCTGATTTTTGTTATTAATTAACAAAATAGTTTCTAAAAGATTTTAAAATTTGACAAGCGTATCTCCGAGCTCGCCGGAGCAAATCTCCGGCAAGTATAATGCTGATATGGCCACCGTATTTTGGTGACCTGGCAAACCACCCCCAAACCCTAATCCCTCCCTACCCAACGCAACCCCCTCCCTCTCCCTCCCCATCGCAGCCCTCCCCCTACCCAACGTAACCCCCTCTCTCTCCCTTCCCATCGCATCCCACTAACGCCCACTCCCCCTTCTCTTTCCCTCCCATCGCAGACTCCCTTCCCTCTCCCTCCCTTCGTAGCCCCCTAATCCCAACGCACACTCCCTCCTTCCTTCTCCCTCCTCATCACAGCTCCCTCTCTAATGCATATTCTCTCTTCCTCCCTCAACACCATCACTCGCAGCAACAACAACCTCAACATCAATCGCAAAAGTTACGTTCCATTTTGTCAAATTTTAAAATTTGTTAGAGACCATTTTGTCAATAACAAAAGTTAGGTACCATTTTGTCAGCGTCAGAATTTTTCGGATACCGATTTAGTATTTACCTCAATGCTAAAATTATTATCAAATATTGTCTATTTAATTTCAATTAATTAACAAATTAAATTTTGGTTGTTATGTTTTATTTTCTACATAATTATGTTAATTGTCAATCATTATATATCAAATTAGCATTTAATACATAAATATATTAATTATCAATAATTTTTTATAATTATACATAAAATTAGTATTTAATATATAATTATGTTAATTGTCAATAATTTTAATTTTTAATCATTCTAATATAATTTTAAATTAATCGTAATTTTTGGCAAGTTGATATTGATATCTACCTCAAAAAATTAAAACAAAAATCTATAATTCTAATCATGATAAAAATGTAGATGATATGATATGGCTTATTCAATCACGGTAAATATATGATGTATAACGTAAATAAAAAATTAACTTAATAATAACTAATTTATATAATTATTTTTGTTCTAATAAAAGCTATATATAGTATTTTTTTTGTGTTTCGTGAGTAATATATTCATATATTTAGTAATATATTTTTTGAGGCAAAAAATACTATATATAGCCTTTATTAAAACAAAAATAATTATATAAATTAGTTATTATTAAGTTAATTTTTTATTATTTACGTTATACATCAAATATTTACTATGATTGACTAAGCCATTATCATATCATATACATTTTTATCATGATTAGAATCATAGATTTTGTTTTAATTTTTTAAGGTAGATATCAATATCAACTTGTTGAAAATTATGATTAATTTAAAATTATATTACAATGGTTGAAAATTTAAATTTAAATATATGATTCATTTAAATATATTTAGTAACAATTAACATAATTATGTATTAAATACTAATTTCATGTATAATTATAACAAAATTATTGACAATTAACATAATTATGTAGAAAATAAAACATAACAACTAAAATTTAATTTGTTAACTAATTGAAGCTAGGTAGACAATGTTTGATAATTATTTTAGCATTTAATTATTGATATCTATTATTATTATTATTATTATTATTATCAATATAAATGGGTCACCATTAACGTAATAATTTGCCACTAATAAAATTATTGCATAATAAATGAGAATTAGAATTGTATCAATATAATTAAAATGATTAAAAATATTCTTGATTGATAATTAGTTTAATAATATATTAAATATTGATTTTATATAATTAAAATAAAGATATTTTTTTAAATTAGTATAATCATGCATTATTCATTAAATACTAATTTTAATATAATTGTAATATTGTAATATAATTATAATAAATATATTTTTCTAAAATAAATTTAGAAAAGATAATGGTGCTTTTCATTTTGGAGGGAAAATAAATTCACGAAGAATTAACACTTCACTTTCATTAGTTGATAATGCATTAAATATTTATTTTATGTAATTATAATAAAGATATTTTTCTAAATTAGTATAATCATGTATTATTTATTAAATGCTAATTGTAATATAATTATAATAAAGATATTTTTCTACATTGAGAGAATGTTGCTTTCATTTGGGAGGGAAAAAGAGTTAATGAGTTTTATTTTTATTTGGACTTTAGGGTTTAATGGGTGTCATGCTCAAACATAAATAGTGTCTTCAGAGTTTCGGTCCGAAATACATACTAAAGCCGCCTCCGCAGCTCTTTTTCCATCAGAAGAATTGTGATTCAGCCCTATTAGGGATATAGAAGACTTTGGTTGAAGAAGATCAAAAAAATCAAACTCTTTCAATCATGCTCACGAATTAAGGTACGCTTCCGCATTCAAGTATTTCATTCTTAATGATTTAACATGAATGATCTTGGGGTTAAAAAATTCTAAAAATTTCTAACATACCATACATATATTATTTTCTAAAATGTTGTAAGTGAAGTTTGAGCTCTAAACTTTAAATTTAAAAATTTTATTATTTATCATTATCTATCCAATCTTTTAAATAAACATATAAAAAAATTTGTTTGTATCTTGTTAGATATAGAGGTGAACGCGGATCGAATCGGATCGGATATGGCCGAAATTTTGATCCAATCCGCACTAAAATCATCGGATCAGATCGGATCTAATATCCGCAGCTTTTAAGTTTGAATCCGATCCAATCTGATATGCACATTTGCAGATCGGATATTGGATATATCCGCAAAATACAAAAATATTTTTAGAAACTTATTTTTTTAAATATCAATAAAATTCTTTTTTTCTAGTCTTTTAAATATGCCTAATCTTAAAATAATATTAAATATATTTTTCTTAAATAATAAATTAAAATAATATAACATATATGATAATTATTAGTTGAAATAAAATAAAAAAACATTTACTTATTTATTTCTTTATTTTTGCGTATACGCGGATATGCGGATACCTACACAAAATTTGTAATCCGATCCAATAATCTTGTGATTATTGTGGATCGGATCCATATTCGTAATTTTCGGATCGAATTCGGATAAATACTGCAGATATGTAGATTAAATCCGATCCATGAATACCTTTCATTAAATCTTAAACTCATTTAAAATTTTAACCAAATTTATTTATTTATTTATTTTTTGTTAACAAGCTCGTCAATAGACTTCATGCTAGGTTAGATTGTCAGACTTAGATATTTAAACAAGTTTTAAACAGATCAAAAACTAGATTCGGATTGAACAACTATAATACATCATAGTATTTTAACGATAAAACCTGACCTATTTCTGTCCCTCGAACAAAGTAAAAACAAGGTATGATACTACATATAAAAATGTAAATTTTTCAAAAATTACTGGGAAAAAAAAACCTGTGCAAAGAACGACAACAAGGGATAAAAATGGGGTGAGTATTCTTAAAAAGAGATCAGGTAGACGACTATAGTGAAAGGTGTTCTAAGATTCCACCAAGTAGGGCTTCCAAAAGAAAAAATAAAAAATAAAAAATTTGCTCATGATTATTTGTAGGGTTTCCAAAAGACCAAAACCGAGACTGAAGCACCAGTGATTCTGTAGAATCATTGAATAGGACTAGAAGTAGGAGTAGAAGTTCAGCCCCCTCTTACCAGCAACTTTTGTTATCAGCTTTTCAATTTTTGGGGCTTTCTTGTCTCTTTCTATTCCTAATGGTGTGTCCCTTTGCCCCATTCATCATGCTATTGTAAGTTCTAAGTTCCCTTTCACACGTACACAATTGATTAAAATATATTTTTAATATAAATTTTATATTTTAATAGATATTTCATATAAATAATTAATTTAATAATTGAGTTTTTTTATACACGTAACTAACATGATTAATAGATTATTTGCCTAAATGCTTTTGTGACATAAGCACAATTCTTTATCTAAAATATATATTTTTTAATTCACCAAAGTCTTATGTTTAAGAAAATGATAGCCCCAGCCCCCATTGTATAGGCCATATCTCTAAGCTTATCTTATCAACTATGTTTATAAACTTTAAAATATTTGTAAATTATTCACCAATAAAAATTTATGAATATTAACTTAAGATTTTAATTTGCATTTATAAAGAGTTGATTTGTTTTGTCTAAATAAAGAGTTGATTAGTGGGAAAATTTATTCACCAATAAAAAATTTATGAAAATTAACTTAAGATTTGTTTTGTCTAAATAAAGAGTTGATTAGTGGGGAAAAAAAATCCTTGTTGTCAAGGACATATGATTCTCTAAAGTGAAAGAAATTAAAAATAAAAAAGTAATTATCATTAATTTATAATATATATAAATTTTATTATTTTAATTAAAGATATAATTTCATTTTTTTTACTTTAAAAGAACTTAATCTATTGTGAAAAATATATACTTATATTTTTAACTAAATATGATTAAATTTGTACTCAAGCGAAGAGAAGAACTTGAAAAAAAGAACGAAATTTATATAAAAACACAATTAAATTAAATTCATTTCCAAATGATTTACCAAGTCCACTTTACTATTTTGTAAATTGTAATTTGACTAATTGTAACTGTGGCATGTGATGCGATTTTCACTGCACTTTGCGGCTTGCGCGACGGTTTATCCGGATCGCCGTTCCCGCGAAATTAGCTTGTTATAGTTTTTAATTAATAATTAATCATTTTGTTTATGGAATTAATTTCATAATCAAAAAATAATTTAAACTATAGCATTTTTTCTGGTCAGAATAATGCAATGCCAAATGTGTCGCATTCGGAAAGTCCCACACACACAGATATGGAGGGACCCAACTTTGGGATTCGCGTTAGCCAAACAAGTCTTCCACTGTGGGACCCACTGTTCTTTCTTTTCACCGTTTCCTTTGAAAACGAAACGCTCGCTCACTCACTCTCACACTATTTCTTACCACTCAATTTAAGGCTCTGTTTGGCGCGCGCCAAGTCCCTCTCTCATTCGCTGTCATGCTAGTAAATACTACTAATAGTCAAATTTCTTCTATTTCATGCATTAATTGTTTTTTATTTCTTGAAAAATTCTATTATAATATAGTACTCTTATTAGTTAACCTTTTAATAAAGAATTTAATTATAATGTACAGATATAGTAAAATATTTTATATAATTATTTAAATATATTTATTTTTTAGATCATATTTATATAATTAATATAAAAATAGTTATTTTATTAATGTAATATACATAATTTGATACATATAAAATTTTATTTTGTATTAATGATGTATTAAAGTTAAATTCTTTAATAAAATGAAAATTTTGCATCACTAGACGTTAGTGTGTTTTTGTTCCTTTTTTGTTGTAGATATCACTAAATGTATTTAATTCTAAAAATTTATTTATATGTTTGTTAGTTTTGTGATATTTATTTTGTTTGATCTCAATTCTAGTTCTATTTTAGTAAAAATAAAATTGAATAAATAATTCTTGGAAGCCTTATCTAATAATTAAATATAAAGAAATTAAATTTAACATAATATTTTTATTTTCAAATAAAAGATATCCTGTACTATATATATATATATATATATTCATTTCTTTTCCTTTTTAATATTCAAACAAAAAATATTTATAATTAAAAATTTACCATTTTAACTAATCCATATTTCTTATTATCGCACACACATTGTTTAACCTCTAAAACAGTGGATTAATTTTCATATCAGTCCTTATTGAAGATTGAAAAAATTTTAGATATTTTAAGTAATATTTTATTTTAATTAAAAACGGCCACACATTAATATATAAATAAAGAAGGGTGCGTTTAAACGAACCAAATAATTTTGTGCTTATTAGATGCATCATTTTTTTTTATATAAAGTTAAATTTATTAAATAAAAATCATAAGATATTATAAAAAAAATATTGATAGATTTATATACATGAATAAATTGTAATATAATATTTTAAAAATAATAAGTATAATTTTTATTTTAAAATAAATAAATATAAAGTATATAAATATGTACAAAAATATTTTTTATTTATTAAGATTAATTATTATACAGTATTTTTTTAGTTATAAAATAATTAAGTTATTTTATATTAATTAAAAATAATTAGATTATTCATTAAAAAATTTTAAAATATTGTAATAGGTAATTTTGTACAAAAAATATTATTATATAATACAATTTTTTATCTAAATATTTATAAACATATATTTTATTGTGCACAAGGTTATCATGTGATATTAATATGTGTTTTAAAATATTATATATAATACATGAAAAATGTTATTATTTTTTTTTACACTTTTGAACAAATATTTCTGAATTTTATTATTTATATTCTTAAAAAATAAAAATAAACATATTATTTTTATTTTTTATAAAACATTGGTAAAAATTTGCTTCTAAAGATTACATATATAAACGCACTTCCGATTATAAATCTTTACATATGTACATATTAGTTTGTGGACTTTATTGGTACGTATACAATAATTCTCTATCTCACTGATAGTTTTTAAATTAGTCAAGGTGAATAATATTGGTAATGAATAAATAAATAAATAAATACATTTTTAACCTTTCTACTGGAGTTATCAGTTATTTATTAAATTATAGCTAGATAATTAGTTTTATTTTTATTTTTTTGAATTTTACTTTGTAGTAATAACGAAACATCGATTTTATGTAAAATAAAAAAAAATTCATGAAAATAAAAACTATATATAATTATATGAAAATTACATATATATAATTATATAAAAATATTAATTATAATTATAAAATTTTCATGTCATTCTATAAAATTTGCTTTTTGTAAAAATAAATTTTTATTTATATTAAAAACTAAAAATAATGTTATTTATTTTCTATTTCTATTTTTTAAGAGTATAAACAAAAGAATTTTACTTAAAAGTGTGAAAACATAAAAATATTAACATTTTCATGTATTATATATTTTAAATAAAATTCATGTTTATAAATATTTGGATAAAAAATTATATTATATAATAATATTTTTTAAACCAAATTAACTACTATAATATTTTTTATTTTTTTTAACGAATAGTATAATTAGTTTTTAAGTAAAGATAAAATATTTGAAATTAAAGATAATATTGCATAATAATTAATATTAATAAAAAATATTTTTATATGTTTTATATTTATTTATATTAAAATAAAAAATTATAATTATTATTTTAAAAATATTATATATATACATACTAATATATCTTATATTTATAATTTCTATCGATACTTCTTTATAATATTTTTTAATTTTTATTTAATAAAATTTAATAATTTATAAAAAATAGTACATCCAATGCATACAAAATTATTATTGGGCTAGTTTTAGAAATACCCAAAAAAAAAAAAACAAAACAAAACAGAAACAAATGTGGAGATGAACAGAGAAGAAAGAACGAAAATGATGATGATATGATGGAACCAAAACAAGATTAGATTGCCTCAGAAAAAACACTGTCCTCATATTCATTCATTCATTCTTTCTCTCAGTAGTAATTCTTTACTTCGCTTCCAATCTACGTTCACTTCACTTCCAATCTCCATTTCCCGTTACGTTTCGGATCTTTCTCCACATAATATTGCCGCCATTACCACAATTCTTTCTCTTTCTTCTCTTCTCTCTTTCCATTCTTTCTTTTTATACTCTTGGTAAGTTTTTTTTTTATTTTTTTATTTTTTTGACAAGAAAAACTGTTACTGTCGTGTTTGGATGCTATATTTTATTATTTTTTTTTATCACTGTCTGTTTTCTACTTGTTTTATTTGAAGGAAGTGTGGAAGGAGAAAAAAAAGTGACTCTTGGGTTGAAAGGAAACGAATCGATAATTGTGATTTTGTGTTCTTTTCTTTGATTATGAATGTAGGTTTCGCTTCAATTGTTTTTCCATGTAGAAGGATTTTTTTTCCCTTAAAAAATAATAAATTCTCGTTACAATCTTTCTCGGAAGCCAAACAGAGCTCTAACTTTTGTATTAATTTTCTGATTTTATTTTATTTTAAGTTTTTGTTCATTTTTCTATTCACTTTCTGAATTCAATTATGCCAAAACCCTCTTTTTCCCCTAATATTATGATATGATGTATGGTTCTGTTTTACATCGTTGTTGATTTTCTCTATTAGGTATGTGTTTTCTCTTTTCTGTTGTTTTCTTATCTTTGTATTGCAACAAATTTGGAAGGAGGAAAAAAAAATTAAGAATTTTTTTTTTTTTTGGTGGGATGAATGAATGGTTTATTGGGACTTTTAAGTCAACTCTCAACTACACTTGTCACTGTCTTGGGGAATGGGGAGGAATTGCAATCCATCATCATTCATTAAAATTGTTCATTGAATGCTACAAGTTTTTAGCAAGTCTATGTGCATCTCCTTTAGTGTGAAACAATGCATTCAATTGTGTTTCCAATTTCACGTGGCTTCAATGTTTCAATGTTGTCTGGATCCCCATTACTCTATCATTCTGTGTTTGGTAGAAAAAAAACAAAGTACCTCCCTTAAATTTGATTTGCATTTTTGTTTTTTTTCATCTTCAAAGATCAGTAATTTAGTTCAGTATGTCATGGCTTGTGTCCTAACCCTGATTTTTGTTTCTTTTTTCTTTTGAGATATGAAGTATGAACTTTAGTGATGTTAATAAATGCAATTTAATTTAAGAGACATGTTGTAGATTGTTCTGCTAATCCAGTGATATGATTGTTAGGTCCACAACTTTAGTAGACTGTTAAGCATTTTAATTTTTTACCATAAATTTCATATGCTTTGGAACTGATTCACTTGTGAACATTTTCTTTGACAGATAACTGCCATATATTATGTGAGGAACTAGTTTGCAGCATAGAATTGTGACTGGTGAAAATTTGAGTTTATGTTTGTGCGATGCAATTCAGTGAAAAGAGAAGTGATGAGTTGTTGAAACCTTCTGAGGACATGGTATTTGGTTTGGAACTAAGAAAGTTCAGCTCAAAACGGCATAGCAGCTTGAAGACCGCAAAAGAAAGTTCCGTGTTGCCCCAAACAAGTCGAATTCCGAAGGATGAGGATAAGTTGAAATTGAAGAGCAGCATTGGTGCAGAACACCATGATATGAAGCATAAAGCGAAGAAGGATGCAGAGTGGAAGATTGAGAATCGAGGGAGCTTTAAGAGAAATGCAACTGATAGCGATGAGCTTGTCAAGCACATGTCGAATTTGCCAGGTTATCTCCTGCAACCTGATAGAGGACACAAGTCCCAGGAGAAGGCCTTCAATGTTGGTGTTCTAGATTGGTCTCGGCTCGAGAAATGGAACCACAACCACAACCATATCCCAGTTCTGTCTAGCAACTTTGCAGCATTCAGTAGCAGTGAATCATCATCAAGAGCAGTTACAAAATTGTCTACTAGAAGTGTCAGTTTCAGGGAAAAAAATGATGAGAAAAAGGGTTTGGCTTCTTCCTCAAGAACCAGGCCATCTAAAAAGAATAGGGAATGCCTTCCGGGAAATTCTAAACTTCTCTTTCCGGATGGCCGACAATCTGGATCTTCTAGAAGCAAAACTAAGTGCACTGATGAGCAGAGAATGGCACCCTTGGCATTTGAGTCCTTAAGCAAAACTCATTCAGATGTATCGCTTGAGAGGCGGAAGAGGAATGATCATAGTAAAAGAACTTTACAAGATGGAAATTCCACTTCAAATTCAAGGCGGCACCATGGGGTCTCACATGTTCCGAAAGAAATTTCTCAGCAGAATACGAACAGCTGGCAAGAGTATAGCCGCAATAAAAAGGAAAGACATCATAAGTTAAGCTCTGATATCGGACAGCCAGCAGTAATATCAAAGAACAAAGAGGTCTCTTTAAGATCTAAGAAAGTGAATTCAAGCAGCAGGGAAATTGGGAAAAAGGTGGATCAGTTGCAGCAGTCAGATTCCAACAACGGTCACAAACATTGCCATGATTTCCGGCTTTCTGAGTTAAGATCATCTTCTGATGAAAAGCGTTCAGAATCTAGCCAGAGTAGTTCGTCATATATTTCCCTTCCTGATCAGGTTTGTGCTGAAGATGTATGTCCTGAAATCCCTCGTTCAAGTACGCTCAGTTCCGGGGTTGAGTTTACATCTTTGGAAAGAGTTAGACGCAGCACTGGTGCTAGTCTGGATATGGATTGTTCTTCTGTTGTGTCTGAGACACCTGCTTATGCCAATAGGATTTCTAAACGTCGTTCATTAGGAGCTTACTCCGATGCTGATTTGTTTGGCACCAACCAAAGAAATCAGAGCGTTTTAAGTAATATAAAGGAACCACTGAGCCAAGAATCGGCAGAGCTGACTTCATCCAGCCGGAGGGGCAGGAATATATCCCACAGTCGCCGGTTTAGCTTCAGCTTAAGTCGGATCGGAAGAAGTTTCAGCTTCAAAGAGCCCCCTACACTTCCACGATCTAGTGCTAATTATGTTGGTGCGAAGTCTGGTCCAGTCACGCCTGAATGTTCCATTCGTTGGGATAATCCTGGCAAAGAGAAGGCAAGTAGTACCCGGACCAACCCTAGCCCCTTGCGGAGGTTATTAGATCCTATACTGAGGCACAAGGCATCAAGTATACACCATTCTGCTGAAAGCAGTCAGACACAAAAGGGAAGCATGAATTCAGTTAGCTTCGCGGCATTAAGAGTTGATGAACTACAGCCTTCTGAAAGAAGCAAGGGATCAATGGTTCATGGCCTTTTGCAGCTTACAATGAAAAATGGACTACCTCTGTTTAAATTTGTGCTCAACAATGAGAAAAATATTTTTGCTGCTACCAGGAGAAGTTTGTCACCACTGGAGAAGGATGTTTGGGACGCATATTTTACATTCTACCTCGTCAATGAAATCAAGAAAAAGAGCGTTGGATGGATGAGTCATGGTAGCAAAGGAAAAAGCTCCGGTTATGCCTACAATTGCATTGCTCAGATGAAGTTTTCCAGCTCTAAAATCACCAAGCCAATCGATCAGAACTCTAACAGGCAGCGAATGGTTAAAGAATATGTCCTCATCGCCCAGACGGAACATGGACAGCCGAAGCTCGTTCAGAGCAGCGAGATTGCGGCCGTTGTCATTGAGACACCTTGGGAAAACACGAGCAATGAAGCAATGCATAGTGATACTGATTTGCTGAAGCATGGATGCTTAAGGTGCTTGTCCAATGAAAGATGCTTGTGCAGCAGTTCAGGAGAAAATGACGTGTGTACCACCAAAGTTATACTCCCAGGTGGTGTTCATGGATCACCAAACAAAGGTGAACCGTCACCATTGATATTTCGGTGGAGAACTGGTGGTTCATGTGATTGTGGGGGTTGGGACATTGGTTGCAAACTGCTTGTCCTCTCTAACCAGAAGCAGCAAAGTTCAGACGTTCCGAAATTTCCAAAACCTTTCCATGACCGTTTTCAACTTTATGCCGAGGTACAGCTTCCACACTTCTTATATATGTCAATTTAGTTATTGTCACACTAATTAAAAAGAAAAAAGGCGTAAAATCAAGAATTGATTACAAAACTGCTGGTCAACATTCTCTTATTTAGTAACAAATTTAGAGTGTAGATGTTTCATTGTTTATTGTACTTGGAATGTGCGGAGACTGGGGAATAAAGATATAACTTTTTAAATAAATGGCACTTTGAAATCCAAGGATGATATATGTATATATTTCAAAGTGAACCAAGAAAATTTTTCTATATTATGATCTGGATTGTTGTACTAGATAACAATTTCTCATAGCATACCTGTCATAACTCTCAGGAAGGAGATAAGCAAGACACACCCATTTTCGCCTTGTCACCGTTGAAGGATGGATTCTACTCGGTTGAGTTCCATTCATCAGTCACTTATTTACAGGCATTCTTCATCGCTGTCGCCGTTTTGAGCTGCCAGAAATTTCCAAGCTTTTTGGAAATGGGTAGCATGCTTGAAGATAACCTTAAGGAACCTAGTTCCAAGAACAACAACAGGCCTCAAGGAAAAGCACCCTTAAAGTACACTCCAATTCCACCACTCTCTCCTGTAGGAAGAGTTTGATTTGATGAGGGTTTTTTCTTTTTTTATTTATCTATTTTTTCTCCCGGTTTATAGTTAGCTTTTAATGATCTACAAGTAGCTGAGAAGAGTAGCAATTTAATGCACTTAAACACATTTCTCTAGCCCCTCCAAACTTTTTTCTTTCCACCCTTTTCATACATGCAATCTGGTATAGCATTAGTCCTTTCACCAGAGAACATGTTGTTGCAGATATGGTTATGCTCATTGTGCTCTTTTTATTCATTGTACAAAAGAAACCGCTGCAACATCAGCATCTTTGTACAAAGCAAACCTTCAATAAATGAAACCAGTAGGGTTTATCCTCTGCAGTATGAACTACAAAAGCAGTCTTATATGCTTGGAAGTGAAATTGTCCGGGGAAGTTTTATGTATTTGATGTATAAATCAACATATAAATTCACTTATGAAAATTTTAATCACATTTTTAGCCCCCAAATAAACATACCCTCAGTCAGATATTCTACTGCCATGAGTGAGGATAAATCAAAGTAAGAAGTATTTGTTGAATCACAAATTATGTTGATTTTTTGCATAAGGTGGTTCATTTCATTTCATTCCATTCATGATATGCAATGAGAGCAATATAAGTTTATAACCCGCAACGTAAAATTGTATCTCAAATTTGCAGAAATACGTCAGAGAAATATTCTGCGACAATGAAACTTATAACATGAGGTGTAAGAGCTTATAAATAAAGCAAATACTTATCATACATTATTATTTATTTGTTTAACTCCATCCTATGCATGAACATTATTTGTATTAAAGACTAGGGACAACTTAACAAATTTATTTGTATTTGAGCAGTGAAGTTATAAAACTTATAATCGACATTTTGGAGATGGTTGAAGACTTGAAGCTTTCAGCACAACCCAAAACAGAAATTGATAGAGTCATAGAAAATTAGAAAGTGTGATGTTAACTATATATGAAGGGAACAAAGGCAACTTCATATCTACATCCAAGTATTCATTCATAAGTCTATTGGGGAAGCATGATGGATACAAATATACCACTGGCCATCAATCTTCTCGAACACATTGGTTACAAATTGCCCTCCCCATCTTCCTCCTTTTGTCTTGACAAATTCCATGCAAGTAACATACCCCATATCCCCTCTAGCATGAACCTTGATGTCTTCTAGCCTAATTTCTAGTGGAAATTCATAGTTTGCCCAAACCAAATTCCAGCTCTCAATAACATCATCATAACCAGATATCCCTTTTAAACCAGGGTGAACACAGCACACCTCGTCTTTCTTCGACCACAGGGCTTGCATTGCTGCCAGGTCCCCATTTCTGAACGACTCATAAAACCGGCTGTTTATGCCGAATATTGTTGTCTTGCTATCTTTTTGGAGATTTTTGAGCGTATCCCTTATTTTTGCTGCTTTAGCATAGTTCTCTTCCGCAATGGCATTCCGTAACTCCTCCTCCAAAGTCTGTTCATCCAATGCGATGTTCTCACTACTCAAGATGCTCTCTGAGTCTTCACTTTTGACTCTTTGTTGCCTCCCTGATAGAAAACACAGGCACATATTAATGCGTAACTACAATCTGCAAAACAAGGACTAAAGAAACTTGGGGTTGTAGACACAGAAATCTGAACTCAATCAAAGTCAAGATATAACCAAAAAGACACTAGTCAACAACATAGAGACTACGCACTAATCATGATATTATCCAAAAAAAAAATGTCCCACCAATTCTCATTTTCACTTTTAAAAAAAGTTTTATGTAGATATACAATCATTTGTTGCCACTTCACCACCTAAAAGGTCTTATAAACGCTAATTGGATAATTGCGTAAAACCCTTTTTTAGGTCATATAAACGCTAATTAGATGATTGCGTAAAACTCTTCTAAACTATCAATGCATAAGCAATAAATTCTTAACTATAAGGTTTCAAGCAAAGATACTTACTGTATCCTTGCTTTTGCAAGTTTGGCCATTGAGTGGCAGGCAGAAGACACAGTTGGTCACTTCTTCCAAAACTTTTGCCAAAAACTAATCTAACTGGATTAGAGGAAGGAAGAGAAACATAATGAAGCTTCTGAAAGTTATTGATGAATGAACCCGGTAAGAAATTAAATTCCTTGATTGTATTAGAAGAAAGACCCTGCATACAAAATTACAAATCAAGCGTTATGAAACAAGAATTTTTTTTTTCTTAAAATTGAAAAAGATGACAAAATTATAATAATTTCAGGGGATGAGGGGAAAATGTGACTTTATGCTCAATCCACAGCAACTTATCATTCAAATTTTCTTCAACAATATTCACAGAAGGCCCTCTTAATTTAAAAAGGTCAAATGGCCCATATCATTGAAGATGCTTAAATTTTGCCAAAAGTTCCTGTTCATTCAGTTTAATTTAGGGTTTAGGGCCTAAACCCTAAGCAGTTTAATTCAATCTTCAATCAATCATGAAAATTCAATTTAATGTTCAATTCATCGCTACTGATCTTATCTGTTAAAATTCATCTGGAAACTTACATGTTACATCATAGAACCTCTCAATTCTATATATATTTTCGGAAATTTTGATATAAGTGAAAAAAGAAAAATGGTAGCTCACATTGATGAATATGGTTCCATGAAGCGCCATAGTTGGAAAATGCTGGTTCCAGAACTACAGCTGCAAGAAGAAAGCAAAACCTGAGTACTTGAAATCACAAGGAAGGTACGAAATATAAGATCAACAATCAAGTACATGTCACATGGTTTCTTCTACTGAATCAATACATGTTCACATATCAAGAAATGGGCATGCTACATGGAATATTGTTGAAGCACCAAAATGAGTATTCAAGAACAACAAAGGGGGAAACTTTAAGCCATTGGGTTTCAGATATTCAAAGCACTGATTCATTAAAGAAAGAAAAGAAAAAGGATCTAGTAGAATGATAACATAGTAGGAATAAGAAACAAAGAGAAAGTAAGAGCAAACATGTGAAGAAGAAGTTGAAAGAGAGAAGAGAGCAAGAAACCTTGGAGAGTAGAAAGGGCGAATGGAAATGGAAGAACAGAGATCAAAGGAGACTAGGCGCGCTGGTGAAGAAGGTGAGGTGCCAATCGTTGATTGAACGAAACAAAAGCCAGAAATATGAAAGAGGTAAGATTGTAAGAATGAAGGAAACGGTGCCGTTTATTTCAGCAAAACCCTAAGATAGGATCTATTTTATTTTTCTCAAATGAAAGATTAAAAAAAATAAAAATAAATTATGCAAACGATGTACTGTTAAAAATTTATTAAATTACAATGTATTTTAATTAAACATAAGAAAATTTAAATGCTATAATTAAATTCTTTTTAATTTAAAAATATTTTGTGCGGTTGAAATAATTATATTAATTATATTTTAAAAATATTTTAGTGTTCGATTATTTTTTTATAAAATATATAATTAATTTTATCATTTAAGTTAAATTATTTTATTAATTCTCATATTTTTCTTAAAATTTATAACTAGGTCCATGCATTCTAAAAATTTTTAGATAGGTCTGTGAATTTGTAAAAAATTTTTAAAAAAAATCTATATTGTTCAAAAAGTATCAACTATTTTTTTTAAATATTGAGTTCAGTTAGGTGTTATCTTCCAAAATGATATATTGTACTAAATTGTGGGGTACCGCAATAATTCTTTTAAATTCTAAAATAACAAAACGATAACGCTGTTTTTTATTTTCAAAATTTAAAAAAATAAAAAACAAAACGGCAATGTTATTTTCTATTTTAATTTAAAAATATATAAAAACAAAATTGGATTGCCTTTATACTTTAATAATTGGGTAAAACACTCAAATGAAAAAACATTACATGCATGTCTCTATGCATATAACTATATAAATCGAATGAGCGCATGTCGATTTAGTATGTTTGAATGTAAATCGATACAAGCAGCTTCGATTTACCAGGGGAGCACATGGTTTTGAGCTTACCCATAGTAAATCGATACAGACATTGTCGATTTAGCCTATGATCAGTCATAGTAAATTGAAACAAAGCAGTTCGATTTATATATAACGTGGTTCCAATGTAAATCTATGCCCCTAATTTGATTTACATGCATACCTTCTATATATCGAATTTGAATTACATTTCACTACTATTCTGAAGACTACCTAAAACGTTGGTTTGGGTCTGAACGTGAGGTCTAGATCTCTTTGTGTGGCAGCGTCCGACTTGATATGCGGATGTGCCGTCTGTCCGAGTTCCTCGTGAGGAGGTGGGAGGTGGTACCTGTAAGAGACTCCAATGGTTAAGTTAGCAAGGGCTTTGAACAGGTTTTTAGTAGATTAGAATATGAGTTATACTTGGGGGTGCCAGTGTATTTATAGTAGAGTAGATAACCACCTTTATTGGAGTATATCTATCTTTTTTTATAGGTAAGCGTTCCCTTTATCTTGGGAGTTTGTTGGGATCTACCTTTTAGAAGTAGAAGTAGTTGGAGAGATTTAAGGAGGCAGTTACTTGTTTAATCAAGCAGGACTGGACCTTTGTGTTTTTGTCCGACCTCTTTAAAGAGGTCGGGTTTATGGTGAGGTCCACCTTTATTGGTGGGTCTTTTATCTTTATTGGGCCTGGCTTTTATCTATTTGGGCCAGAGTATGAACAGTGCCCTTGCTTAACTCCGTTCCTTTGTAGAGGTCGGGATCGAGCATTTTGCGACTTCTGTTGTGGACGTCGGGCCTAGTTTGTCGGGGATGTCCGATTTATTTGAATTTTTTAAACGTTGAGGCTTTTACTGTTGAGCGAACGTTTGCGCGGCAATTGTTCCTTGGGTTCCGTGCACGTTTTAATGAGGAGTAAAGGAGTTATTTGGAGCTGTTTTGGCTTCATTGTTTCTTATAAAGAGTCTTCATCAGTTCCTCTTTTCCCCCTTTCTCTGTTTTCTAAAAGAACCGCTTTGTTTTTCCTGTGCCTGTGTGATTCATCCACTTCTGTTTTGCTTTCAAGATTTTCTTTCGTGGACTTCTGTGGCATTTCCGCTTTTGTCGTTTTGAAGAGAGGAACGTTCGTGGCACTTGCTGTTTAGACATGCTTTTCCCTTTTCGCAATCTTCTTCAAGGTTGGTTTCGTCTTCTCTTTTCTCTTGAATTCTTATTTTGCTTGGGTTTGGTTTTCTTCTTCTGAGCTTTCTCCTTTTGCTGTTGTAGCCTCCTTTCCTTTAAGGGAAGTTTTTGCTTTTTGCGCTGTTTGAGTGAAATATGTTTCTTAGAAAAGATTTTTAAAAGGCTCTTTTTTCGAGCTTTCTTTTGTGTATGGCTGTGGCTGTAATTCTGTTGATATATGTATTGCGTTGCCTCAAATGGTGTTGCTTCGATGCGAGGACATTGTATGGGAGAAACGCCATTTAACTGTTTGAAATAAGCCTTTTGAAAGAAGTAGTTTCTTTTTTAATTTTCCCTGTTTGTCCGACCTTTTTTGTACGAGTTCCGACTTCTTGTAGTAATGGTCTTCTTTACTTTTTGTTTGTAGGTGTAGCGTTTATGTCTCGCAAAGTTATCTTGAACATGTCAACTAAGATTCCCCCTGCTCTTTGGGTTTAGGTAGATAGAATTTTTTTAGCTTGTGTCTCGGTAATCGATAAAGAGTACTGTGATACGTTTCGTAGACACCATAGTATTTGTTAGAATAAGGAGGATGAGAGGAGCTATGTTTTAGAACCACCCGATCCTATAGTTGAGTCCGAATACCCTTTCTTTTACGCATATAATTGCTTTTTCACTAGGCTAGGTGTCCGACTTCCTTTCTCCGACTTTGAGATAGAGGTGTTGCGATCTTTTAACCTTGCCCCTTCTCAACTACACCCGAACTCTTGGGATTTCATGAAAATATTTCAACTCTTATGTCGAAAATTGGACATTCAGCATACTTTGAATGTTTTCTTTTACTTTTTTGTGGCCACCAAATCGTACAGCTCCACCAAGAAGTCAGGATAGATATCTTTTCGAGCTGTTCAAGGTTAGAAGGTTTTTTCTATCTTTGACGACTCTTTTCATGACTTCAAAAACCACTTTTTAAGGTCAAGAGTTCTGTAGGTGTCCAACCTTTCTTCTTATTCGAGAACCAAGAACCCTTGTTTCCTTTATACTGACAGGACACCCTTGAGATTGTTAGGTGCGAACTGTCCGATTTAGATGATTTAGAAAGGGGTGTCGTAGACTTCATTCTGGGTACTTGGGGCCAAGATCCCCATTTGTACACAAAGAGGTATTTGTGCCCTGTTTTGTTTTTGCAGAGGGTATGGCTCGTATGTCTACCATGAAGCTTTTGCGTAACACCAAAAAGACAGTTGTGGCTCGGAACCTTCAGCGGCAAAAGGAGGTCGGAAAGATAACCCAATCTTCGCCTAGGAAGACGTTGGGTTTGGATCCTTCTGATCTGAAAGTTATTATCCCTACATCTTCTCCCGTCTTATCTCTTCAGACTCCACCCTTTCACCTCCTTTGTCCACTGAGCCACCTCCCAAAAAATAGAAACTTGATGAAGAAGAGAGCACTTACACAAAAAATTTTGATGCTCTGGCTTGGAGAGAAGAGAACCTTGTCCCTCATCATCGTGTGAGCATGGATGATGTGGCATCCAGAACCATCGCCAGACTCTTGCTCGCGGGGGACTTTGCCTTGTGGGAGTGTGCTCTCAACTTTTCAGGGAGCTAAAGAGCTCTCCCATTCAAGCTACTACTGGGGCTCTGGTGGTTGCCCGAGCCGACGTGCAGAGGCTAAATGAGATCAAAGTGGAGTTGGAGAAAGAGAAGGAGACCTTGAAGGCCGACTTGGAGAGAGCTCGGGAGAGGGTGAACAAGTTGGAAGCAACTGCTGCCTTGGCCGAGGAGAAAATAAAAAAATATCAAGAAAGTTATACTCGGATTTTCGGGGAGAGGTTGGCCCGTGAAGAAGTGCTAGAGAAGTTGAAAGAGGAGTTGGCTGAGTTCCAGGAGACAACTGCCTTGGGTATGGATGAGATGTTCGAGAATCTTGAAGCCCAAGTTAAGGTCTTGGCTCCCGACCTTGATCTGTCCCTCTTTAGCACAGATAATATAGTGGTGGATGGGAAGATTGTTCGTGTACCTGATTTGGAGGATGAGGAGGAGCCTCCTCAGGATCCGAAGTCCTCAGGACTTCAGGTCACTCTGTCTTCCACTTCGGGACTTTAGACAGTTCCGATCTCCTCCTCGGGAGCTCCAGCTGATGGTGTTGCTGCTGAGGCTTCCTCAGTCGCAGTATCGGCCGTTCCTGTCTCCATGCTTCCTCTTTCTCTCAAAAGAGACGAAGCTAATGGGGAGAAGCTTGATCTCCTTTTTGGCAAGGAGTCTTAAGCTCTTTTTAACTTTCTTTTGCTATTTGTAGTAGCCCGACCTGTGGCCTTTTATAACAATCTGGGTTTGTAATAGTTGGTAGTTCTTTTGAACATTTTACTTTTATCATGCAGTTGCTTGTTTGCAACTTTTATTAAGCAATGTTCAGAACTTTTTCCATAGTATGTGTGGTACCTTTTGCTGTAGTTAGGTATATTGTGTTTTGATTCTTGAGTTTTTGCTATTAATTTCCTTTAATAGGCCCGACTTTGGGTAGTCGGTCTTTACTAAGTTACTTTTGCAACTCTGTTTTTGTTCCGACCTGTTTTGAGGTCGCGTCGTACGAGTTGTTTGTATGACTTCTTATATTAACTTATACTTCGTTGCTTTTTCTTGTCGACCACTTTAGGTCGGACAATGATTTTTTCAGTTTGTCGAGTTTAAGTTAATGCGCTTGAGATAGGAAACTTAAAAAGAAATAAACCAGGAATCTTTATTAATATTTAAGAAATTCCTTTACAGGATTTTTTTACTAAAGGCTTAGGTTCCCCTAGCTCGTGTACTGGTGCCTCATTAAAACACCCTTTTTATTGGGAAAAAGAATGCACCTAGGTACAAGGCTTTTAGCTGTAGTATCTTTTTGGGTTGCAAGCGTGCCAAGACCTCGCGAGCTCTCACCCTTGGTGGTCGGACACCGTATAGAAACCTTTCCCCAGGACTTCTGATATCTTGTAAGGTCCTTTCCAGTTTGCAGCTAGCTTTCCTTTATCCGACTTTTGTGTTCCGATGTTATTTCGAATCGGGATGAGGTCGTTGGTGGTGAAGTTTCTCTTGATCACCTTTTTGTTGTACCTTAGAGCCATCCTTTGCTTCAGAGCTTCTTCCTTAATCTGAGCTCTTTCTCGGACTTCATATAGGAGGTCAAGCTCTTCTTTTCGAGCCTGGGTGTTAGCTCTTTCGTTGTAAAATAAAACTCTAGGTGATTCTTCAGCTACTTTTATAGGGATTACTGTTTCCATTCCATATGCAAGTCGGAAGGGTGATTCTCCCGTTGTGGAATATGGAGTGGTCCGATAAGCCCACAAGACTTGAAGAAGCTCGTCAACCCAAGCTCCTTTTGTGTCTTGCAATCGGCACTTTAACCCTGCCAATATGACTTTGTTTGCAACTTCAGCTTGTCCATTGGCTTGGGGGTGCTTTGCGGATGTGAACTGGTGTTTTATTCGTAGGTCAAACACCAGGTTTCTAAAGGTCGAGTCGGTAAATTGTGTTCCATTGTCCGTGGTGATGGAGTGAGGGACCCCAAACCTTGTCACAATATTCTTATACAAGAATTTCCGACTTTTTTGAGCAGTGATGGTTGCCAAGGGTTCTGCTTCAATCCATTTATTAAAGTAGTCAATCCCTACTATGAGGTATTTGACTTGGCCTGGTGCTTGGGGGAATGGTCCAAGTAGATCCAACCTCCATTTTGTAAATGGTCATGGCGAGGTGATGCTGATGAGCTCCTCAGGAGGTGCTACATGGAAATTGGCATGTTTCTGGCAAGGCGGGCACGTTTTGATGAACTCGGCTACCATTTTCTGTAAGGTCAGCCAGAAAAAGCTAACTCGGACTACTTTTTTGGCTAGTTACCGAGCTTTTAGGTGATTTCCACATATGTCACTATGTACGTCCTCCAAGACTTCCTTTGTGCTAGAGGTTGGGACACATTTTAAGAGGGGTGTTGAGATCCTTCTTTTGTATAGGATATTGTGGACTAGCGTATAATTTTGTGCCTCTTTTACGAGCCTTTTGGCCTCCTTTTTATCTTTGGGGGAGTATGTCAAATTTGAGGTAGTTGACTATGGGAGTCATCTACCCTAAATGTTGATTGTGTATGGTCAGTACTTCCTCTTCCTTTGAAATGGATGGCGTTTGTAGAGTCTCTTGAATGAGACTTCGATTGTTGCCCCCTGGCTTGGTGCTGGCTAATTTTGATAGAGCATCAGCTTGGGCATTAGATTCTCGAGATATATGCCTGACCTCACTTTCTAAAAAGTGTGCCAGCTGCTTTCGTGCCTCATCCAAGTACTTATTTATAGTGTGGTCTTTAGCTTGGTAGGTGCCATTAATTTGTGAAGTTATTACTTGTGAATCATTGAACACGACCACTTTTTCTGCCTCCACTTCTTTAGCCGGCTTCAAGCCAGCAAGGAGAGTGTTTCGAGGGTTACCTGAAACTGGAGGTCGATCTCGGATGAGATCTGTTGTAATTGCCGGAGTAGTCGTGTCCGACTTGTTGAATCTGATGGTGCTGCTGATCCTTGATCACCGAAGGGGGGTGGTACCTACAAGAGACTCCGATGCTTAAGTTAGCATGGGCTTTGAGCAGGTATTTTGTGTAGAATCAGAGTATGAGTTATACCTGGGTATCCAGTGTATTTATAGTAGTGTGGAGTGACCTCCCTTTGAGATAAGTTAGCTATCTTATCTTTATCTTTTGTGGGTGGGTCCCCTTATCTTGGCCATCCACCCTTAAGTGGGCTGTGATCATCTGCTTTGGGCCTACTTGGGCCCTTATAGCAATTTGGCTGAGCTCTTTGGGGAGAGGTCGGTGTCGACCAACCTTTGTAGGAGGTCGGTCGTTTTTGTCTTCATCCAACCCGGCTCGCCTAGCTCGACTCATGGTATGAACAGTGCCCCTGCTAGAGTTCGATCTTCCCCTTGAGGTCATGTCTTTAGACTTCGATCCCTTTAAGGAAGTCGTGCTCGAGCATTTCGCTTTTGGTTGATCTTTTGTATAACTCCTGACAGGATGGTTTCTGCTTGAATGCGAAGCGTTTCTTTTCTTTCTTTTTTAATTGTAGCGCGTGTTGCGCTTTTTTTTGGGAATGTGCGAGGGCTTTAAAAGCTTATTTAATTTCCCTTTACCGTTTCTTCTTTTCCCTCTTTGTACTTCATTTCGAAATTAAAGAATCGCTTTCAGTTTCTTCCTCCCTTTCTTTTCTTCGTTCTTTGTTTGCTGGCTTTTCTGATTTTACGCCCCCAAGCCTTCTACCTTCTTTGCTCGAAAAGCGCTCGTTGGTACGTGTTTGTCGTTGCTTCAGTCTTGAGAAGCTATCGCTCTTGTTCCTTCTTCTCTGCGGGTTGGTATTTCTTTTTCCTTCTTTATACTTTGATAGTTGTTCTTGTGCATGCTTTTACTGTTGCATGTTTGCAAAGTTTTGATTTTTATTGGGTTTGCTTTTAAGAAGCTTGATCCTTTCCGCAAAGAGATTGCGTCTTTGTCTTCGATCAACGTTGTGATTTTTCCTGCTGCTCCTGTTTTAAGAAAATGTGCGCCTCCTAGGTCTCTGTTGCTATTGGTAGTTGATCTTTTGTTTGGCAAATTGTAGGGCTTTTTTCTTTTGTTGCTGTTTGTTATGCAGAAGTGCTAGTACTTAGGTTGAATTCCTTACATGTTTGAGGGAGTTAAGGCTGGTTAGGATTCTGATTTTTGCGTCGTTTCCCTCTTCTGGGTTCTTGCTCTTGTTTGTTGCCTCCAAAGGGTGCCCCTGGGTCTTACTGAAATTCTTTGTTTTCGTAGACCCTGGGGTGCCCTTTTTGCTGCCCCACCCCTGTGTTTATTGGTTGTTATTTTTCTTTTTTGATTTTGCTCGAGTTGTTTAGTAGTGACCCCCTGTTATCTTCCTTTGCTGTAGGTGTAGTTTGCTGTATGTCTTCCCGAAAAAATATTGTTGAGATGTCTACCAAGATCCCTGCTGGCATGGCCGACTGGCTGGATTCTATAGTCTTAATGTGTGTGATCGTGGCCGACCTGGAGTACTGTGAGAGGCTTAGGAGATTCCATAGGATCTGTAGCAATAGGGACGATGAAAAAAATTATGAGCTATTGTCACCCGACCCTGAGAAGAGGGTTAGTTTCCCTTCTTTGACCCCGGGAGAACGTCCGTTCTTTTATGCTTATGACTATTTCTTTAGTCTGCTGAACGTCACCATCCCCTTTACTGCTTTTGAGACCGACCTCCTATGGACTTGCAACGTGGCCCCTTCGCAGCTTCATCCGAACTCTTGGTTCTTCATTAAGATTTTTCAGCTGTTGTGCTAGGAGTTAGGTGTCCGACCTACCGTATCTCTTTTCCTTTATCTTTTTGTGTTGACCAAGCCTGGAGTAGCCAAGAAGAAGGCTTCTTGGGTTTCGTTCCGAGCTACCTAGGGGAAAAAGTATTTTCTATGTATGATGAGTCTTTTCGGGATTTTAAGAACTATTACTTTAAGGTCCGAGCTGTAGAAAATGCCCGACTTTTCTTCTTGGATGAGAATGACGAGCCAACCTTCCCTTTGTGTTGGTAAAAAGATATAGTAGCCACTAAGTATTCTTAGGAGAGTCTGGATGAGGTTGAACAGGCCTTTGTGAGTGTTTTAGAGGAGAACTGGGGGGGAGCCTCCTCATCTGGACACAAAGATATTTCTAGGAGATCCTTCCCTCCTCCGTGCTGAGATGGGTAGTGTCCGACCTCTTTTTCTTAATGGTTTTCTTCTGTTATTTGCCGATTTATCCCTTACTTATTTGTAACTTTGATTTTCCTGGTTCCTTTTTCAGAAATGGTGAAATCTACGGACTCCATGAAGGCCTTCTGTAGGGCTAAGAAGGCGACGGCTGCACAAAACTTATCGGCAAAGGCTGCGGGGGAAGAGTCTTCTCTGGTGCCTCCAAAGAAGCTGACTTCTGATGCTTTTGGGCCGAGAAAGATCATTCCGACTCCTCAAGTCCGGATGATTCCTTCTGACCCTATTCAGCCAGCTTCTGGTGCTGCCTCCTCTCCTACTGCTGCTGGCCCTCCCCCAAAACACCAAAAAACTGTTGGTTCTTATGATCTAAATGACAAGAATTTTGATGGTGTGGGTTTTGCTACCGAACTGATTGCTCTTCACGGTAGGATTTCTTTGGATGATGTGTCAATTCTTCATCATCTTGATTTTGTTGTGAGTAGTAGTATCTGAGTTGCCAATGTTGGGGTGGCCTTTTCTCGGGTTATCAAGGAGTCCCCTGTCCATGCCACTGGGGCTTTTATGGAGGAAGCCAAGGCTGAGTTTGATAGGGTTAAGGGTTTGAAGGATGAGCTGGATGCTAAGGTTGCTAAGTTGGAGTTGGATGTGGAGAAGGAAAAATCTGGAGCTACTGCTGCCGAGGCAACTGCAAACTTGGCTGGGGAAACAGCGAAAAAATACAAGGAGAGGCTTCAGTTTGCCCAGGCTGATTATGCCGAGCTCCAAGGTCATCTGGTGGACAGTGTAACTGATGCATATGAGAATCTGAAGGCCCAGGTTATGGTTCTTGCCCCTGAGCTCGACCTGACTTTATTTAGTCTGGATAATGTGGTGGTGGACGGCAAGATCGTGCCTGCCCCAGATGACGAGGAGGAGGGTCCTCCTCTAGTGCCACCAGGGAAAGCCTCAGCAGCTACAGCCTTTTTCGTCCCTTCAGAGGTCGACCAGCTAGAGCCCGAACCCGATGTGCAGATTTTGAACAGGCCAGAAGGAACGGTTGATGCTGTCCCGCTTGCGACCATTCCTCCTCCACCAGCCAAGGATGCTACTACTGGGGAGAATTTAGATCCTCTATAACTTTCGGTGTTTATATTATAGTCCGATTTGTGGACTTTTGAACTTGTTTTTTGTAAATCTGTCTGTGGTTGACTTCTCTAACATTTAGTTGCTTCTCAGTAACTTTTGCTTTACAAAACACTTTGAACTCTGGGGCTGCCTTTTAGGTGGTCTTTAAGTCTTTAATGTTTTACTTTGATGAATTCGTTTTGCTGAGTGTTTGGAGGTTTGCCTTTTGTAACCCTTTGCGAGTTTTGTAGAGGTTAGGTATTTCGCTAGTCCGACCTCCTATGATTGGTATCAAGGCTTGCCTTGAGTTAGGACTTGCCATTCCTTTATCAAGTCAGGAAATCTTTGCGGCTTGGCGTTCGGGCTTGTCCGACAACATTTTAGTGTTCTTATAGAACCTTTTTAGTTTGTTCGAATGAGTAGCCCTTTTTTGAGATCGTGCCTCCTTTGAGCGGGGTTTGCATCCTTTTAGCTAAGCACTCTTGAGCCTTAAGTTGTTTCTCAACCCTTTGGCTTTGTTCCTTTTCAAGATCGTACTTGCGCCTTCTTAGTTGACGTCGATCCGTACGACTTTGTTACCCGGGCTTTTTAGTCATATTCCAACAGCTTTTTAGGTAGTGTTCCAGGGGAGGAACCTTTTCTTTATAGTTTTGGAAGACTTTTTAGCGCCGTTTTGACTTGTGCTTTCACTTTTTAAGTAATGTCTTTTTAAGACTTGTACCTTTCAGCGAAGCACTTTTGGCTTTTCTTTGGCCTTTGCGAGTTGTCTTCGTCCCTTTTTAGTGATCATTTCATTGGTTCGACTTCTCTGTCGAGCCTTATTAAGTTATTTTTAGTAGTCCATTTTTAGTCAGATCTCGTCAGGCCGCTTTTTATGGTCTACTTTTTAATAACTTTTTGCATTAACTTGCTTCTATCGCTTTCACCTTGCCGACCTCTTTATAATTGGGTGATGAATTTGATTTTTACCTTGCCGACCTCTTTGTAATCGGGCGATGAATTTTTGCGTTTTATGAGTTTAGATTAATGCGTCTTGGTAGGAAACTTTTTAGGGAATTGGCGACTTTTATTTGAATAATAAATGAAATAAAAACATAAATATAAGTATGTACATATGAGTGCTTACCCTTAGAGGTCAGGCAGTTTCTTAGATATCGGCCTGGTGCCTCATTAAAAAACCTTTTCAGGAAAAAGAGTGCCCCTTAACCTAAGATCTTTTATTTTTCTCTAGCTATAGTATCTTCTTAGGTTACAAGCATGCTATGACCTTGGTAGCTCTCGCCCTTCGAGGTCGGACACTGACGAACAGATTCTTGCCAGTAAAGAAATTTATAAAAATAATCGCGTTGTAGATATAGTTTCTAAACCAACAGAGAATCCTTTCGTACAAAAATTTGGTTGTCACAAGTAACAAAATCCAATAAAATTTATAACCGAAGTATTTAAACCTCGGGTCGTCTCTCAAGGAGTTGCAGGGAAGTATGATTTATTATTGGTTATGGAAAAAGGTATATTTTTGGGTTTTTAAAATAAGGAACAAGTAATTTAAATGACAAGAAAGATAAATTAATAATTATAAAAATCTCTTGCAAGGTATAAGAACTGGAAATCCTATCCTAGTTATCCTTATCAGGTGTGATGAGAATTGTTATTGCTCCCACTTAGTTAACCCTTACTAAATAAAGGAAAGTCAAGTGGGCCAATCGATTTGATCCTCAAGTCCTAGTCAACTCCTGTAAAAAGACTAGCTTTAGAGCGATCCAAATTAATCAGCAATTCCCAATTTTCAATCAACTGCTGAGTCTGATAACTCAAGTGTTACCAATTACTTAACTAAAGCAAAAGGGAATAAATCCTAAATTAAATTGAAAGCATTATAAATAGAATAAAACAATCATAAACTTGAAATACCTCAAATTGTATTAAATAGAATATTCAAATCTTAACATGAAAAGTTCATAAGCCAAATTGAAAAGATAAATAACAATTAAAGTAATAGAATAAATAAAAGTAGAAAATAAATTAAAAGAACATTGAACCTGTGATTGAAAAGAAGTAGCCTAATCATAATAGAAATCCTAAATCCTAATCCTAAGAGAGAGGAGAGAGCCTCTCTCTAAAAGCTACATCTAAACCTAAAATTGTGAATTATGAATGTTCTATTCAGTTGTATGAATGAATGGATTGATTCCCCACTTTATAGCCTCTAATCTGTATTTTCTAAGCCGAAAACTGGGTCAAAAATAGCACAGAAATCGCCCCTAGTGATTTCTGATACGTCCAGGTCACTGCAAAGTCACGCGGAAGCGTCGTCCACGCGTTAGCGTGGATTGGGTTTTTTGCCAGGTCATGCGTCCGCGTGATCCATGCATTCGCGTCACTTGTCTTTGGGGAAGTTATGAAAAATTACACATCGTTGTGAATCCCCAGACGTTAGCTTTCCAGCGCAACTGAAACTGCGTCATTTGGACCTCTGTAGCTCAAGTTATGGTCGATTTAGTACCAAGAGGTCAGGCTGGACAGCTTTAGCAGTTCCTTTAGTTTATTGTCTTCCTTCCACTTTTGCATGCTTCCTTTCCATCCTCTAAGCCATTCCTGCCCTATAATCTCTGAAATAACTTAACACACATATCAAGGCATCGAATGGTAATAAGAGAGGATTAAAATTAGTAATTTAAAGGCTCGGGAAACATGTTTTCAATCAAAGCACAAAATCAGGAAGGAAAATGTAAAACCATGCATTTTGTATGAATAAGTGTATGAAAGATTGATAAAATCCACTCAATTGAGCATAAGATAAACCATAAAATAGTGGTTTATCAGACACCTTGTAGTAACCTTTCCCCAATACTTTTGCTACTCGGTATGGTCTTTTCCAGTTAGCTGCTAGCTTCCCTTCTCTTGACCGACCTGCTCCGATATCATTTCGGATTAAGATGAGATCACTGGTGGTGAAGCTTCGCTGGACTACCTTCGGATTATAACTTAGAGCCATTTGACGTTTTAAGGCTTCCTCTTTAATCCGGACTCTTTCTCGGACTTCTGGGAGTAGGTCGAGCTCTTCCCTTTGAGCTTGGGAGTTGGTATCTTCATTATAGAGGATCATTCTAGGAGATCCTTCTTCTATCTCTACGGAAATCATTGCCTCCATTCTGTAAGCAAGTCGGAATGGTGATTCTCTAGTGGTTGAATGTGGTGTTGTCCGATATGCCCATAGGACTTGCGGGAGCTCTTCAGCCCAAGCTCCCTTGGCGTCCTATAATCTCCGTTTTAACCCGACCAGTATGACTTTGTTGGCGGCTTCCGCCTGTCCATTGGCTTGTGGGTGCTCTATAGAGGTGAACTGGTGCTTGATTTTTAGATCAGCTACCAGATTTCTAAATCCTGTGTCGGTGAATTGAGTACCATTATCTGTGGTGATGGATCAAGGGACCCCAAACCTTGTGATAATGTTTCTGTATAGAAATTTTTGACTTCTTTGGGTGGTGGCATTAGCTAATGGCTCTGTCTCAATCCACTTTGTGAAGTAGTCTATGCCTACAATGAGAAACTTGACTTGTCCGGACCCCTGAGGGAAGGGTCCAAGGAGGTTGAGCCCCCACTTCGCGAATGGCCAGGGTGAAGTAACAGAGATGAGCTCCTCAGGTGGAGCTATGTGGAAGTTGGCATGCTTCTGGCATGGTGGGCATATTTTGACGAACTCTGTTGCTTTTCTTTACAAGGTCGGCCAGTAGAAACCAGCTCGGAGTACCTTTTTGGCAAGGGCTCGTGCCCCAAGGTGATTACCGCACATGCCATTGTAGACTTCTTTGAGAACTTCCCTTGTAGCGGAGGTCGGAACGCATTTTAGGAGAGGTTTAGATATTTCTCTCTTATATAGGACGTCTTGTATTATAGTGTAGTACTGTGCTTCTCGTACTAGCCTTTTTGCCTCCTTCTTGTCTACGGGAAGTGTTTCTGACTTGAGGTAGTTGATTATGGGAGTCATCCATCCTTGATCCTGTCCTGATATGGCTAGGATCTTTTCTTCCTCCACGGTTGATGGACTTCGAAGTGTTTCTTGGATGAGACTTCTATTGTTGCCCCCTGGTTTGGTGCTGGCTAGTTTTGAGAGTGCATCAGCTCGGGCATTCTGTTTTCGGGGTATGTGTCGGACCTCATATCCCTTAAATTGTCCGATTTGTTCTTTGGTTTTGTCAAGGTATTTTTTATGGTGGAATCTTTAGCTTGATAGCTCTCTTCTATTTGTGAAGTGACTACTTGAGAGTCACTAAAGATGATAAGTCTTTGAGCTCCCACTTCCCTAGCTAGCCTCAAGCCAGCTAGTAGTGCTTCATATTCAACTTGATTATTTAAGGCCAAAAACTCAAACTTTAAGGAGAGCTCGATTTGGGTTCCCTGATCGCTCTCTAAAATGACGCCTGCGCCATTCCCGGCTTTGTTTGAGGAGCCATCAACATAAAGGCTCCACTTTGTGGGGGTGCCCGGGGTATCAGTATACTCTGCAATGAAGTCGGCCAGGTACTGGGATTTAATAGCTGTCCGAGCTTCATACTTGATGTCGAATTCGGACAACTCAATTGCCCATTGTAGGATTCTTCCAGCTAAGTCTGTTTTTTGTAAGATCCTTTATGGGTTGGTTGGTCCGTACTCTGATGGTGTGAGCTTGAAAGTATGGTCGGAGTCATTGGAAAGTGAGTATGAGGGCGTAGGCGAATTTTTCTATCTTTTGGTAATTTAATTCAGCTCCTTGTAAAGCCTTGCTGATGAAATAGATAGGTTGTTGCCCACTTTCGTCTTCTCTGACTAGTGCTGATGTTATTGCCCGACTTGCTACGGCAAGGTATAATATGAGCTCTTTACCTTCCTGAGGTCGAGTAAGGACAGGTGGTTGCCCCAGAAATTTCTTGAAATCTTGGAAGGCTTGTTCGCATTCTGGGGTCCACTCAAACCTCTTTCCCTTCCTTAATGTTGCATAGAAGGGGAGAGATCTTAAGGCTGATCCAGCTAGGAACCTAGACAAAGCCGCTAGTCTTCCATTGAGTTGTTGGACCTCTTTGACACAGGTTGGACTTTTCATGCGAAGTATGGCCTGGCACTTGTCTGGGTTTGCTTCAATTCCTCTATGGGTGAGCATGAAGCCCAGGAATTTGCCGGCTTCTACCGCGAAGGTGCATTTTGCGAGGTTAAGTCGCATATCATGCTTTCTTATGGTGTCGAACACTTTAGTCAGGTCGGATAACAAAAATTCTTCACTTTGTGTTTTTATCAGCATGTCGTCTATATATACCTCCATTAGCTTTCCGATGTGGTCGGCGAAGACTTTGTTCATCAGTCTTCGGTAGGTAGCCCCTACGTTCTTAAGTTCGAAGGGCATAACTATATAGCAATAGTTTACTTTTGGAACCAAGAATGATGTCTTCTCTTGGTCGGGTTGATACATTGGGATCTGGTTGTATCCCAAGTAAGCGTCCATGAAGGAGAGGTACTGATAGCCTGACGAAGCGTCGACTAGTGTGTCGATGTTCGGGAGTGGGTAGGGATCTTTTGGGCAGGCTTTGTTGAGGTCAGTGTAATCGGTGCACATCCGCCACTTTCCATTTGACTTTTTGACCAACACCACATTGGCTAGCCATAGTGGGTATTTTACCTCCCTTATGAACCCTGCCTCCAGCAAGGCCTGTACCTGCTCCTCTACAGCTTGCGACCTTTCTGGGCCGAGCTTCCTACATTTTTGTTGTACTGGTCGAGACCCTGGGTATACGGCTAACTTGTGGTACATTAGTCCGGGATCAATACCAGGCATGTCGACGGCCTTCCATGAAAAGAGGTTGGAGTTAACTTTTAGGAGCTTTATTAGCAGTTCCTTTAAGTCTTCTCTCAGGTTTGTTCCTATATTTGTTGTTTTGTTTGGATCGTCTCCAATTTGAACTTCTTGAGTTTCACCTTCTCGCTGAGGGCGGAGTTCTTCGCGAGCTCGAATTCCCCCGAGTTCTATAGTATTGGTTTCTTTTCCTCTGGGATCTCCCTTAAGGTTCAGACTTTCGTTGTAAGAACGTCGCGCGAGTTTTTGGTCTCCCTTTATGGTAGCAATCCCTTCCGGAGTGGGGAACTTCATGCATAGGTGTGGAATGGAGACCACAGTGGCGAGCTGGTTTAACGTCGTCTGACCTATTAACGCATTGTAGGCCGAGCTCACGTTGACTACAATATAGTCTATGCTCAACGTCCTGGACCGAGTTCCTTTTCCAAAGGTTGTATGCAGGGAGATGTATCCTAGTGGTTGAATCGGGGTGTCTCCGAGTCTGAACAAGCTATTCGGATACACTCTGAGCTCTTTATCTTATAGGCCGAGTTTGTCGAAGGCGGATTTGAACAAGATGTCCGCGAAGCTTCCCTGGTCGATTAATGTTCGGTGGAGGTTGGCATTGCCAAGTATTATGGTAATGACCATGGGGTCATCATACCCTGGGATGATTCCCGAAGCGTCTTCTTGAGTAAAGGTGATATTGGGGAGGTTGACCGACCTGTCTCCTCCTCCAACATGGTACACCTCCTTGAGGTGTCTTTTGCGTGACGACTTAGAGATCACTCCTCCTGCGAATCCTCCATTGATCATGTGAATATGCCTCTCAGGGGTGTGATGGGGACGTTCAGCTCGTCCGACCTCTTCATCCGTTCTTCTTTTTCTTGGCTCGTCTGCTTTATTGGCTAGAAACCGATCTAGTCGCCCTTCTCGTGCCAGTTTTTCAATAACATTCTTTAGGTCAAAGCAGTCGTTGGTGGAATGTCCGTAAATTCGGTAGTATTCACAATACTCTGTCCGACTTCCTCCTCTTTTGTGTTTGATCGGACGAGGGGGCGGGATCTTTTCAGTGTTGCATATCTCTCTGTATACATCCACAAGGGATACTCTGAGCGGAGTGTAGTTGTGGTATTTTCTGGGTTTTTTAGTAGGCTGGTCTTCTTTTTTCCTATACTCTTTATCCTTGTCCCGAGGTGGGTAAGAGAATATGGATTTTGAGGTTTTTTCTAGTCGAGAGTTCTCCTCCATATTAATATACTTTTTCGCCCTTTCTTGTACCTCGTTCAGAGATGTTGGATGCTTTTTAGATATTGAGTGGCTAAAGGGTCCTTCTCTTAGGCCATTGATGAGACCCATGATAGCTGCCTTTGTAGGCAGACTTTGTATATCTAGACATGCTTTGTTGAATCTTTTTATGTAGCTATGTAGGCTTTCCTGATCTCCTTGTTTAATCCCTAGTAGGCTTGGGACGTGCTTGGCTTTGTCTTTTTGGATGGAGAATCTAGCTAGGAACTTTTTGGTGAGGTCGTCGAAGCTTGCTATTGATCTTGGTAGCAAGCTGTTGAACCACTTTATTGCTGTCTTGGTCAAAGTGGTTAGGAAAGCTTTACATCGGATTGCATCTGAGGCATCCGTAAGATACATCCGACTTTTAAAATTGTTGAGATGATGGATTGGATCAGACGTACCGTCGTACAGGGTCATGTCGGGGGCTTTGAAGTCCTTTGGAACTTTAGCTTTCATGATTTCCTTTGAGAATGGGTCTTGGTCCTTGTGGGGGCTATCTTCGTGGCTGGATCGAATGGTCTTAGTTTTGAGATCAGCTTCGAGTTTTAGGATCTTGTCCTCCAGCTCTCGACGCCGTCTTGTTTCCCTACGAAGGTCTCGCTCGGCCTCCCGTTGTCGTTCGGCCTCTTTTTCAAGCTGTTTAAGGCGATGATGTTGTTCACGGATAGCTTCCAAGATTTTAGTGGTCGGGGGTTGTTTATCTCCGTTATCTGGAGGTGTATCTTTTTGAGTGGCATCCTTGTTCTTATGCGTCATTCTGTCCTCCAAGCCAGAGTTGTGATCGTTGTCGAGGTTATCTTCCATGACAATGGGATGACTTCCAGGTTCCCCGGCAACAGCGCCAATGTTCCGAGGGTTACCAGGGTATTCCAGTGTATTTATAGTAGTATGGAGTGACCTCTCTTTAAGATAAGTTAGCTATCTTATCTTTATCTTTTGTGGGTAGGTCCCCTTATCTTTGGCCAGCCGCCCTTAAGTAGACTATGATCATCTCTTTTGGGCCTACTTGGGCCCTTATAGAAATTTGGCCAAGCTCTTTGGGGAGAGGTCGGTGTCAACCAACCTTTGTAAGAGGTCGGTTGTTTTTGTCTTCATCCAACCCGGCTCGTCTAGCTCGACTCATGGTATAAACAGAGAGCTTCATATTTTGCTTGATTATTAGAAGCAGGGAACTTGAACCTCAAAGATAGCTCTATCTGAGTTCCTTGGTCGCTTTATAGGATAACACCAGCCCCGTTTTCAAATTTATTTGATGACCCATCTACGTACAGACTCCATGTAGAGGGGTTCTCATGACTTTCAGTGTATTCAGCAATGAAATCGCCAAGGTATTGTGATTTGATGGCTGTCCGAGTTTCATATCTTAAGTCGAACTCGGACAGCTCCACCGCCCATTGCAAAATTCTCCCAGCCAAGTCGGTTTTTTGTAGGATATTTTTCATTGGTTGATTAGTATGGACTTTAATGGTATGGGCCTAGAAGTAAGGTCGAAGCCTCCAAGATGTAAAAACAAGAGCATAAGTAAACTTCTCTATCTTTTGATAAGCTCTGCCCCTTGTAAGGCTTTGCTGATAAAGTAGATAGGTTGCTATCCCTTTTTGTCTTCTCAGATCAGGGCTGAGGCTATAGCCCGACTTCCAACTGATAAGTACAGGACAAGCTCTTTCCCTTTCTCAGGTCGGGTAAGTATGGGTGGTTGCCCTAAGAATGTCTTGAAATCTTGGAAAGCTTGCTCATATTCTGGTGTCCATTCAAATTGCTTTCATTTCCTTATAATTGAGTATATGGGAAGTGATTTCAGAGCTGACCCTGCCAAAAATTTGGATAAAGCTGCCAACCTTCCATTTAGTTGTTAGACCTCTTTAACGCAGGTCGGACTCTTCATATTAAGTATGGCTTGGTATTTATCGAGATTTGCTTCTATGCCACTTTGGGTCAACATGAACCCTAGGAATTTCCCAGCTTTTACTGCAAAGGTACATTTTGAGGGATTTAGCCTCATTTCAAGCTTCCTTATAGTGGTTAATACTTCCGAGAGGTCGGTCAAGAGTGTCCTATCCTCTTTGGTCTTAACGAGCATCTCATCCACATATACTTCTATGAATTTTCCTATGTGAGAGGAAAACACCTTGTTCATTAACTGTTGGTAGGTTGCTCCTGCATTCTTTAATCTGAAAGACATCACTATGTAACAATAGTTTTCCTTTGGAGTCATGAATGAGATTTTTTCTTGGTCCGACTTATACATCGGGATTTAGTTGTATCCCAAGTAGGCATCCATAAAGGACAAGTATCTGTAGCTTAATGCTGAGTTGACCAAAACATCTATACTGGGGAGTGGATAAGGGTCCTTAGGGCAGGCTTTAGTGAGGATGGTATAATTGACACACATTCTCCACTTTTCATTTTGTTTTTTCACCAAAATGACATTAGCTAACCATAGTGGATATTTCACCTCCCTTATAAACCCTGCCTCCAATAAGGCTTGTACTTATTCTTCTATGACTTGTGTTCATTCTGGGCCAAGCTTTCTGCGCTTCTGCTGAATAGATTGGGAACCTGGATACACAGCAAGCCTATGACACATTAGGTCGGGATCTATGCCAGGCATGTCAAAGTCTTTCCAGGGAAAGAGGTCGGAGTTTTTCCTCAACAATTCAACGAGTTGTTTCTTTAGGCTTTCCTCCAGCTTTGCCCATATGCTCATTGTCTTGTCAGGGTGGTCTCCGATTTGTATCTCTTCCGTTTTGCCCTCAGGTTGAGGTCGTAATTCATCTCTCCCTCATACTCCACCTAACTTAATTGTATTGACTTCCTTGCCTTTTGAGTTGCCTTTCAAACTAAGGCTCTTGTTATAGCATTTCTTGCTAACTTTTGGTCACCTTTAATGGTGGCAATCCCTTCAACTGTGAAAAATTTCATGCAAAGATGTGGGGTGGAGACGACATCCGCAATTCGATTTAAAGTCGTCTGACCTATTACGGCATTATAGGCTGAGCTTACATTGACTACTATGAAGTCGACACTTAGTGTCCTCGACCTGGCACCTTTTTCGAAGGTGGTGTACAATGAGATGTAACCCAGAGGTCCGATTGGGGTGTCTTCCAGCCCAAAAATGCTATCTAGGTATGCCCTTAGATCCTTTTCCTCTAACCCGAGCTTGTCAAAGACGAGTTTGTACATAATATCTGTCGAGTTGCCTTGATCTACCAAGGTTCGATGGAGGTTAGCGTTTGCTAGGATCATAGTTATCACTACTGGGTCATCGTACTCCGGTATTATTCCTTGAGCATCTTCTTTAGTGAAGGAAATAGTGGGCAGGTAGGACGCTTTATTGTCCTCCCTAACTTGATATACTTCCTTGAGGTGTCTTTTTCGTGAGGATTTTGATATTCCTCCTCCCGTGAATCCACTATTAATCATGTGTAATGTGTATATGCCATTTAGGGGTGTGAGGAGGGTGTTCTGATCGTCCTCCTTCTTCATCCCTTCTACTCTTCCTCGGGTCATCCGACCTATCTGCCAGGTATCTATCAAGTCGGCCTTCCCTGACCAACGTTTCAATGACGTTCTTTAAATCATAGCATTCATTAGTGGAATGTCCGTATAGCTTGTGATACTCACAATATTCAGTCCGACTTCTAGCTTTCTTGTGCTGAATCGGACGAGGAGGCAAAAGCTTCTCTGTATGGCATATCTCTCTGTAGACATCGACAAGGAAAACCCTTAGAGGGGTGTAGTTGTGATACTTTCGAGGCTTTTCTACACTTTGCTCCTCTTTCTCTTTAGGTTCTCTTTCTTTGTTCGGACTTTGGTAGTAGGACAAGTTAGCTCGTGGGGGAGGTTCTCTAAGCAGGGAATTTTCTTCCATGTTGATATATTTCTCTGCCCTTTCTTGTACTTCATTCAAAGAAGATGGGTGTCGCTTAGATATGGACTGGGAGAATGGTCCTTCTTTTAGGACATTGACCAAACCCATTATTACCGCTTCAGTTGGTAGGTTCTGAATCTCTAGGAGAGTTTTGTTGAATCTTTCCATGTAGTTACGGAGACTTTTCCTGACCTCTTGCTTTACTCCTAGCAGGCTCGGGGTGTGATTTGTTTTGTCTTTCTGAATGGAGAATCTATTCAGGAACTTTCTGGCCAGGTCATCAAAACTAGTTACCGACCTGGGGGCAGGCCATCAAACCATTTCATTGCAGCCTTCGTTAAAGTAGTCGGGAAGGCTTTGCAACGAGTTACTTTAGAAGTGTCAACCAGGTACATTTTGCTTCTGAAGTTGCTGCGATGGTGACTCGGGTCGGATGTTCTGTCGTAGAGATCCACGTCGGGTGATTTGAACTTCCTAGGAACTTTGGCCCTCATGATCTCTTCTATGAATGGATATTGTCCTCCCAGGGGACTTTCATCGCGCTCCGCCCGATTATTCCTCCTTTGTATATCAGCTTCTAGCTTCCGTAACTTGTCTTCTAACTCCTTTCGTTGTCTTACCTCTCTTTGCAACTCTTGTTTTGCTTCCCTTGCCATTCAGCCTCGTGTTTAAGCTGTTGTAGCCGATCCCCTTGGCCATGAACGAGATCCAGGATCTCGGTCGTGTTTTGGTCTTCAGCCTCGGGATGGTGGACCTCCGATTGGATCCTTTTTGTCTGGGGATTTCACGAGGTCCCTTCTCCGCTGGGGCTGTGGTGTGGCGGTGGAGGTGGAAGCAAGAGGGCTTAGTTTTCTGGCTGATCTTCTGGATCAGACTTAGATGTAGTATAGTTGTCTCTGCACTCATCGTCCGCCATTTGTCAGAGAATGAATCCCAGGTTCCCAGCAACAGTTCTAATATTCTGAGGGTTACCTGAAACGTTGGTTTGAGCCTGAACGTGAGGTCCAGATTCCTTTGTATGGCAGCGTCCGACTTGATATGCCGAGGTGCCATCTGTCTGAGTTTTTCGTGAGGAGGTGGGGTGTAAGGCCCACATCGGTTGGAGAGGGGAACGAAGCATACCTTATAAGGGTGTGGATACCTCTCCCTAGCATGACGCGTTTTGACGAGTGAGTGTGGGGGGCTTCGGCTAGCATCCCTATCGTCAAAAGCAAAACCGTGAGGCCTTGTGTGCCAAAGCGGACAATATCGTGCTAGCGGGTGGTCTGGGCTGTTACAGATGATATCAGAGCCAGAACCCGGATCGATGTGCCAGCGAGGGCGCTAGGCTCCCTTAGGGGGTGGATTGTAAGGCCCACATCGGTTGGAGAGGGGAACGAAGCATGCCTTATAAGGGTGTGGATACCTCTTCCTAGCATGACGCGTTTTGACGAGTGAGTGTGGGGGGCTTCGGCTAGCATCCCTATCGTCAAAAGTAAAACCGTGAGGCCTTGTGTGCCAAAGCGGACAATATCGTGCTAGCGGGTGGTCTGGGCTGTTACATGGGGAGTGGTACCTGCAAGAGACTCCGATGCTTAAGTTAGCAAGGGATTTGAGCAGGTTCTTAGTAGATTAGAACGTGAGTTATACCTGGAGGGTGCCAGTGTATTTATAGTAGAGTAGATAACCACCTTTATTGGAGTAGATCTATCTTTTCTAATAGGTAAGCGTTTCCTCTATCTTGAGAGTTTGTTGGGATCTACTTTCTAGAAGTAGAAGTAGTTGGAGAGACTTAAGGAGGCAATTACTTGTTTAATCAAGCAGGACTAGACCTATGTATTTTTGTCCGACCTCTTTAAAAAGGTCGGGTTTATGGTGAGGTCCACCTTTATTGGTGGGCCTTTTATCTTTATTGGGCCTGGTTTTTATCTGTTTGGGCCAGGGTATGAATAACTACCATACCCCACCAAATTTGAAAATCCAGAGAAAGTAAGGCTATGCTACAAATTTGATACTACAGAAATAAAAGATGACCCAAATCGAATCTATCAGTTGGATGGAGTTACGCATATTGCTGGTAGTGTGCATGAAGATGTTACTAAATTATTTTTTATTTTCTATAAGAAATAAATCATTGTTAGTGATATTGAGTCGCTTAGAACTTGATTATTAGAATTATTAGAATGTCTAAACTTCAACTAGTAGTTAGAGTATTGATTTAGGGGTAGTAGTATGTTAGAAGATTGTTAGTGATATTAAACCATTTAGAACTTGAATATTATAACTAATAGAATCTTTAAAACTTGAATAGTAGTTAGAGTATTCATATAGAGATAGAAATCTTTAATTTAATTTAGATTTCAAGTTTCAGATTATATAGGCAGTAGAAGATTAGCCCAGAGTCTAGAATGATCTAATTTATTTCAAAAATTGAATAATCAAATGTTAGAATAATGAGCCATTACAATTGTAGGTATATACTAAAGGGTTTAGCTTTATGCCGTAAATAGTAGGTAAACAATGTTTTGTTGGAATTTAATGTAATTCTAGTTAAAATATTTTTCGATTAAAATTATCCATTTTAGGTGAAGGTTATGTTGAAAAGTGTTATGATTCTAAGAGAATTTTTTCAATGTCATGCAGCTCCACCGCTATCTTACGAGCATGAGAAGGCAGCATGGTATACCGTTAGACGATAGGATCATGCCGTACCTGCAGTTGGCTAGCCTAGCCTATCTCGTGAGGCTCAATGATCACTGGTTTATGTTGGATGAGCCATTAGTGAGTACATTTGTGGAGAGATGGCATCTGGAGACGCATACATTTCATGTGTCATTCATTGAGTGCACGATTACGCTACAGGATGTAACATACAAGTTAGGGCTCCCGATCGATAGACAGTTTGTCAGCAAATGTTTGATGGACTTCCAGTGGTATATCGACGACGGCCATCTGACATGGGTTTGGATCGAGGATTTGTTGGGTGTGTTGCCGCCACCGGGCTGCATTGACAAGTTCACTGTGAGGTGCACTTCGATGCAGGAGATGTTCGGTGATACTGGAGCTGGTGGAGATGCCGGTTGAGGGTTTGGTGATTACTTTATTGGGTGTCCTAGTAGTGACACGGAGATGCACGATAGTCAGACGTGGATTAGCCCAGATAAGATGCTATCCGACTTGCTTGGCAGTGAGAGCCTTGACACAGAGAACGGAGGGTCATGCTTTCTTTACCAGAATGGAATAGAACTTGCAAATCTTCATCGCTGCCTATGATGAATGAATCGTATTTCACATCATCCTGCAAGGAAATCGAAATTCTGTAGAATAACTTCTCCACCCGTTTCACGCCTTGCAGCCCCAGTTTTCGGATTATAGTATTCTAAAACTCAGTGAAACTCATTGAAGGTATGAGTAAAACACTAACCGGATCTTTATCAGTAAACTTAATTCCGGAACGTGTTTTTTTCTTAATCGATCCTCTATAGTGCACCAAAACAAAAAAACTCTCATCACTAGCCATTGCATATCACTATGATAGGAATTCACATACAACAACTATTTATATACGTTTCACCATAGTAAATCAAATTAAGTTATATCCATTTATATATCTTGGTGATACATAGTAAATCGACTTGCCTTGTGTCGATTTAATCCTCAGATTACGTGGGTTGTTAAATCAAATTGAACTCGTTCAATTTACTAGGAACTCTAACTAGGCATGCATAAATTAAATCACTCTCATTCGATTTGCATGTCTCCCTACTAAATCGAATTAGGCTGATTTGATTTAGTATCAACAAAGCTAAATCAAATATGATTGTTTCGATTTACATAAAAATGTGCATTAGGGACATTCACCTAACATTTTTTCGTTTGGATGATTTGCGTAATTTTGAGTTGGCATTAGTTTATTTAGATTTTTTACCCTTAATAATTTTTAAAAGTTTAAAAATATTTTTTAATGAAAACATGAATGACGTTATTTTAAACTAATTAAAAATATTTTTAGACAAATCGTCATTTGTGTATTATGAAAAAAAAAATTCCCTCGACAAAATAAAACTTACTTGAAATCAAATAATCAGGTGTAACACATATTTAATATTTTTTACCAATACTAAAAAAAATAGCCCAAAAATATTAGACTTAGGGCCTGTTGGGGAACCTTCAAAAGTAATTTTTTTTAACTTTTGACTTATGAAAAGTAATAGTATTAATGTCTGGTGTAATTTTCAAAATCAAATTGTAGCTTTCTAAGAAACTATTTAGGAGCTTATAGAGAAGTTAAAAAAATTACTTCTCTCATAATACTACTACTTTTATCACATTTCTATAAAATAAATACTTTTAGAACTAAAAATTCAAACACAAAATAACTTATTTATACGCTACTTTTAATAAAGCCATTTATTGTTTAAACTATTTTTTCAAAAGGAGCTTAATTAAGTTATTTACCCAAACTGGATCTAACCTAATGTACCGAGATATATTTGGCTTCCGAGATGGATGATGAAACATGGCTAACAAGGCAACAATTGAGAGCAAAAGCTCATAATCAGAATCTTCAAACACAATTTTGAAAATGACAAAATACCCCCTCTTCACGTTCTCTCTACTTTATGCTCTTTCTTCTAAATTTGTAACGGTTAGGAGTGAGTGGAATCTTCACATTGTTGAAAGCACACATAATAGTAGGATCGCATCAAAAGAGGTAAGAATATGTAACCATCACTTTAATGTTCTTTGATTTCACTTGTGCTTCGCATGTGTATGTAAGGAATTAGGGGTATTTTGCTCTTTTCTGGGATATAGATTTGAACATTGTCACTATTTAATCACTTGAATCATTGATTGTCCTTAAAGTAGTGTTTGTTTAGTGTTCTTGTCCATCAAAGATATAGACACGGGAGTACATGTGTGTTGTTTGTTTTGTGAGACACAAAAGAGAGAGAGACACGGTTACACACAAGGGTACATAAAATACGTGTATTTTGTGTCTCTCCCAAATCATGAGACACGGATTTTCATCCTGAGACACAAATTAAACTAAAATTTTGGACAAATTTATCCTTAGTATTTTTTTGAAAATTTCAGATTTATTCAAACCATTTGGCCCTTCTCTTCTCCTTCGTCAGTGCCTCAACCCCTTTCTTCTTCTTTCCAGATCTTCTTCCTTCTTTCTTTCTTTCTTCTTCTTCTTCTTTTTTTTCTTATTCTTCTCTCTCTTAGAAGTCAGACCACTATCTCGCCTCCGGCCTTCCTCAATCTCCTTGCCGCCATTGCTAGCCGCATCCCTCACTTGGAACTCCGCCGACTCAAACTCTCCTCTCACCATTGTGTTGTCTCTCTTCTGCTTCTTGCCTCTGCGCTTCTGCATCTCGCCGTGCCTCCTTCCCTCTTTGTCACGGGTCTCACCGCATCGCCCCTCCCTCACCGTTTCGGACTCGCCGTCAATGTGGGTGCTGCAGGTGCCCATTGTTCTATCTATTTCAACTTTACCTCAAAGGTTTTTTCTTTTTTAGATAATAATATTTGAACACAGATTTGGTTATTTGAGTTTAGTTTGACTGTTAAATTTTAATACTAAATTTTTTGTAATTTGATTAATGTTAATGTGAGTATCATTATACTACCATTGTTTTGTTTCTATCTTCTTGTGCTTCTTTATTTTTATTTTTAAATTTTTTCAGAATATATATTATAAATCTTGTTTTTTTATGGGATTATGTAGATGAATGTTCTGGTTTTTCAATTAATTCTTTTATGTAGATGAATGTTCTGCGTTTATTTTTTTTTTTTGCCGTCGATTGCCATTGCTCCTCCATCAAGAACCGCTGCTTCTGCTCCTCCTTCTCTCTCGAAGGGTTCGGGCTACGGGAGTCCAGATCCATCGTCATCCAGATTCGCCGGCGGCTTCAAGTTTCGACGGCGTTTTTCTCCACATCCTCTCTCTACCAACGTCGTTCATCCTTTTCAGAAAGAACGTCTCTGATCTTTTCCTCTTCTATTATCCCTTTATTAAAAAAAATTATATGTGTATTTTATTTTACAGATATGCAACAAATTAAAATTTTTGTTGATTTTATTAAATTTAATTTAGATTGGCATATTGTTGCTTTTGTATTTGGTTGAAGATTATAGTGGTATTGATGTTGATGATAACTCTGAAAGAAGGGATTGGACAAAAATAGCGATAGAGAAGAATGATGGGGATAAAATTGATATTTTAGTAAAATTTTGAGTTGTATATTCTCTTGTGTCTAACTTACCAAACAAGATGAAGAATTGAGTGTCTTTTATGTCTATGTACTCATGTGTATTTGTGTCTATGTCTTTATTATTTCAAGACATCAACCAAACGCAGCCTAATAGCGCGGACACTTCTCGAACATAATTCGGATATAACACTCATTGACATTCGTCCGACACACGTGTCTTTTGTGTCCAACTATATTTTAATAAAAAAAAATCAGACACTATACCTAAATACCATTACGTGTCAGTGTGTCAAGTCTTATTCTTAACATGTATTTTTGAAATGAGTTTAGAAATAATATATTATTAATTATTAAAACAAAAAATATTATTAAAAAAGATATTAAAGATAATTAAAAAATTAATTTATATTTTATGTATACACCATATTTTCGTATCTTATAAGAATTTTAAATTTGCATGTCCACATGTCCCATATCTGTGCATCATAAGTTTGTCCAATATCTTCCTAATTTTCATCTTATATTTTGGTTTAGTGATGGGAGATTCATACGTTACCATAGTAGGCAATTGGTTGACAAAGAGAACGAGTTAGATTACCTAAGAGAACGAGTTAGATTACCTTGGTGAAATGATAGTAGAGGAATTGCCAATTGGCCTTGAGGAGTGGTTTTTGCCAGAAATAGTTAGGAGTTGAAGGAACTTGAATACAATAGTTATGCTAAGAGTTAGTAGTTTAGTATAGTAGATCTAAACTTGCAATGGAGTTTGGTCTTAAAGAGTTGAAGCCTAGTAGAGATGTCCTGAAAATTTGTAAATTTTAGTGTGATGAAGTATTATACACTACCATGTAAATGTGATTAATGGATTTAGGTAAAGGAATGGAGTTGAAATTACATCAAATGATAAGAACTACAACACTGGTATTAGTCCCATAGAAATAGAAGTGGTGAGTGAAATGTCTTTTAGTGAGGAAGATAAATTTGATTACAGTGCTAAAAATATTAATCACGACGATCACTTTGAATTTGATGGGAAAGATGAAAATGAGTAAGGACCTCAAGTTTATAATTCAATTTGTAGTATGATTTTATATTTTTCGTGTTTAATTTATTGTTTTGATTTTACTTAAAATTTTGATTTTTTGCTATCTCAAAAATTAAAATGGTTAGTTAACTGCTAGCTAATAGAATAATGTTGTTTAAAACGGATAAACGAAGAGTTTTAAGAATTTCTAGATGGGAAATTCTCTAATACGGATCACATGAAATATCCATACATATGGATCCGTCGTGGCAGTTAGCATGTTGCGACGCATAGCTTCCTTCCTCTGTGGTATATGAAGAACTGCGCACCTAAAAGACTAGCAACGCAGATTGTAACAGATCGTAGCAGATGGTTAGCAGAGTGTGTCGACGGTATACATTTGGAAGATTAATCATTAATGCGTGTGGGATTATGATTTTTTGGAAAGTGGGCTGAAATTGTTTAGGCTTCTTTAGAGTTCATGGGTTTTTTAGTTTCTTATAATAGTCTGAAAAAAAGAAAATGGGTTGAAGGGAAAAAATGTTATTAGAATTTTTATTTTTATTCTAAATAAATATATATTATAATTAATCATCTAATACTTCCATAACTTGGCGTCGGCAAGAAGGAGGAACAATAGAATTGACGCCCTGCTAGTCAACGGAAGGTTGATAAGAAATCAAGCTCGGATCAAGATTGCTATCAGAGGTTTTTATAAAGAGTTGTATCGCCAAGAGAGGTCACCGGTGGTGGGCTTTAGAGACGGACTGGTAAACAAGATTGATGAAGAGGAGTCGATAGCTTTGGAGAGATTACCGACATTAGAGGAGATTAAAGAGGCTGTTTGGGATTGCGAGTCATCCAAGGCACCAGGAAGTGATGGGTATAACATAAATTTTGTTAAGAAGTGCTGGGACGAGATTGGGGCAGAGTTTAGCAAAGCGGTTCTGGATTTCTTTCGATCTTCAAGGTTGCCTTCGGATTCCAATATTACTTGGGTGGCTCTTGCACCTAAGTACGCTGGAGCCAAGGAGATTAAGGACCTCCGGCCCATCAGCATGGTAGTTTGCGTATACAAAGTGATTTCAAAAGTGATGGTTAGGAGAATGAGAACAGTCATGCCAGGTCTAGTCGGGGAGACTCAGAGCGCCTTCGTGAAGGGTCGTAAGATACATGATGGGGCACTTATTGCTTGTGAGACAGTGCAATGGTTGAAGACAAGAAAAAAGAAAGCGGCAATCATCAAACTAGACTTTCAGAAGGCGTATGATCGGGTTAAATGGAGATTTGTAGACATCGTACTACAGAAGATGGGATTTGGCTGGAGGTGGAGGGAGTGGGTTAAGGAGTGTGTTAGCACAGCATCCATGTCGATCCTGGTAAATGGCTCACCATCTAAACCGTTTAAGATGGAGAGGGGTTTGAGGCAAGGTGATCCATTATCTCCGTTTCTGTTTGTTCTAGTGATTGATGTTTTGCATAGGATGGTAGGGGAGGCAGTCAAGAACAGGCGTGTTGTGCCGCTTCTAGTTGGTAAGGATAATGTAAAGCTGTCACACCTCCAGTTCGCAGACGACACTATATTGTTCTGCCCACCAGAGACCATCATAAACTATGATAGGCTGCTAAGGTGTTTTGAGGTGATGTCGGGGCTAACCATTAACTTTGATAAATCAAGTTTAATCCCAATCAACTGTGAACAGCAGTGGACGTACAACATGTGTAACTTGTTGGGGTGTAAGGAGGCCTGCCTCCCAGTCAAATATCTTGGCATTTCTTTAGGAGCGAACCCAAGATTGATCAGGACCTGGAAACCGATAATTGACAAGGTGGAGGAGAAACTTAGCCTGTGGAAAGCAAAGGTCCTTAACAAGGCGGGTAAGCTGGTCCTAATTAAATCTGTGTTAAATAGCTTGCCGGTGTACTACTTGAGTCTGTATAAGATGCCGAAGGCAGTGGCAGAAAAGTTGATATCACTGCAGAGGAGATTCCTGTGGAGTAAGGAGGAAGGCAGGAATGGTCTGGCGCTTGTTAAGTGGGAGGTGGTTCAAGCCCCTAAAAAATTGGGTGGACTGGGGGTCGGTGATGCCGTGGTTAGAAACTCTGCACTACTATTTAAGTGGTGGTGGCGCTTTGAAAAAGAAGAATGTCCACTATGGAAGAAGGTTGTGTGTTCCTGTTACGATTTGAATCCCAGTGTGATGTTATCAGCTCAAACATTACCTACTAGAGGGGGTCCTTGGAAGGATATCTGTCAGCTGCAGTTCAGGGATAATGCTGTGAAAGATAAGATGATTGCGGGGTTGTCTATGGAGTTGGGTGATGGAAGGAGGACTCGATTTTGGGAAGATGTCTGGCTACAAAGTGGTCCGCTACAGATGAGTTTTCCGAGACTTTTCTCCATTTCAAACCAAAAAGGATCAGTCATAGGGGATTGTGGGTTCTGGGATGGGTTAGAGTGGATCTGGAATTTCCAGTGGAGGCGAGACTTATACCAGTGGGAGTTGGACCTAGTGGATCAATTACATGAGATATTAAGACCTGTAAAGCTGGCACATGATAAGCCAGACAGAATTTTTTAGAAATTTGACAAGGAAGGTATATTCTCAACTAACTCCTTTGTGCAGGTAGTACAGTCAGAATCTCTTTCGGATGACATAACCAGCTACAATTTCACAAGAACCTTATGGAAAGGTTTGGTACTGCCACGAGTGGAGTTATTTACCTGGTTTACTCTGGTAGGAAGAGTGAATACTAAAGAAAGACTACTTAGATTGGGAATTATCAGACAAGGTGATAACATGTGCATTCTGTGTAATAAAGAAGTGGAATTTATTCATCAGTTGTTCCTGGGTTGTGAGTTTACTTGGCAGGTGTGGTGTCAATGGCTGTCTGAATTAAGGAGGTTGTGGACATTTCCGGGCACCCTAAAAGAACACTTCGAGAGTTGGACATGTGCTGCTAACAGGAAGGTAGAGCGTCACAAATGGCTTATATGCTTTTGTTCAGTTATTTGGAACATTTGGCTAGAGAGAAACGAGCGGATTTTTAGTAACAAGGAAGGGAGTGCAGAGGAGGTATTTCAGAAATCATTAAACAGTGTTAGAGAATGGAGTAGTCTAGATCCTTTTTGTTGTTGATGGCTATGCCGGAGATGACATTAAGGAAGCATTATTCATACTTTTCATGTCGTTGTATCGGTTCGCTTGTTGCTCCACTTTTTCGTGTTGAGCTCTTATGTTAAAAAAAAATCATCTAAAGTTGTGATAGCGAAGGTTGGAGGTTGTCTAATCCAATCTGACAAAAAAAAGTTGAATATTTTTTTATTCCGATCTTTGAGTGTGAGTGATATTCTCCAAGATGTTAAATAACATTTAATCCTATAATTAAGTTTTAACTTTTAAGAAATCTTTAATGATTTAACGGTAAGGTGTGTAAGTGCTAACACATTCTAATTTTCTTATTTTTTTTTCCTGGTTTAGACCTATATGATTTTTTACATTTTTTTAATTTACATAAAATGTTTTAAACTTTATAAATTTTTCTATTATTATTATTATTATTATTATTATTATTATTATTATTATTATTATTATTATTATTATGTTTTAATGAGCAGTAATTATTTTTTAATTTTGGTTAACGAGTACATATTAATTAAAGGAATGTTTATCATGTGTTAGTGGGTCAGGGAATAAAATGGGAGAATAAGGGAGAAAATTAGTGGCAAAATTGGGATTTTGGCCTTCCGTTGATATCCTCTATTTATTGGTCTTTATTATGACCACTTATGGTTGATTTCTTCCCTCGTTCAATCACTATTCATTAGACGGTACAGAAAAGCTTTAACATTGAAGGAAAAGAAGGTTGAGGAAGGGCGTTTTGGTTTGTTTGGCGTGGGAGATAGGCAGTATCCCAGGTATTGATATGAAAATTTCCTTTTCTTTAATTTGTCTTGTGTTGGTGAGTGGGGTGTGGTGAGGATTAACAGTGAATGGATAATTTTCTTGCGATTATTCTAAAAATTTTCAGCTTCCATCATGCCTTTCAATGCAACTGTTGTCTTCCCCACATGCTTTACCTTTTCGGGCTTCGATTATGAGAACATTACATTGTTCATCAGCTTCTAGCCCTCTACAACAACAACATAACACAGAAGTCCGGAACTTGTAATAAAAATTTCCAATAACCACGGTTTGCCTATTAAGCCCATTTGAAAAAAAAAATAAACAAAACAATCTTCATTAAAATCATGTAGTTATCTTATAATCCTCATTATAACTGAAAAGGAGTTCCGTCACTTTCTTTTTGACATGCAGCCCATCCTGACATGTACACGGGTCACTACCTGAAAAACACAGCTCATAATCTATATGTATGAATGTTTCATATAATTCATACTAGAGACTTTCCCTTCCTAGATATACACATCTATTTTGTCTCTTCTTTTTTCTTTTTTGATTTTTTCAATTTTTCACTTTTATGATCACACTTTATCAAAAAACTTTTGTTAATAAAAAATCAATTCCTAATACTCATACCTTGATAATTTACTCAAACGGTTGGGGGTACTTATACGAAGTAGCAACCTTTCCGATCTCTCAAGTCCCAGCATAATTCTTCTGAATTCTACTAATGTTATTTCAAAGCCTCTTGCTTTTTGTTTTTTTCACCTAATCTTTGAAGTCTTGTCATCATAACTATTCACCTCCCCCCCCCCCCCTTTTTTTTTAACCCCTAACCCGTGTATACATAACTAACATGTTACGTAAAAATTGAATTTTAAAGAAATGGGTAGGTAGGCATATGGATCGGAGTGTTTCATGATGATGGGATGTGGAGAAGGGTGTTGCCGAGATTCGGAGGGCCGATTAGATATGTTGGATAATGTAATTAGAAGGGGTCCAAAGTCAGTGTGGAAGCCACCATTTTGAGAGAGTTAGATGTGATGATAGAGGTGGTGCTGAAGAAGCATTGGGAAGATGAAACAAAGAAGGGTATAGTGGTAATTGTAGAGGAAGATTTAAATGAATGGAGAGAAGAAATTTTAAATTTGGAAGAAAAACTTATGCATTGGACTGATTGGAAGGAGTTAAAAGGAGGTGTTGATTTGGTGGAATCTTCAAATTTAAATGATGATGTGTTGCGAGAATTGGACCAGTCAATAAATTGATAAAGTCATTGGTTCAATAATTTATTGGTTCGATCGGAGTTCAACTGAAATTTAATCAATTTAATTAAATATTAAATAAAATTATTAAAAAATTTATATATAATTTTAAATATATAAATTAAACAATTTTTAACCTATATATATAACTGGGGTTCTAAATTAATTTTTTGGAATTCTTGAACCACATTGTCTTGTGGTTGTTGATCACTTTATGATTGTTCCATCTTTAATATACAACAAAAAAATAACAAAATTAACTCAGCAAAAAAATTTGACAGAATCATTCAGTAACTCACAACTTAGACATTCCATAAACTACTAAATAAACAACAGTAAAACCAACAAAAATAAGCAATTTACAACTCAGCTAATCAATAACTCAATTTCAAACAACAACAAAATAATTCCAAACAACAGTAACTAATAACTATCTAGTAATCTATTAAAAAATATTTTTTTCTCTTCGTCATGGCATGTACCTATTATTAGATGTCTTAAATATTTAAATAATATTACTTTATATGCTATAATTTTTGAATGATTATTGTTTACATATTGATGAGATTTTTTTTTGTTCTTTATTAAGCTTCTATATCTGCCTTGGTTATGAATGGAATAAAGTAAAACCATTAAACTCAGACATTCAGTAACTCACAACTCACAATCTAGCTAATCAGCAACTCAATTTCAAACAACAGCAAAAATAATTCCAAACAACAGTAAAACCACTAAACTCAGACATTCAGGGACTCACAACTCACAAACCAGCTAATCAATTTCAAATTTCAAATTCTTTGTGGGTGGCTAGGGTTCTTTGTTCTTTCAATTTCAAATTTTCTTCAGTTTCAGAGAGGAGAGGGGTGGGAATATGATTGGGCTTCAGCTTCAATTTCAAAATCCAAGTATTATCAAAATCTAAGGCACAGTGCTTACCAGCGGCGAGGAGGAAGGGGAGTGACAGCGATGACAGAGGAGACGACGATGATAGAAGAGAACGGCAAGGCGATTAGAGACGACGACGGAGTACACCTTCATGCAGGGACGCCAACAGCTCCAAGAAGGCATTCGTGCAACGTCGAGGAAAAGAGGATCGAGGAGAAGCGAGCAACCTTCCACAGGCGACCCCGCCGGCGGCGATAACTCCCGGAAGAGAAAAGTTTAGCGATAGGATGGTGGCTGGGCTGGGTTTGTTAGAGATTAGGGTTGGGTTGCGCAGTGTGTGAGAGAGAGAGAGAGATAGAGAGAGGGAGGGGCGGGGCAGGTACCGATAATTGTGAATATTTTTATTTATATACATATAGATCACTGAACCGGGAAAAACTAGGTCGGTTCCGGGGTTCACCAGTTAACCGTCGATTCGTCCGATTCTTGAGCCGATTTTTTTCTTTTGCAAAATGGTTTTCACATCAATCAAACTGGATAGATGAGCGGTTTCTAGTTAACCCAATCGAACCAGTTGGTCCAGTTCAATTTTCAGAACATTGGTTTTAGATCGTACAATATCATGGTGCTATAATAATAATAATAATAATAATAATAATAATAATAATAATAATAATAATAATAATAAAAGTTCTGAAAATTGGACTGGATCGACCGGTCAAACCGGTCTAACTGCGAATCGGTAGCTTTGGTAGGTCAGTTTACTAATAGAAATTGCTATTTTAAGAATCGGATAAGAATCGTTGAATCGGCCGAGAACCAGCCAGTCGGATTGGACTGGAATCCGGCTAGTTTATAAGAAACAACGTCGTTTCCTTTGTTGAAAGAAAAAAAGGGATTGCATGCGTTGTCCCTGTAACAGCTCAGACCACCCGCTAGCACGATATTGTCCGCTTTGGCACACAAGGCCTCACAGTTTTGTCTTTGACGATATGGATGATAGCCGAAGCCCCCCACACTCATTGGTCAAAACGCGTTATGCTAGGGAGAGGTATCCACACCCTTATAAGGCATGCTTCGTTCCCCTTCCCAACCGATGTGGGACCTTACAATCCACCCCCCTAAGGGAGCCCAGCGCCCTCGCTGGCAAATCAATCCGGGCTCCGGCTCTGATACCATCTGTAACAGCCCAGACCATCCGCTAGCACGATATTGTCCGCTTTGGCACACAAGGCCTCACGGTTTTGCCTTTGACGATAGGGATGATAGCCGAAGCCCCCCACACTCACTCGTCCAAAATGCATCATGCTAGGGAGAGGTATCCACACCCTTATAAGGCATGCTTCGTTCCCCTCCCCAACCGATGTGAGACCTTACAGTCCCCCTGCCCCTCCAACTCCTTCCTTTAGCAAACTGCCCCTAGCCTGTTCTACCAAAGAAAGCAAACCCTAGCCTCCACAACTCACTATCGTTGTCTGTCAGAGTGAGTGGCTGTTGCTGCCGTCTGTCACACTCAAGAACTTCCATCTTCGTGCTATCGAGCCTCTTGCTGGATCCTCCGCATCATGTGCTCGCGTCTCACCTCTCTTCTCTATGCTCGGCTGCTTGTGCCTCCCTCCACCAGTGAGTGCTCGAGCTGTGCATGTTGGTTGCTGCTCGTCATCCGTGGTTATGTCTGCTCGATTTTGCCTCTTAGTCTCACTCGATTCTCGTCTTAGTCGCACTGCTGGCATCTCATGGTTCGTCTATCTCGTCGCCAGCGGCAAAAGCAACTCGTGGGGTTGTCTCTTGCCTTGTCACCTTCCACGGGGTGGTCGCAGACTCGCCGTCAACCATTGGTGAGTCCCTGCACCATCACTTTCCCTGTTCTCTCTTTTCTAGATTTTCCTTCTCCCTATATTTTTGCATGTTACTGAATTTCTAATCAATAAATTTTCCTTGTTGCTAATCTAAATGTAGCTAATAATTGTGACTGAACTAGGACTTGTTAAATTTGTTGCTGTAACTGGAATTTGTTGCTTTCTAGTCGCAAAATCAGAACAGAGCCACTCTAGTTCCAGGGAGTTTAGACACAGCAGCGGCTGGTCACTACCACTGCATCCTGCTCTCCTGAATTCTTGCTCTATTCTTCGATTTAGGTTCTCATATCACCTTTTCTTTTCTATTTTAGTTAATTTAGGATTAGTTATATGTTGATTCTAGTGTTAATTTGATTTGGTTAGGATTATTTGCTGCTGTTAGTTGAGTTTATGTTAGAATGAAGATTTTCTAAATAGAATTAGTGTTAGTTTATATATAGTTAAATATGCTATTAAGAGCTTCTTGAGTTTGAATTTCAAATTATTTGGATTGATTAACTGATACTTTGCTGAGTCACTGTAAAATGCTGCTGATTTTTTATGTCATTGATGTTGAATTTTGAATTGGTGTTGCAAAGAATGCTCGTTAGTGTTATTTTGTGTTATTTATGCTTTTGCACGCCAAGTGTTTGACAATATGCTTCAAAGAGTTTTAATGAAAGTTTTAGCTCAATCTTTGAAAATCAATGCTTGTTTGTACATGATTATTGTTATTATGCATTGATGATTGAGTATGATATGTTTCTTATTGACCAAAATTTTTTTAAAAGTTGTGAATGATTGAAGTTCCTTTGTCTAATAGTACAAGATTAATGAAATTAGACCTATGTAATCCAATTATGTCAATTTTGTATGCTTATTTAGTTTTGGATAATATTGGAAATGAATTTCAATTATTGAAACTAATCTTGTGGTATTGTTTAAAGGAAATGCATAGTTCATCTCGCTTATCCCTTTATATATGTTAATTGATAGAGTAAATATTCAAATTGGTTTAAGACATGTAGGATACCAAATCAATTACTTCCAAGATTTTTAATATTGAGTTATTTTTTTTAGAACAAAATAATCATCAATTTAAGGACCAACTGGTATTTAAATATAGATTAGACTGAAGGACTGAACTGGCACCATTTTAAATAGAGAGACCAAATTGATGTATAAAATGTTTAGAGTGTAAAGGACTAACTTGATGGTGCTAAAATCTTTGGAGAACTAAATTGAGCTTTAACTTTCATTTTATATATGTTTCATTTCATATCATTTCATATGCAAATCTGCAGCAAATTTTTTCATATTTTGATGATTGATGACACTTTTATGTTGGCATTTCATATTTGAATTTAAGTTTATAGTTTTCATGTATTGAATTTAAGTTTATAGATCTTAAGACTTTGGTTGATGACTTTTCATGTATTGTTTTAAATTTAAAAGATATTTAAAAATTTATATTAGACTATAATTATGTTTTAGAGTGTTTATTTATAATTTTATTATAGAACAAATTTTTTGGTTAGACTACAGTTGGACCGATTGGATTAGTAAACCAGTGAACCAATGACTAGAGCAGTTCGATGACCAGTCCGATTTTCAGAACCTTGATAATAATAGGAGTAATGTAAATCAATATATGTTAAATAGCAATAATGATGATATGAAGCCAACAAGCTATAGCTCAAATGGCATAGTCTCTCCATCCTCACTTAAAGGTCTTGGGTTCCAATCTCACTCTTAACTTTAGAAAAAAAATGATGATAGGAGTGTAAGGGAGGATTCTAGGCTCAATGTGTTATGTCAATTGAATTAAAGGTGAGTAGTATGAGTTTGGGCCAAACAAAAGGAGGTCAAAAGAGGGATGGGCTGGTTGGAACTTCTAAAATCCAAGTTGAAGTAGGACCACGTGATTTTGTGATGGGTCGGGTTCATGCGGTGGCTGAATGTCAAATTGACGTAGTTGCAAACAAATGCAAGAAGGTGTAGAATAAAGTCAACGAAGGTGATGTTGAATGCGCAGGTTCGATGACGAAGCGATCCACTGTGCTAATAAGGGCAGTCCCGATGATGATGGATGTACGAGAATAACAAAGAGGAAGGGCGTAACTCATGGAGTAAGGAGTGACGCTAAAGATCGAGGTGAACGTGCGATGCCATTGAACAGTGTCGATGGTCATGGGTGTGATGTTTTTATGAAAAAAGATAAGATGGAGTCTCGAAGAGCAAGAAAAGAGGAACTAGATGGCACTAGAGTGGAGTCTTCCATAGATATTGACAGTGGTCAAGAATGTTCGGAGAATTTGATGATGAGAGTGGACGTCGGAATGAGAGTGAAGCCGTTGTAAAGGAATGAGTATGAGAATGAAGGTAATGAGGCTATTGAGTATGGAGTGGACCATAAAGTGAATGATGTCCGTGATGATTATGACGGCGAAAGTATGCGGCACCTGAATGTTGTTAGAGACATTGAGGGTGCGGAAGATGAGACAAAAGATTTGGATAACTCTGATTTAGATGTAAACAGTGACACTGGAATATAAAAAAAGCAAACGTCTTGGGAGAACTAGTAGTTGAGTCAGAAATAATCCAATTTGATGAAGAAGAAGATATCATAGCAATTTTACAAGAGCAAAATGAAGCACTAGCACTAAAGAAGAGACATGCAAAGCAAAAGGAGAAAGCAAAGAGGTGCAGGCCAAAAAACCGATTATAGGTGTGGAAAAAGAATTTAAATGATTTTAGTTTGTGGAATGTTAGGGGGTTAAGGGTGTAGGCAGGTTGTCTATGGTGAAAAATTTTAAAATTAAATATAGATTGAATTTGATAGGTTTAATTGAGACTAGAAAAGAGGTGGTGACGAAGTTTGACGTCATAAGGATCTAGGGGAATGATGGGGCAGGTTGGAAATTTGTTGGTTCTGATGGAGCATCTGGAGGTTTATTATTGGTGTGGGATGAAAATATTTTTAGGAGAGATAACTACTATAAAGGAGATAGGTGGTTATGTATTGAGGGGACTTTATTACAGAATAATTTTAAATGCGCTTTTTGTTTTGTATATAGAGCTCATGTAAGATAAACTTGTTGTATTGGAAGAATTGAGCTATATTGCTGGATTAAGTTAAGTGCCATTTTGCTACATGGGAGACTTCAGTGAGATTTTACAAGTGGAGAAAAGGAAAGGAGCTACTAGTTTGTTGGCATCTACTATAGAGTTTAGGAGTTGGGTACAAGATATGGAGTTAGTGGACTTATCGCTCAATAATTTCAAGTTTACATGGTTCAGAGGTCACTCTTGTAGCCGTATTGACAGGGTTATGGTTACTACAAAGTGACTAGAGGAGTTCTCAGAGACTTGATTGATAGGAGGACCTAGGAACTTGTCTTATCACTGTCCTATAGTAGTGGAACTGTCGAAGATACAAGGATGTGTGGAGGTCCAGGATTGTTTAGAAGCCTTGATTCATGGTTTACTCATGGTGGGTTCTTGCAAATGGTGAAAGAACAATGGAGGGGTTTAGAGGGTGTTCAATTTACTGATAAGTTAAAGGCTTTGACGGTTTCACTCAGTAGGTGGCATAAAGAGAAAGTTGGTAATATTGATAAGAAGATAAAGCAGTTTGAGGATGACATAAAAAAGGTTGATGATAAAGTTATGGAGTACATGACGGAACAATGGAAGCAAGAAGAAAGGCGTTAGTGAGATGTTGCAAGAGATGATATATCAGGAAGGAGATACATTAAAAAACAAATGTCGCGATCTTGGCATGCAAAAGTGATGGACAAGAATACTAGATATTTTCATAGCATTGCTTCAGCCAGATGTAGAAATAATAGAATTTTTGCACCGGTAATAAATGAAAGAGTGGTAAGAAATCAGGTAAGGATCAAGATTGCAATTATGAATTTTTACAAGAGCTTGTACCATCAGGAAGTCTCTCCTAGAATTGGTTTTTGTGATGGATTGGTCAGTCGGATCAATGAAGAAGAGTCTATATCTCTGGAGGTTTTGTCGTCAGTTGAAGAAGTGAAGGAGGCAATATGGGATTGCGAGTCAACTAAGGCACTAGACAGTGATAGTTACAATATGAATTTCATCAGTATGTGTTGAGAAGAGATTAGGAGTGAGTTCATTGCAATTGTGATGAGTTTCTTTGAGATAGCTAAGCTGCCAAAGGATTCAAACATTACCTGGGTGGCTTTGGCACCAAAATTTGTTGGAGTAAAGGAGATTAAATACTTGTGGCCGATTAGTATGGTTGGCGGTGTATATAAGGTGATATCTAAAGTGTTGTCTAGGAGGTTGAGAAGGGTAATGCCAAGATTAGTCGAGGAGACACAGAGTGCTTTTGTGAAAGATAAGAAATACATAATGGGGCTTTGATAGATTGTGAAACTGTTCAGTGGCTAAAGTTGAGAAAGAAAGCTTCTGCCATCATTAAGATGGATTTCCAAAAAGTAAGGCCGTCAAAATTGGCTAAACCCATCGGGCCAGCCCGTTTACCCATTTAAATAGGCTGGCTTTGCCTCTAAAATTAAGCCCGTTTAAATTTTGGACTAAACGAGCTGAGCCCGATTAACCCGAAAAAAATGACGGGTTAAACGGGCTAGTCCGCGGGCTAAACAGGTGGCCCGTTTATTTTTTTTACATTTTGTTCAAAAAAAGCAGTACTTTTAGTTTATATTTCTCCCGATCCGATCCGAAAATTAGACCCATCAACTAAAAAAATATTATTATTATTATTAAAAGTTTTTGACCTAAAAGTGATATTTTTTGTCAAAATATTTTTCAAAAAATAAAATTAAATGATAAACGGGCTGGCCCGTTTAACCCATCGGACTGACCATAAATGGTATGGGCTAGATAATTCTGGCCTGTGAATAAAGCGGGCTTAAACGGGCCAGCCCATCTAACCCACGGGCTTAACGGGCCGGGCCTAAATGGGACGAGCTAGCCCGTTTGACAGCCCTACCAAAAAGCATATAACAGAGTTAAGTGGAGCTTTGTAGATATTATTTTTGCTAAGATGAGTTTTGGTCAGAGATGGAGGGAGTAGATTAGGGAATGTGTAGTTACTGCATCAATGTCGGTACTGATAAACAGGTCACCAATGAAGTCCTTTGGGATGCAAAAGGGTTTGAGGCAAGGAGATCCTTTGTCTCCGTTTCTCTTCATTCTTGTTATTGATGTTCTGTACATGATAATAGAAGAGACAATTCGGAATGCGCGCATTTCTCCATTATTGGTAGGAGGGATAATATAAAGTTGTCTCATCTCCAATTTGCGGATGACATTATGTTATTCTGCCCCCTGAAGAGGAAACTGTGCGAAACTATAGGAGGTTCTTCGATGTTTTGAATTGATGTATGGGTTAAGTATCAACTCTGAGAAGTCTAGCTTAATTCCGATTAATTGTAAGCCAGAATGGGAACATCGGATGTGTGGTGTTTTGAGGTGCAAGGCGACAGTACTATATGTGAAGTACCTTGGTATCAATCTAGGGGTGAATCTGTGGCTTGTGAAAACATGGAAACCAGTGATTAATAAGGTTGAAAAGAAGTTTAGTCTATGGAAATATAAGGTTTTAAATAAAGCTAGTAAATTGGTTCTTATAAAATCTGTCATTTGTGACACCCTCACTATCAAAATGTCACTCTTCCGGCTACACCACTCTGATAGCGAGAATATTACGATGACTTCCATATATTTAATATTAAGATATGAGCCTTTAACTCGAAAATGTATCGCTGTTTTGTTGGAAAAACTGGAAATACTTTTAAATTTTTTCCAACATGCAAATATATATCTAAAAAACATCTTATTATACAAGTAACTTATACATATAATATATATACAAATCATACAACTCATATCCCTCTTACAAAATTATAAAAATAAAGGCGAAGAAAATCTATAACATGTGTATACAAATAGAAATAGCATATATAAAAACTTAACAGAAACTCCACGAGCTTCCTCGTCCGTTCTGAAAAGAGAAATCTGTAGGGGGTGAGAACATCGTTCTCACTAGTTCTCAGCAGAAGATTTTTAAAAATTGTTATAAGAGGATACATGTAAACAGCATAATAGATTTTGAAAACAGAGATCTTCGTTTGTTTTATAAATCGTTTCTAAACCATAGCGATTAATAGTACAATAAAAAAAACCAACTTCATATCTTTTCTTATAAAAAGTTCCAATTTCGACAATTCATATAACATTCCAATACATATCAAATGGTCAATCAATCTAAAAACTCAATCACGGCCTCTGACCCAATATATAATTAAATCTCGGCTTCCAACCCAACAAAACCCATCACTATTATCACCAATCCACCACCAAATACTCAAAACAGAAAATCAACCACAAGCATAAACAAATATAAGGCAAACACATTTAAAAATAGTTACAGCAAGTACCACATTTACCAGGTAAACAGAATTCATCATGTAGGCAAATCAAAACACGTAAGCACATCCAAACAAAGCAAAAAAATGCAACATGATGCATGCCTGTCCTATTGGCCGTGAGCTCGCGTGTCGGTTACTTTTCCAGAAGCCGATACATCCGGTAGCTTACTCGGATACCGTCCTCTTGAAAATCGGTAGGCGGTACACCACCATGATCCCTACGTGGTGAGTGGTACACCACCACGATCCCCACCATTACGAGCGGTACACCACCACGATCCTCGCAAGACTTTCAATTGGAAAATGCACACCCATGGGCGGTAAATAACCATGATCCCCACAAACACATTCACAACCCGTGGGCGGTAAACAACCATGATCCCCACATCCATCGCGGTACTAGACAAGCGGTACACCACCACAATTCTTGCCAGGTCAAAATCACATTCAAACCTACAATATATTAAAATTTTGACCCCGAGCAAGTGAGACTAAACCTCAACTCATGCGTACTGCCCAGGTAATTCAAATCTCAAATTTCTTTTTCCTTTAAAACCAAAATCACGTCTTTGTAACATTCTCCAAAACCTTCCAAACAATATTACTTAAAACCAATTCTTCTTTCAAAAGACAAAAGAAAATCATTTATTAGTTAAACACCTCGACAAGGTCTCTAGACTTTAGGGGAGCGACAACCAATCTCATTTTCTTAAATTCATAAAAATCCTTAAAATCATAGCTTCTCAATTTGAATTGATCAAAAATAAAATTTAAACCAAAGCCAAATCATTCAAATCAAAATCAAAATATTTAAACCAAAAGTTACAAACCAATCTCAAAAGCAAAACATTTAAACCAAAACCAATTTCAGTTTTATTCTTAAATTTAAATCATTCCCAAAGGCTCGAAGATCGTGTAAGACCCAGTACTTTTGAAAAGGGGCTATTATTAGCTAATTTCAAATTCAGTATTTCTGTAGCTTTAATTTCAGAAATTTCTTTATTAAAGAAAATTAGAGCAAGTTTTGATTAATTGAATTTGAAATAAATTAGGATTTATTGTCCAATTTTATAATTATTGGATTACTTCCTATATTTGCATTATAAAGTTGATAGTTATGAAATAATACAAATTTTATATATGATTCGGATTAAATAATTAGTATTTTAAATATTAATACTGCTGTTTTGGAAAAATAGAGAAATCAAGTATATTATTTCTAATTATTTGATTTGGACATTTTATTAAAAATAATTTGTAAAATTGATGAGCAAATAGTATTTTCTATATACAATTAGTGTTGAATTTAATTTGGGTTTCAATTATTATATCATTCCCAATTTTGTGTGAAATTACCAAATTACCCGACTCGGTTCTCTTTCAACCCCACTCAGCCCCCCAAAACCCAGCCGCAACACACAGCAGCAATAGCTGCAAAAAGAAAGGAACGAAGAAAGAAAAGGGCTAGGAGGAAATGGGGAAACGCAGAGGGAAGCAGGGGAGGAAGAGAGGCACGGGCTAGCACCGGCGGGCCCCGCCGTCACCCATGGAGCCGCGAGCTATGCCTAGTTGCTGTCGGGGTCACCGCGCTGTCGTCCTTGCCAGCTCTGAACGAGAAGCACGATGGAGCTCCGTTTCTGCTTCCCTGGCCCGCCGTGAGTGAGCGACGCTTGGAGAGAGTGGCGCGCGCGAGGGAGCTCGACCACGAGGAGAAGAGTGTCGTGCCTGCCACAAGCTCGTCCTCGCCAATCTGCCGTCGTTGGGGTCGCGCACAGAGGACGCGCGAGAAGGAGTCGTCGTGGACACCACCGCCTCCGTCGGAACAACCGTCGCCACTGCCACTATCTGAGCTCGCCGTTGCTGGTGATGGCAAGCTGAACTGCAGTCAGAAGATGGTTCAGACCACCGCAGGTGTTGCTACTGAAGAAGGGAGCTGCGCCTCTGTTTCTGACCACTAGGAGTGGTTCTGTTACTTCCGAGACCACCGTCGGAGCTTTTGGCTGCTTTTGCTGTCGCCAGAAAATTCTATCGTAAGGACTTTAAGTTGGTTCTCCTTTCCGTTGAGTTTATGGGAACCTCATTGTCACTGCATATGGTTCAGGTCACCGCTGCTGCTTGAGGTAGCTGTCGGGCTGTCGCCAAACCGGTTTGAAGACCGTCGCTGTTTCGGTTCAACCGTTCCTTCGGTTCGGTAAGCGTTTCGATTTGAAAGCCCTTTCGTTACTGTTCTGTAATCTCACATTGAGGTTTACGGCATTAATTGCTATAATATTAAGTTTCGGTTATTATATGTTGCGATTAGTGATGCTATGGTTATTGCGAAAGTGGCTGGGAGCTGAGGTTTTGGTTGCCGTCAGTTCGGTTGAGGCGGAAAGGACTTGATGAGGCATTTGGGTTATGGAATTGCGTTTTGAGGTAGGGGCGCTTTTCGAAAACTATATTTTGTATATTGGAATTATTACATATGGGTACTGATGTGAGGATGTGTATTTGGTGATTGTATCAGTCCTATGTATTGTTTGGTTGTTTTGTATGAATATGGGTATTTGTTGGACTCGACTGTTATGTGGCTTTGTGAAGAATACTTTTGAAATTGATTCTTTTAAAGCTTTGAGATCGAGTTGAATCCGTTGGAAATTAATTTGAATTGAATGGATTTTCTTGAGAATGTGTAAAATAGAATACTCTCTTGATTTCAGCCTGGCTGGCTTTAAATGATCTGGTTTTTTATAAACAATTGTGGCTGAACCGTCTCTTTGAAATTTTAGACATGAGTTTATTCGGCTGATAAAGATTTGATTCTTGAAAAGGTTTCCTTGAAATATGGAATTGAGATGACTGTTGAATTTGGCTTGCCTTGAATTGATTTTGGATTTTGGGCTGTTGAAAAGGATTTTTGGAACGGTTTAGTTGGGACCCGAACCGGGTGGCAAAGTCCAAGTTTTAGGGGAGGTGCTGCCGAAATTTCTATAAAATCCTAGTCTATTGAAATGTTGTTTGGAAAATGATGAGTTAAAGGCTTCTACAATTTTATTTGAATTATCAAGAAAATGATGATTCATGCTTTCGAAATGAATTATTAAAGAGGAAATTGTGATTTAGTCTTGCTTCTTAAGAAAGGCATTGTATCTCTTTCAGGAAAAATTTATTTAGATGAAACTTGTGTTTTAAAGCTGTTTGAATGCGAAAAGGGTTTATGCCTTTGAATTTGATTTGGGGTTTCAATTAAAGAAGTTTTAATGATTTTGAAAGGACCTAAATGTCTATTAACAAGTTTCATTTTGAAATGTTTTGAGAAAGGTTTTAAGTACTCTTTGAATTCTAAATTCTTGCAAGACTAAGGCAATTTTGAACAGTTGAAACGCTTTAGAATTTATCATGGGAGTTGAAGTTGGTTTTTCCTAAGTAAAGGAAACGGCTTTGAAGGAAGTAAATGATTACGTGACTCGGTTTGGCTTAGATCCTATTTTCTTACTCAAATCAGAAAGCCAATGTTTTAATGATTTTAAATGAATTTGGCGAAATGAGTTATGTTATTCTCCCCTAAAGACTTGGGACTCTGCCGAGAAACTTTTGTTATAAAATCCCATTGTTGGATGGGTGATTTTGAATATCTCAAAGAGATTTTTAACTTGCCATGATTATGGAAGTTTTGGAAAGAGGGTGCCGAGAGTGGCATTGTTTTTAAAAGGAGAATTTACCTTGAGTAAAAGTGGCTTATGAGCCTGAGATGATTTGAGAAATGAGATCTTTAAAGCCAAGGCTGAAAAGAGTTGAAATTTGATTTCAAAGTGAAATGACTTGAGAAACGTGATTTATGGCCTAAAAGCCAGTTTTATGAATTTGATGATTTTGAATGGTGGAAGTGCTGTTTTTATTATGGGCTGGAAAGGCTGTGTATGATTATGAATGTTGGCTGGTTCTGGATTGAACCGTGAGCTGGAATGGCTGTGTAAGATTATCAATATTGGCTGGTTCTGGATTGAACCGTGAGCCGGATGGCTGAGATGGATGTTGATCCATGGCTGAGAATGAATGCATATATGCTGAGATATTGATAAATGTGAATGTTGCACTTCCACTATCGGAGATGAGAGTTTCCCTGGGAGGAAGCAGTGGCTAGCCACCACGTGCTCCAGGTTGAGACTCGAAGCTCTTTTGACCCTATGTCGTAAGTGTGGCCGGACACTGTGAAAGCCCGGATGAGCTCGCCCCCGTGAATATACACCAGTGAGGGTGTTGGATATGGATCATGATTATGATCAAGTTTATTTTGAGTATAACTCGAGTTGGGGATGCACGACAGAGGGACAGTCCAATGGTTAGCTACCAGGACTTGTCGGGTTGGCTTTATAACCGACAGATGATATCATCAGCCACTAGGGACAGGCATGCATCATATGCATCTATGTGACATTGCTTGGGTGTGCATATTATACTTGGTTTGCCTATGTGATTAACTGCTAATTATTCTACTTGCAATAACTGTTTGTTTGTGCTTGCATCTTCCTATTTGTGTTTGCTACTGGGACTCTGTTGGACTGTGTGGTTGGTTGATGGTTGGATTGTTTGGGCCTAGGGCCGTGGTTGGAATGAGATGAACCGATGGTTGATTTCGGTTTTGTGTTTCTGGTTTGGAATAAAATATGAAAGGCTATTTTGTTTCAGCATAGATAAACCATTTTGAAAGGCTTTTGAGTTTTTGAGAATTGAATGGTTTCTCTTTCAGAAAAGATTTCCGACTTTACTTTTATTATAAACCGTTGTTTTTGAAAAGGAGGCATAAGACGGTTATTAATCACTAGTACGGTTTATCTTCACGTATCCTATTACAGTAATTCCCAAAAACCCTCTACTGAGAACCCTTTCGAGGATGATGTTCTCACCCCCCTACATTTTTTTCCTTTCAGGATATGGGCGCAACAGTTACGAAGAGCTTATTTAATTGTTGTTGTGATGCTCTGTATTGTTTTAGTTATGGTTTATTGTACCCTCGCCTTTATCTTGATATAATCTGTAAGAGGGATAGGAATTGTATTGGATTATGCTTGTAATATTATCTATGTATATAAGTGTATATATGTATGTACTCTTTGAGTTTTTGTAAGATGTATGGTATATATGGATGTACGTTATCGAACGAAAGTATTTTTGGGAGCGGTATTGCGGTTTAAAGTTTTAAATAGGCTCATATTTTAGTATTAAATAATTTAAAAGTCGTCGTAATGTCCGAGCTATCAAAGTCGCGCAGCCGGAAGCGTGAGCTTTAGTAGTTAGGGTGTTACAGATCGTCCCGTTTTGCTAAATCAAAACTCATATTCTTCGACTTTTCAAAACGTCGCAAAACGAAATTATTCAATCAAAAACCAATTACTTTTAAAATTTACAAAAATTCCTCCAAATGTAATTTCTTAATCAAACTCAAAACATAAGTCTTTTCTCAATAATTTAAATTCAAACCTAATTCATTCTTTTCTTAAATAAATCAAAATCAAATAAACTATTCTTCCATCCAAATTAACCAAAATAAAACTTTCCAAAATTTTCATAAAATTTCGGTAGTACCTCCCCTAAAACTCAGACTTTTCCACCCTTCTCGGGTCTCATCCAAACCATTTCTCAAACTCTTTTCAAATCGTTTTCAAATCTTAATTCATTACCACCAAAATCAAACCAATTTCAATAAATCACAATCTAAGCCAACTTCAACATAATCAATTAAAAATCATAATTTCTAGCCACCACAACAATCAATAATTCAATCAACAAAAAATTAGAGTCACCCAAATAATTCAATTCAATCAATAATACTTACAAAAATCATAAAATACAGTTTTCGCATTAATATTGACTTGTAACAATTCTTGATAGTAAATTGAGTTTAAGAAATCGCCTCTACCTTGATCGCGACTTAACCACAAGACAAAATTCCTTTAAAACCCTTAATTCGCAACAGCGGCGTCAACTCATTCCATCTTTGTAGCGGCAACATTTCATCAAACATAGCATGCAAGAATCAAAACTCAACCCTGAGATATTAACATCGCGTAAAACTTAATAACTTATAACAGAATGACAATGGTAAGGGTTCTGGGAAAAGAGCGACTTACTGAACTCAGAGAAAAACCAAAGAACGGAGCAGCTTCCTTCTTTCCATCGCCTTCTGCTTCTCTAGCGATGGCATGCACGAATAACGGCTTCCCCAAAGGCGAGCATGAACGATGGTGACGCAACTGGAGGCGCGAACAGCGGCGACGACAATTGGGCGCAACCCTCCCTCTCTCTCTCTCTCTCTCTCTCTCTCTCTCTCTCTCTCTCTCTCTCTCTCTCTCTCTCTCTCTATCTCTCCCTCTCTCTGGCGATTCTGCTTTCCCAACGGTGATGATGTAATCTGACAGCACCGTGACAACTTCCTCTCCTGGTCGTGGTTGCAGGTCCGGTGGCGGCGACACGAGCTCTCTCTCTCTCTCTCTCTCTCTCTCTCTCTCTCTCTCTCTCTCTCTCTCTCTCTCTCTCTCCCCCCACTTGCGTCGCGTCATTCTCTTCTCTCAACAGCAGTGTCGATGGCAGCTTAGCGACGACGGGACGAGATGGACGGTGGCAGCATGATGGCGAGCTTGATGGTGGCGCCATGGACAGGCCCTCCTCCTCGGGTCACCCTTCTTCTCGTTCTCTCTCACTCTTTCCTCTTCTCTTTTCCCTTTCTTTCTTTCTTCGTTGGGTGAGGGTTTTAGGGGGTTGAGCGGCGGCTATGAGGGTTTGTGAAGGTGGAGTGTGTGCTAGTGTTAGTGTTAGGTTAGGGTAAAATTAGAGTTAGAGTAGCTTAATAATTTTAATAAAATTAGGGGTAATAGAGTAATTGAAAATAAAATTTAATTAAACAATAACTATATATAAAAATATCATTTATCCATCAACTTGTAATTTATTTTTCAAATAGTATTCTAATTTAATAATTAGAGATAATCAAATTAATTTTTTAAATTATAAAATAAAATTAAAAATCTAATTATTCAAATTAAAGCATATAAAATTCTCATTATTTTTAAAACACTAAAACTTTAAATTAATAACAAGAAAGTAATCCATTAATATAAAAATCTATGAAAATATATTCTCAAAAAAATAAATAAATCATAAATAATTTATTATTTAATTTTTTAAAATTCTGGATCTTATATTATTAATAGCTTGCCAATTTATTATCTTAACTCGTATAAGATAACGAAAGCGGTTGCAAAAAAATTAAGTACTTTACAGAGAAAATTTCTTTGAGGTAAGGAGGATAGTAAATCTGGGATTGTTCATGTTAAATGGGAAGTAGTACATGCACCTAAGAAGTTAGGAGGTTTGGGGTGGGTGATGTAGTTGTTCGAAATATGGCGCTTTTATTTAAATGTTGGTGGAGATTTTCTAAAGAAGATTGCCTATTTTGGAAAAAAGTGGTGTGCTCGTGTAATAACCTGGATTCAAATAAAATGCTATGCACTCAGACGCTCCCTACTAGAAGTGGTCTTTAGAACGATATTTGTCAAATGCATATAAAAGAGGAACATGTAAAAGAGAAGATGATTAATGGTCTGTATATGGAGTTAGGAGATGGGAGGATGATTAGATTTTAGGAAGATAATTAGTTACATTGTAGTGTTCTAAAGTCTTCCTTTTCAAGACTTTTTTCGGTTTCAAACAAAAAATGGTCCACTATACGAGAATGTGAGTTTTGAGACGAGTTAGAGTGGGTGTGAAACTTCCAATGAAAAAGAGATCTCTATCAATGGAAATTAGAGTTACTCAGCCAACTACATAGTGTTTTACAAGAAACCAAATTGACAAGAGGAAGAGAAAATACAGTTGTATAAAAATTTGATAAAAATGGATTGTTTACTACTAACTCATTTATGCAGATATTGTAGGAAGAAAGTCTATCGAAAGATATATCAAGCTATAGCTTTACTAAAGCTATTTAGGAAGGGACTGGTTCCACTTCGAGTTGAAGTTTTTACTTAGTTTGTATTAATTGGTAGAGTTAATACTAAAGATAGATTGAGTATATTTGGTGTAATTGAATCTAGTGACAATTTGTATATGTTGTATAGTAAGGATGTAGACAATATATATCATTTGTTTGTTGTTTGTGAGTTTTCATGACAGGTGTGATGTGTTTGAGTTTGTGATGGTAGTTATTCATGTACTATCTCAAATACGATAAAAAAAATATTTTAAAAATTAGATAAAGATAATAATAAAAAAAGATATAAAAAAAAAGTAGTTGATAAATTTTTTTATTATTATTTAAAATCTTTGGTGTTTAGAATAAGACGTACAAAGTTACTAATATTAATCAATTTTCATTTAAAAGTTTTTTATTGTGGAATTGTACTTATCCTTTTAGTTGGCTATTCTTTTTCAATTAGTACTTTTTATGAATATTGACGCCTTAGGAACAAATTTATTTAAACAATCCGAATTGATGACTTTTTCCCTTTCTTTTCTGAGTATTTTCAATTGATGACTTATTCCAGAAACTTTTGTCCAACTTGTAATTGACTGACCTGATCAATTTTAAAGATAAATGAGCTATTTTAAATTAGTCCGGCATTTACAGCACTTTAATTATTAGTGAGTTTACCTTAGTCCGTACATAAATTTTTTTTATATATTTTTTACTTTGTATTATTATTATTATTATTATTATTATTTTGATTTGCCACTAATTATTATATGCTTTAATTAAATCAAAAAAATAATAACCCTATTCTCATATGATTCATTGCTTAAAAACTAAAATTTTGATTTTTTTTTTGGACCCAAAAATTTTGAAAAATCTTTTGGGTCAAAGAAAATTTTGATATTTAAAAAGGGTGTTATGCTACGAGTAACGGAATTTATAGCCCATGTAAATATTTTTTGCCAAAAAATATGTAATTTAAATGGGCTAACGAATTGGTGTAGATTTAAATTGTGTAAATTGTGATTTAAGCTAAGCAAACTCTAATCCAAAAAAAAAAAAAAAAAAAAGTTAAGCAAATTTGCCTCACAGATCGCCAACGGTATACGCAGTTATGAAGTAGTCAAGTTGATGACCTTGAAAGGCACCACGCAATTATCGCCAGGGCACATGTTCGTTTGAGTCAATCCTCACAAAATGAAATAAAAAATAGAGTAAAGTATCCTTTTTGTCCCTAATATTTGGGGTAAGTTTTATTTGTGTTCCTAACGTTTAAATCGTCCTATTTATATCCATAACGTTTATAAAAGTGATTCAATATTATCCTATTATCAATTATACTAACAAATCAGATTATATTTTTCAATTATTCTCATTTGGATGTATTCATTCTCAATTAGGTCTCACTTGGATGTGTTCGATTTTAATATTATACCCACTATTTGTATTTAGATTCAATTATGTTCCTAGAAAAGTGAATTATGTAAATGTTGTAGGAATTAGTTTCAATATTTGATGAGCTATTTTTCGGAATAGATCATCGATTCTATCCCAGACATTTGTATTATAACTTCAAGAAGAGATTTTTAAAACACAAACTAAAACGTTCATGATGTGTAATTGACGGTGGGATAACATTGAATCACTTTTACAAACGTTAGGGATACAAATAGAACGATTTAAATGTTAGGGACACAAATAAAATTTACCCCAAACATTAGGAACAAAAACAATACTTTACTCTAAAAAATAAATAAATGAAAAAGTAATGGTTCAAAAATGATAAGCAATTCTTTTATGGCTATCCGTCTCGTAAACTACTCTGGTTAGTTAGGTTAGATAGTTTAGTCTTTTTCCTCCTCATAAGTCTTTACTCTCACATACTCAAATTTTATAAAATAGGAATACTTTGCTGAGTTGTCTTTGCGTATTTTTAAATACGACTATTTATCGATTATTTTTGTATATTTTTAAATACAACTATTTATCGATATTCATTTCACATGCGTGTTTTTTTATCTAATTTTATTTTAATAAAAAATAAAAAATTATTTTTTAAATATATTTGGATACATCTAAATATCATCATATATTAGTGTGTTGATTCTTATTCTTAACATGTATTTTTAAAATAAATTTAGAAATAGTATATATTATTATTTATTAAAAAAATAATTTATATTTTAATATCAATCAATTATGATTTATCTAAAAAGTATTTTATATTTTATATATATGTATGTCCTTGTATCTTATAAAATTTTAAAATTCGTATGTCGACGTATTTCGTGTCGTGTTATGTCTCATGTCCATGTTAGTATTGTCTATGCATCATAGCTCAAGCCCATTGTAAATTACTCAAAAATATTACATAACCAATAAATATTATTATTTTACGTTAATATTTTATTAATAATAATTTACAATTATATTTATAATTATTTACATATATAAAATATATAATTTATACTTATATTTATTAAAATTTACACACATAAATAAAAATATTATATATATATATATATATATATATATATATATATCAAAATTTATTCACATAAATTAATAAAATTTATTTATTAAAAATAATTTAATATTTAAATTGAGTAATTATTAGCAAAAAATGCTAAAATTTACTTGGCCCGAAGATTTTCTGTAAACTATTGGTAAAACTAAATACCTTCTAAACATTTGTTAAATCTATTCTGTAATGTTAATGGGTTGATTAATGATGAATTCATCTAATAAACTTTAGACTTAGGAAAAAAGAATTCACCATCTATTAAATGAGATTAGTGACTACTTAGGGAAAGTGGCCTTTCATACATGATTACATGAATAAATATGAGTAGATTGAACTTGTAAATTACACAAGACTACTTTATTGTTGTAGATCTTGCAAGTAAGTCATAGCGTAGGTTAGGGAAAGAATGGGACCTTTATAGCGTGGTGTGTGTAGTAGTTTGCTGGCAGTACATTGAAATAACAGGTTGGATGAGGTCGTGGCTTACGACATTATTTATTTATTTACGTAGTTAATGAGACAGACATGCCCCTCCCTCTTCTTTCCTCCTGCAACGTCCTAAGTCATAACACTCCCCTTCTTTCCGTCGTTTCTCTTACGAATATATATATATTTCTTTCATTTTCTTTTATTCTATTTCAATTCAAAGTTATGATCTTTCATTTGGATTTTCTTTTAAATAATTATATTTTATTTATCGATATATGTTATTTATAGCGTATTTATCGATTTTCATCTTTTTTTACTTATTTCGTTTACACGATAAATGAATTAATAATGAATATATCTCGTATACAATATAAATGAGATAATAAGACACGTTTCGTCATACACATATCTCGTTTACATTGTAAACAATATATGTTTATTCTCAATTTGTTTACAGTGTAAACGAGATAAGCATGATCCGCGCCTACATCTCAAATGTCCCTTTTCACTCTCTCTTTCGTTTGATTTCTCTTTCTTTTGACAGTTTTTCTTGATATTCTTGAGATACTCGGATATTATGGCATGCGCATATACACAAGATAATTACTTCAACCGCCTGAAATGACGTGGCACATCGCAAGAGCGATTCACTTTTAGGTTAGTGTTGGTGTTTTTCTCTTTTAAATAAATAAGCACATAGTTATAGTTAGGGTACTTTATAGAATTAGTATTGCTATAGTTAGAATATTTTTATAGAATTAGTATTGTTATACATGACTAGAGTAGCTTATATTTTGGTAACATAAAAATAAATTAGTTACCAGATTAGCTTTTGTTAGGTGGTGAAAGATGTTATTATTAAGTTGTTCTGCTGAGTATTAGTTCTAATGTTATTAAATAAATTTTTTAAATGTGTAATTTAGGAAATTAATTTCTCAAAAGAGATTTATTGATTAATTTAATTTATTTTGAAAAATAATAAGTTAAGAAATGGGAAATAAATATTTATTACGTTTTTTATTTTTTTATTTTGAATTTTAAATTTTTTATTTTGATTTTAAATATGATGGATAACTTCTTTTACTGAATATTAGTTTCAATGTTGTTGAAATAATTGTTTATTATAATTTTTATCTTTTTATTTTGAAATTTAAATTTTTATCTTGGATTTCGAATATGTAATATATCAAATAGATTTTTTATTGAAATGTTTTATATTTTAACAGAGACTTTAATTATTACTCTATAGACGAGTCAGCCACACTCTACCACCATTGGATGCCATTCTCCCTTACTTGAGGGAGGCTAGGTTTGGCGATACAATGTACCTCAGGGACTTTGTATTTGACAACCCCCTAATTACTGCATTCGTGGAGCATTAGCATCTAGAGACCCACATTTTTCACCTGTCTTAGGGTGAGTGCACCATCACCCTGCAAGATGTTACGTACCACCTTGGGTTATGCACACACAAGGAGCTAGTGGGTGGTGCTTGCGTGACTTCTAGACATAGTACCAACACCCGATCTGGGAGTGGGTAGAAAAGCTCCTCAGTGCTAGGCCTCCTCATACTCAGCAGCAGGGGTCACAGAGAAAGGAGTCATTTTTCATCAAGCTAACATAGCTTAGGGACCGAGTATGGCATATGCTAGCTACTACAGATTCAGCCACCCTCTGACAGTACACAAGATGTTACATTTTGTTGCTGATCAGGGGTTACTTGATGACAGATTAGTCAAACAACCAGGTCTATATTAGGTGGCTGCCATTATTAGAGGACTTCGAGACGTTCCGTAGTCTGTCCTGGAGATCCGCTGTGCTTGCATGGATATACCATTCGTTATGCTCTGCAGCACATTGATCTACCACTAACATTGTTGGATGCACACCGCTACTAGTCTCGTGGATATATCGTAGATTTTCAGAGTGGTGCCCACCTAATGGGCAGATTCTAACCCTCGAGAAGCTCTAACTCCTCTACCACAAACACTAAGGCCCTCCTGTCGTAGTGTGTAATACGCATCTTGGGAATTCACTCCCTATTCTTCTCAATAACAATTAGCAGCTACTGAGAAAATTAATTATGTGTAACACGCATCTTGGGAATTTCCTCCCCGTTCTTCTCAATAACAACTAGTAGCCACTGAGAAAACTGATTACCGGCTGCCAGTTGTGTCTGTGCCTCCCTGCTCTTTCTGACGAACAACTGTTGCAGCCTCTTGTAAGTGCATCTAATAATGGTTAAAATCGGTAAATACTGCTGATAAACCCTAATTTTATGGTTTATCTTATGCTTAATTTAGGGGATTTTATCAACTTTTCTCACATTTATTCCCTAAAATGGCATGGTTTCATGACTTTCTCCTAATTCGTGCTTAAGAGTGAAAACATGCTTTTTAGGCCTTTAATTTGCTAATTTTAATTCGCCTTTGATTCCACTAGATGCCTTGATATGTTTGTTAGTGAATTCTGATTGAAAAGGCTAGTAATAGATCAAGGGAGTGAAGAGAAAAGTATGCAAAGTGGAGAAATCATGGAAAAATAAGGATTTAGAGTGCATACATCGACGCGCACGCATGACAGACGCGTACGCGTGGAAGTAAATTGCCAAGCGACGCGTACACGTGACCCATGCGTACGCGTCGAAGCTCGCACGTAACCTCATTAAAGTGAAAACGCTGGGGATGATTTCTGAGCTTTCCAGGCCCAAATCCAACACATTCCAGAGGCTATTACATGCAGAATTCAAGATGGGTCAAAGGGGAGGGGGGAGCACATAGTAGAGTTTTTACCATGCTTTAGTTAGTTTCTAGAGAGAGAAGCTCTCTCTTCTCTCTAGAATTAGGTTAGATATAGATTAGGATTTCTTAGATCTAGGTTTAATTCATGCTTTGATTTACTTTTCCTTTCTAATTTCTTGTTCTTTTACCTTGGCTTCTCTAGTTTAGTATTTTACTCTTTGTATTTGTTTACTTTGTAGTTGATGTACTCTTGTTTCTTCTATTTTTCTTTAATGCAATTTATGTTTGATTTCTTTTATTGTTTAATTGTTTTGTTGTTGTTAACTTCTTGCAATCAGTAGTTGTAGATTTATATTTCTTGCAATTTTATTTTGCCTTCCTTTTATGCCTTCCAAGTGTTTGACAAAATATTTGGAAGGATGTTAGAGTAGATTTTTGTGTTCTTGGCTTGGGATGGTAATTTAGGTGAACTTGAGTTGCTAATGTCCAAGTGATTGATGATTGGTGTCCATTAACTCTAGCTTTCACTAAGTTAATTAGTGAGGTGGCTCGAATTTATGGATTAGGATTAATGTAGCTCATTTGACTTTCCTTCACTTGTTAGAGGATGACTTAATGGATTAATCCTTGCAATTATCATATTGTGGTTAGTAACAAGGATAAAGATCCTTAACCATCAACCCCTTGCCAAGACCCTTTTATTATTTGAGTTTCCATTTACTTTCTTGCCATTTACTTTTCTTGTCTCTTATTCCAAAACCCCGAAACACTTTGCCATAACCAATAATTGGGCATACTTCTCGACAATTCCTTGAGAGACGACTCGATGTTTGAATATTTCGGTTATTTTTATTGGGGTTTGTACTTGTGACAAACAAATTTTTGATTGAGGATTGTTTGTTGGTTTAGAAATTATACTTGTAACGAGAATTTATTTGAGAAATTCTATACCGACAAAAATTCACGCATCAACTGCATCCCCTTCAAAATTGTATTCATGCACTCGGAGAGGTTAGTTGTCATGTGCCCAAACCTGCTACTGCCATCACAATATTGTAACCAAATTTCTTTGTTGAATCTATCGGCCCAATTTGATATCTAACGTGATAGCCATCTCAATGCATCCATGTACCACTCGTACCCAGTCTTGCTTGGACTATAAGCAGCATTCATGAGATACCGCTTTTTCTCAACAAATTTGAAAAGAGACATGAAATTCGGGGTCATTTTCCAAACATAGTACGCATGAAACGCACTAGGAGGCTTCTAATCACTTTCATCAGCTCTAAGGGCGACCTTGATCGCTTGGGATCTATTAAATATAATCAAAATCCCTTGTTGTGGTGTTATATGTCGTCTCAAGTTAGTAAAGAAGAATGACCAGGACTCCGTAGTCTCAGACTCCACAATTGTAAATGCCACAGGGAGGATGTTACTATTACCATCTTGCGCACTACAATTAGCAACATACTACCATAATTTCCATACAGGTGCATGCCATTCCCGGAGACGAAGGGCTTGCAATGCTTGAAAGTCTCAATATAGGGAGGTAATAAAGCCCAAAATACCTTATCAAATTGGCTACAGTCATGTACCACCAAGTGTCCATCATAGTATGGTACCGCACTAAAATCACGTTATTCCAAGATAACAACTCTGCAGTACTTGCAACAACCTCAGCACATTATTATATGACTCCTCTCAATCACCGTATATATGTGCAATTGTCTTTTGCTAAACCATCCAGACCTTTATGTATGAGGGTTTGAAGTGATAACTTTGTCTAACTATACATTGTAGAACATGGATAGTAACTGATGGGCTGGACTATATCAGGGGTAATATGACACTACAAATGAGGTAGCTATCCAATTGTTGATGGTCTTGAGACATAGTGGGGCTAAACAGGTGTGCGGTCCGCCAAATTTACGCACCTCCCTAATGAATTAAATAGTATCGGTAGACATTCTGCCCAAAATAATCATGATAAATAAGAATATACATTACAATATAAAGTAAGGCTTATCAATATCCGAAATTCTGTCGGAGAGCAACATGGAGACTCCAAAGAATCCTGCTGCAAATTGTCTGCGGTGCACATGGTGCTTTGATGGATCCAACTCCACAACTCGGTACTTAACATTTCTCCAAATACTGTAATTCTTCATACTTTGCACGACTACCTCTCTGCTTTTGAATCTGTGATCAATGCGAAACTCCACACCACCATCTGTGTTGTAATAGTCCCCACCCATATTGAAAAATAGAGTTTTTTGTGTATCGTGTCCAGATTCAACATATGATAGTGGCTGCATATAACTGATAACTCCAAAATTGGTTGTAGGGTAGGCAGAAGATACCAAACTGATCCATCGACTAGAGTCTCTGGTACAAACTCCTCCTCCTCCTCATCCTCAGAAGAACCACTTTTGTTGCTTAAACAACATATTCTTCATCGGACTCCTCACCGTTCACGTCCATATGTACCATTGGACTAGCACAGTGCAGGGGTGGTGGTGCAAGAGGTGGGTCATCCTAGACAAAATTTGAGTGGCCAGAACCACCATCACCAACCTCTGCAGAAAGCTCTATTATTTGTTCCGCCACAATTCTCCCGTGAACATCAAACATGAGGCGCACATGTTCATCACCATCGAACCAAAATAGATGAAACCAAAATACTCTAATTTTCGTCGGTGCTAGCAAACTATAGCTAATTTTTCCAACCTCTTTTATCCCATTAGCACCGAGATTCGGCAATATTAGACTCTTTAACTCAAACAAAGAATTTATTCTCCGAGTACGCAACAGGATAGGATTATTACACTCAATATAACTCCAGTGTCACTATTTTTCATGTGAAAATTGGGATACACACTTACAATAACATATCCACTACTACTAGACATGTTTACTAAATTTATGGAAGAAACGGAGGAGAAGAAGAAGTGAAATGTTTGTAGAGAAAACTAATAGTTGCAGATATTTTTATAACTGATCAAAATTTGTCGCACTTTATCTCGTTCACAGTGTAAACGAATTAACTTTTTTAGTATCTCATTTAAAGTGTAAACGAGATATATACAAATCGTTTTTTTTTTTTTTTTTATGTATCACGTTTGCAAATGTGAAACGTGTAAAATAATATGTGACTTATCTCGTTTACAGTATAAACAAGATATACTTAAACTCGACTTATTTATGTTGTAAACGAGATATATAAAATAATGCAAAATGATAATTAAATTATAAATTATCTATATTTATAAATAAAATAATTAAATTATTTATTTTAAAAAAATCCCTTTCATTTTGTTATCTAAATTCAATTAATCTTATTAGCTTGCTTATTCTACCGTATGATAACCGTGATAATGAATTATAATTGATTACATTAAAAACTTATGCTATCATTATTATTACTATTATTGTTTGTTAAGCATGCTGGAAATAAAGAAGAGATGTACTTCATTCTAACACTAATTAACAAGTCTTACGAGTTGACTTGCTTGACTTGCAGAAATGGTTAGTTGAGAAAATAAAAAGAGAACTTATGGAGGGTCATAACTTTTAGTATTTTTTGTTATTATTGATCAGTAAAAATATTAAATTATTTTTAACAAATAAATTTTAAAATTAAATACAATTTTAGTCTTTAAACAGCGCTTGTTATTAATATACATGCCTATCAAAACATAGACATGAAAGTATACGAAAATACATGTTTGGTATTTGTTTATTGAAACAAAAATTATGAAAAGTATAGTCATACACAAACACTCATTAAAAACATGTATTTTTTGTCTTTCTAAAATGTTGAGACACAAATTTCTAACTTAAGACATTAATTTTTTTTACAACTTTATCATTTTACTATCCTCTATTGCTGCTGGTTTGGAGCTTTGATGGTACTGCCCCCAATTTTTTTGTGGCAATTCGTCTTCTCCAAAAAGAGTTTCTCTCTGTCTCATTCTCCCTCATGTGCCTCTGTTTTTGTTCCTCTTCAAGATTTTCGTAGATGAAAAACAATTACAGATCTACGGTTCTACTTTTTCTTTCCTTTCTACATCTTCGTTATCTCATCTTTCGTTCCCTCACCTTATTGTTTTGCTGGAATTTCATCACTTGTCGTTTCAACTTGTAGTCTTTAAATTTAAAATTTTTTTTATCTTTTAATAAAAAATTGAATCTGTGTATTTTTTTTATTTGAATTAAAATTGAAGTTTTTGTTAATCTTATATCTGTTGAATTTAATTTAAATTTGTGTAAAAATAAAAATGAATGCTTCTAAAGCATTTCAGAGACCACATTACATTACTATGAATTTAATTTTATTATTATACATATTGAATTTTAATTTAAATTAGAGTTATGTAGTTTTGGGGTTTAGTTCAAAGGTGAAGGTAGTTTTCGATAATTCTAAAAGAAGAATGAAAAAGGTAGAACGATGATGGTGATGCTAAAATAATAAAGGTAAAATTAAAATTTTAGTATAATAATAAATTGTGTGTTCTATTCTGTCTAACTTACGAAATACAATATGAAATTAGTGTCTTCTTGTGTCTATGTACTCTTGTGTTTTTGTCTATATTTTATTTATGTTCAGACAATAACCAAACACAATTTAAGGTGTATGCTGAAATTTTTTTTCGTCCCCAACCATTTTTTGCATACAAAATCGTCCCTAAGGTTCAACGTAGTTTTAAAATTGTCCTTCGAAATAAAATATCCTTCTCTTCTTTTTCTTCTTCTTCGTCACATCATCTCTTCTTCTTTTTCTTCTTCATCATAGCATTTTTTGAAATAAAGAAAGAAAAAAATATAAGATTGAGAAGAGAGGGAGAATGCAGGAAAGAGAGAGAGAGTGCACGAACTCGCTGGAACCGCCGCACTGCCGCCGACGTTGTTTCTGTGCTTCAAAATCGCCGCCAAAAAAGGGAAGAAGAGGAGATTTAAAACCGTTCGTGAAGGAGAAGCATGTTCATGAGAGGGCGTGGTGGAGACAACATCGTGGAGAAGACAAAGTCACTGTCGCTGTCGCCGTTGCTCCTCGCTATCGCCGCTACTTCTCGCGTGCTCGTGGTCGCTGTTTCACTTTTGTTTCTATTTTTGTTTCTTCTGTTTCTTCTATTTTTGCTTCTGATTTTATTGTTGTTGTTGCTGATGCTGTGAAGAAGAAGATGTGTTGTTGTTGTTCTTGAATTTGAATACTGTGTTGTTGTTGAATATTGTGTGTTGTTGTTGTTGGTGCTCTAATAACTAATAATGACTTCTTTGTGGTTTCTTTTTCTTTTATTAATGGTTTCTCTGTTCACTTTTTTTTATTTGATAATTTTTTATTAGGGATAGATAATTTAGTTTATAATTTTAATATTTAGGTAAAAAGATGATTTTAAAATTACGTTAAATCTTAAAAAAGATTTTGTGTGCAAAAAGATTGGAGATAAAAAAAATTTTTGATGACCTATACTTTAGAGACCAAAATCGTACTTAACCCTAAATTTTATTAAATTATGTGTACAAATTCTGAAAGGGGTGCAAATTGTATTGATTTTTGTGTGTAAAATTCTTGATAATATAGATGCAAATTATATATTTCTTGTGTGTAAGACGTTTATAAAGAATTTGGATCCTCTAAATTTTGAATTTTCACTTTAGAGAGTAAAGTATGATCTCTCACCTTTGAATAGTTTCTCTTTCATATTTTCTCTTGATCCCATTTATGAAATAAATGATAAGTGATCACACTTTATCTTCTAGAATAAAATTAAAAAATTAGAGATTTTAAATTCATTTATAAATATATGTGTAAATTATTGCTAACTAAATACTGATAAAAAATAATAATATTTATTGATTATATAATATTATTCGAATAAAAATATAATTATTTAGAAGCGAATTGTTTTGACATAATGTAAATAAGTGCACATTTTTACTTTTTTTTTTAAATAGAAAATTATCCAACCTTCAATACAAATTTAAGAGTAATTGATGATGGCGTGGAGACATGAGAATCTATTATAATACTTATAAAAATTTTTAGTATTATTTAAATATATATATTTATGTATAAATATGTGTATTTAAATTTAAAATACTAATGAAATATCTGCATTAAAAATGTAGATAAACTATTTAACTTATATTAATTTTTCTATTTAAATTGATTCAAACTAATATATATTAATATGCTCTTTATTGTTCGTTAAAATAGTATAAGGTAAATCAAATTGAGTTACTACAATTTACATTATGCTACACAACACACTAATTTGAAGTCGACTACTACGACATCCTAAATTTCAAATTGAAACTCTTTTCTCTTCCGCAAGTAAATCGATATGGCTATTACGATTTACTTGTTTGAAGCTTTTGAACATAAATTTGACGACTACAATTCATGTGTAAATAGACAAATCGAACTTTCGTGATACAATTTATATAAACTAACATAGAACACACATGTAATTAAACTCGAGATAAATCGATCTTTCGTGATACGATTTACATAAATTAACATAAGACACGTGTAATTAAACTAGAATCAGGACATCTGTATAAACATTGTATTAATGTAAATTATTCTCAAATTAATTATCATATATTATTTGTCTTATATATGTATATGCAGTGACATACTCAACAAAATTTAGTCGTGAAGATAAAAATATGTAAAATAAAAATTAAATATAAATATATACATTTTTTTTTGTTTTTACAGATTTTTTTAACCTAACTAGTCAAGAATTAATTTGTTGTGAGCTTGAGTTCTAATTAAAAGATCAATAAATTATTGTATACAAAAAATAAAATTTAAATTCTCGATATTTATTTAAGAGGACGACTGAGCTAACTATCCAATCAACCAAAATTAATTTAGATATATTTAAAATTTAAAATTAAAATTATCTATATGTAAAAAAAAAAGTAAATCACACAAGAGTGTACATACATACACCCACATATTATAATATTTAAAATAATAAAAAAATATTACACATAAACATTATAATATTTAAAATAATAAAAAAATTATTTATAATTACTTTTTTTTTATTTTAAACGTGATTAAATATTATTGTTATATATATATTATATTAATATATATTAAACAATTATTTAATTATTTATTATCTCTTATTCAATATTCACTTATTATAGTATTTATGGTATAAATAATTTTTTTAATCAAAATAATTACTATAATCAAAATCATTTTAATAAAGAATATTAATACAATATACTAATATATGAATAATATGTTTTTATCTTAAATAATTTTTCAAAAAATACTAATTATTTAAGTTGTATTTATTTAGGAAATTAAGTGTTAATTTAATTATTAATTAATTAGTTAGTATTAAGAAGTTACTCATCACTATTTTTTTAGTTGATTTATTTATTTATTTTTGTTTTTTATACTAAATCAAATTTAACACAATAATTATTATTGTATAATAAGTTTAACAAATATTTTATAACATAAAATAAAAAATAATTTATATTTTATTTTGAGAATAAACATAATATAACAAAATAAAAAAATATACGTTTATATATAATTATTAGTTTTTTTAAATCTTCGTGGAGGCAAATTAGGGATAATAATGAGTCTCCATGGAGGCGGAGACCCCGTCCCTGTCCTGTTTAATAAAATGTCCTTTATCTTTATTCTATTTTTTCTTTTGACAGCAACAATTGATTGTGTTAGATTTCTTTTGCGACAAGGATTGACATTTCATGGTAATGATGTGACAAATGATTCTATTAATCAAGAAAATTTTTTGGAATTTCTAAACTTTCTTATACAACATAATAAAAAGATTGGTCGTGCTTTCAAAAATGTTCTATAAAAATCTTAAACTAATAGTACCCTCAATTCAAAAATATATTATAAGAGCTAGTACAAGTAAAACAATAAAAGTTATTGTTGATGATCTTGAGGATGAATTATTTGCTGTTTTGGTTGATGAAGTCGGCAACACTTCAATTAAGAAAAAAATGTCAGTTTGTTTAAGGTATATGAGCAAAGAAGGATAAGCTAGGGAGCATTTTCTTCGTCTTATTCATGTTTTTAATACTAATACTTTATCTCTAAAATTAGCATTGGATTCATTATTAGAAATATATAATTTAAGTTTATCAAGAGTACGTAAATAAGGATATGATGGTGTAAATAACATGTAAGGAGAATTTAATGGCTTGAAAATTTTGATATTAAAAGAAAATTTTTGTACTTTCTATGTTCATTGCTTTACCTACCAATTTCAGTTAGCTGCTCTTATTACTGTTGCAAAAAAAAAAGTTGAAATTGCTTTACTTTTTAATTTGTTAACCAATTTGTGCAACGTTATTGGAGTTTCGTGTAAACGAAGAGACATGCTTCGTGAAAGTCAGATGACTAAGACAATTGAAGCATTAAAAAATGGAGAAATTTCTAGTAGACGTGATTTGAATCAAGAAATAGCTTTGAAACGAGTTGGAGACACTAGATGCAGTTCGTACTATGAAACTATACTTAAATTAATTTCTTTGTTTTCTTCCATGGTCAATGTTCTTGAATATGTTGAAAAAGTTGAAAATAATTCAGAACAAAGAGTTGAAGCATGTCATTTATTGAATGTCATTCAATTCTTTGAATTCATTTTTAACTTGCACTTAATAAAAAATATCTTGAGAGTTACTAATGAGTTATCTCAAGCATTACAAAGAAATGATTAAGACATTGTAAATGCTATGACATTGGATAAAATGTCTAAACAATATTTATAAATTATAAGAGATGATGGTTGGTCTCTTTTACTTGACGAAGTCTCATTGTTTTGTGGCAAACACAATATTACTGTTCTAAAAAAGGATGATATATTTGTGACACAAGGAAGATACAGACACAAAGCTCAAAAGATCTCAAATTTGCATCATTTTCAAGTTGAGATATTCTATCAACTAGTTGATAAACAACTTCAATAACTCAATAATAGTTTTATAGAGGTGAATACTTAATTACTTTTTGGTATAGCTTATTTGAATTCAAGACACTTATTTTTTGTATTTGATAAGGAGAAGTTAATCTAGTTAGCTCAATTCTATCCATTAAACTTTTCTTCCAGTCAACTTTTGGCACTTGATAATTAACTTAAAAACTTCATATTAGATGTGCGTTCTCATGACTAATTGTCAAACTTAAATGAGATTGGTGCTCTTTCTTAAAAATTGGTTGAGACTCGAAAAAATATAATTTATCCATTAATGTTTCTTATTTTGAAGTTAGCTTTAGTTTTCCCTGTAGCACTGCATTAGTTGAAAGAACTTTCTTTGCTATGAACATCATAAAGAGTTGACTTCATAACTGTATGGGAGATGAATTTTTAAATAATTACTTAGTGATATATATATATAGAAAGAGAGACATTTGATTGTACTGACAATGAAAAGATTATTCAATCTTTTCAAAATGTGAAATCTAGAAGATCTGAATTCTAAATTATTTGTTATTATTTTAAATTATTATTTTATTGTTGTAATTTGTTGGGTAAATAATTTGAAGAGTAATCATATTTTAGAATACTATTGTACAATTATAAAAAATATTATTATATCATGCATACTTTGTTCCTACTGTCAAAATTTTTTGGATCTGTGTCACTGACTACGAGCTTTTATAGAGAGATACAACAAATTTTGTTTGGAGATACAACAATTTTCCACTGGAGAAACTATCATGAGCCTAATAAATGGGTTAAGCGATGGACCATTTTCCCAATCCATCTCTAAGCTCCATCCGACCTCCATAGTCGACGTACAGGTAAGAACAAAAAAATACATCAACAGGGAGAAAATTGCACAACTAAGGAGGCCCCATCCAAATCGAGATACTAAAGAAATTCGTGATGACAATAAGGACAAAAGATCAAAGAAAAAGACAAGTTGAATCTTCTCGAAGCAAAAGGTACCACTTTTACACCCCTCTTAAAGTCTCGTTGGTGGAAGTCTACAAGGACATTCATAGAAAAGCTCCTACTGCCCTGGCCCATGGAAAGCAAAAATAGGAAAAACAAGATAGAGTATTGTGAATACCACAGCATCTACCGCCATCATACCAATGGCGGTTACAACCTCAAAAGCATAATAGAAAAGCTAGCTCATGATTGCCGATTAGATAAATATGTTGCTCCTACTCGATAGATGAAAGGAGTTACCGTGTAAAAGATAGGAGCGGGGATCGAGAAAAGACCCCTAAAAAGTACATTCATATGAAAGTCGGAAGGTTTGCAGCCAGTGGAACCTCTAAGTCGTCTAAGAAAAGACATCTCGGGCAAAGTTATAGAAAAAAGTCGGGAATCTGACATTCCTAAGATTAGCTTCACCGACAAAAATGCTAGAGGAATCATCCCGGGCCAAGATGGCCCAGTTGTTATTACCATGGTATTGGCAAATGCCAACTTGCATTGGACCTTCAAAGATCAAGGAAGTTTGGTGAACATCCTTTTCAAGCGGCTTTCGAGAAGCTCGGTCTTGAGTCCAAGGATTTATAAGCCTATCCGAACACCTTATTCGAGTTAACACATCCAATGCAACTGCTGGGGAATATCAACCTCTATATCGCCTACAGAAAAGGACCGACGAGCACAATTTTGAAGGTGAATTATGTGTTTGTAAACACACCAACAACATACAATGCGCTGACAAGCTGGAGCACTCTAAATCGACTTTCCGATGTGGTTTCGACCCCATCTATGCATGACATTTTCAACCAAGAATGGGCTGGCCACAATGAAAAGAGATCAAGTGTTAGGAAGAAGATGCTACAACGAAAGCTTGAACCTTAGGGGATAGAAAGCCGGGGGATAGATTTTCATCCTTGAGCTTGGAAGACTCAAGGAGAAAGAAAACTCCAACTACAATCCGAGGGAAAGCTTGAAGAAGTTCAAATCGGAGATCATCTAGGCAAGACCACCAGCATCGGGACAAAATTACAGGAAGACTGTAAAAAAGAGCTCGTTCAGTTGCTATGGGACAATGCCATTCTCTTTGCATGGAAAGCTTCTGGCATGCCAAGTATCAAACCCAAACTCATGACTCAGCTAACAGTATTTCTAGGATCTAGACTGATCCAACAAAGAAGAAGAAAGCTAAATAAAGAACGAGCCAAGGTCGTGAAAAAATAAGTACAAGCCTTACTAAAAGCAAGGTTCATCGGGGATGTCAAATACCTACTATGGCTGACAAACATTGTTCTAGTAAAAAAGAAAAAACGGCAAATGGAAGATATGCATAGACTACACGAACCTCAAAAAAGCATATCCAAAAGATCTGTATCGCTACCGAGCATTGATGCTCTGGTAGACTCAGCGTTTGGGTATGAGTTCTTGACACTCATGGATGCATATTCATGATACAATCAATTTTCAATGTACGGCTCAGATGAGGAGAAGACATCCTTGATCACCCCACAGGCTAACTACTGCTACGTAGTTATGCCCCTTGGATTGAAGAACACGAGGGCAACTTACTCTCGGTTGATGAATAAGGTCTTCTAACCTCTCTTGTACTGAAGAATCCTCTTCTTTAATATCTAATCTCTTGGAAGTATTCTCCACAATAAGAAAGCACAGGATAAGATTAAATCCCACCAAGTGTACCTTTCTTGGAGAAGCTGAAAAGTTTCTCGGATTCATGTTAACCCTACGAAGAATATAAGCAAATCTAGAAAAGTACTCGGCGATCATCAATATGAAAAGTCTGAGTTCCATCAAGGAAGTGCAATAGCTAAATAGAAGACTCGCCATACTATCCAAGTTCCTCACAAGATCAGCACTAAAAGCACTATCCCTCTTCTCCATCTTAAGAAATAGGTCTGATTTTACATGGATAAAAGAATGTGAAAAGGCCTTCCAACAATTGAATAAATACCTAGCACAACCTCTGATCCTCTCAAAGCCTAAGGAAGGAGAAGAACTTATGCTCTATTTAGCTGTGGCAGAGAAGACAGTAGCCTCATCCCTAATTAGGAAAGATGTAAAAGAGCAACATCCCATGTACATTAAGAGAAAAATGCTCTAGGGATCCAAGCTCAACTATTAGAAGATAGAGAAGTTTGCATACGCCTGAGTTCTATCTTCCAGGAGACTACGACCTTATTTCCAATCTCACACGATACAAGTTCGTAACAACCAACTAACGAAGAGCATCATGCAAAAAACCGACATCGCAGAAAGAATGCTACAATGAACCATAAAGCTGTCTGAATTTGATCTAAGGTACAAATATGCTGGTGAGCTTAACAAGGATAACCTAACCACTTGACACATTTATGTTGACAAGTCTTCAAATAAGGTTGGAAGTAAAGCGAAAATTTTCCTAGAAAATTTGGGAGGAACAAGGCTAGGGTTGTCCCTCAAATTCAATTTCAAAGCTTCCAACATTCATAATGACTCGCAAGTTATTATTACCTCATAGATTAATGACAGATATCAGGCTAAATATCTTTGCATGAAAAGGTATATGGAGGTAACTTCAAAGCTTTTATCCAAGTTTCAGCAAGTCAAAGTCCGACATATATCCCTAGAGGAGAATAATAAAGTGGATGTGCCTTATCAATACTGGCAAATACCAAGCCTGGAAGCAACAATAGGAGCCTGATACAGGAGATATTACAGGAACCTTCCATATTAGAAAGAAAAGCTGGCTCAAAAATTCTTGCCATATCAAGGCAAGACTTGGGATGGATGACACCATACATCGACTTTTTCAAGTTTCACATAGTCCCTGTGACCAAAGGAGGTCAGGAGACTTGTCTGAGAAGCACAACACTACAAAATGGTCAAACAAACTCTTTACTAATGAGGTAGATCCACTTCCTTACTTAAATATGTCCCGACTTACTAAACAGGTGAAAGTCCCAGAAGAAGTTCATAGTAGAATATGCGAAAATCACCTAGGTGCCCATTCTTTGACAAAGAAGATTCTTAAGAACGGGATTTTACTGGCCAACTATGGGAAAAGATGCTACTATTTACATACAAAAATGTCTAACATGCTAGAAACATACAAACTTTCACGTGGCACTCGTAGAAGAGATGATCAACATCACCTCCCCGTGGTCATTCTCAAAGGTGAGGATAGACCTACTCAGACCTTTCCCACAAGTGCTCGGACTGGTAAAGTAACTGATAGTCGGGATCGATTACTTCACAAAGTGGATAGAAGTCGAATCACTAGGATCCGTTACAGTTAGGCAAAGTCAAAGATTCTTATGGCTGAGCATTGTAACCTGCCTTGAAGTTCTTCATGCGATCACCACGGATAAATGAACCCAATTCACTTACTTATGTTTCCAAAATCTAGTCTCCGAGTTAAAGATCAAGCAATAGTTTACCTCGATCGAGAACCTACAGGCAAATATATAGCCTAAGGCAGCCAACAAGGTCATCTTTAATAGGCGTATGCAGTGATTCAACTTGGCAAATAAGGCATGGGCAGAACAGCTCCCGCATGCACTTTGGGCATATCGGACAATATTCCAGTCTACCATAGGGGAGTTACCTTATCGACTTTCATATGGAGAAGAGGCCATGATCCCAGTCAAAGTCGGTGAAGAAAGTCTAAGGGTAGTTTTCTACAATGAAGTAGGAAACACAAAGAGCCTCTAAGAAGAACTCAACTTATTCCCCGAAGTTAGAAAAAAGACTCGGATCCAAGAATAGGTGCTCAAGAGGTGAATGGCAGTTGAATACAACTACAACGTAATCAAGCGAAGTTTCTCTGAGAACGACCTTGTCCTCATAAGAAACAACATTAGATTACCACCTCTTGGAGAAGGCAAACTCGCCGCTAACTAGAAGAGTCCTTATAGAGTTACTCAAGTCTTGTGAAAAGGCTACTACAAGATTGCGACCTTAGAAGGTCACGATTTATCAAGCTCTTCGCATGGAAGTAATATTCTGAAGCTAAACAGTAAACCTCACTCCCCGATGTACTCTTTTTTCCGACTTCGAGGTTTTTTCCCATTGGATTTTATTAAAGGGAGTTTTAACGAGGCGTCAATGTAAGAGCTAAGAGTTATGACTTGTAAGAATCTTAGTAGCTACTAGTCTACTCATTGTAACTATTCAAAGTGTTAATAAGATACACTTTTCACAAATTTATTGTCATATGATTTTATTGATATTTGCAAAAGTTACTAACTGTAAGAAAAGCAAAAGAATGCCCCTCAATTGGCTCAAACTCGAAAAAATGCAAAAGCAAAAAATCCGACCTAGATGGTCAGATGATACAAAGTGGCAAAGATTGGGCAAAGAGACATGATTGCATAAATGACTTGAACAAAATGAGGATTATTAAAGCAGTCTATAACAAAAACTTGACAAGATTTCGAATTGGCAAGTACAAAATTGGAAAGAAACAAGTAACTGGAAAATTTTTTCGAAAAAGTTAAGAAAGTGAACCAAATGAATTTGTGCAAATTAATAAATTTAAGAAAATAAACAAAGTAATTAAAATTCCACAGTGAGGACAACAATTTAAAAGCCCAAAAACAATCATTTACAAAGTTATTACAAAATAAAATTATTCAGAACGGCCAAAGGTAGACAACTATAATCTATTACAAATCTATAAATAAAAGACAGAAACTTTAAGAGCCAACAAGAAAACTTCGGAGGTCGACTGGGCAGCAGGATCTGGGGTTGCTTAAGGAGCAAGCTTAGGAGTTTGCTCGGAGGTCAGATCAGAAGCACCCTCAGCATCCCACATCTAGACCTCAATCGAATGTTGACTGGGAAGACCAATCTCTTCCGCATCAAGGGAAGTCGAAGGATTAACAATTTGACCATCCATGACCACCTTCCCCGGATATAGAAGGTTAATGTTGAATTCAAGAACAATGACTTGAATTTGAGCCTTGAGTTTAACAACCACCTCACGCATAGCCTCAAGGGTGTCCAAGTTAACCTGGCTCTCTCTACCTGAGTCTTGCAGGCATCTACCTTCCTTGCCTCTTTGACCTTGTGGAGACACAGTACCAGTTTTTTTTGAACTGCCACAGCTTCGTCTTTTGACTCACTACAGCATCCCGCTCCTTCTTTGCCGTGTCTTGCTCATCCTAGGCCTTATTAGTCAAGCCCCTCATCTTCTCTTTGTATTTATTGACAAACTCCACAACGACCTCTATTTGAGCCACCTTTGTGGTGAGCTCGTCATTGGCGGTCTCATAGAAGGCCATCTTGACCTGCTGCAACTCTAACTTCTTGTTGCTTGAGATTTTTTCCAGAATAGCTAGACGCTGACTTACTAGACAGCATATGACTACCGATTTCAACTCTATTTAAGTGGAACAAAGTACATTCTTCAACAAAGCGTCCCCTTCCAAGGTCACCACACTATATAAAAAAAAGAGGCATTCATCAATAAACTTCTCCACATGAAAGTGACCTTGATATACGTCATCACACCCAGAAAGAGGGTTCAAAATGTTGTCTTTTCCATCTAGAAGGCATTCCACCAACAGTGGAAGAGGCAGATTAGGAGGACGGTGGGTAGTAATTCGGGAGGCTCGGGGTTGGATGATCTCCCTTCCAAAACCCTCGGAAGTTGGACTTGGTTTCGACGAGGCCCAAAATGGGAGGATCCAGCAGCAGCAGCAGTAGTGGCAAAGGAAGAAATAATTTTTTCTGCAAAAACAAAATAACAAGTTATTTTCAAGAATTATGCAAATCGGAAGAAAAAACATTTCTACAAAATGTACAAAGTCACGACTTACCGAGTTGAGTCCGCATACTAAAGAGCTTGGTTAAGTGAAAAAGATAATAGAAAAGGGAAATGGAGGCATAAACTCTCAAGAACCCACAAACTATCACGTAAGCTTTGATAAAGGCCCACGGGTTTGGATGAAGTTGAGAGGGGATAACTTTACAGTCTATTAGGATTTGGGACTCAAGAGCAAAAAAATGAAGTTGCATTCCTACTTTACAAAAAAACACTCATATAAATGCAAAAAATGAAGAGATCGGAGAGAAGAAACATGTGAATAGCAAACCCTCTCCTCTTCATACGGAGATACAACCTCATAAATTGGTCGCATCGTTCGGTCTTTTAAGAAGATGGTCGTTCTCTAAAAGCCTATTCAGTGAAGCCTCATTGGATATTGGTATAACATCAAGGACTTGAGGGTCCACCCACTCAAGATCAGGGAACACCTCGGCAGGGAATACATGGATACCTATCCTTGCCAATTATCCCGGGAACCTACAAAATGAAAAAGAAGGGATAACTCAGATTTACAAAACTATGAACAGAGACTATTCTCTACATCTATGATCTATAACTAAATTGGAGTAATTCTAGGAACCTAACCGCCTCAGAAAAGGTGGTGTTATCCCTGGAAGGGCCAGTAGCATCAATAATAGTGACGCTCAGAAATAGTAACAACACTAAAGAGGGATACAACATTATCAGAGTCAACATTCTCATATAACATTTTCAAAATTAAACTGCAAATATAAAAAGGACGACATGACAGCAAATAAGCTACCAACAATGATGGTTCCACTATCGCCACCACATTATCCTAGATACCATATACAAAATATCATAGGCAACATTCATTTTCTCATCAAGACGGTAACTACAATGGCAATAAAAGCATATGTTCCAGTGTTTTTAAGTAAGGATGAAAACTAACCTCAAATGTACGAGAGATTGAAAGAGAAAACTACAAACGACGATGAAGTTTCGAAAGAACAAAGGCCACAGCAACAGAGCGGAGGTTCTAGTTGCAGAGTAAAATATGCAGAGAAAGATAGAAAATTTCGAAGAAAAATAATAATAAAGAGAGAAAAAATGTATTTATAGGCTACTAATGAACAGGGACGTAAAGGTAAATTAACGTCTATTTTTAAATTGCTTTTAATGCAGGCACAATAATCGATAGAAATTGAAAAGACGTGGAAACCAATAAAGCGATACGCGTCCTTGCTAACTGCCTACGTGCTACTAATTGATCGACTATTTACCGGAGCTATGACTTGAGGACCAAAACTCGGGTAGGACATTGTTCATATCTGAGCCTACAAAATATAAGCCCAGTCCATACTCCTCCTAGCAGATAAGCTACATTCGAAATTTGGCCACGCAAAGTCAACCCAATAGTGACAAATCCAATCCATGTGGTCTAATTTACATGGGTCAGATCGATTTTAAACACGAGTATCTAAAATATGTATCCAATTCGACGTGGGAAGCAAGTTAGACACTCCTCCATTATTTTGGTTATCACCTCTAAGTGATAATCACTCTAAACATGGGATAACCTCCTACTCTATAAAGGAGTAATCATCTATGATCTTTAGAAGTCATCTCTAAGAAATAACTAAGTCCTACACTGCTACTCTATAAATTTCCCAACACATAAATATATATATTTTTTTTAATCTAATCTCACTAAAACCTACTAAAACTTTTACTAACTTAGACATTAAAATCTCTTGCAGGTATTCCCACTACCGAATAGGCGAAAACGTCAAAATATCTTCTATCTGACAAGTTGAAACTTCACCTAAAAGTATTTAGACCTTACATTTAAACCTAAATTCATCCAAATTTCATGTAATACCTTTGAACAACAACTATATTATGTTTAATATAAAATCTATTACAACTATATAAAATATATATTAAAATATAAAATACACATTAAAAATAAATTAAATATATATTATCATATATAAATACATAATAATTAATTTAATAACTAATTTTTAACATGTACTAACGGTTTTTGTTTACAATCAAATTATATTTGTCATTCTATAAACTTATGCTTTTCTTTATTTTCTCTTCTATTCATTTTCTTTCTCTCCATCTTCTCTATGCAACCAAACCAAACAAACTAACAAAGCCTAACTGATAGAAAATATCTCTGCATTAAGTTACTCACCAACAAAGGATTAAACGATTTTTAAAGTATTTAAATCCGTAGGGAATAAAAAACCACAAATTTAACTCCCAAAACTTTTAAATTGCTAAGAGTCTAAGAAATCCTATCATTGGTATTTCTCTGTTTTATTCCACATGCTCGCGTCTTCTTCCACGTTTTCCCACCTCTCTTCATTTTTCACCTTTATGCGCGACCGTTTTCTATTGCGGTTACTAAGCCCTGCAGCCCTGTGCACGTTCTTCACTCTGCCACTTTTTCGAAATTTAAGAAGTACAAGGAAACAAAACAAAAAAAAAACTTGTGACTGATTTAAGTTTATTCCATTTCTCATGTTTTGGTTATTATGCTGCACCTAACTCCATAATTCTATTTTCCTAATTTTCAGGTAAAATTCCTTTTTCAACTTACTCAGTTTAGTTGGACATAATCTTGTGCCTCCATTTGTCCAGGTCCTTAGGCAAATTCCCAACATCCAAAATATTTGTTTCTTTTTGTGTAATCCCAAGTGTTTGTTATTTTATCATCAAAGCCTCATAGATGAATAGATGATGAGAGATATTTACACATTTAACGCATTTAATTAATGTTTTTAAATTATATATAGAATTTAATACAGTTAAAATATTATCACAGTAGTATAATTAATTAATTATATCCGTTTTTTAATAATAATTCATGTGAATATAAAATTAATTATTTTTTTATGTGATATTATATAATTAGTTATATGATTTATACTGATAATGTAGAAAAATTAAATTTATATATAATTATTTATTTTCATTTATAATATGTAAATTATATATAAAATACATAATAAATAATTATTGGTACTCTTCAGAAACCAATATTTACTAGTTTATTAAAAAAAAGTTACTTGTTCATTTAAACACTTGGTTAAATTCATCTTCTTGTATTGAATATAATGGTAAATAATGATTTTTTTTCCATTTAAATTAAAAAAGGGTTTCTCTAAATAGAAAATTTGAAGACATTAATTTTATCAAAGATAGGAGACTCGAACTCACAACCTTTTAAATGAGTATGAGGAGACTATGTCATTTGAATTATAACTGATTGACAAATTTGAAGACATTAATAAACTTATGAACATGGATTTGAATATAATATTATTTATATTTCAATTATGTGATAGTAATAAATTTAAGATTTTCTTCTCAATAATTAAAGATAGTGTGATTATAAATAAATACTTAGACACGAAACTCCTTTTTTTATATAAGGAAAAAGTTAGATACAAACCGCCTAGCAATGGAAATTGAAAAGTAATGAACTATGAAGTACAGATAACATAGAAAATCGGGGGTAGTTAAAAGATCCTAACGTATGCTTACTCATAAGAAAAAGTATAGGGCAGTAATTTTTGTGTTTTTTGGCCAGCAATTAACTATTAAAATAAAAATAAAAATGAGTAATTTTTTATCATTAAATATAATCTCACACCATTAAAAATATTATTGATGGCTAATTGATAGTTACAAAACATCAAAATTACTCGCTTTCTAACATTCTTCTACTCATAAATATTGTTAATTCTTTATTATTTTTTATTTATAATATCTAACAATTATAATCCGACATATCAAAAAATTGATTCATTGTAGATCAAAATTTATATTAAAAATTTTGTTAATGACTAATAAATTATTGTATATATTAAATAAGATTCAAATCTTTAATACTTATTTAAACGGATTAAATAAATTTATGTCGATTAATTTTTTATTATTTTAATGACATCATTCGGCAGCAAACAAAAATAAAAAGGTGGCAGGCCCAAGTTGGATGATTTAGAGCCACCTATGTTGGCTCTTGTGCTTTGGCTAACTCATAAGTCTCCCTAAATCATATCATCATCACATAATTTCAAAAACAACGAAAATTAGATCGTAGAATTTGGGGTATTTTTTAAAATTTTGTTAATTGGAATTTCTGCAAGCTAGAAGATTCTATTTATATTGACAATTGAGGATTTGGTCTCATTCTTTCGCTTTCGTACTATTAACAGCCTCCGCAGGGTAGCAACCGCCAAGCGGCGATCTTTCCCTTTTTCACTATTATTTCCCCTTTTTTTAATAAAAAAAACAAAATTGTATAGCAAATAAGCAAAGCTAACAAGGAAAAGACAATAATAGAAAAGATAATGTGAACTTCTATGTAACTATGTAAGACACTTAACAATTAAGTCGTAGCTTCAATTATATTTTTATTTGGTCAAATAATTAGAATTCTTGACTTTTATCAAACTACAATATATATTTTCTATTAATGATTTTAATACATTTACAATATTGACCAATCTTACCAATCTTTGATTTCTTTTGAGGATAAATAATCCCCCCTTTGGTAGGTGACTGATGTTTGTTTAAATAAATAACATAATAATGTAATATTTATGGTTTAAATTTATTTAGCATTCTAATGCAATAAAGAATAAAAAATATAATTATTTTGATATAAATTGAAAACAAAATGATTTCAAAATAAAAAATTTTCTATTTTAAAATTAGAAAAAATAATTTTTTTTATTCATGCCAATATTTTTAGAATTTAATTTTGATATACTGATTTAAATTGAGAATTTATATAATAAGACTTATCTGATTTTTAAAACTTAATCTTTAGTTGTGAATAAATTTTAATTTTTTAAAAATATTTATTCTAATTGACTATTTTATTAAAATTTACAGTAATTTGTCAAGCAAAAGCTAAAAGTAAAAAGCGTAAGAATGTTATTGACATAATATCTACAATTGAATTTAAAAAATATAGGCTTTAAATAATTTTACTAACAAAAAATTACTTAAATAAAGAGCAGAATAAATATGAATACAAATCAAACTAAAAATATTAAGCATAACAAACATTTTGTTGTTTAAAATTTGGATAATTTTTATTTATTAACAAAATTTTTATTGTATATTTTTATACATATAAAATATATATTCTAATATATTAATAAAATATAATATTAGAATTATTAAAATAAAAAATATTACTTTTTATGAATATAATATTTTATATATTAAATTATGAATATATTTAATAAAATAAAATAAATATATTAAATAGAATACTATATTATATAATGATTAAAATTGAAAATTAAAAAATATCAAATACAACCTCTAAAATTTTTATTTTATTTGAACTTATCTAATTCAAAATTCTTTCAGTATATAAAAAAATAAATAAGACTTTCCTACGATATCTTAATTAAATTTTATAATGATAAAAAATTTTAATTTTATTCTATTATATATTTGTACATATATTAAACTTCTAGCAACAATAATAACTATTTTAAAATTAGCTTCAGTTGGGCATCTAATTGGTTTGATTTGAATTATCCGTAAGATATCTTATATATATTCTATAAAAAAGATGGTAATCAAACTTATTTTTTGATTCAATAGAAGCCCAACGATGTAAATAGAATCCAAAATAATAAGAGATATGTAAAAATCAGGTTTAATTATGCCTATTTCTAGTTTTAAATGGAATGGAACGACACATGGATCTATTATATATGAATATATTATCTATTTAAATATGTTCAAATGATCTCTTACTCATAATGTGAAAGTATATTGATATGAAATGAACTTAAAGTTATTAAATTGACTAGATCATCAGATTCTGGATTCTAAGTTCATAATTCTAACCCATTCTAATTTTAGACGAAACATATCTATTAATTCTTTGATTTCAGTTAGTATTTAGTAAGATAAGAAGAGTCAGATTTTGAGCTCTACATATTATTGTACGATAACAAAAAAATTTTAATGGTATGAACTAGAGTATTAATTCTAATTTATTTTTTTGTTTTTATTTTATATTTAGTTAACTGATAGACTTACTTTGCTTTGCTTTGTTATTAAGCATTTTTTGAATTTAATTTCAAAAATATTCTAATCTAATTAAAATTAAAAAAAATTAAAATATGAGAAAAAATTCTACCACTTCTAGTCTTGAGATTTTTGTACTCGAAAAAAATCTAGAATTATTGACCAAATAATAGGTCTAGTATTGGATGTAGCTTTTTCTCCAGAAAAAAATACCAAATATTTTTATAGCGCTCTGTTAGTAAATAGTCGAGACATTGTTGGTAAAAAAATTAAGAGAAAAAATACTAAATGGCATTTGACAATTATCTCGAAGACAATGAGGTCCTCAATAAAAAAAACTCTTTACGGCCCTTGATATTTATTTTTATGAGACTAATTAGCTTTGTCAATATTTTTTAGGGGCTAATAAGTCTCTTAAAAATAAGGATCAGGGACCGAAAATAGTATTTTTTTTTTTTGTTTGGAGACCTCGTAGTCCTTCGAAGAAATTATTAGGGATCGAGTTGGGTATTCACTCAAAAATTAACGTGACTTGTGAAGTACATAAATTATTAGGCAATAATCGAGTTAGAGCTTAATTTACCTAATTATGGTACCAGCGCAAATATGATTTTCACTAGACGAACGTAACACTTTAGCTAGTACACAAAAGTGCATACTATAAATCTTTTGTTATCGATAACTGTGTCCATCGCACGATAAATATGAAGAAATAATTCATTATCCCGACAATAATGACCGAAACTAGCATTTGCAGTTACATGTAGTAGCAATTAAGTAATTCCCTTTGATTTCACCAGTTTTTGTCTACGATTTAAAAATTGCTGGACCAGATAGCAATAACTATTTCATCTGAAAAAAATTATCTTTTTCTTAACAATGCCTTTGTTATTTGATTCAATAGTGTTCCATTAGATAAGAATATATTTGATAAACTTTGATAACTTTGGGATAGAATATTAGAATGAAAAAATTCATTAAATAATAAACTATTAGCTCTAAGTCATCTCTCTGGCAATGAATCGTCAATTCAAAATGCTTTTCTTGCGTATTTTGATAAAGCAGTGTTTATATATAAATATCGAAAGATTTGTTGAAAAAGTAAAAAATCACTTTGACATCTTTTCATTTGCAAAAAATTCTCAATGTGAAAATATAGAATCTGATACTCAACTAATATTAACAACTTTTTATATAGGTGGACACGTGCGAGTTCTGTTTAATGAAAAAATTAATATTCAATCAAGTTTTGGTTTATCCTCACGCGTACACGTTATGATTATCTTATTTTTTTTAATATCTTATATAGCCTTTTACGTAACTATTAAAAGTAATGACATTCTACATAATGTTAGAATTTCATCAAAAACTTTTTATTAGTTCAAAATAATCAATACGTAGAATTAGAGCAAGTGATTGTTGATATTCGCAGAGGAACATACACTTTAAATTTGAAAGAAAAACATCAAAAATATATTTATTCTAACTCACAAGAAAAAATACATTAAAGTACTGATGTACATCATGCATATGAATTTAATGGGTTTAACATATATATCCTACCAAAGACAAATTATTTATGGATATTATCGAAAGATCGTGTAAGTGGAGTGACTAGGTGTAATACATTTTACACCATTTAATTATATGCATTTTTTTTATGATCATTTACGCGTTAAATATAAAAGATAGTTATTTTTACTAATACGACATTCCATAAAATATATTTTACACTGATCGTACATTAAAATTAAATTCACATTTTTAATCTTAAAGATCTCACTAAAATTTTTCACTCTTTATGATTTATCTCTTTCTTAATTATGTTGTGCACGTCTATACTCAAATATAGTTTAAATTCAAGTTCAAGTTGGCTCAACCCAATGAAAATCATCTACACATTGTGTGTTTTTTTTAATTTATGTTGTTAGTTGTTACTATACTTCTTTTATTTCTCATTCTCATCCTCCTCTTTTAGGTAGTTATTATAACATCTTTTATTTTATTTTTTTTCTTTGTTTGAGCTGTTTCTTCTCTTTTTTTTTTTTTTACTCTTGTTAAGATGACGAAACAAGAAGTAAAATAAAAAGAAAAAAAAAATGAAAAAAGAAGAAGAAGAAGATGATAATGATGATGATAATGATAATGATGAAGAGGAGAAAAGAAAGTTTTGAATTGTATAAAATTTACACAATTTTTTTTAATTTTGATATCGAAATTTTTTAATCCTAACACAAATTCTTGTTAAAAGAGTGAAACAAGGAGGAGGAGGAGGAGGAGGAGGAGGAGGAGGAGGAGGAGGTTTTGAATTATACAAAATTTATTAGAAAAATATCTCCTAAAATTTTTAACTATGACACAGGAAGTTTATTAATTTTTACATAGAAATTTTTTAACTGTGACACATAAATTTTTTAATCGTGTTATTTTTAATTAAATGATGTACTTTTCTTATTATTGAACTAGTTGAGTAGTATTGAGCTCATATATAAGAAGTATAGCTGTATCTGTGTCACTTGCAACAAATTGATATATTTTTTAGTTCTAAAACATATTTAAATATATTTTGTTAGCCGAATGAGTTTATATTTTAAACTTGTGATTCTTTAAAGATTTCTTATGTCATTTACTAAAAATTGCTGTGTTATTTTTAATTAAATAATATATTTTTATTATCACTAAATTGATTGTGTGGCATTGAACTAATGTATAAAAATTTTAACCATTAATGTCTCATTTGTAGTAATTTGATATGTCTTTTAAATTTAAAACACATTTGAATATATTTTGTTGGCTAAGTGAGTCGGTTTTAGATTTGTAATTCTTTAAAGATTTCTTGTGTTATTCACAAAAAATTTATGTATCATTCATAAATTTTGTTTTTGTATTATTTACAATAAAATGATGTCTTTTTGTTATTATTAAACTAATTGTGTAATATTTAACTAAAAAAAATAAAAAAGAAGATAATAGTAATGATAATGTTAATAAAAGAAAAGGAAAAAAAAATAAATAAATAAAGAAAAAGGTGAAGGAAAAAGTAATGATAATAGTAAGCAAGACAATAACAAAGAAAAATAAAGAAGAAAAAAAATAAAGAAAAAAAAAACATCAGCAAAAATAATGCACATACGAATAAAAAAAAGTACACAAAGTGACTTAACTAGATTTGATTAAAAATTTGTTTAGTTATTTAGCTATTTTATTTTTAACATAATTAAATATATATTTTATATTGAATTATAAAAAAATTAAATTCACATTTTTAATTTTAAAGATCTCAATAAAATTTTTAAATTTTTAATTTTTTTTAATTATGCTGTGAGTGTTTATACTCAAATAGAGTTCAAATTCAATTTTTAAAAAATTTTTAAAATTTGATTTTTTAATGTAAAGACTATACTATTTTCGGTTGAATAAAATAAAATAAAACAAATTCTATATTGCTATTCCTAATTATTGATTTAAAGATAAAACTCACTTTAATTAAAATGTTAAAATAGTATTGAAAAGTTTATCCGAAAATTAAGAACTATAAATAAATTTTTTAAAAATTAAAAAATAAGATAAAAATAATACAAAATTTAAATATCATTTTAAAATTCATGTTTTCTTTTTAGTTTTTAATGTTAGTGAATATATACAAATTGAACTTTTTTCACTTTTCTATGTCAAACTTTTCAAGAGAGATAAATTTACTTATAGTGAATATAGAATTTATTCAATTTTTTTTTCTGATAAAATCATTTTTAAATATCGAGTAGTCAGTTACCATTTTGTCCCGATATTTATGGTAAAGGAAGAAACTAGGAGATTCCTCTTAAAACAATGAAACAAGGCGAAATGTAAAACTGGGAATATTTATTTATTTAATTATTTTAAATTAAATAATTACTTTTGAGTTTTGAAAAAGAAGAGGGCGATGAGCTGATGACGCACTTGTTTATAATTTTATACTCTCTTCTCAACTGTCTCGCCGTGTTCATCTCGCGTGCATAGCATAGCAGTCAGAAAAGAAAAAAAAAAATAAAAAAAATAAAAAAACAAAACACAGAAAAAATTTAAAAAAGAAAGAGAAGACCAAACCAAACCCATCCCCCACACTCACACACAGCATTAGAGAAGAAGAAATTTCCAAAACCCCTTTTCAGTTTTATTGACCCCTTCATCTTCCCTCATTCAAGAACCTAACCCCTCTTTTCAATTTTTCCTTTTCTCTCTTTCTTTCCATATCATTATTATTCTGCCAACCAAACACACCCTTATTATTATTTTTTTTTATTATAATTATTATTATTCTGCGATCGTTTCACCCTTTCTCCTCTTTCGATCTCGAAACAACTCAGATCTTCCCGATTCCGATTCCCGTTTCCAAAACGCAAAAACGCACTGCCGTTTTCTATTCTCTTTATTCTTCACCTGCTTTGGGTTCGTCGTTTCGTCCACCGCAGTGTCGGTTTTGCGTGGTCGGAGGAAAGTGAGAGAGGATTGATTCTGTGTGTGCGCGTGTATAATAAGAGCCATGCTGTTTGCTTTAAGAGTGTGGTTATGAGGTAATATGGAAGTTGTCGTTTCACTCTTAAGACCAAAACTACACCACAAACTGCAGCAAGAACATGTCGTTTTACATTGGTCGCGAGGCTTCAAAGGTTAGTTTCTTTTCTCTCTCTCTTTTTTTTTTTTTTAAAAAACCTCTCTCTCTCTCTGTATTTTTTTGCTGGTCAATGCTTGATTACTTTGGGTTTTTGAGTGTAGCTATGGAAGAGAATTTGTGCAGAAACGATTACAGAAATCAACCTTCTTCTCGAGAATTGGAAGTACCTACTCGCTGGTCTTGTTTGTCAGGTTCGATTCTTCTTTCTCTTTTTTTTTTTTCTTTTTCTTTTTTTTCTTTAAAATTGTATTGAAGTTTTTTTTTTTAACTATACTTGAGCTCTAGTAGAAATTCTTCGTCTTCTTCTTGCTGATGTTGTTAACTGTCTAAAACTTTCTTTTTGGTCAACGATTTTGTGTCACGTATCAGAGAGTTTGAAACTTTGAAGTTGAGTTCTTGGTTAATACTATATTTGGCGACTTGTGTGTAAATTTGTTTTTCACAATATCATATAGTATTGTTGAATTAAAGTTGTGATTTGAATGGTACGGATATGTTACCACATATAGAGTTCTATTATGAACTTGAGTTTATATATATGTAAACATAATGTCGGTGTTTTAACTTTTAATGTGGGATTCATGGAACCACTAGCTTTTTTGCAGCATCTTTTGGCAAACTTTGCAATGCTGGAAATTTGGCATTTGATGATGTATGCTTTGGATTTGGATCAATTAATTCTCAGCTGCAACTGACTGGTTCCAATTAGTTATTCCTTCTGAATCTGAATTACAAATATACTCCCAATTTTATGTGGAACCATGATGATAAAATATTTCATTTCCTTTGCAGCAAGTTGTTAATAACAAATATTTTATTAAGGACTTTTTCTGTGTGACGAACAAATTTTGTGATGTATATATTTGTGTTTTCTATGTATGCATAAGGTGTACAGTACACAGTACATTTGATTTACTTGCTTATTTGGCATATTTAATTTTTCATGCAATGTTTTATGTTTAAATTTAAACTGTTTCCCTACAGTACATACATGGCTTGGCTGCCCGTGGAGTTCATTATTTACATAGGCCTGGCCCTACTCTACAAGATATTGGATTCATGATTCTTCCTGTGCGTAATTTTCATTCCCTTCCTTTTCTTTCTAACCCCGAAATATCTAACACAAGGTTATTAAACTCTCGAGTTAGCTCAGTTAGGTCCCTGAGGAAGTTTACGATTTTATGACTTGAGCTTATTCAAGTTTACTTGAGCTTGTGTAAGTTCCACGAGTTCAGGCGAAGGCTTGAGTTTGATTACCATGATATTTACATAGTATTTGAGGAACTTCTAATTTATGTATTTGAGGAACTTCTAATTTATATAATCTTGGTGCTTTAACAGGAGCTTGGACAAGACAAAGCTTATATTAGTGAAACTCTGTTTACCTTTATCTTTGTATCCTTTGTCTTGGTAAGAATTCCCACCATCTTTACATCAAACTCATTGCTTCAGCTTTTCTACATGATTATTATCTTCTGACTGTATTCTGTTAGAATTTAACTTTTCAACACCCAGATTATTTTAGTGATTGGAAGGTGTCTCTTTTGAAAGAGATTACGTTTTATATAACTTTGGCTTCACATTAATGAAGACAGAATTCTATACATTAATTGAGCTTTCCATTTTAGTTTTTGCTGTGGCAATCAATGAAATAAGGCTTGGTGTCTGTGCCATCCTATTGGTGAGGCTGCCATTTGTCGTATATTTTTTTCATTGTGACTTTGTGATGTTCGAAAACATTAACAGGAACTCGTTAAGGGACTTCCTTTCAGTAAAATTGGGAATTGGGATACTTATTAGTACTAACTATTGAGAATGATATCTATGAAAACACAAGAAATCAAATAAACCTCTTATGGTGGTTGAAATTTTAAACCTCTCATTTAGAGGCCGAGTTTTGAATTTTCTGAAACATTACGTGTTCTTGCAATAGGCTTAGCTTGAAGTTTCAGTTAGTCATATAGTACATCATCCTTCCTAATTTAGTGGCTCATCTTCTTTTTTAATTTCTTACCTTTTGATAAGGCCCTTTTATGTGGAGTACTTTGGTGATATATTCTTTGTTATATGCTTTTGCAGTGGACATTTCATCCTTTCATATTGAAGAGCAGAAAGATCTACACAGTCCTAATATGGTGCAGAGTTCTAGCATTCTTAGTTGTAAGTATCGACCCTTCTTGTCATGCTAGTTAAATTATTGTTAATCTTTTTAGTATCCTTATAGAATAGATGGGTTCTTAGGGGTGATAGATCATTGGACAAGAGTTAGTTGACAACAGATAATGCTAGGTTTAATCAACATGTTTGATATTGATTATTAACTCATGTCATTAAGTAGCCTTGCTTCCTTTCCCCTCATGTATGGTCAGCCAGAGTATATTTGCTTCCATTTAAATGTTTTAGAGCGAGTCAAGAATAGATGAACATGCCAGTTTCCCGCTTACATTCTGCTCATGTTTATTTGTTTAATGCAGGCTTCTCAACTTCTTCGCATAGTCACATTTTATTCTACGCAGCTTCCTGGTCCAAACTACCATTGCCGTGAGGTATAATTGTTTAAGAATATGTGCATGTAAAAATTTCATATATCTGAGGTAGTCTTCATGCATGCTAATAATTTGCACAATGTATCACGCAGGGTTCTAAACTTGCCACATTGCCTCGTCCAGATAGTGTTCTTGAAGTCCTCTTGATTAATTGTTAGTATGCGTGATTGTATTGGAGTTGTTGAGCTTTGTTGGCTTCTTCATAGTTTTGTACTAAATTGAATTTAACGTGCAGTTCCGCGTGGTGTGTTATATGGATGTGGGGATTTGATATTTTCATCACACATGATCTTCACTCTTGTATTCGTTCGTACGTATCAGAAATACGGCATTCGAAGGTAAAAATGGCTGTCTTTTCTGAAGAACTAAATTTGTCTAGATTTCATTGCAGTAACTTTTCCTTGGATGCTTTGTTGATTTCATAAAATGCCATAACTGTGACATATTCTTGTCATGCTTACGGTTCTTATTTCTTGTGGTTATTGATGAAACACTAGGTCCATAAAGCAGGTAGCATGGTTACTTGCTATTGTTCAGAGTCTTTTGATAGTAGCATCTCGCAAACATTACACAGTCGACGTAGTCGTTGCATGGTAGGGAAGCATTTTCTGCTTTTGTGATTGGAAAACCATGTTATATGTCACCTTCAATTTAATCTTTATGGTCTCTGACTGCAGGTACACTGTTAATTTGGTGGTATTTTTCGTTGACAAGAAACTGGCAGGTTAGCACATTTGTAGTTTGTACAATTACAAATAATACACACTGCTTTCGTCCACTCAACCCGCCTTTTGCCGTTGTACTGACTTAGTTTTTCCGCAGAATTGCCAGACCGGTCTATCGTGGCTGCAACCTTACTACCATTGAGCACGAAAGACAAAGATGGCAGGACCAAAGAGGAGAATCACAAGCTTTTGAATGGGAATTCTGGAGATCCTGCAGATAGGGTATGATGAAAATCTGTGTCCTTTCTCTTGTTCCTCTGGTGTGTAATGTCATTTTCATTGATCTTGACATAACAATAACATGTTTATTTTGCACTTGCTCAGAGGCAAAGAACTCAAGTAAATGGCAAGATCATGGAAGATGTCAACACAATACACCATCCTGACTCTGCAATGAATGGTGCATAGATAGATTAAATATAGAGGGGCCACTACTGTGTACAAATTGAAATAGGGTCCACTGCAAGAATTGCTGTTGGAAAGCTACTACTACAACAATCCTTCAATTTGAAGATTTAGTTGCCTGAACTGAAACATTCACCTCTTAATTCAAATCAGTATAATCCGATTTGTATTAAGTCAAAATATTTGAATATGGGGTTCTGCTTTTCAACATTCTGCACCCCTGATCTGGTTGTCATGGTTAAATTATCTATAGCATCAGCATGTGCCATAGGAAAAAAAAAATTATTTCCAATCCTTCTCACCACCATCATTGATACCATGTGCATATATTTTTCTACCCTAGTCTATTTTATTTTATTTGAATTTTAATCCCTTGAATTCACGTGGTGTCCTAATAATGAAAATAAAAATGGTAAAGCACACATTTTGTTTTAAAAGTTTTGCAATTTTTTTCAAAAATATTCTTAACATTTAATTTTATTCAATTTTGTCTTTAATGTATTTTATTTATTCAATTTTGTCTTTAATATTTTTGATTTATTTCAAAATTATCTCTAAACGTTTTTAATTTTGTCTTTAACATTGTAGATGAAGGTAACACTTAGGGATAATTTTAATATAAACTAAAAATGTTAGGGACAAAATTAAGTACAGTTAAACGTTAGAGATATTTTAAAAAAAATTATAAATATTAAGAACAAAAAATATACTTTATTCAAATAAAAAAGATTATGTACTAACTATAAAGGCCTATAATGTAAACGAGTAACTTCAATCCATAGACCAATCGTGCCTAGTTAAAGGCAAATACAACCCTTTTGATTGTGCATGTGAAAAAGGGGAAAAGATTTCACTGAGCCCTAATATGATTAGGTTGGTGGTTAACAAAAACAAAAGAGAGCATGATGACTTTATTATTGTATTATTACTTGAAAATTTGGCTACATGTGTTATGAGAGAATGCGCATGTGCTTGACCTTGCATGTGTTTTTCTTTTTTTATTAAGAAAAATTAGAAATTGCGAATTGCAGTAGTTTTTTGTGTGGGTTGTCCCATTCGTTGTCCGTGGATTACAATCCCAATATGGATGTTCAAGTACCCTCTCCTGTTGAAATAGGTTTGCCGTTTATTATACTAATTTACTTAGTCATAAGTCATTGGTGAGGCAGAACATCACATGCATTATGCATATATTATCCTCATTCTCACATGGGCCACCACCCTACAAATCTCCACGCGTTTTGTGGCCCTTTTATGCGTTGCTATACGCATTTTAGATCCCCAAGAATAAAGTGTACACCCTGGTTCCTCATCAAACATTAAAAATAAAAACAAGAAAATAACCAAGTTAGATTCATCTAATAGTTAGTTTACTAATCCGATTAAGTAAGTGTCAGGAGCGAGTAATCTATTGGCTAACAACAAACTTTTAAATGAAATTCTAATATGCGACGGATTGAATTGGAGATACTACGAAAAAGCAAAAAGAAAAGGCAAAATTTAAAAAATAAAAATAAAAGAATAAAAGGAAATTACATGGTAACTCAACTTACACAATCAGTAGCATGTACTTGGGTTGTTTAAGTGTTGGAATTTTTTGGACCAAAATTAAAATTTATTTCTACAGAAAATTTATTCTAGAATTATATCTCGAAATCTAATTTTTTTTGGATGGAGGCAAGTTCGTCGTGCCCCTTAGCAAACTCAGCATATTAACCAAAGTTTTCCGAATTCGTCAGCAAACTTCATAAAAAATGTACTAAGAACGTATACTATAACTCTTAATCCTAAAAAAACCCAATTTGATTAAAGTGAGAAGGAAAATTGGAAAGTTGAATACTGAATAGACAATAAGTATGGCTTTCTTCAATATCGTCGACGATAACGGCAGCAACATTATCATCGTCTTCCCCTGAAATGTCATTACATTTTTGTATTTTCACATTAGTTTTTTTAAGAATACGTACTCTTGAAAACTCAAAAAAAAAAAAAAGATAAAATTATATGTTCAAATTATTATGTGTTCAATTGTGTGTGGCACATACATCCAAGGAGCGATGGTGTAGTAGGGATGGTATTCTCCAACACTAAGAAAGAAGTGATTGCATTTGAAGTTCGCCGAAGGACACGACAAACCTTATGAATTTGACAAGGGGCATGGCAAACTTGCTCCCCACCCAAAAAAATTGGATTTTGGGATATAATTCCAGAATGATTTTTCGGTGAAAATATTTTTTTTTTTCCAAAAAAAAAACTTTTAGTGTTATGTCTTTAGTTTGATTTTTAGGATGGTGTCTCTGCAACTTAGAACAGCGTATATGCAATTTAGGATGATAACAAAAGTAGACAAGGCTGATTTTTATCGTTCTGGCTTACTATATTTTTTTATAAAATCTACCAGTTACTACCCACAAATAATAAAATTTTGTATCATAACCTGTTCTTGCAAATATCTGTCTTTCCCTTGTAATTTTTAAATTATTTTTATTAACTTATATATATATTTTATATTTTAAATACTATTCTAGAACAGAAACATCCATACTCCAACTCCATCCTCTCTCTAACCAAAACTCGCCTCGTATTGGGATGGGTAACTGAATAAGGGGGAAGCATATACCTGCAGTCTGCATATATGGGTTGCATTATTTTTCCTACGCAGCATACTCACTTAAAATGTCAACTACAAAGCTGCGTTTAGTTTTTAAAAAAAGATAAGACAAGATACTAAGAACAAGACACACAAGATAGAAATAGAAAAAATAGTGTTCTTATATTTTGTTTGGTAATAAACTAGTAAAATTATGTAAATTTAATTTAGTCTCATTTTTTCGTTAAAAAAATTTGGGAAGAAAAATATAATAATATAAAAAATATAATCATAAAAAATTAATAAAAACAATAAAAGAAAAAAAAAGTTGTATCTCTTATTAGTGTCTTTGTGTCCTTCTTGAATTTGTGTTCTTCCTGTTATGATGGACACAAAATACACTAATTTAGTGTCTCTAAATATAATATTTCTGTTCATGTCTCATCTGTTTAATATAATTTTATATTTTTGTATTTTTATGTTAGTGTCTCATACCTACAAACAAATACAACCCAAAAAAATTAGTGATTTATCGTTTTTTTAAAATAGAGTAAAGTATCGTTTTTGTCCCCAACGTTTGTGGTAAGTCTCAAAGTTGTCCCTAACGTTTGAATCGTCTATTTAAGTCCCTAAGTTTTAAAATTGACTTAATATTATCCTGCCGTTAGGAATATGTTAACGAAATTGACGGCAGAACAAAATTAAGACGATTTTGAAACGTTAGGGACTTAAATAGGACGAAAACATTGGAGACAAAAATGATACATAGACTTACCCCAAATGTTGGGGACCAAAACGATACTTTACTCAATATAATAATCTAACATAATATAGTTTAAAAGATAAAGATCCATGATCAATTCAATAAAAAGCACAACATGAACTTCAAAGATAGAATAAAATTCTACATCTAAATAAAATTCTTATCTAAATCTATCCAAGTTGTTGTAACAACTTTTAAAATCACTTGCTCTTCTCCTTCTCATTCTCCATTTTTTTCTCCTTCTCCTTCTCCTCCTCCTCGTATTTTTTCTTCTTCTTCTTCTTCTTCTTCTTCTTCTTCTTCTTCTTCTTCCAACGAAGCACACAGAAATTTCTTCTTCTTCTTCTTCCAAATTTGCACACGTAGATTTTTCTTCTTTCCTTCTTCTCCTCCTCTTAGAGATTATCAATTCAATTCAATTCAGAACACCTGTGTCCATTCAATTCAAAACAATTCAATTCATAATGAACCGAACATGTTATTATGGTGAAACAATTGTATAGTACTAAATGAACGGAATATTATCCATTATATAAAATCAAATTCAAAACAGCTTTCTGCAGAATAACCGGACACGTCATTACGGTGAAACAATTGTATAGTACTAAATGAACGGAACATTATCTATTATATAAAATCAAATTCAAAACAGCTGTGTCTACAATTTAGAGATTATCAATTTAATTCAATTTAGAACACTTACGTCCATTCAATTCAATTCAATTCAATTTAGCAATTGCATTTCATTCAATTCAATTGAAAAAGTAATCCATTAGCAAAATATTGGTGTTGTTGATGATGACAATAACGAAAGAGGAGGAGAAGAAGAAGAAGGAGGAGGAGAAGCAAAAAAAAAAAATCTGTGTGTGCGAAGGAGGAGGAGGAGGAGGAGGAGGATGAGGATGTATACGTGAATTTGAAAGAAGAAGAAGATGACGTATGCGTGTATTTAAAAGAAGAAGAGTGATTTTTGTTGATATTGAACCTACTTGAATAAACTTAGATGGAAAAATCAAGGTTGCGAGAACCGGACCGGTCAAAGAACCGGTGAGGTCACTGGTTTAATGGTTCACTGGTTCGACCGGGGTTCGACCGGGGTTCAACCGGTTTAATTAAATATTAAATAAAATATTAAAATCTAAAAATAATTTTAAATAATAAATTATTATAAATATATAAATTTAATAATTTCTAACTTAATAAAATTTAAAATTTCACATAATAAAGAGCAAAACTTCAAGAAGAAAGCTATGTAGACTGTAGAGTCAGCACCTAAGCATAAATATGCAGCATATACATATAGTATTCTTCCATACATTTTTTGAAACAGAGGAAATTTCATTCAGGATAAAGGAAAGACATCTAACATAGCCAAGTTCTGAACATGGCTTGGGGCATCTTCCATCCACATGCAATTTGGAGTGGTAAGAGCTAAGGTTGCTAATTCATGAGCTACTCTATTCCCTTCCCTCTTAACATGACTAAATTCCACAAATATAAAATTTCTAATAAGTGAAATGACATCAGTAATAAAAGTTCCAAAACAAGAATTAAAACACCTTCTCTGTTTGAGGGCACCTATTACTTCTATATTGTCACTTTCAAGAATCACCTTTGAAAAACAACAGTCTTTTGTAAAATTCAAAGACCAGAAAATCAGAAAATCAATCAGAAAATCAGAAAATCAAAGACTAGAAAACATTTTCAGAAAACCATGAATATAATGAAACAGCAAGCATATTCAGAAGCAGCAAAAAATATTCATCATGAAGCAACAAACAGAAGCAGCAAAACATATTCAAAATCAAAAACAGCAATGACTCAGAAAACCATGAATATAATGAAACAGCAAGTATATTCAGAAGCAGCAAAAAATATTCATCATGAAGCAACAAACAGAAGCAGCAAAACATATTCAAAATAAAAAACAGCAATGATTCAGAAAACCATGAATATAATGAAACAGCAAGCATATTCAGAAGCAGCAAAAAATATTCATCATGAAGCAACAAATAGAAGCAGCAAAACATATTCAAAATAAAAAACAGCAATGATTCAGAAAACCATGAATATAATGAAACAGCAAGCATATTCAGAAGCAGCAAAAAATATTCATCATGAAGTAACAAACAGAAGCAGCAAAACATATTCAAAATCAAAAACAGCAATGATGAAAATCAAAATCATAAATCAAGAAGGCAGCATAGAACAGGCGAGCTCACAGAACCTTAGAAAATCAAAATCCAAAATCAAGAAGGAGCATAGAACAGAGTCTTACCGAATTCAGAAGGACGCGGGCTCGGCCGGTGGTGGTCGCGGCTGCTGTGGATGGTTGTGGGTGGTGAATGAGGAGGCTGGCTAGGTGACGTTCGGCGACGAGGAGGAGGGCTCGGCCGGTGGTGGTCGCGGCTGCTGTCGATGGTTGTGGGAGGCGAATGAGGAGGCGGGCTCGGCCGGTGGTGGTCGCGGCTGCTGTCGATGGTTGTGGCCTTGTGGGAGGCGAATGAGGAGGCGGGCTCAGCCGGTGGTGGTCGCGGCAGGCCGGCAGCTGTCGATGGTTGTGGCTTTGTGGGAGGCGAATGAGGAGGCGGGCTCGGCCGGTGGTGGTCGCGGCTGCTGTCGATGGTTGTGGCTTTATGGGAGGCGAATGAGGAGGCAGGCTTGGCCGGTGGTGGTCGCGGCTGTTGTCGATGGTTGTCGGTGGCAATGGTGGCCTTGGTGGGTGAATGGAGGCTGGCGCAGATTAGGTTAGGGGAAAGGGGAAGAAAGGGGAGCTCAGAGTCAGATTAGGGTTAGTGGCATAGTGGGTTAGGTTTTGCGTTTGCCTTTTCTTTTTTCTTTTTTTATTTTTTTTAAGCCAAAACGACGTCGTTTGGCATTGAAGTTACAAACCACTAAACTGCTAAAAAATCGGACAGTTCTTCCGGTTCACCGGTTAACCACCAGTTCCACCGGTTTTTTACCAGACGGTTTTCTACGTCACCCGGACCGACCAGATAACCGGTTCCCGGTTATTCCGGTTGAACCGGCCGATCCGGTCCGGTTTTCAGAACCATGGAAAAAATACTTGAATGTGTAGTAATATCCTCAAAGATAATATAAAAATTCATCCATGCCAAACTATTTCAATCGTATAAGAGTATTCATGTATTGTCAATCACAATATTGCAATAGTATTTACCTAGATCTCATATTAACAAAACCAATAATAATTATATATAATTATATATAAAAAAAAACCAACCTTATATTATAATTTGAGATTTAGCACGTTTCGCGAGTGAGATGAAGAACTCTCCTCCCAATCCCATTCCCATTTATTTATGGTGGTGGATCTTAATTCTTACGGAAGATTGCGGTCTTTGTTTTTGTTTTCACAGCAGATAATCTCTGCAAATATTTATTTTGATAAATTTTGTTGTTTCTTTCATAATTTGAATAAGTACAAATAAACAATTTTTTTTAATAGTATTTCTAATATGACAGATCAAAGATAAATTAATAATTCAAAAGATAAAATTTAAAATACTTTTACTCTAAATACAAATAAATGAGCCCAATATCACATTTACCTTTTTAAGAGAGAATAAAAAGAGAAAAATATGGTTTCAAATTAAATACTTAAATATTTAAATATAATTATGATTATTATATTATTGTTATTATATATAATATGGTGTTTTTGAAAAAGAGACTAAAACCATAAAAATAAAATTTCAAAGTAAAATTATTTTAAAAAATATCCAAATATAAATATAGTTATAATATAATTAATAAAATTTTAAATTTATCATTTAATTTATCCAGATTTTCAATGGCTATAATCCATGAGAAATATCTCAAAAACCAAAAATATACTTTGTCCCATTTAAAAAAGCTCCATGATATGAATGCCTAAATGTTATGCAACTTATACCCGAACAACTTTCCAAACAGAATGTGTTTTCTTTATTTAAAATATTTATGTTCCAAAATGTTAGAGTAGCCGACTAGATCATAGACCATTGACCAACTAAGATGGCAATTAAACAGTGTGTGTAACATAAAGCTACATATATCAACCAATAATTATGCCACCATTGGAGGCTCTTTATTGTCAGCTTTAATTATGCGACAAATACCGCTAGCTATATCTTCAGAGAAGGAGAAGCTAGTGTCATCAATGAAGGGCTACACATGAAACATGATACCCCATTTGATTGGACCTTGCTGGATTTGACAACATCGTTGAGAAACATGATACTTCACTTGATTAGACCAAGTGTTTGCCAAGGCTATATTCTTTTTTTGGTAAATTTTGCCAACGCAATATAGTCTTTATTTTTAGGGTTATGAAAACTATTAGTTCAATCAATAAAATTAGAGATTTAAAAGTTTAATCTAACTAAAATAAATTTAATATAATAAAATAATATATTTAAATATAAAATAATTTAAAAAAAAAAAATTAAAACTTTAATATTTTATTAATATTTTTATTCGTAATAATATTCAGAGAATATAAATCTCTTAAAATTATGTCGGTCCTGACATTATAGATTATGACACAAAAAATTTATAGCATTAAACTATTTTTACAAAAACGTCATAAGGGACAAAAGTTTTCGTCGGTTAAGAAGATCATGGTCTCTGTAGATAACAAAATAAATAAATAATAAGTTTTTTAGTTATTATTTTCATATGAAAGAGTTTAATTTTTTACTAACAATTAATTTTAATATCTGTTATCTAAAATTTGATAGAATTTAATGTGTATACTTTTATATTTGATTAGGTGTTAAATCTATTGCACAAATAGAAATAATTAATTTTTATGCTTGCTGTTTAAAGGTAATATTTTCTCTCTCTCTCTCTCTATATATATATATATATATATATATATATATATATTAGTATAGAAAATTTATATTGATAATTATAAAATTAATTCAAATTTATTTTTTAAAATAATTTAATCTTGATTCTAACTTTTAATCACAATATCAGTATTTTCTCTAAATTATATGTAATAAATATTTGAAGAAAAAGAAGTAAAAATATAGATTAAAAAGATAAGCAGTAAAAATTTAAGACTAAATAAAAAATATGTATATAATAATATTTTTTATTTAAATTATATTATATTGTTTATTTTATTTTTTGTAGAAAAGAAAGGTAGAAAAAAATAGACAATGAGAAAAAAAGAGAGAAAGATAAAGAAGAAGAATGAGAGAGGGAGTTTGATAATTTTGGAAGTTAAGAAAAAATTTTTATTTTAATTATAATGAAAAATATCTGGTGACACATTTTGATTTGTCAAATTACTAAAAATATAAATTATAAATTATACATAGAATGAGAAGGATAGAGAAAAATAGGAAAAAAAAAAAGAAAGAGGTAAATAAGAGAATGTAAGAAGGAGGTTTACTAATTTTGAAAAAAAATATTTTCTCTAAATTTTAATAAGAGAGTGTCATGTGACACATTTTAGTTATTAAATTAGTTATTAACTAATATTTTTACCTGTAATAACATTACGGGAATATATATTTTTTAGAACTATGGTTCACTTTGTTTTGACAATATAGGTTATACATGACATAAAAAATTTATAAAATCAAACTACTTTTACAAAAAAAAGTCGTAGGTTGACAAAAGTTTCTGACTAAGAAGACCAATGTATCTATAGATAAAAAATCAAATAATAATATTTTTAGTTATTATTTTTATATGAAAAAGTCTAATTTTTTATTAATAATTAATTTTAACATTCCTTATCTAAAATTTGAAATAATTTAACATGTATACTTTTACATTTAATTAGGTGTTAAGTTTATTGCACAAATAAAAATAATTAATTTTTATACTTGTTATTTAAAATAATATTTTCTCTCTCTCTCATATATATATATATATATATATATATATATATATATATATATATATATATATATATATATATATATATAATTAGATATTAGCATAAAAAAATTATACGAATAGTTATAAAAATAACTCAAAACTAAATTTTTTAAAACAATTGAATCTTAATTCTAACTTTTAATTATAACATTAGTATTCTCTCCAAATTATATATAAGAAATATTTGAAAGAAGAGAAATAAAAATATAGATTAAAAAGATAAGCAGTGAAAATTTAAAACTAAATAAAAAATTAAAAAAAATATATATATAATAATATTTTTTATTTGAATTATATTATTTTGTTTTCTGTAGAATAGAAAGGTAGAAAAAATAGAGAATGAGAGAAAAGAGAGAAAGATAAAGATGAAAAATAAAAGTGAGAGTTTGTTAATTTTGGAATAAAAAATTTTATTTTAATTATAATAAAAAAAATATCGGATGACATATTTTGATTTGTCAAATTACTAATTGTTCTTGTGTGGATAACCTGGACGTGACCTCGGCTAAGGGAGTCGACGCCGAGCTTTTGCCTTCAACGTCGAGCTATAAGCTGGGATGATCTGAGCTCTTCGTCCAGAGAGATATCACGTCACGAAGAGTATGAACAAAGGGAGAGTGTACCTGCAAAAGGCACTCCGATGCTTAAGTTAGTACTGAGAATTCAGCGTATCCTTGTTGAGGATAAAACATCATATCTTTATAGGTGAAGTAAGATATGTCAGTTACGTTCTTGTTGATTATCTGAATTGATGAGCAGTTATTAGGTTTAATAAGTAATAAATACCTGGTCAGACAGTTTTATTCCAGGATGTAGTCTGTTGAGTCTGATTGTAACGTATAACGCCGAGTTATAATGTAACTGCCAAGTTATGACATAGGATTTGTAACGATCGTATCATAGCCCCCAAGCTTAGCCTGAGAATGCATTTTAATGAAGCATGTTGAGCTTTTAATGAATTATAAGTCGGCTGCTTGAGTGAGTTCATAACTTGGCCATTGGCTTAGCCTTGGAGCCCCAGTTCAAGCTGCTTTATTAAAAGAAGGAATAAAATCTTTTGAATTTCAGACGTTATTTGAAGTTAACGTGTATTGGAAAGTGTAGTAGTATTTGTCATTGATCGTGGCTTTGGTTTTTTTTCAATGTAAATTTGAACCGTTAATTTAATAGATGCAACGGTTAAGATTTTTCATGGAACTAAATAGTTAATTTGAATAGTTGCTGAGACGATTTTGATAAAAATGAATTGGTTAGGCGAGAATATTGCGTTAGTTCACCTTTGTTTGGTGATTTGATTGAAGACTGAGTTTGATTGCGCATGTATAATGTAAGACTCAGAATTTTTGGAAAATCTTATTATGAGCTAATTTCAATTTATTTATTTATTAAAGATTTTAATTTCGGAAATTATTTTATTAAAGCTAACTAAATCAATTTTTGATAATTAAATTAAAAATTTTATCTAATTTTATAATTATTGGGTAATTTTTATATTTAAATTATAAAGTTTAGGAATCGTAAAATAATAAGAATTTATATGATTTGATTTAAATAATTGTGATTCTAGAAATTAATACTTTAATTTTTTATGAATAAAGAAAATTGATTATATTATCTATAGTTATCGAATTAGAATTATTTATTTGAGAATAATTTGTAAATTGATAATTAAATAGTATTTTTAATAAATATTAGTGTTGGATTAAAACAGGTTTTCAATTATCCTATTACTCTTAATTTTATAAAATTGTTATATTACTCATATGAATTTTATCCTAACACTAAATTCTCAAATAAAACCCTAATTTTAATCAAATTAAACTATAACCCCCCTCCTAATCTAACCTAACCACCGCCACTCCCTAACTCAAACTCAGCTCTATCCCGTCAGGAAAAGAAAGAAACGAAGGAAAGAAAAAGGGAAATGGGGAAGGGGAAAACCAGAGAGGAAGGAAGAGAACGTCGGAGAGGAGCCACCGCCGCACTACTGCCGCGTTGCTCAGGACCGTGTCCCGCTCCCTGCTGCGTGGCGCTCAGTGCCGCCCTTGCCGTCGCAGCCGTGTCGTCATCACGCACAAGAGGAGGAGAAGGGGAGCGAGGGGAGAAGAGGAGGGGATGACGCCGTGACTGGGCTCGCCGCCGTTGCGTCGCAGGAGCTTCCAGTTCCGTTGCCGCTATTCGCGCTGTCACCTTCAGCCCGCGCTGTCGTTGTTCGCGAAGAGGGAAAGAGAGAGAGAGAATTTGGGAGCAGAGGAGAGAGAGAGAGGAGACCCGTGCTCAGCCACCGCTGCGCCTCTGCCGCCGAGAAACTCTGCTGCCGCCACTGAGATTCACCATCGGTACGGGTTTTTTAGTTTGGTTTACCTTCGTTTGAGATTCCGAAAACCTTATTGTCTCTGCGTATTGGTTTTAGTCACCGTCGAAGAAGCTTTAGCCGCCGTCGTCGATTGTCATTGGGGAACGACCGCCGTGCCTCTGGTCGCCGGAATCACGGACTGGAGAGAAGGGGGCTGCCTCTCCTATTGCTGCTGCTTCGTTCTTTCATCGTAAGTGGTCTCTATTTCCAGTTCCATTGAATTCATTTCTGTTTTTTATTCCATTGAGTTTGAAACTGTTGCTGGAATTACGAACGCCGCCCTCGGTGCTGATTGGATTAACCACCATAGCTATTCTGTATCACCTTCACTTTCCATTATTTCTGTCAGGTCTCGTTCTTGCTGGTGAGGGCCGTTGGATTTGCAACAGCTCCAACTTTTATTTCCCTCTTGATTCGGTGAGTTTTTCTTGTTTTGGAACTTTCGCTGTTAGCGATTCATTATAGTTTATTGAGGATTTTGCAATGTTATTTGCTATTTGATTGAGTTTCGGTTATTTCTTATTGCATTAGAGTAACTATGGTTGCTGCAAAAGTGGTTTGGAACTGCGATTGTGGTTGCCGCTGTGATGAGCCGGGGGGAAAAGGGATTCAACGCATTTAATTATGCGGATTGCGAATAATTGAGGTAGGGGTGCTTTTCTTAAACTTGTTTTATTTTCCAGAGTTGTTATAAATCGATATTAATGCGTAAAATACATCTTTGGTGATTTTCTAAGTCTTATGAATTGAATAGAGTTGTTTTGGATGAATGAGATTATTAGTTTGATTGATAGATTGATCGATTGAGAAAGCTGAATATTCTGATTAGTTGACTGATGTTGTTAAAGTGGTTTTCCTTGAATTAATGGGAGAGATTTAATAATGGCATTTAGTTTAATTTTGGAAACGATTCGATTTTAGGAAAGGTTTAGTATTGAAATTTGATTTGATATTGAACCCGATTTGATATCGGAATTTGATTTTAAAACAAATTTGGAAAGGACCTGATATTTGAAAACGGTTTGTTTATTGAGAATAATTTACTATTTTGAAAATGGTTCAAACAAGGTTTGAGGAACGGTTTGGTTTGAAATTGTTTGAAAAAACCGAGAGTTCTTAATTATTGATTAATGCTATTGAATGAGACTGATTTAGATTGCGATTTATAGGATTGGTTGATTGGATTCTGGATTTTGCAATTTCCTTGTGTTGAGTGTGGTTGTTGTGAAAATTGTTACTAGAAGTGATTTGAATGATTAACAGGTATTTGGTTTGGTTTGGTTGGGACCCGAAAAGGGTGGCAAAGTCCGAGTTTTAGAGGAGATGCTGCCGAAATTTTATAAAATTGGAAGTTTCGTTTGAAGTAATTATTTAAAAAGATTTGGTTTTAAACGTTATATGTTTTAAGATTGATTTATTTAAAAGAAGAAATTATGTCTTGAATTGGAATTGTTAATGAACAGAATGGAAAGAAGGATGATGAGGATTTTCTTTGAAACATGGGTTTTGAATGAAATTGGAAATGAGACTTGAGTTGATGAATGATGATGATGTTGATAATGTTGAGATATGATCTTTGAATTATTCATATGGCTTATGAATTTGATTTATCTGAGATACGAGGTTCCCTCGATAAAGTACTATAGCTTGTCACCACGTGTACCAGGTTGAAAACTCGATACTCTGTTGGCCCTACGACGTAAGTGTGACCGGGCACTATATAAATTTCCGGGAATGTTACCCCCATTGATCAATATTGATTATTTGAGAAAAAGCTATGCATAGACTCTTGGGGATGCATGTCGGGGGACAGTCTAAGGACAATTCAGACTTGTCGGGCTGGCTGGATAACCGACAGATGAGCCTCATCAACCATAGAACAGGCATGCATCATATGCATTTGTATGCTTTGCTTGGGTTTGAACTTGTTTTGGTTTGCCTAATTGCTAAACTGTTCTTAACTGCTACTTGAACTATTTGCTGTAACTGCTACCTACTTGTGCTTTCCTTGTCTGTCTTTCTTGTGTTTGTCTTGGCGTGCTACGTTTGAGAATGAACTTTGGTGCTAAATTAATAACTGTGTTGTTTGATTGCGTGGTTGGTTTCTGATTGAGATTTTCTTATAAGAAAGGAAATGTTTCGGATTTCTGAAAGATTGAACATTGTTTCTTTGAAAAGGTTTTGAACAATTACCTATTGGTTTTTAAAAGATTCATAAGGCAATGATAATCACTGAGCTTGAAAATAATTTTCTTGTTAAATATCTTCTTATGACAACTTTGAAACTCCGTAGTGAGACCATGTGGTTAGGTTCTCACCCCCTACAGCTTTATCTTTTCAGGAACCAGATGAGGAAGCATTATGGAGAGTTATACTGCGTTTGGTTTATATATGTTGTTGTATTAATTAGATTATTTTCTTCCCTCGTCTTTGTTATTACAATTTTGTAAGAGGGATAGGAGTTGTATGTTATATATATATATATATATATATTATGTAAGAAGTCTTGTATATGAATCTATGTCTGCTTGTTTTTTTTAAGATAAAGTATTTATTTTCGGTTTTTAAAGAAATCAGCGATACAGTGTCGAGTGACATGCTTCTATTTTAATATTAAGTATATAAAGTAGTCGTAATACTTCTTGCTATCAGAGTGGCGCAGCCGGAAGCGTGACATTCTGGTAGTGAGGGTGTTACATATAAACGATGCGACTTTGAATTAAAGAATTATCGTTAGTTCACCTTTATTTGGTGATTTGATTGAAGATTGATTTTGATTGCGCATGTGTAAACGATGCGACTTTGAATTGAAGAATTATCGTTAGTGAATAAGTGTTTGTGCTTGTATGATATGTGATTGAGTTTGTTGATAGTTGATAGTCATAGTTTAGAAGATAGTTGATATAGATCTGATGATAGTTGATATAGATTTGACAATGATTGATAATGATTGATATAGAACTGATAATGATTGATGTAGCTCAGATAATGATTGATATAAATCTGAAAGCAAAGCTAATAGATATAGATTTGAAAATAGAAAAACAGATATAGATCAGAAAATAGAGATAACAGATATAGATCGGCAAATAGAGATAACAGATATAAATCGGAAAATAGAGATGAAATATATAGATAAGAAAATAGAGATATCAGATATAGATCAGAGAATAGAGATAACAGATATAAATCGGCAAATAGAGATAACAGATATAGATCGGCAAATAGAGATAACTGATATAAATTGGAAAATAAAGATGACAGGTATAGATAAAAAATAGAGATATCAGATATAGATCGGAGAATAGAGATAACATATATAAATCGAAAAATAGAAATGACAGATATAAATCAGAAAATAGAGATATCAGATATAGATCGGAGAATAGAGATAACAGATATAAATAAAAAAAATAGAGATGACAGATATAGATCAGAAAATAGAGATATCAAATATAGATTGGCAAATAGAGATAATAGATATCGATCGACAAATAGAGATATCAGATATAAATTGGCAAATAGAGATAACTGATATAGATCAGCAAATAGAGATAACAGATATAAATCGAAAAATAGAGATAACAGATCTAAGTTAAAAAATAGAGATGACAGATATAGATCAGAAAAATAGATATAGATCGGCAAATAGATATAACAGATATAAGTTAAAAAATAGAGATGACAGATATAGATCAGAAAAACAGATATAGATCAGCAAATAGATATACCAGATATGAATTAAAAATTAGAGATGACAGATATAGATCAGAAAAATAGATATAGATTGGCAAATAGATATACCAGATATGAATTGAAAAATAGAGATGACAGATAAAGATAAAAAAATAGAGATAACAGATATAAGTTGAAAAATAGAGTTGACAGATATAGATAAGAAAAACAGATATAGATCGGCAAATAGATATACCATATATGAATTGAAAAATAGAGATGACAGATATAGATAAAAAAACAGATATAGATAAGCAAATAGATATAACAGATACAACTCGGCAAATAGATATAACAGATATAGATCAGCAAATAGAGATAACAGATATAAATTGAAAAATAGAGATGACAGATATAAATCAGAAAAATAGATATAAATCGGCAAATAGATATACCAGATATAAATTAAAAAATAGAGATGACAGATATAGATTAGAAAAACAGATATAGATCGGAAAATAGATATACCAGATATGAATTGAAAAATAGAGATGACGGATATATATCAGAAAAACAGATATAGATCGGCAAATAGATATACCAGATATGAATTGAAAAATAGAGATGACAGATATAGATCGAAAAAAATAGAGATAACAGATATAAGTTGAAAAATAGAGGTGACAGATATAGATCAGAAAACAGATATAGATCGGCAAATAGATATACTAGATATGAATTGAAAAATAGAGATGATTGATATAGATCGGAAAAATAGATATAGATTGGCAAATAGATATACCAGATATGAATTGAAAAATAGAGATGATAGATATAGATCGAAAAACAGATATAGATAGGCAAATAGATATACCAAATATAGGTCGACAAATAGATATAACAGATATAGATCGGCAAATAGAGATAACAGATATAAATTAAAAAATAGATATAACAGATATAAATTGAAAAATAGATATAGATCGGCCTTTTTCGGGCCTTAATGATTTACTATATGACCTTTGTTTACAAAGGTGTAGGTAAGTTTGAAGCCATTGGAAGAAAATGGAGCCTATAGAAAGAAGGGTGTTTATTTCGAGACTCCACTGTGGGCACCAATTGTTCTTGTGTGGATAACCTAGACGTGACCTCGGCTAAGGGAGTCGACACTGAGCTTTTGCTTTCAACACCGAGCTATAAGCTGGGATGATCCGAGCTCTTCGTCTAAAGAGATATCACGTCACAGAGAGTACGAACAAAGGGAGAGTGTACCTGCAAAAGACACTCCGATGCTGAAGTTAGTACTGAGAATTCAGCGTATCCTTGTTGATGATAAAACATCATACCTTTATAGGTGAAGTAAGATAGGTCAGTTACGTTCTTGTTGATTATCTGAATTAATGAGCAGTTATTAGGTTTAATAAGTAATAAATATCTGGTCAGACAGTTTTATTCCAGGATGTAGTCCGTTGAGTCTGATTGTAACGTATAACGCCGAGTTATAACGTAACTGCCGAGTTATGGTGTGTAATGCCGAGTTATGATATAGGATTTGTAACGACCGTATTACTAATATAAAATATAAATTATATATAGAGTAAAAATGGTAGAGAGAAACAGAAAAATGGAGAGAGGTAGATGAGAGAATTTAGGAAGGGAGTTTATTAATTTTGGAAAAAAATATTTTCGCGCAATTTTAATAAGAGAGTGTCATGTGACACATTTGATTATTAAATTAGATAGTAATATATGATACATAATATAGGTATATTTTAATTTCAATTTTAATATTTTAATTTTAATTTTAATACAATTAAAGAATGTCATGTTGTACATTTGATTGTCAAATTAGTAATTAGTCATTGATATTAATAATGATATATAAATTAGATAAAGTGGTTGAAGGAATGAGAGAGATAGAGAAAAGAAGATGGACGAGAGGAGAACTCTTTAATTTTGAAGGGAAAGATTTGATTTCAATTGCAACGAGGGAGTGCTATGTGACACATTTTGGTTGTAAAATTAGTATAGAGAAGGAAAAGATTTAATTTCAATTACAATGAGAGAGTGACATGTGGCACATTTTGGTTGTAAAATTAGTAAGGATGAGAGGAGAATTCCTTAATTTTGGAGGGAAAGATTTGATTTCAATTATAATGAGAAAGTGACATGTGGCATATTTTGGTTGTAAAATTATAAAGATATAATAGATATATAAATATAATATATAATATAGCTATATTTTAATTTTAATTTAACTTGAATGTAATTAGAGAATGTCATGTTGTATGTTTTGATTGTCAAATTTGTAATTAGTCATTGATAATGATATATAAAAGAAATAGAGTAAGTGAATAAATGAGAGAAATAGAAAAAAGGAGAGGGAGGATCGGAGGAGAGAACCCTATAATTTTAGAGGGAAAAAATTGATTTTAATTGCAACGAAGGAATGACATGTGACATATTTTGGTTGTAAAATTAGTAATATATAATAGAATAATAGATTCTAATAAGAGAGTGTTATGTGACACATTTTAGTTATTAAATTAGTCAGTAATATATAAATATAATATATAATATAGTTATATTTTAATTTTAATTTTAATTTAATTTGAATGCGATTAGAGAATGCTATATTGTATATTTTGATTGTCAAATTTGTAATTAGTCATTAATAATGATATATAAGAGAAATAGAGTGAGTGAAAAAATGAGGGAGATAGAAAAAGAGAGAAAGAGGAGGGGAGAACTCTTTAATTTTAAAGAAAAAAATTTAATTTCAATTACAACAAAAGAGTGATATATAACATATTTTTATTATAAAACTAATAATATATAATAGATAATAAATTATTTTAAACTGATAATTACTAAAAAATCGAATCAATTGACTGATTTTTATATTTCTTTATCAGTTTGTTCACAATCGATTTTTGCTATAAATCAAATTAGTTTGATGGTCAATTTTCGATTAATTTAATTAAACTGCCCAATTGGATATAATTTTTAGAACCATACTTATTCTATTTGTAAAAAATTATGTTAAGATCTCTCAAAATTTAAGGTATGTGTGGCATATGATATCCATGTATTTTATAAAAATATATCACTTTCACTCAATTAAGGCATGAGAAATAATTAAAAGAAATCTTGTCTATAATAGTATTAATCTCACGCGATGTTTGATAAGATTCATCTTAGTTCTCCTTTATTTTTTTAAAAAATACATCAGTCTCCGTTAAAATTTAAAGATAATTAATATATGAATGCTCAAGTTTGATGCTAAAAAAGGGTTTTTTTTATATGTTTTTAAATAAAAATTCCCAACTTTAAGTTTTTAACAAAAAGAAAAAAACAAAAGAAATATAAAATGGGAGTCTAAATATGTTGTAGAAGGTTAGTATGTAAATAGGACTTTCCAAATTTAGATATGACCTCAAGCATTCTTATATTTTAAAGAGTAAAATATCATTTTTGTCCTCAACATTTGGGGTAAATTTTAAAGTTGTCCCTAACATTTTAAAATTGACTCAATGTTGTCCTGCCGTTAGGAATCTGTTAACGAAATTGACGGCAGGACAAAATTGAGACGATTTTGAAACGTTAGGGATTTAAATAAGACGAACACGTTGGGGACAAAAACGATGCATATAAATAAATTTTAATTTTATCCTTCAATAATATCAATTTTTTACGGTAGATAGTTATTCAATTATTTTTTAATCACATCTAAGTAAATTACATTTAATCACATTAATTTTATTCTAAATAAATTTATTTTTTTATAATTTTACTCTTAAAAATTTTTACTTATCATAAAATATTTATAGAATGACTAGTACATAAACTTGTAAAAAGAAAATGATACATATATAATAAAATAATATAATTTTAGTCATTTTACAAACATTTCATTAGATTGTCAAAAATTAATACTTTACTCTATTATATTTATTAGATTGTTTCTATATAAACCAATTTTATTTAGTCTTGATCTATTTATTTATTCACTTAAACAAGAGTTAAAATATTCAAATTGTTAAAATATTCAAATTATATCTTATGTATATAATAACTCAATAACCTAATAATATATTCTTAAATAAAATTTTAATTTGCGATGAATTAATTCTTTTACCTTCTGAACAAAGACTAATAAATAGAACCTGTAATAGAAATAAAAAAAGTTCAGAAATAAAAAATGAGAGCCTGCGAAACCCCTATATGCCTTCCGTAGGTAAGGTATATTATCATGAAAAAATATAGGTAACTAATAATATTATGTGAACAATAGATATATTAAATGTTCATTTCATTAAATATGTAAATAATTATTTTAATATTAAAATTTAGATAAATAATTTAAAGGTATAATATATTTTTATTTTATTAATGATTATTTATATTATTTAAAAAATCATTATTTTTATTCTATTATTATTCCTTTTTCTTTTCTTAAACGAAGCTTTGGAGCAAATTGACTTGTTTTGTTGAATTAAGGTTGCAGATTTAAGCTATGGACACGTTACGCTGCGCCCTTTGAATATAGAATTCTTTAAGAGCAATTATATGTGATCAATATAATTTATTATTTTTGGTTAATATATGGCTAATTTTAAATATTAAAAATTAAATTTTAAATTTTAAATTTTAAATTTTAATTTTTAATCATATAAAAACAAAATATTAATTTAAAATATTAACTAATATTAATAAAAATATTATTTCGATCTAAAATTTTTCATCTTTAAATCTTAGGTTAACATAGAAGAATGTGCAACGAATTGACATTAATTTTTTTATTCTGCCCCAAACACTGTAGAGAAAAAAAATTCATGTTAGAAGGGAAATAGTTTCTTTAAAATTAGTTAAATTTCTAATAATAAACTTTAAATACTAATGACAAAAACTTTAGTTCTTGGATTTATTTACCTATATGATGAGTTTAACATTTATAACTTATATATGTTAGCTTTTTCTATTTTTGGCTAAGTTATGGACAAATCTGAAATTCATATGAAGTTTATATAGGGCTTATTCCTGTATGAAATATTTAATTGCTAATACACCAGGAAAATTATATTATATAGGGATTTTTTTTTATAAATACAGTTGTGTTTCAAATCAAATCTAATAAAATCCTAAAATCATCCCAGAAAGCAATGTCTTACTGTATGTGGTGTTTTTTTCCATTATCCATATTATCGTAATGTTGTTGCGTATTCAAAATTTGAAGTATATAGATCAATCAATTCAAAATTTGCGTATTTTTTTTGCCATTGCAAGTGGATGCGGCCTTTTTAGTGCAACATTGCAAGGTGTCACTGCATTATTAATAATATAAGCATATGATTTCATATGTCCCACATAATCAAAAGTTTGTGATGGCGCAATTCAAGCTTGAAAAAAAAGTTAGTTAGTCAATGAATAAAAGGGAAAATACTCATTTTGAGATACAAACAATATCTCCTCTCGCACACAAAAAGGACACATTCTCATAGTGAGACATATATATAGTGCAATAATGAGAATTTCGATGTTTCCGGTGAATTGTGCTCATAGTTATTTTTTTTTTTTTAGAGAAATGTCCTGTGGATATTTTCGTCCCTAACCATTGAAAAATACTTTTAAGTCTCTGACCTTCACAAAATTTGGACGAATCAGTCCCTCCGTCTAAATGCCTCCGTCAGGGACTGATCCGTCCAAATGTCTTCGTCAGGGACTGATCCGTCCAAATTTTGTAAAGGTTAGGGACTTAAAAGTATTTTTCAATGGTTAAGGACAAAAATGTCCGCGGAGCAAAAGGTCAAGGACCTATTTGTCTTTTTCTCTTTTTTTTTTTTTCCTGAAGAAACTATTGTAGATAAGTATTTAAGTTAGTAGTAGTTTGGAGTGAATCTTTTTAATTAAGAAATTAACTTGATCATTCTAAGTATGTACCTTTTTGTGTTAGAACATGTTTATATATAATTATCAATTTAGGGTTTAGATTTTTTCAACTAACACTATAAGAAATATACTTAATACCATCAAATTTACTGTCAGATTTAGTGATGAATATTTTTAGCAGATTTAGTGATAGATTTTCCAATAATTACGAGTAAAAATTCGTCCCTAAAATAACTTACCATTAGATTCAAAATTTTATAGCTAAACCTGACGGTAAATAGAAACACGAAAATTAATTATATTAGCGCTAAATTTAGCATAAAAAATTTCTGACGGTAACACGAATTTAAGAAACGCGACATTTAAACAATGACTAACACCTTATCTCAAATTTATCCGCTGGTACAATTGCCATAAATTTAAAATCAGAAACCCTCCCTCTCACTTCTGTAACTTCTCTCCCTCTCCTGTCTCTTTGTCTCTCACTGTTTTCTTCCTCTCCTGTTTTTTTGTATCTCGCCGTTTTCATCGCCAGCCACCATTCCTGTCCTCGCAGCAGTGCCTCCGATTCTCTCCACAGCAAACGAGTTCATCTCCTAAAGTCCCTAGCCGAGCCATCAAGGGTTTAGAAGTCGTTGCCAGGGTTTGTCGTTGTTGCCGCTACTTCGTGGGTCACTGTTGTCATTGTTGACTGTCATTCTTTCTCCAGGTTAGTGTAAATCTTTCACATTCTTCAATTTTTTAACTTTTTGTTTAAAAAAAATCCTAACACTATTCATTAATGGCAGAGGTGGGAGAAGCTTGCACGTTGCCATCACACCTCCACCGCAACTCAACCATCAGGTTTAGTTTTCTTAATTTTTTAAATTTTCTATATATTTTTATATGTATTTTATTAATTTTGTATTTTTTTAATTTTAAATGTAAGTCTATTTGAAATTTTAATTTTTTAAAAATTTCTATTTTAAATTTTGTGTTTAAATTCCGTTTATCTTTTTTAATTTACTACTTAGGATAATTTCGGTTATAAAATTGAAGTTTAAAATTTAAAAATGATAATTTTTTGAAAATTTGTGTTTAAAATTCGTGTTTTTTATTTAGATTTATTAAGGTTAAATCAATCTGAAGGTTCTTTATGGCCTAGAGAAGGAATTGAATTTATGACCTCTTTTAAACTTATACACTTTAACTTTAATTTGGGTTAGTCTTAGTATTACTGTTGAGTATGCAATATTGATTATATAGAAGACAATTTTGTTTTGTCTCTTAACGATTAAATAAGAACAGACCAAACACGTTACTTTTGAGTAAACTGAGATGTTGTAACTTCTGCTAGATTGATTATGCACCCAGGAGATAATTTTATTTTGTCTCTTATCAAATAAAACTATAAACAGAATAGAGAAGAGAAAATGATACAACCATATATCTTGATTCAACACTATGTGCAATATGGCCTACATCCAGTCTCCACCACAACTGTAGTAGAATTTTTATTATCTTTCACCAAGATTAAAATCACCAATTGCTTAGGATTCTACCCAATCCTATCTGGGACAAACTAAACTTCTACCCAAGCTTGATTTGGTTAAGTTCATTCCCTAAACTTTCAACCACTAAGTGCTAACCCAACTTAGTAAGGGAATCCTTCAAGATCATGAATACAAAACAGAAATATATACAAAAGAGTTTAAAATAATTTTATGACTTTTCTCCAAGAATATTCTCTTTGTCTTTTCTCTCAATGATTTTTTTATTACCTCACATAATGCTTTTTTTTCATTGATAAGAAACAAAGAAAGATAAAAACTGAAGAATAGAAAATTCAATGTAAAGACATAAATTAAAGGAGAAGAAGAGATAGCTTGAAAGGTTATGAAAACTCAAACAGTGTGCTCACTTTTCTTGTCTCAATTTTTGGCCGTTTACCCCTTTTTAAAGAAGAGTAAACCTTCGAAAACTTGAGTTTAGTTGAACACTTTTGACTTGTTCTTCTTCTATAAAATTCAGATCGGAGACGCAGAGGAGGGATGGGACAGCAGCAGTGATTAGAGTGTTGGCATGCATCTTTATCTTACTACTTCTCGTTCTTCCTTTTTTTTGGCTTCAAGGATCTGAGCCGTTTATCCATTCTTTAGCTCCAAATTTTGTTTTTGACCTTTGAGTTGTAGCAGTGATACACAACCTTCATTTTCTTCATCATACTCGAATGATGCATGTAGGAGGAAGGCAGTTTCAACAAGTTACAATGAAAGTACAAAGATGAATATGTTATTCTGATTTTTTTCTGATTCAACCTTTGATTTAATTTTTTCTTTTTGTACTAGTCTCTAACTTTTTTTTCTTCTTTTTTCTTTGTTGCTTGGATTTGGTAATCACTTTTTTTTTTTTAATTTTGAGCTAAGCAACCCTTTCTACTTGTGAAAGCTCTTTCTTCTTTAATCTAGGGTTAGTCACGTGGGTCACAAATTAAAGAGAGATGAAAGTGTTTGATCATTTGTTTACGGGCCAAAGAAAAGAAGAGTGTGCTGTTTAAGAGAGTTTTGGGCCTGTTGCACAATAACCAAATAAATTACACACAATTGGACTTTTGATCCAAGATTATAATATTTAGTCATCATCAAATTATTATTTTTGTTTTCTCAAACTCAACACAATCAATATAGGTTGTTAGGGTTAACTTTGTTTTGTAATTAGATTATTTTAGGTGAATTAGGTTTTGTTTAAATTAATATATTTTTATCAGTTAGGTTTGTTAGTTTAGTTAAGTTAAATGACTTTTTGAATTAGTTTTATCCAATGAATTTAATAAGTTGTCTTTTTTTTTTATTAGGATTGTGTTATTTTCTTTGAGATTCATTGGAATTTGCTTCTTTCATAGTTTTTTAGTTATATTTCGTGGGTTGTTCGTGCATTGCTCAAGTTGCTTCTCTATAATGAATTGTTTAAGTTTTATACCAGACTTACTTTTTCCACGATAGAATTTTAGGATGGAAGTATGATAAGATTGCCTTCTCAAAATTTTTATTTGCTGAAAAATTGCAGTGATAAGGAGATGTACACTAAAATACTTAGGATTTGATATTTGTTTGAATGTGTATTTGTTTTAATTTATGTTTGTTAAAATTATTTAAAGAAATGTTTGGTTTGTGAAAAAGATGAAAATTATATTTGGTGAAGATTTTTAATTTTAGACGAAATTCTACCGAAATTTTTAAAAAAAGTTATGTTGTTGATTAAATTTTAGATATTGACACTAATAAAATACTCTAAAGGTCAAAATACTTTTTCTTTCGCAATTAAGTCCTTTTAGTCTTTTTCTCTTTGCTTATTATTACTATTATGATTGGTTCATATAGCATGAAACTCAACTCTAAATATAATTAAATTAAATTAAATTATAAAATTAGAAATAAAAAATTTAGTACATTGGATGAATTAATTATAAATCTTAAAATTTTTTTAAATAATATATCTAAAAAAATTAATTATTAATTTATTTCATGTATAAATTCTTTAAATTTCTAAAATTATATTGTAATAATAGTCATTAAATGAATAATAGCACATTGTTTCCCACTTTACATTCTCATTCTTTTCTTTTCCGTTCTTGCTGCTTCCGAATTCCAAACACCTCAAACTAACATAAGCTTTGCTTTCGATCTTTTCTTCTTCGTGATCACAAGGAGCCATGCTTCTCAATTGACTAGTGATAGTAGTGATCACGATGTTAATAAAGTTGAGACTGTTAGACAGCAAGTTATGAATGCTCATCCACATGATCCGAATGTTGTAATTATATCGTATCAAAGGCCTCACACAGGTATATTTGCATTTATTTTGTGATTTCTAAATAGCTACAAAGAAAATAGAGTTTCTGATTTGTAAGGAATATATGGATCTAGAGTTTTTTAATTGTTATATATTTTCTTGTGACAGGGAATTGCAAGGAGGCTTATTAAGAAGGCTCAAAAGAATGCAGTAAAGAGAGTAAATTTCACATATAATGAAGTAATCAAAGTTCCTTGTTTGTTTAGAGACACAAACATCTTATATACCTTATTTGTTTGATGACTAATAATGTTGATTTGAAAAGCATGGTTGAATTACCTACTCCTTTATTGATAAAAGTCCTAAATTATTTAAATAATGTTGATATCATTAATTAGTATTTTACTATTAATTTATCAAGTTATAACAGATATTCTATAATCTGTATAGCCATTCAAAAATTTTAAAAAATAAAATAAAATTTAAATTTATGGTCAAATTTAATGTCAGTTGAATTTGTCGATAATTATTAATTTAATTATTAATAAATAATATATTATTGTCGGATTACTGAAAAATAATTCTGGCGGTAGTAAACGCGCAAAAACCTAATTTATAGCGCTAAAGTTATTGTCAAAAATTTTTTTACGGTAACAATTTCCAGAGTTTTGCCAATTAAAAGTTTATATCTACAGTTAAATCCAGTGGTAATTACACTACAAAAAAAATTGTTAATTACGACAGTTTTTTAGGGTTATTACGGCGGTTTGAACTGCTATTATTATCTTGAATGGCGACTAAGAAAAATCGCCGTAATTCTAAGCGCCATTTAGTTATTACGGCGGTTTTTTAAAACCGCCACAATTACCATGGTTAAAACGGCAGTTTTTTAACATGTTAAAACGACGATTTAAACCGCCGTTATTTTCAAATAAAACGGCATTTTTTGTTGGTTAAAATGGCGGGTCAAACTGCCATTATTTCCAGATAAAATGGCACTTTTTGGTCGGTTAAAACGGCGGTTCAAACCGCCGTTATTTTCAAATAAAACGATTTTGGTTAGTTAAAATGGAAAACGACAGTATTTATTGTTTAAAAATGGTAGTTTAAAACCGCCGTTTTTATCGAGTTAAAATGGTATTTTAATTATTTAAAATGGCAGTTACAAGTCGCCGTTTTTACTGGACAAAAGTGACATTTTTTATCGTTTAAAATGACAGTTTTAACTGTCGTTTTTACTACGTTAAACAAACAATATTTTGTTTAAAATTTCACAATAACAAGAAAACATAACTTATAAACAAAATATTATGTAAGTCATAAATAAAGTATTAAACATAACATATAATATTTTAGTATTGAAAATCAAAAGTAATAACTCCTACACAAATAAAGTATCAAATATAACATGATTTTTAATTCTAAACATAACATGTAGCTAAAGATATAAGTCCCATAATTTTTGAAAATTTTATTATAAATTAATTTCAAGTTTAATTATTTATTTATAGCTTTAATTTCAGAAATTTCTTTATTAAAGATAATTAAAGTAAGTTTTGATTAATTGAGTTTGAAATAAATTAAGATTCTTATTCAATTTTATAATTATTGAAATATTTTCTATATTTAAATTATAAAGTTTAGTAATTGTAAAATAATAAGAATTTTATATGATTTGGTTTAAATAATTGAGATTTCGAAACTTAATACTTTCAATTTTTACAGACAAAGAAAATTAATTATATTATCTCTAATTTTAAATTAAATAATATTTTAAAAATATACTTAAAGGATTAAATTAGATTTTTAATTAATACTTTATACCCCTAATTTTATTAAAATTACCTAAACTACCCTAATCCTAACCCTCTATCGCCATCCCCTTCCCCAAACCTAAACCTAATTGCTTCAGGAAACAAAAGCAGAGAAGGAAAGAAAGAAAATAAAGGGGAGACGGGAGCAGGGGAAAGAGAGAAGAGGGGGAGTTGCGATCCGAAGAGGAAGGAGAAAGGAGACCACCACTGCCAGCTGTGCCACCGCCACCACGTCCAGCTGCCTTCGCACCGCCGTGTTGCACAGAGGAGGGAGAGAGAGCGAAGAGCAGAGGGAAGAGAGAGGAAGAACGTGCGCGAGGTTGCTCAGCCGCGGGGAGAGGAGACGCGCGTCTCGCCTGTTGCCGTTGCCGCTGGTTCGCCTTGGAGCCGCCGTCGTTGCCATTGAAATCGAGGAGAGAGAGAGAGAGAGAGAGAGAGAGAGAGAGAGAGAGAGAGAGAGAGAGAGAGAGAGAGTGAGTGAGAGAGAGAGAGAGAGTTCGCGAGGAGAGAGGGGACGCGCGTGTGGCGTTGCCATCGCCGTCTTCGACTAAGCCACTACTAGAAACCACCACTGAAGCCTAGGTCTGCTTGGTAAGCTCTAATCTTGCCTCAGATCTTCTTTTCTGTTAAGTTGGTTCTACCGTGAGTTGTTACTGAGGTTGTCTGCGTTAGGTTATACAGTCTCCATGAGTTTCTCTATTGTGCACCGCCGTCGAAGCCACCATCCCGCTGCTGCCGCCTTTGCTCTAAGCCGTTGTTACAGAGAGTGTTGTTGTCGTTGCGGCTACTCGGTTAGTCGTTCCTCTTTAGTACGGTAAGCTATTCCTTGTTTCAGTTTCGAACTCTTTTAGTCGATGTTTTGTGGTATGTTGTTAAGATTCTTGCGACGTTAATGTTTTAGGATTTAGTCTTCGGGGCCACATGTTGCGATTAAGGTTACTTCTGTTGTGGCGGAAGTGAGTGGAGCTGAGGTCGCGGTTGTTGTTGTTTTCGGGCCGAGGAAAAAGGTTTATGTGTTTTGACTTGTTGAGGTAGGGGTTTTCTTAAAATTTATTTTATCTTATAGAATTGTTATAAATAGATATTAATGTGAGAAATATATGTTTGTGATTATGATTGTCTTATGAACGTGGTTGTTTGCTGGGCTGATTGCTTGATTGCCTGAGTGGTGTGTGACTTTTTAAAAAGAAATTAGTTTGAAAAGTTATTTAATTGATTATTATGAAAAGTGGTTTTTCTTGGTTTTGAAGTTAATTTGATAATGTAAATGAATCGGCTTTGAAAATAATTTGAGATATGAAAATGAATTAATTTTGGAAGCGGTTTAATTTTGAAAAGAGATTTATTACTGGAAATGGTTGGATTTGAAAATAATTTGATATTAGAACTGGTTGAATTTTGGAAATATTTGAGACTTGGAAATGCTTGAGAAAGGGTTTGAGGAAGATTTGGATGGGACCCGAAAAGGGTGGCAGAGTCCGAGTTTTAGAGGAAATGCTGCCGAAATTTTATAAAATTGGGAGTTTCCTTTGAAGTAATTATTTAAAAAATTTAGTTTTAAACATTATATGTTTTAAGATTGATTTATCTATAAAAGAAAGAATTATGTTTTGAATTGGGATTGTTGATGAACGGAATGGAAAGAAGGATGATGGGGATTGATTTTGAAATATGACTTCTTCAAATGAATTTGGAAATGAGATATGGATTGACGAATGATGATGATATTGAGAATGACTTAGATATTGGTGAATGTTGAATGAATTATTCATATGGCTTATGAATTTGAATTATCTGAGACACGAGTTTTCCTGGCTTGATGCAGTGGCTTGCCACCACTTGTTCCAGGTTAAGACTCGATACTCTGTTGATCCTACGACGTAAGGGTGACCGGACACGTATAAATTCCCGGGAATGGTACCCCATTGAGCGATTTGATATATATATGAGAAAATGCTATGCATAGACTCATGGGGATGTGCGTCGGAAGACAGTCCAAAGGTTTAGCAAACCGGACTTGTCGGGTTGGCTGTATAACCGATAGATGAGCTCATTAGCCATAGGACAGGCATGCATCATATGCATTTGTATGCTTTGATTGGGTTTGAATTTGTTTTGGTTTACCTAATTGTTAAACTGTTATTAGCTGCTACCTGAGCTTAAAGAAAAGTTTTGGATTTCTGGATATTTAAAAATTGATTTTCGAAAAGGGTTTTTGGATAACTAGTTGTTGGTTTTTAAAAGATTCAAAGGACGAACAATAATCACTGAGCTTAAAAAATAGATTTCTCTTTAAATATTTTATTATGACAATTCTGAAACTCTGTGGTGAGACCGTGTGGTTAGGTTCTCACCCCCCTACAGCTTTATCTTTTCAGGAGACGGATGAAAAAGCTCATGAAGGGTTGTATTGTGTTTCGATTAGTCGATAATGTTGTTTAGTTTTTATTTATTTACCCATCGCCATCAATATTATATTATATAAGAGGGATAAAAATTGTATAATTTGTATGTATATAATATGTATAAGTTACTTGAATAAGAAGTCTTGTACTTGTACATGCTTGTTTTGTTTTATCTAAAAAGTATTCTTTTTCCGCTTTTTCAAAAAAGAACAGTGATACGATTTTGAGTCAAAGGCTGCTATTTTATTATTAAGTATATGAAGTCGTCGTAATACTTCTTTCTATCAGAGTAGCACAGCCGGAAGCATGTCATTCTGATAGTGAGGGTGTTACAAAAGATACATCAAATCTCCATCATAAAAGTCGTGAATTATTGAATTATGATGGCTCTACCTAATATATTATATATCTATTTAGCCAATTGTTGCTTTCCAAGAAATAAGATCATAGAACAGAAAATTCATATGGAAATGATAAAATATAAAGATGTTGGAAAAACAATCTTCACAATTTACCTAGTAATATGATTCAATTTACATGGGAATTTTAACAAAAATAATGAACAAAGAAAGAAGAAAAAAGGAGTACGAAGCACCTTGGCTTTTAGATAGACGTAGAAATAGATTCTTTTCCTCCAAGCGTTTGAATAATATCTTCTATGAGTTTAATATCATTATCATGCTTTGTAATTTCTTCTTGCTTTGCACGTAAATCTTCCATGTACAGCTCAAACACCTCTGCAATGAAAATCAAATGTTACCTTTGCTCATAAGAGACAAGCAGAGTTGCATTCAATTTCTAACTGCAAATCCCAAAATCTACCCCTTTTCCCCAACCAAAACAGGATTTAAAATTAGGAACCCTAGGTTGAAGTTTCCAGGCACAATGGCATCAACACAATTTCAAAAATTCAAGGCATGGCTACTACATCAGTGTGTAACTGAATGTGGAGTTAATTACTTCCTAATGAAAATTAACAACTTAATAATTTCTTCAATCAAAATCAACATGCATAGCTCATTCATATTGAAGGACAACGAAAAAAAACAAGTTACTCTATATTAAAATAGGCATTTGCAAATTATGATTATAGTTTGAGTTCTAAAGATTCATGGTGAACATACTTGTGGTGTTCTCAAACTCTTTGGTGACCTCTTGCGCATGCAATTCGGAAGCTCTCTATGCCGCTTTAGCCTGTTGCTTCTCAGAGCGAGCGTGGGCAGCTGTGGTGATGGCGGCATCAAGCTCTTGTTCCATTATTGTCGACGAAAATGGCCTTCTTCAAAAGAAGCTTTTGGAAAGAGTCCAGATTGGATGCCATCTTCGTCACAATAATAACATTATTACTATTAGCTATAATAACATTTTCAATAAGATAGTTAAACAAAATAAGCAACAAGAAGAAGAGTGCCATCAATAATGGATTCACCCATAAAGGACACAACAGCATTAGCTAAATCTCCTTCAGTGGAACAACAAAATAAAAAATTCTCAATATATTGAACTTCAAGTAATAAAACACCTTCAATAGTTTTGAAAACATGAACATAGACATAAGGACCAATGCGAAGATGAGCGTAAAGACCAGTTTTGTGTGTTATCTTCATGAATCTCACCAGATCATATCTCCTTTCAAAATTGTACTGAGATGAGTAGCATGAAGAAAACACAATAAACAAAGATCAAATGTGAGAGAGAAACACAGAAGAAAAAACAAAACATGATAATAATTCATAAGAAAGTGGTGGGGTACATTTCTAGGGGAAGGCTCATAAATATTCTAGAACACATAGGTTTTAATCACATCTATTCCTTTTTCTTTTGCCTTTTGAATTAGATCTTCCCACATCTGCACAGAAGCCATTTTTATAATTTAAATATGAATACCAGAAACTTCTCTCTAGTTCTACTTGAATTAGAAAGTACTGCACCGATAGTTATTTTGAGACGGATGCAGTGTATTCCATCCATATATTTAAAGTATGCCAGGAGCTAAGGTGTTTTAAGTATCCTTCTCAACCTCATCCATCAGCCTCATACTCCCGCACCAAAGAATCAAAACCCTAACACCTTACTGCGAAATTAAAACTTGACATGACTAGTTGATTTTCACAATATCACGGGGCATAATTGTAAATTTAGCAAAAAATGAATAAAAAAATCAAAGAGCACTTACCGCAAGCAAGTGAGAAGAGCGGTTCTCAATCTCATTGATCATGTCGCGTGCATTTGTCGGAGCTAGCACTGCCTCCACGATTCCATTTGAGCTGCATTCGCGCCGAGACAATTGCGATGGTTGTCTCCTCATTAACGTGTGGTAAAATTCCACCACCTCTGGCACCCTCGTCAACAACAACAACAACAACGTAGAAGATCAATCAAAGTAAAAATACACAATAAGATGAATGACAACGGCAGAAGATGAACGGCAGCAAGGGATTAGGGTTCGTCATTCACTTTTTATTAAGAAACCACACTAATCACTCTCGGTCTCTCATATAGTCAAATACAACAATACATCATGTGAGTTAAAAAGACAAAAAAAAAATGATAGTGGTGGTTTTAAACTGCAACAATCAACTAAAATCGCCACAAAAATCACAAACATTCTGGCACAAGAAAAACCGCCGAAATTAGTGAAAAAAATGACAGTTCTATAAAACCGCCATAAAATTAATGTCGTTTTAATCTTTTTTTTTTTGTAGTGTTAGCAGTAGACTAAAAAATCCGACAATAAATAGTTGCCGGCGAGATTTTTATCATATGATTTAGTCCTCCGCTAATAAATCCAATAGTAAATAGTTTACTGGGAAAATTTTTTAGTAATTCAACTGGTAAATCTGATGATATTCGGCGACTTTCTTGTAGTGTAATATTAATTAATTTTTAAATTTTTTTAATTTTTATTCAAAATTTTAGATTTTAAATTTTAAATCTTATATCAATAATTCTAATTCTATCTCTTAAATCCTCTAAAAAAATTAAGGGTCATCACTTAAAAAATAATCATACAATAAAAAAATAGTTAATGTAGGTTAATTAAAACTGGTTTAATTTCCTTTACTTTCTACATAAAAACAATAAATTTTTCGATACAATCTAGCCTAATTCGACAAACTTCTAGTTTTCTTTTTTAATTTTTTTTAATGACTACAAATTGAGACTTTAACTAAGAGACTAAGGCACCTGCTAGTTTGATTTGATTAACTCAACATTGTTACATACTAATTAATAAATAGTTGGAAAGAATAGTGAACATATATCCATATGATGATTGTCTAGAGCTCCTCAAAAATTTGTGGCGCAATGATAGGGGGTGTTAAGTGAGGGATGCAAAGACATCATCATTGTCTGACAGGGAATATTAATATTAATCCAATCCAAAGATGTCTCGACCACTTTTTCTTCCTTTACGTGCTATCAATAATAATCACACCTCACTCACTTTAAAGGGGATTCATCAATTCATTCCTTCCCCAATTCTGCTTTTGTTTTGTTTTCAACCAAGAATTAAAGTTATTAATTACATGGCTATGTGGCCCTAGCGAATCTGTGATCATGCTAATGCTATACTATTAGGCATTTCCTTTATCTTGTATTCATTTAGTTTGTAAATATATTTTGGAGATTAATTATTTTTAATTTATAAAAATATAAAAAAGATTTAAGCGCTATCAAAATTGTAAAATAAGCGTTCATTTCATTATCCAAAAAAATAAATATACAAGGCTACGAAAAATAAACAGAATTTAAACATTTTTATAACTCATATATGATGTCTCTACAACAATTATTTACTTTTTATGCAGAATATTTTTATTAGTAAAACAAATATAAGATGAAAAAAATTATAGCAATGGTATAAAAACAACAAATGATGAAATAATATATGGAAGTAGAGAGCTAAAGAAACAAACGTTCATAATTTTACAGGCCTCCAATAAAAACCTGGTTCAATTAGTCTAATGCCCTTTTTTAAATAAAGTCTTTGAATATTGTAAATTTAAAAAAGTGACCCATAAAGCCACACAACAACAAAAAAAATGCCAAGTACCATTAAATTTATGGTCGGAGAAACGAATAAAATCTGACGATAAAATTTAATGAATTTAATATAATATAATAATAGTATATGTAGTGATTTTAGTAAATAATAATTTATATATGGCTTTATGGGTAGTATAATTTTCTAGTGGATATTTTCTGCTAAATTGAAACATCAAATTGCTTACACCTGCAAATGTATTGAGATAAAATAGCAATGTAACAACAATTATCGAAGAAAATAGACAACAACAAAAATTGTAGGAAGTATATGATAGTATTAGAAGGCTAATTTTTTTATATATGGGTAATTTTAACGTAAAATACAGGAATATTTGATCATTTTAGTGAAATTTCGTAAAAAATAATTTTTAATTATAAAAAGATAAAATATCACCAATATTTTTTAAAAATAATATTTTTTTTAATTAAGAAAAAACAAAATATCATTGACATTTTTGTAAAGACTCACAACAATATATAATATAACACATAATTTGAATTATTAAAAAAAAAATTTACTTCTAATAATCCAATATTAAAAAAAAAAATCGGAAAGGGATCTCACTTACACCTCAGAGAAAGTGAACATCCGACGATGGGAAGAAGGCACAAATCAGCGGAGACGGAGGCGCTGGACGTCCGGGTTGCTGCGGTGCCGCGAGCTCGACTTACACAATATACGCGTCCTCCCTACGTACGGTGGTCTGTGCGGACAACGGCGTCAGTCGGAAGAGTGTCGGTGCGATGTCCAACGGCGGCTGGTAACCATGGCAGCACTGTACCGGTTTTTGCTTCAAGGAGAGAGTGAGAGAAGAAGTTCACACCGTATTGAGAGAAGAAGGTAATCCTAATTTGATTCCATGAATGACGGGATTCATGATTTGATTCAAATTTTAAATTGGAAACTACTCAAAATTAATTAATTGCCAAGAATCATAATTTGATTCAAATTTTAAATTGAAAACTACTCAAAATTAATTAATTACCTCTAATTTAATTCTAATTTCAATTTAACCTCATTGTACACATTATATAAAACATACCGTGACTACCCATACTTTTCCATATATATATATATATATATATAGTCGCAACTAAGATATAAATGGTTGCCATAATTATTACTTTGGACACAACCATGGTCCATAAAATAGGGAGGTTACCATTGATATATGTTAGAGATAATTAATAAGAATCTTACTAATAACTTGACACACTTAGCTAGGCTACTGTGCAATGACGAAGAGATTAATCCCCTATCAATAATTAATCACCTTAGCTAGTGACCATTGAGAATTGAATAATTTCACATAAAATGATTTGTTTTTGCTTTCTCCTAACTATGCATAACAATTATGCTACACATACAAATCTTTTTAGAAACTAAAATTTAACTAAGTTGATCCAAATTTAACAAAAATTAACTTCAGAATAGAAAGTGTGTAAACATGCTCTCGTGCAACTATTCAGTAACACGAACGTTAATATGAAAACGCTTCGCCTCTCTTAATAAAAATTAAAACGATCAAACTTCAAACGACGTTCAAAATCTCTAAAAAATCTATCAAAATCTTTTAGAAAACTCAAAGAAATCTTGAAGCTACGTTCGAAATCTTCACCAAAAAGTAGATATTACTGCTCTCATAATACTGTTTATTTTGTGATAACTGTGTTAGGTCGGTTTAAGAAAGTTGTTTTAGTGCTTCTCGTATCGTTTAACCTATATTAATCACTTTTCTGATTCAAAATTTATTTGCATGTATTTAAGGGTTTTGAATTTTTTTTTTGTAAATATTTGAGTGATTCACTTCTTTTGAATTGAGTTCGTTTGTAGTAATCATTAAAAACTTTTGGTGCATTTTGGCTGAATTGCAGTGCAATTGGTGTTATTGTCCTGGATTGGGTGTAACAAGGCCATAAAATGTTATTGTAGTGTTTTTGGTGTCATTTTGTGCATGTTCAAGTGATTTACATGTGTTTTTGTTCATATTTGACCTATTTACATATTTTGAACTGAGTTTTTGTGTAGCAATAAGTAATTACTTTTGTTTTTTTTTTTTGTCTAAATTGAGATACATTTGGTACTTGAATGTATTTTTGTGCATGTTTTTACAATAATTTTTTATTCCTTACAGAAAAAATAACAATCAAGAGATTTGCTGAGAGTAGAGGTGTTCAAAACCGATCCAATCTCAACAACCGAACCGAAAAAACTAATAACCAAATAAATCGAAAATAGAAAAAACTGAAAAAAATGAAATTTTGCAGTTTTCTATTTGGTTCAATTTGATTCGGTTTTTAGTTTTTGACACTAAAAACCTGAACCAAATCAAACCGAACCGGAACCCTAATACACTCCTTTACTCACTCACGGTCTTTCACTCACGCCGCTTCTCCTTAGTCCTTTCTCGCTCACACACAAATTACTCTCTCACACTCACGCACACTCCTCTGTTAGTCACAGTTCTCTACTCCTCTCTGCCGTTGCTGTCCAGCCGTCCAGCAACTGTAAGAATCGCGATTAATTAACCGTTTAACTAATTAAATTTATTGCCCAAAATAGGATCCAAAAATTTAGAATGTTAATTAGAAATTTTAAATATGATATTTGGACTCGGTAGATTTTTCTGAGTTGAAAAATGTAATTTTCTTCAAAAAATTGCGTAAAAATGCGTACCGGTAAATTAGCCAGCAGTATCAGCTTAAATCTGTCCGGTACTGTGTGAGAGCAATAAAAACAATAGAAAAACTTGGAAAAATAATTAAAGTTAAAAAGCGGACACTAATTTTAAAGGTTTGGCTCAAAATTGGGGCAAACGGGTCAAAAACGCTAACAGGTTGGACCGGATCCAAGTTGGGCCCAAGCTGAACATATATAAATACACAAATGAAGGCCATTTAGCCTCATTCATCATAAAACACAACACACACCAGCTGCACAAGTGAGAAGAGACGGAGAAGAGAGTGTTACTATTCATCCTTCACTTCCGGTGGCTATAACTTGAGCTACGGTGCTCCGATTCACATCCCGTTTGCGGCTACGTGAAGTTCTCACCGAGTCCGTAAATTTTATCTAACTTTTGTAGGTAAGATCTTGAAACTCACTCCCTATTCTATTGCCCTAAAAAATTCAAATTTAAGGTTTTGGTTTTGAGTGAAATCTTGTGTTTTAGTTTTTAGGTACTAACCATTAGTGAGGGATTGTTGAATAATATCCTAAATTTTAGTGGTGTTGGGAATAAGTAGTATGACCACAATCCAATCAATCACGTGTCAAATAATTTGTTATTGTTATTATATTAAAATGTTAATATAATAACGTCCTTGATTAAATTTATAGATTTATTATTGTGATAGTGATCACAATATTGAGAGATAAATCTTTTATAATTTAATCTAAATTGTTCTTGGTCATAGGATTATTAAAAAGGACATTAATAATCCGGAAAGATCAATATATATATAATGGTCTTCATTGGATGAAGATTAATAGATCTCATTTATTAAATTATATATATAGATGGTGCATATAGAGATATGACCATTGAACTGACTCACTTTGAGAATTTCTAATGGTTATAATTACCTATATTTGTCAATAGGATATTCTCAAGATGAACACAGTAATAGAGTTTCCTTTGACCAGCGACTGTCATAGTAATTAACAATGTATTTATTATACTTTGATTCCGGACACCTAATACCCTAGGGTGCTAGTTGAATGGATATTGGGTATAATTTAAATACTTGTAGAATTAATGATTAGTCAATAAGGAATCCGTCAACTCTCGGTAAAGAGTTTGAGCTCTATGATTATAACGACTGAGATGAATAAAACCTTGGCCAAGGGGATTGAATGAATGAAGAAATGAGTTTCTTAGGTCATTCACAGTTCATTATAACAATGGTAACAAGTTAGAGTTTGACAATTAAACCATACTCTAAAGGTTAACCAAGAGCTGGAAAGATGGAAGGAATTATACTTTGTTCTTCTAAGGTTCTTAGTAAAAATATATTACTTCATACTATCGGGTCGTTGAGGAGTGTTGCTAGACGCCAACCTTGATTAGTAAATTTAGTATGACTAATTTAATACCCGCTTAGTATTGAACCTATGGGGTCACACACTAACGAGTGTTCTAATCTTTGCTGTAGAATTATTTAATTATTAATTTGATTTGATCAAATAAATAATTATATTAATTCAAATGGAATATTATTATATTTTTTGCTAGCACCAAGAATATAATAATAGTATGATAATTGAGAATATTATATGAGATTTGAGAATAATTAGTTATTCTATTTCTAAACTTGAATTCTAAATTTGGATGAGATCCTAACTGATTCTGTTTCAAATTGAGTTATGATATGATTCATAAATTTGAAAGATTCAAGTTTAAAATAACAAGATATGATTTAAATTTGAATTTAGAATCAAATTTAAAATCAGTAACAAATCTCATACTACTATATATATGTATGCCAAGAGTAGAGAAATGAAAAAGAGACGAGAATAAAACACAAGGGTTTTATTCCTTTACCTCTATACACATAAACGTATGTGAGCCTGATTCTTTGAGAAGAATTTTATGGCATGCAAAGAGTTGCAAGAGGTTTCTCAATTTAGATCAGATGTCCATTAGTCAAGGAGTTGACAGCAAAGGTTGGTCTCGGTGTGGATACGCATAGCGCCTTCGTACCATCGAAGGAGAAAGTGATTTTTACTAAAAGCGTCTAAAGGTATTTAGATCTGATCTACCATCTATATATTATTGGAATAAAGTTTAAGCACAAAATAGATCTTTAAGGATTACTTTCTTTTCTTCTGCTGCGTGTTATGAACACATGGTAATCCTTCAGTGGTATCAGAGCTTTGGCCTTTTTGTGTTTAAATTTTTATTCCTATTTTCTTAAAGTTTGTGAATTAATAGGATTAATTCAAATTGTTTTTAAACATGTGATGTATTTATTTCCATTGAAATGGTTTTCTAATAAATTAATAGTTAATTTATTTTAATTATTTAATTGTGATTAAATTACCATTCTTTAAATATAATAGTTATATTTATAATCAAATATTTTGTTTGGTTCAATTTATTTATTAAATTTTATTGTGATTTTAATTACAATAAAAGGAATAAGATGCAAAATATTTTTTGTTTGTTTCTTATATATATAAGTGTATATATAAAGGTCAAATTTGATTTGATAAGTTTTTAAGGCTAAATGTTAGTACATGAAAAATCAAATTTTGATTTGATTGATGTGTTTTGAATACTATAATTTTAGAAATTAGTTTTCTAATGTTCTTGATTATAAAGAGCGGCCTGACAATCGGGAGTTTTATTTCAAGATATTAATCAGTATATACATTTGATGTATTAGGGATTTAATTTTATATTTACCTAGACAACCTAGGAGTATAAAATTTAATCCAAGAATACTGATAGAAATTCTCTAACAATAGAGATAAGTCCTAAAAGTTAGGATATTGTCAAAAATAAATTTATCTCTTATTTACAAGGAACAACCTGACAACCAGGAGACTTGTACTCAAAGATAGAATTTATTTATGCATATGATGATGTATAAGGAGAATTAATTTTATACTTGAACCTAGACAACCTAGGGGTATAAAATATAATTCAGTTAAATAATTGTCTGACAACCAGATAATTATTTAGGATTATAATTGTATGTGATACAATTTAATCATATTTATTTGGAATAGGTATGAGTAACAACTTGACAACCAAGGTACTTATTCATGATTCTAAATAATTTTAACAGAAATATAGATTTTTTAAATTTTTAAATATATATACCTTTTGTGTGGCATACTTGAAAGTAATATAATGGCTAACATCTGAGAATTGTTCTCATATATGAAAGGGTTATCATGGAGATGATAATTCAATTGAAATAATATTGTCCAATAAGATTAGTGATGGAATAGTCAGTACTTGTGAAGTATCTAAAATATTATTTTATTATAATATGGGTTGTTTTGACAACCATGAATTCTAATTTCAAAAACATATACCCACTATTTATTACTGAACATCTTGAGAAGATGTATGGTGCCCAAAGTAAGATAGTATGACTATCAAAGTTTTATTTAAACTAGTGGGAGTATTGGACAATATATTTTGAATTAAACAACTTTAGAAGTTGGAATGCCATTAGGCAAATGGCTTTAGCGAGAATTGTTCTTGCAAGTATTTTTGGATATTTATTTTGTTACAAACAAAATTTTTCTTAATATGATTAAGGTTTGTGATCTTTTTAGAAAAAATTCAACATGAGTATTGAGGATGCGAATCAAAAGTGTTCTTAAGGGTTGGTTTGACCAATAATAAAAATATTGAGTATTTTTATTATAAGAGTTTAAAGTAAAATCTCTAATATCTAATTGATATTCTATTGAATAGAGAATGAGATTCTCTTCATGCATAAATACTAGTACTCTATGTACTCCATCATGTTTAAGAAACATGAAATTTGATTTAGTTGAATATCACTATTTGTTAAATATTTAGACTACGTTTTAGAAATATTGCTAAATTAACAAATTTTTTACCAAATCAATTTCTTATCCATATGAGATATGGAAAAGGTATAAGCTGAAACTCAAGAACATTAGAGTTTGGAGATATCTTATATGTGTTAAGAGATTGCACAACAATAGAATTGACATTAGGTCCGATAAATGAGATTTATTGGTTACCCTAAAGAAATAATGAGATTATTTTTATCACTCTTTTTATGACAAAGTGTCTGTGATAAGAGGTTAAACTCTTTTTTTAGAAAAGGGATTCCATCTTAAAGAAAGAGTGGAAATACAATTACTTTTATTAGAATTGTATACCACTCAATAGAGGATATACTTTCTCTTGAAAGTATAAAAGGTTTGATCGTCAAACTAACATTTTGAAAAAGTAGCCTATTTGTATAATGGTACAATTCTATAAAGATAGATCTAATGGTTACTTAGATTTTTTATAATCATGTTCAATAAGGATTGTCCTTAAAATACAATTATGCACTATTGTAGTGGGATATTTCATGTTTTGAGAAAACGTGATATTTATTATGCACTAGATATATTTTACAAAAGGTCAAGCAAACATGCTCAAGAGCAAAGGTGTTTAAGGTCAAAAGAGTTTTGATAAACACAGATGTGCATTGAAAAATTATACACATGATTGATTGGCTCTAGTGCAAGTGGGAGATTATTGTGATAATAGTATGCCCAAGATCCAATCCATCATGATTGGCTCTCGTGCAAGTGGGAGATTGTTGGGAATAAGTAGTATGACCACAATCCAATCAATCACGTGTCAAATAATTTGTTATTGTTATTATATTAAAATGTTAATATAATAACGTCCTTGATTAAATTTATAGATTTATTATTGTGATAGTGATCACAATATTGAGAGATAAATCTTTTATAATTTAATCTAAATTGTTCTTGGTCATAGGATTACCAAAAAGGACATTAATAATCCGGAAAGATCAATATATATATAATGGTCTTCATTGGATGAAGATTAATAGATCTCATTTATTAAATTATATATATATATGGTGCATATAGAGATATGACCATTGAACTGACTCACTTTGAGAATTTCTAATGGTTATAATTACCTATATTTGTCAATAGGATATTCTCAAGATGAACACAGTAATAGAGTTTCCTTTGACCTGCGACTGTCATAGTAATTAACAATGTATTTATTATACTTTGATTCCGGACACCTAATACCCTAGGGTGCTAGTTGAATGGATATTGGGTATAATTTAAATACTTGTAGAATTAATGATTAGTCAATAAGGAATCCGTCAACTCTCGGTAAAGAGTTTGAGCTCTATGATTATAACGACTGAGATGAATAAAACCTTGGCCAAGGGGATTGAATGAATGAAGAAATGAGTTTCTTAGGTCATTCACAGTTCATTATAACAATGGTAACAAGTTAGAGTTTGACAATTAAACCATACTCTAAAGGTTAACCAAGAGCTGGAAAGATGGAAGGAATTATACTTTGTTCTTCTAAGGTTCTTAGTAAAAATATATTACTTCATACTATCGGGTCGTTGAGGAGTGTTGCTAGACGCCAACCTTGATTAGTAAATTTAGTATGACTAATTTAATACCCGCTTAGTATTGAACCTATGGGGTCACACACTAACGAGTGTTCTAATCTTTGCTGTAGAATTATTTAATTATTAATTTGATTTGATCAAATAAATAATTATATTAATTCAAATGGAATATTATTATATTTTTTGCTAGCACCAAGAATATAATAATAGTATGATAATTGAGAATATTATATGAGATTTGAGAATAATTAGTTATTCTATTTCTAAACTTGAATTCTAAATTTGGATGAGATCCTAACTGATTCTGTTTCAAATTGAGTTATGATATGATTCATAAATTTGAAAGATTCAAGTTTAAAATAACAAGATATGATTTAAATTTGAATTTAGAATCAAATTTAAAATCAGTAACAAATCTCATACTACTATATATATGTATGCCAAGAGTAGAGAAATGAAAAAGAGACGAGAATAAAACACAAGGGTTTTATTCCTTTACCTCTATACACATAAACGTATGTGAGCCTGATTCTTTGAGAAGAATTTTATGGCATGCAAAGAGTTGCAAGAGGTTTCTCAATTTAGATCAGATGTCCATTAGTCAAGGAGTTGACAGCAAAGGTTGGTCTCGGTGTGGATACGCATAGCGCCTTCGTACCATCGAAGGAGAAAGTGATTTTTACTAAAAGCGTCTAAAGGTATTTAGATCTGATCTACCATCTATATATTATTGGAATAAAGTTTAAGCACAAAATAGATCTTTAAGGATTACTTTCTTTTGTAAAAAGTTTAGAAGATGGAGCTTTAGGTTTCTGGAGTACTGAGGGTGGATGAGCTGAGTGAGGTGGTAGAGTACTGTAAAGACGATTGGTATGATGAATTAGGGAGTTATGGATTTGGTGATTGATTTACTGAGTACTGAAAAATATTTTCTGAAAACCCCTGATATATTGTTTTCTACTGAGATTGTTGAGACGCTATGTGCCTGGCAGGGTCGGTAGGTTAATCTCGCCTGTTGAGGTCGCGGCGGCGGCATAAGGGCGGTGATTAGTCCTGCTTACGTTGAGATGTGAGGTCTGTGGCAGAGTATCCTGCTCGCATCCTTTTGAAATCACAAGAGTGTGCGTGGGCACTATATCACTGGACCGTGTACCGGGCACGATATCCCTAGGGGTACCCATTTTATTCGTGACTGAAAGGCAACATCCTGGGGGGATGTGTCGGGTTGGCAGTTGAATCGACAATGTGATATCACAGCTAATAGAGTAGGCATTCATCATATGCATTTTCTATATGGTTGTTTGCTTTGTTTACTTGCATAATATGCCTAATTGTATAACATGCTTAAGTGCTTCTGGATTTACTTGCTATAATTGACAATTATTTGTGCTTTACTTGTATGAATTAATTGTGTTTTCTACTGGAATTGAGGAGGCTCGATAGGCAGTGGCGATGGGATCGCATGGAGGTTAGGCTGGTGAAGGCTGTAGAGCAGCGGTGTGAATATTAGATTAGAAATCCCCTAAGTTAGATGACATGTTTAATGATTTAATTGTTTGTTTTATAAGCTTGAATACTATGATGGATATGAGGTTCTAGGATTGCCTCTGGCATCCCAAAATCTTATATATTTCATTACTGGGCACTGTTACTCTACTGAGAATCTCCGGTTCTGATACCATATTCCGTTGTTGTTTTTCAGATACAGGTCGTAGCCAGTGACGAATCCAGAAAATTTTATCAGTAGGGGCAATATATATATATATATAATAATAATTTTTATAATTATATTATAGTATTATAAAATATGATTCTTCCTCAAATTATTAAACTAAAAAATTAAAACAATAAAATAATAATTCAAAATAATAAATAATTTAAAATTCCATTCTTCTAGGTTTCATATTTTGAATATATTGAATAATCTTTTCATTGTCAATACAATCAAATGTCTCTCTTTCTATATATGTCACTAAACAATCATTTAAAAATCCATCTCCCATACGGTTACGGAACCGAGTCTTTATGATGTTCATAGCAGAAAAGTTCTTTCAACTGATGCAGTTGGTACAGGCAAAACTAAAGCTAACTTCAACTGATGCTATGAGACTTTTCTACTTCAAATTCTAAAAACCTCCTCTTGTTAGAAGGGGTCGATGAATTGTTTTGGGATCCAATCTCCAACGATGAAGTTCTTTTGAAATATTTCTCCATTACTAATAGAATAAAATTATAAACCTAAATTAATTAATTAATAAAATTAATTCACAATTCTACACAAATTGACAAAAATATCTCAATATACAAAAATAATTAACAAATAAATTATATCATCACAACAAATTCAATCACAAATTCACAGTTCCTAAACCAACTATATCAAATTATCAATTATCAAACCATGAAACAAATGAGCAAAAACCTGAATGAAGCAACTAACCAGGGACAGTGTGCTAACTAAGTAAGTAACTAAGTAAGTAACTATTGATTATTATTCAGTCTAATAAAAATTTAACACTCCAACTGTCCAGAACTTGAATCTCATTATCTCAATGAATATAATGGATTTGGTTAGTTGCTCATTAACAAGAAGATAATCTAATTATCTCATTATCTCATTAACAAGAAAACTAACACGGCAACACAATACCACCTAACCTAACTAATGCCATGTTACACAAAGTTACAAAGACACAAACCATTCCTTATTTCCTTTATTCTGAATCTCCACGACCCCACCCCCCAAAATCTTATTTATTTATAATATACATATGCTATAAATCTATAATTAATTGGTTACAGCCTACAAGTAAACTTGAAAATTATTTGGTATTTACCACTCTTGAAACTTGAAAGGTTGATTTGGGTTCCCAAATCCTAATTATATACCAAGAGGCAAAGTCCAAGACTGAACTCCAAGACCAAGAGGACGACCCTGTAGTGGTGCGGCACCAGCAGCAACAGAGAAGAGGATCGTACCCCAAGAAAGAAGAATTAGAAGTCCAAAAGAGATTGATGTTTGCTGAAGAAGAAGGTAGAACCACAGAAGCAGAACCAGACGCTGAACTGCCGAGTGCCGAAGGAAGGAACGCAGAAGAAGAACAGCGGCAGAACCACACAAATCACAAGCAGTGAAGCAGTGACGCAGAAGAAGGTAGAACTTGAGAACCACCAGATGCGGTGCGACGGCGATGCAAGGAGAAACCGACGGTCGACGGACTGGCGGAGACGCAGAGTGGTGGACTGGTGGCAGTAACTCTAGAGCCTGGAGTGTGGAGGCTGGAGGCTTGGAGCAATTAGGGATTTCAGATTTGGAGAGAAAAGGAGAAGAAGAAGCGTTAGGGATTTGGAACTTTGGACTACTGGGGGCAAAATTAATTATATAGTGGGGGCAATTATGGTATTTCACTCAGAATTACTACTTATTTTTTAAAATCTCACTGGGGGCAGTTGCCCCCACAAGCTTATAAATAAATCCGTCCCTAGTCGTAGCCCACCTCGGTGAGTTGCGAGATGGTGACAGAGCGAGAATCTTGGTTACCTTTTTGGAGTCTTTTGATTACTTTTGTTTAGTACTCTCACATTTGTATTTATATTTGCCTTAGAGGCTAACTTGAGAGAGATATGTTGTATTCTGTTTTAACTTTCAAAACTCTGTATGTCAGTATTTAAATAGTTGGCCTAAACTCTGCGGGCTGTGGCTAGTACTTTATGACTTTTACACTCATATATCTACATATATCTTGTTATCTTGAATCTGTATCTTGTCTTTTACGCTTGTAGTTATCGTGTGAACGTTTTGCACTTTTGTATCCCGGTTTTTGAGCTTACTTCTTCATTGGGATTCTAGAACTATTATTTCCTTCTATATATATATATAATCCTTAGAATCGTCGTAACCTTTGATTAACCTTTTCTTTACGGCATGAGATAAGGCTTAGGGCAATTAGGGTGTTACAACAACCGCCGTTTTCATCCCGTCCTCCGGTGATACCTCACGCCATCCAGAAGCCACGTCTCTCAGTGTTGTCATTCTCAGCACTGTCAATCTCAGCAACCGCATCATCCTTAGCATTGTGGTTTTTCATCATTCTCAGTTGTGCTCCATTGTTCTCAGTCTCTTGGCCTCATGTATGATTTGTTTAATTTTTGTTCTGATTTCTTGTTTAATCTAATTTTTTAGAATTTTTTTTGTTCTGACTTCTAATTTTTTTTTATGTTGTGACTTGATGATTTTTCTATTCATTATGATTATTGGTTCTTGGTTCTTGGTTTTGATTTTCTGATTGTGGTTATGATGATTTTCAATTTGTTATGATTATTGGTTCTATTTTCTATTTTCGTCTTTATTATTGATTCTCTATTGTTTTTTATTCTGATTTTATTTGTTATGATTCTTTGCTATTTTGTTATAAAAAGAGTAGTAAAGTTGATATTAAGCACGAACTATATTGAAATCTATGTAGGTTTGGTGGTTCTCTTTTTCATTAGCCACCTACCTTTCATAACAACATAAAAGAGGCAAGGGAGCTTGACCCTTCTAGATTTTTCACATTTAAATCTATATAATTGCATTTGTAATACATTTTGGCTGAATAGTTAAGCTTCAGCTAGGCATTATCTTTAGATATTTGTTAAGTTACAAAATTTAAAAAATTCTTACTGATTCATTTTTTTAACTGCAGGTCAAACAAGGAGAGCAATTTGCAATTTTAAAGGATAAATGTTCTTATATGCAATTTTGTAGAAAATAGGACATATTGGGCATCTTTATGGGCTCATCCTAAGGAGGTGGAACACTGTTGGGGTGCTTAAAAAACAATTTAGATAGTTTATTTATCGGTCTTGCTTATTATCATTGTTGATAAATCATAGAAATTTTGGTTGTATTTGTTTAAGTTGATTATTTTACCACAGAAATTTTAGTGTTCTTCACAACATTGTGTCTAGCTTGAGATTATTTGAGAAACTGAAAAAATTGAACCAAACTGAACCAAAGAATTTATATAAAATTAGATCAGATGATTATTTTTAAATAACTGAACAAAATCACACCGCGAACACCCCTAGCGATGACAAGAAAGCTATTGTCAAAGAATTGGAATTTGCTGTTGTAGGATTTTGCTTTCTGAACAAAATTGTATTTAAAGAAATGAATGAGGAGGAGAAGGAAGTTTTTGAAAGCTTAAGGTGGTTCCCTTGTCACTTTTGACAAAGTCTATGATTGACATGAGTATTGATGGGCTAGAAAATCAGTTGAAATTCAAGAGGACATTCATCCTCTTTATCTAGAAGTGCTTTTTGTTACCAACAACAATAAGCAAAATTTTTTTCAGTTCACATGCCACCCATTCTTCATGTGAACACGATATAAGAATGAAATTGGACTGCTCATGTGCTCAACTTCCTCATTAAAGACATCAGAGGTCACAACTTGGAAAATAAATTTGCAATTAATGCCTGTCTCTTTGCAGAGATGATCATATATTTTCATGAATCTACATACAAGAATAAGCTTGTGGATAGAATTTCTAGACCACCATCGATGTAACATTGGACTAGGGCGATGCTGGTTAAAAGAATAGAACATGAGGTGAAGGATGAAATGGTAATTCAACAGAAATCATTCCCTTTAATTTTGGTGCATTTGTTTGAAATATACTATGCTAAATATTTTTCTGTTTTAGGACCTCATAAGAAGAACACAACCGAGGGATCAATCAAAAAAGAAAAAATAAGGAAAAAAAGCAACAAAAGAAAAAGATTGTTATATTGGACTCATATTTGAAAAGTGAAAATGATTCTAAGTATGAGTCTGATTCTGAATATGAATCTGACGAGACATCGAAGAGAAGAAAACCACCTTAAAGATTGACAAAGATGTAAGTGTTACTTTTCACTTTCTTTTATAAATATTTATTTTGTTTATTTAACTCATATGTTTGTACATTTTCAGGATGGAATCCAAAAAGAGGAAGCGTATTACTGTGGATTCATCCTCCAAATCAGAGACTAAATCTGATGATGAATAAGATTAAAACATTATTAATCTAATACTAAGTTCTGTTTTTTAATCAATTTTTTTTATAAATAGAATTTTTTGTATGTATTATCAGAAGTAAAGAAAAATGATAAGCCTGCAGAGTATGTGTTAATTTTTAGTATTTTTTGTTAATATTTGTTATGTTTATTTATTTGATGATTCTTTTCTTTTTCAGGATGCAGGCTAAAACCAAATATACTCCAAAAAAGGCCACACTCGTGAAAAAAAAAAGTTTATTCGGCCAGAATAACCAAAAAGTGGGCACAACTCGATAGAAGCTCACGATAATTCTTTGCAAATGTAAGCTTCGATATATTATATTGTTTCTTTTTTTAAATTTATTAAAAACTAATGTAATTACTCTAATTTTACTAAATAATGTTTATTTTGTCCTTATAATACCACTTGTAAATCTGTCAAGTGAAAATGATCCTGTGTTTAATACACAGTCAAGCTTTCAGGGATTTATAAATGTACCAAATGATCCCATATAATTTCTTTTTCTCTTACCATTTCTTTATTTCTTGTACTATGAAAATATCTCTTTAGTTTCATATCTTTTTGAGAAAAAAAAAACCCTCTAAAAGTTTTTGCAAGAAAAAAGGCATGAAAAAAAAAAAGCAAAAAAAAGAGTTTGCAACTTGCACCTATGTAAGTTCACATATAGCAAAAATTTATTATTGTTCAATGATTGTGGTGCTTTTTGACATAATTTCGATATATTTCAAGTTCAACTTACAGGAAGACACAATGGATGATGTCAACCCTGTCTAGGAAGATGTCATGGTTAAACAAGCAATAATAGAAAAATAATTGCAACTGTAGCAAAGGATGGAAGATTCACCAAAATCTAATACGTGAGTAAAGTATTCAACTATATTATTGACTTAAATTTTATTTTATTTTATTTTATTGACTTAAATGACACTGGATTTTATTTAGTATGAGTAATGAAACTGTTAATCTTGGGACTGATCCCAATGATCAAATGCTTATGGTGTGAAAACAAACTTAATCAGAATCTAAACCACTAAAAATGTGAGTTTTCTAATTTAGTTTTCTTTTCCAATCATTGAGTTAAGGATTTGCATCGAAATTTGTTAATGTTTACTGCATATTAATTTTTTTATTGTTTGCCATAATTAAAGTGCCATTACAAGCAATTGCTACTTTAATAGAAACCCCACCCTATCTTTAGTCCTCCACATACTGAACAAAAATCTGTTGTGCAGTCTCCAACACAAGAATCTTTGCTACAAAAACCCTATTAATGCATAAGTTCTAGTTAAATTCTTTCTTGTTGCATATTTATTTTTTGGTGCTTTCTTAAACAACTTTATATCTCATATGCAGTTCTACACAACCACATCAAGAAGCTTCTGAGGAAGCTCTGCCAAAGAAAATTCACCATGAAGTTTCCCCTAATGCATAAGTTCTAATTAATACATTTCTGTTATATTTGATGCCTTCTTATACTATTTTGGTGCATCCTGTAGTCCTCTCTTGGCTAGGGATCTGAAAGCTGACTTGTTGATGGTTGCTAATGCTGCGTTGGATGATGACTTTGGTGCACCCATCCTTTGACCTTGGCATTAGTCAATCAAATAACGATGCTACACTCACCCAAGAAGATCAACCACCAACCAACAGAAAAAATATCAAGAAATTAGAAGCCAAGAGAACCTACTATTGGTTGAAGAGTTGGAAGAATTAGTTGGGGTTATGGATACTGGCTTGGAAGTAGATTGAAATATGCTAAGGAGACAACTCCAAAACCAGTTGCCCTTCCTTGAAAAGTTTCAAATTCCGATCAAGAAAAGAAAATTACAAAGAAGTTTAGAAAAAAATGCTATCAATGGATGACAAATGTCAAGACTTACAAAGATGAAAGCACCAATAAATAGGAATTCATATTCAAGTACAATCATAAAGCTCTTTTGAAGGAATGTAGAATGCACTTTGCATCTTTAAGACCATGAGAATATATAGAAAATATGATAATTTATTCTGCTATAACAATAATTATTTTTCTTTATGAGTTATTCTGTCATATATATATATATATATATATATATATATATATATATATATATATATATATATGTAATAAATTTGGGTCCTTTATTTTTATAGGTGGTCTTCGTAATGTGCCAAATTCTTAACAAGAAAAAAATCAAAAGATTTGAGGAACAGATATACTGTGTCCCATCTGATATGGTGGTAAGCTCTACTACCATTTAACTTTAACATCAATTTTGTTGCATTTTGAAAGTATATTGTGTGCTAAAAGTAATTATTTCGGTGTAGAATAACATGTTGATGTAGTACCAGCACAAGTAGATTGATCCTACAACTAACAAGGCCTATAACATCAATGCATATAAGGAGTAGCTCCCTTTTCTGGACAAGAAGCTAGCATCCCATCCATATGTAAGTTTTCATTTCTTAAATAATTTTTTTTATTCGGTTTTATTTAGACAAAAAAATTGTCCTATTTACCCAAACTTCAGCTATTTGCCCCAATTTGCTATAGTGGACATTAGTGATTATGGATTGCAGATGTGCAAAAGAAAATCTTTTATGTACTTGACCCTATCCATTCAGAATCTCCCCATGAGAAAAGAACAAAAATGAATAAATTTGTTGTAAATTATTTACGATTTTTTTTATAAATTCTCTTGTTTGTGTGATTGTTTTGAACTTTTGCTTCTGTGTTGCAATCATTAAATAATTTCGGTACAAGTCTATATCAAATAAGGTACACCTCTTTTAATCGGCTTTTCTTCATTAAATAATTAGTTTTCTGTGATTTTCAGAGTTTGATAACATTAGAAATGATGGTTTATGCTGGAGCAAAATCATTGGTGGATGTAGACAATAAATAGGGCTTTGAACCCCTATATATTACCATCAATGATCAACGAACAAAGTATTTATCTTCTTATTATTCTTTCCAATTGTATTGTTATTTCTATTCTCGTATTAAACCTATTTTACTGTGTTATTTCATTTTTATTTATCAGCTGGGACTGCACAATATATATGATAAAATGGCTAGAGATAATCAATCCAAAAAAGATAAAAAAAAAAGGAGAAATATGAATGGAAAAATTGAAAACAAGTATGTATCAATAAACGTAGTTGGTTTATCTACTTCTAAAAATTAACACAGGCTAATAAATTTGTTTCAATTGTAGGAAGAAGTTGATAATTTTAGGCTAGAATATGCTCTGATTATTCTCTTTCACGAAATAAATTAGGTGAGAGATAAAGTAATTACTGAATTTGAAGTCATAAGACTCTTGAAGCCTTTCACTACCTTGTCAAGTTTTTTTGTAAATTTTTCTCAAGATATATTGATAGTAGATAGTTTGTATATAGTAAATTATTATGAATTTTCACATTGATTGAGTACTGAATTGTTTGTGTACTGTATAGTTAAAAAAATCATTTCATTTACGTCTTTGTATCAATATAATCTTTTGATAAATTCTTTTGCCAAATTAAACTTCTATGAACTTGTCTGTACTGTATTATATTGAAATCCTATTAAACTGAATAAATCTAGGTTCACACAATTGCAGGAAGAAAGAACATTACTTAAATTGCACTGAATGCTTACAAAAGGAACATCGAAATTAATTCAAATAAACACCGACAATGCTTATAACTTTCATAAGGAGATATAGAAACAGTATAGGTTAAATATTGTAAATTGTTAAGAATTTATATATTGGTTAAGTATTGAATAGTCTGTGTACTATTCAGTTAAAATAAACACATTCTTTGCATCTTTGTAAATATTCATTACAAAGCTTTTGATAAAATTCTATAGATTTGTCTTTATTGTATTGAAATCCTGTTAATCTGAATTAATCTAGGTTCACAAAATTAAAGAAAAGAAGAACATTATCTAAATTGCACCGAAAACTGTATAACAAAATACTTAATTTAAATCAAATAAACACTGATATATCTATCTTATTGCATTGAATCTCTATACTGATAATTTATAATTTGTCCATGATAAAGGTTGGAATTTAACTACACCACTGATTCACCATCTAAAAAGTTCAACTGCATAAAGTAAATCATATATTAGCACAATTATTAACATGCACAAAGATAATTTTCTCTACTTAAAGCACATCAGTTTTACCTCACTTAGAGCTTTCTTTTTCTTTTTCTTTGAAGTATTTGCAATTTGTTTTTCGATATTTGATCCCAATATATTTTTAGAACATCCTCTTGTTCTCACATGTGGCGGGCTTTGAAGCTCGTTAATATCTTTGAAGCAAGTATCTTCGTGAGATAATGAACATTTCTCTTTACTTTTAGCTTTATATTCTTGCATCTCAGCCATCAAATTATCATAAGTGCGGTGTAGAATCGCAGTCAACTCCTCAAATTTTGATACAAATTCACAAATATTTTGTAACCGAAACACCAGAACATCAAATCTCCTATTTCTTGGCTCCAATAAAGACTCGTCGTAGCTGCTCTTGATATGTGTGTGCCTCCTCTTTATGTTCTTACTCCATCATTCCAATATATATATATATATATATATATATATATATATATATATATATATATCTTGGTGTCACTTTATCTACTTGCTCAAAGCTTAATGCACTCAGAGAATGATGGCACAATATCCCTCTTGAATCGAATAACAAGCACTGGCATTTTACTTCCTGTGATGTCGCGTCATATGTAACCACAACCTTGTTGAATGTTGAGTTAGAAACCTATTTTATAACTTCATATGCCATAAAACCTAAAGCAGACCCTGTTGATCTTGTGATATAATTCATCTTTCCTCTAAATTGTGCTTGAACTTCCCTAAACTTCTGGTGAGTATACACATGCTGAAATTAAGCTTCTATTGATGATTTTGTTGTACACGGTATGATAGTATGAAAATCTGCAGCATCAGACTCTCTCTCTCTTTGCTCTCTACTTACTAGGCAATTATCATATTGTTTGACGAATTAGATCAATGAGCTATTTTGCATGATAAACTTGTCAAAAAGAGCATGTATGCTCTCACTCCTTTGTGTGCTTCTCATCCCGGCCTAGAAGTGGTGATCAATATAAAACAGGATCCATAAATACGATATTCGAAAAGCTTTGAAAAAAAATGATAAAATACGTGAATCATAACAAAATGCACCGAAAAGTATACGCGTTCACAACGTTATCAGAGCAGCAAAACACATAAATATTCAAACAGTAAAAATAACAGCTAATTCTAATAAAGTTACCCTTACTTGAAAGCCACTTAGTGTCTCCAACACCATACTTCATAAGAAAATCATTCCATTTTCTATCAAATGCATCTTTTGTAAAAGAGTTCCAAACAGCATGACCTATCTCTTGTTTAATTTCTTTGTGTCTCTTGTAGCCATTTAATTTCTATAGAATCTTCTTCATAATATGCCGAATACACCACCTATGAATGGTTGTGGGCATACAAGTCTCAATAGTCCTTTGCATCGATGCACATTGATCGGTAAGAATGCCTTTTGGAACTTTTCGCTCATGCAACAAAGCCAACATTCAAACAACTATTTGAATGATTGAATATTCTCATTTTTTATTAAAGGACATCCTAGAAGTGTAGAATGACCATGGTGATTGACACTAACAAAAGGACCAAAAACCAAATTATACCTGAATCAACAACACAAATGAAATAAGATATGCACCGAAAGAAGAATCTCATATGCACTGAAAGTTGTTTCACAAAACACATACACCAGAACAACAAATTACCTATTTGTATTGTAAGTGGTTTCAAATGAAATAACATCTCCAAAATACTCACAAGCAGTCCTGCTTCTTGCGTCAGCCCAAAAAGCAATTTTGATTAAGTGATCAACCTCAAGTTTAAGCTCAAGAAAGAAATTCTAATTCTTCTCTTTCATTCTTAATAAGTATTTCCCAAATTCTTTGGCATCGTCTAGTTCGAAGACATTATGGACTTTCCTCGTAATGTAATTTCTCACATATTTTTCAATAAAACTTAATTCACGATGATCACCTGCTACTGTGATAAATGATTGATATGTTTTGCTTGGTTTGATTCCAGCTTCGTCGTTATTCTCAGTTGTACGCATACAAACATGCTTAACTGCCTGTGTTGTTTAAGCATCTCTACTTGATTTGGATAGCATGGATGTGAATGATCCAAACCAACCTTCGAAATAAGCCAAACACCAACGTCCTTCAATATATGTATATAAATTCTTGCAGGACAATTTAATCCAGCTGAAGAATTTGTCTTCTGAGTTAGAGATATATTCGATTTCTATTTTCCCTCTCTATTACATGTAATCAATTTGTTCTTAATTTCATTTCCCTTTTTATTTGTGTTCCAAATTTTCGTAGAAAAACTAACAAGTTTAGAATAATATTTGTAAAATTGTCTAACTTCTTCAAGTGTGTTAAAATTCATCCCAACCTTTGGCACAAACTGCTCATCAGCATCACAGAAAAACTGAAAAAACACCAAAAATTATTCCTGATTAATCCAAAATGTCTTTCCAAATGCACCGAACTAGGGGTGGTAAAGCAAGCTGGCCCACCTCGCTCCGCCAAATCCTGCCCAAATATGGGCCGGGCCGACCCGCCCTACTAAACTATTATGGGTTCAACTCGCTATCCCACCCCGCCAAAGAGTGGACTGGCGGGTTAGCGGGCCGGCCTGCCTCTTGTTTTTTTTTTTTTTAATATTTTTTAACAAAACTCTTTTTTTTTTATGATGAAGTTCAATTTGACATACTAGCGATTAGTTTATTTTATGAAAAAATTTTCGATTAGTTTTTTAATATATAGAGGAATATCTTAAATTAATTATTAATCTTAAAAAAATTAATTAATCATAATAATTTTTTATGTGAAATTAACCATAATAAAAATAACTTAATAAATAATAAGTCTCAAGGTCTCAAACATAACAATAATAAAGTAAACATATAATCCACACATAAATTCATATTAAATAATCCTACTACACTTAAAACAAAAAACACAACATAATCCATAATAGAACAAGACACCCAAAAAAAATTCATAAATCAACATACACAAATCAATTATTGACTTCCAAATCAATAAAATTTGAATCTGATCCGAAAGTTGAAATACCGTCTCCCCTAGCACCTTGAGGAATCATATTTTTACCTTCACCTACAATTAGAAAAATACCCAAATTTAAAATAAGAAATAAATACTTAAATATTATATAAATATTAAATTAGTAACTAACAATCTAATTAGGAATTACTAACAACAATGCCTTTATTCCAATTGTGAATACAAATCACAGCCTCAACATTTTCTAGCAACATACTGTTGGGTTTTTCTCTCCTTTGTGAGGCCCAAGCCCAACATTTTGAGGGTGTCTCTTGCACCCATTGTACCACAACTCTAGTTCAGATTTTGGGGGGTCATTGAGTGAGAGAGAGAGAGAGTAGTCACCAAGTGAGAGAGAAGGGGAAAAATAGAATTCCCGTTTTGCCCAAAGCAGTAAATTTCAAATGGCAGTTGCTCAGTTGTTCACCGTTGGATCGGCTTGAAATTTAAACTGCATGTTCCTATCATATTGTTCTTCATTCTGGTCGGTGGAGATGTTGATTGGAGATTTGCAGTGAGAGAAATTGGCTTCGCAAGAGAGAAATTAGGTTTCCCATTTTTACACAGAGCAGCAATTTTGGAATGGCAGTTTCTCATTCTTTCACCGTTGGATCGACGTGAAATTTGAACTGTAAATTCTTCACATCTTGTTCTTTATTATGGATGGTGAAGATTTTAATTGGAGGTCTACAGAGGGAGAAATTGGCTTCGATAGCAGCTCTGTTTTTTTTGGGTATATTTCATCTTCTTGCTTCTAATTTGTGAGCTTTGGTGTTTTGATGTTTTGGCTGGTTATATGCACATTTTTGTGCTTTGTTTGAGACTCTCTTGTATCTCATTTGATTATAGTGGAGCTATTTCATTGGTCTGGACGACTCGTGGTTTTTACCTCTCACATTGAGGGGGTTTTCCACGTTAAAATCTCGGTGTGTTCTTATTATTGCTTTACTTGCTATATATTTGCTTGTTATAGTTGCTGCCATATTGTGTTGTGAGTGCTTCCATATTGTTCTTGTGTTGGACATTTGTGTCGTTTCCGCTGCTAGGCTCTTTCACATACGACTTCTATATTTGTTAATGACATGAGCTCCAATACTAAAGGCAGATTCCAAAGCAACCGTAGTAATTGGAATACTCAATAAATCATGCGCTGTGATTAATAACTTTGCATAACGATTCTCATATCCTTTCCACTATTCCAAAACATCTAAATCTTCAAAACAATCATTTAACAAAAGTGGCTCATCCAAGTATGTATCAAGTGGATTCTTTCCACTAGAGACCTCAGTTTGATGGTTACGTTTCATCAATATCTAACAAAATAGAAATAAACTATCTTGTTAGGATAGAAAAATGGCAATTAATAATATAAGAAAATTAAAATATGTTAAACATTGCTTACACCAACAATCACAAGTCACTTCTTGCTTACACTTTTAGGCATATGGGCCATGGATGAAGATTGAATACTAGGTCTTTGTGCTTCATTAGCTGAAAGAATTCTTGTCATATTTTTCAAAAAGCTTGTATAATTTCTTTTCACAAGTTTCACCTTCCCTTTTGCAGTCTCAGCATCAATCTCTTCATACATAAGCTCTAAAGTAAAAATTTTAATCCTAGGATAAAAAATAGCATCGAATGCAAGAATAACAGTATACTTTCACTAATACTTCTTAAATTTGTTCATCATCTTTTCTCCCATTCTCCTTAGAAGCTCATCTTCACTTCTCAAACTTTCCATCAAAATATATTGAATCTGATAGACTTGTAAAAAATACAAATTCAAAGTAGGATAAGATGTGCTAGAAATCAAATTAGTAGTTTCATAAAAAAACAATATAAAAATTCACATATCCTTTCGAGTCTCCCCCATTCATCAACTGAAGGACAATGCTTATAAGCATGATCGGTTGCCTTTAAATACTCAAAGGCCTTCCGATACTTGATAGCACTTTCGAGCATAATGTAAGTAGAATTCCATCGAATAGTAACATCTAGATGCAACCCACTTATAAATTTCAAACGCTGAATCGCTGAAACACATTTTTTAAACTTTATCATTCTACTTTCTGATCCCCTTACAAATTTTACACTTTTTCTAATCTTATCTAATGCATCATGAGCAATTTTTAATCCATCTTGCACAATGAGATTCAAAATATGAGCAGAACAACGAGTATGAAAGAACTTTCCATTACACAACAACCAATCATGCATATTTAAAGTACTTTTCAAATGATCTTGACATGTATCATTAGCAGATGCATTATCTAATGTAAGAGTCATAATCTTCTTTTCAATTCCCCATTTATTTAAAAGCTCAAAAATTTAGAAGACAATTCTGTTGGAAATAAGTTGTATGGCCACAATCCAATCAATCATGTGCCAAATAATTAGTTATTGTTATTATATTAAAATGTTAATATAATAAGGTCCTTGATTAAATTTAGGAATTTATCATTCTGATAGTGATCATAATATTGAGAGATAAATCTTTTATAATTTAATCTAAATCGTTCTTGGTCATAAGATTATTAAAAAGAACATTAATAATCCGAAAAGATCAATATATATATAATGGTCTTTATTGGATGAAGATTAATAGATCTCATTTATTAAATTATATATAGATGGTGCATATAGAGATATGACCATTGAACTGACTCAATTTGAGAATTCCTAATGGTTATAATTACCGCATATTTATCAATAGGATATTCTCAAGATGAACATAGTAATAGAGTTTTCTTTGACCTGCGACTGTCATAGTAATTAACAATGTATTTATTATACTTTAATTTCGGACACCTGGTACCCTAAGGTGCTAGTTGAATGGATATTGGGTATGATTAAAATACTTGTAGAATTAATGATTAGTCAATAAGGAATCCGTCAACTCTCGGTAAAGAGTTTGAGCTCTATAATTACAATGACTGAGATGAATAAAACATTGGCCAATGAGATTGAATGAATGAAGAAATAAGTTTATTAGGTCATTCACAGTTCATTATAATAATAGTAAAAAGTTATAGTTTGACAATCAAACCATACTCTAAAGGTTAACCAAGAGATGGAAAGATGGAAGGAATTATACTTTGTTCTTTTGAGGTTCTTAGTAGAAATAGATTACTTCATACTATCGGGTCATTGAGGAGTGTTGCTAGACGCCAACCTTGATTAGTAAATTTAGTATGACTAATTTATTACCCGCTTAGTATTGAACCTATGGGGTCACACACTAACGAGTGTTCTAATATTTGCTGTAGAATTATTTAATTATTATTTTGATTTGATCAAATAAATAATTATATTAATTCAAATAGAATATTATTATATTCTTTACTAGCACCAAGAATATAATAATAATATGATAATTGAGAATATTAAATGAGATTTGAGAATAATTAGTTATTCTATTTCTAAATTTGAATGCTAAATTTGGATGAGATCCTAACTGATTCTGTTTCAAATTGAGTTATGATATGATTTATAAATTTGAAAGATTCAAATTTAAAATAGTAAGATATGATTTAAATTTTGAATTGAGATTCAAATTTAAAATCAGTAACAAATCTCATACTATATATGTATGCTAAGAGTAGAGGAATTAGAGAAGAGAATAAAACACGAGTTTTATTCCTTTACCTCTACAGACATAAACGTATGTGAGCCTAATTCTTTGAGAAGAATTTTATGGCGTGCAAAGAGTTGCAAGAAGTTTCTCAATTTAGATCAGATGTCCATTGGTCAAGGAGTTGATAACAAAGGTTGGTTTCGGTGTGGATACGCATAGCGCCTTCGTACCATACATCGAAGGAGAAAGTGATTTTTACTAGCGTACACATATATTTAGATCTGATCTATATATTATTATTGGAATAAAGTTTACGCACAAAATAGATTTTTAGGATTACTTTCTTTTCTTCTGCTACGTGTTATGAACACATGATAATCCCTCAGTGGTATCAGAACTTTGACTTTTTTGTGTTTAAATTTTTATTCCTATTTTCTTAAAGTTTGTGAATTAATAGAATTAATTCAAATTTTTTTAAGCATGTGATGCAGTTATTTTCATTGAGATAGTTTTCTAATAAATTAATAGTTAATTTATTTTAATTTTGATTATTTAATTGTGGTTAAATTAACATCCTTTTATTACAATAGTTATATTTATAATCAAATATTTTGTTTGGTTTTATTTATTTATTAAATTTTATTTTGATTTTGATCACAATGAAAGAAATAAGATGCAAAATATCTTTTGTTTGTTTCTTATATATATATATATGTGTATATATATAAAGGTCAAATTTGATTTTGATAATTTTTTAAGGCTAGACGTTAGTATACAAAAAATCAAATTTTGATTTGATTGGTGTGTTTTGAACACTATAATTTTAAAAATTAGTTTTTTCTAATATTCTTGATTTTAAAGAGCGGCCTAATAACCAGGAGTTTTATTTTCAAGATAATAATCAGTATATACATGTGATGTATTAGGGATTTAATTTTATATTTTGCCTAGACAATCTGGTAGTATAAAATTTTATCTATGAGTACTGATAAAAAATTCTTTAACAATAGAGACAAATCCTAAAAGTTAGAAGATTTCCAAAAATAAATTTATCTCTTGTTTATAAGGAGCAACCTGACAACTAGGAGACTTGTACTCAAAGATAGAATTTATTTATGCATATGATGATGCATAAGGAGAATTAATTTTATACTTGAACCTAGACAACCTAGGAGTATAAAATATAATTCAGTTAAATAATTTTTTGATAACCAGATAATTATTTGGGATTATAATTATATGGGATATAATTTAATCATGTTTATTTGGAAGAGGTATGAGTAACAACTTGACAACCAAGGTACTTATTCATGATTCTAAATAATTTTTTACAGAAATATAGATTTCTTAATTTACTTTCATATTTTAGATTTTTAAATATGCCCACATTTTATGCGGCATACTTAAAAGTAATATATTAAATACAATTTGAGAATTATAAATGATAATCCTACTGAAATAATATCCTCTAATAAAATTGGTAATAGAATAGTCAGTACTTGTTAAGTATTTGAAATATTCCTTTACTGCAATATGGGTTGTTTTGATAACCATGAGTTCCAATTTCAAAGGCATACCCACTATTTATTATAGAACATCTTGAGAAGATGTATGGTGTCCAAAGCAAGATATGTAAATCCCGTTAAATTAGTAAATAATTAGTCAATAAATTAAACTTTAATAAAGAAAATTAAAAATATGAATATTATATTAAATTAGGATAGAGCTCATCAAAACGAGAATTTTGACACTAATTTCAAAAAATTCGGCCCAAGATTAGACCGAACGGGTTGAACCAGTTGAACCGGACCCAAACCGGGCCCGTGGGACCAACCGGCTCAACAATTAAATGAGCCAAGGCTCTTCTTCCTCCCCACTTCAGCAAGAACACGCTAAAACCATAACAGGGGAAAGAAGAAAAGAAATTTCCCTAACCCTTACGCTACCTTCAAATCACTGTATCTCCTCCGTCCGAGCTCCGATCGCCGCACTATTTACAGCCACGCGACCACTGCGTTGAGTTCTACGATTTTACCAGAATAATTTTATAGGTAACTCACTTTATTGCTCTCAGCCTCTCCTTCCCCCAATTTTCGAAAATTAAGTAGTGGTGTTGAATTTCTTTGCTTTTGATGTATTAGGATCCAATTAGCTTGAGAAAAACGTTCACTCTTACTTATACGAAGCTTGGGTAAGGTGAGGATACCATAAATTCTATTTAATTTTCTGAATTTGTGCTTTGGGTATTAAATTGGGTGTATATGTGTTATGAATATGAATTTAGTTGTGAATAAATAATTGGAGCTTGAAATTGTGGATATTGAAACTTGGTGGAAGCTGAGCACTAGTGTTTTATTGAACTTTTGGGGCTGTGTTTGTTTTGGTGAGTTGCCTTGATCACTACGTGGAAACTGGCCAAAGTATGGTTTATGTTTCTTGCATTTAATATATAATGTTCTGTGAAAACTTAAGTTAGATGACCCTAGGATAAGCTGGAACGCGCAGAAACGTACAATGCTTAGTATCCTTGATATTTATGATGTGAGTTAGTTATGTGGTGGTGATTGTTGTTATATTGATATTAGTGTGAAAAATGCTTCAGTTGGTGGTGATATTATTATACATATATTAAGTAAGTGCATGATGAAATTGTTGAAATGTGAGATTGTGAATTGTTAATATATGATGGATGATAAAATAGTGTAAGATCATGTGGCTGGAATATTGTATGTATTAGGATTGATATCAGGTGTGAAATGGCTGATATGTGAATAGAAAAACAATGAAATGGAGGTTTAGTGAGTTTTGTAAAAAGTTGGTTTTGGGCCGAACTTCGGCGAGCTATAACTTGGCTTTCAGACCTTCAAGTTGTTTCCAACTTATTTTAAATGAAAATTGGATTCGTAAAGTTTACGCGGTTCGAAGAACGGGTGAAAAATATTTTAAATCAAAGAAGTTATGGGCGTCGGAAAATTGAACAAAAAGTTGTTTTCTTTTTTTCAGTTCTGGCAGAACCAGGATTTTTGTATGTGTGCACACGCACACACTTGTGCGCGCACTCTGGGCAGGGTCAAGTTTTCACTTGTGCATACGCACAATGTTGTGCGCACGCACACCCCTGTACATTTTCAGAAAACGTGTGTACACACACTATAGTGTGCACGCACACACAGGGGAAGACCCACTGCTGGGAGCGCTCGCACACTTTGATGCGTACGCACGCCAGTGTGCATACGCACAGGGACAATTATGCGCACTGCTGGGAGCACTCGCACCCCCTGGTTCATACGCTTCTCCTTGGATTTTTACGTAAGTGTGCGTACGCACACCCTGTTTCTCAGCACATGTATTTTTGTGATTCCAAAATAAATTCAAGCTTCTAAACCTCTATTTTCATTCTTCTAGTCATAATAGTAGTTTTAAGTTTGATAATCAAGTGAAGTTAGGAAATGGGGATAACTTGGAGGTGAAGTAAAGCTGAAAAAGAGATGAATTGACTATGAAATGTTATGAATGATTATGTATGATACTTGGCTTGAATAATCAAATGATCTGAGACACGAAATTCCCTGGGTAAAGTACCGTGGCTTGCCACCACGTGTACCAGGTCGAAACTCGATACTCTGTTGACCCTACGTCGTAAGGGTGACCGGGCACATATAAATTCCCGGGAATGGTACCCCCATTGAGCAATTGATATTTATATAAGAGAAAAAGCTATGCATAGACTCTTGGGGATGCACGACGAGGGACAGTCCAAGGGTTTAATTAGCAAACCGGACTTGTCGGGTTGGCTTGATAACCGACAGATGAGACTCATCAGCCATAGGACAGGCATGCATCATGTGCATATTACTTGAAGTACTTGTTTGTGCATTAACTTGGTGTGCCTAAGTGTACTTGCTATGTTAAATATATATTTTTTACCTGCAGTACTTGTAACTTTCTTGTGCTTGCCTTTATCTACTTATTTGTCTGTGATATGTTGTCGGAGATGGAGGTATGGAGGAAAGGCGGTAAGTCTTAGATTCAAGATTAAGTTAAGTTAGGCTTAGATACTCTTAGAAAACCACCTTTTATGGTTTCTGTTTAATACTTTAAGCTTTATAATCTGAGTGTTGGCGCTCTAGGATTGCCTCTGGCATTCCCAGGACCTTATACCTTATATGTGTAGCACCTTTACCATGCTGAGAACCTTTGGTTCTCACCCCATACTATGTTTTTGTTTTTCAGATACAGGTCGAGAGGCACCTCGTTAGGCGTCTGGACGTCTGAAACGAAGTGGTTATCGGGTTATTTTTTATTGTATAGTTATGTATATATATGTACTTAGTTTTCTCTCCACATGACTTGTTCTTTTTAAGCCTCTTAGAGGCTTATGGAAAGACAGATTTTTGTTTATGTAAATTTGGGTTTTGGTTATGTATATATATGTGTAAATATTCTCTGGCCAGTCTTGACTTCGGGGGTTAAGTTAGGAGCTTGTTGTTTTGTATATTTAGTCCTTTATTCCTACTTTTGTTAGCTTATGCTTGTCAGCTATAGCTTTCTTAGTACGCAAGATAACTCGTGGCTGTGGCAGTAGGGAAGGGGAAAACGAGTTTTGGAGGATGGGGCACGGTGAATGGGTTGAATTTGAATATTCTAAAATGAGGAAGTTGGTAAAGTGATAAAGTAAAAAGTTAATTATTATTGATTTTGTAATTTTTATGAAATGTATGTTTTATTACTTTATCAATTTTTTTACTTTAAAAGATCTTAATCTAAATGAGTTATTGGGTCATGTGAGGAGGAGATAGTAAGTTTATGTCTTGGAATTAGTGGAGGAAAGGGCAAAGCTTGTTACGGCGGTGGGTGTTGCTTTCATGATGGTGCCATTGATAATGGAGACCAGGAAAAAGAAGCAGCAGAAAAGTTAAGAGGTTCTCTTATTAATTAAAATTGTAGGAATATTGGATGAAGAGAGAGGATGGCGACTACCTTGGGAGGGTGAGCTTTAGGATTAAGGGTTTTAAGTAGAGATGGCAAAATTTCTTTAGACGTGGAATTTCTGTGGAGATTATTTCGAATGGAGATCTGACTGTGGAGAATTTTTTTTATGGAAATAGGACGGAAAAAAATTTTGCCGAAACAGGCGTAGGACCCGAGCGGAGATTCCCACCCCATCTCCTCTAATTCCCGAAATTCATAAATTTATTTAATTATTTTTAATATTTTATTTTTCATATATATTTTTTAGTCATTTCATGAAGAGAGAGACCCAAAATTTCTAATAGTTTTAATTCTATTTCTATAAAAATTAATAATTAGTCAAAACTATTAGAGAGAGAAGTAAACTACATCCAACTTTAGCTGAAATTTAAACCCGAATTAAGTATTAAAGAGGCATATAAATATGTCATCTATGCTAGACTTATGCTGCAAATTCAGCTTGAGTTGAATACCATTAATCGTGGGCTGGTTCTTGTATAACCATGAAACAAGAATAGTTCCCAAATAAAATACAAAAAGCCAGGAACTGACATGTGATTTTCATATTCGGTGGCCCAATTATACGAACCTAAGAAACCATACAACCTGAAATTTGTGCCAACAATGGTTTCCTTCACAAATAAGAATCACTTTCTTAATATTATGATATATTGGAATCTTAAAATTTAAAATTAATGATAAACTAGTTTTCTTTACTTAGCTTGTATCTTTGGCATAAAACATCATTATTTAAATTACATTAGCTAGACTCTCTAGTTAATTTAACTTGAGTTGCAGATATAAAGTTTTCTCTTTCTTAGTTAAAAGAAAAAAAATAAAATTAAAAATTACTCTTATGAAATATTTGGAGTAGGGGTGTATATGGATCAGGTAAAATTGGATTTGTCTTGATTCGGATTCAATCTTAAATAATGATCGGGTCTATTTTTGAGATATTTACTTGATCCTACACCTAGTGAAATCACACTACTTTCGGGTCACACTAAAAGCGGGTCTCGACCTGGTGAAATCTGGGTCTTGATAAATTTTATGTCAAAAAATTATGATGCACTCATTTATAAAAAAGAAAAAAAAATACTTGTTACAGAGAAGTTGATAACCATACTTGAATTTGAATTTGTCCATAAATGTTAATTTCATGCTTCTTTGATCTATTTCCTAATTCAACAAATGTGATTAAAAATAAAACAATAAGTTTATAATTAATATAACATAATATTGAAATTAATTTAAAACATATATACCTTTTTTAGTCCCTTAGAATACACATGGGTCGGGTGAAACCAAATTTGTCTTGACCTAGATCCGACCTTAAATAATAACTGGGTCTATTTTTAAGACTTTTATCCGATTTTAGACCCAATAAAATCACACCAAATTAACCTCAAAATATTTGGGTCTGAATCGGATCTTTCGGTCGGATCGGATCATGTACACCCCTAATTTGGAGAGGGACAAGAGTCAAATACCCCTATATACTCGAATAAACATATAAGAAAATCAAATACTAAATAATAAGTTCGAAAGTAAAGATTGTTACGATAAGGAAGCCTAGGTGGATGACCATTTTCCCACAATGGCTCAAGTATTGAAGAAGAATAGTATTTCATGTAATTTGACAATCTTCCATCACATACGCTTATAAATAGAGGCTTTTGCCTCAGAGAAAGACACACAACAACAACTGAATATTATTCTCTCTCCCTTTATACACATAGCAATAATAAAAACAAATGCTATTATCTCTCTCTCTACATTTCATACTCCTTTCTATCTTTATATATATATTTATGCAATTCTCTCTCTCTTTACTTTTTATACTCCTTTCTATCTTTGTATATATATATATACATTACAACATATAATATTATTATATATCTATAAATTATTATTGAGCTAATTATTTTAATACTAGAGTCTTCTATTTATACATCTTTATCTTATATATATCTCTTATTTTACAACACGTTATCAGCACGAGACTCTGATCAAATTTTTAGGAAGACTCAGGTAACAAATTTTTCATTATGTCGAAACTCTCTCATCTTGAATTTAATGCTCTTGATATATCTGGAAACAATTATTTATCATAGATATTAGATGCTGAAATCCATCTTGATTCAATGGATCTTGGAGATACCATTAAGGCTGAAAATAATGCATCCCAGAAGGATAAAGCTAAAGCCATGATTTTTCTTCGTCGTCATCTTGACGAAGGATTGAAAAATGAATATCTTACATTAAAAGATCCTGCAGATCTTTGGAAAGACCTTGAAGAAAGGTATAATCATCAGAAAACGGTGATACTTCCTCAAGCCCGATATGAATGGACGCATTTGCGTTTACAAGATTTTAAATCTATAAATGAATATAATTCTGCAATGTTTCGAATCACCTCACGAATGAAATTGTGTGGGGAAAAAATAACTGATCATGATATGTTGGAGAAAACTTTCTCAACCTTCCATGTCTCGAATGTGCTCCTGCAGCAGCAGTATCGAGAGAAAGCGTTTAAAAAATATTCTGAGTTAATTTCTTGCCTTCTTGTTGCTGAACGCAACAATGAGTTGTTATTGAAAAATCATGAAGCGCGCCCAGCTGGCGCTGTCCCATTTCCTGAAGTAAATGTGGCAAATTACCCCAGAAGAGGTAAATGGCAAGGTTTTAATAATAAGAAAAATTATGGAAGGAAAAAGAATTATATTCAAAAGAGAGGATCTCTCCAGAAGTGGGATAGAGAAAGGAATATCAGGCAGAATAAATCAACAGAGGATAAGTGTTTCCGTTGTGGTGGAAAGGGCCATTGGTCACGTACCTGTCGTACCCCAAGGCACCTAGTCGATCTTTACCAGGCATCTTTGAAAAAGGACGACAAAGGAAAGGAAACAAATTTTGTCTCAAATGATGTTGAGAACTCCACCACTCATTATGATGTATCTGATTTCTTTGAGGATACTGAAGGAAATATTGGTCATTTGATCAATGATGGAATAGTTTAATATGTGGGACTGTGAAGTATATATGTAAATAAATAATGTAAAGAACTTATTGTTAAGTTTTATTTTCTATGTATTTAAGTTTCAAATGTGATGTACATAAATAATGAAATATTAATGTTTATAAATTTTGAAATTATTAAATGTGTCAAATTTTAAAATAAAATTTTAGTATATGACATTATTTTATGTACAGTGTTTCTTAGAAAAATAATTCTGATCAAGTATTCAATTTAACTGTGCATACTACTCATTTTATTATTATTTATTTTTGAAGAGAATGGCAAGGATATGTAATGAAGATGTATGCCTTGCGGATAGTGTAAGCTCGCACACTATTCTCAAAAGTGATATATATTTTACCCATCTTGTACCAAAAGAGGAATATGTTAATACTATTATTGGCTCAGGCAATGTGATAGAAGGCTCCGGAAGAGCTATAATTTTGTTTCCTGGAGGAACAAAATTTATAATAAATAATGCACTGTTGTCTACCAAGTCTCGAAGAAACTTGTTTAGCTTTAAAGATATTCGCCGAAATGGATATCATATTGAGACTATGAATGAGGGAAATCATGAGTACTTATGTATCACAACTCATGATTCAAATAAGAAAGTTATATTAGAAAAATTACCCTCACTTTCATGTGGGTTGTATTATACCAAGATTAGTGCAATTGAATCACATGCCATTGTAAACCAGAAGTTTACTAGCCCAAATGAATTCATAACTTGGCATGATAGATTGGGTCATCCGGGAACAACCATGATGAGGAGAATTATTGAAAACTCTCATGGACATTCACTAAAGAACCAGAAGATTCTTAAAACTAGTGAATTTTGTTGTGCTGCATGTTCTCAGGGAAAGTTAATTTTAAGGCCATCACCAGTAAAGATTGGATTTGAGTCCCCTGAATTCTTAGAAAGGATTCAAGGTGATATATGTGGACCTATTCATCCACCATGTGGATCTTTTAGATATTTTATGGTCCTGATAGACGCATCTTCGAGATGGTCACATGTGTGCTTATTATCTTCTCGCAACCTGGCGTTTGCGAGATTATTGGCTCAAATTATTCGATTAAAAGCACAATTTCCAGAAAATCCAATCAAAGCAATTCGTCTTGATAATGCTGGTGAATTTACTTCCCAAGCTTTTGATGCTTATTGTATGGCTAATGGAATAAGTGTTGAACATCCAGTAGCTTATGTTCACACACAAAATGGGTTAGCAGAATCACTTATTAAACGCCTCCAATTAATTGCTAGACCCTTGCTTATGAGAACAAATCTCCCAACCTCAGTTTGGGGGCATGCTATTTTACATGCCGCAGCACTTGTTCGTTTGAGGCCAACGAGTTACCATCAGTTCTTTCCTATGCAATTAGCTTTTGGCCAGCAGCCAAATGTCTCCCATTTAAGAATATTTGGGTGTGCGATATATGTTCCCATTGCACCACCTAATCGCACCAAAATGGGACCCCAAAGAAAATTGGGGATATATGTTGGATATGATTCTCCCTCTATAGTGAGGTATCTTGAGATACAAACTGGTGATGTGTTTAAAGCCCGGTTTGCGGATTGTCATTTTGATGAATCAAAATTTCCAACGTTAGGGGGAGAGAATAAGCTTCCTGAAAAGGAACTTAATTGGAATGCATCATCGTTGATGCATTTAGATCCTCGATCAGGGCAATGTGAACTGGAAGTTCAAAAGATTATACATTTGCAAAGAATAGCAAATGAATTGCCTGATGCATTTTTCGATACAAAGAGGATAACTAAATCTTATATACCAGCGAAAAATGCCCCAATTCGAATTGATGTCCCAGTTGGACAAGTAGCCACTGAAGCAAATTCACGCCAGAAGCGTGGCAGGCCTGTCGGTTCCAAAGACAAAAATCCTCGAAAGAGAAAAGAGATAAATAATATTCCTATTGAAAAAGACATAGTAGAGACACCTGCAGTTGTCCAAAATTCTGATATAACGCCAGAAGACGTTCAGGTACCTGAAAATTGTGAAAATGACGAGATCTCGATAAATTATGTCTTTACAGGAGCAAAATGGAACCGAAATAAGACAATTGTCAATGAAATATTTGCATATAATGTGGCATTAGATATCATGCATGAAAGTAAGGATCTTGAGCCAAGATCAGTCGAAGAATGTCGATAAAGGAATGATTGGCCAAAATGGAAAGAAGTCATGAAGACTGAATTAGACTCACTAGCAAAACGTGAAGTCTTTGGACCTGTAGTCCGTACACCTGAAGATGTAAAATCTGTTGGATATAAGTGGGTATTTGTGAGAAAACGAAATGAGAAAAATGAAGTTGTGCGCTACAAAGCCCGACTTGTGGCACAAGGTTTTTCACAAAGGCCCGGTATAGATTATGAAGAAACGTATTCCCCCGTAGTGGATGCGATAACATTACGTTATTTGGTCAGTTTATCTGCATATCATAAACTGCATATACATTTAATGGATGTGGTAACAGCCTATTTGTACGGCTCATTAGATCGGGATATCTATATGAAAGTCCCTGAAGGACTAAAGATATCTAAACCATCCAATGAATATTCGCAAGAGTTGTACTCAGTCAAATTGCAAAGATCTTTATATGGTCTAAAGCAATCTGGACGAATGTGGTATAATCGTCTTACTGAGTATCTGGCCAAAAACGGATTCAAGAATGATGATATCTGCCCATGTGTTTTCATAAAGAAAACTACATCTGGGTTCATTATAATTGCTGTGTACATTGATGATTTAAATATTATTGGGACTCCTGAAGAGATTCCAACAATTATAAAAACTCTAAAAGAAGAGTTTAAGATGAAAGATCTTGGAAAGACTAAATTTTGTCTCGGCCTACAGATCGAGCATATAAAAGGTGGGATCTTTATTCATCAAACAACATACACAGAAAAGATCTTGAAAAGATTTTATATGGATAAGCCACATCCATTAAGTACCCCAATGATCGTAAGATCTTTGGATGTGAAAAAGGATCAATTCCGTCCTAAAGAAGAAAATGAAGATATCCTTGGTCCTGAAGTACCATATCTTAGTGCCATTGGAGCACTAATGTATCTTGCTAATAATACGCGACTTGACATATCATTCGCGGTGAATTTACTAGCAAGGTATAGTTCCTCTCCAACCAGAAGACATTGGAGTGGAATCAAACAAATTTTTCGATATCTTCATGGAACGGTTGATATGGGATTGTTTTATCCCTATGGATCCAAGTCACAACTAATTGGCTATGCAGATGCCGGATACATGTCTGATCCACATAAAGGGAGATCTCAAATAGGATACCTATTCACATATGGTGGTATAGCTATATCATGGAGGTCCACGAAACAGACGATAGCAGCAACCTCCTCTAATCATGCTGAAATACTAGCGATTCATGAAGCTAGTCGCGAGTGTTTTTGGCTGAGGAGTCTGATTCAATATATTCTGTCATCATGTGGACTAATTGATCATAAGATAGCTCCAACTGTCCTGTTTGAAGATAATACAGCATGCATTGCTCAACTTAAGCGTGGATACATCAAAGGTGATAGAACAAAGCATATTTCTCCCAAATTCTTCTTCACTCATGACCTTCAAAATCAAGGGACAATTGATGTCCAACAGATCCGTTCAAGTGACAATCTGGCAGATTTATTCACAAAGTCACTCCCAAAATCCTCCTTAGAAAGATTGGTACATGAGATTGGGATGCGCCGATTTCGAGACATCAACTGATGTCGACAAGAGGGGGAGACTGTACTCTTTTTCCCTTGGTCAAGTTTTTTTCCCATTGGGTTTTTCTTGACAAGGTTTTTAACGAGGCAGTTCCCATCACTAAAGGATATTATACTCTTTTTCCTTCACTAAGGTTTTTTCCTACTGGGTTTTTCTTTAGTAAGGTTTTAACGAGGCAATAATCCTAAATGGTCATCCAAGGGGGAGTGTTACGATAAGGAAGCCTAGGTGGATGACCATTTCCCCACAATGGCTCAAGTATTGAAGAAGAATAGTATTTAATGTAATTTGACAATCTTCCATCACATACGCTTATAAATAGAGGCTTTTGCCTCAGAGAAAGACACACAACAACAACTGAATATTATTCTCTCTCCCTTTATACACATAGCAATAATAAAAGCAAATGGTATTATCTCTCTCTACTTTTCATACTCCTTTCTATCTTTATATATATATATTTATGCAATTCTCTCTCTCTTTACTTTTTATACTCCTTTCTATCTTTGTATATATATATACATTACAACATATAATATTATTATATATCTATAAATTATTATTGAGCTAATTATTTTAATACTAGAGTCTTCTATTTATACATCTTTATCTTATATATATCTCTTATTTTACAACAAAGATATACAATTTTTTCCATTATCATTTTTTATTTGTTCAATAAATTTGAGTTTCTTTATAAATAATAAGTATTGAATCACTTGAATTAACTAAACACCAATATATAAGATAAAATACTTCTTTGGTTTAATGGTGTTCGGTAGGTCGGTTACCGGACGGTTCGGGTCAGGACCCAGGGTGAAGGAAAGGGCTCGTCTGGTCACGGTCTTCCAGTCCGGGGCTGGCGAGGTCCCGAGCACGTCGTGTGAGAGAAGAGGGAGGGTGCCACCTGCAAAGACACTCCGACGCTCTTGTCAGAATATGTGCAGGCGAAATGAGGGTGGTGTAGGGATGTGACGTACCTCGGGGGAAGAGCCATTCTTCCCCTTATATACATGTCAGTCCTGGGCCCCTCTGGAGGTCAAACCCATATTTCAGGGACGCTGTCCCATAGCTGTGTGTGAGCTGTATGGGACGCGTGTCAGGGTCGGTTGAAGGGCGCGTAGCCGGGCCGGGTGGAGCTCGGGTCGGGTTGACCCGCAGGAGTCCTGGGCTGGGCCGTAACAGTGCCCCCGACGCGCCAGTGATGGTCGCGAGGACGATCGGTGGCGCGTGATTTCCTTACTCGTGCGTTGTCGTCGAGTCGGCTGACTGTGGGAGAGACGCGTCTCTGGTGTGCGTGTCTCTTGGTCTGCTGAGGCGTTCGTTCGTCACTTCGTTCTTCGCGCTGAGCATTAAATGCTCGTAATGATTTGAAAAAACCCCGTGCGCAAAGACCATTTTGCCCTTGCCTTTTTTCGCGCTTATCATGGTGGTTTTTAAATAGTTTTCTTTTCTCTTCCTCCCACTTTGCTATTTTCATCTTCTTTTCTCCCTGACATCCAAAAATTCTCTATTCGAACCAACTTGTGCCTCTCTTTTACATTCTAGTTTCATACTCCATTTCAGGTAATTTCTTGATCCTTCTCCCCCTATGTTTATATTATGCCTCACTGTTGCGGTAGTTATTGTTTGTATGTTTTGGTTTACTTTTGCTAAATGGCCTTTCACTGGTGGGGTAGACGAACTAGGGGAGGGGTACCATTCCTGGGTAGGTTTTAGGTGATTTGTGTGATAGGCGTAGTTTTTAACTGTTCTTGGCCATGATCTAAGTTTGAAAAGGCGTAGTTTCTGGGTTTCTATGGACTCCCGACCTCATAGTCTAACGGAGTGGTACCCCGATGTAGGTATGCCTCGCATCGTTTCCCGGTCTTCTGGAACTGGCGCGGCCTACGACCCGTACGCCTGGGTGACCGACGATATAAGGAGCTCACCCAACCAAATGGACTTGGAGGAGTTGACCGAGTTCCAGCAAGCCGGCTACTTGTGCGGGGGGACTGACGAGGAGGCCAACTACGAGGCCATCGTCCCTGCCCCCCATGAGCGTATTTATGAGCTCAACTTCCACTCCCCTCGTGTCCCCGATTGGATCTGGTTTTACAAGTCCATGTTCACACAAGTTGGCGTTCGGATACCGTTCTCCGACTTTCAAATGGCGCTGCTGAACTGGATATCCGTCCCCCCTTCTCAGCTTCATCCGAACAGTTGGGCTTCGATCCGCTGTTTTGAAATGGTTTGCGAGCACCTGGAGCTGCCGGTGTCGGTGGACGTTTTCCTCTTCTACTTCAACCTTACCAACCCTTCCAAACAGGGGAAGGCGAGAAAAGGGTTTCTTTCTTTCCGTTCCGCCCAGGGTAGGAGAATTTTTGGCCTTTTTGAGGACTCCTACCATGGTTTTAAAGATAAGTACTTCAAGTTTCGTCCTGTCAAAGGTCGTCACCCCTTTTGGTTGTCATTAGAGGGGGAGCACCTTATCCAGACTTATTGGAGTTTTGGTGCGGGGTCGAATCCTTTCATCAAGGTGACGTACAAGAGGTTGTCGGCTGTAGATAAGCAAATAGCTGACGTACTTTTTGCCATTTTTGAAAAGAACCCCGTGAACCCTCATCTTCTTATGGGTGAACGGGAGGCCGCCAGGAGCTATATTCGTGAGTTGTCTTCTTTGTTTGCCTACGTTTCTTTATTGTTGTTTTTCTTTTCCCGATCTAACGACTAACGTGCCTGTTGTTCGTTGCAGTGGAAATGTCTGCCACCGTGACCGGTCTTGAGAATCTGATGAAGACCTTTTTTGAAGCCAGTGACGACGAGAATGCCGAAGAGAAGGATGCTGGTAAGTCGGAGGGTCCTTCTGGGGAGAAGGAGAATCAGGCTGTGCCTTCTCCCCAGGGTGCCGATGTGTCGGGGAAACAGGTTGCAGGGGGCCAGGCTTCCCCTACCCGTGAGGAAGGGCCCGCTGAAGGACACACGTCTCTCACCCCCCATCCGGATAGTGACGTGGAGCTCATCCATACTCCTAAGAAGCGAAAGATGTCTTCCAGCCCGGAAGGGGCCCTTACCATAATGGAAAGAAACTTTGATGCTACCAAATTTATTGATACCCAGTTGTTGCCCGGGACAGAGGAGCATTTTCACGAGACCGAACTGTCCGGGCAGGCGAGGTGGATGTATCGCACCTTGCTTCGTGGGGTCGTGATAGCTCAGAAGGCTGAATTTGAGTTATCGGGGATGGAGGCGCTCCGAAGGAAGCTTGAGTCCTCTGTTAAGGCGAACAATGACTTCAAGGCTCAAGTTGAACTTCTCCAGGGTCAGCTGTCCGAGATGGGGGGAAAGCTTAGCGCTGCTGAGGAGAAATCGTCGTTTGTTGCGGAGAGGTTGAAGGCGTCCGATGAGACCGTGGCCCGGCTTCTTGAGCGTGAGATGACATTGGAGGGTCAGCTGAACGCCGCTCAGGGTCGGGTTGTCGCCTTGGAAAAAGAGCGGGAGCAGGCCATCTCGGAGGCGAAAACCGCTAAAGCTGAAGCCGCTGAGCTTAAGAAGAAGCTTAAGGTGACCAAGGAGCAAGGGAAGAATGCCATCTCGATGACCGAAGATGCCCTGAAGGCTCAGCTGAGGACCGCAGCTCCTGATTTCGACACATCGTCAATTGGCGTTTTCAAGACTATCCAGGACGGAAAGATTGCTGACATGCCGAGGAAGTAAGGTCTTGTAACTTAGGATATTTTGTAACGCGTTTGCTGAACAACTTATTGCTCGTTTTTTGTTTTGACTCTTTATAAGTTATGCTTACTTGGTCGTTTGGCCGGGTTGCCGTTTACTATATTTGTTGTCGTTATTTCTCTTGGGGGGCTCGCGCCCGTTTTCCCGTTTTATGATTGTTATGGCTTGGATCGCCGTGGTCGTGTTGTCGTCGCAGTTGGCTTTGGCCGTAACGAAGATGGCCCCCGGGGTGATCAGTCCCGGTCTGCCGTTTTAAGGCGCGCTCGTGTGCGGCGCACGTAGGGAAGAGGTAGACATGTACGAAAATTTTTTTGACAAGTATGAGTTAATCGTTAGCTAAGCAAATTAATCAATATGGCGAATATTTGACAAGATAAAAAGGTAGATTGTCATGCAAACAAAGCAGGTATTTACTATTTCTTTAGGTTCTCAGGTCGGCGAGTCGTCTGGTCATGGGTAGAACCTTCTTAGGCTACCCGCATTCCATGTTCTGGGCACTTCCTTGCCGTCGAGTCTTTCGAGCTTGTAAGCACCTTTGCCGAGTACCTCCCTTACCCTGTAGGGACCTTCCCAATTTGCCGCCAGCTTGCCTTCCCCTGGGGTCGGGACGCCGATGTCGTTGCGTCGCAGGACGAGGTCCCTTTCCTCGAAATCTCGTTTGAGGACTTTTGCGTTGTAACGCAGAGCTATTCTTTGTTTCAGCGCCGTTTCTGTTAGGTGAGCCATCTCCCTTGTTTCCTCAATCAGGTCCTTTTCGACCGCTTCGCTCATGCCCGCGAGTAGTAGTCGGGGGCTCGGTTCGCCGATTTCGACTGGTATCACCGCATCGACCCCGTATGTTAGGCGAAAGGGAGTTTCCCCCGTGGCGCTTTGCTCGGTTGTCCGGTAAGACCATAGGACGGAGGAGAGTTCGTCAGCCCAGCTTCCTTTCTTATTGTCTAGGCGCTTCTTTAGACCAAGAAGGACGACTTTGTTTGCGGCTTCTACCTGCCCGTTTGTTTGGGGATGTTCTACCGAGGAGAACTTTTGCTTTATCCCTAGGCCAGAGAGGAACTCCATGAACTTCTTGTCTGTGAACTGGGTCCCATTGTCTGAGATAACGACTTCCGGGATACCGAAACGGGTTATCACCTGCTTCCACATGAACTTCCGACAGTTGGAGGACGATATCGTAGCCAGCGGTTCAGCCTCCACCCATTTGGTGTAGTAGTCGATGGCGACAATGAGGTATTTGACTTGTCCTGGGCCGACCGGGAAAGGCCCCAGGAGGTCGACTCCCCATTGTGTGAAAGGTCGAGTAGTCGTCAGAGAATTTAGCTCGGAGGCCGGTGCCTTGTGGAAGTTGGCGTTTTGTTGACACTTTATACATTTTTTGACAAATTCCTTTGAGTCTTTCATCATTGTTGGCCAATAGTATCCTGCTCGGATGAGCTTCCTTGCTAGGGCTTTGCCCCCGATGTGGTGTCCACAACACCCCTCATGGACTTCTCTAAGCACGTAGTCCGTCTGGTCGGGGTGCAAACACTTCAACAGGGGCTGGCTGAGTCCCTTTTTGAATAGTTGTCCCTGTATAATTGCGTATGTGGCCGCCTCCCTTCTTAAGGCTTTGGCTGCTTTCTCATCTTCGGGCAACTTGCTGAGTTCCAGGAAGTTGGTGATGGGGTCTAGCCATGAGGGGTTTGACTTCGTCAAATGGAGGGCGACCGTTGGTTCCTTCACCATACCTTGGATGAGGGACCGGTTACCCGATCCTGGCTTTGTGCTCGCCAGCTTAGACAGGAGGTCCGCCCATGTGTTCCTTTCTCTTGGGACGTGTTGGACGATGACCTCCTGTAACTGACTCGTTATTTCTCTAACCTTTTCCAAGTATTTTTGCAGGAGGGGGTCCCGGGCTTGGTAGCTTCCGTTTACCTGCGAGGTGACAACTTGTGAGTCGCTGCATACTTCGACCTTTGTCGCTCCGACTTCCCGAGCTAATGTTAGTCCGCCCAAGAGAGCTTCATATTCTGCTTGGTTGTTCGACACTGGAAACTCGAACTTAGTCGATTGTTCATAGATGACCCCTGCTGGGCTTTCTAGGATGACCCCTGCTCCCCCGGACGTTTGGTTGGAGGCTCCGTCAACGTGGAGCCTCCACCGTGTGCCCGTTTCCTCGGGAGGGTGCCCCGTCACTTCAACCAGAAAGTCTGCCATTGCCTGAGCTTTGATCGCGTGTCGGGGTTCATACTGTAGGTCGTATTGGGAGAGCTCGATGGCCCAGGTCATCATCCTACCGGCCAAGTCAGGCTTTTGCAGTACTTAGCGAATCGCCTGGTCCGTCCTTACGACTATACAATGGCTCTGGAAGTATTGTCTTAACCTTCGGGAGGAGACTAGGAGCGCCAGCGCCAGTTTTTCCAGCTTGCTGTATTTCAGTTCTGGTCCTTGGAGGACCCTGCTAACGAAATAAACAGGTTGTTGGGTCTTTTCCCCTTCTCTGACGAGCACCGTGGCCATTTCTTCCTCGGTTACCGATAGGTAGAGATAGAGCGGTTCTCCGGCCCTGGGTTTTCCGAGAACTGGTGGTGCCACTAAAATCTGCTTGAAGTGGTTGAATGCCTCCTCGCATGCTGAGGTCCATTCGAACGTCATTCCTTTTTTCATTAGATTGAAGAAAGGTAGGGCTCTTGCTGCTGACGCACCGAGGAATTGGGACAAAGCCGTTAACCTCCCGGCAAGTCGTTGGATGTCTTTGATACAGCCCGGGCTCTTCATCTGGAGAACTGCCTGACACTTCTCGGGGTTGGTTTCCACCCCTCTTTGAGTAATCATGAATCCCAAGAACTTACCGGCCTCCATGGCAAACGCGCACTTGAGCGGATTAAGCCTCATGCCGTGTTGCCGGAGGGACGAAAAAACACCATCAAGGTCGCTAAGGAGGTCGTTGGGTCGTGTAGTCTTCGCGAGTATGTCATCCACGTAGACTTCTACTGTTTTGCCTATGAGTTCACTGAATATCTTATTCATCAGCCTTTGGTACGTGGCCCCAGCGTTTTTCAAACCGAAAGGCATTACCCTGTAACAATAGATTCCTCTTGGTGTTATGAACGCCGTTTTTTCTTCGTCAGGTCGGTGCATCGGTATCTGATTGTATCCTGAGTAGGCGTCCATGAAGCTCAGATACCGGTATCCCGCCGCTGCATCAACGAGTGCGTCAATGTTAGGTAGAGGGTAGCAATCCTTGGGACACGCCTTGTTGAGGTCAGAGTAGTCTACGCACATTCTCCACCTCCCATTGTGCTTTTTGACCAAGACCACGTTTGACAACCAAGTCGAGTAGTCCAGTTCTCGGATGAATCCTGCTTCTAGGAGGCTGGCCGTTTGCCTGGCTACCTCTTCTGCTCTTTCTTGCGACATTTTTCTCCTCCTCTGGGCCACTGGCTTGGTTCCCGCCTTGACGGCCAGATGATGCGATATGAGCTGGGGATCTATCCCGGGCATATCGGCAGGCGTCCAGGCAAAGAGGTCGGCATTAGCCCTGATCATTTCCATCAATGGCTCCTTCATTTTGTGGGGGAGGTTCCTGTTTATCAATGTGAATTTATCGTCCTCCTCGCCGACCCTGAACTTTTCCAAGTCCCCTTCTGGCTCTGGTCTAGGTTTGTCGTCTATTCTGGCGTCTAGGTCAGCCAGGAAGACCCCAGACGCTTCTTTGGATTTTTTCCTGAGAGAGAGGCTGGCGTGGTCGCAAGCGACTGCCGTTTCCAAGTCGCCTTTGATGGATCCTATGGATCCGTCATCAGTGACAAACTTCATCACCAGCAGCTTTGTGCTAATGGCGGCCCCCAGGTCGTTAATGGTTTTTCTCCCCAGGATGATGTTATAAGCCGTGGAGTCTCGTAATATTACGAAGTCCGCCATGACTGTTCGTCGCTTTTGCCCCTGTCCCACAGAGGTTGGGAGTGAGATGATTCCATCCGGCTTGATGAAGTGGTCCCCCAACCCTACCACACCGTGCTGGTGGGTCGTCAGGTCGGCGTCCCTTAGTCCCAGGGCATCGAAAACGTTTCGAAACATGATGTTTGAGTCTGCCCCCGTATCTACCAGGATTCGTTTGACGAGGCCCGTTCCGACCCTGGCCGTGATGACCATGGGCAGACTTTCTGGTGCCTCGTCAAACCATTGGTCCTCTGGGCCGAAGGAGATGGGTGGGATACCTCGGAAACTTCTACCTGTCGAGGTGGAGACCACTAGGACCTTGGCGTCTTTTTTCTGTGCTGACTTTGACCTTGGGGCGGTATTCCTGGCCGTTACCACGTTTACCACCGTAAGGCCGTGGTCGTCACCCTCTGGTTCCTGCCGTCGCCTTGTTGGCCGGGATCTATCTTCGCTATCGTGGTCCCGGTTACGTCTCCTTGGTTCCCGTATAAGGTGGGAGAAGTCGGCAAGTTTCCCATCCCTGATAGCTTGCTCCAGGGCGTCTTTTAGGTCGAAGCAGTCTTGGGTCTTGTGTCCGTAACCCTTGTGGTACTCGCAGTAGAGGTTCTTGTTTCCTCCCGTCCTGTCTTTCAGAGGTCGGGGCTTTGACAGTATCCCCTTTTCTGCTATCTATTGGTAAACTTCGGTGATTGGTGCTGTGAGGGGGGTATAATTGGTGAACTTCCCAACTCGGGGGAACGGTTTGGGTGTTTTACCCGGACCGCCATCCCTGGCGTGTTCCTTTGGTCTTTCTCTGCCTTCATAGTGCCGGGCTTGGTTGTAGGCGGGCTGCCGCTTATTGGCAGCCACGACCCGGCTGACTTCTTCGTCATTGATGTATTCTTTGGCCACGCACTGGATCTCTTGCATTGTCCAAACGGGCTTTGTGGTAAGGTGTTTCCTGAAGTCCTCATTCGAGAGCCCGTTCGTCAAGCATAGACTTGCCACCGAGTCCGTTAGACGTCAATTTCCAGGCACTCGTCATTGAAACGGTCCAGGTATTTCCTGGTCGGCTCTCCGGGTCTTTGTGTCACCCCTAGCAAATTGATTAGGTGTTTGGCTTTGACAATCCTGGTCGTGAATTGAGCCAAGAAGGCGTGGCTGATGTCGGAGAATTGAGTCACCGAGCCCTGCGGGAGGTTGTTGAACCACCGTATCGCCAGGCCCGCCAAGGTGACCGGGAAGGCGCGACATCTGACCTCGTCTCCTACCCCTTCCAGGTTCATTCTGGCCTCAAAGGCCGTCAAGTGTTCCAGGGGATCTTGTGTTCCATCATACTTCATGTCTGTTGGCTTGTCGAAGTGTTTCGGCAGCCGGACCTCGAGTACGGAACGGTGGAAAGGGGTCGCTCCAATTATCACTGGTCCCCGGGTAGTTCTCCCCGGCTCGTCATTCTCCCGACGGCCGTCCTCTTCGCCTCTGTTCGAAGCACGCCGTCTCTCGTATCGGGCGTAAATGATGGGGTCTCGACTTCTTCTTCTGGCTCGTCCCCGTCCCCCCGTGCTCTCCGACTCGTATTGGGGGCTGGGTGAGCGCCTCGAGCTACTCCTTGAACGGGAACGGGTGGGGCTTCGCTCCGGGGTGCGTTGGTCGCGTTCTCTTTCGGCTAGCCGGCGTTCTAAGTCTTGCATCCTATGGCGCAACTCTTGCATTATCCTGGCGTGGTTGTCGCCAGTTCCTCCGAAGGGGCGTCTTTCGTGAGTCTGCGTCGCATCCCTCGGAGGCGACCTCTGCTGTTGTCGGGTTTCTATCGAAACGGCGCCTCCCCCAAGCACGGGAGGCGCGGCCTCGCTGCCGGTCCCAGTCTGGACTAGTACGAAGTCCATGGACGATCCCCACAGACGGCGCCAATGTTCGGTAGGTCGGTTACCGGACGGTTCGGGTCAGGACCCAGGGTGAAGGAAAGGGCTCGTCTGGTCACGGTCTTCCAGTCCGGGGCTAGCGAGGTCCCGAGCACGTCGTGTGAGAGAAGAGGGAGGGTGCCACCTGCAAAGACACTCCGACGCTCTTGTCAGAATATGTGCAAGCGAAATGAGGGTGGTGTAGGGATGTGACGTACCTCGGGGGAAGAGCCATTCTTCCCCTTATATACATGTCAGTCCTGGGCCCCTCTGGAGGTCAGGCCCATATTTTTAGGGACGCTGTCCCATAGCTGTGTGTGAGCTGTATGGGACGCGTGTCAGGGTCGGTTGAAGGGCGCGTAGCCGGGCCGGGTGGAGCTCGGGTCGGGTTGACCCGCAGGAGTCCTGGGCTGGGCCGTAACAAATGGTCAGTCAGTAAATGAGAAATGATTATTCTCCAAACAAAAAGTATATTCCTTCTTGATTAATTGTGCATATATATATAGACACACACACAAATATTACTTTTTAAAAAATAATTTTCGCTTTTAGTAAATTTTAAGCAAAATGATGAGAATGCAGTAAAAGCAAAAAGCTCAAACCGAAAAGTTAATAATGGTAGCAAAGGCCCTTTATCCCTTTACAATTTAACGATAAAAAAAAGTGTCCATTTCAAAGGGAAAGGCTAAATAAAAAATAAACAATATTTTTTACATGTGAATGCTGGGTAGGAAGGAAACTATAAGAAGATCTGTCCTCTTTAAGATAATCATATATGGATGTAATTTGTCTAAGATTCAATCTATATATTCCTGTTAATAAGACAACTTTTTATTTGCATATGACCATAACGATTAACGATCATTAAATCTTTTTATTGTCTATTATTTCAAAAATAAATTGATATTGGTAACTTGGTGTATATATATTTTTGCAATGTATTTGACTATTTGTTAACATCATTTGGTGACTATACAAATTTTTACATTATTCAATTATGTGTAAGTTTTTTATTTTTAATTTTTTAATAATATTTTTCAATTTCACACATAACAAAAAATTGACATTAGACTATAAAAAGAAAATTTAGGAGGTCAGCAATTTTATTAAAATTTGACCAATACTTAACCAACAAAAAAAAAAGTGAGTAATCTTACATTATTAGATGTAATCTCACATCATTAAAAATACTAATAATAACTAATTGATGGCTACAAATCACAAAAACTGCTATCCTAACATTCCTCTTTCTAATAATCATGTTACACGTACATTAAAATTAATTTCTAGTATAAATTATACATTAAAATACAAATACATATTAAAAATGAGTTACACAATATATAATAACTAATTTTAGTCGCTAAATTTAATATATAAATAATATTTTTGAAATTTCAAATAGTTCTTGAAACAACCTAAAAGTAGATAAGTAGCAGTAGGTAGAAACCTTTTTGAATCGCCACATAAACTATTTCCATTTATTCTCACAGAAGAATCATAACACCAAAATGCATGCGTTCTCATCAACAATAATAAGCACTCCATGATCATTTAGCCATATTCATCACCATCACCCTCCTCCTCCTCCTCCATTTTTTTTTCACTCTTAGCTTGCACATATACATGGGAGCTCGTTGCTCCAAATTCTCTTTTTGCTGGTTCCACTCGAACCTCAAACCATGTGTCCTTGAATCCCCCGACCAAGGTTAGTTTCTTATGTTTCGTCTCAGTCCCAAATTATTCTTAAAATATATTTAATGCGACTAAATATATAACCATTTATTAATATAATTTCTAGAGTAGGTATTAAATATGATTGAGAAATCTATGGAAATGTTTCTGGGCCTTGAAAGATGTGATTTTGTTGCAGAAAATGGTGGAAAGAGTGAAAAGGAGTTGTGTGTGAGGTTTGGAGAGTTCAAGTTGGAGGAACTGAAGGGTGCAACAAACGGTTTCAGTTCGGAGAACATAGTGTCTGAGCATGGAGAGAAGGCTCCCAATGTGGTCTACAAAGGGAAGCTTCAAAATGGAAATTCCATCGCCATTAAACGCTTCAACAAGTTTGCTTGGCCCGATTCTCGCCAATTCCTTGTTCGTTAACAACAACTACTTTTCTCTTACTCATATCAATTATCTATATAAAAATGAATAATGTTGCAGGAAGAAGCAAGGCAAGTGGGGAGCCTTAGAAGTGAACGTTTGGCGAATTTGATTGGTTATTGCTATGAAGGGGAAGAGAGGCTTCTAGTTGCTGAGTTCATGCCCCATGAAACACTTGCCAAACATCTCTTTCATTGTACCTTATTCTTTTTCTTTCTTTCTAATTAATATACTAATATTTCATTAATAACCTCCACTTATTTTATTTTTTATGGATGCAGGGGAGAGAGAGCCAATGAAATGGGCAATGAGGTTGAGGGTGGCATTGTACTTAGCTCAAGGTCTAGAGTATTGCACAAGTAAAGGAAGGGGTTTGTATCATGATCTGAATGCCTATAGAATCTTGTTTGACCAGGATGGTAATCCTAGGTTGTCTTGCTTTGGCCTCATGAAGAACAGCAGAGATGGCAAGAGTTACAGCACTAATTTGGCTTTCACCCCTCCTGAGTATCTAAGGACTGGTATAATCTATTGATGGAACCACTCTTTATATGCTTGAAATGTTACAATAATTGTAATAACCTTCTTGGTTTATATATATGCAGGGAGAGTGACCCCAGAGAGTGTGGTTTATAGTTTTGGAACATTGTTGCTTGATCTCTTGAGTGGTAAACATATTCCCCCAAGCCATGTAAGTTTGCTTTTAATTTCAAAACAAAATCATTGAGTCATTCTTAATTAAGAGAGAAATTGATTTTGTAATCATCAAATTTGCAGGCACTTGACCTTATTCGGGGGAAGAATTTCTTGATGTTGATGGATTCAGCGTTGGAGGGTCATTTCTCAAAAGATGATGGAACAGAGTTGGTTCGTTTGGCTTCTCGTTGTTTGCAGTATGAACCTCGTGAGAGGCCAAATGCTAAGTCTCTTGTTGCTTCTCTCATCTCACTTCACAAACAATCAGAGGTACTACTTACACATTCACACTAAAAATTGAATTAAACTAAACACAAATATATCGTGATTAATTTTAGTGTATAAATATTATTTCTATATATAATATACTAATATTTTATCCGTAATAATATTTATGAAAGTATAAATTTTTTAAAATTACATAGATTTTTGTTTTGATATTATATATTATGTTAAAAAAAATTATAAAATCAAATTACTTTTACAAAAATATCGTATGGGACAAAAGTTTTTATCGACTAAGAAGACTAGAATTTTAGTAAAAAAAATTCTTAATTTTTGATAAAAAAATTTAATTTTAATTATAATAAAAAAGTGACATGTGACATATTTTAGTATTAAAACTAGTAATATATAATATATAATATATGTACCAACAGTATTCTTGAATCCTATTTGTTTTTATGGTTGATATATATAGATATATTATTTTATAAGATGTCTTCTATTATGATAAGCCTATTTCTCATGAAATATTTCCCTTCTTTCATGGTTTCTGAACAGCCTTAAATAATAAATTAGGCAATAAGTTACATTCAGCTACTGTATATAACGAGAATGAGAGAAGTTTTAGTGGACAAATTTTTGTTCTTAAATATTCTTGATTATATATATATCGATAAAAAAAATAATTTTGCAATTTTTAAGATTTGAATTTAAGACTTCTTAGTTAAAGTACAAGATAGTGTTTACATATATTTGTTATTATATACGCAAATGTTCACTTTTTTATTTTTTATATTAGAATGACAATGGTATTTTTTTAGATTATGAATTGTTGGGGTGTTATTTTTAAATGTGGCACAATTTAATTTGGACTCTCCGATTTATAAAAAATACAAAAATTAGATCTTTTTATTTTTGAGGTACAAAAATTGAACTCTCCAATATAAAAAATTAGACCTTTCGATTTCTACTTCAAAAAAAATTAAAATATAAAAATCAGACTCAATAATTTCTGTACCTTCTACAATTTTAACCCATCTCGCATCCACAAAAAAAATTAGCCGCAAACGTTTACATGCACCTAATCTAATCACTAAATTCTTAGTAGTATGATGTTAAGGATAGGTTTAATTTAAGTAGGGTAGTTTTGGATATTTTACACATATTTTTTGTCGATTTGGTTTAGTGAGAGGTTTTTCCTAAATTTTAAAATCGAAAACCGAAACGAATCGGTAAAAACAAGGCAAAAATTCAGTATTTCGATTGTTTCAGTTTGTTCAATTTTTGTTTTTTTTTTTTGGTTGATCGATTTTGAATTATCCCAGTATGATGATGTTAACTGTTATTGTCAACGAATGTGAAAGAAAACAAAACAACTATTGTTAATAAAAAATACCAATATACATTAAAAATATGTTTTTATATGTATTTAATTTGTGTATATATATATTACAACTAAATAATTAAATCTATCGTAGTAAGTTGACCAAAAAGATGTTTTGTTGACCAAAAAAATCTATCGTAGTAAAATAATTAATTTTTTTTTTAATCAAATATAAGGAAACTCAAATTCGTAATTTCTTAACTGAGTATAGAGAAATTGTACCATTTGAGCTATAAATAAATTTGTATACAATAGTATAATAAATTTTTTTTATAAAATGTTAAATACATATTTGTATATATTGTGATTGATGAGTAACTCATTTTTAATGTATACTTAACACTATTGATATTAATTCCATATTGGGAAGACTATAATATCTCATTATGGATAGTAAATGAGCAGGTTCCCTCATATGTTCTGATGGGTCTGAAGCATGAAACTACATTATCCTCAACAAAGCAATTGGCATTGACACCTTTTGGGGAAGCTTGTTTAAGAGTGGACCTTACTGCCATACATGAAATATTAGAGAAGATTGGTTACAAAGATGATGAAGGAATTGCCAATGAGGTTTGAGTGTTTGACCCTCCATCTTCACTTCACTCCGGGTTTGGGTCAAATTAGGGTTAAACTAAAACTCAAATTTGACCCAAAATAATTTTTACTATTGATTTAAATTAGATTATTTTTATTTTTAGAAGTTATAAACTTTTTATATCAAAAAACAACTCAAGATATAATAATCAATGTTTTGAAAATCAAACCGACAAAAAATAAAAAAATTCAAAAGTTTAAATATTTAAATGAAATTCAACTGAAGTTAAACTAGATATAATAAAATAATATATTTATTATGTACATAATATATATCTTTTAAAAAAATAAATTTTTTTGTTAATTATTTTAAATTAATTAATCATTAAAAAGTCCAGGGTAAGTGGTTTAATTTTTTTTTTTTTTTTTTTGGTTTTTTTTTATCAATTTATTGACAATTGATTTTAACCTAAAATCAGTTTAGTAATTGATTTTTGGTTAATTCGCTCAAATCGGTTGATTAGGTTCTAATAATAATAATAATAATAATAAAAGAATTACTAATTTACTATGTATCCTATAAAATTACAGGATGCTAATATTCTTAACTAAAATTGTCACCTCTCGTTAACTAAAATTAATTTTTAAAGTTTAAAACCTTAAAAAGTCACCAAAAAAAACCTTAAAAATAAATCTTTAATCATTGATTCTAAAATGATAAAGTGATATTAGCTCTCCCTCTTTGCTAAAGTTTTTCAATTTACTCCTTATTCTCACTATTTTATTTTTTATGATGATAAAATAATTTTTTCTATTGAGAATAATTTGAAAATAATATATAATAAAAGAATGAAAGTATTAATTAGGTAGTAACAATATCTAATTCCTATAAAATTTTATGGAATCACATGGTTTACAATATTATCATTATTTATTTCTTAAAATGAATTCTTTTAAAGAATTATTTGATTATAGATGGAATTTTAGAATGAAATTTCAGAACCCAAACCCAATCAAGTAAAATTTGGGCTGGGCCAAGTAATTGGAGTGGGCTGAAAGCACTAAATTGTTATTGTGGAATTGCAGCTTTCATTTCAATTATGGACCAGTCAAATGCAGGAGACCTTGAATTTGAAGAAGCATGGAGATACTGCTTTTCGAGCAAAGGACTTTGCCACTGCCATTAATTGCTATACTCAAGTAAGTGCCCTTTGTGTTCATGTACAATGTTGTTTCTGCATCAATGACTAATAGGAGCTTGAATCCCTTTGAATATTATTATCTAAAAGAAATGAATTTGCTTCTTTAAAATTTTGTACTAATAAAAGGATTGAAACTCATTAATTTTGGGTCATGTTATATGAAAGTAGTGATTTTTTTAAACAACCACTTGCCTATGATGGACGGACATGGACACTGATACCGATACTACATGACACGACATGGAACATACGGAGACACAAATTTTAAAATTTTATAAGAGGGATATATAAAATATAAAGTATTTTTTAGATAAATCGTAATGATATTTTGATATTTTATTAATATCAAAATATATATTTTAATTTTTTAATTATATCAAATATTTAAAATATATTTTGTTGTAATAAATAATAATATATATTATATCTAAATTTATTTTAAGAATATACGTTAAGAATAAGACTGGACACGCTGACACGTGATGATATTTAAGTGTGTCGAAGCATGTCCAAAGAAGAATTTTTCATTTTTTATTAAGACACAGTTGGACACAACAGACACGCATGTCGGACGAATGTTGATGAGTGTAGTGTCCGAAATATGTCCGACATGTGGACACGACAACTCAACGAAGTATCCGTGTTTCATAGCCACTTGCAAACTAATTAATGGATGTAATGATAATTGTGATAGGGTATTAAGTAGTTGGTTAAATGAGAACTAATTTAGTAGTTTAAATAATATTTTTATTTATCTAAGAAATTATTTTTTTAGATCATTGAAACAATTCAATAAGATAATTTATCATCAGGCGATGTAATAGGCCAAATTCCAATAACATGTACTCCATGGACTGTGACAATTTGAATTGCTAGTTGGTTTGTTCACTATTGCACACAAAGTCTTATTATGTTGTTTACTTTTGAATGGATCAGTTCATAGATGGAGGAACAATGGTATCACCAACAGTGTATGCAAGGAGGTGCTTATCATATTTGATGAAAGAGAAAGGAGAAGAAGCATTAGGAGATGCAATGCAAGCCCAAACAGTGTCTCCTCAATGGCTCACTGCTTTCTATCTTCAAGCAGCTTGTCTCTTCACCCTTGGAATGGATCATGATGCTCAACAAACTCTCAACCATGCCACTAACATGGAACCCAAAACAAACAAAATTTGATACTTTTCTACACAATTCTAATCATTTCTTTTCTTGGAATATAGTATAAGTAGTAATGACTGGTTTGGAATTTTATTGGTGCAGCCACTTTTTCATCTCCTTCTTCTCCAAAAAAATATTATTTTCATCACTGAAAAAGAATAATATTTGTGTATTATTAAAATAAAATTTGCATATTTTAAAATTCATGTTGGTTGATCATTGAGGATTTTTGAACCAATAATAGCAATCATTACTTAGAGCAAATTAGTAACAATTATTAATATTGACTTAGTCCTAGTTACACAACTCTGTTCCATATATATACCAGACAGTTACAACAGACTTCACAACTAACACACTTTAAAAAGTAACTAACCATCACAAAATACTCATCATTTGAAACCTTGAGCAACTAATCTAACTTTAAATGTCTATATTTCATCATTTGAAAGTTTCTTGACAGCAAAGACCCACTTTCAACCTATGATTTTAGCATCTTTTGGTGGTTGGACCAAAGTCCATATTTGATTCCTCTTCCAATGAGGTATGGTAAGAGCAATAGATATTGTTTTAGGTAATTTTACATCACTTTTGGTATCTGATATAGTGGTGACTAGAGCTTTTGGCTTGACAATTCTAGCCTTAGCTCTAATTATTATTGGATGCTTATTACTTATGGGATAAATAAAGGTAGGGGAGGGGTTGTTTTTGGATTTCTGGTATAGGAATTGGAGTGGGAGACGCTGTATTTGATGTAGCTTGAGACATTGTTTTCATCTTCATTTGATTTTTGCAAAGGCATTCTTTTATCTTTTTATTTGCTTTATGCTAATTTTTTTTTTTTTTTACTTTTGAGACTCACCAAAGATCGAATTTTAAATCTTTCGGACAAAGAATTCTGATACCATCAACAGAATTATGGTGCAGCAGAACAAACTCAGAGCAAAATAGTTACGATTATCAATATTGAAACGTGAAGAATTTTACACTAACTCAGCCTTAGTTACACAACTCTGTTCTATATATATACCCAAGTCTGCTAAAGCAGTTACAACAGACTTCATAACATATTTTAAAAAGTAACTAACCATAACAAAATGCTCAAATAAGGCCAAGTTATACACTTGTCCTTATTCTCATTTCTATACTCAATAATTTTATTTTCTCTTTTCTTCTGTCAATACTAACGTCGCATATAAAAAAGTTCCGTTAAGTAAAGTTATAAGTTATTTTAAAAATTAATCCAAATTTGTCAAATACTTTATGATCTTGTTATAAATTTTTTCCTTTTTGTTTTGGAAAAAAAAACATGTTAGCATTTTTTCTACTATTAATAGTTAATTTCAAAGTAACAAACTGAATTTTTATTAAATGAATGAAAAGATCATTCATACTTTCAAAAGGATTATCATTTAAATTTTATCAAAATATTTTGACTTTTAAGTATTATTTATTATTTATTTCCGTTTTATTAAAGGTAAGAGCATGTTAAATATAACTGATATTTAAAGCTATGTCTATTAATGAAGTGTTATTTATATTCAAAGGAACCAACTAATATATATAGCCATATGCATCTAGTTTAGATATTAGTAATCAGTGTTTTAATTTGGGAGAAATGCTAGGCAAGCAACTTTTGTGATTTGTAACCATCAACGATGGTTTTAATGGTGTGAGATTGGTGTGAGATTTCATTCAATAACTTATTTTTCTTTGTTGGCTACATGCTGGCCAAAATTTAAGAAAGTTGTTGCCCCCTAGAATTTTCCTTTAATTTGGTGTAAGTAAATATTAATTAAATTAAAAATAAATAATATATGTAGCATAGTTAAAAAAAATTTTGGATTTCTTATTTCATATTTGTCTCTAATAATATAAAGGTGTGAAGGATAACAGTAAAAATTTATATATAGTTATATTCATATAAAATTACTAGTTAAGAACCATTAAATAATTTAATATATTTAATTAAATTATTATCTAATAATTTTTAACTAATAATTTTACATAAAAATCGCTACACGTAAACTTTTATCCATATACACAATAATAAACTTTGGAATTCTTGGTGGAGTAATGCTGGCCGCATATAATTTCTACTCATATCTTTATAATTACTCAAATAATTTGGGATATATCCATCCAAACTTTTGGATACACTTAGATGTTTGCTCACGAAATTGTGAAGACATGCCAAGTGAATTGGGACCAGCAGCATTACTCCTTTTTTTTTTTTTTTTTTTTCCTTTTTTGATGGTTGAAAAGCAAATAACGAAAATGAACTATTCTGAGAAGAAATAAGATTGTACATCATGGAAAGAAATATGGAGAAAAATAACAGAGCACAACAATTTTTTTTTAGTTTGTCTCCTCCCTTCATTGTTTCTTTTGAAATTTCAATTATTTATGTAATTTATTTTCTCATTGCAATTTTTTTTAAATAAGGGGAAAAGAAGAAACAAATAGAACTTTTAAAATAAGTAATGTTACTCATAACCTCACACAAATTTAAGTATCATTATTCATTCTTTTTTTTTTTCCTAAAATAAAGTTTCTTACTTTTCTTCCTTATCTGATTTCCTGTATACAATAATTCATAGAAATCTCAGCTGTCATGAATTGTTTATGTCATTTTCTTTTAGATATGGATATATGATATTATAATGGCTATTATTTAAACGTTTCTTATGAATTTAAGAGTATGGTACGCGTACTTCTTATTATCATTTTCTTATTGACTACATTATTGGTAAATATGGGAAAGTTTTTTATTTGAACTTTTGATAAATAATTTAAGTCAGCAAGGAATAAGACTAGAAAATATAAATATTAATTAATTAATTAATTAAAAAAGGTTATTTAAAATTTTAAATAATATAATATTTTATGATATAAATATAAATAATATCATATTAAAACTTAAAAATTTAAATATATAAAAATTTTACCTTACTATACAATAACTTTGAATTCAAATGTTAATTTAAAGTATAATTTGTTAATAATTATAATCTATAATTTATATATAATAAGTATTAATATCATAATTATTATCAAATAAATATTATTGAAAGAATTTTAAATATTTTTGAAATACCAATATTTTAATAATTTAAACCGTTGATATATATATATTAAAATTAATGGTTAAAATTACTGAAAATTCGATATTTCAGGAACACTTGAAAATTTTCTAATATTATTACCCCATACGTTTTTCAAAGCGAACCAATTCGTTGCATGGCTGTATGTAATTGTAATGGTTGTCTTAACTCATAACCAAGTTGTTACGTACATGTTTGGTAGCACGTCATTTTCTATATTAAATAATTAATGTTAAAGCATCTAATTGAAGGAAATGAAAATGTAAGTTCTGAGAAAAACAAAAGAAATTGAAATTGTAACGTTCCATCAATCCATCATGAGTTCTTCACTTAGAAGACGCAATGTTCACGTGAGAATCTGCATCTTCACCTGAATTCCATGCTAAATACTATATAGTTAGTAGGTACCTCATAAGTTCTAAATTTCTAATTGTAGCAATATAACACTTTTCTTAATGAGATTGATTAAGCCTTGTTTACTATTAAATGAAGAACTATAACTATTAATCAAGGTGCAATTACTATTTGGTCATCACCAAACGTTATAGTAAAATTTGAACAACTAAATATTTTTCTTGCTGGATTAAAGAAGGGTAATTCACACAAAAAAAATTAAATGTGGATCAATATTACATTAATGTCCTAAAATAAAATGGCTTACATACATGTCCAATTTTATCTTTATAATGAAATTCGATTTATATTTTTTTGCAATGTAATCGAATCAATTTAATTCAATTTACACTATGTTATGTTGGAAGCACATGATAAATCGAATCTATTAGCTTCGATTTAGTACTGATACATATTATTGATATTTTCTTGTTTTGAAGTTAATTGATTAACTTTAAAACATAAATGTGAATAAAGAAATATTTCAATTTAGATTCAAATAAAATATCAAAACAAATACGAATAAAAATCTAACTTTTGTGTTTTAGTTCAAATTCTAGAAAATCTACATTTTTACAAATTTATGAATTTAAAACTGAACAATAAACGATTTTTAAAAATTCATTAAAAATCGTCCTTTGACTCATTAACATCTAAGGAATCATGATCAGAATTTTTGATGTTGAAAAAATTGATATAAAATATAGTCCTCCAAAATAGTATAGGAATATAAAACTTAAATTTTTTTTCAAAAAAAATAACAAAATAATTATATGTACAATATAAAATAAACAACTATATTATATAAATATATAATTTATAAAATAATTAAAATATTATACTAATTAAATTATCATTTAATTTATAAAATTAAATATAAAACTTATGCTTTGATGATGTTATCTTTATCTGAGACAAGGATTTCAAAAAATTTAAAAATTATAATTTGATCCCTTAACTTTACAAATATTTTTGGTATTTATTACAAGTAATTTTTATTGCATGACCAATATAATTTCTATTTAATAATATATATATATATATATTACCTAATTAATCTCTACTTACCATACTTAGATGAGATCTTATTAATATGAGATAATTTTTGGATCATAAGTGAAAACAAAAGAAATAAATTACAAATACACCACATCACTTTGTCCTTAAATTATATTTACTAGAGAAGTGCTATACGTACAATTTTTTTTTTTAAACTAAATTTGACTCAATTAAACAATAAAATTTAGATAAATAAGTGAATAAGAATGGTAAAATTTTTTTTTTTATATTAGACCAATTTAATTAAAGTTGATTGACATAACAAACTTATACCTGTAGATTACTCATTGTAGTATAGCCCATAGTCTATCAAAGTTTCTTAAATCTGTCTCATTGAAAAACTTGCCTTAGCTAAGAGAGTTAAAGACCGATGTAACTGTTGTAAGAATGCACAAGACTTTGAAAAATTATATGCTTTTTTAAAAAGTGCAAGGCAAATAAAATAAAATAATATTACTTATTGTAATTGAGGAGTAAAAATGCAAGAGGATAGAGTAGACAAATAATAGTAGGGTTCATTACAGACCTATAAACTATAAAGAACATAGAGTGGAGTCAGCTCAATCCAATAGAGTTCTAGCACTGTACTATCTATGTGCATGCAAGGAGAGTTCACATGTATCAACTTCATCAAGAATTTCTTTTTTTTTTTTTTTTTTTTTTTTTTTTTTTTTTTTTATAAATAAATGCTAATAAACTGCCAGTTTAGCACTAGAAAATATTTTAGTTTTGACAATAATTTCTAAAGAGTCTCCTAAATCACAAAATTTGACATATTTCACCTATAAAGCAAAGTTTGTTGAAATTTTGTAAATTTTTAGAGGCTAACTTTGGTAAAAACAAATAAACAAATAAAAAATGTTGTACATTCCAATATCCCATTCTTACCTGTATTTTTAATAGGTAACTACTCTTTAACATTCTCTCATCATAATCTTAACTTAAAAAGTATGACTTATTTATTTTGTCACACTTTAAATAAAGATAACATTTTTATAGGGGCAAAAAACCATATTAAGCCACATGCAGAAATGTTTAACCAAAATACGCCAAACAGAAATTTGTTTCAGCAATAAGTCAAGAGGCATATTTATATAAATCGAACCACCCAGGTTCGAACTCTATTAGCAAGTAATTCGAACCATCTAAGTTCGAACTACTACTGGAAAAATGTAAATAATTCGAACCGGTTAGGTTCGAACCAGGAAAGCATGTAATTCGAACCGGTTGAGTTCGAATTATGCGGAGATTAGTTTTAATAAATCGAACCAGGTTGGTTCGAATTATGGGGAGAGAGGTTGATTGTAGTAATTCGAACCAGGCTGGTTCGAATTACATGCATCATGGTTCGAAGAAGGTTAGTTCGAACCAGGTTGGTTCGAATTATGGGGAGAGAGGTTGATTGTAGTAATTCGAACCAGGCTGGTTCGAATTACATGTATCATGGTTCGAACCAGGTTAGTTCGAATTAGTAGGACTTAGAGCTCTATATAAACCCTGTAAACGTGATTTGCTCTCATTAGAGGACGTAAGATGGCTAGTGAGGAGGAGAGTTTTGTTGTTCTGGTACACCACAGAGGATCCATCAAGAGGAAAACTCGGTCCGGAGTGAAGTTCACAGATAAGAATCCTCTCTATATTGTGGTGAATCGAACGACAAGCTATGATGACCTGGTTAGATCTGTGCTGATGAAACTTGGCCTGGAAGGTGCGAAGCGGATTAAGAAGTTTTTCTATCGCATTCCAGTCACGATCCTGCACGATACGGTGAAGTATGATTGTCTCACGATTGGTAGTGATGAGGACCTCCAAGTCATGTTTCTTTGTCGGAGGCAGTTTCCGGAGGTCCGCACACCAGAGTTGCTGGCAAAGCTGGTTGATGTGGTATCCAGCTCAGGGGGTTCGAACCGGAATACCACCAATGTAGCCACGGCAGCTGGCTCCAGTTCCATGGCTGCTGTGGCTTTTTCCTCCGTCCCAGTTTACGAGCCAGTGGCCCAACTTGTCGCCTCTCCGTCATTTGCTGTTGATTTGAATGACGGCGTCCGCGACGAGGTAGGATCCTTTGATGTTCTGCCAAACGCTTTACACGGCGTTCCACCGGTTGGCGTCGGAGACGGAGAATTGGGTGATCCTGATGAGGACGACGTTGAGCCCGAAACGATTGAGGATGATAGCGGGGACGAGGTTGTAGCGGCTCGGCCTGCATTGGCTGGCGGTGGTTCTAGCTCTGGCACACAGCAGTATCCACCATATTTTTCTTCGCTGGACCTGGACGCCATGACGCATGAGGGTGCGCTAGGGCACCCTGTTGGATTCGGAGCTAGAGATGCGGAAGGGAATGCTGGTCTCACAGAGTTCCAAGTTGGTCAGCAATTCCAGGATAAAGATGAGGCCCTGTTAAGTGTGAAGACTTACAGCATCCGGCGAGGGGTACAGTACAAGGTGGTGGAGTCCGATCACCGCCGGTATGTGGGCAAGTGTTCCGAGTTCGGGAATGGGTGCACATGGTTGATTCGACTCAGTCTCCGGAAGCGCAAGGGCATTTGGGAGGTCAAACGGTACAATGGCCCTCACACTTGCCTGGCCACATCCATATCAAGTGATCACAGAAGTTTGGATCATTCTGTGATTTCGGCGTTCATTATGCCAATGGTTAGGGCTGACGCATCGGTTAGCATCAAGGTGCTCCTGAACGCCACGGCAGCGCATTTTGGTTTTAGGCCGACTTACAGGATGGTATGGATGGCGAAGCAGAAGGCCGTTGGCCTCATCTACGGTGATTGGGATGAGTCATACAGCGAGATACCTAGGTGGGTGTTGGGTGTCCAGCTGACGATGCCTGGTACTGTTGCGGTCCTCAGGACGAGCCCGGTTCTAGTTGGAGGACAGGTGGACGAGTCTCAAGCTTATTTCCACAGACTTTTCTGGACTTTCCCTCCGTGCATCGAGGCATTCCGGCATTGCAAGCCGCTAGTCAGCATTGACGGCACACATCTATATGGTAAGTATGGGGGAACGTTGCTCATTGCGATTGCACAGGACGGGAACTCCAACATTCTACCTGTCGCATTCGCACTAGTAGAGGGTGAGAATGCGGAGTCCTGGACATTCTTTCTCTCGCACCTTCGGCAGCACGTGACCCCGCAGCCCGGTCTGCTGGTTATATCGGATAGGCACAACGGCATCAAGTCTGCGCTTGAGGCCCCGGACGGAGGTTGGTTACCGCCATCTGCGTACCGTGCATTCTGCATACGACACGTAGCGGCTAATTTCGCCCTTACCTTCAAGGGCAAAGACGCTAGGAGGCTTCTGGTGAATGCAGCGTACGCGAAGACTGAGGTTGAGTTTGATTACTGGTTTGATATACTGCGGTCTGAAGACCCGGCGATGTGTGAGTGGGCGAACCGTATTGATTACCCCTTGTGGACGCAGCATCGCGATGAGGGAAGGAGATTCGGTCACATGACGACGAATATCTCCGAGTGTGTGAACTCAATCCTCAAGGGTGTAAGAAATCTTCCTGTAGCATCCCTGGTGAAGGCAACATATGGTAGGCTGGCCGAACTCTTTGTTCGCAAGGGGCGAGAGGCTGAGACCCAGATGGGCACCGGACAGCAGTTCAGTCAGTATTTGGTGAAGTGTATTGAGGCCAACTTGAAGACGGCCAGGTGCTTCACGGTGACGTTGTATGACCGTGATAACTCCGAGTTCACCGTTGCGGAGACCACTCCGACTGGTACTTTCTCATTGGGTACTTACCGAGTATCGCTTGCCTCCCGGACATGTGACTGTGGGTACTTTTAGGCGCTTCATTTCCCGTGTCAGCACGCACTTGCATGCTGTGCCTACGCACGTGTGAGCTGGAGCTCCTATGTTCATAGCGTCTATCAGATTAGCTCGGTGTTCAATGTCTATCGGTTGGGATTCACACCTCCAATCCCGGAGGGCTTCTGGCCACCCTACGATGGGCCCACCGTGATTCCGGACCCAAACAGAAGGCGTGCGAGAGAGGGGAGGCCTAGATCCACAAGGATACGGACAAATATAGATGAGGCAGATCCAAACAGGCCAAAATGGTGTGGCCTTTGTCGCCAACCCGGACACACTAGACGTAGATGCCCACAGGTAGTAGGATCGTCTCAGACAGGGCGAAATTAGCTTCCATGATGTTATTCTTAGTGTTATTTACATTTAAGTTGTCTTATTAGATGCATTGCTTGACCACGTATGTAACTTGTTGAGATTAATGCATTGTACTTTGGTATTTGCGAGTAGTAATGAGTATGTTGTCTTTCATTACAAGTAATACTACAGGACTCGTTGATCCTCATTTTAATAACTAAACGAAATCATTATACCTTGTCATGTATCATTTAATACAAATAGTCAACGTCCCCGAACACAAGTTACTAACAACATACATAAACAGAGCACTACATAACAAGAAAAGTACACCTAACTATCATACATGACTGAAATAGAGGAAACAAAATACATGAAATGTGACTCATCTAAACAGATGCGAACCAGTACCACAGCGACGTGCTACCCGTGCCCTCTGACCTCGACGGACAGGCGGCTCCTCATCCTCTATCTCATCCTCCTCCTCCTGCGGAGCAGGCTGTACTGGTGGCGCAACACGCAACGGGGCTGCCGACGATCCTGCGATAGACTCTGATGCAGCGGTGAAGGCGGATGTAGGGGTACCTCCAAGACGAAACTGCTGACCAGCGGATGAGAATGGAGGCTCGTTCAGATCAACATCTAAGGGGGCCTGGATCCCTGAGGTCTGGCCAGCTCTGCGGGGGGTCACGTCACCCTGCATGATGGCGGTGATCTCATCTAGGAAGCGTGGACTCCCGAAGTCCCCAACAAGCGAGTCTGACCCAACAAAGTCTGCCCACTGTGATCCTGATATGCGCCAAGGTGTACCACCCTGCTCAGCCTGATCATCCGCTGGCACACCAACGAAGTAATCTCCAAGAGGGACCGATCCAGGTCCAGCGGCACCAGTGTCAGCCCCGTCACCGACCCCTGTGCCATACCACTCACCTCCATGACCGCCATCGTGTGTACTAGTACCTCCATCGTGTGTGCCTCCTCCAACGTGGCCAGGCTGGTCGTCATCGTCGTCCCCATGGTCAGCACCCCTCCTCGCCCTATGATCCGGCCACCTCCACTGACGCTGGCTCCTCCGTGTCCCTACACCCATCCTCCTCTCAACCCTGCGCCTGTCAGGCACGTCATCCGGAGGATCCATGTCAGGCACTCGCCCCGGACCCCGCTGTGAGGACTCAACTGGTATAGGAACTGATCTCGGATCCCCCAGCTGAGTGTCCGGGGCCAAGAACCTCTTCCCATGCTGACTCCACCACTGAAGGAACTGATGAGACGGTCCAGGGTCGGCAACAACGTCGAACCTCAATACACTGTCATGACGAGCGTCCCAGTATGCATGCCACTTCCGCATGGAAGAGGGGAACCATCGATCGCCGCCTCTCCCGTCCTTGGACATCAGAAAGTCGATGTTCAAGGCGGGACGCGGAGGGGCCTGTACCCCTCCAAACTGAGGAAGAACACGATCTATCTGATGCCACTCTATGACAGCAAAGTAGATCAGCGCGGTCACAGAGCGCCACACCGCCATGTGCCGAGGCTCCAAAACCTCCGGATGCAACACCTGAAGTACGTTGGGGCTACTATACGGCATCCATATAAACTGCAGAACGAACCCACCCTTATCAGGGCAACTGTACGACCCAAGTGTAAAATATTTAACTAAAAGAGCATCAGTTATTAATTAGCATACTAACCTCCTTGGACTGTAACCGGTCTATCCTAAGCTTCCACATCTGCACTCTCGGACCCTTCTCGTTACCGGAAGGGTTGTAACCTGCCCATCTGCACCATACACATGAGTTACATATACTAATATATGTGTTTACATTATGCAATAGAGTATTAACATACACGCAATTCTGTAAGTCATATTGAAAAAGAATAGGCCCAGTATAGTACCTCGACGCCAACGGCCAGCTGAAAGTCTCATATCCTGCAGGCCTAAACTGAGGAAACCGCCAAAAGATCCAAGACTGCAGTAGCTGAAGAGGGCCCGCTAACTTCACAACATGTCTGTTTGCCACTCTGCACATGCACCGGTACAACCAGGCCAGTACTGCCGAACCCCAGCTGTACGTACCCAGCTCCTCCAGCCTCGCTACATATGGAAGCCATCTAATGTGAATCCGGTTGCCAGACTTGTCCGCAAACAGCTGCGTGCCCAGCAACATCATGATGTACGCACGGACATATCGGCGAACAGTGTCATCATCTGCATCCTCAGGGCACTCACCAAAGGTCTCCTGAAACCAGCTGCAGTTCACTGCGTACTTCTGAACCTGACTGGGAGGAGGTATAACTCCTAGCAACTCCTGGAACCAGACCCAGGGTGGACGGCCGCCATCGATGTATATATGGAACTCTGACAGGCACCCGCTCACGTAACGACCATCGACTGGCAAACCCAGCTGGTATGCCACGTCCTGGAGTGTGATCGTGCACTCTCCGAACGGCATATGAAAAGTGTGCGTCTCGGGACGCCATCTCTCCGCGAATGCACTGACGAGCGCCTCGTCTACCCGGAACCACCGGTCGTTCAGCCTTGCAAGATGGTATAGCCCTGCCATCTGCAAGTATGGAACGTATCTGTCATCAAGACGCATGCCCTGCTGCCGCCTCATGCTCCTAATGCATCGCTCGGGCTGCGCATGAAAAGAACCGCATACTGAGATATATAACTACACAGGTTTTACAGTAAACCGGTTCACATCAACCGGTTTACAGTAAACCGGTTTACATTAACCATTTTGCTAAATTAAACAGCATAACATTACATGAAAGATAACTAACTGGAAAACAAACCCTAAACCACACAACTAAACCGCTAGCATATACCACAATTAACGAGAGCCATTAACAAGAAACAAATTCAATAAACCGGCTTACTTAAACCACCTAGCATTAAACAACTACCCTAAACCACATATAAAAACCGCTTGCAAAAACCGCTAACAAAAACCGCTAACATAAACCACCAACATAAACCACTACCAAAAACCACTGACTTAAACCACTAACAAAAACCACTATCCTAAACCACCATCCTAAACCACTAATATAAACCACCAACATAAACCACTACCAAAAACCACTGACTTAAACCACTAACAAAAACCACTACCCTAAACCACCACCCTAAACCACTAACATAAACCACTAACTTATACCGCTAGCTTAAACCACTATCATAAACCACCTACATAATCCCCTCACCTAAACCACCTACATAAACCACTAACATAAAGTACCGTCTAACCAAGATACAAAACCACTAAGGCACAACTAACGCTTGAATCAAAAATATTTCCGTACTAACCTCGTCGTTGATGACCCCGGCTATATGAGTGACTCCGTCCAACCGATATAACCGTGCCGGATCGTCCCCCATCAGCAGAGTTGTCCGTTCAGGTCTTCCTCGGAGAGAATCTGGGTCGTTTTCTCTGAGATTTTGTGGGGTAGGGGGGAGGGAGAATGGTTCGAATGAGGGTGATTCGAACTCCTTATATAGTCGAATCACACCTAATTCGAACCAGCCTGGTTCGAATTATTAAGGAGTGCACTAGGAGTAATTCGAACCAGCCTGGTTCGAATTACATGGAATCGAGTTCAAAGCATAATTCGAACCACCCTGGTTCGAATTATGTATGAGAGAAGTTCGAACCTTATTGGTTCAAATTATTCAAAAAGGTTCAACACTAAATCGAACCATGTTGGTTCGAATTATGAAGGAGTGCAATTCGAACCAGCTTGGTTCGAATTATATAAAAATACACTTTGGCTCATTGTTGAAATGAAATTGGATTTGGCGCATTTTGGTTACAAGATTCTTGCTTTGGCTCAATATGGTTTTTTGCCCTTTTTATAGCATATGAAAATTAAACTTTAGAATTTATTATCTAATGATCAAAATAAAATATTTACATAATGACAATTATAAAATCTTCATTGGAGTATTCACTTTTTTAATATATTTAGCATCTGCTAGACCAATAAAAAATTTTTAACAAAATCATAGTAATAAACTAATAATTGGATGCTATGAAAAAGCGAAAGCCATTTAAGCATCTAAAGATTAATCACATTTTGTCACATTGTTTTTTACAACATTATCCCTTTTAAACTTTAATCATCCATTTCAGTAATATGAATAAACAATTAACACGAAGGACTAATAAAATCCAAGACCAACATAGAGCCATTGGAGGAACACTATAATACATGACATATATTCATATAATATACAATTTTTCTAGATATCACATTGCTTCTGAAAAGGGATAAAGAATGTGAAGCATTTTAAGTCCCCAATATATAATTTAATAAAGACTGCACAATAGAAATGACATGCTATTTTACTAGCATATTATATTATATTGTATTATATAATGCTAACTATAAAAACATTTAATTCTCTAAAGTAACAATAATCTCTATGGATTTCTAGAGATTGCCATTTTGCTTTAATTTCTCTTTCTTTTCTTTAGTATATTAAGCATTCACTTTTACTTTCTCTTTTTTTTTTTTTTTTTTTTTTTTTTTTTTTTTTGTTTAAATAGCAGAAGAAACCTAATTAATGGGACATGAGGGAAACAAATAAATTAAGAAGAGGGAACATTGAAGTGAAAAAGCCATGATATGACAAATGCAAAGACCATACAAGCAAGGAGAAAATTGAGGAAACGATGGCCATGCCAAAATCTTCTAGTTTCTGATGATGATGAAGGTGCTGAGATTGTTGTGGATGCTGCTGAACCAACAGTGACACTAATATTATTGTTGTTGTTAGTGTCACTCAATGTCTCTGTTGTGTCCTCACTTGCTGAATACACATTCCGTGCAATTGTATGACAAATTTCACAGGTCCTATCAATGTTTCACTTAATCAACATTAGACATGTACACACTTATATGATTTGATTTCAACAAAGTACATATGTTTCTTCATGTTGTACCAAATACTAAGTTTCTAACCCATATACAAATACAATCATGAATCATGCAATTCATGATCAATTGTCAAATAGTTATGTTTTTATGATGGTGAATTATACGGTGGAAATGTAAGTTTACATACCTTTTTTTAATGGGATGAAATAGTACTTGAGAAACTAGGACCCACATTTTGAATAGCCTTTAATATAATAGAAAATAATTACAAAAGAAATTCACTCTCTCTCTATACAACTTTAATCTGTATAGTAGAGTGCCCCTTTTATGGTTAGTAACTTTTGTCTCGCGTTATTGCAAGGACTAGGAAAGGGTCGCCGCACTCTGGGATGTAATAAAAGCAATCTAACTTATATAAGTGGGTAATTATGCAATATCAGTGCAAAATTATTTTACACTATATTCAATTAAGTGGCTTATTTTAAGATAATTGATGTAAAGGTTAACAATTTTTATGATTTAACAGCAATGTAAAACTGACATTACATTACATATATAGAACTCCTTGAACCAACTAATTGTTGGTATAATTTTACATACTATGCTTCAAGGGAAATATGATCACATTCACACACAAATGGATGATCAAAGTTAATAAACAAACCAGGTAAGGTGACTAAACATACCATTAAAAATGCATTATGCCAAAAACATAATAGGAAGCAAGCATATAACAAAACCCTAGGAATTCTCTAATCAAACACTTTCAAATTTGATGATGTGTATCATCATTTAACATAGACATCTAAAAGTTAGTGTATGCGAAACACTCGACACGATCTAAGAGTAGAAAACAAGAGACTGGGTGTTAAAGGGGCGGACGGAACCAAAATCTGCCGACGATGAAGTGGGTGTTGATACAGAGTACATTGTTTGGATGTTAAAAAAAAATCCACATGTTAACCGAAAGTTCAAATTCAGCAAAACAGTTAATTATTTTGAAGATCTACCTTTTTTTTTTTCAGTAATAGTTAGCTCAAACAAACTTAGTACCTTCCTTGAAGAAATGTACAAATGTCTTTGGAACATGACATAGGATCACATGATAAACCATGAAGCTTTTTGATAAAACAAACTTATTAACAAAGAAAAAGGATGGTATGTTGATTTATTTTCCACCAATAAAAGCAAAGCACAGAACATGTACTAAAGAAGATTCCCAAAATGGAACAGGTTCTAATTTGTTTTCATCATAACCTTTATTATTAATGAGATTTTAAAACTTATGATTCATGAACCAATGACTTTTGGATGGCATTGCATCATGATTTAGGAGGAATATTAACAACTGATCCTTCCACTAGCAAATAGCTAATCCACCAAAATAGTTAGGTCCACTATCAAATACTCAAGAAAGAGGGAAAATAATTAGTGTTTATTCTATTTGACTTAAACTTTAGGAATGACTAATGAAAATTAAAACCAAGATTAGCACAGTGGCAAGACCCATTTGACAACTATATATTATCCGCTTTGACACGTCCAGCTTCACGATTTTGTCTTTTACAGCACGAACGATGACAAAACCCTCCACACTCACCGATCAAAACGCATCCATGAGGTAAAAAGTATTCACATTTTTATAAGACATGTTATGTTTTTCTCTCCAACCGACGCGGGACTTCACAAATTCAAAGACATTTGGAGATATAAACTTGTTTTAGAAAAAGAAATTTAACAGAAACACAATTTGCACTAATGTTTCTGTATTTTCTGTCCTAATATAATATCCAAACACAATCAAAGTGACACTGTTGATTGCTGAACCTTAGAAGAAAGAAAAATATTTGAACCCAAAGTACTAAACAACTAAGAGCTGAGACATTTGTACTGTCAAATGCAGAATATTGTGGTACTTAAAACAATTATTGACACTAAAAGTTAAAATGCAACCTTACATCATAAATGTAAGCAAACTTATCAGAATTCCATAATATTCTTTAAAAAATTAACATATCCTAGCTGGCAACATCAGCAAAACATAAGCATCAACTAAGAGAGATAAGAATGCATTGATCATAGGAGTGAAGGGGTCAAATCTGAATGAAATCTCCACTTTGATTTGTGATAAAGAGAATAAAAAAGAAGTAGCTCCAGGATTCCTAAAATTCAGAAAAGGGACCAAAGCAAAAACAAGGAATCCCACTGTGCTTAGAGACATGTCAGCAAATCAGTGGGAATGGCTAATGCTTTACGCTTCTTCTTTTTTTCTTTTCTTAATTTTTTATTTTTTATTTCTTTTCAAACATTTTCTTTTATGTAACATAATCTTCTAATATATAACTTTCCCCTCTCATGAAGAAACAATTGAACATGCTGCTTACACAGTTTTTAACTTTTTTCTTCATTTTTTATTTATTTTTGGTTCCTTTAATGCTCTAAATATGCATTGAATCAGTAATCACTTCATGGATCATCTTTCAAAAATTATATACGTACTAGTTTTTTGTCAACTAATAAATATTAGGTTGATAAAATTAGTGCGTTAAAATTTGGTAGTTGGTACGTTAAAAGATTAATTTTTACATTTAATTATATCTAGATACATTAATTTTTATAATGTCCCAATTTTATCTATCAGATACTTAGGAGGAGTAAGTTGTATATATTAAACATTTAATTAAACCATCCAGAATTAATATTTTTGTTACAGTTCATAATCAGAACCTTCAAGAATCAAGAAGGGTAACATTCATACAAGATAAAAATAAAAAAGAAAAAAAATAATTTTAAAGCATTCTAAGTAAAAAGGAGTTTGACACAACAAAATTTGATCAATTGTGTATCATCACATCAGAAAAATAACTAATTTTCAAACAAATCATATAAAACTCTTTGTAGTGTTGTTAGTATATCAAAATTAAATTAAATAAAAAAAATTGAGGAAAAAATTTATTGAATTAGTAATTCTTTTACTCATGGCTAATCCACAAAATTTCTCCCCCATTTTTTTTTCTACCATCATACTACCCTCATCTAAATTCTAAAATCTCAAGTAACAAACAAGTTCCCTAGTAAAAATTCTATAAAAATTAATTAATAAATTTTATATTTCCAATACATTAAATATACTAAAAAACTTCAAAAAAAAATTCATTATTATCCTTTTTTAAACAAGTGTCCTTAGTCACTCTTTAACTAAATCCTAAATCCCAAATTCTACATATGATTAGTGTGAAACTCTTTTACATGAAAATTTAATAGGTATGCAATTAGCTACTTGTCTTTGTGACAAAGATGCATGAGAAAATGCAGACAAGTTAAATTTATTTTCTTGCCCAAAACAATGAAAGTTCCCATTATAAAAAAAAAAAAAGTAGCATAATAAAGAAAAATTGAAACAAGGAAAAAGAAGATTGAAGGTGTTTGGTTTTGAGAAGACTGACCTATTACCCTTAATCTTGAACCAAGCCTCTGCACAATTCTTGTGAGCAGCAGCAAGATCATCTTTACAAGAACAACCCAATTCAATTGGAACACCAGATTCATTATTCCCATCATCACCTTCCAAACCAAGGTGGCAAATCCTGCAATCCCTACTCTCAACCTTATTGTTGGTGGCCAAATGCACCTTAATCTCAGGTAACCCACTTTCAATTTCAATCTCAACTGAACAATCATCATCATCACCATCACCATCTGCAGCATTTGAGGCTCCACCATAGGAGCAGCAATCTTCATCATAGGATCCACCACCATTTGTGGAGTAGAAGTGGGAGTAGCATGAGCCTCCATCATCAGCATCAGAGAAGCATAGACTAATGTCACTCCCAGTCACTGAGCTATGGTGGTGGTGGTGGTGGTGGAGGATTCTTCCTTGTTCCAAATCCACATGAGCCATTTGAATACTTGACATTGGAAACAGAAACAGAACAGAAGCAAAGGTTGGTTCTTTGTTCTTGAGAAGTTGAAACTGAGAATGGGAAATCCCAAAGTTTGAAGCTTTTGGGGTTTAAGTACCCTCTTGTACTTAAAGACTAAAAGAAGAATAGAAAAGTTGTTAATAATATTATTATAAAGAATTGCGGAGAAGAATTGGATTAGATGAGGTATTTGGTTAGAAGGCCATTAATGCATGGTTCCAAAAGTGTGAAGGTTTTGGAACAGGTTGAGGAAAGTTCCATCCTTTGATGAGTGCAGCAGAGTCAAGAGAGAAAGAGAGAGAAAACAGAAACACAAAGACACACACAATGGTGTAAGAGAGACACAGAGTCTTTGCTCTTGGCTGAAGACACGGACAGTGACACTGCAAACAAGAACAGAAAACGTGCAGAGAGAGAGAGAGAGAGAGAGAGATGCATAGATAATGAAGAAGAGGCTTTGTGGGGGAGGAGAGAGAGGGGCCATGGAAAATAAAATAAATATGAGCAACAGAACAACAAAAATCCGATTTCTTTTTAATAAAATATAAAACAATTTTACTTCCTATTATTATTTATTAAACAGTAAAAATTAAAGTACGTAAAATTGACAACAGAAAATTATTAGATGAAAATTTAGTTAAATTATTTAACAATTCTTAACTATCAACTTCACATAAAGTTGACTGTACTTGAATTTTCACCTTATTATACTTTTACGATTAATTATATTATTCCGTTTTAAAAAAATAATAACTTAAAATAGTTAATTTTAAATTAAAAATAATATGAATAAGTAAAAATATTATTAGTAAAATTTTAATAGAATGGATGATATAATAATATTAAATAAATTTTAAGACGTTAAGTATATAAATAAAATAATTTAAATATTAAAAACAATTTTAATATTTATCTCAAATGTTAAAGATAGAAGTGATACTTTAGTCTAAACTAATTAAAGTGATAACTCTCTTTAATCTTTATTTTGGTATCTTGCACAGTTGTTATATGTTAACACTGGAAAAAAAAAAGTAAATTAATCATATATTTTATGCAGAATTTTTATTTTAGTTTATGTATAAGAAGAATAACAAAAAGGACACCAATGTCATAATATCATGCGTTGGATTGTTGGAATGCTGTAAAAGAGCTTTATAACACACTAATCATAGTAATGATAAAAAGGTATGTCACTGGAATAATAATGCTACTAAATAAGTAAATATAAGGATAATACTTATTTGACAACTACATTTCCAACACTACTAGTAATTAGAAGTGTTTTTTAGAAGATAGTTCTTGTATTTAAAACACTATAATTAAGTGTATTGCATAAGAGTAATAATAAAAAAATTCTAAAGATATCTTATTTAATTTAATATTTATAATTTTATATATATATAACTTATAATTATATGTTTATTTTTTTAAAATTATTGATTTATTTCAGTAATAATTAAAAAATACAAAATAAAAAAATTTTGAACATTAAAAAAAAATAAAAAATAAAAGTTATGATTATCTTCTGTCTTCAAATTTTGATCACCAAACAATTTTGTTGCAAAATTATCCTTATAATTAAATAATTAATTGGGACAGCAAAATTTTGCAGTAATTTTTTCTTTGGGTTTCTGTGGGCTATATAGCCCCAAAGCTTGAAGCTCTTTTCCTATATTTATTACAGTAAATTATACGGTAAAGATATAAGTTTATAGATTTTTCTTTTTATGGGATGAAAGAGAGATTGAAAAAGGTAGGACTCACACTTTACCATATAATAAAATAATAAAAAATAACTATAAAAGAAATTTATTTTTTCTCTCTATACCATTTCAATCTGTATAGTAGAATACCCATTTATTATACTGAATGATTTATTCAATTAAATGTGATTCACGAAAAAGGAAATTAAATGTGATTGAATTCTTAAACAATGGCTCATTTATTTCACCTACAGATCCTAGTTTGGCATATGGTTCAAGACTTCAAGGAATTGCAATCGGTATTTATTTTCTAAAAAATGAAGTCAAAATTATTAAAGAATACATGAATTTATTTATTTACTATTTAATTCACTGTAATTCATAATATATCACCCGGCCCCACATATATTTTCTTTAAATAAAGGATTACTAATTAGAAGAACTTTTTATCTTGGCACTTAAATCATCAACTTGGTTACAAATTGAATAAATTTTCATATAACAAGAATAATAATAGAGGGGAGAAAATTAAAGGAACTTGGGATTGAACATGTGGCTCATATTAATTTGAATAAGATCTACACGGCTATGAATGCATGCCACAAAAAGTAAGAAGCTGAACCATATGTTGTTTTCATATCATACACACACTACGAATTATTAAATTTTGCTCAATGTTCATTGAAATTTCATCATCATAATAAGAGAGGAAACCATGTGAAAAGAAAGACAAGCTAAGAAAGCATTATTTACCGAATTGCTGAGCAATTTCTGAGAAAGAGAGAGAGAGGAAGGAGGGGGTTTCGAAAATCAAGATGCATATGTTCAATGATGCATCGCACACATTTTCACAGGATTTGCAAGATAAAATACATTTATGATATGATTGTTTAACGCGTCTAAGATTTTCATTAGTTAATATAATTTGACACATCCAAGCTTCATTATTGTAAGTTTTGATGCGTCTAGCTACTTCTTTTATTTTAGTTGATATTTGTTTTGAATTTTGATCATCAACCATATCTTTCTATTCACTTTGTTGTTATTGCATGTCCTAGTGCTTTACTTATCTAAATAAAGAAAATTTGCTTAATGTTTTGAACTGTTTGATAATTGATATAACATGTTCAACTTAAAAGAGTAATTAATGGTATTACAATGAATTTAGTACTCCATTATTATGGAGGGTAATTCAATAAAATGGGTTCAGCTTAAAGATTAAAACCAGATATCGCATGTCTCTACCAAATGATTACTTATAACAAATCCTAGTGATAAGAAAATCAGAAGGAAGATTTGATCACTTGCATCACAGATCTAATTCATTGATGGGTATTAGGCTAATTTTTTGTTTGGTGACTTGACCATTAAAGAAAGAAAAATAAAAGACAAAAGGAAAGAAATATTAAGACCAAATTCATTAACACAATGAACCTCTCTAATTCCTAAGCCTCCATACTTTTTAAGAGTCATAACATTCTTTCGGCTAACTAGACTAAGAACATGACCATCAGAAGAACCCTTCCATAAAAATTGCCTCATGATAGAATTAATCTTGTTGCACATATAATTACGAAAGAGAAGAACTTGCATCTGATATATGAAAAGAGACAAAATCACATACTTAATGAGGTATATCCTGCCAATTCTATTAAGTAATTTGCCTTTTCAACCCGCAAGTTTGGAACTGATTTTGTCAAGGACACTTTGAAACATAGATCGACTCACTCTTTAGTTACTAAGATTCACCCTTAAATAGCGATCAAGATTTTGCGTGAATCTAATAGAAGAAATGCCTGTGAATAACTCCCTTCTTCTTAATATTAACCTTCATACCCAAAACAAAACAAAACAAAAGGAATTAATAATATTCATGTTGAGATGAACTTGAGTCTTAGATGCTTTACAAAAAAGTAAGAGATCATCTGCAGACATAACACGAGAGATGCATGGGCCCCCTCTAAAACCAGCCACCGGCTTCTAAAGACCATTTGAAACTTGTTTGTTGATAAAGCAAGCAAGCCGGCCCATGCACAAAACAAATAAATAGAGAGACATTGGGTTTTGTTGTCTGAGACCTCTACAAAGAGAAAAATTAGGAGTGTTCACGGGTCGGATTGGATCAGGTTTGAGGAAAAATTAGAACCGAATTAATTAAATTATCATTGGATCGGTTTGGATCGGGTAAGGCATTTTTTGAGAATAGAACCGAACTAATACAAACTGATTAACCCCATATTGGATTGGTTCGAGTAGTCGGGTATCCGATTAAATCTTAAATTTGAAAAAAAAAAGTAAAAAGAATTGGGAGAAAAGGGAAAAAAATTTCAGCAGCAAAATTTAAAAATAGATATGATCAATTTTAGCAATGTTAAAATAAATCATATTCATACTCAGGGTTTTTTTTACATTCATAGAATATCATTCCTAAACCAACAGATTTACAGAAATTAATCAACAAATTCACTAATAATATAAGAGAACATTAACCCAAAACCAATTGACTGACAAAATTTAATAATCAGATTCACAAAAAATGAAAGAGAACAAATAAAAAATGAGGAAGATTGCTGAAGCACTGAAGTAGAAGAAGATTTCTGAAGCATTAAAGTAGAAAAAGAGACGATGGTGAAAGCGACGCTAACGGAGACGACGACGCTGCCAGAGAATACGATGCTGATGGAGACGACGATGCTGTTGACAGAGACGATGCTGATGAAGACGCTATCAAAGATGCTGATGGAGAGTAAGCTACCATGAAAAAGTTACTGCCGATTTGCAAAGGTGAGTAACGGTGAGAAAGCTTTCTTAGGATTCTTCTTTTGGGAGAGAAATACGATGGGTATGGGTGGGGACTGGCGAGGTGGCAATGGATTTAAAGTTAGGTTAATAATCAATAAAAGTTATATATATTTTAAATTTATATCTTTTTTAATTTAATTAATAAAGAGTTCGGGTGTATAGATTGGTTTGGGTTTCGCACCTCCAAAACCATTACTCGAGCCAATTAATAGAGAGTATCATTAGTTCGATTTGGGTTGTATCTGATTATCCATTGGTTTCAGAACCAATTTAATTGGTTTAGTTCAGATTTAGATGGGTAATCGGGTACCCGATACCCGTAAACACCCCTAAGAGAAACCATCCAGCTTGGACCCATTCCACATAATAGATAGAGAAGAGGACCAAACACAAAGCATAATGAGCCGAATGGTAGAAGAAAGAAATCCAAAAATCACTAAGGTGTGCTCCAAAAATCTCCAATCAACTCTATCATATGCTTTCTTAAGGTCAATCTTGAACGCTAAAGTTCCCTTCTTGGATTTAGTTTTCTTCATAAAATGAAGAACTTCTTGGGTAATGATAATATCGTCTATAGTTCCTCTTCTCAAAATAAAGTCACCCTAAGATGATTAATAATGACATTGGTATTAATCTTATACAAAACATTACATAATGAGCCTAAACTCCTTGAGATGAGTAGGAGAGGAGACTTTGGGGATCAACACAATTAGGTCTCCAAAAGAGAATAGTGAAAAGGGATACTGATAAACCACTATTTTATGATTTGTCTTGTGCTCAATTGAGTGGTTTTTATCAAATCTTTGCTCACTTATTCATATAATTTGTATAGTTTTACAATTCCTTCCTTATTCTGTGATATATGTGAAAACATGTTTTCTAGGCTTTAAAACTGTTAATTTTAATTACCCTTTATTACCGTTCGATGCCGGTATCTGTGTTAAATATTTTTTTCAGACTTTATAGGGCAGGAATGGCTTAGAGGACAGAAAGGAGACATAAAAAAGTGGAAGGAACGCGTGAAAATGAAGTTTTGAAGGAAATGGCAGCGACGCGCGTGCATGGACGACGCGGACGCGTGCCTAGCGCAGAGCACGAGCGACGCGCACGCGTGACCTACGCGTACGCATGACAGACGTCATGTGCAGAAAGTTGCAGAATTCGCCCCCAGCGATTTCTGGGCTCTTTTTCGGCCCAAATCTAAGCCCAAAAATACAGAATAGAGGCTGGAGAATGAGGGAATCAAAATATTGATTCAACATTCATTCAATATCGAATTTTAGGTTTTTAGATGTAGTTTCTAGAGAGAGAGGCTCTCTCCTCTCTCTAGATTTTAGGATTTAGGATTTCTCCTCAATTCCAGGTTCAATGTTCCTTTAACTTAATTTCTCTTCTACTTTTATTTATTCTAGTACTTTGGTTTATCTATTTCTCTTGTTAATTACTTATGTTGCCAAATTAGTTTATGAATTCTTATGTTTAATTTGATTTTCTATTTTGTATTTCAGATTTATGATTATTTCTTTAATTTATGTTATTAATGCTTTTAAATTTCTCCCCCTTTGCTTTGGTTGAGTAATTGGTGACACTTGAGTTATCAAACTCATTGTTGATTGATAATTGGAATTTACTGGTTGATTTGGATCCCTATAAAGCTAGTCTTTCCATAGGAGTTGACTAGGACTTGAGGAATCCCATTGACTGGTCTACTTGACTTTCCTTTATTTAGTAAGGGTTAACTAAGTGGGAGTAATAAACAATTCTCATTACAATTGATAAGGATAACTAGGATGATATTTCTAGTTCTTATACCTTGCAATGGTTTTCATGATAATTAATTTACTTTCTTGTCAATTTATTTTCTTGTTCCCTATTCCAAAAAACCCAAAAAGATACTTTTCCATGACCAATAATAAATCATACTTCCCTGCAATTCCTTGAGAGACGACCCGAGGTTTAAATACTTCGGTTATAAATTTTGTTGAGTTTTGTTACTTGTGACAACTAAACTTTTGTACGAAAGGATTCTTTGGTGGTTCAGAACTATACTTACAACGTGATTATTTTTGTGAAATTCTTTACTGGCAGAAAATCCGTTCATTCAGATACCTCAAAAGGTATTATTAACTTAAGACCAAATGTCATAATGTACTACACTCCAATTCCTTATAAAAAATAACTTGAAACCCATCTAGTCCAGAAGCCTCTAGAAGGCTCAGCTACAAAGAGTTGCTTTAACCTCCTTCATGGTAACTAGCGTAGTAAGATACGCATAGACCTCTCTGCTCAAAGAAGGTAAAAGACAGTCTCCTAAGATATCTAAATTAACATCCACCGTCGAGCAAAAAGGGAATTGAAAGAAAGATTTTGCTTCTTGTTGAAGGATAATGGGATCGGTTTTTCAAGTCTCATCATTAAGAAATAAGCCATGGATTTTATTCCTCTTTCTTCATACCAAAGCTTTGATATGGAAAAATTGTGTTTCTATCACCAGACTTGACCTATTGTTCTCTAGATTTTTGCACCCAAAAAAGTCCTTTCTATAACAACACAGTATTATATTGTTCGAGCATTTCTTTCTCTTTGATTCTCAAAGAAATAATACCCATAACCTCCAACATTTTTTGAATGAGATCAATATGATTTTTCAACTTGTGCATCTTAGCAAAGATATTGCTGAAAAATTTTGAATTGAACTCCAAAGAACACTTCTAGACATCTTTCAAACAATTAATAATAGAAGGGGAACTACACTTCCAAGTTTGCTGCACTATGTCTTGGTAAGAAGGGTGAGTGGTCCAAGCAACTTATAATCTAAAAGGCCTCTCTCTTTTTGGTTGAGGAATAGCTAAGGAGTGCAAAAGGATAGGCAATAATTATAATACAAACGACAAAGGACTTTAGAAAAATTAAAGCTTCAATAAAGATACTATACCAAGCAGAATTAGAAATAACCCGATCTAGTCTTTTGGCAATGTTTCTAATCCCTAAATTCTACGATACCAAGTGAAAGACCTTCCAGAACTAGAAATCTCTAAAAGACCACAATAATTCATCGTCTGAACAAACTGATTGGCATGAGAATTATAAAAATTACCTCCTGTTATTACTTTTATAGGTGACATGATTTCATTAAAATCTTCAAGTAAAATCCAAGGGCTATTACGGCTATCAGCTATATACTGAATATGCTCCCAAAGAAAGGCATGAGACGCATGTTGTAGGATGCCATAGATGGTGCTGCATAACCACTCTAAGTTATTAATATTAACCTTCATAGTTAAACACTGTTAAAAAACTCCAAAAATTTGACAACTGAAAAAATTATTAGATGAAAGAAATAATATACTACCCTTGTGGCCACTAGCTTCCACAATATCCACAGCAAAATAACCAAGATTATTCCAAAAACATTGCATATTAGCAAAAGAAATACGAGTTTCAACTAAAATTAGAAAAAAAGGGTGAACATTTTTTATTAACTGCTTGCAATAAACTCCAATCATTTTATTAGAAGCTTCTCTAACATTCCAAACTAAAGTATTAAAAATACTATCTATAGAAAAAATAACAAAAAAGAGGAAGAAACTTCATAGTTAACCTGGGCCAAGTTTTGATGCTTCCTTTACACCATTTGAACAGTCATCCTCGTACCCCACATTGATTACTTAAATGCACTTTTTAGGAACTGTAAAAACTAGCAACGATGGTGAATTCTTTAAGGAAGGAGGTCTTCAATGTTTGTATTTGTTATTAGTGATGGGTGTTGCCTAGTTAGCTTGAGTAGCATCCCCAGCCCTATCTCTTCCAGAAGCTGGCATAGAGAAATTATCATGTGAGAGAGAGGTGTTATTCTTCGAGGAAGAGGTTGGTCCCTCGAAGTGGCTTTGTTTACAAGTTTAAGACTAAACTTAGAGCCCTGATTTGTTGAAGCAACACCAACATGAAAAAGGATCTTAGTTCCATTCCTTGAAGAAGAGGAAGTTAGGTCTTGTTGCATGTGGTCTTCCTTACTTTGGTCCACCTTAGTTTTTTCCTTATGCTTTACTTCAGCCTAACCCTCATCACTTGCAAGCAATCACTCACGTTAAATGTATCCAGATTCTCCACTGCAATCTTCTCCAAAACCATTTTGTCTACGATCTTCTCCAAATTCAAATCAACATTATTAGCATCTTGATTCTTTTCAAATTCAAAGACAGCTGTTGGATTTGGTTGCCACCACTATCACATGTTCTTCATGCATCTTAGAATTTTCACAATTATTAATATTAATACCTTGATTGCTAACAAGAACTTTTTTCTTGCAATCACTTATGATATGTATATAGCAATTGCATGCTTCACACATCAATTGAAGACTTTCATACTCAATCAAATACTCAACACCATCAACAATAGTATGCATAACCCGGAGTCTAAGATTAACTTCAATAGATGCTCGTGCGAACTTTCCTCTCTTTGTAGAGCTGGTGGCAAGATTGACCATAAGACTACGTTTGATATAGGATATTAGGACTGGGACTTGGAGACTAGGACTTAGTATTATATTTGATAGTCAAAAATTAGAACTAAAATTTCAAAGACACAAAATTTCAATCCCTTCAATATCTCTAAAAAGTAAGGACATAGGGGACTGAAAATTTTGGAGACGGAGGTTAAAACTTTAATATTTTTTTCTTAAATACTCTTATTATTTTTTTTTAATCTTCCAAGTTTACCCCAAGTTCATATTAGAACTTCTTTCTCCTTTGAACAATATTCTTCCTATCACTGCAGAAGCCAGGCGACGGTGTGGCCCCAACAACGACATCCCTTTCTAGCTTAACCAGCTTGCTAGAATCGGTTCAAATCTGAAGCTTCTTTATGAAACAATGTTTTATTTTCTTTGACTCTGACTAACCCCATTCCACATCCCCATTGCTAAGCTCCTCAACGACGAGCTCTCTTGCAGCAACAGCAGCTGTTACTTGCGATTTATCGAAGGCTGGAAATAAAGCACCTCATCTTATGCGACATTGTGATGATGATAATGGAGGTTTGTGTTTTAAGATCAAAACTTTGTCAAGAAATGAATGGATTCAAACGTGGGTTTCCAATGATAAAGTTAAGTGTCTTGACATGATTGATCTTATGGAATATCGAAAAGGATTGGAGAAGGAGAAGTGAAGAGACCAAAAATCCCTTGAATCCAAGGGGGAAGAGATAAACAAAAGGGGTGGGGATTAAGTTTTTTTAGTTAATAAAGATATTTAAGTAATTTTATTTGTTTTAATATCTATATTTATTTTAAATTAAACAGGATATTGAGACATAATTTAATTTTGTACACTTTATACTAAAAACAATATAAAGACTAAAGTCTCTGTCTTAAGACTCTATCTCTCAACTTCTGTTTTTCAATTTCAATCTCTCTTTTAAATACAACCTAATAGATTTCTCAATAGCAGATGTGATTCTATTCATCGTCTTATTATGATAGCACCGAAGGCCTTCAATTCTAATCTATAACATAGTTGCCCCAAAAGACTCTTCTCTTGACAAAAAAATGGGCACCAGAATTTTACCACAACATAATGGCCATTAATCATCTATGCACCACTTGTTAAGACCTTGTCTTTCTCCTCCAGTAGTAGGGGTGTTCATGAATCGGATCCGATCCCATATCCGCGATATTTATCCGAATCCGATTCGAAAATTGCGGATATGGATCTGATCCGCAAGGCTTTCGGATCGGATCGGATTGCGGATTTTGGGTTGGTATCTGCATATCCGCGTATCCGCAAAAACAAAGAAATAAATAAGTAAATATTCTTTTTATGTTTTATTTCAACTAATAATTATCATATATGTTGTATTATTTTAATTTATTATTTAAAAAAAGTATGTTTAATATTATTTTAAGAGTAAACATATTTAAAAGAATAGAAAAATGAATTTTATTGATATTTTTTTAATAAAAATAAGTTTTTAAAAATATTTTTGTGTTTTGCGGATATATCCGATATCCGATCCGCAAATGTGCGGATCGGATCCAACCTTAAAAACTGTGGATATTAGATCCGATCCGATCCGATAATTTTAGTGCGGATCGGATCGAAATTTTGGGCATATCCGATCTGATCCGATCCGCGTGCACCCCTATCCAGTAGATTAAACTTGGCCAAAAAATACATTAAAAATTAAAGTAATAATTATTTATTTTAAAACAAAGAAAGTATATAAATTTTCATCAAAATCAACAATTAGATATATTTTTGGCCAGTTATGTAAATAAAATTGTATAAATACAAAATCTATCCTCTCCAGAATACATCTAATTATTGGTTATAAAATATTAGATATATTATATGGTTGTCAAATAACATTACTATTTACTTTACTCATAGATATCAAGTCATGTAGTTCATCTTGCTGCGGATTAATCAATTAACTCTTGATGAGACTTGATAATATCTCTATTTTGAACTAATTATTATTTTTATCATCCATTGATTAAATATTAATGATTTAATATTCATTTTGGACATTAAAAATTATAAAATTTTGGGCCAGTTATCCTATCTATTGAAAGCTTATAATTTAGTAATATTAATTTTTTGGTATATTGAAGACCATATGTATTAATACAGTAATATTAATTTTTCAATATATTTAAAAAAAATTAAAGCGATGATTAGTTTAAAATTATTGGAGTATTTTAACAGTAAGATGAATGAAGGCGCATGGAGAATGATGGAAACTCGAAACATGCAATTGACTAAAGTTGTTGACTAGAGGTTGACCGTGGACCACACACCTCAGCGTGGCAGTAACGGGTAACAATGTAACATGAATGCCTTTTGCGTGAACAAGAAGAAGAAACAAAATCTTTTTCGCTTTGCTTTTTTTTTTTTATTATTATTATTATCTTTATGTTCCATAAGTAAAAAAGAAAAAGAAAATAATGTGAAAAGAATAATTAACAAAAATATTTGGCATGCCGCCGAATGAAAAGGAAAAGAAGCGTAATTCCAAATTAATATGATTGTTACCCCTCCACGATCGAACCATGGTTTACGTTAAAATAAAAAATAAAAAAATATTAAAAGATAAGTAAAATTTATTATTTTTTATTAATAATTAATTATTAATATTTAAAAGTGTGTGTTTTAAAAATATATTATTAGATTATTTTATTAGACTTAATAACTAAAAATAATGATTACAAATAATAAATTTGGGGGATCTATAAATGTTTTTTGTAAAAAATTTACAAACATACATATATTGATATATAAGATATAAGATAAGAAAATTTTTTAAATAATTTTAAAATATTAATATTTCAATAATATATATTAATTATTAAAATTACTAAAACATCCATATTTTAAGAACATTTGAAATTTTTCTATAAAATAAGGATGTGTCCATTTATATTAGGTTTAATACTCTGTTGGTCTCTATAGTTTTACGAAATTTTCAATTAGGTATCTATATTTTTTTATTTTTAATTGGGTCCTGCACCAAATTTTTTTTTCAATTAGGTCCCTCTTGGTAGTAATTGGTTTAATTGTATAAAGACCCAACTAAAAAAAACTGGTGCAGAAACTTAAATAAAAGGGAAAAAAGTGTAGGGATTCAATTGAAAAAAAATTGGTACAAAGACCCAATTTAAAAAAAATATAAAAACCTAATTAGAATTTTTGCAAAACTATAGAGACCAACTGTTCCGAGGGTTACCTGAAATCGTAGGTCGATCTCGGACGAGATCTTCTGTGCTGATCGGAGATGATGTGTCCGGCTGTGAATGAAGGCCGGGGCTATCGTATCCGACTTGTTGAGCTTGGCTGCACTGCTGATCCTTCGCCACCAGAGGGTGGGGGGTACCTGCAAGGGACTCCGATGCTTAAGTTAGCAAGGGTATTAAGCAGGTTTTTAGTAGAATCAGAGTATGAGTTATACCTGGATACTCCAGTGTATTTATAATAGTGTGGAGTGACCTTCTTAGATAAGATAAGTTAGTTATTTTTATCTTATCTTATCTTATCTTTGAGTGAGGTCAGCTTATCTTCAAGGGAACCGCCTTATCTCTATAGGCTTGGGCTGCCTTTGGATCTGGGTCGTATTCCTTGAGTTGGGCCCTTTTTGGGCTTTCCTGTTGATTTGGCCGAGCTCTTTGGAAAGAGGTCGGATAGTCTGACCTGAAGAGGTCGGTCGCTTTGTCGCTAATCATCCCGGGTCGGATAGCTCAACTCAGGGTATGAACAGTGCCCCTGCTTAAGCTCGGTCTTTCTTTCGGAGGTCAAGTCTTAGTTTTAGGACTTCGATCTTTCTCTGGTGAAACCGAACTTGAGTATTTTGTCGATTTTATCTTTGTAGGGTTCCTTTTTGAATGCGGAACGTTTCTTCTTTCGTTTCCTCTGAAAGCGCGCGCTTTTGTATTAGTGTCCTAGCCTTGGGAATGTGCGAGGGTTTAATGCCCTCATTAATGCATTTTTAATGCTCCGTTTCTCATGGCTCTTTTATTTTGAATTTTGCATTCAAGAAACGGTTTTTGTTTTCTGTAACTTCCCTTCTTTTCTCTCTGTTTTTCTGTTTCGCCTCGTTTTTCTCTGCGACGCTTTGTCTTGGTACTTTGTTGGTGCTTCGCTTGAGAGACGATTTCCACAACTTCCTTTCTCCGGCTTTCAGCTTTCTTCAGAGCTTTCCTCCTTTCTCCAGGTTTGGTTTCTACTTTCTGCTTCTTTACTTCTTTCGTTGTTTTTTCTAGTGTATTTTGATAAGGTTTTGATGCATGCTGGAAAGTCTAATCCTTTTTGTGTCGTCATGCTTAATTTGTTGTCGTGATGCATGTTTCTAACATTTTCTTCTGATGATTGAGGTTTTGTTTGTTTGCATTACTGTTGCTGACTGTCGCCTTCGTATTTTGGAATTTTGGGTCGATGAACTGTTTGATAATCTTTTGAAAGTCGACTGCGCCTTTTGTAGCTTTCTTTATTGATAGAATTTTGTAGCAGATAACGATCTTTCTTATATTTGCTTTGTCTTTCTCTTCGTGTTGTTGTTTGTCTGGAAGTGAAGTTTTTTCTTTCTTCGAGGGTTTTGTTAAGATGTTATCCTTGTAGATTTTTTCTGAGTCCTTACTCTGTCACTGCCTCCAAAGGATGCCCCTGGACCTTGTCTTAGGGTTTTCCTTTTATCTGTTTGTATGCTTGAGTCATATTCTGCTATGAGTTGATTTTGACTTTGTCCGAGATGTTTGGGTTAGTAATCTTTTTTCTTCTTTCTTGCTGTAGGACTAGTTGACCTCATGTCTTCTCGTAAGAACATTGTTGAGACATCTTTCCAAGTCCCTGAGGGCATGGCTGATTGGGTGGATTCGATGGTTCTTTTGTGTGTTTCTTTGGTTGATTCTGAATTTTGTCAGCAGCTTAGGCAATTTCATATTGTTTGTAGTAGTGGTAGTGAGGAAAAAAACTATGAACTTGTACCTCCAAATTCTGAGGAAAGGGTCTGTTTTTCTACCCGAATTGCTGGAGAGCGCCCCTTTTTCTACGCCTACGACTTCTTTTTTTGCCAAATGAATATCACTCTTCCTTTTACCGATTTTGAGACCAACCTGTTATGGTCCTGTAATGTAGCTCTGTCCCAACTTCACCCCAATTCCTGGGGTTTTATAAAAATCTTTCAATTGTTGTGTCATGAATTCGGTATCCCTGCTTCACAATCCCTCTTCTTTTATCTCTTTGTTTTGACAAAGCCTGGGGTAGTTAAGAAGAAAGCCGCTTGGGTTTCTTTCCGAGCTTCCCAGGGAAAAAAGATTTTCTCCATGTTTGATGAATCTTTCCGTGACTTCAAGAATTACTTTTTTAGGGTCCGAGCTGTTGAAGGAGCTCGGCCCTTTTTTTCTGGATGAGAATGATGAACCCGCCTTTCCCTTGGAATGGAAAAAGGATGTAAGGGTATCTAGGTATACGTGGAAAATGTTAGATGAGGCTGAGCAAGCTTTCGTGACTATGCTGGAAGAAAATTGGGGGCAGCCTGCCCATCTTGACACAAAGAAATTTTTAACCAACCCCTCTCTCCTTCGAGCTAAGCTGGGTAGTGATATTATTTTTTGTTTTCCTTGTTTGTTGAGTTTATCTCTTGCAAGCTCTTTCTGATTCGTAACTTGGTTTCCCGCAGTTATGTTTTCTTTGCAGAGATGATTAAAAATAATGAATTCATGAAGGCCTTTAAGAGGGCAAGAAAGGCTACTGCGGCTCAAAATGTCTCGGCTAAGGCGGCCGGTGAGGGATCATCTCAGGCTCAGTCGAAGCCGGCCGTACCGAGCTCGCCGGGGGTGAGGAAGGTAATCCCTACTCCCCGGGTTCGTTTGGCTGATCCTTCTCAAGTTTCTGTTGCTACTGTTGGTGCTCCTCCAAACAAAAAACAAAAAACAATTGAGCCTTTTAACCTCGATGTCCTTGACTTTGATGTGGTTGAGTTTGTCGATCAGCAGATTGGTCCTTACGGTACCATTCCTACCGACGATGTCTCTCTCCTTCGCCACTTGGATTTTATTACTCGGAGTAGCGTCAAGATGGCACATATGGGAGCTGCTCTGTACCGGACTGCCCAAGACCTCCCTCTTCATGCTACCAAAGCTTTTATGGAAGAGGCCAAGCAAGAGTTCGACCGTATGAAGGGTCTAAAGGAGGAGCTCCAAGTGAAAGTGACCAAGCTGGAGAAGGAGTTGGAGACCGAAAAGGCTAGTTCTGTTGCCCTGGCGGCTTCTGTGAGGTTGGCTGAAGATACCGCTTTGAGGCACAAGGATAGCTATGTTACGGCCTACAGGGAAGTGATGCGTCTCAGGGAGGAGCTAGAGTCTGCCTGGGTTGATTATGTCGAGCTCCAGGGTCACCTTGTAGGCAGTGTAAATGCTGCTTATGAGAACCTGAAGGAGCAAGTTCGAGTTCTTGCTCCCGAGGTTGACCTTACTCTCTTCAGCCTGGATAATGTTGTAAAGGATGGTAAGATTGTCCCTGACGACGATGATGTCGAACCTTCCTCTGTTCTTACTGCCAAAGCCTCTGTGGTGCCGATTTCTTCAGCTCCTTCAACTGAGGCCGGTCATCCTGTGTCAGATCCTGACTGTCAAATCTTGAACCGGGATGATGGTACTGTGGATGCTGTGCCCATTTAGGCTCGCCCTCCTTCACCTCGTGCTGCCGAGAAGCCTTCTGATGAATAGTTTTCTAAGTGTTTGTGTAGATAACTCGGCTTGTGGGCGTTTTTAAACTTTTTATGATGTTTGCTGACTGTTGACACTTTTTTGGTTGCTTGTTTAGCAACTTTATTTTGAAAAACAAAATAGTTTCCAAGTTCTTGGGGCTAATTTTGGCAGCCTCTTGAGCTTGTTATTATTATAACTATGTTTTTCATATCATGTCTGTTTGCATCTGCCTTGGTATCTTTTTAGGCTTTTCAGAGTGTTGGAGCTTTGTTGACCTCTTTAGATTGCCTTCATACTTGTGGCTTGATTCCTCTGAGGTTGTAGTTGCTTGGATCCCACTTGTATGTCGGCTTCCTTATGTAGGCTTGAAGTTATTTCTAATAACCCTATTTGTTGGGACCTTTGTGAGGTCTCCGTTAGTGTTTACCTTTGTTAAGGTTTTTGGGAAGCCGACTTCATCATTTCAGTTACTTTTAGCAATCCTTTCTTTTGGACCTTGTTGGGTCTTATTTTAGGAATTACTCTTGCAACTTGTTTGGGGGAGGCCGACTTCTTTATGTCAGTCTTGCCTAAGTTATTTCTAGTAACCCTCTTTCTCGGACCCTCGTGGAGTCTCTTTCAGGTGTTACTTTTTATAACTTGTTGATTTTGGAACCGATTTTCTTGTGTTGGTTCCTTCTAAGTTACTTTTGTAATCCTCTTTCTTGGACCTTGTTTAGGTCTCTTTCAGGGATTACTTTTATAACTTTATGTTTTGGGCCGACTTTTTCTTGTCGGGCCCTTCTAAGTTATTTTTGTAATCCTCTTTCTTGGACCTTGTTGAGGTCTCTTTCAGGGATTACTTTTATAACTTTATGTTTTGGGCCGACTTCTTCATGTCGGGCCCTTCTAAGTTATTTTTGTAATCCTCTTTCTTGGACCTTGTTCAGGTCTCTTTCAGGGATTACTTTTATAACTTTATGTTTTGGGCCGACTTCTTCATGTCGAACCCTTCTAAGTTATTTTTGTAATCCTCTTTCTTGGACCTTGTTCTGGTCTCTTTCAGGGATTACTTTTATAACTTGTTTGTAGGAGACCGACTTCGTCATGTCGATCTCTTCTAAGTTATAGCAATCCTCTTTTATAGGATTGGCCAGACCTCTTTCTAGGGATTTGCTTATAACTTGGGTTATTGCGACCGGTCCGACTTCTCTATGTCGACCAGTCTTTAAGTTATTATTTAGCAACCCATTTTTATTAAGACCTTGTCAGGTCCTTTCTATGGATCACTTTCGATAACTTCTTGCATTATTCTGTATTCGTCTTTGCCGATTTTGTAGAAATTGGGTTTAATCCCCGTTTGGTCGACCTTTTAATGAATTTGGTTTTCATCTTTGTTGGTCTTTGTCGTGATCGTGTAGTGAATTTGATTTTCACTTTTTGCCGATCTGTAGCATCGCAATCGGACGACGAATGTTTCAGATTAATGCGTCTTGAGAATTTGTAGAAGATCTAAACAGTTTTTATTCAAGTCGAAAAATGCAAATATATACATGTGGGAGCTTTATCCCTATAGGTTGAGCGATTGATAGGTCTTGGCTTGGTGCCTAATTAAAAAACTTTTTCAGGAAAAAGAGTGCGCCTTATCCTAAGATCTTTTATCATCCCTAACTATAGTACCTTCTTAAGTTGCAGGCGTGCCATGACCTAGGAAGCTCTCGCCCATCGAGTTCGGACAGTCTGTAGTAGCCCTTTCCAAGTACTTCTATGACTTGGTAGGGTCCTTTCCAGTTCGCTACCAGCTTTCCTTCTCCGGGTCGAGTTGTTCCGATATCATTTCGGATTAAGACGAGGTCGTTCTCAGCAAATCCTCACGGCACCACCCTTTGGTTGGATCTTGAAGCCATTCGTCGTTTTAATGCCTCTTCCCTTATCCGAGCTCTTTCTTGGACTTCTGGGAGTAGGTCGAGTTCTTCCCTTTGAAGTTGGGAGTTGGCTTCTTCATTATAGTGGATCACTCTAGGCAACCCTTCTTCGATCTCCACTAGGATCATTGCCTCTATTCCGTATGCTAATCGGAAGGGTGATTCCTTTGTGGTGGAATGCGGCGTTGTTCGATATGCCCACAGGACTTGTGGGAGTTCTTCAGCCCAGGCTCCTTTTGCGTCCTGTAATCTCTGCTTGAGCCCAGCCAATATGACTTTGTTGGCAGTTTTCACTTGTCCATTGGCTTGGGGGTGCTCTACAGAAGTGAACTGGTGTTTTATGTTTAAGTCGGCCACTAACTTTCTGAAGCCTGCATCTGCGAATTGAGTGCCATTGTCTGTAGTGATGGAGTATGGAACCCCGAACCTTGTGACAATATTCCTATATAGGAATTTTCGACTTCTTTGAGCATTGGCATTAGCTAGGGGTTCTTCTTCGATCCACTTCGTGAAGTAGTCTACCCCTACTATGAGGAATTTAACTTGTCCCGATCCCTGAGGGAAGGGTCCGAGAAGGTCGAGTCCCCATTTTGTGAATGGCCAAGGTGAGGTTACGCTGATAAGTTCCTCTGGCGGGGTGATGTGGAAGTTGGCATGTTTTTGACATGGTGGACATGTCTTTATGAACTCCGTGGCTTCTTTTTGTAGAGTTGGCCAATAGAACCCTGCCCGGAGTACTTTTTTGGTGAGTGCTTGCGCTCCGAGATGATTGCCACAGATGCCACTGTGTACTTCTTCTAGAATTTTGTTTGTATTGGAAGTCGGAACACATCTTAGTAATGGTATTGAAATCCCTCTTTTGTATAGGATATCGTTTATGATAGTGTAGTATTGTGCCTCCCGCTTTAACCTCTTTGCCTCCTTTTTATCTGTAGGGAGTGTTTCTGTTTTGAGGTAGTTAATTATGGGGGTCATCCATCCTTGTTCCAGATCTGTTATAGCTAGAACTTTTCCTCTTTCGAGATTGATGGGTTTTGCAGCATTTCCTGGATGAGGCTTCTATTGTTGCCCCCTGGTTTGGTGCTGGCTAGCTTTGAGAGTGCGTCAGCTCGAGCATTCTGTTCGCGGGGTATGTGGCGGATCTCATATTCTCTGAATTGTCTGAGTTGTTCCCTGGTTTTATCCAAGTATTTTTTCATAGTGGGGTCCTTGGCTTGGTAGCTACCTGTTATTTGTGAAGTGACCACCTGTAAATCGCTGAAGATAATAAGTTTTTGAGCTCCAACCTCTTTAGCCAGCTTCAAACCGACTAGTAATGCCTCATACTCAGCTTGGTTGTTTGAGGCAGGGAACCCGAATTTGAGAGAAAGCTCGATTTGGGTTCCTTGGTTGCTTTCAATTATCAAACCCGCGCCGCTTCCGGTCTTATTTGAGGAGTCGTCCACGTAGAGATTCCATTCTATGGGGTTTTCTGGGGTCTCTATGAATTCCGCGATAAAGTCGGCTAAGTATTGTGATTTGATGGCTGTCCGAGCTTCGTATTGAAGGTCGAATTTGGACAACTCGACTGCCCATTGTAGGATTCTGCCTGCTAGGTCTGTTTTCTGTAATATCCCTTTTATGGGCTGGTTAGTCCGGACCTTAATGGTGTGAGCTTGAAAGTATGGATGAAGTCGTCGAGATGTTAGTATGAGGGCATAGGCAAATTTCTCTATTTTTTGGTAGTTCAGTTCGGATCCTTGTAGCGCCTTACTGATGAAGTATACGGGTTGTTGCCCACTGTCATCTTCTCGAACCAATGCTGAGGTTGCTGCTCGACTTCCTACCGCGAGGTATAATATGAGTGGTTCTCCTTCCCGTGGCCGAGATAGGATAGGTGGTTGTTCCAGGAACCTTTTGAAATCTTGAAAGGCTTGCTCGCACTCGGTGGTCCATTCAAATTTCTTCCTCTTCCTTAGAATGGCGTAGAAGGGGAGGGATCTTATTGCGGATCCGGCTAGAAATCTGGACAAGGCTGCCAACCTCCCGTTGAGTTGTTGTACCCCTTTGACGCGTGTCGGGCTCTTCATGTCGAGTATGGCACGGAATTTATCCGGATTTGCCTCGATTCCTCTTTGTGTGGGCATAAAACCCAAGAATTTGCCAGCTTCTACTGCGAAGGTGCATTTTGCAGGATTGAGTCGCATGACATGCCTTCTTATAGTGTCGAACACTCGGGCCAAGTCAGACAATAGAGTCTCTTCACTTTGTGTCTTTATTAACATGTCGTCCACATAGACTTACATGATTTTTCCGATATGATCCGAAAAGACCTTATTCATTAACCTTTGATAGGTAGCTCCTGCGTTTTTAAGACCAAAAGGCATGACAATGTAGCAATAATTTGCCTTTGGAGTTAAGAATGAAGTTTTCTCTTAGTCGGGTGGATACATTGGGATTTGATTGTATCCCGAATATGCGTCCATAAACGATACTTGGGAGTGGATAGGGATCTTTTGGGCAGGCTTTGTTGAGATCGGTGTAGTCGGTGCACATTCGCCACTTCCCATTTGATTTTTTCACCAAGACGACGTTAGCCAACCATAGTGGGTACTTGACTTCCCTTATGAATCCTGCCTCCAGTAGAGCTTGTACCTGCTCTTCCACAGCTTGGGATCGTTCGGGTCCGAGCTTTCTACGTCTCTGTTGTATTGGCCTAGATCCTGGATAGACTACTAACTTGTGGCACATTACCTCGGGGTCTATGCCTGGCATGTCTGCAGCCTTCCATGAAAAGAGGTCGACATTGTCTTGTAAGAACTGTACGAGTGATTATTTTATGTCTCCCTTTAGGTTTGTTCCAATATTGGTCGTTTTGTCCGGGATGTCTCCGATCTGTACTTTCTCTATCACACCTTCGGGCTGTGGGCGAAGTTCTTCTCGCCTCTGAACTCCCCCGAGTTTGATTGTGTGGAACTCTTCTCCTCTGCTTCTGAGGTTTAGACTTTCGTTGTAGCAGCGGCGTGCCGTCTTTTGGTCTGCTTTTATTGTGGCTATCCCTTCTGCAGTTCAGAATTTCATGCATAGATGTGGAGTCGAGACTATTACGCCAAGCTGATTCAACGTTGTCCGACCTATTAAGGCGTTGTAGGCTGAACTCACGTCGACCACGATGTAGTCTATCTTGAGCGTTTTTGACTGGCCCCCTTTGCCGAAGGTTGTGTGTAGTGAGACGTATCCAAGTGGTTGAACTGGGGTGTCTCCTAGTCCGAATAGGCTATTCGGATATGCCCTGAGTTCTTTTTCTTCTAGGCCGAGCTTGTCGAAGGCAATTTTGAATAAGATATCGGCAGAGCTCCCTTGGTCTATCAGTGTGCGGTGGAGATTTGCATTTGCCAATATAATGGTGACGACCATGGGATTGTCGTGTCCTGAGATGACACCAGATGCATCTTCTTTGGTGAAAGTAATCGCAGGGATGTCGGGTGCTTCCTCCTTCCCCTCGACATGATATACTTCTTTGAGATATCTTTTGCAAGATGATTTGGAGATTTCTCCTCCTGCAAACCCTCCATGTATCATATGGACGTGTCTTTCTGGTGAGCGAGGTGATCACTCAGTTCGTCCGACATCTTCGTTCCTTCTTCTTTTTCTTTGCTCATCGTCTCGGGTGGCTAGGTATCGATCTAATTTTCCTTCTCTTACTAGTTTTTCTATAAAATTTTTTAAGTCAAAGTATTCGTTGGTGGGATGTCCGCGGAGTCTATGGTATTCGCAATATTCAGACCGATTTCCTCCTCCCTTCTTGCCCTTGAGTGGTCGAGCTGGGGGTATTTTTTCAGTATGGCAGACTTCTCTGTAAACATCCACAAGGGACACTCGAAGGGGGGTGTAATTGTGGTATTTTTTTATTTTTTCCCCATGTCGATCTTCTTTCTTTTTGGATTTTTTATCCTTGTCTCAAGAGGAGTAGGTGAATCCGGACTTTGAGGTCTCTCCTAGTCGAGAGTTCTCCTCTATGTTGATATACTTCTCTGCTCATTTTTGAACCTCGTTCAGAGATGTGGGGTGTTTCTTTGATATAGATTGGCTAAAAGGTCTCTCTCGCAAGCCATTGATGAGGCCCATGATGGCGGCCTCTGTTGGTAGGCTTTGTATATCGAGGCATGTTTTGTTAAATCTTTCCATGTAGTTGCAAAGACTTTCTCGTTCTCCTTGCTTGATTCCTAGTAGACTTGGGACGTGCTTAGCCTTATCTTTTTGGATGGAGAATCTGGCTAGAAACTTTTTGGCTAAGTCGTCAAAACTTGAGATGGACCTAGAAGGTAGATTGTCGAACCATCTAATTGCTGTTTTTGTTAAAGTAGTCGGAAAGACTTTGCAGCGGACTGCATCTGAGGCGTCTGTGAGGTACATTCTACTCCTGAAATTGCTGAGATGGTGGCCGGGATCTGTAGTGCCATCGTACATAATCATGTCGGGAAGTTTGAAGTCCTTTGGGATTTTAGTCTTCATAATTTCTTTAATGAATGGATCTTGGTCCTTGTGGGAGTCATTTTCGTGACCGGATCGAGTGGTCTTGGTTTTGAGATCGGTCTCGAGTTTTAAGAGCTTGTCTTCTATCTCACGGCGTCGTCTAACTTCCCTTCGTAGATCTTTCTCAGCTTCTCATTGATGCTCCACCTTCTTTTCGAGCTGTTTCAAGCGATCTTGAAGTGCCTCCACTGCTCCCTTATTTGGTGAATCATTATTTTTGTCAGGTTGAGAGGTATCTTTTGGTGTAGTGTCCGCTTTCTTATGCGGCGTTCTATCTTCTAGATCTGACTCGTGGTCGTTGTCATGGCCGTCCGCCATGGCGGTGGGATGACTTCCAGGATCCCCAGCAACGGCGCCAATGTTTCGAGGATTACCTGAAACCGTAGGTCGATCACGGACGAGATCTTCTGTGCTGATCGGAGATGATGTGTCCGGCTGTGAGTGAAGGTCGGGGCTATCATATCCGACTTGTTGAGCTTGGCTGCACTGCTGATCCTTCGCCACCAGAGGGTGGATGGTACCTGCAAGGGACTCCGATACTTAAGTTAGCAAGGGTATTAAGAAGGTTTTTAGTAGAATCAGAGTATGAGTTATACCTGGGTGCTCTAGTGTATTTATAATAGTGTGGAGTGACCTTCTTAGATAAGATAAGTTAGTTATTTTTATCTTATCTTATCTTATCTTTGAGTGAGGTCAGCTTATCTTCAAGGGAACCGCCCTTATCTCTATAGACTTGGGCTGCCTTTGGATATGGGTCGTATTCCTTGAGTTGGGCCCTTTTTGGGCTTTCCTGTCGATTTGGCCGAGCTCTTTGGGAAGAGGTCGGATAGTCTCACCTGAAGAGGTCGGTCGCTTTGTCGCTAATCATCTCGGGTCGGATAACTCAACCCAGGGTATGAACACCAACAGAGTAATTAAACCTTTATATTATCTACCGTTGAAAAGTGACTTCTATTTTTATTGAAAAATAAGAATAATAGTGACTGAGGTGTACCCAAGGTGTTATACTATCATATGCAAGGTTATGAAAACCGGACCGGTCATTGAACCGGTCAAGCAACTGGTTCAATGGTTCAATGGTCCGACCGGGGTCGAACCGTGGTCGAACCGATTTAATTAAATATACACTAAAATTATATAAAAATTCAATATATAATTTTGAATATACCAAATTAGTCTCAAACAATAGTATTATACTAACTCGAACAATAGTATTATACTAAAAAATGATTGGCTAAGCTATAATATCAATTAGTCTCAAACAATAGTATTATACTAACTCAAACAAAATTAACTCAAACAAAAAGCAGCAATTCAGAAACTAACCATCAACAAATAATTGCAATATTTCTTGCTCCACCTGGCCCTGTTCCTCCAAAGGCTTCCTTTTTTCCTAAATTAGTTGGCTAAGCTACATGCAAAACTAAAGTTTCCTGTTTTATTTTGATTAAAGTTCCAAAACCAAATCTGGCAAATCAATAGATACTTTTGGAAAAATAAAACTGCATATCTAATTGAAACAAAGTTCTCACGTTTCTACAGCCTTTTCAATATTCTAGATCATGACACCCTTAACTTCAGAGACCTTTTTCTGAACCTTGGCAAGCTTGCTTATCTACTCCAGTACTGTTTATGCTCCTTGAATTTCAGCCTGCACCATCCAAACAAAACAAAACAAAACAACACAATTTACACAAATTCAACCAAATCAACCTCCATAATCAATTAGTCTCAAACAATAGTATTATACTAACTCAAACACAATTAACTCAAACAAAAAGCAGCAATTCAGAAACTAACCATCAACAAAATTAACTCAAACAAGCAGCAGCAATTCAGAATATCAATCCCATAACAGAAGTAGCAATGCAAAACAGAAGCAGGTACCAGAAGCAGCAAAAAATATTCATCATGATTCATGAAGCAGCGAGCTAACAGAAGCAGCAATGCAAAACATATTCAAAATAAAAAACATCAATCCTGAAAATCAAGAAGGCAGCATAGAATAGGCGAGCTCACAGAACTTCAGAAAATCAAAATCCAAAATCATAAAGGCAGCATAGAACAGGCGAGCTCACAGAACCTCAGAAAATCAAAATCCAAAATCAAGCATAGAACAGGCGAGCTCACAGAACAAGATCAGAACCTCAGAAAATCAAAATCAAGAAGCATAGGTGAAAGAACAGAGTCTTACCAAATTCAGAAGGAGGCGGGCTCGGCCGGTGGTCGTCGGCTGCTGTCGATGGTTGTGGGTGGCGACCAACAACAGCATAACAGAATCAAGAATATCATCAACAATCCTAGACCACGGTGATAACAACAATAATTGAAGAAGAAAAATTAAAACAACAATTACAGTACAAAAATACCTTCTCTTCTAGAGAACAGAGGTGAGGGAGCACGACGGAAGGCTGGACGCGGCAGAACTAGAGAAGAGGTGGCCTGGACCACCGCGGAACTGGAGAAGAGGTGGCCTGGACCGCCACGGAACTGGAGCCCAGGAGGGTGGTGCGCGGCGGAACTAGAGCAGAGGAGCAGAGCCGGCGCAGCGGAACAGCGGCTGCGCGACGGAGGAAGCACGCGAGACGAGATGCAGTAGGGACGGCAGCTTCGAGTAGTTGAGACGGCGGAGGTGATATGGCAGTGAGGCTAGGGCTGGGAGATCTGGTGAAGGGGATCTAGGGGTTGGGAGGAGAGGCTTCTGTGCTTCCCCTGACTGCGACGGACGGCGGCGGTGACTCACTCCTTGCGGCTTTCGACGATCGGCGGTGAGGCTAGGGTTTCCGTTTTGGTTTCGGGAGAAAGAAGGAGATGGGAGAAGGACTGGAGACTGGAAACTGACTAGGGCTTCCTTCGATTTTTACGCGTTTTCCCCTTTTTTTTTTTTTTTTTAAATCCAAAACGACGTCGTTTAGCATTTCAGCCTTCAAACCAAAAACCGTTAAAAACCGGACGGTTCTTTCGGTTCACCGGTTAACCGCCGGTTCGACCGGTTTTTTCACCGATTTTTTGTCAGGCGGTTTTTGACGTTACCCGGACCGGCTAGATGACCGGTTCCCGGTTATTCCGGTTAAACCGGCCGGTCCGGTTCGGTTTTCAGAACCATGGTTATACCTAGATTTTCACTTACTTGCAAGAAAAATAGCTCGAAGCTAAAGATTGAGTCAGATATAGGTTTTATTTATTCACTTAAGTTTGAAGTGCTGAAAATTGCTTCATCATTTGAGCAAAATCTTGAAAATCTTTAGCTGAAAAACTTTGATTCGAACTTTGATCTAGATTCATCGATTCTTCAAGTATCATGATTGTTTTTTGTGAGTCTTCACACTAGAGAGCCAACTCTCATGATTCTTATACAGTTGAATTGTTCTAGAATCTTCAATCTCTACACTCTCCATGCTCACTTTACTATGTGAAAGCTCATGCTCTAAGTGCAAAATTGTTAGAGATGAATGCGAGAAATTGAGAGAGAATATGTAAAGCCAACAAAGATCAGAAAATGAGAATGTAAAAAATATTAATGAATCTCATTGAACCAAATTATAGAATTTAGTTTATTATATGCCTGGCTAACTAACTAACGTCTAACTCTAGCTAACTAACATTTAACTCTAGCAAAATAATTTATAAAAATAATTTATTCTCCAAAAAAATATATTACCACAAATATAATTTTTTTAATATTTTATAAAAAAATTACTATTATATCTTTCAATTATTATTAAAAGTATTTTAAGAATTAATCATCTATTCATAATAAAAATATTTAAATGAAAAGAAGAAACATATTTTCGTAAAAATATTAAGAATAATTCTCAACAATTTATAATAGTAAACAAATAAACTTTTATAATACCCAAATCATGTTGTTTGATACAAGGTTATGAAAACCGGACCGGTCATTGAACCGGTCAAGCAACTGGTTCAATGGTTCAATAGTCCGACCGGGGTCGAACCGTGGTCGAACCGGTTTAATTAAATATACACTAAAATTATATAAAAATTCAATATATAATTTTAAATATACCAAATTAGTCTCAAACAATAGTATTATACTAACTCGAACAATAGTATTATACTAAAAAATGATTAGCTAAGCTATAATATCAATTAGTCTCAAACAATAGTATTATACTAACTCAAACAAAATTAACTCAAACAAAAAGCAGCAATTCAGAAACTAACCATCAACAAATAATTGCAATATTTCTTGCTCCACCTGGCCCTGTTCCTCCAAAGGCTTCCTTTTTTCCTAAATTAGTTGGCTAAGCTACATGCAAAACTAAAGTTTCCTGTTTTATTTTGATTAAAGTTCCAAAACCAAATCTGGCAAATCAATAGATACTACGGGAAAAATAAAACTGCATATCTAATTGAAACAAAGTTCTCACGTTTCTACAGCCTTTTCAATATTCTAGATCATGACACCCTTAACTTCAGAGACCTTTTCTGAACCTTGGCAAGCTTGCTTATCTACTCCAGTACTGCATATGCTCCTTGAATTTCAGCCTGCACCATCCAAACAAAACAAAACAAAACAACACAATTTACACAAATTCAACCAAATCAACCTCCATAATCAATTAGTCTCAAACAATAGTATTATACTAACTCAAACACAATTAACTCAAACAAAAAGCAGCAATTCAGAAACTAACCATCAACAAAATTAACTCAAACAAGCAGCAGCAATTCAGAATATCAATCCCATAACAGAAGCAGCAATGCAAAACAGAAGCAGGTAACAGAAGCAGCAATGCAAAACAGAAGCAGCTACCAGAAGCAGCAAAAAATATTCATCATGATTCATGAAGCAGCGAGCTAACAGAAGCAGCAATGCAAAACATATTCAAAATAAAAAACATCAATCCTGAAAATCAAGAAGGCAGCATAGAATAGGCGAGCTCACAGAACTTCAGAAAATCAAAATCCAAAATCATAAAGGCAGCATAGAACAGGCGAGCTCACAGAACCTCAGAAAATCAAAATCCAAAATCAAGCATAGAACAGGCGAGCTCACAGAACAAGATCAGAACCTCAGAAAATCAAAATCAAGAAGCATAGGTGAAAGAACAGAGTCTTACCAAATTCAGAAGGAGGCGGGCTCGGCCGGTGGTCGTCGGCTGCTGTCGATGGTTGTGGGTGGCGACCAACAACAGCATAACAGAATCAAGAATATCATCAACAATCCTAGACCACGGTGATAACAACAATAATTGAAGAAGAAAAATTAAAACAACAATTACAGTAAAAAAAATACCTTCTCTTCTAGAGAACAGAGGTGAGGGAGCACGACGGAAGGCTGGACGCGGCAGAACTAGAGAAGAGGTGGCCTGGACCACCGCAGAACTGGAGAAGAGGTGGCCTGGACCGCCATGGAACTGGAGCCCAGGAGGGTGGTGCGCGGCGGAACTAGAGCAGAGGAGCAGAGCCGGCGCAGCAGAACAGCGGCTGCGCGACGGAGGAAGCACGCGAGACGAGATGCAGTAGGGACGGCAGCTTCGAGTAGTTGAGATGGCGGAGGTGATATGGCAGTGAGGCTAGGGCTGGGAGATCTGGTGAAGGGGATCTAGGGGTTGGGAGGAGAGGCTTCTGTGCTTCCCCTGACTGCGACGGACGGCGGCGGTGACTCACTCCTTGCGGCTTTCGACGATCGGCGGTGAGGCTAGGGTTTCTGTTTTGGTTTCGGGAGAAAGAAGGAGATGGGAGAAGGACTGGAGACTGGAAACTGACTAGGGCTTCCTTCGATTTTTACGCGTTTTCCCTTTTTTTTTTTTTTTTTAAATCCAAAACGACGTCGTTTAGCATTTCAGCCTTCAAACCAAAAACCGTTAAAAACCGGACGGTTCTTCCGGTTCACCGGTTAACTACCGGTTCGACCGGTTTTTTCACCGATTTTTTGTCAGGCGGTTTTTGACGTTATCCGGACCGACTAGATGACCGGTTCCCGGTTATTCCGGTTGAACCGGCCGGTCCGGTTCGGTTTTCAGAACCATGATCATATGTATCATTTTTATGTGTATTCTTCCATTTCTAAGTGGATGAGTGTTTATTTTAAGGTTAAAAATTTTACTTTTAAGATATTTTATTCTCATGAATATTATATCAAAGTATCAAACAACATGATTTGGGTATTATAAAAGTTTATTTGTTTACTATTATAAATTGTTGAGAATTATTCTTAATATTTTTACGAAAATATGTTTCTTCTTTTCATTTAAATATTTTTATTATGAATAGATGATTAATTCTTAAAATACTTTTAATAATAATTGAAAGATATAATAGTAATTTTTTTATAAAATATTAAAAAATTTATATTTGTGGTAATATATTTTTTTGGAGAATAAATTATTTTTATAAATTATTTTGCTAGAGTTAAATGTTAGTTAGCTAGAGTTAGACGTTAGTTAGTTAGCCAGGCATATAATAAACTAAATTCTATAATTTGGTTCAATGAGATTCATTAATATTTTTTACATTCTCATTTTCTGATCTTTGTTGGCTTTACATATTCTCTCTCAATTTCTCGCATTCATCTCTAACAATTTTGCACTTAGAGCATGAGCTTTCACATAGTAAAGTGAGCATGGAGAGTGTAGAGATTGAAGATTCTAGAACAATTCAACTGTATAAGAATCATGAGAGTTGGCTCTCTAGTGTGAAGACTCACAAAAAACAATCATGATACTTGAAGAATCGATGAATCTAGATCAAAGTTCGAATCAAAGTTTTTCAGCTAAAGATTTTCAAGATTTTGCTCAAATGATGAAGCAATTTTCAGCACTTCAAACTTAAGTGAATAAATAAAACCTATATCTGACTCAATCTTTAGCTTCGAGCTATTTTTCTTGCAAGTAAGTGAAAATCTAGGTATAACACTCTCACCTTCTCTTCTCAATGTTTCAAACTACCATACCTTGGCTCGATCTATTTGGATTTTCTAAAATCGAAGAGTAAATGCATGTTCGTTGATGGTTCCCTACTTGGACCTATTGAGATTGATCCAACATTTGAAGCTTGCGAAATAACACCATTGTTATTTCATGGTTACATGCCTCAATAAGCTTTGAAGTTTTACATAATGTGTTGTGGTGTAACGATGCAAGTGAACTATGAAAAGACCTTAGGCTCCGAATCTGTAAAGGTTATTTGTTAAAGGAAGAGCTATTTAGTTTGAGACAGGAAGATTTTATAATTACAACTTTTTTTTCAAGGCTTAATGTGATATGGGAAGAATTTGATGAATTTAGGCTAATTCCAGTTTAAAATTGTGCAAATTCATGTTCATGTGACCTTGTTGTGATAAAATAATACAAACTTAAATCCTATGGTGTTAAGTTCTTTTAAAAACTTAATTATCAGTATGCGACTGTGGACTCTCAAATCATGCTAATAAAACCGCTTTCTAACACAAATATGATTTATTCTTCAGCAAGAAAGACAACTGAATCATGGTGAAGTTAAACCAAAAACACTAGTTAATGCTATAGCAAATGAGTATAAAGAGAGATGGTACGATGAGGTAAAATTTGAACTATAGAGGGAGAGAGTACTCAGGTCATGGCAGGGGCAGAGGAGCTCCAAAATTGTGCTCGCATTGTGGCAAGCAAGACCACATTGTAGATAGTTGTTACTCCAAGTATGGATACCTTCCCCATATACAACAATCACAATGCAGGATTGCTAATGCTGTTAGTGTTGTTGGGCCAACCATGGAGAGCTCTTGATCACCGAGAAGACTTCCAGGAGGAATCAAGCGAGAGAACATAAGATGAGAAGACACCACATCCAACTCAAAACCTTAAGGTGTCAAATTAATGGGTCTCTCATCTTATAAACTCCTCACTCTTCCTTGCTTTCTTTGATGTGGGACTAACTTCAACACTCCTCACACTTGCAACACTAACAATCTCCCCCTCAAGTGTGAGCCTCCACATCAAGCATCAACTCCCCCTCTTTCTAGCTCCTCCACTACGGGTATTCGTCCATCACACCGCCGCAAAATACCGCGGGACACGCCGCCCGAACCACCTTTGTCGGGAAGACTTTCGATGCTTCACCTTGAATACCCCTTAAAACCAGACCGATTAAACCATCGGCTCTGATACCACTTGTTGGGCCAACCATGGAGAGCTCTTGATCACCGGAAAGACTTCGGGGAGGAATCAAGCGAGAGAACATAAGATGAGAAGACACCACATCCAACTCAAAACCTTAAGGTGTCAAATTAATGGGTCTCTCATCTTATAAACTCCTCACTCTTCCTTGCTTTCTTTGATGTGGGACTAACTTCAACACTCCTCACACTTGCAACACTAACAAGTGTCAACAACGAACTTAGTCGCTGAAGGAAATGTTGAACTCAGTAACACTTCTATTCTTAAGGGTGAGAATGACATCAGCATAGATGAACTGTTCTCAAACAAACAGAAAGAGGCACTAATTACCTTATTTCAACAACATGATCAACAACCTTCTCAATACTTGTTCCTTCCGCATGTATATTCTAAATACTCTTAATCACAAATTATAAATTGAAAAATAATTATTGGATCCTAGTATTTTTATGAGTAATTTTCAGGAATAAATTAAAATTTCTTAAAATAAAAACACACACAAAATCGTATTAATTTAATTAAGAAACTAAATTTTTTCAAATAATAATAAAAAACAAAAAAATTAAACATAATTTTTTAAGAATTTTCAACTTGCCATTTTTTATATGGCTCAACAGAAACTCTATTACACATGCATCTTTACTATTAATTTTTTCTGGCCCTAGCACATGCATCGGCTGAGAATACCAATAAAAAGAAAAATTTTCACCTAAATGTTCATCTAAATAAAACGGAAATTCTTCAACACTTTTGATTTTCAAAAATATTTCTTTAAAATTATTAAAAGAGGATTTATACAGTTTGAAAATACCTAAATCTAAAAACTATTTAAGTTCACCCAAACTTCTTTCCACACTCCCTTTACTTGAAAACATCTCAAAAAATGCCCATCCATTAGGATGGAGTTGAGATGAAGCGTAGTTCAACTATTTTAAAATAGAGCATTCAAAATCTGTAAAAAAGAGTTTTACTCGCAACTCTTGCAAAACACAGCTATGCATATAAAAAAAGAAAAAAAAAAGAAACAAAAATATATGCACTAACCTCTTTTGCTCATACTTTAACCTCTCTTGAAAACGGTTGAGTTCAAAGTCTTTGCATTTATGAAACATACTTGTGATTCCAAATGAAATAAATTGAAGCAATTTACGAAACCGTTTGAAATCTCTCAACCTAATCTCCATCCTTCATTCAAACCAACTACTCAAATACTATAGAAATACAAATAGGTGTCTAATCAATGCACATTGCTTTATTAATAACTTTTCATTAATTTTTTTATTTTCTTTTTTCGGACATTTTAATAAAGTATCTTGATGTAGGACTCCACTTATAATGTATATGCCGAGTTATACATTATCATTTAAAACTCAATCTGCTTTATTAAAATATTACCAGTCTCAACTTGAGTGCTATGATATGACTGTTATAAATTGGTTATGAAAAACTCGACATATACGTTATAGGTTGGCCATAAAAAATCATAACAACAAATCAGAACGTTATGATTTCTATATGTTACTATAATTCGGTAACAGACAATCACGAATCACCAACTCTCAATATAAGAGAAAGAGAAGAATTCATTTGGAGGTAAGTTAAGAAGTATTTGAGAATAAACTTATTTAAATACTGACTTAAGTGTCGGAGTACCTTTTCCAGGTATTCACCCCTTGTTCACAAGAAGCCGAGGCATAACCCGTCTCGAAGAAAGTCATCGAAGAACAAGTTATATCCCAATCAATCCACCTAAGAACAATAGTTAATTAAAGTGTATGTCAATGTATAATAGAATTTGTGATCACTAGTGAGTTCATGTATATAACACAAACTCTACTCTCATTTTAATACAATTTTTACTCATTTTTTTATCTCATATATCTCTGATTTTTCTGTTTTGTGCCCTTATTTTCATTCCTCTAAACCTTAGCTTTGGAAGTTCGATACCTTTCAAATTGAGTTGTCAAATTTACATTAAATTAGTCTTAGGCATATTAATTATTATGATGATTGAAGAAAATATTTTTCTATGGTTACACACAATTTTTTGTTTTTCTTCTTGTATTAGTGTAAAACAAAAAAATAATTTTTCTTTAAAAAAAATTAACGGATATATATATATATATATATATACACACTCATTTTAAAGAAAATTAACGGATATATATATATATATATATATATATATACTCATATCTAAAACTGTTCTTTCAAAGCCTAGTCATTCAAGCACCCAAAATCAATATGTTCATGTAGTTTTCAATCTTGTTAGTTGTTACACACACCAAATGTAACTTTCACACTTTTATTCTTCTTTTTTTAGTATACTTTTTTATTTGGTGAGAGAAATTTTCACTTCTCTACATTATTAGTCTATTATCAACTTTGTAATGGGGAATCAGAAGTGTTTTTCGATTAGAAAAATGAATTTCTTTATTCACAAGAAATTAAATAAAACGGAACAATATATAATTGTTACAAAGGTTTTGCTGATAGTATTATATATAAAGAAGGTTCTCATATCGATCGATCGACAAATTAAAGATGCAACTTTATATGTATTGCAGTTATAGAGAATGTTTAAAAATGAAGTGTTATCCAAAAACTATAAGAAAACAAGATAAGTTGGTGGAAATCGTTGGGTTAAAATTCATTATTTATTACGATGATAAATATAATCGTTGGAGTATTGAAATATATTTTAAATAGTTTTTATGTGTTTAATATATGTGATAAGTATGATAGGTATTTTCATGAAATTAGAATGAATAATGCTAAAAATAAAAGTAATAATTTGGACCGCACATAACATTAAAAGGAAAAGAAAGGATATTACGTAAAACATAATATAAATCAAGAGAAAGAATATTAAAAAAAATTCAAAACAACACACAATTAATCGAAAAAGCAAGAGGCTTTTACACTAAGCAATGCTTTAGATACATGAGAGTCATATTATTTTTTTTTTATTGAATTCATTTTGTATATCAGATTTTTTTTTCAGGCTTGACTAGTATTTTATATATATCTATATATATAAGAGTCTTGTATTAGGATTTTTCTTTTCTGTAAAGAAAAATGCTATAGTATGCAGAGAGAATTCAATAAAAATTATGAGAGAAAAAGCAAAATATTAGAAAGAAAAGTCATGAAGTATTTTTATTTGTATTTTTGTATTTTGACACAAAGAACATTCATTTAGAGTTTGTTCTTGATGTTTAGCGTTTTGAAAGCTTGAAATTTTGAGTTTTATTTGTCTTAACGTTGGAACCGGTTTTGGTTCTTTTGTTTAATTTTGTCTTTGAATTAGTGTTTATAATAAATTGATGATTATAATAAAATTCTACGTTTGTTGTGGTGAAAATTAAATATATGTCTTCTTACACTTATATGTTGAATTAGGATACATATGATGTTATATTCTCCTTTTCTTATTATATGTTCATGTTAGTCCAGATTCAATTCGTGAAACAAAATAAAATAATCTTCTGCAGTATCTATAATATCTTAGTTTTTTTGAATTATATTCATTATTTAATAATTAATCAATTAAAATTACAATGATTTAAAAAATTTAAATTCATAATAAAAAAATTAAAAGAAAATATGCTTAAAAATAAATATATCTAATTTAAAATTTAAAAATATGAAAACATTAGTTGTAGTGAATTTCTAAACAACAATAAATAATTTTTCAAGATATAGTTATAACTAATTTCATGTTTATTGGATTTGAATAATTTTTTATCATACAAAAAGATGAGAAAACTAGCTTTATTGTTTGAGCTCGTTACAAAATTAAATTCAAATTCAATTAGGTAGATAAATATGTTACAAGTTCATAATAAAAAATTGCGCTGTAACTAATTAATCTGACATATTAATAGTATTTCATAAATATCTTAAGCTCGAGTTATCTGATTGACTTGGTTCAAAGTTTTTTTTTTAAAAATCTAACTCAATTCTCTATAAAATTGTATCTAATAGATATTTTTAAATTTTAAATGTAGAGAAATTTATAGGGTTTGCAAAGTGACAATTAAAATTGAAAATTTTACCGAATTAAATACGAGTTAGATTTTCTAACACATACCTAAGAGCCATTTGAGTCCTATATTTCTCATTTGAGTAATGCTAGGAACCAAAAGGGTATTAGCCAAAAACCAGCCAAAATATTTTTGGTGAATCCAAAATTTCTACGAGTTAATATATATGAATGTTTCTTTTTCTAAATATCAGAAAAGTTTCTTTTTCATACTAAATGGATGTTCTTTTATATATTTTTCGAATTTTTTTCTATTGCAAATGTGAATGCCTATATTTCTTTAAGAATTTTATATATTTTTTTAAAATTTTATAGATATTTAATTATTTTTGCTAAAATATAATTAGATGTTTCTTTTGTTAAGTATTATGATTTTTTTTCATATTAAATGAATATTTTTTTATATTTCTGTAATTGTGTAATTTGCAGTCTCTTTAATCATCAAAATGGCACCTAATATCCCAAAACGCATCGAGCAACATCGTGATGATAAATAATTCTTTTAAAATAATAAAATTTTATTGAAGATAAAAATATTTTATTAAAAATAATAAATGAAAAACAATGAGAAGGGAAGAAAGAATGCAAGCAGCCAAACAAAACCCAAGAAAATACCCAAAAAAATAAAATGCACCAAAAAATAAACCCAAGAAAGTTCTCCAACCCTCTGAATTCTCAATTCTCTGTACGACTGCACACCATTTGATTGGCCTTAGCTCACAAATCCCAACTTTCCAACTGTTAATGGCCTTCCTCTGCTGACCACCCGCGGCGCCGCATGCTTCATGTCTTTCATCCGTAACCACGGCGGAGTCTTCCACGGTGGCCCCACCATCGATCACCACCTTCCATCAAAACGTAAACTTGAAGACTCCAGCTCCCTCATCGATGACAGCACTTTACTCGGCATGATCCTATTCGGTCTCGACGCGCCTGTTCCTGTCGCTGTTGACGCCGGCTCCGAGGGGGAAGTCACGTGCGCTGATGCGCGGAAGCTCCGAGACCCAAACCTGAGTCCGAACATAAGGTTTACGAGCTCCCGATCTAGTAAAGACAGTTCCGACTGGAAGCGGAAGCGATCAGAGGAGTGGGTCGCGATGGGGAGCGGAGAGGGTCTGACGGTGAGAGAGAGGTCTGTGTGTGTGATTGTTAGAGGTGGGTAGGTTAATGTGAGAGAGAAGAGGAAGGTTTTTATAGGTTTTAATTAGGTTTAGTTAATCAAATTTAAATTTTTTAAATTTTGAATTTAAAAAATTTAAAATTAATTATTAATATAAATTAATGTGGTTTTGTTTAGTTTTTGGCTGATAACCTTTTGGTTCCATATACTTTTCCTTCTCGTTTTCTTCTTCTTTTCTATACAAAAATGCTAGGTGTCTTATCTCTTCTATCTTTTATTGTCTCTACAGATTGTCATTCATATACTTTCTACACTTTATTAAAAAAAATTCTTATCTTTTTTCACTTCTTTACTCACATTCTAAATCTTTTATCAAACTACTCACAAATTCTATTCATATATTGTATGAGAAGGTATCTTCTCTGAACTATACTAATTCTAAAGACTAGAAATATGTAGATTTTCTTTCTATAATAAAGTCAACATAGATTGAGAGATTTGCATAGGATTCATATTTTCGGTAACCTTCGTATTTATATTGAGTCCATCGAGTAAGACAATTTTGTCATCATAACTTATCATTTATTTGTTCCTCATATTGTTTTTATTAATAGTTTATGATTTATCAGTTTCTAACTAAATCCTAATTAGGATTGTCAGACGGGATAACTCAACCCATTTAGATCCGACCCGTTTAAGCTTGATTCATTCGCAAGCCATAATTTCTTAGCCCAGACCATTTATGGTTATCCTGATGGGTTAAACGGACTGGCCTGTTTATTCTTTTATTTTATTTTTTGAAAAATATTTTGACAAAAAATATCTTTTTAGGTAAAAAATCTTAAACAAACAATATTTTTTTTTAGTTGATGGATCGAATTTTCGGGTCGGATCGAAAGAAATATCAGCCAAAAAATAAACGGACTGTCCATTTAGCCCACACGCCTGTTTAACCAGCCAAAAAATAAATGGGTAAACGGGTTGGCCCGATGGGTTTAGCCTATTTTGACGGTCTTAATCCTAATCACCTTTAATCTTACTCTCATGCATGTACTTAGAAGAATAAAATTTATCCCTTAGTCAAAGATTCATATCTACATCAAATACACACACAAAGTATAGCCATGAAACAAGCCTTTCTTCTCTCTTCGCTAACGAATCGTGCTTATTTAGATTGGAATATATATAGGATTTTCACGAATTTCACTGGAGGTAGAGATTATATGCTTTTTATGTATCGTATATTAAATATTTTTTAGTATGGATGCTATAATTGCATGTCATGATATAATGTCTCTTTGTTACATAAAACATCAAGCATTTTGATGGTTTTCAGTGGCTAAGAGAGAGGGTTGAATCTTAGCCCCCTTTTCACTTAATAACACTTGCTGGTCTTTAGAACAACTTTTGGAGACTTTTTGATTTTTGTCTCGTACCCAACCACGAGACTTTTTCTTTTTATCTCGTGACCCGGCACGAGATATTTTTCAATTTTATCTCCTGTGCAGCAGAAACAGAAATGGAGTAAAAGAGAGAGAAAATTACACCCAGATATATCCTGGTTCAGCTGCTAAGTGTAGTGCATCCTACATCCAGTCTCCATCACAATGATGATGGAATTTCACTATAATCATTCTTGATTACAAACACCAATTCTCCCTAGGAACTACCCTTCTTATTCGGGACAAGTCCAGAATCTAATCCCCAATCCTGAACTTGACTTGGTCACTGCCAAGCTTTCAATTGCTAAGTGCTAACCCAACTTGTAAGGGGATTCCCACAGAATCATGAAACACAACACATATGTACAAAGGAACTCTAAGGACATCTATGACTTTTTCTTTTAATTTTGCACTCTCTGCCTTTTTTCGCTCTATGACTTTTTCTTACAAACCTCACTGTTTGCCTTTTTTCATGAGACTCAAGACAGACAAAATTAAACAGAAAATTATAAAACAGAAAACATTGAAGGAGAAGAACTTCTATTAGCTTAGGTAGCTATGAGAACTCTGTGCCTTGCACTCTCACTCCTTGCTTCAAGCCCTGGCTGTTCTCCCTTACTTATAGGGGGAAGCCTCCACGGTTGAAACCAAATAAACTAAGCCAAACTTCTTCTTCTTCATGCAAACCGGTTCGGCCAGAGAGAAAGAAGAGATAACCGAATGCTAAAACCCAACATGCAATTACCTCTGAGTCTTCTCTTTACACCAAGCTTTATCAATCTGAGCCATCAAACTTGTCTTGCTCTCCAAGAAGGACTTCTAGCCCTTGATGCTTCTTGATGTATGACAGCTCCTCCTGCTCCACTTTTGCTTCTTCCTTCACGCAGCCACCCTAGCTACCTTCTGTGATGAGTGAACACAAAAGCAGAGACGAGCCATCCTTGAGATCTTCTTCCTCTGACCGAAATCTTCTTCTTCCATTTTTGGTATGGAGAAGCTGAGATCTCTTCACCAAATCTTACCATAAGTGATGAAAATCTCAGCCACAACATACTTTTTGTTTTCTTTTTCTTGCCATCATTACAATGGTTTTTAGCTTGCTTCTAGCTTCTTCTTGATAGCTTGCAAAAGCTTCCATAGTTGCTGTGATGGAAGTGACCGAAAGTGAGAAGAGAGAATAGTAAGAGAAGAGAGAGAAAATAAAGGGAAGCATTAAATGGATTTGAACAAAGTTAATTTCCTTTCCTTTTGCTTTAGGCAGCGTGTAGCATTAAGTGCTATCTAATCAATCCCTTTTTCTCTTTCCTATTCCTAATGTTTGTATTAACTCTCCTTGATAAAATTTGAATTCCATCACATGGTAAACAAAGGAGATCCGTTGAAAGCATGAAGCAAAATATTTGCTTTCTTTCAATATTGGTCTCGGACCAACTTTAATGGTCTTGGAGCAAGAATTTCAATTGGGCTTGTATCACACATTCTGGCCCAAATATCATAACATTAATTCAGCCACAAGAATAAAAAATAATTTTCTATTAATGCTGAATGTATTTTTAATAGAATTGGGCTTGCAACAATTTTCTTTTCTGTTCGGCCCAATACAGAGATCTGTACACACAAAATTATTAATTAAGCAAGTATGATTTAAAATCAAATTAATAATTTTGTAATTAATTATTTCAATAATGTTTGTTCATCATCAAATTAAATTAGAGTTTTCTAAACTCATCAATCTCCCCCTTAATGACAAACATTATTAAAAAATTGAAATGGAAAGAGATCAAAAGTTAGAGTACTTCCTTTGTGAATACTTGGATTCTTTCCTTTCCAATTGTTACATGGCTCCTCCTTAATGTATGCTACTTTACCAAGGGAAGCTTTATACCTGTAACAATTTTTATCAAGTCTAAGGCAATAATGTTATTCAACATATTATATGTAGGATGTTGAATGGGTTGATTTATGAGTAGAATTGAAGTGATAAACAAAACTCATTTGTTATCATAAATTGATTTTCTGCTCAAACACATATAAAGCAATTGAGTACATATCAACCAAAAATATTTTTGATATTTCAAGAAGTTGCTATTCAATCTATTTGAAAATATTTTTCAATCAACATATTAGAGCAAAATAATCAGAGCAAGGAAATATTTTTGAGCATGATCATCTCAAAACATAGCAACTATTAGAATTTATTTACATATCACAACTTAAAGGAACGGCCAAAAATAAAATATTCCTAATCCATTATACAGTACAGCCAACATATTCACCAAGGTAAATCAAATGTATATTCCTGATCCAAAACATCAAACATCTTTACCAAGGTAAATCAAATGCATCCACAAGATAAATCAAATGCATATTTTTAATTCAAAACACAGCAGGCATATCTACAAATGCATCACAAGAATCAAGCTGATCACCACAACAAGTAATTGAAACAAGGGTGATCATAAATCCACAAAGGATTTTATCCCCTGTTTTGATCATAAATCCACAAAGGATTTCATCCCCTGTTTTCTTAATTTCAATTTCTTAGCCATTTCTCCCCCTTTTGGCATCAAGGGGCACCTGCAAAAAATTGACATTGGAAGCAAAATATCCAACATATAACCAAAATACCAAAAGTTTGTCACAGTGCCATAGGTCTAAAGTATCCAAGTATAAGAAAAACAGTGATCAATCATCAGATAAATTGTACTCAGAGCCATTTGCCTCATCATCACTGGTCGCACCCATCTCCTCTTCAAGACTCTGCAGCATTAGACCCACTCTCTCTTGGCGCTTCACCCATGCCCTTTCATTTTCAAAAGCTTTTTTATGTGCAGCCTTGTATGAATCCACCATTAGTTTAGACATATTAGAGAACTCAGTAAGGATGTCTCTCATCGATTCTGCTGTCTTGGAATGCTCAGGTAGTCGGCTCTCAAACTCGTTGTCAGAGGGAATAGACTTTTTTCCTTTGTTCCCTTTCATACCTCCTCCTCCCTTGATGATGAGTGAAACCTTATTTTTTACAGCTTCATTGATTAGATCAACTTTAAAATACTCAAAATTACTTGTGAGAAATATGTCATAAGGTAGATTTATCTTTTTGGTACTTTTAACAGATTCCCACATATGCCTTATCATAAGGTATCCAAAAGAGATAGGAGAGGAAGTGACAATAGCAAAAAGTATGAGAGAGTCAGAAACAGTTACTCTGTTATGTGAACCACTTTGAGAGGTTAGGATATGAGTGATGATTCTGTGGAGCAATGAGTTTGTGGGGCCGAGTGCCTTGTGAGTCGGGATGGTGCCGTCCAAGTCAGACAAGTTCTCGCAAATATGTTGAAGGGCAACCTTGGATGTGACTCCAACCTGCGAGTCCCATTTGTCAGTCATGTATGCTCTTGGTCCTTCATCTATGTAGCCTAGGGCAGCGCCGATTGTCTTCGAGTTCAGAGTCATGTATACCCTCTTTACATAGGAGTGAATGGTACCATCGATCAGCCTCATATTAGCATAAAATTCACGTACCAATCCAGGATAAACAGATTTCTGAATATGGAGCAGAGGAGTCCATTTCAGATTTTCAAATAGATGAGAAAAGTTGATTCCTTTGGCTGCCAGTGAGTCCAGATTCACTAGGTATGTGGCACATAAGTGGCGTTTCTCCAACACTTCCTTGTGAAACTCATAGAATGCACACGAATTGAACCTGGCAGGATCAAAGTGTGAATGAGATTTGTTGAACTTATTTTTGAATTTCAATGATTTCAAGTTGGCTGGTTCCCTTGTGTTGTGTAACACAAAGATTTTGGTCTTCTATGAACTGCATCCATGGGTGGTCTTCTTTGGAGGTGATGGATGCGGTGATGAAGGCAGTGAGGTGTGGGATTCTTCTTCTTCTTCAACCACTGGTTCCTTCTCCTTCTTCTTCCTAGAGGAAGTCTTTGTTGCTATCACTTTTCTCCTCATGTGTCCGTGTGCTTGGATGGTGGTGAGGGGGATGATGAAGAAGTGAAATGAATGTATATATGAGTGTGGGTTTGAGGTGTGGAAGGTTTTTGAGAGAAGAGGATTCGTTCACTTTTCCTTGGGGCAGTTTTCTTTTTCATGATAATGAGAATGGAGAAGTGGAAGGGGGAAGATGAAGAGAGAACCGAATTGAGTGGAGAGATGAGGGAGGTTAGAAACGCATTAAATGTTGAGTGGAGAGAGAATTGGAGGGAGTTAATACCCATTAATAAACGGTTATTTTATGTTGATAGTCTTTTCTAATCATTCTAAAGATAAAGATTAAAAAAATAAAAAAAATAAAAAAATATTGATGCCAATAAGATGGAATCTCATTTGACCTAGTTCTCCTTCTTTCTTTGATTTTTTTTTTGGATTAATTAACTTTCATAAACTGATAATTCATTTATTGTTTAATTCAAATATTGATATAACCTTATTAAAATTTTATTCGACAATGATGATAAATGAATTTTGAGTTAGTATGCATAGTCACTCGAATCAAATAGGAACAAAATAACACGACTCATCCTTATATCAAATTCTATGTCCCACTAACTTGAAAGATGCATTCGAACTTTAAAAAGGGAAATAAATATGAATATCTCCTATTATATATGCTTTGCTTCTTCCCATTTTTTATTGGTCCTACCTAGAGGTGAACATAAATCTAATAATATTCGTAAATTTGTAGTATTTTTTCGTATCTAATACACAAATTGTAATATAAAAAATTTTAGTTAAAATGACGGTTTTTTAGAGTTATTATGACAGTTTAAACTGCCATTATTACCTTAAATGGCAATTAAAAAAACAGCAATAATTCTAAGCGCCATTAATCGCCACCATTCTGATGATTAAAACGAAAGTTTTCTCTACGTTTAAAGAGGCGATTAAAACCACCATTTTAATTAGATAAAATGGCGATTTTTTAATTGTTTAAAACGGCAGTTTAAAACTGTCGTTTTTACTGGTTAAAATTGCATTTTTTTATGTTTATAATGGAGGTAAAAACCATCATTTTTACCGAGTAAAATGATAATTTTTTCGTTTAAAGTGACGATTAAAACACTATTTTTTACCTGCCAAAATGACAGTTTTTGCTTAGTTAAAATGGCTGTTAAAATTGCCGTTTTTAACTAATTAAAATGACAGTTTTATATTATTCAAAATGACAGTCTTAATCGTCGTTTTTACCTAATTAAAATGACAATTTTATGCTATTTTTATCGGATAAAATAACAGCTTTTACTCGTTTAAAATAGTGGTTAGAACAAATAATTTTTATAATTCATATAATTTTTATAACTCATACATAGTCATCAAAAATCAAAAGTCATAATCCAAAAACAAAATATCAACAATAACATAGTTTTTCAATAACAGATCTTAACATATGGTCCTCAATACATAAATATCATGCAAGATCATTACTTTCTAACTTTTTGTTGATGAAATCTCGCTCTCTTGATCTAATCTCTAAAACAAAAGAAGAGAGTTAAAAGATTAACCAATAAAAATATATTATAAAAATTTATACTCCATTAATTAATAATATTTTATATCTCATTATGCAAGATAATATTTCATATTTTATTATGTATGATAATGCTCCATACTGTATAATATATCATCCGTAATAATAACTATTTTATAACAATTCTCTTGTATTTTCTTTTGTTTCTCTTGCATGTTGCTAATTATTAAAGGTTAAATTAGGCTCGCTTTTAGTTCAAGAAGTTGGATAAATCAAAATATCTGTAGAATAGATCAGAGTTAGAAATGTTAGAATTGAATGTGTCCAAAGTCCTAAATCTTCCAAATGGGTTGTGGCTTGTGGGCTATAAAATTATAATAGCTTTGTCTCCAAAAGAAACGACCCATCTCTCTCTCTCTCTCTCTCTCTCTATATATATATATATATATAAATAAGAAAGCAAGATTGCCAACCTAATATTATAGAAATCTCTCAACCTAATCTCCATCCTTCATTCAAACCAACTACTCAAATACTATAGAAATACAAATAGGTGTCTAATCAATGCACATTGCTTTATTAATAACTTTTCATTAATTTTTTTATTTTCTTTTTTCGGACATTTTAATAAAGTATCTTGATGTAGGACTCCACTTATAATGTATATGCCGAGTTATACATTATCATTTAAAACTCAATCTGCTTTATTAAAATATTACCAGTCTCAACTTGAGTGCTATGATATGACTGTTATAAATTGGTTATGAAAAACTCGACATATACGTTATAGGTTGGCCATAAAAAATCATAACAACAAATCAGAACGTTATGATTTCTATATGTTACTATAATTCGGTAACAGACAATCACGAATCACCAACTCTCAATATAAGAGAAAGAGAAGAATTCATTTGGAGGTAAGTTAAGAAGTATTTGAGAATAAACTTATTTAAATACTGACTTAAGTGTCGGAGTACCTTTTCCAGGTATTCACCCCTTGTTCACAAGAAGCCGAGGCATAACCCGTCTCGAAGAAAGTCATCGAAGAACAAGTTATATCCCAATCAATCCACCTAAGAACAATAGTTAATTAAAGTGTATGTCAATGTATAATAGAATTTGTGATCACTAGTGAGTTCATGTATATAACACAAACTCTACTCTCATTTTAATACAATTTTTACTCATTTTTTTATCTCATATATCTCTGATTTTTCTGTTTTGTGCCCTTATTTTCATTCCTCTAAACCTTAGCTTTGGAAGTTCGATACCTTTCAAATTGAGTTGTCAAATTTACATTAAATTAGTCTTAGGCATATTAATTATTATGATGATTGAAGAAAATATTTTTCTATGGTTACACACAATTTTTTGTTTTTCTTCTTGTATTAGTGTAAAACAAAAAAATAATTTTTCTTTAAAAAAAATTAACGGATATATATATATATATATATATACACACTCATTTTAAAGAAAATTAACGGATATATATATATATATATATATATATATACTCATATCTAAAACTGTTCTTTCAAAGCCTAGTCATTCAAGCACCCAAAATCAATATGTTCATGTAGTTTTCAATCTTGTTAGTTGTTACACACACCAAATGTAACTTTCACACTTTTATTCTTCTTTTTTTAGTATACTTTTTTATTTGGTGAGAGAAATTTTCACTTCTCTACATTATTAGTCTATTATCAACTTTGTAATGGGGAATCAGAAGTGTTTTTCGATTAGAAAAATGAATTTCTTTATTCACAAGAAATTAAATAAAACGGAACAATATATAATTGTTACAAAGGTTTTGCTGATAGTATTATATATAAAGAAGGTTCTCATATCGATCGATCGACAAATTAAAGATGCAACTTTATATGTATTGCAGTTATAGAGAATGTTTAAAAATGAAGTGTTATCCAAAAACTATAAGAAAACAAGATAAGTTGGTGGAAATCGTTGGGTTAAAATTCATTATTTATTACGATGATAAATATAATCGTTGGAGTATTGAAATATATTTTAAATAGTTTTTATGTGTTTAATATATGTGATAAGTATGATAGGTATTTTCATGAAATTAGAATGAATAATGCTAAAAATAAAAGTAATAATTTGGACCGCACATAACATTAAAAGGAAAAGAAAGGATATTACGTAAAACATAATATAAATCAAGAGAAAGAATATTAAAAAAAATTCAAAACAACACACAATTAATCGAAAAAGCAAGAGGCTTTTACACTAAGCAATGCTTTAGATACATGAGAGTCATATTATTTTTTTTTTATTGAATTCATTTTGTATATCAGATTTTTTTTTCAGGCTTGACTAGTATTTTATATATATCTATATATATAAGAGTCTTGTATTAGGATTTTTCTTTTCTGTAAAGAAAAATGCTATAGTATGCAGAGAGAATTCAATAAAAATTATGAGAGAAAAAGCAAAATATTAGAAAGAAAAGTCATGAAGTATTTTTATTTGTATTTTTGTATTTTGACACAAAGAACATTCATTTAGAGTTTGTTCTTGATGTTTAGCGTTTTGAAAGCTTGAAATTTTGAGTTTTATTTGTCTTAACGTTGGAACCGGTTTTGGTTCTTTTGTTTAATTTTGTCTTTGAATTAGTGTTTATAATAAATTGATGATTATAATAAAATTCTACGTTTGTTGTGGTGAAAATTAAATATATGTCTTCTTACACTTATATGTTGAATTAGGATACATATGATGTTATATTCTCCTTTTCTTATTATATGTTCATGTTAGTCCAGATTCAATTCGTGAAACAAAATAAAATAATCTTCTGCAGTATCTATAATATCTTAGTTTTTTTGAATTATATTCATTATTTAATAATTAATCAATTAAAATTACAATGATTTAAAAAATTTAAATTCATAATAAAAAAATTAAAAGAAAATATGCTTAAAAATAAATATATCTAATTTAAAATTTAAAAATATGAAAACATTAGTTGTAGTGAATTTCTAAACAACAATAAATAATTTTTCAAGATATAGTTATAACTAATTTCATGTTTATTGGATTTGAATAATTTTTTATCATACAAAAAGATGAGAAAACTAGCTTTATTGTTTGAGCTCGTTACAAAATTAAATTCAAATTCAATTAGGTAGATAAATATGTTACAAGTTCATAATAAAAAATTGCGCTGTAACTAATTAATCTGACATATTAATAGTATTTCATAAATATCTTAAGCTCGAGTTATCTGATTGACTTGGTTCAAAGTTTTTTTTTTAAAAATCTAACTCAATTCTCTATAAAATTGTATCTAATAGATATTTTTAAATTTTAAATGTAGAGAAATTTATAGGGTTTGCAAAGTGACAATTAAAATTGAAAATTTTACCGAATTAAATACGAGTTAGATTTTCTAACACATACCTAAGAGCCATTTGAGTCCTATATTTCTCATTTGAGTAATGCTAGGAACCAAAAGGGTATTAGCCAAAAACCAGCCAAAATATTTTTGGTGAATCCAAAATTTCTACGAGTTAATATATATGAATGTTTCTTTTTCTAAATATCAGAAAAGTTTCTTTTTCATACTAAATGGATGTTCTTTTATATATTTTTCGAATTTTTTTCTATTGCAAATGTGAATGCCTATATTTCTTTAAGAATTTTATATATTTTTTTAAAATTTTATAGATATTTAATTATTTTTGCTAAAATATAATTAGATGTTTCTTTTGTTAAGTATTATGATTTTTTTTCATATTAAATGAATATTTTTTTATATTTCTGTAATTGTGTAATTTGCAGTCTCTTTAATCATCAAAATGGCACCTAATATCCCAAAACGCATCGAGCAACATCGTGATGATAAATAATTCTTTTAAAATAATAAAATTTTATTGAAGATAAAAATATTTTATTAAAAATAATAAATGAAAAACAATGAGAAGGGAAGAAAGAATGCAAGCAGCCAAACAAAACCCAAGAAAATACCCAAAAAAATAAAATGCACCAAAAAATAAACCCAAGAAAGTTCTCCAACCCTCTGAATTCTCAATTCTCTGTACGACTGCACACCATTTGATTGGCCTTAGCTCACAAATCCCAACTTTCCAACTGTTAATGGCCTTCCTCTGCTGACCACCCGCGGCGCCGCATGCTTCATGTCTTTCATCCGTAACCACGGCGGAGTCTTCCACGGTGGCCCCACCATCGATCACCACCTTCCATCAAAACGTAAACTTGAAGACTCCAGCTCCCTCATCGATGACAGCACTTTACTCGGCATGATCCTATTCGGTCTCGACGCGCCTGTTCCTGTCGCTGTTGACGCCGGCTCCGAGGGGGAAGTCACGTGCGCTGATGCGCGGAAGCTCCGAGACCCAAACCTGAGTCCGAACATAAGGTTTACGAGCTCCCGATCTAGTAAAGACAGTTCCGACTGGAAGCGGAAGCGATCAGAGGAGTGGGTCGCGATGGGGAGGCGGAGAGGGTCTGACGGTGAGAGAGAGGTCTGTGTGTGTGATTGTTAGAGGTGGGTAGGTTAATGTGAGAGAGAAGAGGAAGGTTTTTATAGGTTTTAATTAGGTTTAGTTAATCAAATTTAAATTTTTTAAATTTTGAATTTAAAAAATTTAAAATTAATTATTAATATAAATTAATGTGGTTTTGTTTAGTTTTTGGCTGATAACCTTTTGGTTCCATATACTTTTCCTTCTCGTTTTCTTCTTCTTTTCTATACAAAAATGCTAGGTGTCTTATCTCTTCTATCTTTTATTGTCTCTACAGATTGTCATTCATATACTTTCTACACTTTATTAAAAAAAATTCTTATCTTTTTTCACTTCTTTACTCACATTCTAAATCTTTTATCAAACTACTCACAAATTCTATTCATATATTGTATGAGAAGGTATCTTCTCTGAACTATACTAATTCTAAAGACTAGAAATATGTAGATTTTCTTTCTATAATAAAGTCAACATAGATTGAGAGATTTGCATAGGATTCATATTTTCGGTAACCTTCGTATTTATATTGAGTCCATCGAGTAAGACAATTTTGTCATCATAACTTATCATTTATTTGTTCCTCATATTGTTTTTATTAATAGTTTATGATTTATCAGTTTCTAACTAAATCCTAATTAGGATTGTCAGACGGGATAACTCAACCCATTTAGATCCGACCCGTTTAAGCTTGATTCATTCGCAAGCCATAATTTCTTAGCCCAGACCATTTATGGTTATCCTGATGGGTTAAACGGACTGGCCTGTTTATTCTTTTATTTTATTTTTTGAAAAATATTTTGACAAAAAATATCTTTTTAGGTAAAAAATCTTAAACAAACAATATTTTTTTTTAGTTGATGGATCGAATTTTCGGGTCGGATCGAAAGAAATATCAGCCAAAAAATAAACGGACTGTCCATTTAGCCCACACGCCTGTTTAACCAGCCAAAAAATAAATGGGTAAACGGGTTGGCCCGATGGGTTTAGCCTATTTTGACGGTCTTAATCCTAATCACCTTTAATCTTACTCTCATGCATGTACTTAGAAGAATAAAATTTATCCCTTAGTCAAAGATTCATATCTACATCAAATACACACACAAAGTATAGCCATGAAACAAGCCTTTCTTCTCTCTTCGCTAACGAATCGTGCTTATTTAGATTGGAATATATATAGGATTTTCACGAATTTCACTGGAGGTAGAGATTATATGCTTTTTATGTATCGTATATTAAATATTTTTTAGTATGGATGCTATAATTGCATGTCATGATATAATGTCTCTTTGTTACATAAAACATCAAGCATTTTGATGGTTTTCAGTGGCTAAGAGAGAGGGTTGAATCTTAGCCCCCTTTTCACTTAATAACACTTGCTGGTCTTTAGAACAACTTTTGGAGACTTTTTGATTTTTGTCTCGTACCCAACCACGAGACTTTTTCTTTTTATCTCGTGACCCGGCACGAGATATTTTTCAATTTTATCTCCTGTGCAGCAGAAACAGAAATGGAGTAAAAGAGAGAGAAAATTACACCCAGATATATCCTGGTTCAGCTGCTAAGTGTAGTGCATCCTACATCCAGTCTCCATCACAATGATGATGGAATTTCACTATAATCATTCTTGATTACAAACACCAATTCTCCCTAGGAACTACCCTTCTTATTCGGGACAAGTCCAGAATCTAATCCCCAATCCTGAACTTGACTTGGTCACTGCCAAGCTTTCAATTGCTAAGTGCTAACCCAACTTGTAAGGGGATTCCCACAGAATCATGAAACACAACACATATGTACAAAGGAACTCTAAGGACATCTATGACTTTTTCTTTTAATTTTGCACTCTCTGCCTTTTTTCGCTCTATGACTTTTTCTTACAAACCTCACTGTTTGCCTTTTTTCATGAGACTCAAGACAGACAAAATTAAACAGAAAATTATAAAACAGAAAACATTGAAGGAGAAGAACTTCTATTAGCTTAGGTAGCTATGAGAACTCTGTGCCTTGCACTCTCACTCCTTGCTTCAAGCCCTGGCTGTTCTCCCTTACTTATAGGGGGAAGCCTCCACGGTTGAAACCAAATAAACTAAGCCAAACTTCTTCTTCTTCATGCAAACCGGTTCGGCCAGAGAGAAAGAAGAGATAACCGAATGCTAAAACCCAACATGCAATTACCTCTGAGTCTTCTCTTTACACCAAGCTTTATCAATCTGAGCCATCAAACTTGTCTTGCTCTCCAAGAAGGACTTCTAGCCCTTGATGCTTCTTGATGTATGACAGCTCCTCCTGCTCCACTTTTGCTTCTTCCTTCACGCAGCCACCCTAGCTACCTTCTGTGATGAGTGAACACAAAAGCAGAGACGAGCCATCCTTGAGATCTTCTTCCTCTGACCGAAATCTTCTTCTTCCATTTTTGGTATGGAGAAGCTGAGATCTCTTCACCAAATCTTACCATAAGTGATGAAAATCTCAGCCACAACATACTTTTTGTTTTCTTTTTCTTGCCATCATTACAATGGTTTTTAGCTTGCTTCTAGCTTCTTCTTGATAGCTTGCAAAAGCTTCCATAGTTGCTGTGATGGAAGTGACCGAAAGTGAGAAGAGAGAATAGTAAGAGAAGAGAGAGAAAATAAAGGGAAGCATTAAATGGATTTGAACAAAGTTAATTTCCTTTCCTTTTGCTTTAGGCAGCGTGTAGCATTAAGTGCTATCTAATCAATCCCTTTTTCTCTTTCCTATTCCTAATGTTTGTATTAACTCTCCTTGATAAAATTTGAATTCCATCACATGGTAAACAAAGGAGATCCGTTGAAAGCATGAAGCAAAATATTTGCTTTCTTTCAATATTGGTCTCGGACCAACTTTAATGGTCTTGGAGCAAGAATTTCAATTGGGCTTGTATCACACATTCTGGCCCAAATATCATAACATTAATTCAGCCACAAGAATAAAAAATAATTTTCTATTAATGCTGAATGTATTTTTAATAGAATTGGGCTTGCAACAATTTTCTTTTCTGTTCGGCCCAATACAGAGATCTGTACACACAAAATTATTAATTAAGCAAGTATGATTTAAAATCAAATTAATAATTTTGTAATTAATTATTTCAATAATGTTTGTTCATCATCAAATTAAATTAGAGTTTTCTAAACTCATCAATCTCCCCCTTAATGACAAACATTATTAAAAAATTGAAATGGAAAGAGATCAAAAGTTAGAGTACTTCCTTTGTGAATACTTGGATTCTTTCCTTTCCAATTGTTACATGGCTCCTCCTTAATGTATGCTACTTTACCAAGGGAAGCTTTATACCTGTAACAATTTTTATCAAGTCTAAGGCAATAATGTTATTCAACATATTATATGTAGGATGTTGAATGGGTTGATTTATGAGTAGAATTGAAGTGATAAACAAAACTCATTTGTTATCATAAATTGATTTTCTGCTCAAACACATATAAAGCAATTGAGTACATATCAACCAAAAATATTTTTGATATTTCAAGAAGTTGCTATTCAATCTATTTGAAAATATTTTTCAATCAACATATTAGAGCAAAATAATCAGAGCAAGGAAATATTTTTGAGCATGATCATCTCAAAACATAGCAACTATTAGAATTTATTTACATATCACAACTTAAAGGAACGGCCAAAAATAAAATATTCCTAATCCATTATACAGTACAGCCAACATATTCACCAAGGTAAATCAAATGTATATTCCTGATCCAAAACATCAAACATCTTTACCAAGGTAAATCAAATGCATCCACAAGATAAATCAAATGCATATTTTTAATTCAAAACACAGCAGGCATATCTACAAATGCATCACAAGAATCAAGCTGATCACCACAACAAGTAATTGAAACAAGGGTGATCATAAATCCACAAAGGATTTTATCCCCTGTTTTGATCATAAATCCACAAAGGATTTCATCCCCTGTTTTCTTAATTTCAATTTCTTAGCCATTTCTCCCCCTTTTGGCATCAAGGGGCACCTGCAAAAAATTGACATTGGAAGCAAAATATCCAACATATAACCAAAATACCAAAAGTTTGTCACAGTGCCATAGGTCTAAAGTATCCAAGTATAAGAAAAACAGTGATCAATCATCAGATAAATTGTACTCAGAGCCATTTGCCTCATCATCACTGGTCGCACCCATCTCCTCTTCAAGACTCTGCAGCATTAGACCCACTCTCTCTTGGCGCTTCACCCATGCCCTTTCATTTTCAAAAGCTTTTTTATGTGCAGCCTTGTATGAATCCACCATTAGTTTAGACATATTAGAGAACTCAGTAAGGATGTCTCTCATCGATTCTGCTGTCTTGGAATGCTCAGGTAGTCGGCTCTCAAACTCGTTGTCAGAGGGAATAGACTTTTTTCCTTTGTTCCCTTTCATACCTCCTCCTCCCTTGATGATGAGTGAAACCTTATTTTTTACAGCTTCATTGATTAGATCAACTTTAAAATACTCAAAATTACTTGTGAGAAATATGTCATAAGGTAGATTTATCTTTTTGGTACTTTTAACAGATTCCCACATATGCCTTATCATAAGGTATCCAAAAGAGATAGGAGAGGAAGTGACAATAGCAAAAAGTATGAGAGAGTCAGAAACAGTTACTCTGTTATGTGAACCACTTTGAGAGGTTAGGATATGAGTGATGATTCTGTGGAGCAATGAGTTTGTGGGGCCGAGTGCCTTGTGAGTCGGGATGGTGCCGTCCAAGTCAGACAAGTTCTCGCAAATATGTTGAAGGGCAACCTTGGATGTGACTCCAACCTGCGAGTCCCATTTGTCAGTCATGTATGCTCTTGGTCCTTCATCTATGTAGCCTAGGGCAGCGCCGATTGTCTTCGAGTTCAGAGTCATGTATACCCTCTTTACATAGGAGTGAATGGTACCATCGATCAGCCTCATATTAGCATAAAATTCACGTACCAATCCAGGATAAACAGATTTCTGAATATGGAGCAGAGGAGTCCATTTCAGATTTTCAAATAGATGAGAAAAGTTGATTCCTTTGGCTGCCAGTGAGTCCAGATTCACTAGGTATGTGGCACATAAGTGGCGTTTCTCCAACACTTCCTTGTGAAACTCATAGAATGCACACGAATTGAACCTGGCAGGATCAAAGTGTGAATGAGATTTGTTGAACTTATTTTTGAATTTCAATGATTTCAAGTTGGCTGGTTCCCTTGTGTTGTGTAACACAAAGATTTTGGTCTTCTATGAACTGCATCCATGGGTGGTCTTCTTTGGAGGTGATGGATGCGGTGATGAAGGCAGTGAGGTGTGGGATTCTTCTTCTTCTTCAACCACTGGTTCCTTCTCCTTCTTCTTCCTAGAGGAAGTCTTTGTTGCTATCACTTTTCTCCTCATGTGTCCGTGTGCTTGGATGGTGGTGAGGGGGATGATGAAGAAGTGAAATGAATGTATATATGAGTGTGGGTTTGAGGTGTGGAAGGTTTTTGAGAGAAGAGGATTCGTTCACTTTTCCTTGGGGCAGTTTTCTTTTTCATGATAATGAGAATGGAGAAGTGGAAGGGGGAAGATGAAGAGAGAACCGAATTGAGTGGAGAGATGAGGGAGGTTAGAAACGCATTAAATGTTGAGTGGAGAGAGAATTGGAGGGAGTTAATACCCATTAATAAACGGTTATTTTATGTTGATAGTCTTTTCTAATCATTCTAAAGATAAAGATTAAAAAAATAAAAAAAATAAAAAAATATTGATGCCAATAAGATGGAATCTCATTTGACCTAGTTCTCCTTCTTTCTTTGATTTTTTTTTTGGATTAATTAACTTTCATAAACTGATAATTCATTTATTGTTTAATTCAAATATTGATATAACCTTATTAAAATTTTATTCGACAATGATGATAAATGAATTTTGAGTTAGTATGCATAGTCACTCGAATCAAATAGGAACAAAATAACACGACTCATCCTTATATCAAATTCTATGTCCCACTAACTTGAAAGATGCATTCGAACTTTAAAAAGGGAAATAAATATGAATATCTCCTATTATATATGCTTTGCTTCTTCCCATTTTTTATTGGTCCTACCTAGAGGTGAACATAAATCTAATAATATTCGTAAATTTGTAGTATTTTTTCGTATCTAATACACAAATTGTAATATAAAAAATTTTAGTTAAAATGACGGTTTTTTAGAGTTATTATGACAGTTTAAACTGCCATTATTACCTTAAATGGCAATTAAAAAAACAGCAATAATTCTAAGCGCCATTAATCGCCACCATTCTGATGATTAAAACGAAAGTTTTCTCTACGTTTAAAGAGGCGATTAAAACCACCATTTTAATTAGATAAAATGGCGATTTTTTAATTGTTTAAAACGGCAGTTTAAAACTGTCGTTTTTACTGGTTAAAATTGCATTTTTTTATGTTTATAATGGAGGTAAAAACCATCATTTTTACCGAGTAAAATGATAATTTTTTCGTTTAAAGTGACGATTAAAACACTATTTTTTACCTGCCAAAATGACAGTTTTTGCTTAGTTAAAATGGCTGTTAAAATTGCCGTTTTTAACTAATTAAAATGACAGTTTTATATTATTCAAAATGACAGTCTTAATCGTCGTTTTTACCTAATTAAAATGACAATTTTATGCTATTTTTATCGGATAAAATAACAGCTTTTACTCGTTTAAAATAGTGGTTAGAACAAATAATTTTTATAATTCATATAATTTTTATAACTCATACATAGTCATCAAAAATCAAAAGTCATAATCCAAAAACAAAATATCAACAATAACATAGTTTTTCAATAACAGATCTTAACATATGGTCCTCAATACATAAATATCATGCAAGATCATTACTTTCTAACTTTTTGTTGATGAAATCTCGCTCTCTTGATCTAATCTCTAAAACAAAAGAAGAGAGTTAAAAGATTAACCAATAAAAATATATTATAAAAATTTATACTCCATTAATTAATAATATTTTATATCTCATTATGCAAGATAATATTTCATATTTTATTATGTATGATAATGCTCCATACTGTATAATATATCATCCGTAATAATAACTATTTTATAACAATTCTCTTGTATTTTCTTTTGTTTCTCTTGCATGTTGCTAATTATTAAAGGTTAAATTAGGCTCGCTTTTAGTTCAAGAAGTTGGATAAATCAAAATATCTGTAGAATAGATCAGAGTTAGAAATGTTAGAATTGAATGTGTCCAAAGTCCTAAATCTTCCAAATGGGTTGTGGCTTGTGGGCTATAAAATTATAATAGCTTTGTCTCCAAAAGAAACGACCCATCTCTCTCTCTCTCTCTCTCTATATATATATATATAAATAAGAAAGCAAGATTGCCAACAACAGCTACACAACAAAACTCATTCTAAGAAGACCCATTATGTCTGTGCATTGCACATGTTGAAGAATCAATCAGATGTTTATTTATAACTCAAAAAATTATTATTAAACTTTTATATTGTTCTAATTTTTTTTCTTCAGTCAAATTTTATCACTGCGCTCTTATATGAGATGATAAATCACTTTTTTATTACAAAATTATTATTTAACCATAAAGGAGCTAAATAAAAAAGTAATATTTATATAATATATAGTACAAACTACAAAGACTTACTTTTACAACATCTAATTTAAGTATTTAACCGATCTAGGCCTCGACTCATCAACCACAGCTTCCAATCCATATTTTCTTTTGTTTGGACATTAAACTATGTCTTATGTTAACAAAAATATTTGATGAAAATTCTTGCCAATATAAAATAAAATAACTCCTCCACCAAATTATGTAACAGATCAATGTAAGGTCAACCTAATACCATTGTTCTGCACCACAGCCTAATAAATTAAATAATAGGTGGTTAGGAGGGTATTTTTGTCATCTTAGAGTTAAGGAACGAAATGATAATTTTGTTATATCTAAGAATCTGAATTCTAGAGGAATTATGTCATGTCAGTCTTGGACATCTAGAAGACCAAGAGTCTGTCTCAAGAAGGCAACAATTCATAAGGCCCATTGGGTTAAGGCAAGACAACAAGAAACCCAATAAAACTTTTCAAATTCAATTGAAGGCATATTTTATTATTTATTTTCAAATTTTTAGGCCTTTATTTTAAGTTTGTTTCGTTGTTAAAGTTTGTTGAAAGATTTGATTTACTTTTGATTTATTTAGTAGTATTTTTAGGGATTTTAAATTTAAATAAAATCTGATCTAATCCAATAAGATCAAATTTGATTTAAATTATTTATCTTATCTTTTAGCTAGTTTAAATAGACTCCTAACAAACTAGCTAAAAGATAAGATAATATAACTAATTTAAATCATATTTGATCTTATTGGATTAGATAAGATTTTATTTAAATTTAAAATCCCTAAAAATATTATTAAACAAATCAAAAGTAAATCAAATCTTCCAACAAACTTTAACAACAAAACAAACTTAAAATAAAGGCCTAAAAATTCGAAAATAAATAATAAAATATGCCTCCCATTGAATTTGAAAAGCTTTATTGAGTTTCTTGTTGTCTTGCCTTAACCCAATGGACGTTATAAATTGTTGCCTTTTTGAGACGTATTCTTGATCTTCTAGATATCTAAAATTGGCATGGCACAGTTCCTCTAGAATTCAGATCTTTAAATATGACAAGATTATCATTCCATCTCTTAGCTCTAAGATGACGAAAATATCCTCGTAACCACGTATCATTAAACTAAACTAGATCACATTGATACTTGCCTATTTATTTTTATTCAATTTGCATCCAAATATTAATATATAGTACTTTGTTGTTTTCAAGCTACTTTCGTTTTCTAGGAAGTGTGCTTTGTTAGACTCAACAACTAACGTTAGTTGTTGGGCAAGTGGTACGGTTGATGCAAACTCATTCGCAGCCCTCACATCATTTCCTGTTCTGCTTCTTTTTCATTCCAGGTCATGGAAAGTATTTGGTCAAATAATCAAATGGAAATTTTTTTTGGTGCTTAAGTAAATTTTGGCTAATTTGTCTAAAAGTAGAAATAGAATAAGGTGGGACGACTCACCTTTTTATATTTTAAATTCTGCCAATAAAATTTAGGCACATAGGAGAGAGAAATATATATAGTAGTCAAAGTGACATTTCCATTGTTATGTTCAACTTTCCCACATTGCATATTACCAAGTGGTGACTAATTGGACTCTCCGGTTGGAAACAGCATGAAATGATTTATTCATAATATTTTCAAACTCCTTTCAACCAAACCATATTCCTCTCGCCTGAAATTTCCCATGATTTTGAATGATTTCTTGCAAGAGACAGGAAACTACAAAGCCAACTTTCAAAATGTTGCACTAACACAGAGCAGGTAAACGACTATGCAACTGCTTGAACTAAAATATCAATGATAAATGATTATGGTTACCATTGTAAGTGATGTGATAACTGAAAATTTGGAATCTTACTTAAACCATATATAAATTTGGTAGAATTGGTTTTTTGTTTAAGATTTTTAGTACTGCTATTTCTGGGAATGATTTTCTCCCGGTTTTCCTTAGAGCATTTGGTAGGTCAACCAAATTTTCATTTTTTTTTTTATATATTTTCAAAAATACATAGTTGGTGGCAGTCAAGTAGGCAATAGACCAATAGTGGTGTATGGCAATAGTAATATTTTTGTCTTTTCTTGAGGAAAACATTCCTCAGTCCAAAAAAACAAAAGGGGAAAACATTTGTCCTCATAGAAATGTCACAATCCCATGTAGAAGGTGTGATTACTTTGGAAGGGACTTGTCATGCCACTCACAGCCTTACCATCAATATGACCGAAAAAGAAATTACGAATTAATATGGTGCATTTTTTTTTAATTTCAAAAATCGTTACAGTGCAATTGAAAAGTCATAGACCATTTTGATACAAATGCGCAATTTTAGACATCAAAATGCAGTTTAACTCAATGTTGGCTAAAAACTATTACCAGGAATGCCACGTTCTCAAGGATACTTCTTCGGATCTTCTACCAAATATGAAAAAGATTTCACATTTTTTCCCTGCCAAACATCTCTTGGAACAAGATCTTAGTAAATCACAAAAGAAAACACGGCTTAGGATTCGGTGGTCCAAGAACGTTTGGACCACTTAGTGGTCCCAAAACAAAACATGTTTTTTAAGTTTTTTTAATAACTGCTACATAGTCCTTTAACTAATTTTAATTATAAATTGACCCCATATATTTTATATAATTATAAAAACGATTTTTTATTTTATAAATAATTAATTTATCATAAATCTATCATGTTCATTAACAATCAAAAACAAAAACAACTTTTTGGCCATTACAATCGATTAAAATATTAAATTTGATTCATCTCGTTCGCGAGGAATCTTAAAATTGTGTTTTCTGCGAAAACCAATCGATTGGAATAATGAATCAATCGATTGAATTATATCTCAATCGATTGGATTACAGTTTACCACTAAACAATCGATTGAAAATTGCCAAAAGCATGGTTTTCGCATAACTCAATCGATTGGTCATACGATCCAATCGATAGAACGATGAATAAAAATTGGATTTTTGTAATTCAATCGATTGTTTAGAATTTCCAATCGATTGAATGCTTCAAAACAACCTGGGTCTCACCAAATTCAATCGATTGCTTTTGTGACTCAATCGATTGAATTTAGGGGTGCACAGACCCGGCCCGGCCCGAAGGCCCGGCCCGGTCCCGAACACTTTTGGGGCTAATTTGGTGTGATTTCATCGGGTTTAGGGCCGGGTAAGGGTCTCAAAAATAGACCCGGTCATTATTTCGGGTCGGGTCCGGGCCATATCTCGGGTCACCCGAAGTCGGCCCGGTAACCCGGTCATCATACACAATTAATATTTTGTATTATTAGTGATGGATCATGACTATTCTTATGTGGAATTTAAGTATTGTAAATCTTAATATTTTGTGTTATTAGTCATTATAAGACTATAAGTTAATGTTTTATGTTTAGAATGCATAAGACTTTATACTAATGCATAATATTGTGTTATTTGTATTGATTTAAATATTTGGTATTATTAGACAATATTAGTATTGATTGTGGTTATACTTTAGTATTGATTGTGGTTATGCTTTAATTTTGAAGAAGGGTTGGTTCTTGTTATATTTTTCTAAGTGAATTTTACCATGTTAAATAATGGTTGGAGTCTTGGAAATTTGGATATTTTTACATGCTAACTTACAAGAAGGTATCAACGTAATGTAATGTTAACGGCCCGGTTTTCACCCGGTATAATTGTGGCCCGAAAGTGTATTGGTTTCATCGGGTCTAGGGCCGGGTTCGGGTCTAATAAATAGACCCGGTGTATATTTCGGGTCGGGTCTGGGTCACATCAAACCCGGCTTCACCCGACCCATGTGCACCCCTAATTGAATTTACCCAAACAATATGAATTTGTCAATTTCAATCGATTGTAGTGTGTGTGAATTCAAATTCAATCGATTGAAATGATAATTCAATCGATTGGAACGCGATGTATTACGCCTATGTCAGTCTTGTTTTCGTTTTTAAAAATTATCTTTTTATTCATCTATCTTTTCTTTAAAATTCTATCTTCCTTTTTTAAGGTTTTATTTTGAATTAGATACTCTAATCTTATCTTTTCCTTAATATTAACATTATAAATTGGTGAATAATCCATCACCAATTATTCAATCCCACCATTAAAATCGTGTATCATTCTCTTTATAAAAAATTTCATTGTTTTTCTTTCGAACATCCATCCATCTACTGAATATCCAATTTTTTTATTTTTTATCCGTCTATTTAATATCCACTTTTTGTTCATCGTTAATTGACAATCACCGTTTGCGGCAATCAGCAAAGGTCCAATCAATTTTTTTCATTGTAGTGTTCAGAAAATAATCCATCGTTTTTAGAAACAACTCTCTAATATTTACTTACCATTTTTTGTACTAATTTATAGTGAATAAATTGCAGCTTGAGGATCACGATATTCGCATGATAACCGCTGTGTATTTACTCCGGAATCGGATCAACCATAAGAAGGCACAAATTATAGCGTCGGCCGATGATTTTTGGAAATTGCACACTAACCATGAGATGTAAAGATTATAGTAGTAATCTAGATAAAACTTAATACTTTGGTTATTGTCAATTTATTTGTTATGTTTGGTGGATGTACTTCTTTAGTTATTTTTCAATGACTTCTTAAATAGATATTTATCGTTTTGTGGCTTCTACAATTTTTCTTTATTTCTATGCAATTTATAGATACTTTAGTTTAAAAAACTCATATTATTTTGATGAAGTAATGTTATTTTCATTTATTATTTCAACAACAATGGCATACAAATATTATGTCTTGTGAATTATATTTTATATTATTTAATTAATTTATAAATAAAAAAATTCCATGTCTTTTTATTTGTTTGCATTCTATTTTGGATTTTTGCATCTTATCAAGATTTGACCTCTCTATTTTAATTAATTTTATATATGTTGCTAATAGATAAAAAAATCTAGATAAGAGTAACCATAAGAACAATCAATCATGATTACTATATATTGCATTTGGAAAGAGAGACTTTTTAAAACAACATAACGAAAAATCAAGAAGCAATAAATTAGAACAGCAAACCAGAAATTCAAATTACATAAAGAACAGTTTCTTCTTCTTCCCTTCCCCCTTCTTTTTCTTCCCTTCCCCTTTCGGACGAACAGAGATACTCTTTCTCTTTTTTTTTTCATTTTATAATTTTTTATTATGGATAATTTGATCCAAAATTTTAACATCTAAGTAAAAAAGACGATTTCGTATACAAAAAAAGATTAGAAACGAAAAAAATTTTAGCCTATACCTTAAGAACCAAAATCGTTCTTAACCCTTAATATTTTATAGGGACTTACTAAAATACCTTTTAATTTTAATACTGTATGATATGAGATATAGAAATTCTTGGTTCGGCTAGAAAAACCAAGGTGAGACCACATAATGAAAAATTCCGAGGGGAATGAAAAATTCATTACACATATTTTAATTGTAGAGAACATGTGGTAAATTGGATTTCCATTCTAGAGTTTCTTAGGTAACATAGAAGAATCAACCGTGCATATATTCACTTGGACTACAAACTATGCAATTACATCATTAGGGACAACTGGACAAGGAGCAATCAGATTTGAAAACAAACAAAGGTATGTGTCCTTGTATGTAACACCAAAAAATGTTAAACTATCAAAAAAGCCTAAGTGAGACTTCTAACTAGATTGGTATCTCAACATATAAGATATAAATTTTCTCCACTATTTATTTGGCCATAAGAAGTGGAGGCAAATGAAAAACACTTGAAATGAAGAATGCAAAGAATCAGTATAAAATTCTGAGACAACTTCCATCTTCAGAGATATGGTCTCTTGCATGCATAGAACTGTTGTTAAACCACTCTAGCCGCTACCAGCCCACAAGCCAGAGCTGCTCCAAACAAAGCATGTAACCTCACACAGAAGTACTTTGCCATGAAGACATTGCTTTTGTCCTGTAAGTAAATAACATAACCAAGGCTTAATACCAAACTCCAGGAATCATAAAAGGGTAACACAAAGTCTTGGACGTGCCTTATGATTTTCTTGCACAAATCTCACTACCAAGTTTCCAATTGGTAAGGTCAAGGCACAAAGGAACTAGAACCACCATAGTCATAGCAAGAGAGAAGACAAACAAATCATAAGCTCATAATGAGATGAGAAGATATCAGAAATTAAGTGTTTAGAGTTGCATACAATACTGGCTAGGGGAAGCGCCTTGCACAGACCGAAAGCAATCAAAAGAGCATAGAGTGCCATGACTGCCACTTTCACTACCTCTGCGCCTCTTGCAGTGCCTAGTCTAACCTGAAAGAGACAATGGGAAATCAAAATTATCCTAATCCGAATCCTAACTAGCAACAATACCTAACAAAATAAATCAATAACCAGCAACAATGAATCAAATTAACAATGAATTAACAAGTCAGCAAGTCAGCAATAACTTTGGTGGTATACTCCAGCTTTTAAGTTCAAATCTCCATTACAGTTAAAATATTGTGTTGAGAAACAATTATGTGATCAATCTGATTTTAATGAAGTTTATTCACTTCTTTTTGTCATACTGATCTTACAAAGATAGTTGTATGCGCATATTATGTTGCAAGATGAATAATGACATTAGATTTTACCATGTTAATTTTATATGATAGGAATTGTCCAGTGGGGAGTATTTTACCATGGTAAGACAAATGAAGACTATAATGACGTGAATGTAAAGCATATTTGGGTGTGAGGTTGCGAGGGTTGCGAGATTAAGTAAACAATATCAATGAATCAACGATTTAACCAAATCACATACCTGACTCGGTGGCTCGGGCTCCATATCTGACTTGAATCGGTGGCTGGGTGGGAGACTTGAATCGGTGACTGGTGGGTGCTGTGTTGTGGGTGGCGACTGGCGAGGGTTGTGGCTCTGTTACTGCTGGGTGTGAGGTTGTGAGGTTCGGGCTCTGCTACTGCTGGGTGCGAGGAAGGAGGCTCGTGCTCTGCTACTGCTGGCGCTGGGTGCGAGCGTCGTTCAGGCTGTGGGGCGAGTGTCGTGCGCTACTGCAGAGAGGAGAGCGCGACGGTGAGAGGAGAGTGCGACGGTGAGAGGCTGAGACTGAGAGCTTTGGATTGGGGGTGGGAGGCGTGGGGTTAGGGCTCACTTCTGCTCAGTAATCGCTACTTTTAGCTACATCTGAATGAGGTTGATTAGTGCCTTCGTCTACAGCCTTGTAAGATGAGTACAATCCCATAATTAGGTCACGTGTCTCTTCATATCTCTCTGGTACTTTAGCAGCAACAGCAGCCAATTGTTTAGAAAATTCCATCAAGGCACTTTGGCGACTAATAACAACAGCATCCCTCGTGAACCCACTTGGATCAATGAGTGCTGACTTAACCTTTTTTGTCCATCTATCCAATACCAATGACCGGGGAATCTCACAAATGTCAATGTCAACCAGAACTTTCACAATATGTTCGCAGGGAATTCCAAATGACTCCATTCTTAAACAGGTACACATGAAGATCATTTCTTCTTGACGAAAATCAATGGTCCACATAAAATCGGGCCTCCCATGCTTACACATAATGTACTTTATGCCATCATCGTTATTCTCTATGTTTAGCACCCGCATTGATCCAGCTCTAGAAAGAAATGGCCGAAAGAAACGAAATATCTCATAAGTGTATAACTCAGCAGCATATCTCTCTAGCAGCTCTATACAAGTCTTCATGACGGGCACCCCACGTGTAGATTCATAATCAGCATTAAATTCTTTAAAGCGCATGTGTGCAACACACCTTTGAAAATGCTCTACGAAACTTGTCAAATCATGCCGCGACCCCACATACCTTGCAACAATTGAGTGTAAACCTTCACATCTTGAGGTAGTTCTAAAGCCAGCAAAGAATTTTCCTCTTATATATACAGTATCCCACATATGCTTCTCTTCGTACATGTTGATCACCCACGGCTTATCCTCAAGGCCAAATTCTTCGTATATTGCTAGCAGGGACGGATCCAGAGATTTTAATATTGAGGTGCCAATTTTTATATAATTTTTTTTAATCTATAAAAATAATTAACATATAGTTATTGGAGTTAGTTTTTTAATAGATTTATTAAGATACATATAATTATAATTTTTCCAACAATTTTATTTTTAATATGATAGTTACATAAATAAAATATAACTTTAACAATTGTACATTACAAATTTATAAAATACCATATAATTTATAACGGGATTTGCTAAAAATGATCCCATATCTTATTAATTAAAATTCATTCTTTCAAAAGTTTTAAAAAAATTTGAAAATAAATTATAAATTATTAATTAATTGAAAGACACAGTACCATTGTAGAATACAAGATATACGATATCTTTATAAAATTTTTCTTTTACCAATGTGAATTTAGAAGAAGAATTAATATTTTTTACAAGAAAATAATATCTACAGTACATAATGTGATTACCAAAACATAACTACTTAAGTTATTATTAATATAAAAATATGAATGTTAAATATATTAATATAAAAAAACAAATGATTTTAAAAAAAAATAAATATAGAAATTATTATATAAAAACTAATTTGAAAGGTACAAAGACTTGAGGGTATGATATTAAATTAGTTAGGTAAAAATATTAGTGAATTAATAATTAAGACATAAATCTATTACATAGTGAAAAATAATACATATAAAACTATTAAATTACCTAATATTTGTTTTTATTTTTTAAACACAAATCTTATATGTAAGTATAATTTCTTAAAATTTTGGGGGGTCCAGGCCACTACTCGCCCCCTCTAGGTCCGTCCCTGATTGCTAGCTAATTAGTAATAAAAAATAATAACATCTATTTACTTTTTAGTAATTATCAATGTCTTGTCAGTTAATAAAAGATAAAAAAAACATTTTTTCATTACACAATCAATTTTACGAATAATTGGAAAATTAGAGATTCTATCCACTTACCTCGATTTTGTAATCAAAACGATGGATTGTTTTCTAAACACTACAATGAAAAAAATTGATTGGACCTTTGCTGATTGCTGCAAACGGTGATTGTCAATTAACGATGAACAAAAAGTGGATATTAAATAGACGGATAAAAAATAAAAAAAAATTGGATATTCAGTAGATGGATGGATGTTCGAAAGAAAAACAATGAAATTTTTTATAAAGAAAATGATACACAATTTTAATGGTGGGATTGAATAATTAGTGATGGATTATTCACCAATTTATAATGTTAATATTAAGGAAAAGATAAGATTAGAGTATCTAATTTAAAATAAAACCTTAAAAAAGGAAGATAGAATTTTAAAGATAAGATAGATGAATAAGAAGATAGTTTTTAAAAACGAAAACAAGACTGACATAGGCGTAATACATCGCGTTCCAATCGATTGAATTATCATTTCAATCGATTGAATTTGAATTCACACACACTACAATCGATTGAAATTGGCAAATTCATATTGTTTGGGTAAATTCAATCGATTGAGTCACAAAAGCAATCGATTGAATTTGGTGAGACCCAGGTTGTTTTGAAGCATTCAATCGATTGGAAATTCTAAACAATCGATTGAATTACAAAAATCCAATTTTTATTCATTGTTCTATAGATTGGATCGTATGACCAATCGATTGAGTTATGCGAAAACCATACTTTTGGCAATTTTCAATCGATTGTTTAGTGATAAACTGTAATCCAATCGATTGAGATATAATTCAATCGATTGATTCATTATTCCAATCGATTAGTTTTCGCAGAAAACACAATTTTATGATTCCTCGCGAACGAGACGAATCAAATTTAATATTTTAATCGATTGTAATGGCCAAAAAATTGTTTTTGTTTTTGATTGTTAATGAACATGATAGATTTATGATAAATTAATTATTTATAAAATAAAAAATCGTTTTTATAATTATATAAAATATATGGGGTCAATTTATAATTAAAATTAGTTAAAGGACTCTGTAGCAGTTATTAAAAAAAACTTAAAAAACATGTTTTGTTATGGGACCACTAAGTGATCCAAACGTTCTTGGACCACCGAATCCTAAGCCAGAAAACACAATTGTTTCAGTTTGATTTAACCAACTCTAAGTTGCAAAGTTGCAATAATTTTATAAATGATTAGATTTGCTAAATGACAAAAAAAAAAAAAAAAGTGGAGCCACAAATCTTTCATATTGAAATGCAATTATGCAAATAAATTCTCTACACTATACTACATGGACAATGTTGTTAGCAACTACAACTTTTACAACAGGGATATAAAGTCCTAATTAGTCAACAAAGCCACTACTACTTAACTAATGAAAACTCGTTATTACAACAATTAACAAGTCACTACTCACTACAGCCTTTGAATTTCGTTAAAGTTGAGGGAGTAAAGTCAGCAAAACCATCCGGTTAATATCAATATTGCCTACATGGACCATGTTCCTCCACTTAGAATAAAATTGATAATTATCAATTATCATTCTAATGACCAATATGCACTTGAGAGCCATTAGAAACTACTCTGCTGGTTGTTTCTCCCATCATTTTAACACTGCTATTCTCCAATCCGCTTTTAAGCCAAGCAAGGTTGCTGATGTCTGTAGCAATTGCAGCCAACTCAAAACTTGGGAAAGATTGAGGTTCGGAGAATTCGATGAATTCTGGACCCAACAAAGAGCTTTTGAATTTTTTACCATTTGGAGCACCACAACAACCGTGGCCACACTGGTGAGGCACTGATTGGTCACTGTAAATTCCTTCAAGCATTTTGCAAATTTCTCTATCTGGTTTTGATGATTGTAAGATGGGTCCCTGAATTTGTCTTTGAGTTGATGTTGAAGGTTGGAAACCATCAGCAGTGTGATATACGCTAAAAGCACTAATTCGTGCCTTTGGCCGAAAAAGGGTAGGAGGATCCTTGACTTCATGGTACAATTGACCCTCCATCCGTGATTTTTCTTCGTATTTATCATCCATAGCCTCTGCAGAACTAACATCTCTTCCTTCAGAGGATCTTAATGAATTAACATCACATGAAAGTGTTTCTTCTGATGATGCTTTGGCTTTGTCAAGGCTAACATCTTCCACCATGTTACTAGATTCTACCTTGATCTTATCATGCTCAACTCCTCGACGCCTCAAAGTGGAATTCCAGTGGTTTTTAATGGCATTATCTGTTCTTCCTGGAAGAAGTCTGGCTATGGCTGCCCATTTGTTCCCATGAATTGCATGAGCAGCAACTATGATACGATCCTCCTCATCTGAAATAAATTGTAGCTTTTGAGCTTTGATTTTCAGTAAAGTAACTTAATAAGATTAAATGAAAAAATAAACTACAGAATTTTCTTAGTAAATATAAAAGGTATAATTCTTAAATAGAGAACTTTGAATTCTGGACATTGTATTGCCATCACATTTCAAAATTTAGACAGTTTCTATTAGTTCCAACTATGAAATTTCACAAATGAAAACCCCACTCAGCAGAAAAAGTCATCTGTGAAACATTAAACGGATAATAAGGATGGTAAGTGGTTCTAGTTCATGATCATTGCCTGAGCAGTCAAATAGAAGCATAAACGGGAACAAAGAGTTGGCAAAATGGAAAGATGGGAAGAGGATGATGAGGCAAATGATGAGACTGTCAATACAACTTCTTTTGAGGAGCAGACTTATGAGGTAGCAAGGTTAACTTGCCAACTGAGTAAAGACCTTGATTTGCTTGTTGATGAAGATGAGGAAGTTATTCATGTATTAGCCAAAAATCATTGGTAGAAAGGCAATGATCCCAAAGCTTCAAGGATTAGGGTATTATCTGCCTTTGTGTGAAAAAAATTGTTATCGTTAGCTTTTGGGTTAGTACTTGGTAGAATCCTCCTCATTTTGAGATCCTCTTGAGGCTTTTGGATGCAATAATGCTCCACTCTTTCGAAATCAAGCAATTAATCAATTATCGAAAAGAATTGGATATTGAGGAGCTCTATCATAAGGTCGCTTCACATTACATCAGTTTCGGTTATTGTTCCCCCTCCCTCTTTTCAGCGGCGGTCCCAAATGAATATTACATCAGAAATATTTGGGATTAAAATTTTAAGTAAATATACAAAGACAATTTGTGATCTCCTTGTTTTCCATAGTCTTTACTTCTGATCTTCTGGTTGTCAAATTTTAATGGCCAATAAGACTATATAAGAGAATGAAGTGAAATAAGGAAGGCACACATGGTTAGAGAAATGTAATGAGATGTTTTCATAATATCTTGAATCCTTTACCAGTTGCTGTGTAGACAGACTTATCCTTCTTTCAAACCTTTTTAATCCCTTTATAAAAGTCTAACTAGATTCTTTACCCTAGATTGCTAACTTCAGCACCAAAGAAACCTTAGAAATTAAAAAGATGCAATAGCCATTTATTATAGAACAAATAGACACTGGTAGAAGATATCTTCAACACAACAATCTTCCATGTCAATAGATTGGTTCAAAGCATAAGCAACAACCTTATTACCAAACATCAACAATTCTATTCTGGAAACAATCATGGATAATTGGACATAACAGAACAAAATAGTTACATTAGCTATTAGTAACAACTAACAACCATCACACCAGTATTATTAACCTGAAATATAAGAAGCTCAGATAAACTACTTATGATCCAGCCTCCACAATTCACATATTATCTCTCATGTTAAAGATGCAATCTTTAATCTCTAAAGTCCAGACATTTTAAAGTATCTTGAATTTTTTATCCCTACTATTCAAAGTTTAATTTCAAAAACATTAAAACTAAATCGAAAAAAATAACAATACCAAATAATTAATCCCAAAACAGAATTTCATTTTTAATTAGTCTTGTGTTGTTATTTCACATCAAAAATCCTAAATTCAGAAAACAAGATGAAAAATCAACATCTTGAAGGAAAAGCTCTAAATCGAGAACTAAAGAAATTGTCTGCATACCGGTAAAGGGTTTGCGCTTAACGGCGGGGTCGAGCTGGTTGCACCACCTTAGGCGGCAGGACTTGCCCGATCTCCCGGCGATCCCACGTGCGATGAGGCTCCAGTTTCTGGCACCAAACTTGCTCACCAGACGGCTCAAAATGGTGTCCTCTTCTGGCGACCAAGGCCCCTTCACCCTGTCTCTGTTACTTCCACCGCCACCACTTCCACCAGCTTCGGCTATCTCCGTCGGTCCCTCGTCGCCGCTCCCAGTGTCAGCGGCAGCATCTGCTCCAGTGGAAGCTCCTTCGTGATCGACGGTGGTAGTGGCAGTTTCTTCCGGAGGCTCCATAGTTGAAAGTTGAAACTTGAAAGAGTAGTTACGCCGTTTAGAATTAGAATTTAGAAGGAAGGAAGAAAAGGGGTGAATGAGTGAGACTGTGACAGTGACAATCCAATGAATGTTTCTTCTTCAATTACACTTCTGTCCTCAGTTTTCATCCGTTTAAAATAATCTGTGTAAAACTGTAAATTGTAAAGTTTAATTATTTAGTTGGTTTTTATAATTTTATTAAATTTTTATATTTTTTATTTAATTTTTTATAATTAAATTATTTTATGTTAAAAATATTTAAATTAATAGAATATTTTTAAAAAAATATATAGTTAAATATTTAATTAAATTTTTAATTGTGAATATTTTTAATTTATAAATAAATATTTAATTGATTTTAATATTTTTTATATTGTAAAAGATCTAATTACAAAATTAAAAATGGTATAGAAATTTAACTAAAAAATATAAAAATTTAATTATAAATTTGATAAAATTATAAAGACTAATAAAATAATTAAATGATAATAAAATAAGATTTTATCTATTTTTATTTTTATTAATAAAGTAAAATTAACGGAGACTTAAAATAAAAAACATGTTAGTACTTTTATCGTGATCAATGATTTGTTTAATAAGAAAATAAAATTTAATGAGTAATTTTATTTTTAATATATAGTAAGTTGTTATAAATTTTTGGAACTTAAGGATTACTATTTCAGTTTAATTTAAAAGATTATAATATATATTTACTAAAAAAAATACTAATATAGAAACATATATTTATATAATATATTTCAAATTCAAATTTATTTTTAAATTTTATAAATATAATATAATCAAAATTAATGTATACTTATATATCAATATAGTTCTGCAAAATATAATTTTACATTCATAGTTATAATTAAATTTTATAAATAATATAATAAAATTGATTCACATTTATAATTAAATTTTATATTCACATTTAGACCAAAAATTATTCAACATAAAATTACTAATAATAGATTAAAAATAAAAATATCTTAACTTTTATATAAAATTATATAAAAAATTATTTCAAAATTTAATCTATTTTTTAACACTAATTTACCTTTTTTTGGTAAGCCTCTCCTCTCTTGTGTATATATCTTGGGTCTTTCTATTTGGGCAATGGTTCTAAATATTTTTTTTCTCCAAAAAGGCAAAAATATAAAGGCACGCATATATCCTTTTTTTTAGGTTACAAATAAAATTCGAACGCACAATTTTTATGTGAATACAGAGAGATCGCTATTTGAGTTATAACTAATTGAGTTATAACTAATTGGTAAGCACATGTTACCTCTGCTTTGCTTTGTTGTATGTATATAATTATCTATATTACCTCTACTTTGTTTTGTTGCATGTATCTAATTATCTATGACATGATTGAGACCAATTATTCTAATAGAAAAATTCTATGTAAATTTTCAGCTTGAGTGGCATTTATGGATTCAAAATCATCAAAATGAATAAAAATTAAAGATATGATGAAAAAAGACAGAGAAGACACCATAGACAAAGAAGTGGAAGTGATAGACATTTCAGGATCTCCTCATAACAAGCATTTATGCAATAATGCTAGTTCTAAAGTGAGTGTAAACCAAAATGATCTTTGCTTAGATAGTACTAATAGTGAAGTAGAATTTGATAAAAGGTTCCAGAAATGTGGTCAATCTCCTGCTAGTGTAAGGTTTGGGAAAGGATGTGTACAGATTTTTGTCATAAAATTGTAAGGAAAATAAAGTAAATATGTATATTCATATATTATTGTAGGATTGGATATGTCTAAAATAAGTATAATTTTGTGCATATTAGATGTATCATATTTTTATAAATCATTGAATTTTATTAAATAAAAATCAAAGACAACTATAAAAGAAGAGTATTGATAGACGGTACTAAATATAGAATATATCAGTATATAAATAAATATTTTCTTTTAATATATAATACTTTAAAAGACAAATATAATCTTTTATTTTTAAATGAATAAGTATAAAACATCTAAATACAAAACATATAAATGTTTTTTTATTTATTAAGATCAGTTATCATGCAATAAAATTTTTATAATATAAAAATTATATTAAAATAATATTTTAAGTTGTAATATAAAAATATAAAATATTTAAATTTTATTTTATATTATTTGACAAATAATTAGATTATTATATTAAAACTTTATTAACTAATTACTTTATTAAATATTTGTAAAAATATAATTTATTTAAAATGTTATATAATACATCAAAGTGTTGACCTTTTTATTTTTCTATTTTTTAAAGAAAATTTGTTTTGAATAAAAAATTAAAAAAAATAAGAAATATGCATATTTTTCTTTTTTCAATGCTCAAATATTCATAAAAAATTGTTTATGAAATATTTGCTAGTGCCAATTATATTTATTATTTAAAATATTATATATTAAAATATATTTACTTATTTATGTATTAATATATTTTGTATTTATTATGGTCTATTAATATTTTTCTTTTACAAAAATATTTGATTTTTATTTAATGAAATTCAATGGTTTATAATAACGTATGTGACACATCTAATATAATATGCACAAAAGTATTGTGGTCATTTTAGATACATTCATTATTGTATATATATCTATGGCAAAAAATTGTATTTTAACCATTGAATAATGAAACAATACCATAGTAAAATGCACCCAAATTTGTACAAAATTATAAACGATATAAAATGGAAGAAAAAAGTTTGATAATATGGAAGAAACAACATAGCTCAAGCTTATTAGAATGATATTTTATCAATTAGTTTGTCAAAGGCAGATTTAAGATTGGTTATAAAGTTTTTTTGGTAGGACTTGTGATTTACACGAAATATGAGATTTGATTAAGAGAAACAGGAGAGCTTAATTTTCGGATTATTTAATTAACATGAAATCTAAGCGTTTAATTTATTTCACTTTAAGTGTTTTCTCCTAGGAATAAGAAGGATGCATGTCAAATTCACAATGCATGTATGAAGCAGGTCCGAAAGAAAAAGTTCATTTTGTTTAATTATTATAGGTGGGTGATATATAAAAACAACTGTCACTGAAAAGCATGATAAAACTTCAGTAGTTAGAAGTTGTGGTGAGAAAAGGATGATTTTAGAACGGTTCAAATAGTATTAATCTCATTATTGAGGTAAATTATCACATGACTTATGTCTATTTATAAGTTATAACAAGTATTCAATGATAAATGGAAGAGTCTAATACGGTGAAAGTATTTATTGGTCTTTAAAGAATTAGGATGTTTAGAGAAATTTAAAATAAATTTAGGGTGAAATTATAAATATATTAATATATATATTTTTGCATAGAATACTTACAAATTTGTCACATGTTCTTGTCATTTTTTATTTTTATTGGATTTAAGTTTTTTTTATTTTAGATATTTTTTAAATAAATAATTTATTTATTAATATATGTAAGATTCCGAATTTTTAAAAATTAAATAATTAGTTATTTATGAGCTAATATATTATATTAAGATGTAATTTAAAAAAAATTATTTTTAACAAAAATAATTAAACAAAATTTTATAATTATTAAAGTGTAATTTAATTATTATTTATTCTATTAAATTTAAATTAGTTATCCAAAAATAATTTAATAAAACAAAAATTAAATTTATTATTATTATTATTATTATTATTATTATTAATAAAAGGGGGGGGGGAGTGGCCGAAGGCCTTAAGGAAGTAAAGAAATAAAGCTAAGGCTTGAATTCATATATGTATATATATACACAATGTGACACCTACCTCCCCTTTTGCATTCATTAATAACGCTAATTATTATCATTCTTTGATTCCATTCATTCTTTTTGCCAAAGCCAAAAAGAGAACCGTGGATCATCGTAATCATGACACTTAAACCTGTCTAACGTGTCACATTTTTTCTAAAACATGATCATTAGCTCCTAACCGGCTTTGCATGTTTCATTTTTGAATAAAGAAAGAAAGAAAGAACCGAGAGAGAAGAGAGAAACCGTGAACTTCCTTGAGCTTTCGATTCCGATTTCTTGTAATCTGTAACTCTAAATAAAAATCTAATTCGATAAAAGTGTTCGTATTCTTCTCCTCTACATATTGGTGTTACTTTTGTCCGATAGAAATCGACGGTAACGTAGCTCTCCTGCCCCTTGAATTTGGTCAACTGAAATTTTAGGAGGCACAGATGATTTCTGATGCTTTCTTCTTCAGCTCGGTCAGAAAGTTTCGGTTTGAATTCATACGGAGGTAGGGGGTTTTATTTTGAAATTAACTGTTTTAAATTATGAATGCCACGGAAGTCTAGTGGATATTTGCAAATAATTTATGATTGCTTGCAATGACTGAATGATGAGTTTGAATTGAGGCTGTGCTTGATATTAGTTTTCTGGTTTTGATGGAGTTGTTGAAATTCTGATTTTGTGTGATTATGATGAATTGGTTGAGTTATGGCTATAAAAGGTGATTAAATTAGTGTTACTTGTTAAATTATAATATGATGAGTTAATTATTGAAGAAATTGCCATATTGATAATTGTTGAATGGAGTTGGATTTGAGTTTGGTTTGGAAGGTGATGAATTTGAGGGAGCCCGCATGGGTGGTGAAGTCCAATTTTTAAGAGGGATTCTGCCTAATTTTATGTAAAAGTAACCGAAAACGTGGTTTTATTTCAAAAATCTGATTTATAAATTTATTTTGAAACATTATTTTATAATGAAAAACATTTTATTTACATATTTTCTCATATTGAGAAACGGATTTTGTATTGAAAATTTGTTTTATTAGTATTGAATTGAGAGTTAGAAAAGGTTTTGACATTGGAACTAGTTGGATTTTCAGATTTATAAATATTTTGGATATTGGACTTGACCTGCTGGTTTATCGGAAGTAATCTGTGAGAATTGAAAATAGGTATTTAGTACTGAATTTGATTCGTTTGAGTTATCAAAATGTTTTTTGAGAATTAGAAATGGTTTATTAAGAAAAAGAAAGAATGAGAAAAGAACATGGCACGTGTGATTATGAAATGTTTAAAAGGTCACGAGAGGGTGACGGAAAGTAAATGGTTATGGTGCTTATGGGAAAATGTTAAGCTGTGGGCTTTATATGTGTATCATTGTGCGGGGACGCCCGTGTGTATGGAATGGCTTCCAGGAGAAAGTGGCACATGCTTCAGCTGGAGAATCAGCGCCTGCAAGTACTTGCAGAGGTCATGTTCGGCATACTTCAGATGGAGAATCAGCGCCTGCAAGAGGTTGAAACCTTGCAGAGGTTATGCCGCTGGAATGCCTTATCTGACTTGCGAGTCGGATTGCGTCGGGTGCGGGTCGAAACCGACAAATGAACTCATTACCTGCGATAGGACTAGATATGCATCATCATTGTTTGCACATTTGCATTTGATTGTGTTTGCTTATCTCGTCTTTCTGTGATTGTGCTGTTTGTCGTATTGCTATTTGTTTGTGTGTTGATCTGTTTTCTATGCTATTAGTTTGTGTATTGAGCTGACTGAGAATTGAGGTTGGGATTGAGATTTGTCTTAAGTTCGGAAAAAGAAAGTAATTAACTATATAAGGTAATAGTAAAAAGTATTTTCAAAAGGTTTGATAAGAATATAGTTTTATTGCGTAAAGTTAATTATTTGCACTTTATTTTATTACTTTTACGGCATTATCATTCCCTACTGAGAACTAGAGGTTTGTTCTCAACCCAAAATCTTCCACCCTTTCAGTGACACAGGTTCAGAGATTCTGTTTGAAGCTGCGGGTGATTATGAGTTTTATTTAAGTTAAGTTTACGTGTTGAGTTATTTTCATAGAATTTTCTCGCCTTTGTTATTTAAGATTTTATTTTATACAGAGGGATAGGAATTGTATCTGAGTTTCTTTTGGATTCTTTTGTTTAATATTTATTATTATTAATAATTATGTGATTAGTATTACTTGGGGATCTTTGATATTTGATTTTAATTAATAAAAGCAAACTTTTCAGGCATTTTCTTAAAAATTGAGACGCGATATCTAACTAAAGGCTCAATATTAAATAGTAAATAAGGAAAGTAGATTAGTAATACCTTATCTTTAGTATGATCATGACGTGCTAAAAGTTAAGGTGTTACATTATGGTATCAGAGCAGTTCATTCCAGTTAGAGCCTTGGGAATGGACTGACTATGCTTAATGCTTCACTGCATACTCTGAGTGTCTGTCATGCAATAGGACTTGTCTATATGATTTATTGATCTTAGGGTGATTCATAAAATTGAGAATTGGATTATTGGTACTTCTCTATATGTATACTTGTTCTATATCTTGGTGCTGAGTCTTATAAATATTCTCAATTTACTTACAGCTATGGTTTTTTTTTTAATGAGATTTTATTTTTCCAAAAAAATCATAGAGAATTACTGGATTAGGGTTGTAGATTTTTTAATTGAGTGATGAGTGTAAAGCTGAAGATAATGATGACAAAAGTACTTGGAATTTGGAAACATATATTTTAAGAGTGTTTTAAAAAAATTTGAGTTTGTAAATTGATAAAGATCATATAATTTTGGTGTATTTATTTATATTTTATTTATTTTTTATTATAAAACGATTTTTTCGATTCAACTACGGTCGAATCAGTTAAATCTGTAAACCAATAAATCAGTAATTAGAACGATTCGATGATCGGTTCGATTTTCAGAACCTTTATATATATATATATATATATATATATATATAATTCCACCTTCGCAAGGCTACATGGTGCTCGTAATATGTATCCGATTTTTCTTTGTCGTATTAACCTGACTAATTTTTAATAATCATACAACTCATACTAAAATAAAATAAGTGTTCATGGGAGCGTTTAGCCATATATTTCATGGTCCATTACCGGCGGTGGCAAGGACGAATAATATATATAATGTTAAGAGAAAAAACGATATATATAAAATTTATTTTTGATGTCCTACCAGTCGTATAATTATATCTATTTTTTTGGATGATTATTCACATCGTTAATATAAAAGATAGTGATTTTGTTGATGTAATATTATATAAGTGAATTCTACCCAACTTTTTCTAATAAAGAATAATAAAAGGGCTCAACACTAGAAAGGCGGCAACAGATGTAAAGAATTTATTTAAAAGAAAGGATCTCAGCAAGAAGGTAGCGACGGGCTCAGCAACGACAGTGATGAGCTTACCAGCGACGACGACAGAGTTGTGAAGGTAGACGGTGAGTGACGACAATGAGCTCAGTGGCAAGATGGCATGAGCTATGACGACAAAGAGAGTTGTGAGACAGTAAATCACTAATGTGAGACAAATCCTAGTCCTAATCCTGAACGAAACCCACCTCTATCTCGGGTTGGGTTATTATCCGTCCTGACCGAACAGGGACGGGTCGAGTACTTGCAGATTTTGGTGCTCCTGTAAAGTCTAACCAAACTACATATTGATACTCCATTTATTAATGAACAGCCACTAGCCACTGAATTACTACACACGTAAAACGAGATTCGAATTCCTAATACGTACTCACTAACGAGTGAGATGACCACTCAACAAATTTAGATTGATTAAGATAAATACTAATTATTTATAATATTAAAAATTTTTAAAATTTAATTTAATTATAACTTAATAAAATATTTATAATAATAATTATTATATAATTTTTTATTTAATTTTTTAATAAATTTTTTTATATAATTTTATGTATTATTCTGTATAGAGTATAAAAACATACACAAATACCAATAATGACAGAAAATATATATACTCATTAAATACTAAACATAATAATTATGTCATTGTGGAGTTTATATAAGACTATTGTATTTTAAACAGGCTAAAATTTTAATTTGTAAAAGTTATAATTTATTAAAAAAATAATTTTATTCCAAATCAAAAGGTTTTTCTTTGTAGAAATTGAAAGTTTTTTTTAGGTGTTTCGGATAAATACTTAGAGTTTTTTAAATAAATTATTTTACTTTAAATTTGAATAAGTAACTGTTTATAAAAAATTTGAATATAAGCAACCCACGGGTACATTTAAATTCGAATAAGTAACTATAAAAATATTAATCCGATTAATTTAAGTTTATTAAATTCAATTAGAATAAATAACGAATAATTTATTTTATTATATATTTTATAAATTAATAAATCAATTAACCGATATAATAAATTATAATTAATGCAGTATACTCAATTTGATATAAATTATAATAAATTATATTAATATTTAAATATTTAATTAAATCAATTAATTAAAATAATTAAGTTATTATAATAAATTATATTTAATAAATTAAAATAAATAAATCGAAAACCATTGTTCGAAGCATGTGACGTCAATTTTATTATTAAATATAAAAATTTAATTTTTATATAATAAAATAAATTAAAAATTGAATTGTCACTTTTTAAAAAAATTACCATTTAATTTATCAAGAATTAATATAATATTTTACCCTTCATCGAACACTTCCGTTCCCTTTATAGGTGCTCACCCATCGAAAAACACTTCCCTTCGAAGCTAAACTTTCCCAATTCTAATCCGAATCCTAATTAATCATTCTCCCCTTCTCCTTCAATCCTCCACCATCGATCTCCGATTCCAGCTCTGCAACCGCAAGCGGAGTTGTTCGTGATTCTCTCATTCGAGAGTTTCGATCGCAGAGGCTCGTCCAAATCCGAGTTCGCAGTTTCGCCTCCTTCACGTTCTTCCCCGAGTTGGGTCGGTTGTCGAAGCGCGACCGTCGGAAATTGTTGCTGTTCTTCCTGCTATCGATTCGACGATTGCATCGCTCAGCTCCTAATTGACGCTGTGCCGGTGCCACGGTGGTTTCTGTTTTCATAGAGGGCTTCGACGGAGATTCTTCTCTTGGATCGGTCGTATTCGGAATACTCTGATTTGTGATGGTTTTCATTGAGAGCGGCTGCAACGGAATCTGAATTAGCGGAGATTCTGAATGCGTAACGGAATTTTGTGAAGAACTTCAAGATTCCGCGTTGATTTTTGCTGGCAGAAGAGAATTCTAGTAGTGTTCGTGCTCTCAGCCTCAGCCTCGGCCTTGTGGGTTCGATTTGATCGATCTTAACCCTAGTAATTAGCAAGTGGGGAACAAAAACAGAGAAAAGAAGAAAAAAGAAATAGAGCTTTGGATATAGCATTGTACTGTTTGTTTTGTTTTGATTTATTTAATATCAAGGGCCATTCTAGTTTTGGGATTTCATAGGCCCTTTTAATTCATCGTTTATTTTTGTTATCATTGATCTTAATCTTTTTTTAAATAGAAAGAATAAATATACCATGGCGGTGTATTATAAATTTAAGAGTGCAAGAGATTATGATTCAATTCCCATGGACGGTACTTTCATCTCTGTTGGAACGTTAAAAGAAAAAATATTTGAATCCAAGCATTTAGGCAGGGGTACTGATTTTGATCTCGTGGTAACCAACGCCCAGACCAATGAAGGTTGGTTCTGAGACTTTTTAATTAAAACTATTGTAAAATTAATTGTAAAATTAAAATATGGAACTATTGCATTCTCTTTGCCTTTGAGAAAGGCTTTCGTGGTTAAACTCTCGGTGTTTATCATGTTCCTCTCAAAGTAAACATTTTTGTTAGTCTTGGCTTTCAGGAGTTCATGGTGTTGAAGTTGAGTTTGATGTTTTATTTTCATGCACTGACAGTGTTGTTTTACACTGATGTCCAATAAAAATCAGGGAATTGTTGTGTTTTGATTGACAGTTAAACAGGCAATTCTCATGAATTCTATTGGTTAATAAATATATAAGATTACACTGTCGCTACATGAGAATCACTTTACGATGAAATTCTTGGTTTTTGTAGTGTTTTTTTATTTGATCAACATTGGCCTCCACCTCTTCTATTGCAAAAATCAAACGAAAAGACAACGAGAGAATAGAAAACCCTCAAAGTTAAAATGCTTAGAATGTAGGCCAGGGTGTTGAGAATTTGAGTTCCAGTGAGGTTGTAAGCTAGTTGTAGGAATTACAAGCGCCCAAACCTTGCAGGATTTGCAGCATGGTAGTTAATATATATAATTGCCTTGATGAATGGCATATTCAGTGTTTTATAGCTGCTCTGTCTCTTTGGAATTTCAGAATATCTTGATGAAGCAATGCTGATTCCTAAAAATACCTCAGTGTTAATTCGTCGGGTTCCTGGTCCGCCACGTTTACCGATTGTTACTGAACTAGAGTATTATCTCTAACCTTTAATCTTATTACTGTTGTTGGTTTTTGGACTATTGTCATGCATCATGCATGTTGGTTCTTGAAATGGGCAGTCATGTGCTTGCTATTCTCATCTTGATACTTCACGTTGTAGTCACACAGTTTTCCCAAGAAACTACCCTTTTGATTTGTGAGAAAAATTCTGCGTTGAGTTGCTACTTTCCTTGGCTTTTGCAGGCAAAAAAAGGTGGAAAATACGGCTATGGAAGCCGAACCTGAAAGCAGCAGCTTACCAGCTGAAGATGCATCTGCTGTAAAATATGTAAGTCCCTTTTTGCTTTCCATGTGTTTTATTTAATAAACAATTCCACTTCATTCCTATTTTATTTACCTTCTCATAACATGACAGCCAGAAGATTCAGATTGGGATGAATTTGGAAATGATTTGTATGCGATTCCTGATGTACCACCCATTCAATCAAGTAACTTAATTCCTGAAGCTCCTCCAACCAACAAAGCTGATGAAGAAAGTAAGATAAAGGCTTTGATTGATACTCCTGCCTTGGATTGGCAACGGTGAGTAAACTATCCACTTTCCTTCAGTTGTCTTTCTTTATTCTTGGAATCAGCATAAAAAGGGATGATGACTGTAAATATGAATATGAATTACTAATAAGTAACTTCATATTCTCTTTCACCTGCAATAATATGGTCAATAATCTCTGGTGGAAAGGATTGCTCATTCTGGAATCAGCACCTGTACTAGAGGAGCAGTTGTTTCTTATTTACCATCATTCCTGCATAAGGATTTCTGCAGAAAATTTCATTTCACATACCAAATGTGCTTTGTTTTGGTGAAATCATTGTCACTCTAGACTTCGCCATATCTAAAGTTTCCTTTTGGCATGCAGTCCAGGATCGGACTTTGGTGCTGGTAGAGGTTTTGGAAGAGGTATGGGTGGACGGATGGGGGGTGGTCGTGGTTTTGGTGAGTCTCCTTTTCCTATTCTATACAAGTTTGAGTCACTGCCTGCTTTGAATACAGATTTTGATATTACTGTTCTAATGCTTATTCACGTACTGAGCAGGGCTGGAGCGGAAAACACCTCCCCAAGGCTATGTATGTCACAGGTGCAAGGTTCCTGGTATATCCTAGACTCTTATTATTATCAGGGAGAAAAAGGGGATCTAATCTGCTTAAATTGCTGGATGGCATTGTCGGTTATGCTTAGCTTACTTATTAAACTTTTTTTGTAGGCCATTTTATTCAGCACTGCCCTACAAACGGTGATCCAAATTATGACATCAAGAGAGTTAAACAACCTACTGGTATTCCGAGATCCATGCTGATGGTGAACCCACAAGGTTCCTATGCTCTACCAAATGGTTCAGTAGCTGTATTGAAGCCAAATGAGTGAGTACATGTTGGTTCTTCGTCTCCATTCTGTCATATGTAGGACTAATATTGTATTTCTCACCTAATCCTGCTAAACAGGGCTGCTTTTGAGAAAGAAATAGAAGGTTTACCTTCCACCACTCGTTCTGTTGGGGATCTACCACCTGAGCTTCACTGCCCCTTGTGCAATGATGTGATGAAAGATGCTATGCTGACAAGCAAGTGCTGTTTTAAAAGCTTTTGTGACAAATGTAGGTTTCTTTGTCTTCCTGAAGAAGTCCTGGTTCTTAGAATTTGAGTAAATACTTACGTTTTTAAGCTTATAATTCTTCATTAAGCAAGTAAAGAATGCTTTAGATGATATAATCTCTCCTCAGCATTTCTTCCCGATGTACAAACATCTCAGATGAAGTTTTGTAAATATCATTCTGAAAATTCTTTTCAGGTATTAGGGACTATATTATCTCCAAGTCCATGTGCATATGTGGTGCAACAAATATTCTTGCAGATGATCTTTTACCAAATAAGACCCTAAGAGATACTATTATTCGTATATTGGAGTCAGGCAATAGCAGTGCTGAAAATGCTGGGAGCACCTTTCAAGTTCAAGGTTATTGAAACAATTTATCATGTGAATCTTACGTGGACTTTATTTGGTTAAAAATTTATTGAAACTATCATGCAAATTGCAATTGTTTTCTCCTCCTTTCCAGATATGGAGTCTGCTCGTTGTCCACAACTGAAGCTTCCATCTCCAACCTCATCGGCTGCATCTAAGGGAGAACCAAAGGTTTCACTTGTTCGTGAAGGAATGACAAATGTACCGGAAACTGTTGATGATAAAAAAACAGTTTCTGCTCCAGCTCCATTGCAAACATCAGAGCAAGTGAAGCCCAGAATGCCTGATGTAAGTGAAGCTACACATGAGTCGACGAGTGTAAAGGAACCAGCCTCACAAGGGAGTGCTCAGTTCGTTGAGGAGGAAGTCCAGCAAAAAATGGTTCCTGCTGAGGCAGGTAATGTAGATTGCTCATGTCATCGTGTGTAAGACATGTAATAATTTATTTTCTTTGATGACAATCTCATTTGTAGTTTCAACTTTCAACTTTGCAGGAAAGAAGAAAAAAAGGAAGAAAGTCTGTTTGCCTGCAAATGGTAAATCTGCTCTCCTGCATTCGAATCTATATATTTATATTCAAATCTGGACATGTATCTGTAACTTTTCCTTTATATTATTAAACTTTGCAAACCGGATTGCTGCTTGAACATTCGGGGGAGGAGTACAATACAGAGGTCTTTTTTTTTTTTTACCTCTATTTATGTTATTTGTAACAATGTCAAATTATTTATCTCTTGCAGATTTTCAGTGGAAAACCCCACACGACCTTGGGGCTGAGAGCTACATGATGCCAATGGGCCCAGCACCTGGTTACAATTCATACTGGAATGGCATGCAACCTTGTATGGAAGGATTTATGGGACCATATGGTGGCCTGATGCAGATGATGGGTTATGGCCTGGGCCCCTTGGACATGCCATTTGCAGGTGGTCTGCCTCATGATCCATTTGGCATGCAGGGTTACATGATGCCTGTTGTTCCACCTCATAGGTATGTAGCTTTTTTTATTATCAAAATTTGTCTTGCATATTTAGATAATTACTATTTTAGAAAGCTAAATTATTGTTTAGGGATCTTGCTGCTGAGTATGGCATGGGGATGAATGTTCCACCTCCAGTTATGAGTAGAGAGGAGTTTGAAGCTCGGAAAGCTGATCGTTGGAGAAAGCGTGAAAATGAGAAACGGATTGATAGGTAAAACAGAATTACTCCTGGATGGCGATTCATTTTATTTTATATATATATATATATATATATATAACCAATTGACACCAGGTCGATCTGAGTAAATATTCACTGTTCAACTTTTTATTCATGTAATTTTTGAAAAAATCAACCATTGGATTAGAAACTTATATATTATAGATCATCTTAAAAATATTTTGTCAATCTAAAATCATTTGTTATATCTTTTATGCACTTGAAAATAATGTAATATGTTTGTTCAAAATATACATAGATAAAGAGGTCTTCAATTACATGTTTGTTAATGTTTGATTTTGGTAAAATGTGTTATAGATGATCTTTATTATTTGTTAGTGATCCAATAGTTGGATCGAAATATATATATATCCTATAAATAGTTATGAGCGCCACTCATTTTGTCAACTTCTCTAAAAATGATGGAAAAAGAATAGACTCTTTAACAAGAGAAAAAATCTTCTATGATGAATTCAATTATTGTTGGAACTCTCAAAATGAAGGGGAAAAAACCTAAGCAATGAAATTCTAAATAGGGCAGGAGTTCTAGATAAGGGATTTATGCCATTGGATATATTCCTCAAAAAATGAATTAGATTATGCAATGAAGAGACAAATAGTTATGATCACTGTAACTTTATTTAAACTGACACCTATGTCAACCCATATATATATATATGGAATTTAAACTTAACAGTGAAATGTCTGTTACCACTGAGTTATAACTGTTTTAGACATGATTGCTCGTCTATGTGATCTTCTGCATATTTCTTCTGTATTTTGACTCTGTTTTGTTTACGATTTAACATAATTTTACTTTCTAATAGTTATGATTTGTAGCGGGTACGGCTATCCTTTTTCCTGGGTTAATAAAGGACAAGGGTCGCATGTTAATTAGCAAAAGCTTTGGTTTACAAGATAATCTATTCTTTATCTACGTTGTCTATTGAATTTTTTGTTGCCAAATTTTCCAATGTTATTGTGGTTCTTGTTGCTTGTAATTTTATGTGGGTTATTTTCGAGGTATTTCTGTTTTGTTTATCATTGTTAATGAGTTTGTTTCTTTAATGAAATAGGGATTTCTCCAAAGATCGAGATTTTGGTAGGGAAGCGAGCAGTATTGGGGATGTTCCTATGAAATCAAAAACTGTATGTGCTTTTTGTTCTCTTATTTTGCCTTTATTTATCTGTGGACTTGTATGCAGCATTTACCTTTCTAGGTTTTTTCCACTAAATTTTGGTAGAAACTTGAACCTTGAGCTTGAACAGTAATTGCTTTAGATGATGCCATTCACTGTTTTGGCTTCTTAAATGATGATAGTAGTCTTTAGCAGTTAGTCTTGCTTGTTTTACAGAGTACTATTCTTGTTGGTCATAAATGGTTGAGGGAGCAGTGCCTACTCAGAACCATATATCTCTAATCAACAGCCACCGGTTGGTTTAAAGTTGATTAAAAGGGAATTGGTATAACTAGATTAGAGTTGCATTGCTGCACTTGGATGGTAACAATAATGTGATTAAATTTATATGCTCTCTCTAGGTTCAGAGTCTCTTTAGCGATCATTTATGGACTATTGTTTTTCGATATTCTTTGACTCATGATACCTTTAAATTTATGCCTTTTATCCTGGTTGTAAGGGTTCTGTTCATAATTGTTGTCCACTAATGAGGGCAGGGTATAGTGATTAAAATTTAACATTCCTAATTTTTGTCTATATGGTTTTAATAACTAATACATGGTCTGTACTGCATTATTTATTTTTCGAACATAAAACAAACTTGGGTCAGTATATTGTTGGTCTGTTTTGTGGCAGTTAAATGTTTTATTCGTCATTCTTGTCATGTCATAGATCTGCCTTTTGAGAGGTAAACTTCTAGTCTATATTAGTTGTAACAAGGGTAACAAGGATGAGTGTGCCACCTTGTGCGCCAAACAAAAACAAACACAAACTGCTCAAACTGTGTGTCCTAAAATTATGTGTTTTGAGCGAAAAAGAATATCATGTGAGTTGAAACTAGTGTGTTACTCATGTTTCACTTGCTTGATTCCTTTAAGTTCCAAGATGGAGTTAGTTAATATAAGCTGTTAGAATGAATAATTCTAATCTATCGTATGAGTTAGCTGCTTGAAATGTACAAAATGTGTACAAAATGTGTAGCAATGCTGGCAAAGATTGATTTTTGAATTACTAGAATGCACAATAGTGCTTTTAAAATGTTTAAACCTTATGCGCATGAAGTGGCTTTTGGAAAATGAATATGAAAGGGAGCTTTTAACGCTGTTCTCCAAGTCATTCTTGAGCTATCTTCCTTAATTGAATTTACTTGGGTGACCATATTTTTGTCCTGTGTTAGTGTTCCTTAATATATAGAAAGAAAACGTGATTGGTGTGGCTATGTTGCTTACATATTATTATTTATAATATTACTGTCGTTGGAAATTATCATGGAATATTGTGGTGTCAAGAGGAATGTCAAAAAATAATAATAATTAAAAAACTAAAACCGTACATGTTTCAAACAATAATTTTTGTTCTTTTTTTAATGCAGAAATCACTTCCAGCACCTCCAAGTAGTGAGTACCACCATCCCCAACCTCATTATCACCGTGCAGAACGTGTGTCACCTGAGGTGGAGCCTCCACGTCCTATCAAGAGAAAAGCTGACTACCATGTGGATCGGGATCGGGATCGGGAATGTGAACGTGACCATGATCGTGATCGTGACCAGAGGGACCACCATGATCGAGAAAGAGGCCATCACCACCATCGCCACCACCAGTCAGAATCCTCTTCCCGGATGTCATCTGAACCAGTGACCAAAATCTCACCATCATCTGCAGCTGCAGCTGCAGCAGACCGCAAGCAGAAGGCCAGTGTTTTCTCCCGCATAAACTTCCCCGCTGAAGAAGAAATGACCAAGAAGAGGAAGATATCTGCCTTTCACACAACTGAAGCTGCTTCAGCTGGTCCCCTGCCACATCTTCAGCACATCTCAAGGCAGCATCGACAGCCTACTATGAAGGCAGGAAGAGCAGCACGATTTCTGAATGAGTCCAGTGATGATGAGCGGCATTTCAAACGGAGGCCATCAAGGCACAAGTGTTCTTGTATGTGATAATAGTAATAAAATTCTAATTCACAATAATTTTGATGGCATTGCCAAAGAAATTATTGTGTAGTTAGTGTTTGCTATTTTATTGTGTATGATATGATAGGTGAAAATAAAAAACAAATGTAAAATATGTATTAATGTATATTTTGTTACTATTTTTTTTTACTCCTATTAGAACCCCCTCTTTTCATGTGTCAATTTGAGCCATCAATGAATTTATTTCCAGTTTTGGTCATAAAATTTGTGGAAACTATTGTGATAAGATCAAATTAGATGCCCATTAATATGGGCGGTTGAATTTTATTTTCAATCCTGAATGAAGTTGAAAAGTAAACTTCATACGCTTATAAATAGAGGAGCAATCTCAAGTATATTACACAGCAATAAAGCATTCCTCTCCTCTTTTACTATAACACTCTTCTTCTACATTGCTAATATTTCTCTCTCATTTAATATATAATAGTGAGATTGTTATTGGCTAATATTAATACTTGTGTTTTCTACTTTCACTTTTGTTTTATATTCATTATATCTTCTTTATTTATTTTACAACACGTTATCAGCACGAAGTTCTAACGAAATTTTAGGAAGACTCCAAGTAATAAATTTTTATTATGTTGAAACTCTCTCATCTTGAATTTAATGCTTTTGATATATCTGAAAATAATTATTTATCATGATGTTAAAATCCATCTTGATTTAATGGATCTTGAAGATACCATTAAGGCTGAAAATAATGCATCCCAGAAGGATAAAGGCAAAGCCATGATTTTTCTTCGTCGTCATGATGACGTATGATTGAAAAATGAATATCCCACATTAAAAGATCCTGCAGATCTGTGGAAAGGCCTTGAAAAAAGGTACAATCATCAAAAGACGGTGATACTTCCTCAAGCCCGATATGTTAGAGAAAATTTTTTCGACATTCCATGCTTCGAAAGTGCTCCTACAGCAGCAGTATCGAAAAAAATGATTAAAAAATATTTTGAGTTAATTTCTTACTTTCTTGTTGCTGAACGCAACAATGAGTTGCTCTTAAGAAATCATGAAGCGCGCCCAGATGGCGCCGCCCCATTTCCTGAAGCAAATGCGGCAAATTATAACCCTAGAAGAGGTAAATGACACGATTTTGATAACAAGAAAAATTATGGAAGGAAAAGAAATTATGCTCACAAGAAAAGATCTCACCAGAAGTGGGATAAAAAAAAAAAAGAAATAATGGGCAAAGTATATCAATTGATGATAAATGCTTCCGTTGTGGTGGAAATGGCCATTGGTCATGTACCTGTCGTACCCCAAGGCACTTAGTTGATCTTTATCAAGCATTCTTGAAAAAGGATGATAAAGGAAAGGAAACAAATTTTGTTTCAAATTATGAAAATTCCACCACTCATTATGATGTATCTAATTTCTTTAAGGATTCTAAAGGAGATATTGGCTATTTGATCAATGATGAAATAATTTAATATGTGTGTTTGTTAAGTATTCATGTAAATAATTTTACCGTACATGTACTTTTACTAATTTTATTATTATTATTATTTGTTTTTGAAAGAAAAATGGTAAGGACATATTCTGAAGATATTTGCCTTGCGGATAGTGTAAGTTCGCACGCTATTCTTAAAAGTGATATATATTTTACCAATCTTGTGCCAAAAGAAGAATATGTTAATACTATTATTGGCTCGGGCAATGTGATAGAAGGCTCCGGAAGAGCTATAATTTTGTTTCCTGGAGGAACAAAATTCATAATAAATAATGCACTATTGTCTACCAAGTCTCGAAGAATCTTGTTGAGCTTTAAAGATATTCGTCGAAATGGATATCATATTGAGACTATGAATGAGAGAAATCATGAGTACTTATGTATCACAACTCATGATTCAAATAAGAAAGTTATATTAGAAAAGTTGCCCTCACTTTCATCTGGGTTATATTATACCAAGATTAGTGCAATTGAATCACATGCCATTGTAAACCAGAAGTTTACTAGCCCAAATAAATTCATAAATTGGCATGATAGATTGGGTCATCCGGAAACAACTATGATGAGGAGAATTATTGAAAACTCTCATGGACATTCACTAAAGAACCAGAAGATTCTTAAAAGGATTTTGTTGTGCTGCATGTTCTCAGGGAAAGTTAATTTTAAGGCCATCACCAGTAAAGATTGGATTTGAGTCCCTTGAATTCCTAGAAAGGATTCAAGGTGATATATATATGGACCTATTCATCCACCATGTGGATCTTTAAGATATTTTATAGTCCTAATAGACACATCTTCGAGATGGTCATATGTGTGCTTATTGTCTTCTCGCAACCTGGCGTTTGCGAGATTACTGGCTCAAATTATTCGATTAAAAGCACAATTTCCAGAAAATCCAATCAAAGCAATTCGCCTTGATAATGCTGGTGAATTTACTTCCCAAGCTTTTGATGCTTATTGTATGGCTAATGGAATAAGTGTTGAACATCCAGTAGCTTATGTTCACACACAAAATGGGTTAGCAGGATCACTTATTAAACGCCTCCAATTAATTGCTAGACCCTTGCTTATGAGAACAAATCTCCCAACCTCGGTTTGGGGGCATGCTATTTTACATGCCGCAGCACTTATTCGTTTGAGGCCAACGAGTTACCATCAGTTCTCTCCTATGCAATTAGCTTTTGGCCAGCAGCCAAATGTCTCCCATTTAAGAATATTTGGGTGTGCGATATATGTTCCCATTGCACCACCTAATCGCACCAAAATGGGACCCCAAAGAAAATTGGGGATATATGTTGGATATGATTCTCCCTCTATAGTGAGGTATCTTGAGATACAAACGGGAGATGTATTTAAAGCCCGATTTGCGGATTGTCATTTTGATGAATCAAAATTTCCAACATTAGGGGGAGAGAATAAGCTTCCTGAAAAGGAACTTAATTGGAATGCATCATTGTTGATGCATTTAGATCCTCGATCAGGGCAATGCGAACTAGAAGTTCAAAAGATTATACATTTGTAAAGAATAGCAAATGAATTGCCTGATGCATTTTCTGATACAAAGAGGATAACCAAATCTTATATACCAGTGGAAAATGCCCCAATTCGAATTGATGTCTCAGTAGGACAAGTAGCCACTGAAGCAAACTCACGCCAGAAGCGTGGCAGGGCGGAAAATGACCCAATTCGAATTGATGTCCCAGTAGGACAAATAGCCACTGAAGCAAATACACGCCAGAAGCGTGGCAGACCTGTCGGTTCCAAAGATAAAAATTCTCGAAAGAGAAAAGAGGTAAATACGATTCCTGTTGAAAAAGACATTGTAAAGACACCTGCAGTTGTCCAAAATTCTGAAATAATTTTAACGCCAGAAGAAGTTCAGGTACCTGAAAATTGTGAAAATGACGAGATCTCGATAAATTATGTCTTTACAGGAAAGAAATGGGACCAAAATAAGACAATTGTCAATGAAATATTTGCATATAATGTGGCATTAAATATCATGCATGAAAGTAAGAATCTTGAGCCAAGATCAGTCGAAAAATGTCGACAAAGGAATGATTGGCCAAAATAGAAAGAAGTCATGAAGACTGAATTAGACTCACTTGCAAAACGTGAAGTCTTTGGACCTGTAATCTGTACACCTGAAGATGTAAAAACTGTTGGATACCGATGGGTATTTGTGAGAAAACGAAATGAGAAAAATGAAGTTGTGCGCTATAAAGCCCGACTTGTGGCACAAGGTTTTTCACAAAGGCCCGGTATAGATTATTGGATACCAATGGGTATTTGTGAGAAAACGAAATGAGAAAAATGAAGTTGTGTGCTATAAAGCCCGACTTGTGGCACAAGGTTTTTCACAAAGGCCCGGTATAGATTATGAAGAAACGTATTCTTCAATAGTGGATGCGATAACATTGCGTTATTTGGTCAGTTTATCTGCATATCATATACTGCATATGCATTTAATGGATGTGGTAACAGCCTATTTATACGGCTCATTAGATCGGGATATCTATATGAAAGTCCCTAAAGGACTAAAGATATCTAAACCATCCAATGAATATGCGCAAGGGTTATACTCAGTCAAATTGCAAAGATCTTTATATGGTCTGAAACAATCTGGACGAATGTGGTATAATCGTCTTACTGAGTATCTGGCAAAAATTGGATTCAAGAATGATGATATATGCCCATGTGTTTTCATAAAGAAAACTGTATCTGGATTTATTATAATTGCTGTGTACGTTGATGATTTAAATATCATTGGAACTCCCGAAGAGATTCCAACAATTATAAAAACTCTAAAAGAAGAGTTTGAGATGAAAGATCTTGGAAAGACTAAATTTTGTCTCGGCCTGCAGATCGAGCATATAAAAAATGGGATCTTTATTCATCAAACAACATACACAGAAAACATCTTGAAAATATTTTATATGGACAAGTCACATCTCTTGAGTACCCCAATGATCGTAAGATCTTTGGATGTGGAGAAGGATCAATTCCGTCCTAAAGAAGAAAATGAAAATATCCTTGGTCCAGAAGTACCATATCTTAGTGCCATTGGAACGCTAATGTATCTTGCTAATAATACACGACCCGATATATCATTTGCTGTGAACTTACTAGCAATGTATAGTTCCTCTCCAACCAGAAGACATTGGAGTGGAATCAAGCAAATCTTTCGATATCTTCATGGAACGGTTGATATGGGATTGTTTTATCTCTATGGATTCAAGTCACAACTAGTTGGCTATGCAGATGCTGGCTACTTGCCTGATCCACATAAAGGGAGATCTCAAATAGGATACATGTTTACATATGGTGGAACAGCTATATCATGGAGGTCCACGAAACAAACGATTGCTGCAATATCATCTAATCATGCCAAAATACTAGCGATTCATAAAGCAAGTCGCAAGTGTTTTTGGCTCCGGAGTTTGATCCAATATATTCTGTCATCATGTGGACTGATTGATCATAAGATAGCTCCAATTGTCCTGTTTAAAGATAATACATCATGCATTGCTCAACTTAAAGGCGGATACATCAAAGGTGATAGAACAAAGCATATTTCTCCTAAATTGTTCTTCACTCATGATCTTCAAAATCAAGAGACAATTGATATCCAACAGATCCGCTCAAGTGACAATCTGGCAGATTTATTTACAAAGTCACTCCCAAAATCATCCTTTAAAAAATTGGTACATGAGATTGGGATGCGCCGATTTCAAAATATTAAACGATGTCGACAAGAGGGGGAGGCTGTACTCTTTTTTTCTTGGTCAGGTTTTTTCCCATTGGATTTTTCTTGACAAGGTTTTTAATGAGGCAGTCTCCATCAGAGGATATTGTACTCTTTTTCCTTCACTAAAGTTTTTTTTTTCATTGAGTTTTTCTTTAGTAAGATTTTAATGAGGCATAATCTTAAATGGGCATCTAAGGGGGAGTATTGTGATAAGATCAAATTAGATGCCCATTAATATGGGCGGTTGAATTTTATTTCCAATACTGAACGAAGTTAAAAAGCAAACTTCATACGCTTATAAATAGAGGAGCAATCTCAAATATATTACACAGTAATAAAGCATTCCTCTCTTTTTTTACTATAATACTCTTCTTCTACACTGCTAACATTTCTCTCTCATTTAATATATAATAGTGAAATTATTATTAGCTAATATTAATACTTGTATTTTCTACTTTCACTTTTATTTTATATTCATTATATCTTCTTTATTTATTTTACAACAGAAACTACTTTCAATCAAGTGTCAAAAAATAAAGAATTTGTCTATAGTGGAGAAAGTATAAATTAGTTCTTTAAGGACCAAAGGAAATATGCCATTTTTGTTGCTATGATAATTTTTCTATACTAATTTTTAATATTATGTAGATAGCCTCTAAATCGATAAAATCAATTTACAATGAGTGAATTGAAAGATAGTCCAATTAGACTAATAATTATAAGTATAAATTTAATGAAAAAATATGAATTTGTTTGTGATAGATACGTATTTAATAAAATTCATTTATTATAATATATATATAAAAGTAAATATCAATTCTAAATAAATAAATCAGTTATCTCTTTATTTTTTATATTGATAAAAAGAAAATAAAAATAGTTATTAATTTGTTTACTTTATTTTGTTTTATTGCTACCAAAAATATATATAATTAATTCATATCTTTTAACAAAATTATCACCGCGCGAAAGTAAATATCAAATTTAAAATTGTTATTTACAAACTATGTAATTTGTATATATTTAAATTGATTAGTAGATAAATATTGGTAACTACATATGTCATGAATAATACAATTATTAATAATACGATGATATTATTTAATTTATTATTTATATAATTCTATTAATTAAGTAAACATAGTCAATCTTTTAATTGTCTTTTATATATTTAAAATAAAAAATTTCAATCTTTCTTTGATTTTAAATTAATATAGTAATTAAAGACAAAAAGGTTACACATATATTGATTACGGTCTAATTTTAATTCTTTCAAAATTAATAAAAAAAAATTAATATATTAGCGAAACTTACACTCTTAATATAAAATTTGTATTTTTATAAAAATACATATACATATGATAAAAAATAAAGATTTAAATTTAAATCTCCTCTTTTTACATACAAATATTTAGTGCCATCAAATTAGTAATTTAATTTTTTTTGTAACTTAAATAAGTTAAACAGTTAGTAATTTAATTTGTTAATCATAAATAAATAATATTTGATATTATAAAATATAAAAAAATAAAAAATGTTCTTTTACCTATAAAATTGTTTAATTGTATTACAAATTAAAATTTAATTTTTAATTTTAAAATATTAAAACTCCAGATTTTTTTTAAAAAGTAAATATTTTTCACATTAAACATAAAAATACCAAAATATCTTTTATGTAATAATTTTAAAATTAGCTTTGTTTTTGATAGAAGAAGTAAAGACTGAATCTTTGTAAACTAACGTTTCAAATTTCATATTAGTGCCTTATATGAGTCCATACCATAAATATAGTAATTGAAAATTTGGTCCTATATGTATGATGAATTTCAAGTAGGTGGTGTTATATTTAGCCTAATTTAATATCATAGATGAATGAAAATTTGTTTAAATTAAAACGAGTTGAAAAATTTGTAAAGAATGATCACTATAAATATTTTTATAAAATATAAAATTTTTTGCTATAAGAAATTTTTTATAACTTTGTACTTATTTGTATAAAGTTTGAAAATTTGTATTGCACTTGTTACATTTTGCAACGGATACAACTAGAATAACAAATAGGATTGAAAATAACGAGTACAAGAAAAAAATTTTAACTTTATAAACAAATTAATAAATATTTAGTTGTAATTATTATTTTAATTTTATTGATAATCAAGATTCTATTGAGTATTTATAATTGTTATAAATATTTTTATAAAATTTAAAAGTTTTTATTGTAGTAATAGTTACAACTAATAATGAATAATCTAAATTCTAAATTTTTTTATTCAATTATGTAAATTTAATGAATTTTTTAAAATAAAATTAGTTGACAAATTAAAAGGATTGACATTTGAAATTTAAATACATTTATGATTATTAACTATGATGCTTTAATTATTTATATTTAAAATTATTCATATCAATTTAAATTAAATAGTATTTAATTGTTATAATTTAGTAAATCTTTAGTAATGGTAAACATGTAGTAATCAATAATTAAAATTGTTTGTAGTCGAAGTAGTTAATAGATTATTTTAGTCTTATAAAAAAAATATACATGTATTTTTGAAGCAGTCAGATAAATGATATAAACAAATTTTTAATAAATTAGACGACGATGACGACAATAACATCACCAATATAACTGAAAAATAGATAAATAATAATAAGATATATCGATATAACGATAAATCAATTTTTTTGTATAGTATTATTTTTAAATTTTGGACTTTTGTAAAAATAGCATATTTATGAATTAATCCCTCAGTTTCTTCTAATTTTTTTTCATACTCAAATTCTTTAAGGTTCTGAAATATTTTCACCACCATAAAAAACTTCATAATAAATTGGGTATCTATAGTAAACTGAATTTTCATGAGAGAGAGAGCTATAAATCAATTATAATCGAGGTTCGAAAAATCGGACCGGTCATCAAACTGCTCTAGTTACTGGTTTATTGGTTTATTGGTCTAATCAGTCTAACCGATGGTTCAACTGGAAAAACCGTTTTAAAATAAAATAATAAATAAATTATAAATAAACATCCTAAAATATAATTATAGTATAATATAAATATTAAAATAGTTTTCAAATTTAAAAAACTACCTTAAATGTCATCAATCATATTCATATAATCTTATTAATATACAAACTCAAGTTAAATAGTATAAAGAAATATCAAATATTAAATGTCAACATACAGATTTATCAATCATCAAAACCTCAAGATGTTCTTGTGAGTTTCTTTTTTTTTTTTTGGATAATTATTTAAACATATTATGTAATTATGATTGTGATTTCAACTATTGTGCTAAAAAAACCTTCAAGTAACGAGGATATGCTGACGGTGGTGGTGTCTTCTGAGGCATCAATGTCTCCTCATCCAGCCCCTCCAATTTCTTCAGCTAAAGCCATAACAAAAGAAATGGTACCAGAAAATGAGGTAGTTAATGGATCATCAAATGAGAAGCTTTTTGTTATTGTAAGTGAAGATGAACAGGCCAATGCACAAGTTTGAATGTAGCAACTTAACAGAGCCAGAAAGAAAAAAGAAGCATCAACAAAAGTTAAATACCATCAACAAATAATCACTCTAAACCCTGAAATCAATAACTATTTCAACAAAAATTCAGAAACATCATACTTAAAAATTAAAAACGGCAACAGCAGCATAACAAATTCATTTTAATCAACAATTTTAACAACACAAAATAAATGATTTAATTAATTTCAGATTCAGAAATCACAAATCAAGAGTATCAGACATTCAAAACACTGAAATAGACTCAACAGTGATGATACTAAATTAAACAGAGCATTAGCAAGGAAGAAGAAGAAGAACATTAGCAACATTATTTGAACAAAAAATTCAGAAATTAAAAGTAAGAAGAAGAACCGAGCATTCATAAACTAAACAAAGCCATCAGTAACCAGAGAAAAATTAAAAGAACCATAAGAGTAACAAAACTTCAAACATTCACAGCAAACTTCAAACCATCAGAGTAACAGATCCAGAACTAAACTTTCAGAGTAACAAAATTTCAAACATTCACAGCAATTAGAAAACAGAGTAACAAAACATTTAGAACCAAACTTCAAGGACCATCAACAACAACAACAGATCCAGAACCAACCTTCAAACATTCAGAACAAAACTTCAAACCATCGGCAAATACAAGACAGATTTGAACAAAACTTCAAAAATTGAAGAAGACTTGAACCAAGATCAAAGCAGACTTGAACAAAAATTGAAGCAGAGTTGAACAAAAATTGAAGCAGACTTGATCCAAGACCGAAGCAGACTTGAAGAAAAATCAGAAATGGAACAAAAATTGAAGAAGAAGACCAAAGTGAAGATGAAGAAGAGAAGCCACTAACCTGGGTCCGTGCCGAGAAGCCAGCGAAGATGAAGAGCCGAAGAGGAGCTGGGTTAGGAGGCGACGATGAAGGGCTAGGCAGAGGGCAACGCGGCTAGGGTTTCTTTCATTCAGAGTTCTCCAGAACATGGATGAATGAATGATTGGGGGAAGAGGGGGGGGGGGGGAAGGTTTGGTCATGAGGGATCACTGGATCGGTGGATCCGTTTCTTTTTTTTTACAAGTTTTAAAACGGCGTCGTTTTATACGAACCTGCCGGTTACTGGTCCGGCCCAACCGACCGGTTCGCCGATTTTTCACCGGTTTTTCTTCGAACGGTTATAAAGGGAGGATCGGACCGCTTTCACCACCGGTTTCCGGTTGAATCGATTCGACCGGCCGGTCCGGTTTTCAGAACCTTGATTATAATGGTAAGATCGATACTCAACTATTACTGTAAGGCCTTTTTTAGTTAAATTTTGAATATTATCTAAAAGAGAAAAACCCAAAACAGCCCCTAACAATTACCTTAAAAGACAATGAGGTCCTTGACAAAAAAAACCCAACCCGGCCCCTGACAATTACTTCGAAAGGACAACGAAGCTCCTGTGCCAAAAAAAGTTAATGTTATTTTTTTGGCACAGGGGCTAATCTGTCCCAAAAAAAAGATCAGGAGCCGAATTGGGTATTTTTTTTTTTTTGGGTCTCGTTGTCCTTTCGAGATAATTGTCAGGGGTCGAATGGGGTATTCACTCTATCTAAAAAAATCAATTAGGATTATCTCTGAGGACTAGTGCTAGTAGATATTGGTATCATTTTATCCACACCTTTTTTACTACTATACTAAATTGTAACTAATGCACAAACTAATGGGGGAATACTAAGTAACCAAAGAAGTTTAATAGGATATCATTATTGTGAAAATGATCATTCTCCTAGTCCAAAGAGAAGCCCTTACAACTCCTTGTTTAGTATAATTAATTTATTTAATTATTAATTTATGCATTAGTTACAAAATAGTAGTGTAGTAAAAACTATGGATAAATTGATACTACTAGCAACTAGTAATAATCTTCTCTTAAAAGAGGTAATTTTATTGACTTGGAAGACAACATAATTTAAAAAAAAAAATTAGTATAGGCAATCTTAATTGATTTTTTAGAATAATATTAAAAATTTAAACAATAATTATTAAGTGTCATATCATAGTAATTTTAAAAAATACGATAGTAATTGTTGGGATTTATTTTATAAATGAGGAAAGAGTTTTTATAAGATTGATTTCGTATTTAAAGATTTTTCAAATTATAGTCATAAAACCAGTCTAGTAAGATTAGGAACCTTAGAATTGTAGTACCTCCCAATTACCACTGAGCCATTATATTTCTTATTATTGTATATGACAAACTAATTATATAGTATACATTCAAACCGCATAATTTTATAGATATCTAATTTAATTTAATTTTTTATTTTTTATTTTTGAATTAATTATATTTTAATCATGTACTATTATTAATCTAAATATAAATTTCACTAAAAAGTTATTAATCTACTTGATCTATTTCAATGCTAATATTGTGATTAAAATTATCTGTTTTGATGCTAGTATTGAAATTTAGTTATTTATAGTTAGAAGATAGAATTTGTGAATTAATTGTTATTCTTATTGTGTCAAATTAAAATATTATTGTAGTAATACTCACAAATTTTATGTTTATTTTTATATTAGTTATTTTTAGAGGTTGAGACTCGATTCTTTATAAATTAAAATATTAATGAAAATATATATTTTAAATTTTAATTTTAAGTTTATGCTTCACATTGTGGGCACTTAATTACAAGCTAAGTTTGCATTTGACATTTTCTAAAAATATTCAGAAGATGAGTAGAAAAGATTAACAGAATTATACTCTTTTCAGAAGATGAGTAGAAAAGATTAACAGAATTATACTCGATCTTTTGTATTATTCAATTTCTTTTTTCTGGGATTTCATATCTGTATTTTTTTTTTGAAACAAAGAAAGCTCAACACATTAGAGTGGAGCAAGAAAGTAATATAGCATAAATAAAGTAAAATAAAATATATAAAGATGAACCTCGGTCATCTCTGGCAGAGCCATCAACAACCAAAAGGATCAATACCAGACCACTCCTTGTAGCTCAAAAACGTCCTTTCTTGAATGTGCTCAACACCTGCTTCTCTGTTATTGATGATTCTATCATTTCTCTCCATCCAGATATTCCAAATCACTGCAAAGAAACTAACTAATAACAGTCGCTCCTCCTTCTTTCTGTTCTGTATGCCAAGCCAACTCTCAAAAAGTCCTTTCATGGTTCCTGGGACCGCCCATGGTCTATCAAAGTGTCTGAGCCAAGCGCCCCATACCTGCCACGTAAACTCACACCCAAGGAACAAATGATGCACAGATTCTAATTCCTTTTTACACAGGGAGCATAAACTATCATTTTGATGAAGCACGCCTAGTCTGCTCAACCTTTCTTTAGTGTTTACCCTGCCAATCAGAACGAACCAGCCAAAAAGCTCAATCCTCGAAGGTACCATTCCTCCCCAAATTGATCTAGTGAAACTGTAACTCGTAATCTCTTCCGAGAGAGTCTCCGCTTGCAACACCTGCAGAAAAGAGTTAGTAGAAAAAATTTCTTTTTTATCAAATTTCCACACAATATTATCCTCTCTGCCAGCTGATAGTGCCACTGGCCTTAACCTCTCATGAAGCTGATGAACTAACTCCATCTCCCATTGGAACAAATCTCTCCTCCAAGAGAAGTTCCAAATCCACTCTACTCCATCCCAGAACCCACAGTCCCCTATCACTGATCCTTGTTGGTTTGAAATAGAGAAGAGCCTTGGAAAACTTGCTTCAAGAGGACCACCTTGCACCCAATTATCTTCCCAAAACCGTGTCCGTCTTCCATTCCCTACTTCCATCGCCAGACCACTAATAAGTTTTTCTTTCACCTGTTGTTCTGCTATATTTAATTGACATATGTCTTTCCATAGGTCCCCCTTCACTGGAAGAGTCTGAGTAGATACATAGCATTAGGGGTTAAATTATTACAGGAACACACTACCTTCTTCCACAACGGGCAATCCTCCTTTGAGAAACGCCACCACCATTTGAACAACAGCGCTGTGTTCCTGATTACTGCATCTCCCACCCCCAATCCTCCAACCTTTTTTGGGGCCTGGACCACCTCCCACTTCACTAGGGATATACCATGAGTACCATCATCCTTACACCACAAAAGCTTCTCTGAAGTGCAATGAGCTTGTTAGCAACCGCCTTTGGCATCTTGTACAGACTGAGGTAATAAACCGGCAGGCTATTCAAGACCGATTTAATAAGAACTAGTTTACCTGCTTTGTTTAATACCTTTGCTTTCCACAGGCTGAGCTTCTCTTCCACCTTGTCTATGATCGGCTTCCAAGTTTTCACTAATCGAGGGTTTGCTCCCAACAAAATACCGAGGTATCGAATCGGTAGCGCCGCTTGATTACACCCCAGAATACCACAGACATGCTTTACCCACTCCTGATCACAATTAACTGGGATCAAGTTCGACTTATCAAAATTGATGCTCAAACCAGACATCAACTCAAAACAGCGCGGCAGCCTCTTATAATTCACAATTGTTTCTATCTCCGGAGGGCAAAACAAGATAGTATCATCTACGAACTGTAGATGGGACAATTCAATATGATCGTGTCTGACCAGCAATGGAGCTATGCGCCCATTTCTAACAGCTTCCCCCAACATTCTATGCAATACATCAACCACGAGCACAAATAACAAAGGAGAAAGTGGATTCCCTCGTCTTAAACCCCTCTCCATTTTAAAAGCCTTGGAAGGTGAACCATTCACCAGTATAGACATAGAGGCCGTACTGACACACTCTTTCACCCAATTCCTCCACCTTTGCTCGAACCCCATCTTCTGAAGTACCAGATCCACAAAGCTCCATCTCACTCTATCATAGGCTTTCTGAAAGTCTAGTTTTATGATTGCCGCCTGCTTTCTTCTCGTCTTGATCCATTGAATTGTCTCACAAGCAATGAGGGCGCTGTCATGTATCGTCCTACCCTTAACAAAAGCACTCTGTGTCTCTCCTATCAAATCCGGCATTACTGTTCTCATTCGCCGCACTAAGACCTTGGAAATCACCTTATACACACACCCCACCATGCTAATAGGTCTGAAGTCCTTGATCTCTTTAGCACCCACAAACTTCGGAGCTAGCGTCACCCACGTGACATTTGCATCATTTGGTAACTTAGCACTTTGGAAGAAATCCATCACTGCTGCAGTGAACTCCTGGCCAATATCCTCCCAGCATCGTTTGATGAAGTTCAAATTGTACCCATCACTACCCGGGGCTTTAGAAGATTCACAGTCCCAAACTGCCTCCCTAATTTCCTCCACAGATGGCATTACCTCCAAAGCAATGGCCTCCGCTCCATCAATCTGTCTTACCAGCCCATTCCGAAAGCCAATCCTCGGAACAAACTCTTCCCGATACAGGTCTTTGTAAAACTCCCTAATTGCAACCTTTATGCGTTCCTGATTCTGCACTACCCGTCCATGAATCATCAGAGCATCAATCCTGTTATTCCATCTTCTAGCCGATGCAATGTTGTGGAAATACCTAGTATTTTTATCCATGTACTTCGCATGCTGAGACCTCGACATCTGCTTCCAGTGTACCTCGTTCCTAACATACCACTTCTCGCAAAAGCTCACCAATGCCTTCCTCCTAGCCTCTGTCGTGCTATCATAAACACCATCACTAACCATAGTATCCAGTTTTGTAATCTCCTCCTCAATCGTCTTCAGCCTCTTATCCATGCCCCCAAAATTGTTCTTGTGCCATAGACGTAAAGGACCCGTTAAAGCCTTCAACTTACTAGTGAACTGAGCCTCTCCCAAACTTCTCCACTCATTCTTAACCATACTCAGGAAACCCTCATGCGTAAACCAGGAATCCAGACTTCTGAACGGACATGGCCCATCACCAACTCTCTTATCCTCCATAATCAATGGACAGTGGTCTGACAACCCTCTAGGCCCACCTTTTAGTCGAACATCCGGAAATTCCTCAACCCACTCTATATTGACCAAAACCCTATCAATCCGACTGCAAGATCGTCCCCTGAACCACGTGAACTTTCTATCATTCAGAGGCAGATCCACCAACTGCATATCCTGTACCCAATTTTTAAACTCTTCCACTGACACCGGTACACTACTAGCTCCTTTGCGCTCTTTGATATGTAGTACCTCATTAAAATCTCCGAAGAAGCAGACAAGCACCTGACACAAACCCGCAACATAACTCAACTCCTCCCAAACAACCCGCTTCTCCTCCCTCTCATGCGCCCCATACACCAAACAAAGAGCACATTTAAAATTATTTTTCAACATCACTCCTTCAACACACAACCACCTCTCCCCCTTATAACAGTTGACAGCTTTGAAAAAGTCACTATCCCAAATGAGCAATAAACCCCCAGAGGCCCCTGCCAACTCCACGTACTCCCATCCCACAGAACTATAGCCCCAAACTCTTACAACATCAAATTTAGTAAAAACCTGCCTCTTAGTTTCAATCAACCCTAACATGTTTAGCTTATAACAGTTCTTCAAAGATTTTATCATACTCAATTTACCGTCCCCCCCTCAACCCCCGAATATTTCAACAGCTAAAAATCATTTAACAAGATTTTTACACACCTTATTTTGATTCTTCGACCGACTTCTTCGTGCCTTTTCCTTTTGTTTCGCCATCTTTCTCTTCACCGCTAATTCTTCATTCTGAGTTTGCAAGATCGCCATGATATCCACTTTTTCATCATATAGCACAGCACCCGACTCTACTGCTAAAGCCCAAGTTTTCTCGTTTTCTTTTAACTGATCAAGCACCGTATCTCTGTCTTCAGCCGTCCCCTGCCCTGCCTCTGCCCTTGTCTTGGATTCCATGTTACCCACAACTTTCCCCTCTGCGTTCTGTGTAACTAATCCTGAAACCCTCGAATCCTCATACTCCTGAGCCAGGTTCGAAAAATTGTTGCCACAAGATAGGCCGGTCGGTCCCTCTTCGGCCGGTTCCATCAGCGTCCGTGCCTTCTCCAGCAAGGGTGCCGCCACCCGACCTCCTTCACCAGTACCAGCGTCCCTGTCCTCCCTGGCCATGGCGCATCGTGCATCGGCCATCGAAGGCTCCAATTCGAGTATCTCAGTCCTCCTCGCAACCGCATCATCCAGCACAAGTGATCCTGGTCGGCGTCGCATTGTGTGTGAACAAGGCGCCCATGCCTGCACCGTGCCCTTCCCATTATGCTTGCTGATTCCCGCACCTTCAGCCCGACCCGGTGCTCTATCCAGTCTAGCCCACCTTACCTCTTTTGAATCTCCAACACACCCTACGTCCATGCATCCATCCGCATTAGCCCCTTCCCCTTTCTCCCAATTCCTTTTTTGGTTCAGCCCACCTACCTGGCCTTGTGTATTTGGGCCACTTATCACCAAGCCCAGACCGCTCCCCTCAGCATTACCGTCCTTTGTATACTCCCTATATGAGAAGCCCAAATCCTTCACTCCACCTAGCCTTATATCCCTATGCACCCCACCTTCACACACGTCCAAAGGCTGCGTAACCGTTCTCTCCGAATTCTCCTCCTCGACCAAACCAACTTCCCCAAAATCCTCCTTCCCATTACTTTTAGTACAGCTATCCGTATCAATAACGTTAAAACCTTCATTCGAATTATGATTTTTGAAATTTAAATCATTAAGGAGCACCTCATCAATTACCTTTATACCCTCCTCACCGCCGATCATGTTATCCTTGAAAATCTTTCGGTCTGCCACCGGATCCCACAGCACCACCTCATTCAATCGACTATTACCACTAACAACAGAGTTCAATCCAGCCCATTCAACTTGTTCCCGTATCGGAATTTCTGCTCCACCGGCCTCATACTCCACTTCTTTAACATAAACATCAAATGCACTATTGCCGATTGAGATGTGGATCCAATCCCGAATAACGTCAAGAGTGCCTGTGTCAACTTGAATCCGTCCAGTTCTAAAGGATGATCCTACTCCTAAACCTATATCACATCTAATCACATCACCCCACAATACACCCATGGTTTTAAACGTTCCTACTGACCATACGTGTAGAGGCACCCAGTAGCATTCCAACCAAACCCTTCTGGTCTCACAACGTTCCGACTCCTCCCATCTCCAAACTTTATGGAAGAACTGTAACATCCTATCCAACTTGAAGGTGAACACCTCTTCTGCATGGTTCACAGAATCAAACGTGATTAACACTTTACAGGCACCTAGCTCACTTACGTCCACAACATGAGGCACATTTTTGCAAATTGCCCTTCTCAACGATTGATGGTCAAAAGGTTTCAAAGTACTTCCTACCAGACTCCACACTAACCAATCCATATTTTCTGCCGCTATCGACACTTCAGCCCTCTTTATCCGGCCATTCGTATGTTGGCCAGTGACGCTCTTACCATCCATCTTCATTTCCACATGTTGTGCCATATTCATCTCTTTTCCACTACCACAATCTTTAGGCTCCTCCTCCTATTGAATTATTCGCTCCACCTGCTCTCGCCGGGGCCTCTCCTGTTGTTGTCTGCGAAACCTAGCTTCACCTACAGATATGATCTTCCCACGTAATCTCATATTATTCATCTCCGTAATCACCTTCAGCGCACCGCCCTTCGTGGTGTACCGAACAAAAGCAAAGAGATACACCGCTCCTAATTTATGTTTAGGGGCAAGATATATGTCGTTAATCCGTCCCGTCCAGCAGAACAAATGATATAACTCCCTCTTTAAAATATCCTCCGGTAAGTTATCCACAAACACAGAAAAAGACTCATTTTCCAGGCGATGGTAGTATTCTCGATTCCAAACCCTAGGATCCTTTGTGCGTGACTGGAGAACCCGAATCCCACCCCTCCCAGTGTTCCCCCCTCTCATTCACTCGCTCTCCCCCTCTCATTATATTAGGATCCTTTTTTTTGTTTTTATTTTTTATTTTTGAGTTTAGTGGTATTGTGGTAATGAAAAAAAAAGGAAAAGAGAACAGTAAAGAAAAGTTACTGCAGATGAGGAATATAGCAGAAAATGCAAAAAATGCAACATATTGGTGATAAAGAATTTTTTTTTGAGAGTATATTTTTTATTGGTAATAAACCAATTTAGTTGGGTATAATTACTAAAAAGACTTATACATATAGCATTACTAATAAATCAATTTTACGGGCTGGTCGGGTTTGGTTTTTAGAACCATGATTTAGATAATTTAATCATTTTAAAACCAAATTAGTTATTCAAAACGTACCCTTCTTGAAAATGGTTAACTTTGAGCTTGTTTGAAAAGTATTTAAGTGTAAAAAAAGAATTTTATTTTTTGTAAAAAAAGAATTAATTTTTATTTAAAATTTAATTCCATAATTTAGAATGACTTTAATATACTAATAGAATATAATTTAATTTTTTAGTTTAGAATAACTTTTACATGAGTTAAATTTTCTTTTTTTATAATTTTGTCATTAACAAAATTATTTTATTAAATATCTACTTATTTAAATAAAAATATTTTTAACATTTAACATGTTAAGTTAAATTGGTGTGAGAATTAATTTTAAAATTAGATCTTTTTTGTCTAATTTGTAAATAAAAAATTAAAATTTTTATTTATTTTAAAATAAAAAATTTGAGAAAAAATTCTAAATGGCCCGTAACAATAATATCAAAAGACAACAAGGCCCTTATAGAGAAAAAAAATCCCTTTTCGGTCCATGTCTTTTAACTCCGTTAGACAAGTTAGCCTATCCGTTAATAATTTCTCTCTAAAGCCAACTGACCATGAATACGTGGCACGTTAAGTTAATGATGTGTCAGTTAAATGCCAATCTAGATGGGTAGATTAATGGGCTATCCAACCCAACCCCTAACAATTGTACTAAAAAGAGAAGATTCAACCCTGATGACACAAAAGTCCTCTTTCACTCTATGAAATTATAGAAAATTTTAATCCTCTCCCTCCAAAAATTCGTTGACGATGCTTCACTTGGAAGAAGAAGTTGGTTCCGATGGAGCTATTGACGGCGTTTTGAGGGCGCCATGATGGAAGAACTGACTGTTGAGGTAAGCTTCATTACTCATTCTGTAACACCCTACCACACAGAGCTTTATGCTTAGGACATAAATCAAAGGTGGTGAGGCGCTATAAACGCTAAAATAAAAATGCATAAATAGATATATATGAATAATAGTTTAACTAGAAGTCTTGGGAAAAAGGTTGAACAAAACAATATCGAAAGCGCGTCACACTCGAAAAGCGATTGGATAGAAGACTTATACAGAAAACCAAAGAGACAAGTATATAAACAGAGTTTCAAAAGATAGATACATAAGCAAGCTCTAAACTCGACTTGCGAAGCAAGAGTTGGTTAGAATATATATATATATATATATATAAAACTCCAAAAATAAACCAACAAATAAATATAAATCATGTTTCTCCAAGTCAACCTCTAAGAGGGACAAAACATAATATATACAAGATGGATAATCTATACACATATATAGAGTCTCCAGAATGCTCAGTGCGGTGTTTCGCATCCTACATCTGAAAATAATAATATATGTATGGAATGAGAACCGAGAGTTCTCAGTATGGTAAAGGTACCCATATAAATAATATATAAGATCCCGGAAAAGCCAGAGGTATTCCTAGAATTTCGACACTCAAAATTAAACTTAAGGAAAATAAACTAAACCAGAAAGTAGGTAACTGTCTAATGTTCTCAAGTCCTGAATCAATTTTTAACTTAACCATTCACTTTCTGCTTCCTCCAACCTTGTGAAACACCGGTGTATAGACAAGCAATACAGACAAAGAAACACAAGTAGGATACAGATACAGCAGGTAGCAAGTATAGCAGGTAAGCATAATAATCACATAAGCAAGCCTAATTAATGTACAATCAAACAAAACACACATATACATATGATGTATGCCTACCCTATGGCTGATGAGTCTCATCTGTCGGTTATAAAGTCAAACCGACTTGTCCGGTAGCTAACCCTGGATAGAACACCAAACACGGAGCAAGTGGGACAACGTCTCAACCCTTGCATCTTACCCACGTACCCGAGCAAGGGGACCGCCTCATCCCTGCCTCTTACTCAGGTGATGTTATAGTTTTTAACCCAAAGCAAGCAGCGACAGAACTCAACCCTTGCATCTTACCCGAAGTCTTGAACTCTTATCCAGAGCAAGTGGATAACACCACTGCATCTTACCCGGCTTATTGACTTTTACCCGGAGCAAGTGGATAACACAACTGCATCTTACCCGGAGTCACATTCAAAAATTCATTTTCATTATCATTACAATTCATTCAATTTCATAATCAAATTCAGTTATCATCATTCTTCTTCCTCATCTCTTTTCCGGCCATATAGATCTCATTATCATTATAATTCATACTCAAAACACAATTCATTCTTTTTTAAATAAAGCAAACTCAAAACGTAATCTTTTTCTTATTAACTCAAAATCAAATCATCAAATTCTTAAAAATTCAAATCTTTCTAAATAACCACTTCAAACGAAGCCTCCTATTTTCATAAAAATTTTGGCAGCATCTTCTCTAAAACTTAGACTTTTGCCACCCCTCAAGGGTCCCAACCACCAAACTAAACACCTCTCAGTCATTCAAATCATTTCAAGTATCTAATTGTTTCAAAATCAAACCATACATCTCTCAACCAATCTATTTAATTCAATTTCACAAACTTATCATCAATTCTCAACACATCAACAATCATATTTATTTTATAGTCATTAAAGTCATAATCTAACACATGCAAACTCATTTATCTTTTATATACACATCGTATACCATATACATAATTCATCAATAATTCATTCAGTTCATTCTTATCTTAAGGTTTTCTAGTCTAAGTTTTCACGTGACATTAAACATTAATTGTGAGAAACCAAAACCATCCTTTCTGTTTAACAGCTTGCCCACCCTGAAAACGGCTCAGCCGGAGGTAGGGTCCAGCGGCTGGAAGAGCACCGCATGTTGCGTGGTGTCCGGTGCGCCCTGGCGGCCCTTGAAAATCCGGAGGACCGAGTGCCTATCACGCCCGGTCGTACTCATAACCGTATCAGGTCTCCAAGGTGAACAGCCTCTGGTCGATGAAACAATGTAAGCAAGGGAAATCGGCAAAATAGATCCGTAACCTCGGGAAAAGGATTGGCTCTGAGGGCTGGGCACGGAGGTCCCAGCCCCGAACCCGTCGGCTGTCGGTGGACTGCTCGAGCTTCTCCTGTTGAGTTAAGTTTATAACTAATTTAAATGATGATGATAAGCATTGATTTATTGGGTTAAACACACAATTAGTTTTGATTGCCTTAGTTAGTGATGTAGGCCAAAATAAATTAAAGAAGTAGCAGCCCAATCCATTGGAACCAAGAAACGAAGGTAGCTGGTGAGTTTTTGATCCACAAACAAAGCCCAAAGGAATGAAGCAAAGAAATCAGTTGGGATGAATGGAAACTATATCCAATCCAAGACCAAGAAGGTTCCACCAAGTAGAAGCCTTCCAAAGCCAACGTTCACAAGTTTCCTTCGGTCAGAATCAGAAAGAAAGAGAGAGCTTCTTCCTTCTTGGTCATTCACCAGAGAAGAAAGAAAGAGAAAGATAAATCTCAAAAGCAAACATCTAATCGCCCTAATCAAAGCAAGTTAAGCAAAGTTAGAGGATAAAGGTGATTTATTTCCATTTGCATGCAAGTTTAATTCTTCACTTCTTCCTCATACTTCTGCAACATCATTTTTGGATAAATGGAGAAAGATGTTTCTGATAATCACTGCTGTGAATCAAAGGCTCAAATTATTTTTTGGAGCCAAAGCACCTTTTCAAGGGTTTGGATTTGGGATTATCTCTATGCAAATAAAAGCTTGCTGCTCTGCCTTCCTCGGTTAAGCCACAGACCAGAGTCAAAATTCCTAATTTTGGGGTTTATTGAAGAAAAAGAAGAAAATGACATGTGGTTCAAGAAACAAAGGTTTGGCTTTGGAGGAACAAAAGCCGTGACAGAAAATAAGATACAAAAAGAAAATTAATTCAGAAATTGAGAGAAGGAGAAATAACCAGAAACTGAGTTTGTTTGAGAGCTTCCCTGTAAAGAGTTCAATGTTTTGGACAATTTTTCTAAGTTAAAGAAATATTCCGCCAAGATGAAGAGCTTCATCAGAGATAGCTAAATCTGGTTCAACTTATAGCAACAAAGGCTGTTATGCATCAATCTCCTTCAAGTTTTACTATTTTGTATTTCAGTTTCAATGTATATCTTTCTTTGGTTTCTTTCTGAGGTAAAAGGCAAGAAAGTGAGACATTGATAAAAGCCAAAGAGTGAAAAAGGCTGAGTGAAACACTTGAGAGAAAATCCAAGAGTGATTTCAGATTTTTGTTGGTTGTAGTTTCTGTCTTGTGTCTTGTACCTGAGAGGTGTCCCTTGCTAAGTTGGGTAAGCACTTAGTGTGAAGAGTTTAGATATCAGCATAACCAAGTCAAGTTTAAGTAGAAACTTTTGTGTCCAGATGGGATTGTGTGAATCTTAAGGAATTGGTGTATGTAATACTTTGACTATAGTGGAAATTCTACCACTTGCATTGTACAAGGCAACTGAACCAGGATACATGACTGTGTCAACTTCTTCCTTTCTCTCTTTGTTCTGTTTTCTGATATTTATGAGACAAAACAAAATTGTCTCTTAAATTTTTCGCTGCTCAGTTTAAACAGAAATCAAGTTCAAGTTGGGTAACATAGTGTTAGTTTATTGAAAGTAAAAGAAGGCCATAGATTCAACCCTCCTTCTCTAAACCTTCTGTAACCTTCAATTGGTATCAAGAGCTAAGGTCTCAAGAATCAAGCCTTACAGCTTGGAGCAAAGGTCCAATGGCGAACAACATGGGCACAACCATTGTTGCCTATACTCTAACAGAAGGCCAGTCAAACAACAGGCCTCCCTTCTTCAACGGGAAGAACTATGCCTACTGGAAAGAAAGGATGCAAATCTTCATCCAATCCATCGACTACAACATATGGAAGATTGTTGTGAGCGGTCCTAAGATTCTAACAAAGACAAGTGCTAATGGAGTGGTGACTCCAAAGGAGGAAACTGAATGGAATGACGACAACAAGAAGAAAGTGGAACTGAATGCCAAAGTCATTAACTTGTTACACTGTGCTATCAGTTTGAGGAGTACCGAAAGGTGTTCAGATGCAAGACAGCCAAAGAAATCTAGCAGAAACTCCAACTTACACACGAAGGTACCAAAGAAACAAGGATTGATATGTTGCGAAAAGAGTATGAGATGTTTAGCATGAAGAAACGAGAAAGTATTGATGAAATGTTTGAGAGATTCTCAATCATAATTAACAGCCTTGATGCTGTGGGTTTAACTCACACAGAAAAAAACCTTAGTAAGAAAAGTCCTTAGAAGTCTCACAAAAGAATGGGAAACAAAAGCCACTATCCTAGCCAAGAGTAATAATCTAAGTCCTATAATCTATGATGAGCTGAGAGGGAAACTTCTTGCTTATAAAACCACACACACAAGCCAAGACTCAAAGAAAAAGGGAATAGCTCTTAAGTCAAAAGTCGAACCAAAAGAAAGTGAATCCAGTGACAGTTTTTCAGATGATGAACTTGTGTTTATTGCTAGGAGACTTAGAAGGCTAATGAGGAACAAAGGCAAGTACAAGGGCTCGAGCTCAAAGGAGTACAAGAAGGACATGAGCAAAGTGATTTGCCACAACTACAAGGAGGCTGGACATCTCAAATACAACTATCCGAAACTAAAGAAGGAGGACAAAGGAAAGAAAGAAAAGAAGAGAGTGCTCATGACATCTTGGGAAGACCTTGAGAACGATTTGGATGAGGAAGAAGACTCTGAATGTGAAGTTCAAATCTGCTTTATGGCTGGTGAGGACCAACTTGATGAGGTAAATTACTATAACTTGTCCATAGATGATTTACACGTTATCATTGATGATCTCATCCTCAATTCTAAAAAATTGCTGAACAAATACAATAAATGAAAATCTGAAAAAAAAATATTGAAAGCTGGAAATGATTTTTTGAAAGAAAAGGTGAAAGAAACTGAATGTACTTTGGATATTATTGAAGAAAACAGATTTCTGAAATCTGAACTTGAGAAACTTAAAGGAAAGCACATTATGGATCATTCTCAAGAGCTTGTTGTTGAAAATGAAAGGTTAAATGAAAGGATTAAAAGATTGAATAGTGATTTAGTAAAATTTGCTCATAGTTCTAGTAACTTGGACAAATTACTGTCAAATCAAAGACCATTGTTTGAAAAATCTGGTTAGGCTATGTGACAAAAGAGAGTGCAGTTTTTGACAATTCTTCAAAAAAAATTCATGGCCTCTTCTTCTTCAAAAAAAAAATCCACAATCAATAAATTTGGTCTTGAATATATTCCTACCTATGAAGAGGAATTTGAAAAATCCTATTTTGATGAAACTGCATCATCTTCAAGAACTGATACTACACCAAATAAATTGGTTCCGGGCTATATCTCAACCAATGAGGTTGCTTTCAAAAAATCATAGTTCCGCAAAAGAACCTCATATTCAAGAAGCCCATATGCTTTCAAAAATTATGGTTTAAATGCTTTTGCAAAATGGAACATTAACAACAAAAATAATTTTGTCAAAAGACATGCACATTTTTCAAAAACCAGAAAATCTCAGTCTTTTAATCATTTCTAGTATCAAAACTTAAATCAAATTCAGCAATATGCATCAGAAAATCATTACTGTAATGGTAAGAAAGCTGGTCACTCTTACTTACAATGTTTTGTTGAAAAAAGAATAGTAGGAAACCAAACTTACAATGTTGTTTGTGATTTTAATGCACTTAGACAACCAAGGTGGATTAACTTCAAAGGATCCAAATTAATTTGGATACCTAAGGTTACTTGAGAATATATGCAGATTTGCCTAGCATCCAAGAAGAAGAAAGATATGTGGTACTTGGATAGTGGATGCTCTAGGCACATGACTGGAAGGTCAACCTTCTTCATCAAACTGAACAAGTATGATGGAGGGTTTGTAACCTTTGGAGATGATGGAAAAGGTAAAATAATAGCGGTTAGAAAAATAGGTAACAATCATTCTACTTTCATTGATGATGTCTTTTTGGTTGATGGTTTGAGGCATAATCTTTTGAGTATTAGTCAACTGTGTGACTTGGTAATATTCAAAAGATTAGAATGCCGTGTAGTGAATGAAAAATCAAATGAAGTGCTATTTGTAGCAAACCATTGTGATAATGTGTATGGTCTCACTCTTGATGAATTAAATAATCAAAATGTAGCATGTTTTCATTCCAAGAAATTTGAAAAGTGGCTATGGCATAAAAGATTGGGTCATGTTAGCATGTTTCAAATAAACAAGCTTGTCAAGAAGGGATTATTAAGAGGTATTCCTTTGATAAAATTTGACAAAGATATCACTTGTGATGCTTGTCAAATGGGAAAACAAACAAAAACTTCATTTAGATCAAAGGAAAACATCTCTACTAAAAGACCACTTGAATTGCTACATATTGACTTATTTGGTCTAACAAAAACCTAAAGCTTAGGTGGTAAACATTATGGGTTAGTTATTATGGATGACTACATAAGATTTGGCTGGATTTTATTTCTTGCACACAAAAATGACGCCTTCTTAGCTTTTGAAATTTTTAGTAAGAAAATTCAAAATGAAAAGGATTTAAAGATCGCCTCAATAAGAAGTGATCATGGAACTGGATTTCAAAATCAGTCATTTGAATCCTTTTGTGAAGAATTTAGAATATCACAAAATTTTTCTTGTCCAAGAACACCAAAACAAAATGATGTTGTTGAAAGAAGAAACAAAAGTATTCAAGAAATGACAAGAGCTATGCTTTGTGAAAGTAATGTTCCAAAGTTTCTTTGGGCTAAAGCTGTTAACATGGCTTGTCACATTTTGAATAAAACAATCATAAGGAAATCTTTGAAGAAAACTCCTTATGAACTTTAGAAAGGTCACCCACCAAATTTGAATTATCTACATATCTTTGGATGCAAATATTTTTTCCTAAATAACAAAGAAAATATAGAAAAATTTGATCCAAAGGCATATGAGTGGTTATTTGTAGAATACTCCACAACTAGCGAACCATATAGAGTTTATCACTAAGATGCTATAGTAATTGAAGAGTCCATACATGTTACCTTTTGTGACACTAATTTAGTTCAAAGTATCTTGGAAGAATGTGATGTAGGAACTCAAGTTGAAGGAAAAGAAGGAAAAGCCCAAAATCAAGAGAAAGAAATTATTGGGCCACTTGAATTTGAAATTGCTGCTACAGGAGATTCTACAGGAGACAATTCTATTTTGTCTCCGGAAACAGACAAACTTTCTGAAAATGCCAGTTCCTTGGATCCTTCAGTGACCGAATCTGCTCCCAAGTCTACTAGACCCCGTGAGTGGAGATTTTTAAAGAATTATCCACAAGAATTCGTCATTGGAGACGTTTCTCAATGTGTTAAAACTCGATCCTCCACAAGAAAAACAAATGAAGAATCAAACATAGCTTTTCTCTCTTAAATAGAGCCACAAAACATCAAAGAAGCTCTTGATAACCCCTCTTGGGTAAAGGATATGGAGGAAGAGCTTAGTGAATTTGAAAAGAATCAAGTTTGGACGCTTGTTCCAAAGCCAAATGGAAAGAAGGTGACTAACACCAAGTGGATATTCAGGAACAAATTGGGTGAAGGTGGAAGCATAGCCAGAAACAAAGCAAGATTAGTGGCACAAGGATATGATCAAGAGGAAGGAATAGATTTTGATGAATCCTTTGCCCCTGTTGCTCGAATGGAAGCCATAAGACTTCTTCTAGCCTATGCTGCTTATTATGGTTTCAAATTATATCAAATGGATGTGAAATGTGCATTTTTAAATGGTGTAATAGATAGAGAAGTGTATGTGGCTCAACCTCCTGGTTTTGAAAATCAGAAATTTCCTAATCATTTTTTCAAACTTTCAAAAGCTCTTTATGGACTAAGACAAGCACCTAGGGCTTGGTATGAAAAACTCAGTTCTTTTCTCTTGAAAAATGCATTTCAAAGAGGCACCACAGATACTACTCTATTTATTAAAAATTCTAATGATTCTTTTATTTTAGTCCAAATTTATGTTGATGACATTATTTTTGGATCAGCTAATGAGACCCTTTGTACTGAATTTGGAAAACTCATGACAAGTGAATTTGACATGAGTATGATGGGTGAACTTAATTTCTTTCTTGGGCTTCAAATAAAGCAAACTGAAAATGGTATTTTTATATATCAAGAGAAGTATGCCAAGAAATTAGTTAAGAAATTTAGTATGGAAAATGCCAAACTCATGGGAACGCCCATGCACCCTAACTCAAAATTAGAAAAGGATGAAACTGAGAAAGATGTTGATGAGACCAAGTATAGAGGAATGATTGGATCTCTTATGTACCTAACTTCCTCTAGACCTGATATTGTGCAGAGTGTTAGAATGTATTCAAGATTCCAATCAAAACCAAAGGAATCACATCTTTCTGTAGTCAAAAGGATAATTAGATATGTTCATGGCACATCTAATTTTGGCTTATGGTATCCTAAGACTAATGAGTTTTCTACAGTTGGTTATTGTGATGCAGACTTTGCAGGAGACAGAGTAGATAGAAGAAGTACATCAAGCATATGCAGTTTTCTTGGAAAGTCCTTAAATGTCTGGTCTAGTAAGAAGCAATCTACTGTGGCATTATCCATTGCTGAGGCTGAGTATATTGCTGCTTCTTCTTGTTATTCTCAGCTTCTTTGGTTAAAAACTCAGCTTTATGATTATAAATTAAATGCTAAAAATATTCCCTTGTTGTGTGATAACATGAGTGCTATAAACATTTCCAAAAATCACGTTTTGCACTCAAGAACTAAACATATTGAAGTGGGATTTTAATCAATAAGGGAACATGTTCAAAAAGAGAATATTAGCATTTAATTTGTTAAATCAGAGGACTAATTAGATGATATTTTTACCAAACCTCTGGCTGAGGATAGATTGTGTAAACTAAGGACTAATCTAGGCATTCTAAGTTATGATTCATTATTTGCGCATTGCTGATATGTTTGTTGAAATTTTTGTCTCTCAAGTTGGAAAGAGACAATTTTGGGCAAATGAAGAACCATAATCCTGAACATTAATTTCTTGGCTCAATGGAAAATTCTGAATCTTCTGGGCCTACTTTTCAGTTCAAAGTCCGTGTGGTCTAATATGTTTCCTTAAACTTTATCATCTTTGGGTCAAATGAGTGTTACATCAACCATGTGTGAACACAAATCACAATTCATGACCTCTCATTCCAACTACAATCCTCACCATTTTCGTTATGCTATGAACCATGACTTCTATGAGGGTGTTGTCATCTATCGTACCATCTGTCCCACTTTTTTGGTTGATTTACCGAATTTGAAAAAGAGAGATTTTGTTTTTGCTGATAATCTTGAATTTCTGGACTAGAACCGTATTTTCAAAATCAAAAAACCTGTTTACCCTGTTTTAGTTAGGGAGTTCTATGCGAACATGACCTATTATGAGGGCAACATTCACTCTTATGTGAAAGGTCGTGACCTTGTTCTGAACGATGAAACCATTCGTGAATCTCTGAAATACACTGATGTTGGTGCACATGCCTACACCTCTGGTAAGTGGGATGTCGAGTTAGGTGTCTCTTACAAAGACGCTCTGGCCCATGTGTGTGAACACATCTTTGTGATTGATGGCATCACACCAACTCACAAAGCTCTTGGTTACCTTCGTGCTCAGTTGCATCGCATAGTGAACCATATCATCCTTCCTCAAAGTGGTTCATATCAAAGAGTGTCTTTCTGTGATACTATGATTTTATACGCTATTCTCACTAAATCTGAAATCTCTTTTGCATATTTAATTGTAAGACATATGTTTGATTGCATAAGAAGTGAGAAAGATAAAGCTCTTTCCTATGGCATGTTCTTAACTTGCATTTTTGAACATTTTAGTGTTGACTTGTCACAGGAGTCATATGAAAATCAACACTCATATCTAAAAGGAGGTGGTTCAGTGAAACAGCAGAAAAAGGGACCTACTTGAACTGAAAGGGTGGTCATTGATGCTGATGATGAATATGTGCCTGATGAATCTCCTCCTCCCTCTGCCTCGGGGACTTCAGCTTCCACTGGACATAAATCACTTCTATATGGAGTGGTGAAAGATGTAGTCTAGGAATTTGTTTCTCAATCCAACCATCTAATTGCAATGAGCAAAGAACAGAGCAAACTTGCTGTCAAGCATGAAAACTTCCTCAGAAAGTCCAGGGATAGAGTGACAGTTTTCATGAAGTTCATTGACAACCTCCAAGAGGATGATACCATGGCCACAGACCCTGAAGACCCTGCTGGTTCTGAGGAGGATGGTTTGGATGCATGAGAAGATCTCTTGTTGCTGCTGTCTGTTTTTTTTTTTTTTTTGTTGGGAATATTGTCTCATGGAACAATTCTAATTTGTTTTAGACTTTCTCTTGTTTCGGATGACTGTAAACACTAAACTACTACTTTGTCTTGCTTTCCTCTTATCTAGTTTTATGGAAATTTCACTCTAACAGCTTTTTTGCAGGTTTGATATTGGTTTTATTTCCTCCCTTGATGACAAAAGGGGGAGTAGCAAAGGGAGCAAATTAATCAGTGTTTGATTAATGTTTTAAGTCTGATAAGTGTTTGAATTTTTTTTTTGGTTATTGGTGTGCATTCTCTGCTTTTGTTTTGAATTATTCCCTGCATATGCTTCGTCATGACATAATCAAGTGTTTATTTAATTTTTCTGGAATAAAATATTTAATTTCACTGGCTGGATTCTGGTTAATAAATGACCAAAGGTAGCACAACACAGTTGCTTCTTGTGTTATTTGGATCTCTGGGTGTTTGGTTATGCTGATTAAAAAGTGGCATACCAAAATCTATTTGTACATGTATGCTATGAATTATATGCTATTGCATGATAATGCCTGAACAAGAAATTAGAGAAGAGCACAAATTCAGGGGGAGATACTCTTGAAAAGGAAAGGAGGAGCAAATCAAAAGCAAGTGATATCACCTAAAAGGGAAGTAATTTAACTTTATTAAAGTCAATTCCTTTGATCAATTTTATAACGATGTTTGTCATTAAGGAAAAGATTGTTGAGTTAAGTTTATAACTAATTTAAATGATGATGACAAACATTGATTTATTGGTTTAAACACCCAATTAGTTTTGATTTCCTTAGTTAGTGATGCAGGCCAAAATAAATTAAAGAAACAGCAGCCCAATCCATTGGAACCAAGAAACAAAGGTAGCTGGTGAGTTTTTGATCCACAAACAAAGCCCAAAGGAATGAAGTAAAGAAATCAATTGGGCTGAATAGAAACTATATCCAATCCAAGACTAAGAAGGTTCCACCAAGTAGAAGCCTTCCAAAGCTAATGTTCACAATGTTGGCTTCTGTCAGAATCAGAAAGAAAGAGAGAGCTTCTTCCTTCTTAGTTATTCACCAGAGAAAAAAGAAAGAAAAAGGTAAATCTCAAAAGTAAACATCTAATCGTCCTAATCAAAGCAAGTTCAGCAAAGTCAGAGGATAAAGGTGATTTACTTCCATTTGCATGCAAGTTTAATTCTTCACTTCTTTCTCATACTTCTGCAACGCCATTTTTTGATAAATAGAGAAAGATGTTTTTGATAATCACTAGTGTGAAACAAAAGCTCAAATTGTTTCTTGGAGCCAAAGCACCTTTTCAAGGGTTTGGATTTGGGATATCTCTATGCAAACAAAAGCTTGCTACTCTGCCCTCCTCGGTTAACCACATACCAGAGTCAAAATCCCTAATTTTGGGGTTGATTGAAGAAAAAGAAGAAAATGACATGTGGTTCAAGAAACAAAGGTTTGACTTTGGAGGAACAAAAGCCGTGATAGAAAATAAGATACAAAAAGAAAATTAATTCAGAAATTGAGAGAAGGAGAAAGAACCAGAAACTGAGTTTGTTTGAGAGCTTCCCTGTAAAGAGTTCAATGTTTTGGACAATGTTTCTAAGTTAAAGAAACATTCCGCCAAGATGAAGAGCTTCATCAGAGATAGCTAAATCTGGTTCAACTTATAGTAACAAAGGCTGTTATGCATCAATCTCCTTTAAGTTTTACTGTTTTGTATTTCAGTTTCAATGTATATCTTTCTTTGGTTTCTTTCTGAGGTAAAAGGCAAGAAAGTGAGACATTGATAAAAGACAAAGAGTGAAAAAGGCTGAGTGAAACACTTGAGAAAAAAGCCAAGAATGATTTTAGATTTCTGTTGGTTGTAGTTTCTGTCTTGTGTCTTGTACCTGAGAGGTGCCCCTTGCTAAGTTGGGTAAGCACTTAGTGTGAAAAGTTTAGGTATCAGCATAACCAATTCAAGTTTAAGTAGAAACTTGTGTGTCCAGATGGGATTGTGTGAATCCTAAGAAATTGGTGTATGTAATACTTTGACTATAATAGAAATTACACCACTGTTTTAGTGGAGACTGGATGTAGGTTACATTGCACAAGGCAACTGAACCAGGATACATGACTTTGTCAACTTCATCTTTTCTCTCTTTGCTATATTTTCTGATATTTATGAGACAAAATGAAATTGTCTCTTAAACTTTTCGCTACTCAGTTCAATAGAAATCAAGTTCATGTTAGGTTACAAAGTGTTAGTTTATTGAAAGTAAAAGAAGGCCATATATTCAACCCCCCTTCTCTAAGCCTTTTGTAACCTTCATATACCTTGGCCGATTCCCCCTAAACTCGAAACACTTCAAAAACCTCTCCTTTCACAAGCTCCAAGCTTCCAAACGTCAATTCCTCAAACTTAATCACCCGGATTTCGTTCCAAACTGCCCAATTGAACTCTAAATCAACAAGAACTAACATAATCTAATTCACACATTATCACTATAATCATCATAGAGTTCACTAATTTAATAATTCACAAGGGTTCAACAGTTCCTTACCTTACCCACAGATCAATTGGACAAAACTCAATGATTATCCGCTACTAGAGTTCACATAAACCGTCAAAATCATTCAATTTCTCAATACCTAAACTCAAAACTCACGAAATTTAGGAGAAATTTTTTACCACTTTGTTCAAATAGAATTAAAGAGAATTTTGAGACGAACATGTGGCCGTTGACGACTCGTCATTCGGAGTTACGAATTGAAAGTTACGGACGATTGAAAATTAGAAGTGGATTACGCACGTTAACTCTCTTCGGCGTGCTTCAACTGAAGTAATGCGAAAGAAAAGGGGCTGAGCCATGTTTATATAAGAAGGCCTTAGGTCCGGTCTAACCGGTTTGGCCCGTTGATCTGTTTTTGGGTCAACATTTTTAAAATTAGTGTCAAAATTCATATTTAAATTATTTCTATTTTTTAGACTATAAAATTTAAGTTTCTAATTTTTCTAAATAATAATTAATTTATTGGTTAATTATTTATTAATTATCCAGAGTTTACACACTTTTTCTGTCATTGCATGTGTATGATCAAATTGAATATACTTTTATTCATACTCTATGTCATTAAATATGCTTTGAAACCTATGATTTAGATTTTGAAATATAGATTATATTTAAATTTTGTATGATGGACCAAAAAATCTGCAGTTCCTAATGGAATAGGTAACAAAGCAACCTTGCCCCCCACTGCCACTGTACAATGATTTATTACGTAAAAGAAATGCTAAAACTCCCATACTAAACCAGCTTTTAGTTAAAATTATTTCCAAAGAGAAAAATCTGGTAGCCTTTCAGAGTAGTAATTGCAACAGCCAGAAAAATACCTGAAATTCATATAGCTATTTTAGCAGGATCTCTATCAGAAGGTACTGAAAAGACGGGTTTATTAGAAGAGATTTCCTCCACCGCATCAAGGACATCTTGTGCTGTGCCGCCCTATTCGCTTCGACAATATGATGCTTTATACTAGACGTAGAATCCCCTCAGACCACTCCAAAGAAAAAAAGATATCCTTGAGCCAAACCATCGTCAGACTCAAAATGAGACTTTTCCAATGACACGAAGAATTTTTTGACATCATATGGAAATCTAACTTCCTTTATTCAACAACTCAACCAGAACGGCAGAGATTCAACAATTCACCAGGAATTCCGCTCTCATTTTACTGACGAATAATTCCGTCGCGCAAATGGGTTGCCCGTGTCGCAAAAGACTAGGATGGGAAACAAAACGGAATGTACCGGATTTTTAGCACGTGAAACCATCAAGAGACCAAAGCAGGGCTCGACAACAAAGTAGCTAGACACAAGGACAACTTTGATCATCTCATAGATGATCTTCAAAGTTTCGCTTGATGAAGCATAAAATGAAAGAAGAAATATATCCAAGAGTCTCAGCCACAAGAGTGCTATAATGATAGATTGCGTTATATTGTCTGCTTCGTTCTATTTGCCGCTAAAAGCATTCTGCTTAAACCTTACTTAACAGCAAGCCGCGAAAGTCTTCGCCTATAGCTTCTACTTCCGAAGTAAGTTCCGGGAAAGTTAATTTGAATTTCCATTTGTGACTTGTGAATTGATAAATGTAAGATTTAACAGCTCTCCGTAAGAAAGGGAGTGCAGTCCCAGCAGGGTCAGAATAAGGGAATTCGACTAGTTAGCAATTCAATCAGCCTTAGCTAAGACATCTCCTGCCGCTTTAAATCAATCTTCCTCGAGAATTAGCTGGGCCCTGCAGTGGTAGAACTGGTACCAGGATTCCCTGGTCATACCAGAATGACCTGGTGAACCGGGCGTACTACTTGATTTGCCAAGCAGCTCTTTCTTCTTTTATGAGATTTCTAGAAAGAGGGAAGGATCACTCCTAAATGCGGCCTTTCTCTTATATACGATACCATTCGCCAATATATATATATATATATATATATATATATATATATATATATATATATATATATATATATATATATATATATGGAGAAGATTCTATTAGAAGGCGTAGGCCTATTCTAGTGCCCTAAACTTAAGTTGGAAGTCGGCTCTCATATTGAGCAATTTTGTCTAATGGCATTCGATCACTGTTTTGAAAGTTGCCCATCGCCAGCTCTCCTCCGGCACGAAATCATAAATAAGCTCTACCAAGGATTGCCAAGCATTTGGTACTGACTTTCCTCCGCCCTTTTTAGTAATGTAGGACAGATATTTGAATGCTCACTTGGGTTAGCAGGAGACCTGGCGAACTATCTTTCCAAAGCCACTCTATATATATATTTTTTTTGACCGAAAACTTTACGTGTTTTGTTGAGGTTGATGCTTCATTTTTTTATTATTCATAAGTTTACATTTTATTCTACTGCAATGCAATATTGCATTTTATCCGTAAGTTTGCTTATTCCTTATTATTCATAAGCTTATTGTGTTTGTTCTAAATCTTACTTGCAATGCAATATCGTGTTTAAGCTTATTGTATTTGTTCTGAATCTTACTTGCAATGTTTATTCCACCATATATGCACACACAAAAATGTTTCATTGGTCAAAGATTTTTATTAACTTATTGCATAATTTTATTTAAATTTTTGTAAGAGTTTAAACAAGTATACCTTAAAATTATTTGGTATGAATTAGTCTATCTAAATTTTAGATAAGTTGATATATAATTCACATTAACTTGTTTAGTTAGACATGATTATTAATCATTAAAATTACTAAATCATCTACGTTATTTTTAAATATATCTATCTATTAACTATTCTATCTTCTTCAATATCTTTTTCATTAAAATAACATTCTTAAAAGTAACGTTCTCATCAATATTTTTTGAACTAATATATCTAGCTACTTGAAATATTTACAATGCATCTAGCTACTTGAAATATTTACAATGTGAGATGGGGATCTGAAAAATTAAAAATTTCGATCGTAAAAATATAAAATTTTTAAATTTAAAAAATTACATGCAAAAATTATAAATCAATTCTTACATTGTAATTAGGGCATCCTAAGAAGAACCTATCTGAATTAAATTTTGTGCAAAATTGTAAGAGAATCGCTTTGGTGCCACAGTGATATTTTGGAGACATAAATTTCTTCTTTTGCAACACTTCTAGAAAAAAAGGTGCAACTCATATTCTCTTTGCCAACACTATAATCATGCAGAGTGCAACTCCTAGTTTCTAAAGAATGATTTTCATGGCTCATGGTAGCAGCACAGTTAGAGTTTTATACAAAGAGAAAGGAGAAAAAAGCACTTAGGATTGTTCATATTCTATGTAAATAAAACAGGAAGTTATAAATTTAAAAATTGTTAGGGGTTAGGTCGGGTGATTCATTAATATTTCAATTTAGGTTGGTACTTAACAGACACATTATCATCTTAACGTGTTATGTATTTACGTTCCGTAAACCCCATAAATAAATTATTGACGTAAGGACTAACTTGTCTCACGGTACAAAATATCAGGGGCCAAAAAGTAATTTTTTTTCTAGGGACCTCGTTGTCTTTCGAAAAAATTGTCAGAGGCCGAATTGGATATTCATTAAAAAAAAATTCTAATTTTGAAGTGAATTCTAATATATATATATGAGAAAAAGACAATTAGGTTTTGATCTTTTGTCCCGTAGATATTTATATTCTTAAAGATTTAAAAATACATTTAAATTTCTGTGTCTAATTTTTTTCATTTTAAAAACAATCTCATAGTATATATTCGTATATCGGCCAAGTCAATACAATGGAAGTATGTTTAATTTTTTCATTAAATTTGTCAAATCTAAATAAATAAAAAAAATCGATGTGTCTAAATTTTAAGAAGATTAAAAATTTAAATATATTTATAAATAGTTAAAAATTTAAATATCTGACCAACAGATCAAAAAACTTATTTGTCTTCTTCTCTCGTTATATTTTCAACCAAAGCCTGTGTCTTTGGAACTTGGATGAGCATGATGATGTAATCCGCACACAGACTCCAACCGAGAGAAAAGCAAAACCAGCGAATCTCTGCTGTCTTATCTCCAATATAAATTGGAACGGAATCGACACACAGGTCAAATCAAACACTGAACACTCTAAAGTCTAAAGTCTAAACTTATAATAAAAAACAAAAAAGAAAAGAAAAGGGGAGAAATTTCCCATGGCAGAAAGAGTAGAGGGATTCAACTTCGAGCAAAGGCATGGGAAAGAGAGGGTAAGGGTGGCTCGCGTGTGGAAGACGAAGGAAGGAAAACACTACGTTGTGGAGTGGCGAGTCGGCATCAGCCTCCTCTCGGATTGTGTCAACTCTTATCTCCGTGATGACAACTCCGATATAGTTGCCACTGACACCATGAAGAACACTGTAACCTTCTTCTTCCTCTCTTCTTCTGTGTTAGTAATTTTCTGCGTGATTTGTACCACTATCCAAAGTTAAAATTTTAAGCTCTGATATCTATCTGTTTGTATGTTGATATTTGGAGTGCGAATCTATTTACTTTCTGATGGGATTTAAAATCAGTTATTTGCTTTTCTGAACTTTACCAGTTCAATATTTTAGTCTATTAAAAGATCTATTGTAAATGTTAACAAAACAATTATGCCTGAATCTCATATGCTGCTTTGTACCTTCTGTTGGTTTCAATTGTATTTTCTCAAGAAGTGGCTAAATAGATATGATGTTAGGTTTGTTTTGATTTGATCCTGTCTCTAGAAAGAAATAGACAAGAATACAAAGAGATATTGATTAGAGACCGATATTTTCTGCTTACATTTCTTGGAAACACAAGAACTGCAAGTATTTCTGTCTTAGATGCTTATAATATAATACCAGTATTTAAACTCAGATCACATAAAATGTTTACAACCCTGAATTTGCTTGCATATGATATGACATCTCCTGTATTAATTTTTAAATATCTTTGCTATTTGTCTTTCATCCTCCACCATCACATCTGTTCAATTTTGATTTTTTTTTTATGAAAATATTGCTAGGTATATGCAAAAGCCAAGGAGTGCTCTGAAATACTTTCTGTTGAGAACTTTGCTATTGAGCTTGCCAAGCACTTTATATCATTCTATAGGCAGGTCGGTGAATGGTAAAATACAGTATAATATCATTATTCAAATAAATCTACATTTGTTTTCTTTTATCCTTTATAATCCTCTTGCATTATACTCTCTCTCTTAAAATTTTCTTGCTAACAATTTTTCTTTGACCAAATTATTTATATCACATTATGGTTTTCGATTGAAGTTTGGAAAGGTTTAAGAGGAAAGCCGTTGGTTGGTTAACCTAATTTTTCAATGAGGATAAGTTTAGTGTGGTAGAGATGAGGATGCTTAGATGAATGATTGACCAAAGTCCAAACACTCGTAGACAATGCAAGGAATGGGGATATAAGAGAGAAAGCTAGAGTAGTGCCTACTTTTGAAAAGATGGTAGAATCTCGTGTTAGGTGCGTTGAACATATGAGGAGAAGATCGACGGAATATCCAGTTATGAAGGTGGATCAGGAAGATAGATACGAGGAAGATCTAAAAAGACCTTTTACTAGGTTTAGTCAAAGGAGATCTATGTATAAACAGTTTCACTGTAAACATGATATATGATAGGGTACAATGGTGTCGTTTAATCTATGTAGTCTACCCATCTAGTGGGATAAGACTTTGTTATTATTGTTGTTGTTATATTGTCTTCCTCCCCATAGTTTTTTGTTGCTTTATGGCTTTTCACAGGTTACTACAGCTATTGTAAACATTGTGGAAAAGCCATGGGAACGCATCATCGCGGATGGGCAACCTCATATGCATGGTTTGTTAGACTATGTTACATTCTACAATAGTATTTGTTTCAATATGGTATAGTTCATAGATTGTACCCTTTTCTAATTGCTTTTGGTTATACAATTTGTAATATTTGGCAAACAATTTTGGTTGCCTAACATATTTCAAATTTGTATTTCACTTCTTGCTTTTTTGCACCTTTAGTGGAACTAGCAATTTGAGTGAAACATTTCATTAGATTGTCAAAATGGAAAAATCCCACTTTCATCATATTTTTCTGCCTTGATGCTGTGTTGAATACTGGTGTAGCTAATTTAGATTCCGTGATTCAGTAATAAATTCCAGTTTGTTTCTTTTCAGCCCTCAAGTCCTTTGATTTTATTTTTATAAGGTTTCAAACTTGGATCTGAGAGGCATACAGTTGAGGCAATAGTAAAAAAGTCTGGTGCTCTACAGTTGACTTCTGGTGTTGAAGGATTATCAGTGCTGAAAACTACTAAGTTAAGTATGCTATATAGAAACCTGTACTTTGATTTTGATATAATATTTCCTGTGTATGTAATACATAATCTCTTAAACAGTATTTTGTTTTGGGTCCAAATTCTTCTAAAATATTATAGTTGGCGATTACTTTGATATTATGGTTTCACAATTATAGGAGAAGCATGGCATGATATGGTTTTGAGTTGAAAGGAAATTCCTTTTCCTGCTCGTGATCCCCTTCTTCTATCCCCCTAACGCTGGAAAGAATATCAAATGTATAAAGTAGGTATCGATAACAGAAACACAAAAAAGTATATTTGCAATTATATATAATAGATCTATATCTATAAGAAGGATCATCAACGTAGATTTTTCTAAAAAAAAAATTTTTAAAGAACCTGAAGAATTTTTATTTATAAAAATGTTCTAGAGTTTATTAAATGCCCAATAATGTTTAGAGGAAAGGGGCAGCCCGATGCACAAGCATCCTGTGTTAACGCAGGTCCTAGGAAGGGCCGCATCTAAAGGATGAATGTTATCAGTGGCTGTTTCGACAGCTTGAACCTGTGACCTTGAGGTACAGAGACAACTCAACTATTGCTCTAAGGCTCCCCTTCAATAAGATTTAGAGGAAGAGAAAGAAAACCTCTTTGGAACTATTAAAAAGGATCAAGTTCTAAATTTGACTACTAAAATTTTGAAAAGTTGGGAATTTTTTTTTTTTTTTATCTGTAACATACTCAAACTGATTTTAGTACTATAATACTCAAACCTTTCAAAATTTGTATGAGCATATGGATAACGACCTAGCATTTCTTGGAGATCTGGTTTCTGGCATCCATACTATGATGCTGAGTTTTTGTGACAAATATTGTGTCAACTTTCTTTTACTCTCCACTGATCCCGCTTTTACGAAATAGTAGCTGCTATTGGTCTCCCTTTGATTTACAGAGTTAAAAGCAAGATTGTTATATACAATCCCTTATTTTTGTTCTAACTTTAGTTTGGATTTGTTGTGAGCAGTCTGGTTTTGAAGGGTTTATACGAGACAAGTACACGGCTCTTCCTGAAACACGTGAAAGGATGCTGGCAACAGAAGTAACTGGTCTGTGGAGGTAAGACTTCATTGTTTCCTTAGACCTTTTTTTTCCCTATTAGTGAATCTTAATGAAGAGGTAAAAACAGAAATAGTTTCTGGTGTCGGAAAGAGTTATGCGATTTAAATCAATCACCTAAATCACATAGATATCTTGCAGGCTTAATTCTGACTTTTAAGCAACTTTATTACACTTCAGTTATCGTTTATTAATAAAAAGATTTTTATTGAGCATCATTAGGATTATTTAGCACCATCATGGAGAGAAGTTGTAATATCGCAATAACTATTGCCACCAATAGTTAAATGTGGAAATAGAGTCATGCTTCTAATGTAAATTGTAGGTACTCTTATGAATCACTAAGCAGCGTCCCACAGAAGCCACTTTACTTTGTGGAGAGGTACGACGATGTTAAAAGAGTTCTGCTTGAAACCTTTTTCGGTCCACCGAATGTGGGGGTGTACAGCCCATCTGTTCAAAACACTCTCTATCAAATGGCAAGGGCCACATTGAACAGGTATCTCTCTTCAATACTCTCCCTGTTTAGGGAGGCAATCGATGCTTCTTTATCCACTCTGCACCTCAGTGTAGAACGCGCAATCAGTTTGTGTTTATTTCCTACGTGCTTCAAATTTATTCTTTAGTTCAATCAAGTAGGGTCTGACAATTAACTTTATGCTTCAGATTTCCTGACATAGATTCTGTTCAACTAAAGATGCCAAATATTCATTTCCTACCAGTCAATATCTCAAATACAGGTGGTCAAATTGTAAAGGTATTCCCTCTTTTCCCTAAGAGTTCACTACATTAATAGAACCAATGAATAGAATGAAATGGAATAATTTTACATTTTCCCATTTTTAAGATATCAAAGCATGAAATGGAAGAAATTTCATCTCTGTTTTCTGTAAATAGAATTATAGAAGATGAAGAATAAGAAATTTTAGTAGCTTGCACTTTCTTCTCCTTTTGCCCAAATTTGGAGAGATCGGAAAATAAGAATATTCAATAGATTAGAATGGATTCAATCCAATGCCATTTTGTTCTATTCTATTCTATTATTAAGTATCCAACAGTGAAACTGAATACTCTTTCATGAATTCATGCAAGTCCTCAGACCATAAAGGTCCACCTCCACTATGTGCCACATAAGTTGAAGCCTTCATTTCATTCCCCACCATTCCATCACTTTCGATCATTCCAATCATAAATACCAAAGAATGGTAAACAACCACAGTTGTGAATTGACTGGGGTAGTATGAATGTTGAGTGAATGGTAAAGAACCACGGTTGTGAATTGACAAGTTCGGTTTTACATTCTCGTGGTTTTACAGTCTTACAAGCTTACCATCCAAAAACAAGCTAACTTGCATAAACTTTGAAAAAACTGATATACTCTTGATCCTATTAGCAATCTTATGTGTTTATATTTCGATTGGTTATGTCCTCAAATGTACAAGTTTGGTTATTGTTGTTGGTTACTCAAGTATCTGGTTATGTCATGCAATATTTATTCAATTATTAAGCTAATTCCATATAGATACTATTAAATTGTCAAGCAACAAAAGTAATATTTGCATTGATTAAAATATACTATAATAATAAGTCCTATATTGAATTATTTTTACAATGTTGCCTTTCACTTTTCGAGTTTATGGTCCAAGTTTATTAAGACCACATTAGCTTGCCTCAACTCTCCTCATCAGCAAGTTTATTATTATTATTATTAGAGAAACTCTAGGGAACCAATTATAGCATAAGCCAATTCAGTTAACTCTTATTTGTTTCTAATTTTGAAATTCCAGAAAATGGGGAGTAGTGAGGAGTTGTTTTATTTTTTTTTATGTAAATAACATTTTTCAACTAATTGGCTATAATTGGCTATATCCCAAGTTGGTCCCTAGCGGAATCCTTCTTATTATTGTTATTGTTATTGTTTGGTAACTTCTTTAGGCACTCTTGATTTATAGTTTTTAATAATTGTGCGTTTAAGCAAAGTGACAGATAAAAAGATACAGAATAGTAGTGTGTAATCCCCCTTTTATGAAAACTTCTGGTATGATGAATAATATAAATAAAATTTTGAATGCAATGTATTGGAATTTGCTTCCAATGCATAGGTAGTTTAAACCCTAATTTAATATCTTAAAGCTGTTAAATGATGGTGTTTGTGCAGTTTAACGATGATGTATACTTACCCACGGACGAGCCACATGGGTCTATTCAAGCTACATTGAGCCGCTTTTGGTCAAAGATGTAGGAACTGCTGAAACACCACAGATCATCCTTTCTGATCAAAATAACATGTTATATATAAATAATGTTGGTTATGCTTTTCCAGCTGTTTCTTTACATGCCCTTTCTTCAGAATAAAATGTATAGGCAAGAACTGCTTGGTATGGCCAGTTTGAAAATCTGAACATAAAGAGAAATTCCGGATATCATTATGGGAAAATATGGATTAATGTTAATTAGTAATGGCTGATATTGTTATCCTCTACAAAACGGAAACATTCTCTTGTTTTCATCATTCATGCATGTATATAGTATATACCAAGTTTTTGTCAGGTTCTTTTGAGATTCCTCAACGTGATATTGTCTTGTCTTGTGGTGCCGAAAGTGTTTGAAACATTTGCAAGTTCGTTCCAAAGGGGGCAAGATATCAAAAGTCACGTTTGGCACTTCAAATGACTGAATCTCTTTGCCACTCATGCAAATCATATATGCTAATCACCGAGTTGGATTTTGTCACCACGAGTCTGGATCCATCGTCGCTGAATTTCACATTAACGCAACTATTTTTTTCTAGCTTGCAGAAGTTTGACCATTGGCAAATGGGAGTCTAATCCAGGTCGAGAACTCTTCAGGTGTTCTTAGTTCGAACTAAGATAGAAGCAAAGTAGTAGCAGAAGTAACAATTATAACGAGTTCATAATAACAAGCGAGAGTGAACAAGCATATATAGCTAAAAAATAAGAAAGCTACTAGTATAAAAAAAAGAATAGCCAACTTCTAAAGAACACAATTAATTCCATGATGCTTGGATTCACATGAGAGCAAAATCATTAGAAAGCTTATTGTCTCTAGTATATTCTTACCCTTAACTATGGATTTTGGAAGTTTGTTGCCTAAGACTTCTTAAGTGCACAAAACTAATAGGAAACTTGGTGTTTCTAGTATATCCCTGTCTAAAATCAACTCTGTTAGAGGTCTCTAAGGAGTTATATTCATATTTGAATAAACTAATAGGAAGTTGATCTGTGAGATAGGAAAGTTTTAGTTTTGCCCTGTATTTTGAGCTAGGTTGCCCATAAAATTTAGGAACTGAAGATTTGTTTCCTTAACATCATTTTTGAATAGAGTTTGTAATTTCAATGTCGTTTGCCTACGTTACAATGTAGAGCATTTTAGCTTGCGACCTCCACTAGAGTAAACCTAGAGTGTTAGTAAAAGTGTCAATTTAGTCCAAAGCTTAGGGTTAGCCTTCAACCCTCCAAAATAATTCTAGCCCACAACCTTAAAAATTACAAAATCATATTTTGTAAGTCTAGCCCTAATTAAGTCCTTCCAACAAAAATCAAAATAGGGCTGGCCTATAAGTCTACAAGCCCTACCAAGTTAATTTTCGATTTTTTTTTGTATTTCTATCTGCTTTCTTAGCTGGTGTTTGAATTGTGCTTCATTATTTCTTGGGAGTGGATCCTCTCCAGTGGAAAAAAAACTGGATGGTATCCAGTGGAAGATCTCACCCTTCATTGCATTCTCTCTCTCATTTATTTTTGGTCCCACTTGAAAAATTGAAGGTGGGAGATTACACTGTATTCTCTCCAGTGACAAAAAAAATGGAGAGGATCCATTTGGTTATTTCTTTGATAATACTATATGTTTTTACTGTTTCCTTTTCTTTTTAAATTGTTTTAATTCAAGTTCCACAAATGGTATATACTATTTTATTTCATTCTGTAGAAATTTCTCATTACATTATTCTTTTTCCGGAGGTTATTAGGCGCCCATGTGAATCAAAATATATTAAGAAAAATTATAATGAAGCTTAAACGAATTTAGTATTTTTTTTTCTAATTACATATTCTCAAATTTATTTCATCAAATTATTCACCATAATTAATTAACTATAGAGAAGCGGAATAAAGTGTTGCCAAATGACTTGAGTGATAATTTGTGAGGGGTCTTCTGAATATGTATTTTATCATTTTATGCACTTGCACAACAGTTTTTCTTTTATAAAATTTAGTTTAAAAAGTTGTTTCAAAAATGTTATAATTCTCACTAATGTTTAATTTAGGGTGTTAAACGAATTATTAAGGGTATGTCTAAAATAAGTATAATAACTTTGTGCGTATTGAATGAATTATATTTTATAAATTATTTTAAAATCCATTACCTAGTGAGCTTCATAATAAGTAATCAATTTGTTTTGCAAATGACTTTGTTGTCAGGTTCTTGCCTAGAAAAGATATAGTAAATACTGTAGCTTTCGGATGTCCTAGCTTAAACAGAAAAGTGATAAACTCAGCGAAGCGTCTGAGGGCACATTTGAATCTCCACTTTCTATATAATATATGTATATTGGAATGTCTGTAATGTCTTTATATATTTAGTGTTTAGGATTTTAAAGATTTAGGATTCTAGATTTATAATTTAAAATATAGAGATTATAATTTTAAGATTTACAAGTTTAGAAATTTACAATTTAGAATTTAAGAATTAGGATTTTATGATTTAGAATTTTGTATTTAATTTTTAAAATTTTAGAGATTTTAGATTTAATTTAAGATTTAAAATTTTATGAGTTTAAGATTTATAATTTTAAGAGTTAGAGTTTTAAGATTTAAGTTTTAAAGTTTAAAATTTGTGTATTTAGAGTTTACTTATTTTTCAGTGTGTATGTTCTATTCTTTTGATTTCTTGATAGATATAGTTAAAGAGATATTATTAAAGAGCAAAGAAAAGGGTGATGAGATAGTGAATGCCATGTTTAATTTCTTGATGTATATAGTTAAAAGTTGGATTTAATATGATCAGTGCACATTATTAACATTTATTTTTCAAAAATTTTATTTTTTACGCATAAAAATGACAAAGGGATAGAACAAACTAATGACTTTTAATAAGTTTTATGTGTGATGTTGAGATAGAGAATGTATTAAAAAAAAAAAAAGAGGATTAGGTGACCCATGAGTTGGCCCTAGGGCTTTTGGCTCATGAGGGCTTTTGGCCCTAAGAGCTTTTTAAAAATTTGACCCTATTAGTTATAGGGCTTTTTATTCTTCTGACCCTATAAAATAGGGCCAAAACCCTATAGAGCCAAACATATTGACACGATTAAGTATTTGGGACTTAATGAATCTATGAAAAGAGGTTTGACATGATTGATAATCATAATTCAGTTGTACTATATGCACACCACTTTTAGTCACTATTTTCAGCCATCGTATTTGTATACATATATAATAAAAAATTTAAAAATTAAAAATCAAAACTTTACTCTTACTCTTTACATGCATTGAAACAACCGTTCCTCTTTCTCGTTCCCTCACTCTCACTCTCACTCTCCGACACTACTCCATCTGCATTCTCATTCTCAAAGGCGATTCTCCTTCCCCCTCTCTCTCTCCGGTGGTACAATTCTCCTTTGCTCTCTTTCAAGCGCAGTTGCGATTCTCCTTTCTCTGTCTCAGGCATGATGCTCTCTATCTTAGGCGCGAACTTCTTCGACTGTATTTTTCTTGTTTGATTCTGCAAGGTAAGCTTTTATTCTTTGTACTTCTATCAGCTTCTTCGACGGTATTTTTCTTGTTCGTTTTGAGCTTCTATAAATCAATTTGTGTTGTGCATAGTTTGTACTCTCAAACAAAAATTTATACTAATAGCATGGTTATGCTGGATATTCACAAAGGTTAACACATATTCCAATTTCTTATCCCTTTTCACAATAATCCTAACTTTACAATTTTGCTCGGAAGTTGGATTTGTCTTCTTTAGTGGATCGATTTTTGATCTTCAATAACCAGCTATAGAACATACCAAGATTTGGTATGTAATATGTCTATTTTGATCCCACTTAGTAGTTCTTATATTCTATGAAAAACCAACCCTCTTTACATAATTGGTATAAAAAGCTTCATAATCTTTCACAGAGGAGAATGTCATTCCTATGCTTGGAACAACCTAAAACATGGACAATAAAAAATTTAAAATCAAATCAGGAATAAAAAATGGATAATAAAAAAATTAAAATCAAATTAGAGCCATCTGCATATGTAAAATTTTCTCAATGGCTTACAAAAAATTTTAAACGTGCAAGCTATCAATTTGACTCTAATTCAGGGGCTAAACATTTTTCTCATTACACAGATTTATAACATAAATTTTTTAGGATGCAATCACACAACATACATGATGTAATTGGGAAGAATTTCTTTCTGGAACCAAATAAAAGGACCTAAATGACATAATGAAGCCACAAATAAAAAGCATTGGCCAAATCAGAAGCATTTACATAACTAGATATACAGATAACTACAACTCAACATACATAATACATTGATCAACTGGAGCAAATAAACTCTCCATTAGAAACCAAATATGTAATTAAACCATTCAGGAATAAAAAATGGATAATAAAAAAATTGAATCAAATCAGGAATAAAAAATTAACATACGAAGTAAATTAAACACAGACCTCATCATTCGAGCTTGTGGATTTCATTGAATCAAAATTTATAATAAAAACCCTAAGATAACAAGAACCAGAAACGACGCTGAGAAGAGTTTTTGTGAACCACAGGATCAAAGCAGAAAAGAGAGAAGCGTGGAGAAGAGAAGAAAGCGAGGAATGAGATCGACACAATCGAAGAGAAGAGAAGTGAGGTGCATGCAATGGAACCCCTCTGCCGAGAAGAGAAGAAATTGCGATTGAAAGAGGAGATTTTTGGCGCGATGAAGAAACTCCTAGGCGCGTTGTATTGTCTCTGAATCCTAGTGCATCCTTATACATAACCGTATCTCTACTGTATTCCAGTGAGAATGGCTAAATTGGTGACTGAAAAGTGGTGTACAAATAGCATTTTTCTTTAAATACAGTAATAAATTACCAAGACCGACCTCTATACCTCTTTCTTCATAAGATAAAACCTCTTTAGGGCATGATAATATCTCTTCTTCTTCACCATTAAGCAACAATAGTCAACATGCCATTACTAGTGCCAATATTATTTCTCATCAAGAGAACATCATAGTAGACAATGTAAATTCTATACAAAGGCAGAAGCATGATCCTTCATCTAATCCTTCTTCATCCTCTAATCCAAGTTAGAGACATCAACTTCATCAAAATACTCATTCCATGTTGACAAGATTAAAGACAGGTTCTTCTAAACCCAAAATTTTATTTTCTTTTATAATAACTCACACTGAGGTTGAACAACCTCCTAAGAATGCTCAAAATGTTTTAGCTATACCACATTGGAAACATGCTATGATAGATGAGTTTCAAGCTCTAAAAAGAACTAATACATGGGCATTAGTGCCTAAACCTGAAAATGCTAAAGTGATAGGATGTAAATGGATTTTCACCATTTAAAAAAATCCAAATGGAACTATTCAGAAGTATAAGGCCAGATTAGTGGCACAAGGATTCCATCAACAAGAGGGTTTTGACTTTGAACAAGTCTTTAGTCCTATAACTAGACCTATTACAGTTAGATTAATCCTTACTTTAGTTCTCTCTAAAGGTTGTCAATAAGACAATTTAACTTTAACAACGTATTTCTAAATAGTGATTTACATCAAATTCTATTTATGTCATAGCCAATAGGCTTTGAAGATAAAATTTATACTCATGTTTGCAAATTAAATAAATTTCTCTATGGCTTGAAACAAGTTCCTAGAGAATGGTTCCTTAAACTTAGCAACACACTGCATACCTTTGGTTTTGTGAATGCAAAGTCAGATACTTCATTGTGCATTAGGAAAGCTTTTAATTCTGTTATTTATATATTGTGTTATGTTGATGATATCATTATAACTGAAAATAATGCCACTCCTGTTGCTTATATGATCAAGAAGCTTGACACTATATTTTCACTCAAGGACTTAGGAGAATTAAGTTAATTTTTAGGAATAGAAGTACATAGAACCAACTTAAACCAACTTCATCTCTCTCAAGCTAAGTATGTTTCAGATTTATTATCAAAATTAGGCATGGCTCAGGTAAGTTCAATGCCAACCCTTATGGTGTCTTCTCTTTAATTATTGTCTACAAGTTTAGAGAAATTTGAAGATGCAAAGCTGTATCGAATGGTTGTTGGTTCACTTTTCTATACAAAACTAAAGGGTTCCTTTTCTATTCTTGGTGCATTCACCAAGGTTCAAACCCAGGTGTAGCGTATTAAGAGGCACGTGGATTACCATCTGAGCTAAAGTCTCAGCTGCGATTTTAGATTATATAGTTTCTTTGATTCTGATTGGGCTGTAAATTTAGAGGATAGAAGGCATGTGTCAGGTTTTTGTGTCTATTTTGGGGCTAATTTGTTTTCTTGGTGTTGTAGGAAATAAGCTACTATCAGTAGATCTTCCACAGAGGCCGAGTTTAGAAGTTTAGCGGCTTGTGAGGTAAAGTTACAATGGATGAGAAATATTTTAGAAGAGCTGGATGTCTATCTCCAGACAGCCCCAACTATATACTGTGATAATTTAAGCACAATTTTGTTGATGGCAAATCTAATTTTGCATGACAAGACCAAATATATTCATATTGAAGTTCAGCTTGTTCGAGAGAAAATAATCCAGAAACAACTACATGTCATGCATATTCCAGAGATGGACGAAGTGGCTGATCTTCTAACCAAGCCTTTGACGACTACCATGTTTGAGCGGTTGAAGAGCAAACTTCGAGTTGTTCTGAGACCAGACTCGTGTTTGAGGGGGGTGTAAAGGGAAATAAATCTTTTTTCTTTAAGAATTAATATGATCAAGAACAAGATTGAAAGAAGTGTAATTAGTTATGTTAGTTAGCTTTGTGTAATCTTTAGCTTATTTAGTGCTTTTGGATTAGATTCCTGAATTAAGAAAAATATATAAGGCTTTAGCCAAGTGTGGTTTAAGTGTGTAACTTTCTAATAACAATTCAGGATTTATTTCCAAGAGTCACAATATTATTCCTCTGCACAATACTCATCTCTTATTTTTTTTGCTGTATAATTCTTTTCTTTAGTGTTGTTGCTATTATTATCCTTGATTTGGTTGAAGTTGAGAAGTTTACCAAGAATTTGAGAGAGCTTCACGGTTATAAGGGTGATGAGGATTTGACTTTTATATGGAGCGAACATTTTTCATTTATGCTAATGACCAATGAGTATGGACAATGTTGAAGTTAGTTGAGGATGTAAGTGATGTTGGTATTATGCAATATTTGTAGGTTAGTTGGTATAAATTTTTCAATTAATATGTGTCTATTTTTAGATGATTGTTTGACTTGGTGTTTTAATCTTTGTAAGTGATGGGAGCTTGGTTGATGTGTGTGGGTCGAACTCAAGAGATGAGGTACATGAAAGATGGTTACGATAGGGATAATATGGAAAAAATCATATTGGAGAGTGTTGAGAAAGGAAAGATGCTGCAAGAGACCTTGGAGAAACTTGACATGAAGGATGAAGAAATAAGGTTGTTAAAAGGGAGTTTAACAATAGATGAAGAAGGAGGAAAGAATTTTAAGAAGGGCAAGGCCGATCTTGAAAGTAGGGTTGTGGAACTGTCCTTAGAAAGGAAGAATGTGAAAATGGGAAGAGATAGCTATGGGTTGGAGATGTTTGCTGCTGGGTTTGATAGGGCTATAGCAAAGGTGAAGTTTATTGCACTTGATATTGACTCCGAGATATATTGAGAAAAAGAGAGTTGAGGTTTGAATTTTTGATATTCATAGAAATGTAATGGCTTGGTTGAGGATACCGTGAATCTGCGTATAGATTGCATGTGTATTTTGCTTGTGATATGTTTTGATATGATAATAGGTGGGCCGACTTATATGTTGGTTCCAATATGTCATAATGGAAAAGAAAAAAGAAACATATAATGAAAATAATAAAAAGTTTTAGAAAAATAAATAATGATGTGCTTTTATTGTAAAACCTTTATGATGGAAGGTGCATGAGTGTGCCTCGTTAAAACCTCTTCTGGCAAAATCGTATGTGGAATAAAATCCAAGTAGTAGGAAAAAGAGTACATCACATTGTCCTGACTTACAATGTTAACTATAATAGAATTTAAAAGAGATATTCCATGTGCTTGGTAATTCACTGCCTTCTAAAGTCTGAAGAATATATGCTCCTCATCTTATAACATTTGCTACTTTGAATGGTCCTTCTTAATTTGTAGCAAGCTTTCCATGCCTATTGGATTTTCCAGCTTCCTCGGTTTTCCTGAGAACGAGGTTGCCTTGATTGAATGATCTTGGCTTGATCTTTTTATTGTACAACTGAGCTATAGCTGGTTGTGTTGCTCGTTGTTGAATTAGTACCTTTCTCATCTTTCTTCAATAATGTTGAGCTCGGCTAATCTAAGCTTAGCACTGGCCTCGTCGGTTAGGATATCTGTTCGACAAGAATGGTGAGAGATTTCAATTGGTATCTATAACCATACACTAGTCTGAATGGAGTTCCTTCATTGTGGAGTGTTGAGTTGTGTTATAACTCCATAAGATTTCTGGAATGAGCTCGGCCCACTGTCTTTTGGAATCGTTTAGTTTCTTTTGTAATGTCTGCAATATGAACTTATTGGTAGCCTCAGCTAAACCATTAGTTTGAGAATTCTCCACAGATGAAAATTGATGATAAATTTTGAAATTTTGTAAAAAACTAGTGAAATATTTATCAATGAATTACCTACTATTATTAGTTATAATAAATTGTAGTATACCAAATCTGCATATTATGTGTTTCCAGACAAATGAGATCATCTTTTTAGAGGCGATCTTTGTTAGAGGTGCGGCCTCTATCCACTTAATAAAATAGTCTATACCAACAATTAGAAATTTTACCTGACCTAATGCTTGTGGAAAAGGACCAAGGATGTCCAACCCCCACTTACTAAAGGGCCAGGTTACCTCTGATGTGTGCAATTGCTCTGCGGGATTGTTAGTTATTGGTGCATGGTGTTGGCAGTGATCATAGTGTTTGACTTTGTTCATGTAGTCTTGCTATAATGTAGGCCAGTAATATTTTGATCTAATAATTTTTTATGCTAGACTTCTGCCCCCTATGTATGTTCCATAAACTCCTTCATGGACTTCATCCATGGAGAGTTTGGCATTGGCATTACTAAGACATGTTAACAATAGCTTGGTGAACCCGCATCGGTATAGCTCGACTCCCATGAGTGTAAAGAAATTTGCTTGTTGTTTGAACTTGCTCTTGTCTTTGATGTTTTCTGGGATATCCGGTGTTTAAGTATTGTATAAATGGTACTCTCCAATCTATTTCCTGTGTAATACCTAGAATATATGTTAGTATAACATTGGGCTCATCCAGTGTTAGTTAGGATATGCTCGACACATAAGGTTGGTTCCTAGTGGTGGCTAGTTTTAATAAAATATCAACTCGGCAGTCTTGCTCCTAAGGTATATGTGATATTTCAAATGTCAAAAAGCAGGAGGTAAGTTTGTTGACAATTGACAAGTTTTATTCTAACAAATTATCCCTTGTTTGGAAGTTACCTATTACTTGTTGTACAACCAGAAGTGAATCACATTTGATAATGAGGTGACTTATACCAAGAATGTGAGTGAGTTTGAGACTAGTAATGAGTGTTTTGCATTTTGCTTGATTATTGCTAGCCTTAAATGTGAATTACAAAGACTATTTGATGATTGTTTCTTGGCTATCTTTGAGTAATAGTCCGGCTCCAAAACCTTGTGTGTTGGACGCTCCATCGACATATAGTGTCCATGTTGTGTGAGTAGGAGTGGGGTCATGACATGTCAGTTCTGCGATAAAGTTTAATTTTTGAGATTTTAGGGAACATCGGGTGTAGTACCTGATGTCATATTCTAAGAGGTCAATAGACCACTTGATTAGTCATCCAGAAAGTTTGGGTCTTATTAGAATTTGTCGTAGTGGTTGTTCTGTTCAAACAATGATGGTGTGGCTTTGAAAGTGGTGCCTTAGTCGTCTGGCTATTGTTACAAGAGCTAGGACTAGTTTCTCTAGCTTCAGATATTTAAGCTTGGTATTCTGAAGTGACTTACTCACAAAGTATACTAGTTGTTGTTCTTTATCTACTTCTGTAATTAAAACAGAACTCACAGCATAGTCAGTTACATATAAGTAAAGGTACAATGGTTTACCAATGTTTGTTTTTTGAAGTATTAGGGGTGAAGATAGTATGGCTTTGAGCTCGGTGAAGGCTTGATCGCAAGCTTCTATCCATATGAATTCCTTTTGTTTTCTTAAAGTCTTGAAGAAATTATGTGATTGGTGGGCTATCTAAGGTAAGAACCTTGAGAGGGTTGCTAGCCGACTAGTGAGTTGTTGGACTACCTTGATTGATTGAGGGCTTCTCATTTTCAATATTGCTTTGCATTTTTTTTTGTGTTGGATTCTCTACTTTGGTAGGTTAACATTAAGCCTAAGAACTTTTCTTCGTGTACTCCAAATGCGTATTTTTTGAGATTCAGCATCATGTTATATATCTTAATTGTTGAAAAATTTCTTCGAGGTCGTTGATATTATAACTGCTTCTGAACTTAGTTTTTGCCACTATATCATCTATATATACCTTTATATTTCGGCCGATATGGCTGACAAAGACTTTATTCTAGTCTTTGATATATAGCACTTGCGTTTTTGAGCCCAAAGGGCATAATCTTATAATAGAAATTGCCATAGTTAGTAATAAAAACAGTCTTATCCTGGTCGTCCAGATACATAAGTATTCGGTTATAGCAAAAATAAGCATCCATAAAATTTAATCATTGAAAACTAGATGAGCTATCAACTAATTTATCAATACAGGATAAAGGATATGCATCCTTCGGATAGGCTTTGTTAAGGTTAGTGAAGTCTATAGACATCCTACATTTTCCATTGTGTTTCTTGACCGTGACTACATTTGCTAGCAGACTTGTGAATCGGATTTCCTTTATAAAACTCATATCAAGCAACTTCTGAGTTTCCTCTAGAGATTGCTTCTTTTTGTCAGTACCGATGTGTCTCTTTTTTGTGCTATAAGACGAATTGAAGGGTTGAGAACTAGCCTATGGCAAATGATGTTTGGGTCGATCTCAGGCATATCTTCCGGGGTTTAGGCAAATAGGTCAATGTTTTACAGCAACAACTTGGTGAGTTGTTCTTTTTCTTGTCCGTGTAGTGCATCTCCTACGTAACTGAATTTATTTTTGTCCTCCGTTAATGCCACCTTGGTCTAGGCGTTTATTGGCATAAGTCGTTCCTAAATGTTTGCTCTGGGGTCGAGTTTTTCAAATGTGGGCAAGCTCTCCGAGTTATAAACTGTATGGATATACTGCTGCTCAGGTTGCTTTGGGGGATTCACTTTAAGGCTTGTGTTATAGCATTGTCTAGCCTCTTTCTGATTAGTGTGAACTGTGACGACTGTGTTATCCTGCATACAAAACTTAACATACAGGTATACAGTGAAAACAATTGCACCGAATGTATTCAAAGAAAGTCTCCCTAGAATGATATTATATGGACTTCGATAGTCCAGAACTAAGTATTTTATATCTAAGGTTTTAAAGGATATTCACCTAAGGTTGTTTGTAATCATATATAGCCATGTATTGGAACGTGCTCACCTGAGAAACCTACTAATTCACCAGTTGATGGTTGTAGGACTTTGTCACTTAACCTCATTTTTCGTTATTTGGAATAGAATAGCATGTCCGTGCTACTTCCCAGATCTAAAAGGACTTTTTTTTTTACCAATAGCTCGCTGACTTGAAGAGATATGACTACATAGTTGTCTAGGTTTTTATCCATCGCTTTGAAGTCTGAAGGTTTAAATGTTATCTTTGGGATGTTCTTATTGGTGGTTGAGGTCAGTTTGGACCCAGTTACTAACATCATGGCCCTATACAACCTCTTTCTGACAGAGTTACTGCTTTCTCCACTTGCGAAACCACAAAAAATACAGTTAATAATGCCACGAGATTGATTGGGATTTTTGTTTACCTTTTTTCCTTTATCTCTGTAACTATCGCTTGATTTTGAATGTTGGCCGAGGTCTGCTGTGTTTTTCCTTTGTCCCTGACTATCGATGTATTTTTCTAATAGGCCCTGGCGAGCTAGTTTCTTGAGGAAGTCCTTTGCTATAACACAATCGTCTATGGTATGCCTGTATTTCTGATGGAAGGTGCAATACTTGGACTTATCCACGTATTGATGGTCTTGATAGGTTCTAGCCTTGTTTGGTTGTTTAATTAACTTGGAATGCAAGATGTCTTTGATGATGTCCTCCCTTTTGGTATTGAATGGGAGTGTATGTGTCATGTTTTGGGGACAATTTGAATGATTTTTGGTCCTACTTGTTGTTTTGGTGTTTGTTTTGTTTATCCTCTTCTTGGTCGGGGGTAGGTTTTTCTGCCCTCTGAATTTGTCGGAATTCTTCTATATTAATTTGACTTGTTGCCTTTTTCCAAAACTTGGTTAGTGTCTTTGGTTTTGTTACAACTATGGTCTCCTGAAAATTTTCAGAGTGGAGTCCTTTCTTCAACGCATGTAAGTGAACCTCTGGATTGATGAGGTTATGTATTTCCACAACTGCCTTAGCGAATCTCATTATATAATCATTGAGACTTTCGTGTTGTCCTCGCTTCATGGTGCTAAAGTAATTTGAGTCATGTACATAGTTTTTTGAAGCTACAAAATTGTTGACGAATAGGTCAGCAAACTCATCGAAGCTTGATATAGAACCTACAGGTAAACTAGATCAAGGTAGCACTGTGTAAAAAAGTTGGAAATGTGCGACAAAGTATTAGATCAGATGCACCATTCATGAACATCATTGAGTAGATTTTGTTGATGTGGATGTTAGAATCATGGATTCCCTCATAGGGTTTCAGCATCGTCAGCAGATTAAAATTTCTGGGCATTTAAAAGCTCATAATTTTCTTTGAAAAGGGATTGGTTCTTTTTACTGACGACTTTGGGGTGACTATCACCGCAGCTTTGGCTTTTGAGGTATGATCCTCATCATCGTCATCATCATCAGGATTCTTCTGTCCCCCCTTATTGTGGTGGCCATTCTACTTTTGATTTAATAACTCGGTCATCCGTTGGATCTTTGCTTGCAGTGACTCATTGATGGCTAATAGCTCAGTCTCAGTGGGAGGGGGTGGAAGAAGATTGTTTAGTTTTTCCTCCATTAATTATATTCCTATAAAAAAGAGTAAAAATCGAGCAGGAATGATGAGAATGGGGTTAGATTTAAACTTTGGGTCCCATGGTGGGCACCACATGTTCCTGCGTGATAAGCCTAGGCAGAGGCATAGCTCGTCCGGTCCAAGGTTGAACTCACTTTTGCCTGGGCTGGATGAGGTATATATCGGCTTTCAACAACGGCGGTGGGTAACTACAAAGGCACAACAACGCTCAAATAAGAAAGGGTGTGAGATAAGTACAATGTATATTCAGAGTGAATAATATACCTTTTCCTTTTAGGGTCAGTCTCTTCTTCTTATAAAGTCGTTATGCTATAGAACGGTTATTTTGTTAGCATAGAATTTTGGTCGCCACGTTCAAACATTTTCAAAATGATTCCGTTATAGCTAAAATTTTGCCCTACTCAATAGGCACGTATTTATTTTTATGTAAGTTCCGATTTATAGTTGCATTTGGGCTAGATTATAACTAACAGATCATGATTAATGTGGGATCGAACATTCTTCCAATTTTATGTAATTCCTTCCAACTATTAAACCAATTATTTTTATTATTGTTTTGTGTTGTTTATTTTAACAAGAACTTGATAATGAATTAATGTTTGTATGGTTGTAACTTGATAATGTAATTATGATTTTGTTCTTTTATTTTTAATATGGACTTAATTTTGTAGTTTTTATATTGTTAGTATGCTTATATATTAAATATTGTATAATTAAATATTATATTTTTTAAATAATTATTTTTTTGGGTAAGGTCTAGTAGGGTTGGCTGTAGGACTTTATGATATAACTGTACATATTTGGAATGAGGAATTTTAAACTCGGATTGGATGAGATTAAATTTTAAAGAGACTTTTAACTCTATGATAGAATTAGGATTGAACCTAAACTCTATTCTAACCTTTTCATGACCAATCTTAGGAGCTAGGCCACTGTCCAAAGAGGCCAACAAAATTATATAAAAAAAAATAAAAAATAATTGACCAAATAATTGGTGTTTTTTATTTTTTTATTTTTAAAGTTTTAATTTTTTAAATTTTACAAAAACTTAAAACCATATATTCTTAATTTTTATTTTCACATCTTATTTTTACTTTTTTAAACAAAATTTTAAAAATATAAAAACACACTAAAAGAACATGATTCTATTCTCACTTTTACTTAAATTAATTTCACATAAAAAATAATGAAAATTCAAAAAAGAAAAAAAATTTGAGGGAATAAAAATATAAAATGCTACGTATACACAACAAATTAGTCATCAAATCAGTTACCAGATATTTGTATATAAATACATGTATAATTAAACTCATTATTATGTGTATTTTATATTTTCATATATATTTTATAATACAATTATGTTAGATGTAGACTAAAATCAATCATTAGTATAAAATATATGTTAGAATATAAAATACACATTGAAAATAAATTAAATGATATATTTATTTGTACATAAATACATAGTGGCTGATTTAGTTGTTTCATGTAAAGTTGATCGTTGAGAATTGTTAAATGATAATTTAATTAAACTTGTCAAACCATCTAATGGTTTGTAAATATCAACTTCATATGAAGACAATTACATGTGAATTTTTATTTTTTATTGATAAAAAATATGTGAACAGTGACAAAACTAAAAATTTTATTGGAGTAGGACAAAATTAAATAGAAATTAAATTAAAATATTATATAATAAAATTAACAAAGTATCATTGATAGCATAAATATTAAGATAATAATTACATTATATAAAAATCTATTTAATATTATATTTTAAAATTTTAGTGCTTCATGGAACTAAACTCATTAGCTATTATATCTTAAGTGAATTTTAAAACAATATATTTTTCAATATATACAATAATATGATCTACCAAAAAAAAAATTATCTTTTAACTTGTTTAATAATGCTCATAGCTAGAAAAGTTTGTTGTGGTTGCTATAGGAAAATAGAAAGTTTTAAGTATTTTTCTATAATGATAAATATGAGAATAAAATTTTATTAAAAAAATTATAATTTGTTTTATTTAAGTCATCTTATTAATCTTTAAATGGGCTAACTTATTATTTTAGTTTTAGTCCATATTTATTATAAGTTGATTACATATTCATACATAATATATTTATACTCTTTTATTATTATTATTATTATTATTATTATTATTATTATTATTATTATTATTATTATTATTATTATTTAAACTACTTGTTACTATTATATTACAATATAGATTATACATATTAAGTTATTTATATATACTTTTTTTAATAAAAAAAGTGCGAAGAGATTATGGGCACCTTAGACCCCCTTATTTCTGCCAGTGATGTGATGTCAACATACATGAGTCAATATTTTACAAAACACACAATAAGAAATGATAATGTCCTCTTTTTCTTCATCGTCCTACAAGTCTCTCGCTTTCCTTCTCTTTCGAAACACAATAAAGTGTTTGAATCAGGGGAATGATTCTTATTGATGCACCTTATTAATCTGATAGACTAGTTGCTTAGTTCATTATTTATGCAGTACAGTTACTTAGTCGCATATTTAGAGAAATTTTCTGTTTTGGTTAGTTACTGCTGAGTTAGCAGTTGGGCACATTTAGTATGTACATGTACATATGTTTCTACCCAAGTTGGGAATGGATATGCAGAAATATATATGCATAGCTTTTTCTCTTCTCATTCATAATTCATATATATATATATATATATATATATATATATATATATATATATATATATATATATATATATATATATATATATATATATATATATATAATTTTACTCAATGGGGGTTAACCTTCCCGGGAATTTACAAGTGCTCGGTCACCTGTTACAACGTAGGGTCAATAGAGTATCGAGTTTCAATCTGGAACACGTGATGGCAAGCCACGGTACTTTACCCAGGGAAACTCGTATCTCAGATAATCATTTCGTATTCATTCATAATCATTCATTATGGCCATATCATCACTTATACATCATATAATTGCAATTTTTATACATAATTCATCATAACCCAGAGCAAGTGGACAAAAACCACAACCCTTGCGTCTACCTGGGGAGCCTCTATACTAACCAACCTGGAGCAAGTGGGGCAAAACCACAACCGTTGCGTCTACCCAGGAGGTACATTCTTATATGCCCAGGAGGAATAAAGGAGGAGATCCTAACCTCCCACCATCTCGTTGGGGGCGATTTTATAATACTAAGAGGAACAAGGAAGGGGATCCTCACCTTCCACCATCTCCTGGAGTCGCACTTTCAAGAAAGAGTACTCAGATGTAACATTTATTCCTTTCTTTAGCCAGTTTCATAATTGAAGTAATATATATATATACATATGCTCCTTACCTCCTCATACCTAAATCATCACTTCTCAAACTTTCTTCATCTCTAATTTACCACCTATTCCTAGCTTCATCTCATTATTAGGCTTACTAACAAGATCTAGGACCAAAGGAATGCAAATAGAGGTTTAGAGGTTTGAAATTAATCTTTAAAACATAAAAATCTATATTTGCTGAATAGGGGCCACGCGTACGGGTGGGAGTGCATTGTTGAAAAGTCACGCGTACGCGTGGACGTGCAATTTTCCATGTTCTCGTACGCGAGATGCCCAACCTGAATAGGTTGGTCACTTCATGCGCAGGTGGTCGCGTACACAAGCTATGAAGAATAGCAAAGTGTTGAATGCTGCAGAATTTTTAGTTTTGCACTCCAAATTTCTGACGTGCATAACTTCTTCGTTTTAAAATATTTTTCACCCGTTCTTTAAATGGCGTAAACTCCACGAACCCAATTTTCATATGAAAAAAGTTTGAAATAATTTGGGGGTCTGGAAGCCAAGTTATGGCTCGTCAAAATCCAGCAAAAAATTAAGTTTACACAAAAATCTCAAACCTCTAATTTCATTAAAACCAAACTCAATCCCAACCTTCTACACATATATTCAGCACAGCAATATACCATATACAGCATCACAACCCCATGTACTACCACAATCAAACCTACCTCAATTTGCATACACTTCCTTCCAACATTTTCAATTATAACATCAAAATAATTAACCTTCACATATCCATAACCAACATACTCATTTACAATCATTAAAGTCATCATTCATAAATCCTTATAACGCATCAACTATATCCATATCATAACATCATTGAATCTATCATGCATCATCAATTCATCATACCATGTCAACTAAACTACTAATCAGATTTCAACATTTTAATTCAACTTATCCTAGGTCGTCTAGCCTAAGTTTTCACAAGACATTATATATTAAATACGAGAAACCTAAACCATACCCTGGCCGATTTGCTCGTATAACCTAAAGTCACCACCAAAAGATTCAAAACTCAGCCCCAAGGATCCAAAGCAATGACACCCAAAGCTCCACCAAGGCTCCAATGTTCACAATCAAGCTCCAAAATACATATATACACACCTAATACACATTACCACACATGTATACCCAAAACTCAATACCCAACATACTTAATCAAGAAATTAGCTAGGATTCTAGGATTCTCACCTTACAGAAGCACCAATAAAGCAAGATTAAGCGTTTTCCTAAAGCTAATTCGAGCATAAACACCGAAATTTAACAATTTTCAACATAATTGCTCATATATTTTCGAAATTGGGAAGGAAGAAATTGGAATACACAAGTGGTTTCCTTACCTAATTATTGACTAAGCTTTGTAGAGCTTGACGCTGCGGTCGCGTGGCCACAAACGGCACGGCAATCGGAACTTGAAGTGAGAAGTTATATGAGATTGAAGTGGAAGTTAGGTTATGGAGCCCTCCCTTCCCTTTTCTTGCATGCTCCACGGGTTCCTCAATGAGGAAGAAGAAGAATGAGCTTATGCTCATTAATTTAATGGGTTAGTTGGGCCCACGGACTCGGTTTGGATTCGGTTCGACCGGTTCAGTCCGTTCGGCCCAATTTTAGGCCAAATTATTTAAAATTAGTGTCAAAATTCTTATTTTAATTAGCTCTTTCACATTAAACTATAAAATTTATATTTATAATTTACTTTATTAAAAATTAATTTATTGACTAATTATTTGCTAATTTTATAGGGTTTACACCTTGAGCCTGAACAGATAGAAGCCCATTATACTTTGATCCATTATCCTTTTCCCCATTTGAGTTTTCATAAGTTATATTCCCTGCCTCATAAAGAGCATTAAAGCGTGACCCCCTCCAAATAAATAGATTCCTGATTTGCCTCCCTTTCCATATTAGAGTTGGAATCATAATCATAATGAGACCTTTTCTTTTTGGGGAAAGAAATATCTTTTTTCCATCTAATTAGCTTTTTTTCCAGCATCCATGGGCCAAAATCCATAAAATCTTTTGCCCTAGGCTCCTGCGCATTAATTTTTGCATTATTATTTTCTTTTTGGTCTCCTTCACCGTCAATGGCAACACCTTCCCCGGTCATCTCACCGCCACCTAGGTTTGCTAGTTGGGACGACATTTGTCCTCCAAGATTTTCGTAGCAAGAGTCAAGCCAATGCCCATATTTTTCACAAGAGAAATAGATTTGATGCAGCCCTTCATACTCAATATTTAGTTCGCTATCCAACATAGAGATTCGAGGCACTAGTATTTTAGCCAGATCAATTTTCACACATATTCTAGCAAATTTTCCTCTTAAGTGTATAGAAGTTGTATGATCGATTTTGAGCATATGACCAATGGCTGATCCCACCCTCCACAGGAAGCGTTGATTATAAAGCTCAATGGGCAAGTTAGGTATGTGAATCCAAATAGCAATCTTCCGAACAATATCTTCTGATGTGAGGAAGGAAGGTCTCCATCTTTGGACGACGACGTAGTGACCCACAATCATCCATGGTCCTTCCGTAAGTGCATGAGAGTAGCCTTCATCATCTGAAAAATGAACAAGAAAATAGTCGCGGTCCATATGAATAACATCAATAGTACCATTTTTTACCCAATCCCTTTTCAATTGTTGTTCTATAAAGGCCAAACCAACCCTTTTGCCCAACAATTTCACAATAAAAACATTCTTCCAGGGCTTGCACCAATTCTCAAATTCTTCTTTTGAGATTGGAATAATCGGGCATGGGTCAAATTCCTTGACATTTTCCTGCGGATCATTATTTTCTTGATACCATCGATCCTCCGGATTAAGATCATCTTTCGCCATATCATCATCTAGATCAATGTCTGGGATACCTTCAAGTCTAGGCACGGATATAGTCAATAACAAATCCTTATACGTGACCTTTTTCACTACACGTTCAGTAACAGCCACTCCGTCCGAGGTGTCCGATCCATCGACTCTCCCGATTGGTTTAGATAAACTTCATCGCGAGTTTTGACCTTTTTTGTACTCTATTCAACCAAATCCTCCTCCTGTGAAGAAACCCTAGCAGAGCAATCCATAAAAAATATTGAATTATGGTGACATTTTTATTCATTCAATATATTCACAAGTCATGCAAAGGCACCAATTAGAGCAAATACAATCTCAGTTGCAAAGCAGGAATGTATTCGATGTAAAGAAATGGACAATGAATAATAACAATGTTAGATTTAAACCATTTGCACCCTTGTAGTCTTAGGATGTCAATCTTGTACAAGGAGAATAGAGAGCTTAGCATGCATGCTAAGTGCGTGATTGAAGATAACAATAATTATTTCAATGTTCCTAACTTTGAATGATTGTTTCAATAGTGAAATGTATGGCGACTCCTCCATATTATAGTGAACATAAAGTACAAGTATATACAAAGTGCAATAAAAAAATGCTTAACAAATAATGCCTATTATACATGGTGTGCATATGATACATTGTGAACTAGTGATGAGTACACTACAAGATTTTTGTTTATTTGTAGCAGTATTTTTTTTTATTTGTGGGGATTTCTAAAACCCCCAAAATTTGAGGTGCCACGAGATCTTTTGTGGGGGTTTTTAAAAACCTCCACAATTAAAGTGGAGGTTTTGTGTGTGTTTAGTGGAGGTTTTATATTAGATTTTTTAATTTAACAAAAATTAACTATTTTGTGAGATTTTTAAACCTCCACAAATCCTATAATTATTTATTTATTTTCAATTTCATATCATTCATTAATCTTATCTCATTTACATATTCTCAAATTAGAAATTTTTTAATATCAAAATTTAAAAACTAAATCTTTTATAACACAATTCCTCAATATAAAACATAACTCTATATATATAAAAATTCTCAATATCAATACTTTTAAACATAATTACATATGATATTGTTCTACATAACTATGTTTTTCTTTAAAAAGTAAAATAAAATAATAAGAAGAGGTCAATCCACAAATAGATGCATAAAATAGAAATGATCAATTTCTGGAATATAATTAAATTAAACATAATGATCAAGGAGAAAGTAATAGAAGCCAGATAAGAGCAAGTAAAGACATTTCCTTTGAGGCCTTTCCTATCACTAATGACATCTTCCTCACAAAAACTGCAAATAATTTCATTCCGTAATTGGGCAAATTTGGTAGCTTCAGTTCTTCTGCTAGCAGAAATCTATACAAGCATGAAAATTGAAGTGAAGAGAATAACGAGATTTATTTTTAATGTACTAAGCAATAAAAATGTAGAAAGAAGAAAATATTATTTATCACAAATTCTGTTCAGCAATAGCAAGCTAAAGAAAGGATAAAATTGATAGCGGCCTCTTCTAGATTTTGGTCCATAACTGAAAATTAAGGTCTAAGTCTCTATGATATGTGACAATTCCAAACTAATGACCTATAGAAAGGTTAGAAGGAAAACACTAAATAAATAAATAATCACTATTTAATGTGATATATGAACTTGACAATTACCTCTTGGGAAGTTAAATTGTCGACATACAAGATAATGGATCTCAGGGAGTTTCCATGGGCAGCGATCATAACATTCTTTTCGGATAAAAGTTGAGGTTCAATCTGCAACACAATATCAATGGAACAATCCCTTGTCAATGTCAAATGACCACTTCAGCCACAGCAGAAATTCATCCATACAATGTATCAAACCAAATACTTCTTGTCTAGTACATATAGTGTTGAAGTTACTCGGTATAGCACATATAACATCATAATTAAACTTTCACTTACTTGGTCTCTAAAATAGGCAACTGCTCTTTAGCACACATTTCCAAACTTTCTTCATTGGGAGGAGGTGTGTCATAGCTTTTGTGCGGTCACTCATGGACTTGTTCTTTTTCATATCTGTCAGCTGTTTCTTGTTTATTGAGACCCTGTAGTTCCCTATACCTAAAATGACAACGATTACAAAATGTTGATTAGATCTCAACATTGTAAAGCAAAGCAAAAATAAGAAAAAATATTACTACATTCTTTCATTTAATTTCCATGATGCTATGACTAGTATAGACTGTTTTTTAGTGTCTTCACTAAAAACTTGACTCCATTGCCTTGCTTGTTCACTTTTGTTATGAATAATGATAGGCACCTGAAGGAATTTTTATGGTTAACATCTTATAAATTGAACTTTAAATAGTTCTTCAAATTGTGTAAACAACAAAAGTTTAGTATGTCAGTATATGCATAATGAGCAATAACTATAGCATTACATGTCAATTTATCGATTACTTAACTTTCTGGGTTAGTTTCAATTTAGCAGTAATTTAGGAGCATGCCATTGCCATGCTTCCTAGTTCCTAATATGCCCTAAGCTTTCTAATAATAAGATACCACTAATGTAGAGGTTGAAGTCTTGCAAAAAAGAAATAATTCTCGGTTTCATATTTCCATACCCAGGATAGATGTATCCAACTATGTATTCTATCCTTATTGATAACATTCAAAGCAGTTGCCTTCAAAATTGGAAATGGAATGAGAGAGAAGCATAATAGATACTATAAAAATTCATCATGATAAATTAGTAGCCTTCCCTATATAGTTGTTATCATGATTTGCTTTACTTGGTAATAAGTTAGAATATTTTCCAGGAAATCCAAATACCTTTACAAAATACACATGGTGATTTGAACAGAGATTACCTCTTGGCTATGGATTGAAACATGGGTTTTAATTGCACTCGCTGAAACAGTGCATCGTTGTGTCCTAGTAATATATCCAGAACCTGAAAGCATAAAAGTGTAGTATAAAGTATAAACTCAAAAATGGCCATAATTTTGTTACAAATGCAACAGACCAAAAGCTAATGATGTTATTATCTTAATATAATTTTCTTGATAGAAGCTAACATGTTTAAAGAATCATAATATATACCTTTCCAAAAGGGTATGCAATTGGAAAACAAATTATCATCAGTACACGTACAAGTCCCACAAAATTTGAACCAACATAGAGTCTATATCTTGAGCATATAGCTTGAGGGATAACCTAAGCCGAAAGGCATCGAAGCAATTAGTTCTTCAATGTCAAGATCAAAATGTTTGAGTATGACAAAAACCATGGATTGAAAAAGTATTTTACCTCTCCAAAAGCTAGAACAAAAGTTACTGATAAAATAACAGCAACAATAAGATGAAAAATTTTATCAAGGTAAATAGGAAGTGCCTGCAGATCAAAAGAGAAGAATCCAGCATTAATAGTTAGAAGATAAGCTAAAATCATACAATAGATTAGATATTCATTTATTCTATATTTGACCCAAATACTCATGATGGATATTTTTATTTTATACTCTTTTTTCACCTTAAGTTCTCACACAATTAACATTGTATTAATGCAAGAGCATCTGAGAGAAATGTTATGGCTTAGTCACTGTGAAGACAAATTTAATCACTATTAAAGTACAAGATAATAAATAAGAAGTTGCTATATTGTTAGACCAACAATAAAAGATTTATAAAGACTTATTTTATTTTCTTTTCTCGCCTTACAAGCTTACAAGTTACAAGCTCTCTGAGCTCAATGAGCCAATATCATAGAGAATTGTATTAACTGAGCTCTTTTAGACTTTATGAGCTAAGTTTAGATTACTAACTCAACAAAACATGTTCTCCTTAACAAGTTGGTTCATGCTTTATTATCATGTTTGAGGCTCAAGTTAATTAGAAATAGAATAAGAACACATAATAGAACATATATGGATGATGAATTGAAGGAGGCTGAGAGGGAGGCCTCACAAGAATCCATCAATGAAATTCATATTGCAGCAAGAGATTGATGTGCACAGTAGCTAGCTAGCTTAAAAAGCCATTAATTTGCAATACAATAGTCACAAACATTATAGTGTATAAAATTATGTATTGCATTGCACTTTAACACTTGTGTTATTCACTTTAGCTTTTTCACAATCAGCAAAAAATCATCTTCCATGATTTTCATATGACTCTAATATTTTCTAATGCTGATTCAAAAACCAAGCATTCTGTTGAAGTTGTTGGTGCAGCTTTTATCTTCTGTTGGTTAGTTGATATTAATAAACTAAATTTCTCTAATTTCTTGATCAAATGCATGGACACAAGAAGGAATATTAAACAATCCATTTTAAAAAACTTTTCTTCTAATTTTGTAATTTTCACATTCAAATCCTGTAGCTATGAAACCCACCTAGCATCATTTGCCAGAGAAATATTTAATTAAGTAAAATAGTTTCTCTGTTCTCAACATATAACAAACATGCACATTAAATATCCATTTAAGATCTCATGAATGGAACCAGTAGATTACACGAACATAAGAATATGTTATAAGAAAATTATATAAGAACAAAAATTACTAACAATATACTACGTGAGTCACTACTGAATCAAATAATATAAAGAAGAAGAAGAAGAAGAAGAAGAAGAATACCAGCGGCAGCTCGAACGAGAAAACAGATCTAAAACAGTGACTTGATTCAGAAGCTTTAGACGCGGCAACTACAGCGGAAACTGCGGCAGCAACGGCGGTAGGAACTGCAGCGGCAACCGTGGCTCGATTGAGAAGCTTCCTATAATAACTGTGGCAAAAACACTAGCTAGCTGAACTGGTGACTGCAACGGCGGCAGAATCGACAGCTGCAACGGCGGCGAAATCGGCGATGAAGAACTTAGAGTTTTGTCGCCATTCTCTTCTCTTCCTTTCTGACTCGGTCTCATTGTGAAACTAAGAAGAAGAGGGATTTTTTAAAATTTTTAAATCTTAATTATGAATTAACTATTAGGGGGTTTTATAAACTGCCATAAATAAAGTGTATTTTGGAGGTTTTTAAAAACCTCTACTAAAAAACCCTCTCAATTAAATATACATCTTATAGAGGTAGTGAGTGACAATAAGGGTCAAGCGATGAATTAATGTCTATGAAATTTGAAGGTGGAGTAGTATTTATGTGTCGAATCGGACTTGGTTTATTTTAAGCTGATTTTGAAATAAAACAAATTAAATCGGTTTAAAAATTTTATTTTTCAAGATTTAATTTAATAAATATTTAATATTAATAATATTTAAACTAAAATAAATTATTATAAAATAAAATAATATTATATAATATAAAATATTAATTAAAATATAAAAATATAATATTTATTATTAATTTTATTTTAAAAAATATATTTTATTATAAAAAAATAATTTCAAATTAAATTGAATGACGGAAGATATAATTCAAACTCAACCCAAAAATATATAATATCGAATGCAAATAACAAATTTAACCTCAAAAAGATATGCCTCAAATTGAGACCGGATTTCATATTGGGACGGATCTTGAGCACCTTAATTTAAAGTAAGAACAAGAAGAAACATATAAGTGAAGTTTAGGAGGGCCAAGATGACAAAAAAATAATTATTTACTAAGGAAAAAAAATGAAGTTTGGGGCCACCCCTTTGCTTAATTATTAACTTAGATATAAGTTATAACACTCAAAACTAGAATTGAATTAGTAATACAATTACTGACTCCAGAGAGATCTCACATATAATTACTTGTGTAATTATTAAAGATCCGAACCCACATAGGTGAAGGATATATAATTTTTTTATTTTTTTTTTTATAAAAGCGAGGCAATATTTGTCTTTTGAAAATTATATATTGAAAATAGTGAAGCAACACTAACTTTAAAATAATGACACTATTTGTCAGGGCGGTTAAAATAGGATAAATTTATTGAGTCAGTTCATTTATCTATTTAAATAGATAAATTTTGTTTCTAAAATTAAATTCATTTAAATTTTAGATTAAACGGAATGCCGATCAACTCGAAAAAATACTACCAAAAATGTGTTTAATACCGCCGATTTATCATTGAATTTAGCGACGAATGTTACTGTCAAATTTAGTGACAGATTTTTCGACGGTTATGAGTGAAAATTCGTCCCTTGAATAAGTTACCGTCAGATTCAAATTTCTGTAACTAAATCCGACAGTAAATAGAGATGCAAAAAATTAATTTTATTAGCGCCAAATTTAGTGTCTAATTTTTCGTTTAAATTTTTTGACGATAACACGATTTAGTGAAACCCGATATTTAGGCAACGACGAAAATCTTACTGTTGGATTTTTTCGCCAGAAAATCTGATGATAAATTTAGGGTAAAATTTAAACGCAAAATTCCTCCCCCTTCACTTTTGCAAACTCCGCCACCACCTGGAGCTATCGTCGCCGCCGCGGTTCCATTATTATTGCAGATCAACACGTCGCTGTCACTACAACTAGAGCCTCCGTGAAAAGCTTTCCCTGCTGCTGTTGATTTTCCTTGCCATTGGAAGCCGTCACCGCACGTCGCTATCACCGCAGTTGAAGTCCACCACGCTAAAGGTAAGATTGTTATCAATTTTTAGTTTTGGTTATTTGTTATATTACTAAACCTTAGTTTCATCACCATAAGTTTCACCATCGTCTCCTATTATTATCACCACGCTTCCACCATCTTGCAGCCACCATTA